>NC_081425.1:64779086-65979086 GCF_949786415.1 Peromyscus eremicus | reverse complement strand
GTTTTGGTTTGGTTTTGGTTTTTGTTGTTGTTGTTGTTGTTGTTTTGAGACAGGGTTTCTCTGTGTAGCTTTGTGCCTTTCCTGGAACTTGCTTTGGAGACCAGGCTGGCCTTGAACTCACAGAGATCCACCTGGCTCTGCCTCCCAAGTGCTGGGATTAAAGGCCGGCTTTCCACATGCTGTTTTAAGAGTAGAGATTTCTTGTGTAACCCTGTGTTGCATTTGATATGAAGAATGAATTTTTATCCTTTAGTATCTCACCAACTCCCTTATTTACATTTTGAGACAGGATCTTACTGTATAGCTCAGGCTAGCCTGGAACTTGCTGTGTAGTCCAGGATGGCCTTGAATTCCAGATCCTCCTGCCTCAGCTGCTGGAAACCTTGCTCCAGACCTGGGAGGGAAGGATGGAGTCAGTGCCATGAAGAAATTGTGACCATCTGTTGTTCAAACAAGTGGCCCCAGATAGCCTGGGATGTCTGTTTTTATACAGTTTCAGTGGTTTGCATGAGCAGTTTTACAATCAGGTTTTACTTCCTACATTTCTGAAAATGGTTAGAATTATTGCCAGTTTGTTCCTTGCTTCTTTCTCCTTCCATCTCCCAACTCTCCCACGGGCAGCCATTATTACCTTTTTGATCTATATCTCTACTGTCAGAAGCATAAGCACTTTTGCAAGCTACAAAGGAGCTTTTCTAACTAGGCACACCTACAGGTAGGACAGTGTGCCCAGTTGGCAGCACATGGGGTTACAGCGTCATGCAGGGCGAGAGACAGTTTTGTCTGTTGTGGTTAATATTTATGTCTGGTAGGGTCTGGGTCCTGATGATCAACTCACCAGCCAAAGCTGGATCAATCCACTCTACATTTTGTACTATTCTACCTCCTCTGGGGGCATACCAAATGTTTCCATTCATCCTATAGGCAACATAGTCTGGAGATGTACTTACTCTTAGTAATTGGCACTGTTTATCCCTTGCCCTTATGTCCATCTCTCTTAACTTCTTGGGGTATTAGCACAATTATTAGAAATGAGGGAACTGTGGGTTTCTATGATTCTACTTCATTCCCTTTTCCTTGAAAGTTCCCATAACTCTTAATAACTCTATTTAATAACATTTTTGACAGCTCTTATGGTTAAAATCATTCTTTCCAGAACAGTTATGCAAATATGTGATATTAAACTTGGTGACCTACACTGACTCATTGAGGCCAGCAGTAGGGAGGGCTAGCATGGTGAAAGCAAGGAGAGCAGGTAGCACACGCAGGGTCGGGCCCAGTTGAAATTCTGTTCAGGAAAACAACACATCCCATGCATTTTGCTGAATTTCAACTTGTCTGTCTACACCATGTTCATGGTAACTGCCACTTGGTTCCCATAGAATTCTTTTGCTATCAGGGGTGAAGTCAGATCTCCTTTACCTCCTTGGAGAGGTAGTGGTGAGGATTCATTGTGATATTCTTGCATCTGAAATATCTCTTTGCACCTTCTGGAGTTAAGTTAAGAGACAAAAGGCTCATAAATAGGTTCAGTAGCTTGTATTGATCCTAGTATTGATCATGCTAGGTCAGGAGGAGTGAGTACCAGTTCAAGGAATAAAGGTGGAAGTATTTCAAAGGCAAGATCTGAGGGATGTAAGAAGCTTGTGTTTGGCCCTGTGTCCCGAGACTCTGGGGAAGAGTGGTCCCCTGAAGTTAGGCTCACACTCAACTGTACCAGAAAAGCACTTGAAGAATATCTCAGTACAATGATCATCTCAGATCAGACTTCCTGTCACTGGCTGAAGATCGATGAAAGACATGGATGCTTATAATACCACAGTAAAGCTCAATGACAGGCTTGTGGCTTTTGCACTAACTCTCCAGCTGTTCCATCTGAGGACTCAGTGGGTGGGGTGAGATAGTGCACTATCACAGGTCTGGCTGCGGGAGTCCCCTTATTGGTGAGCAGGTAACCGCATCAAAGTGGGTGTTATATTCTCAAGGTCTATTAGAGTCCATTTATATTTAGTTGCTACTATGAAGCACACAGCTTCACTGTCTCTTTTACAATAAAAACCCCAGAGTGGAAATATACACTGCTGAATACGATATGCTCACCCTCCAAGGCTCTCTTGTATGTGGGTTTACACGTTGACATGATTCTAGAGAATCAAAGTACATGAGTGAGATTCCCAGAAGACATTGTTTCTTTAGTGATGGTGGTGGAGAATGGGGCCTTGCACATGCTATCTAGTCAAGCACTCTACCACAAAGCTATGTCCCCAGCTCTCTGGAAAATATTTTTAATACGGCGTCTTTCTTTGGCCTTTCTCTCCTACTTTCTCATCCAGCTTTGAAATTGACCATGATGCCTGGGGAAAGAGGGATCATCTACATCAGAGAGATGATGACATCAAGGGCTGATCCCTACCTTCAGTTTTCCCTTCCACTCTCTCTTTCTATCAAAAGGCCGTATTTATGTTCTACATTGCTACCCATGAAGTAGCTACCAGTGCTCTGAGGAAGTACTCTTGTAGATTCACCTTCTTACCATGCTTTCCAAAAGATGTCACCTTCTCTACAGAACGTTCAGTATCAGTTCATTCATCTAGAGACTTCAGCTCTGGAAACGTCACACACCTGCAACTGAGTGGGTTCCCTTCTCACAATGACGATTGTCCCCAGTGGAATGTGACTAGACTGTAAATGTAACCAACCGTCTTATTAAATAAGAAACACAGAACCCATGCAAAGAAGAAAGCCAAGAGATCAGAGCTAAGAGCTGAAACCTTACCCTTCCTCGAAAGAGAGCTACTTCCTGTGTTAAAGTCTTTATAAAGACTGTTGGCTCTGCCTTCTCATTGTAAACCCAACCACATGGCCACCTCATCACTGCCTGTCTGTAGAGACCTCCAGGTCTTCTATGGTTGGTATTGAGATTAAAGGCATGTGTCTCCAATGCTAGCTGTATCCCTGAACACACAGAGATCTACCTAGCTCTGCCTACCAAGTGCTGGGATTACAAGCATATGCCACCACCGCCTGGCTTTCCTATGGCTTGCTAATAGCTCTGACCCCCAGGCAACTTTATTTATTAACATACAAATAACATTTTAGTACAAAATAAAATATCACCATATTTCCCTTTTTCTATTTTAATAAAAAGAAAAAAGGAAAAAGCTTATAACTAACATAAGAAAAACTATATACAAAAGTACAATGACTATATACAATATATACAAGTAATAAATACCTAAACAATGTCTAGTCCATTTGTATTTGACAAATTCAGAGAAAATAATTGCATTATCTATCCTATTTTAGTAAGTCCAAAATGTATCTAATTCACTTTCTATCCTAATTAATCTTCAACTATAACTAACTAATCTTCAACTTCCTCAGAGACCCAAGAAGGAAGTAATATTAGCTAACAAAAATAAAAACAGGAAGTACATGCAAGCAACTTCCAAAAAATTGTGAGTTGACAGTAACAGCCAGCTGCCTGGACAGTCATCTGAGGTTTCTCCACAGTATTGGGGCATCATCTTCAGCCTATAGGCTTAGCGTATCTGACAGACTCATTTTTGAAGTAGGATGTACACTAGGTCAACAGTTCAACCTCACATTGGGTGAGAGCAGTCCATGTACCAGAAACACCTGAATTCCACTAGTGTCATGTCATGATTCAGGATTTTAAATTCTGGGAATTGTTGATGTTTTTTGAATTCAGCTGTCCATTCTTCTTGGCTATGTGTATATGTGGCTTCATCTCAGCATCCTGTTCTTCTCCACATCCCTCTATTAAATGCCATTCTACTATTGAGAGGCGTGAGCTTAGTTACTCTTCAAGAATAACTGTTTCAGCTGCTGTTCCATTGTACATCATAAGTCATCGGCCCATTGCCTGTTCAGCTGCCTTTGAAGAAAAGGGCACTGTACCTTTTCCGGATTGCGAAGGCCATTTCAGGGATGGTGCCATATTGTCCTGGCCTCAGAAGATGCCTTTTGATAAAGCCATAACCACACTTGTTTTGGCAAGAATCAGTAGTCCTTTGTTTCATGTCCTGTTTGTCCTGTTTGTCAGCAGTTGATTCGAGGATACTTTGTTATCCAGTGGCTAACTTTTGCCACAATGAAAGTTAACTCCAATTGCAGTTTTTTCAATGCCCATATTTTCTCTGAAGTAGATTGGTACTACAGGAGCCCACATGTCTCATAGTCATAACAAAAAAGAAAATTTTTCTAAGTTATTAAAACATTTTAAATGCCATATTCTGTATATCTCTGAAGGGTTTGAAAATGACCTGTCTATCTAAAATATATCTGCTCAATCTTGAAAACATACCTAATATGACTACAAGTTCTATTATAATGTCTAACTACTAACTTTCATTTCTTTATATCCTAATAGTTGGTAATAACAACAGTCAAGGATCAGAAAATTGCATTACATTGTTAAATTAATGGTATAAGTACAATTAGAAATATACATATAGCATTTTCTAACAATATCAATTTCAATTGATATTTGTATACAATATAAAACAATCCAATCCAATGTAAAGTATTTACATTTTTCTTTTCTTTCTTTCTTTTTTAAACAAGAACCTTAAATCTAATCTCCTTTGCTTAGCCTTTTTCCTAACCCTTGACAACAACTTGTAACCAATCCCCCTAATCAATGAAAATTATCCCAGACCCAAAACCCATTAAAAGACCAAAAAAAAAAAAAAAAAACCACCCACCTCACACCACCTCTTTGGAAATGTTGGCATTGTATTCTTAAAATTGCTTCCTGTTGGGTATGGGCAAAGGTATCTTTATCCTGAAAAGAAAACTTTTAGGTTAATTGTCAAATTCTAGGAAAGGTAACTATATCCTTCATTATCCAGTCTGTGTATAATGCCAAAGTTCAGAGTTTATCTCAAATTCTTATTCAAATAGTCTTTGAGACTGGATCATCTCAGCTAGCCCTCTCAAAATTGCTCTGAGCACTTTGTAGTTCAAAGTTGATCTGTAAATGATGTTTGTCAGCTTAGTGATGTTATTATTGTCCACGTGGAATTGCTGTTGTTGTAGGGCCCCATCTTCTTCCTGGAGACTTCAGTTGATGTTAGGCCTGGCCATGAATTCCTGCAGAAAACTGATAAGAGACTTGAACACAAAGACATATATATATATGCAGCTAACTGAAGCCTTTTTTCTTTCTAGAATTAGGTAGTACTCTATATGACCATTCATATCTTAACAAAGTTTAAAATGTATATATATATATATCTATATATATATTAATCTTGTAAATTTTGATATAAAATTCATACTTTAAGAAAAGTTTAAAGAATCAGAATAGAATCAAAGAGTTGAGATTAGTAGTAGAATAGTCCCTTAATTAATTTGGCTTTTCTCCTGTCCCATAGCAGAAGATGGCTCTTTTCTTCTGGCATGATATAGGGAGTTTGCATTTTCCTTTTAACAACATGCTTGAGTTTAAAGAAAGAGAGAGTCATTCTCCAACTCCAAAGTCAGCTTTAAATTTTAATTGAACTGTGACTATTGGAAAACCAATAGTGTTAAATCTTTAGAGAAAAGCAGAAACAAACATTTAGGAAGACATAAAATTTTTTAGATAATATACCCATATGCCATTTCACTCTGTTTCCTGGGATAGATGATTTGTCCCTTTTCTTCAGTTGTCTCATTTGTCCAGTGTTCTTCAGATTCCTTAACCTCTATTCTCCTAAAAGACAAAAACAAAAACCTTTCCCCAAGGTTTTTTGAGGATGTTCCTTTTTGGCAAGTTATTATCTGATTAAATGAAAAGGCATGTGTTACTGGTATAAGTTAGTTTAAATTGGATGTTCATGCTAGTTGATGAACTATCACCTGCTCTAACTAAGAGCTCTCTCTTGTTCAATTTGAACCTTTATCAATTTTGATGGTACCCATAGCTTATCTTCTCCTGTAGAAACAAAAGCAAAACCTCGTCCCCAATGTAACACATATCCTGGTTTCCATTCTGAGGTCAGCACATCCTTAAAGTATATAGGATGATTTAATTCTGTAGTTTTTTTTCTGTTATCCAATGTCTCTCTGCAGCTGTTGTTCCTTTCTCATTGACATTGAGAAAATTTAAAGTTAATAGAGCATTATGTAGTCTATTTCTGGGGTTTTTTGTTACCCCTTTCTGTTTATTTAGCATATCCTTTAGAGTTCTGTTTGATCTTTCTATAACTGCTTGACCTGTAGGATTATATGGTATACCTGTAATATGGTTTATATTGTAATAAGCAAAAAACTGTTTCATTTTAACAGAGACATATGATGGAGCATTGTCAGTTTTGATTTGTGCAGGTATGCCTATGATGGCCATAACTTCTAGCAAATGAGTGATTACAGAATCAGCTTTTTCAGAACTCAAAGCAGTTGCCCATTGAAATCCTGAATAAGTATCGATGGTGTGGTGTACATATTTCAATTTTCCAAATTCTGCAAAGTGAAACACATCCATCTGCCAGATTTCATTCCTTTGAGTACCCTTTGGGTTACTTCCTGCTGGTAACGGCGTTTGATTGTAAAAGGAACAACAAGTAGGACATTTCCTTACTATTTCTTTGGCTTGTTGCCAGGTTATGGAAAAATCCTTTTTTAAATCTTTACTATTGACATGATTTTTTTTATGAAATTCTGAGGCCTCCAGCACATTTCCTATCAATAATTTATCAATCTCATCATTGCCTTGGGCTAGAGGGCCTGGCAGACCAGTATGGGATTGGATGTGAATTATATATAAAGGATGACTCCTTTTCTGATTGTATCTTGTAATTGAATGAATAGTGAAGTTAATTCTGAAGCATCAGGGATAAATTCTGCAGTCTCAATATGTAATACTACTTTTTCAGCATACTGAGAGTCAGTTACTACATTGAGAAGTTCTGAAAAATCCATTAATACCAACAGAATAGCATACAATTCTGATTTTTGAACTGAATTATAAGGACTTTGAACCCTTTACTTAAATTTTTGGATTTGTAACCTGCCTTTCCTTGTTTGTTGGCATCTGTATAAAATGTACGAACTCCAGATATGGGTTTTTCCCATACAATTCGAGGCAAGATCCAATCAGAATTCTTTATAAGATAAATTCTATCACTTTTGGGATATTTGCTGTTAATTTCTCCCAAATAATTACTGCAAGCTTTTTGCTAAGGTTCACTTTCTGTCCATAATTTTTCAATGTCCTCCTTAGTTAAAGGTACGACAATTTCTGCTGGGTCTATTCCTGCTAATTGACAAAGTCTCAATTTTCCTTTCCAAATCAAGTCAGAGATTTTTTTCCACATAAGTTTTTAATTTTTATTTGGTTTATTTGGTAAAAATATCCATTCCAATATAATATCTTCCCTCTGCATTAATATTCCTGTTGGAGAATGCCTATAAGGTAAAATAACCAAAATGCAATCCAGCTTTGGATCAATATGATCTACGTGCCCTTCATGTACTTTCTTTTCTAACAAGGCCAATTCTTTCTCAGCTTCAGGTGATAATTCTCTTGGACTATTTAAGTCCTTGTCACCTTCTAAGGTTTTAAACAAATTATTCAGTTCATCATTTTTTACCCCAACAATAGTTCTTAGATGAGAAATGTCTCCAAATAATCTTTAAAAGTCATTAACAGTCTGTAGTCGATCTCTCCTAATTTGCATCTTTTGAGGTCTAATTTTTGTAGCTCTATTTTATATCCTAAATAATTAATAGAATATCCTCTTTGTATCTTTTCAGAAGCAATTTGTAATCCCCAGCAAGGCAAAATTTTCTTTACTTCTTCAAACATTCTTTCTAAAGTATCTACATTTGAGTCAGCTAGTAAAATATCATCCATATAATGATAAATTATAAATTTAGGAAATTTTTTACGTACCACTTCCAATGGCTGTTGTACAAAATATTGGTACAGAGTTGAGCTATTCAACATTCCCTGTGGGAAGACCCTCCATTGAAATCTTTTAACCAGTTGAGAATTATTATAAGTAGGCACTGTGAAAGCAAATCTTTCTCTGTCTTTTTCTTGTAAGGGTATTGAAAAGAAACAGTCTTTTAAATCAATAACTATGAGAGGTCATCCTTTTGGTAACAGAGTAGGCAAAGGAATTCCAGATTGTAGAGAGCCCATTGGCTGAATTACTTTGTTAATTGCTCTAAGGTCTGTTACCATTCTCCATTTACCAGATTTCTTTTTAATAACAAATACGGGAGAATTCCAAGGGCTGGTTGATTCTTTAATATGCTGAGCATTTAACTGTTCTTCTACCAGCTCTTCTAAGGCCTGTAGTTTCTCTGTTGTTAAAGGCCATTGCTGAATCCATACAGGGTTTCTGTTGACCATTTTAAAGGTAGAACTGTTGGTGGTTTTGGAAGATTATCAGTTGTTGTGCCCTGTATAACCTTTGTAAATGACTCAGGTTTTTTTTCCTGGTTCCTCAACTCTGTCCCATGCATTCAAGGCTGCCGTTCGACATAGAATTAGGGTTTGGACATCATATAAACATTGTGTTTGAACTGAAGCATATTGGCCTTCTCCAATAAGCTGATCCTGGCAGACTTGTATTCCGCTATCCCTCCATTGTTTTTCTATATTTTTAGCTTCATTACTGAACCACATTTTCCACTGGAGATTTTGTCTGGGTTCAAGAACAGCCTGTTCCAAATCCCACCAGTCCTTTGGTAGAATCCTATTACATGTTGACCAAGTGTTTAACATTTGCTTTACGTATGGGGAATGCATGCCATAAGATGCTATTGCCTCCTTAAATCTTCGTAAGTCTAACATTTCAATTGGAATCCAAGTATTTTGTCCATTCTCTTCACCAGGTAGCTGCTGTACGGCTACTGGATAAATTAAGGGTGATTGTGTGAAAACAGGCTTTCTTTCTGTGACCTTATGATCCAATTTTGAAACAACTTCACTGTTAATTTCTTCTGTCTGAATTTGAATTTCTCTATAATTCATTTTTACAGGTTTAACAGGTTTTTCTAAGACTGTTATCCTGGCACTTAAATTGACTATCTTTTTAAATAGTAAAATGAGGATAAGAAAAGTAATAAACTGAATAATTTGAACAATATTAATCTTCTCATATAGTTGTTCCATTGTCAGAGTGCCTAAAATTTCAAACAAAGCCCAATTTTCTTCCAATGTACACATAAAGCCCATTTTTTTTAATGTAGAAAAAATTCTCTTTTAAATAGATATCTTAATTGACTTACCAAGTCTGCGTAGAACAGTAGAAATCAGAGGGAATTTCAAAACAGCCACCTGGTGTCCGAGGTGTGAATCCAGAAAGAGAGAGAGAGAGAGAGAGAGAGAGAGAGAGAGAGAGAGAGAGAGCATAGCTACAATTTCTGACTAAAAGCTTAAGTCCAGCCACGTTTTTCCCGCTTGAGCCCAGTCAAGCCTTGGCTTTACAGGCAGGGGCCCTGTTCGGCATGGCAGGCCTGAGTTGTTTGTAGCACCAGCTTTAAGCAAGTAGCTCCAGCTGCGGGTCAGTCAGACCTGGGCCTGAACTAGGGAGCCAGGCCCCCCAGGCCGGAAACTGGACCTGCTGCCAAGCCAAGCCAAGCAGTTTTTAATGGATTCTTGTCACGTTGGGCACCAAATGTAGATGTAACCAACCATCTTATTAAATAAGAAACACAGACCAATGCAAAGAAGAAAGCCAAGAGGTCAGAGCTAAGAGCTGAAACCTTACCCTTCCTCCTGCGGTGGTCCTACCTCTCCGAAAGAGAGCTACTTCCTGTGTTAAAGTCTTTATAAAGACTTTTGGCTCTGCCTTCTCATTGGTTGTAAACCCAACCACATGGCCACCTCATCACTGCCTGTCTGTATAGACCTTCAGGTCTTCTATGGTTGGTATTGAGATTAAAGGCATGTGTCTCCAATGCTGGCTGTATCCCTGAACACACAGAGATCTACCTAGCTCTGCCTACCAAGTGCTGGGATTACAAGCATATGCCACCACCGCCTGGCTTTCCTATGGCTTGCTAATAGCTCTGACCCCCGGGCAACTTTGTTTATTAACATACAAATAACACTTTAGTACAAAATAAAATATCACCATACTAGACCATTCTCTGATTTCTTGGAAAGAAACATTTGTACTAAAAGATTTATGAATACCAGATGATCTTAACTCAAAATCATAAACCCAAAGGAGAACTAGAACAGAGAAAAAGGGGTACCAAAATAAAAGAGCCAGAATAATTAGAAAGAACCATTAGAGGAGGAAGTCTGTGAAGAGCTGCCAGGATTTGACCTTGAAATACAAAAAGAAGAACAGGTAGGGAAAAAAAGGATTAATTCCTCCTGCTTAGGGGTAGAGCTCCATGAACCCCAGGAATAATCCTCCAAGCATAACTTCATTACATGTTAGAGTCATGAATGCTTCTGGTTTTCAGGAGCATTTTGACACATGACAAGCTAATGGAAGTCTCCACAGAAGCTCTCAGGCCCCTTCTGACATGGAGAACACCAGAGGCATGTCCATTCCTCAGTAAGCAGAGTGCAATATATAGAGCACCATGTAGGCCTACCCACATTCAAGTTTCTGTCCCTGGAACAACAAATTCTGCATACCAGCAAAGCCATCATCTAGTGAGTCTCAACATTGTTTGCTTAAGGGATAAAAAGAGTAAATAAGTAGTCTAACAGTAAAAGGGAAAAGAAAATCTTGGAAGAAGTAAGTATGTAAAAATGCTGTTGAGCTGCCTCAATACTTTGTCATAGAAAGTATATGACAGTAAGTCTCAGAAACCATGGCTGGCTAAGGTCTTTGTAGACTGGAGTATCAAATATCAAACTGGCAGGTATGAACAATGACCACTGGGACTTGTTAAATATGGAGAGAGTAATATTTTATTTTTCTTTTGCCTTTTTTCTCATCTAGAAAAATGGGAAAGAATTATCAACCTCCTTCCTTTATTATTAAGTTTTTTTAATTAAGTCTATGTTCTGGTCTTATTAAAGTTTGTTAGAATTTATCTAAAAGAAAAGTCGAGTGTAGGGAGAGGGTTGTCTGGGATGGGAGATCTGCATAGGAGGGGAAGAGGAGAAGTGATGTTGGCAGCAGACCTCCTGGCCTGCCAGTTTGGCAACCATGGTATTAAAACCTTGGAGCCATTACTTGACACTAGAATGAGGCAGGTCTTAGGAGTGGTCAACTGAGGTTAAATTCGCTGCCAGTTCAAGAATGCAATATGCAGGAGTCAAGACTGCATCAACATATGGAAAATGAGAGATATCTTATATTTGAAATGCTACAGTTTCAGAGCTCAGGAAACCCCACAGAAGAGGAAGCAGAAAGACTGTAAGAGTCAGAAGGAATGGAGGACACGAAGAGGGCAAGTTCCTCTTAATCAACTGAGTAGAGCTCATATGAACTCACAGAGACTGAAACAGCAAGCACAGGGCCAACATGGGTCTGCATCAGGTCCTCTGCATGTATATTACAGCTTTCAGTTTAGTATTTTTAAGGGATTCCTGAGTGTGTGGATGAGTGGGTCTCTGGCTCTTGTGCCTGCTCTTGGAACTCTTTTCCTCCTTTGGATTGCCATGTACAACTTCCATGGGACTCCCTTGGCCAACAACTCAACAGATTTCAATCCAGTCCTGCCACTGGAAGCCTCGCCTGGCTACAAGAGATGGCCAATTGAGACTCTGTAACCCTCATTACTAGGAGTCCTCACTAGAATCACCTTCACAGATTCATGAAATTTCCATCACACTACGTTTCCACAGTAACCCCTAAATGCCCCCCAGTTCCAGCCATCTCTCTCCACACTCTCTCCATCCACCCTCATCTCCTTCCCACATCTGATCCCCCTGCTCCTGTCCCCACCTGCCTCCAGTCTGCCCATAAAATCTATTCTATTTCCCTCTCCCAAGGAGATCCATGCCCACCTCCCCACCCCGAGTCCCCTTCTCTTTCCCTAACCTCTCTGGGTCTACAGATTGTAGCTTGGTTGTCATTTACTTATTGGCTAATATCTACTGATAAGTGAATGTGTACCATATTTGTCTTTCTGAGTCTGGATTATCTCCTTCCAGATGATTTCTTTCTAGATCCATCCATTTGCCTGCAAATTTCATAATGACATTTTTTTTAACAGCTGAGTAAAACTCCATTGAACAAATATACTACATTTTCTTTATCCATTCTTCTCTGAGGGAAATCTAGGTTGTTTCCAGTTTCTGGATATTATTACTAGATCAGCAATAAACATGGTTGAGCAAGTGTCCATGTGGTGGGATGGATCATCCTTGGGGTATACACCTAAGAGTGGTATAGTTTGGTCTTAAGGTAAATCAATTCCCAATTTTCTGAGAAACTGTCGTATTGATATCCATAGTGTCTGTACAAGTTTGCACTCCCATCAGCAGTATAGGAGTGTTCCCCTTGCTCCAAATCCTCCCCAACATGAGCTGTTACTTGTGGTTTTGATCTTAGCCATTCCGACGGGTGTAAGATGGAATCTCACAGTAGTTTTGATTTGCATTTCCCTGAAGGCTAAGGTTGTTGAACATTTCTTTAAGTGTTGCTTGTCCACTTGATTTCTCTGTTAGGAATTTTCTGTTTAGATCTGCACCCCATTGTTTAATCAAATTGTGTGGTTTTTGATATCTAGTTTCTTGAGAACTTTATATATTTTGGTTATTAGTCCTCTATCAGATATAGAGTTGGTAAAAATCTTTTCCCATTCTGTAGGCTACCACTTTGTCCAATTGATGGTGTATTTATAAGGCCTTACAAAAGTCTTCCAGTTTAATGAGGTCCAATTTATTTATTTATTTTATTTTATTTTTATTTATTTTTTTTTTTTTTTGGTTTTTCGAGACAGGGTTTCTCTGTGTAGCTTTGCGCCTCTCCTGGAACTCACTTGGTAGTCCAGGCTGGCCTCGAACTCACAGAGATCCGCCTGTCTCTGCCTCCCGAGTGCTGGGATTAAAGGCGTGCGCCACCACCGCCTGGCCGAGGTCCAATTTATTAATTGTTGCTTTTAGTACCTGCTCTATTGGTGCTCTGTTCAGAAAGCTTTCTCCTCTGCCAGTGGGTTCAAGCCTATCCCCCACTTTCTCTACTATCAGGTTAAGTGTGTCTGGTTTTATGTTGAGGTCTTTGATTCCCTTGATCTTCAGTTTTGTGTAGTGTCTTAAGTATGGTTCTATTTGCATTCATCTATAAGCAGACATCCAGTTTGACCAGCATCATTTGATGAAGATGCTGTCTTTTTCCAGTGTGTATTTCTGGCTTCTTTATCAAAAATCAGGTGTCCATATGTGTGATTTATGTCTGGGTCTTCAGTTCAATTCCACTGATCCACATGTATATTTTTATGACAATGCCATGCAGTTTTTTATTTCTGTAACTCTGTAGTACAACTTGAAACAGGGAATGGTGGGATCTCCAACAGTTCTTTTATTGTTCAGGATTGTTTTAGCTGTCCTGGGGTGGGTTGTTGTTGTTCTTTCCTTCTTTCTCTCCTCCTTACTTCCTTACTTCCTTTCTTTCCTTCTTTCTTTCTTTGTTTTTGATTTTTCTTGAGACGTGCTTTCTCTTTTGTGTTTTCATTTTCATTTAGTTACAGAAAATTTTTATTTCTTTCTCAGTTTCTCCTTTGAACCATCCACCATTTAGTAATAAGTTGTCTAATCTCCATGAGTTTGTGTATTTACTGGAGGTCTTTATTTGCTGTCAATTTGAAGTTTTATTGCATTGTTGTCAGGTGGGATAGAAGAAGTGATTTCAACTTTTTTGAACTTGTGAAGATTTATTTGTGTCTCAGGAAGTGTTCTATTTTAGAAAAGTTTCCATGTGCCACTGAGTAGAATGTGTAGTCTTTTGTGTTTGGATAAATTATTCTGTAGATATCTGTTAAATTCATTTGATATATGATGTCAATTAATTCTGATGTTTCTCTGTTTATTTTCTGTCCAGATGACCTGTCTATTGGAGAAATTGGGGTATTAATGTACAGACGTTAAAATGTGTCTTTAATTCTAGTATGTTTTGTGTTTGTTTGTTTGTTTGTTTGTTTGTTTTTGTAAAATTGGGCGCCCCTGAGTTTGGTGTGTTTATGTTTAGGATAGTAATGTCTTCTTGACTAACTGCTCCCCTGATTAAAATGAAGTTTCTCTTTAGCTCTTCTGATTAGTTTTAACTTGATGTCTGTTTTGCCAGGTATTAGGACAGCAAAGGCTGCTTGCTTCCTGGTCCCATTTTAGTGGAGTACTTTTGTCCATCCATTTATTCTAATATAGTGCCTGTCTTTAAAGCTAAGATGTGTTTCTTGTAGGCAGCAGATAGATGGATTGGGTTTCTTGATCCATTCAGTCAGTCTGTGTCTTTTGACTGGAAAATTTAGACCATTTTGACTTAAAGTTATTATTGAAATGTGTGTTAGTTATGGTCATTGTGTTGTTGATTTTTGGTGTTGTTGTTCTGGGGGTATATTAGGTCTAGAGTTTGGAAATGGCTTGGGTGGAATGAAGTCAGGTGGACAGAGGGGGCTGGGATGTTGTGTTCCCTGGTCCATGCTGGTAGGGTGTAGGTAGATATGTCTGAGTAGAAAGGTTGGATAAAATGTGGAAGAGTCCTGTGGCTTGGCTCATGGGTAAAGAGTATACTGGGCCAAACCTAGAGCTCTTCTGCAATGAATACATGGAAGGCCAGACTAGGCTGGTGTACTGGTTGTGGGACTCAGGCTAAACCTTGTAGATTGTGGGAAAGGTGTGCATGAGGAAGTCATGGTTATTCCCCAGGTGAGACTATGGAGGAGGATGTGTCAAGTCTGGGTATGGAATGGGGTTGTGGAGGTGGATCAAAGAGTCCTGTGGGTGGATGCAGGTAGGACATGTCCTGGTGGATACCTAGAACTTGGCTGCAGTGCAGGAAGAGGTGGTAGGAATAGGTCAGGGTGTGTATGAGAGACCCTGCCGAAGTCTAAAAGTTTGCTAATACATGGCAAAGATGGCCAGACGAGGCCAGGGCTGTGAGACCCACATTAGATCTGGCAGGTTGTGGAAGAATAAGGTTACAACAGGGGTTACTCACCAGGCTATATCCTGGAGGAGGATGTGGGCAATCAGGGTATAGAGTGTGGTGGTCAAGGCAGCTCTGCCTTGACTTCTTTTGTTGTTGTTGTTGTTGTTGTTGTTTTAAATTCTGTTTATAATTTATTTTAGTGTTGCTGATTTCTTTTATTTTTTCATTTTTCTTATTAAGGAATTTTCTACTCACTCCACATACCACCCACAGATCCCCCCTCCTCCCCCCTCCCTCCTCCCACCCGCCAGCCCTCTCTCCCAAGCCACCCCACATCGCCCCATCCCAAAAATCAAGGTCTCCCATGGGGAATCAGCAGAGCCCAGCACACTGAGCCTAGGCAGGTCCAAGCCCCTTCCCACTGCACCATGCCTTGACTTCTTATTGGCCCAAAGGATAATTGTAAGCCATCTTCTTACTGTACTGAAACATTATTTGTTGTAAAGTGAGGCTTAAACTGTTGTTATAATAGGAAGTTACCACCCAACTGGTCTGTCTTACAGATACTTCCTAGCTGAATGACTGAAACAAAATTGTGGTTAAACAAAACTGAATGGAATCTCAATCCTCATCATGTTAAAGCTATTATAAATATGTCAACATAAACATGGAGAAAATAATACAATAATACTCATATATCCTTCCTCTAGACACAATACAATCAGGGTTTACCCTGTTCTCCTTGTGACAGTTTAAGCTGGGTGTAGTGATGAATATCTTTAATCTCATCACTTAGGAAGAGGGATGATCAGGAATTTGAGGCAAGCATGAGCTATATGGAACCCTGTCACAAAACAAACAAAAATGCTAGTTTAGATATTAATTGTGCCTTTCAATAAATTTCAAGTCAGATATTAGGACGGCTTTGGAAGGGGTTGGGGGCAGTTCAGTGGCTGAGCACTTACTCCGCACATGGGTTCAATCATAGAATTGAAAAAAAAGATGATATAAGAAAAGTATAGTCTTGTTTTATTGAAATACATCACATCTCTTCTTGTGACACATCCTCCATGAGTTCTCTCTCTAATCAAAGGCCCACAAACTCTCGCCTCAAGGGCTAGGAAGGTGAGGAAGGACACCTGTGCACTCTGCATCAGGAGCAGAGAGATGGAGGCTGAAGAGGGTCTGCTGTGTGCGTGCTTTGGTAATTGCAACTTGCAGATAAAAAGTGTTCTCACCAGGCCCCACTTTCATCACATATGACAAATGAATGTAAAGCCCATGCCACAGAAGGGAATAAATGGGACAGTGATGGGATTTCTCCCTAGAGCTCATGATCCACTTCACTAACTCCAAGGAGAGCCCACACACACAGGTATGCATGTATCCAGCCGGACACTGCTCAGATCCTTTGCTGGTCCAGATCTCTCCCCTCACTGCTCTACTGTGGTCTTCATTTTATTCTGGCATCCTCACATTTGGATGCCTCATGGGCAATTCAAACTCTGAGGTCCAAAATTTTGATTTAACTTTCCCAGACTAGTGCTAAGTGACCTTGGAAGCTTATAGAATTTTCATTCAAATAAAATTCATGCCATAAAATTAACCATTAACAATTTTATTTACTTTTGTTTTGTGAAATGGGGTTTCCCCAAACCCAGGCTGGCCTCCAACTTTCTATATATCTGAGAATAACGATAAGCACCTAATCCTCCTGCTTCCAACACCCGAGGTGCTGGATTACAGACATGTTCCACAATGTCTGGATGCCATTAGCCATAATCCTGCCACATCCTTACATTTCCTTGCACAGCTCCAGGGATTGACCTGACTGGGGTAGCAAGGGAATGAAAAAAATCACACACACACACACACACACACACACACACACACACACACCTGGATTGGGTAGTCTATGTCTGATGGAGAAGCCTTAGCTCCCCGGAAGCTCAGAGTGTTTATTATACACAGTTGGCAGGGAGCAGGTTATTACACACAGATAAATAAGAATGCAGGGTTATTACACAGAGCTGGATCAAGGAGGCAGGTTTAACTAATCTAGGTAGGAGTAATCTCTGCAGGGAAGAAGTCTTCAGGCTGAAAACATGGTGGGGGAGAAAGGGGGCTTTTTCTGCTCACACTATCAATATTTGCACTAAGGGCAGAGGAAGGCTTTGCCATTCCTCTGAGCCTCACCAGTGGGAGGCTTTGCCACTCTGAGGCACTGGGGTCCTTGACATGTCAGTGCCCATGTTAATAATAAACATCCACTTGGGACTTCACTCAGCCCTTACACAATACAGTAGCATTTAGTATATTCAAAAGATTTGGAACTATTGCCTCTAGTTAGTTCCAAGACATTTTCATCACACAGAAAGGAAAATTGTATCTAATAAACAATCACTTTCCATTCCTCCTTCCTACTCTAGACCCTGGAAAACACAAGTCAGATCTCCCTCCTTCCCTCCGTTTCTCTCTTGTAGAGGGCCAAAAGGCCTTTTTTTATGTGGGGGAGTCACCACACTCCCTTCCTCTCTCTCTTTTTCTCGTGGGTGCTTAATATAAATGGAAACATATAACATGGGACCATTTATTTATTTATTTATTTGTTTGTTTGTTTTGAGGCAGGGTCTCACTATGCAGCTCTGGATGTCCTGGAACTCACTATGTAGACCATGCTGGTCTCCAGCTCACAGAAATCTGTCTGCTTCTACCTTCCAAGTGATGGGATTAAAGGCAAGCACCACCTTGCCTGTCACATGTGACCTCTGACCTCTGGCTTCTCTAACCAAGAAAAACCCTTTGAAGGCTCATCTCTGTTGTGGCATGATTCAGGGCTTCATTCTTTTTTATGGCTAAATAATATTCCATTGTATAGATATACCATATTATGTTTAATCTTTTTCAGTTGATGATCATTAGACATTTTTACTATTATGTATAATATTCCTTATTAATAGTTCGTATATAGATATTTGAATTCTGTTTTCAATTTCCTTGCAAATATAGCTAAAACTGGAATCTTTGGGTAATATAGTAATTTTATGTTTAACTTGTTGGGTAAATGCCAAATTGTCTTTCAAAACAATTCCATCATTTTATACACACACACACACACACACACACACACACACACACACACACACTTGGTTTCATTGACATCGTAATATACAGGGGTTCTGTTTTGGCTTCTGCAAAAATTTGGTATTTCCATTAATTAGCACATATTTTCCTAGCTACTCTAGTATGTGTAAAATGGCATTTCACTGTGGTTTTGCTTTGCCTTCCCCTGGTGACTAATGATGAGTGTTTTTCCAGGTCCAGCTGGCCATCTTCATCCATCTGGAGAAGTCTTTATTCACCTTTTTGTCTATCTGCATCCTTTAACTTTGAGTTGGAATGTGGCCTTGGGACTGGGGAGGTGGTTTAAAGAGTTTGCTGTGAAGAGGCTGGAACCTGGTGTGTGGAGCAGTTGTGGAGATGCATGAGAAGGGACGTTTCTCTTCCATAGCCACTTCCTTACCGTCTCTTTTCAAGTGACTAGTGATAAAGAAAGTGAGTCATAGCACTTGTGAAAGTTTTGACTTGGTTAAGAGCACAGTAATGTACATTGTTATCTGCCAAGGCAAATATATGTATATATACACAACCATCCTTGACTCTTCCAGTTCCGTATTGGCCAAGTTGACAGTTATACTTGGACAATGTACTGGGACCACTTCTCGTCATGATTAACTAACTCCCACAGTAGCATTTTTTTCCAAGTTTAATATGCACTACCACTGGAGTAGCCTGTAAAAAAAAAAATGCCATCTGCTCCCAGAACTTCTGGTTCAGTCATTGGGATCCCTGTCCAGAAACCTGTATTTTTAATATGCCCCTGGGTGACTCTGATGCGGGCCATCCTTGGAATCTTGGAGAATCACCAAGAATTACAAGCATTAGCTAGCTAATTTTTCATTGAGTGGACACGCT
The DNA here is from genome assembly GCF_949786415.1 of Peromyscus eremicus. Classification (NCBI taxonomy): domain Eukaryota; kingdom Metazoa; phylum Chordata; class Mammalia; order Rodentia; family Cricetidae; genus Peromyscus; species Peromyscus eremicus. Next base: position 65,960,094 of record NC_081425.1, on the reverse strand, counting down.
GCTGTTTATTCAACCAGGTACTTACGTGGGGTCATATAGATTGTTAGCGCTTTCACTGTTTTATTAGGACAGCTGCTGTAAACCTCCTCTACCCATACTTTCGTCTTCATCCCCGACTGGATGTTCACTAATTCTACCAAAAGCAAGCAGTGACAGAAGCAATGCTTTACTAGAAGATCTCCAGGGGTCCAATACAGGGTTGAAAGTCCAAAGAAAGCTCTGGAAGCCTTGAGTCCTGAAAGAGAGACCTGAGAAGAGTCAGGGTTCTAAACAGAAGTGAAGGAGAAATCAGCTATTGCATGAGGGAGCTACATGCTAACAACATGTAATTAAAACCAGGGGTCAGCTCCTTCGCCTGGGCCTGGGGTGCCGGCAGGATGGGCAACCGTCGCAGTCTTCATACCGCCATGAAGCTCCACAGTCACCAACAGTCCCAGAAGTGGCATGACACACAACACAAGGAAGCCCATTGGGGCACAGCCGTGGAGACCAATCCTGTTGGAGGTGCTTCCCAGGCAAAGGGAACTGTGCTTGAACACGTAGGCATTAAACTGAAACATCCAAATTCTGCTAACAGGAAGTGGGTCAGGGTGCAGTTCACCAAGTATGGCAAGAAAATCACAGTGCCAGTGCCCAAGGATAGCTGCTTGAACTTCACTGAGGAAAACAATGATGTTCTGGTTGCTGGATTTGGTCAAAAAGGTCACGCCATAGGTAATGATACTCCTGGAGTCCTCTTTAAGGCTGTTCAAGTAGCCAATGTGTCTCTTTTGGCCCAGCACAAAGGCAAGGAGACAAAGATCATAAATTTTGGTGATGGAGACACAGTAATAAATTCTCATATTCTGAAGAACAAAAACAAAACTAGAGGTCAAAGATCGCATGCACCTGTGGTCCTCCAGGGAGGAGTCTGATTGCCTAGGAAGCAGAAAGGGACTGAAGTCATGCTCTTTGGTGAATGTTTCAAAGTGGAGCTGAAGTGTTAGATCAAAGAATGGGATGGGGAAAGAGGCAGCATGGTTTTCTACCCCAGCCTAGCTCACAGAAAAGGCAGTGAGGGGGTAGGGGGGGATGCTGCTGGAATGTCAAAGTTCATCCCTGAGGAAAGGGAGGCACTGTTGCAGCATGTTGACCTGTGACACAGTAAGATGTGTAAAATACAAACTTAAAAAAAAAAATCCTTTTGTGTCTCAGTGGTTTGCATCCACACAAGACATCAGAGAAGATCATAGCTCAGTGGTGTCCCCACAGACATCCTGACATGCTTTGATGGAGCTTTACAAGCTTTCCGGGGCCTGCAGGAAGTGGTGTTGGGTAGAGCCAGAGAGGAAACATAGGCTCCAGGACTGGCCAGGGACTTGCTTGTGAATGCATGTGCATCTCTTTTAGAGACAGGAAAGTAGGGCTGAAGCCAGAAATGAGGCAGTGGCACTCCAAACGTCTACATTAGGAATGGAGGCAGGAGCCAGGGCAGCGCAGGGAACTGGTGGGCTGGAGCCTCAAACCGAGGCAGGGCTGAGAGGATGGAGGGCAAGTGTCCAGGAAAGGATTGCTCATGTTGTGTGGCCAATGGTACGTGAAGGGTGGCTGGCACAAGTGGCCACAGCTGATGACACCCACAGAATCACTTATCAGAAGCCCCCAGAGTCACCAGAAGCAGTCATTTCCAAGAAAAGCTAGCCTCTGCCCTCACTCGGAGGAGGTGGGTGAGAAAAGTCAGTCTTTCCTTCTCCCCCATCTCCACTACCGCATCCCCCAGGAGCACACAGACAGCAGGCACTTGCCCTGGAAGCACAGTCCATTCTAACAAAGCTCCTTCAACACCCTGCTCCTGTGAAACCAGGGCATGATTGTGAGTGGCAGAAGGGGCGGGGCGGGGAAGGAGCTGTCCCTGCAGGTAAATATACATGAAAGGGGACAGTGGGTGATGGCAGTAGGAGAGGGAGGAGGGGCAAATGCAGAGAACAAAGCCTAACAGGGCTGGGACGGATGTGGGGTGTGGCGGCTTCCTGTTAGTCACTTCACACTCCACAGACAGCACTTTTTTTTTTCCCCCGGCCAGATCAAGCTCACTCTACCTGTCTACTGGATTTTTTTTTAATAACTTTAGATGAGAATTGTCACTTTCAAAGCATTTCAAACCTCTCACAGTATTTAGCCGTGTAAGATTCAAGTAAGAGAACCCTGACAACAGTGTAAGCAATATCAGTTTATTTGAGTTACATACCGGCCAGTTGGGAGAAATCGCAGGGCTGTTGGAGTTGCTGCTAGGGTCTCGGGCCCTGAGATGAGTGTGTAGTTCTGACCGCTTGTAGGACCACTTTGCAGGAGAGCCTAGAGCAGAGACAATGGTGATGTGCAGGACCACACCTTGCCCAGGGCTGCTTAGTTATGCATAACTCTTGTCTTCTATTTAAACCTAAACTTCATTTCAGGATCCCAAAGATGAACTTGGGGTGGGGAGTGATGTCGCCGGACCTCTTTGCTCTTCTGGCTGATTGGACCACTTGGAGTAAGTCTCCCATCCTTGCTTTTCATCGCTGTGGCAGTCTCATTGGCCTAACTGAGGATGGGTAGGTGAACCTGGCTTGGTAGGGCTGCCAGAACTCCTGCTTTGTCAATGTGCTTAGTGTGAGAGGTATGAGGTAAGAAGGAAAGAAAGACAAAGGAATGGGTGACTTAACCACACAGGCCTTAGTGGGGAAAGGACCTGTGGAGGGACAGTCTCTAGTCCAAGAACCAAAGCCCATTGTCCACTTACAGGCTGGGGTAGCTACAGGGCAGAAAAAGCGGGAAAGGGGGAGACTGAAAATTCCCCTTCTTGGCCTGCAGCTGGCCTTTGTTAGGAGTAGCGAGGGTTAAAGAATGTTGGTGACGGATAACCCTCTCTTGTGCCTGGCCATAACTGGGGTCAGCCAGTTGGGGAGGGCAAGAATGAGGAAAATTGAGTTACTTTAATTCTGGGAACCAAATTATTCTAGTTTGGGGCACTGTCGTTGTTTAACCAAGATGGAGGGGGGCTTTACGGAGTGGCATGGCCATGGTTAACCTTTCTGATTTTGTTTTTACTAGGCATGTGAGAAGGAGCCTGTAACTGTTGGGGTTTTTTGTTGTTGTTATTTTTGTTTGTTTGTTTGTTTGTTTGTTTTGGTTTTTCGAGACAGGGTTTCTCTGTGTAGCTTTGCGCCTTTCCTGGATCTCACTCTGTAGACCAGGCTGGCCTTGAACTCACAGAGATCCACCTGCCTCTGCCTCCCGAGTGCTGGGATTAAAGGCGTGAGCCACCACCGCCCGGCAACTGTCGTTTTTGTAACCATCTTTTGCTGCAGAGGCAATGTCATCAATAAGTCTTTGGTACTGGAAATTTTGGAGGAAGCTGATGCTGTTAATGTGTTTTTGAACAGGTGAAGGAATTTAGTCTCCGGGATACGAAACAGGTTAGGCAGTTAAAAAGAAAGAGCCAGGCCTTTTAAATTAGGGTCCTGGAAAGCCGGAAGCCTTAGTAATGGATATTGGAAGCAGCCACATGGCTAAAGTTAGGGGGAGGTTCTCAGAGAATGAGTGAAAGGACCCAGAGTGTCAGGGAGAGCATGCCCCAGCCTCGGCCAACATCCTAAAGATCAAGAGGTAGAAAAGAAGGAAAAGGAAGAACGTCTTTTTCTGAGTAACGGAAAAAGTGGGAAGGTTCTGCCTGGAGGCTAAGTGCAGGATACAACCCAGACTGCAGTCCCCGATCTATCCTGAGGAACACATTTGGAATTAGATTCTAGATTTTCATAGTGAACATGAGATACATCTATTGCCCAATTTCATTCCATCTCCTAAGTGATTGTAGAGTCCCAATTCTTTAAAGAAGAATGTTAAAGATATCTCCTACTGGTGAAAAGAATAAAATATTATAAAAATCAGAAAGCAGCATTATTAGAGTGCCACTATATAATTGAAAGGACTTATTCACACTTCTCCAGCTGCTCCAATGACATTCCCCATAGCAAAAGAAAAACCAAGGTCACTCTTTACCATCCTTCTCTCCCAGTTTCCTTAATCCAGAGAAGTTGTCAAGTCCTCCTCTGCATTTCTTGGCCAAGTGCAGGCAGGTCCTTCTGCAGAGCCCTGTGAGCCTGCCTGATGACATCAGATCCACTTGCTGGAGCTCCTGGAGCAGATACTGTGTTCCCAGTGCATCACAGCAGAGGCCAGGGCTGTCCACAGCCACATTGTTGGCAGGGCTACACTTGCTCACATGGTACACCTGCAAGGTTTACCCAATAAAACAAAGCTGTCATTTTACCTTTTAAAATTAGTATCATTTTTATTTAATATTTTTATTTTATAATTAACTTAATTTCACATATCAGCTACAGATTCCCTTGTCCTCCCTCCTCCCACATCCCAGCCCTCCCCCCAATCCACCCCCCATTCCCACCTCCTCCAAGGCAAGGTCTCCCCAGGGGAGTCAACCCAGCCTGATAGACTCAGCTGAGGCAGGTCCAGTCTCCTCCTCCCTACACCAAGGCTGAGCAAAGCGTCCCAGCATAGGCCCCATGCACCAAGGACAGGTCCTGGCTCCACTGCCTGGGGGCCTCCCAAACAGTTCAAGCTAATCAACTGTCTCACTTATCCAGAGGGCCTGCTCCAGTTCCATGGGGGTTCCTCAGCCATTGGTTCACAGTTCATGTGTTTCCACTAGTTTGGCTATTTGTCCCTGTGCTTTTTCCAATCATGGTCTCAATATCTCTCCCTCATACAATCCCTCCTCTCTCTTGCCAATTGGACTCCCGGAGCTCAGCTGTGGATCTCCGCATCTGCTTCCATCAGACACTGGATGAGAGTTTTATAATGACAGCCAGGGTGTTTGGCCATCTGATCACCAGAGCAGGTCATAAATCCAGTTACTCTGAACTTGATAGAAGAGAAAGTAGGAAGTAGTCTTGAACGCATTGGCACCAGAGATCACTTCCTAAATATAACACCAGTAGCACAGACACTGAAAAAAAACAATTAATAAATGGGACCTCTTGAAACTAAAGTTAGTATCTTGTGGAGAGACATTGAAACTATATAATGCCCCTACTAGTGTCAATGATTCTTGCTTAAAAGAATTGTTACTGGGATGGCTGAAAATGGATGATGTTTTTCTAGTTCTGTTATTCTGCCTACATTTATTATTAGTTGATTTTCTTTTGTAAAGAGAAGCCTTCCTTTATCTCCTATTTATTTGCATGTTGGCTTGTATCAGTGTAGACTTTGAAATCTTATTTGATTATTTGTTATCCTTTACTGTCATTTATTTTTATTATTTAACTATTTTCTTTGAGACTCTTCGGCGTGTACACAGAGAGTTATAGACATATCTACCTCTTGTCTCATCAGCTCCCCCCGTGCTCCTTGCCTTCATCATTGTAGAGGGCGTGAGGTCCTTGAGCTTACAGATAAGCACTAGGAAAACCAGGAATATTAAACACACAGAGCTGTCTCTTCAAAGTAAAGCAATGTATACCTGTTTTCTACCCGGAAAAGCTGAGAATGGATGTAGTTAATAGCCTGGTGATCTTCACTATCTGTAGGGCCAGGCCACACCTGAGTCCACCAGACTATTGTTTATCCCAGACTCTTCCTCCATACACCTTTATCCTGAGCACTGTTTCTCAGGCAACAGAACCCATCTTTATGGAAGAGGTCATATGTACTTTGTAAAGATTTTCAATGTAAACATGTCTTAGCTTTATTGTAGACATGGGATTGAGTTAATTATCATCAGGACACTTTTTTCCACAATTGTCCTGTGCTTAAATATGCCTAAACATGCCCAGGGTCAGACTCTAGAAGTTTGACCCAACACTGGCTGTTGAGTAGTGTTGAACTGAATTTCCTTCTTGCCTCAGGCAGATACTACTCTGCCAGTCCTGGTGTTTGCCGAGACCCCTACACGTCATGCCAATATATATGACAGAAGACAGCAGTTCATAGCACACTTCCCCATGATGCCTCCGTTGTCCCATACCTGAGAAAGTGTCCACTTTAATGTTCAGGCACTTACTTTAGAAGCTACTAAGGGAGGCTGCGTTTAAATGAAATGAGAAATTTTAAAAGGCAGGAAAATACTTGTTATTGTGACTTTAGTTTTTCATTTATTTATGAATTATGTCTTATTTGTATATATTTATCTTTTCTTGCAAGTTATTTGTGCCTTCCCTGTGAATCTCATTTATAAGAACCCCTGTCAGTTAAGGGTATTAACCCTTCGTTTGACAGAGCATTGGAAACTGCTTATTGGGAGGATACAATAAACCAGAAATTTTACCAATAACATTTTAGCTATTTGAATCCTTTACAACCCTCTGGCATAGTGTTGTTATTTTTATTTTGTAGATGAGGAGGGAAGAGGGCTTAGAAATATTGTTCATGGATTTGCAAGTAAGGAAAGCTAGTATTGAAATTCAAATTTGTGTGATTCCAAAATTTATATTCTTCATCTATAGTTTGGCATGGTGGAAAAACATTTTAATTTTTAAAAGAGTCTTAGGATAACTAATATAAATCCTAAGTCCTTTTAATGTTGTAAACATGAACTCAGTTACTGTAATTTTATCTTAGATTCAAACATAGATTCTAGCACGTTGGTTTGAGATGTATCATTGTATTTATGACATGGTACTAGTCTACATTTGTGTTTTATGGTGGATTTGGGAATCTGAACAGTAAAATGTAGAGAAGGTGAATGCTTATGTTAAGGCTTACTGAGAATAAAGGTCTGTTTTGTTTTCCATAGTTTTAATTAACCTTGACCAACTATGGTCTGAAAATACAAATATAAATATCCATAAATAAGTCATATGTTTTAATTATATCATAATTGCTCTATCTCATTATTAGTTTTTCTGTTGATCTTTTTTTAAATTATAATGTTTAACAGAGAACTTCATACATGCATGTAGTGTGTTTTGATCAAATCCACCTGTAATCCCTCTCTTGTGCTCCTGAAACTTTCCCCTCCTTACTTCATGTCCTCTCTCTCTCTCTCTCTCTCTCTCTCTCTCTCTCTCTCTCTCTCTCTCTCTCTCTCCCCCCCCTCCTTTTTAAAAACACAGAGTTCATATGCCTGTATGTATAGGACCTAAGAAATCATATCCCTAAAGAAAACGACTCTCCCTCCCAGGAAGCCGCCAATTGCCAATAGCTTCTCAGCTAGGGGTGGGACTTCCTGAGGCCCTCCCCTGGTGGCACCACTCACTATTCAGCTAAAGAGACTGTATGACTGTTGTTTGGCTAAGGAGACCGCATGACAAAGTTCCAGTTCTCATAACTTAGCTAAAGAGACTGACTGTTGTTTGGCTGAAGAAACCATGTGACAAAGTTCCAGTTTCTTGTTGGGTAGACAAAGGACCACTTCCTCCTTTAGTTTTATTACTTAAAAAATAAAATCGTTTGTATAGTAGTTTTTGGATTCACTGACTTGTTCCCTTTGCCCTCAAAATATTGATGATGTGAGATGGTCTGAGAAAAGAAATAAGATGAATGAGTTTATGGAAAAAAGTAATATAAAACCTACACATTGGAAAATATTAATATTGATGAAATGGCTGAACAGGATGTTCCGACTAGATCCCAGAGATGGAGATGAAGACCAAGATTGGAAAGTACAAAGAAACCCACAAATGAGTTTGGGAACATTTCCTGCTTATTTTGTAGTGAAGATACTAATGCTTTTATAGATATAAAATGCAAATTTGAAAACTAAGAATCAAGAAAAAAGATATGATTTCACATTATGAGTTAATCATTAGAAGATTATAAAAATAAGAAAGAGGAATGTTGCAGAAATCATATAGACATATAAATTAGGATATATATATATATATAAAGGTTTAAAATAGATAACATAATTTAATAAGAATTTTTGTTTTGCTTCTTGTAAGTTAAGAATTAGCCTTTTAGATTCTAATTGTCTGGCAACAGTGACCATGAAGAAATATTAAAGGAATCTCTTCCCCCGCCTAGTTAAACTTTGTCTACTTGCTCCAGGAACTGTGGTTATTGAATTTTATGATTATGACTTTCTAAGGATGTTTTGATACATGTTGGGAAAATAGTCACTGATTAGATATTTTTTGAAATGCAAATATAGAATGATGTAATCATTGTTGTAAGCTATAAAAATAAACTCTGTGGCCCTGGGAAGAGAGATATACACATATATTCTCTCCTTTACACTGCCTCCGGGTGCAGTAACAAATAAAATATTTGCAGAGGCTCAGAAAAAGATTCAAACTGCTGTCCGGTGCAACTTCTTTCTATCGCCTGCTACGTCTATCCTTCTTAAGTCCTAATCTTTGCTGGAGCTGGGCCCCGACACAAGTGGAGCCTGAACAGGAGACTTGAAGTAGGGTAAGTATTAATAAGGTGTTTCCAGTGTAGCAAGGATCCCACTAGGGTGCTGCAGATCCCTTGGTCAAAGAGTAAGGCTGGGTGGTAGTGGGTAATAAGAAAGAATTAATAAAGATCCCCTGGTCAGAGGATAGGGCTGGGGAGAGTATATAAGAGAAAAGAAAAATTAATACAGTGGGACAGGTGGAGTCTAAGGAAAGGAGACTTTTTGTTGATATTTTAAAATATGCTTTGAAAAAAAAAGAAAGGAATAAAAGTCAATGAAAAACAAGTTTGTGAATCTTTACAGTTTGTGCATGAGATTAGTCCTTGGTTTCCTGATCAAGGTTCCCTAGATATTGACAATTGGGATAAAGAAGGAAATTAGATTTTGGTATGAATGGTCACAAGCCATGCCTGTGAACGCTTTAGCTTATTGGTCATTAATGAAGCAGGTTTTGGCGCCTATGGAAGTTGGGGGTTTACCTAAATGTAAAAAAATCTTCAGAAACCTCACCTCAGAATAAATCTATTACTCCTCTTTTATTTAAAGATCCATTAGAAAGGGAAGTTAACAATGAGAGAGAAGAGATAAGAAGAATGAGGAGTCTTTTCAAATAGAAAGTGAAGGAGAGGAAGAGGAAATTTAAAATGTTAAGGAGAATTGGCCACCTCCTTTTCAAAAGAAACCTAAAAAGAGGCCAAAAATAGACAAGGAGCCTGTAGGTTTTGCTGCAGCAGTTAGAAAAGTTGCTGGAGCAGGAGAAGCTTTTGTTAGGTGTTACCAGTAATGTTTGATACAAATGATGAAGAGATGCCTGTGTGGGAGCCTCGGCCTTATAAATTAATTAAAGAATTGAAACAGGCAGTTGTAGCATATGGGCCCACTGCTCCCTATGTTTTAACTTTGGTGGATAATTTAGGAACTTATTGGTTAACTCCTAGTGATTGGAATTAGGTGGCCAAAATCATGTTTGTCAGGAGGACAACTTCTGCTTTGGAAAGTACAATATAAAGAAGTTAAAAGTCAGATTAGTGGGCTAGAGAGATGGCTCAGTGGTTAAGAGCACCCACTGCTCTTCCAGAGGTCCTGAGTTCAATTCCCAGCAGCCATATGGTGGCTCACAACCACTTGTAATGAGATCTGGTGCCCTCTTCTGGCCTGCAGGGACACATGCAGGCAGAATACTGTATACATAATAAATAAATAAATCTTTAAAAAAAAAAAAAAGATTAGTTTACAAAAGGAAAAAGATGTTACCCTTCCTATGTTGCTAGGGGTACAATTAAAAATACCAAGAAAGAATCTTACATTAATAACCATTATGGCTATTGAGGCATGGAAACATCTCCCTTCAAGGGGTTCACCTGCAAATAGCATGATTAATATAAAGCATAAGGGAGATGAGTCCTATGAAACTTTTTTGGCTAGATTGACTGATGTTGTGACAAAACTATTCCTCATGAACAAGCGACTGAAATAGTGCTTAATTAGCTGGCATATGAGAATGCCAATAGTCCTTGTAAAGCTCTGATATGCCCTATTAGAAAGACATGAAGCATTTCTGATTATATAAAGGCTTGTGTTGATTTTACCCCCTTCTTTATGCAGGGGATAGCTATACTACAGCCTTTCAAGGAAAAACACCCACACAGATGCTTCAAAAGCCACAAACAATTAGAGTTGTCAATCTTGGTCCATGTTATACTTGTGGACAAATGGGTCATGTTCTTAGGACTTGTCCAACTAATGGTGGTAATTTATCAGCCCCAAGGGCTAGGCCTTCATGTTCAAAGATATCTTCTTGGGAAATGGTTAATGTTCCAGCACACTCTGCCCTCGTTGCCAAAAAGGCTATCATTGGCAGAAAGAATGCCAGAAACAACAATTTCTACCTTCTTATTTAATTTACAATCTCTTCTAACTCATAGGACAAAACACCATTTTATAGGACATTTGAGAGCACATGCTATTTTACCTGGTCCATTAACAGAAGGAAATCACTTGGCAGATTCTTATACACAATCTATAGTAATGTCTGCCTTACAAGAGCAATGGAGAGCCATGCTTTACATCATCAAAATTCACGGGCTCTCCAACATCAATTTGACCTAACTCAGGAATCTGCTAGACAGATCATTAAGCAATACTTTCATTGTCCTGGATTTGTGCCTTCTTTATTAATGGTAGTTAATCCCAGAGGATTATTACCTAGTCATCTTTGGCAAATAGATGTGACCCATGTAAATACTTTTGGGAAATTACCCTATGTTCATATATATGTAGATACCTTTTCACATCTTATTATTGCTTCTGCCCATACAGGAGAAGCTTTTAAGGATGTTTCTCAACATCTTTTTTATTGCTTTTCATATATACGAATTCCAAAACATTTAAAAACTGATAATGCTCCTGCTTATACTAATAAGGCTTTTGCCTCATTTTATGAAAAGTTTGATATTAAGCATACTAATAGCATTCCACACAATCCTCAAGGTCAAGCTATAATGGAACAAACTCATCAAATTCTTAAAAATCAAATCATTAAACTACAGCAGGGAGAATTTAAATATGTTTCTCCTCATCATATTTTATCTCATGCTCTCTTTGTAATTAACCATCTTAATCTTAATCCAGAGGGAGTTTCTCCAATGTCTCTTCATTGGGAACTGGATAAACCAAAACAAAGTCCTATGGTAAGATGGCAAGGCAGCAGAGTGGAAGGGATCAGGTGTTCTCCTAACCTCTGGGAGGGAATATGCTTATGTTTTTCCTCAGAATGCAGAATCGCCCATTGGGATCCCAGATCGCCTCGTCAGGCCATGTGGACAGGTCCCCGAGACGGTCATATCATGTCCTGCACCCATATTGGAAAAACGAAACGACAAGAGAATATGAGCGATTCTCCCACTCAGAATCGACTTCCGTTCTGCCATCATCAAAAACGCCTGATTCTACAGATATGGTTGAAAATATTTTGCCTGTTTTTGCTCGGCTTCGTCTTCACTCAAAGCGACGTGAGCAAGGCCGCTTTGCAAGATCTACTCGTCAAGAGTTTTTGCCAACATGGGGTCAGATTAAACAGCTTAGTTGTTTGGCTGAACAAATTCTTGAAGAAAATAATTTTCAAAAAAATCCAGCTAATCTTTTCCTGGCTATGATCTCTTTGCTTACTATACGGGTACGGTTAGTTTTATTTTTAATTATTATTGGATTCTCTTGTTTAGTGGGAGCGGAGCCGTTTTGGGCAAATTTGCTTGACCCACCACCATATTTTCACCCTGCTGCCCGGGCACAGGGACCAATTAAGGTAACCACAAATGATACACAGCTTATAGGAGGTGATGACAGTAGTTACATATTGTTTAAAAGTCAAGATGTCAATTATGAAGGTTATTCAGAGATTCCCACCATTTGTTTTTATACTAACAAAAGTCTCTCAAAAAAGGGTTGTGTTCTCTTACGTCAATGCACACTAGTTGCTGATTCTCCATTTCAGGAACAACCTGGCTATCGAGATGTATGGAGTCTTAAACTTATGGGGCCAATAATTTATGATTTTTATCCAGAAGATTATCCTCTACCTTCCATTTCCCTCCTTGCAAAAGATGTTATTTACTAGATGATGTTTAGAATAGTATTGATCCATATAGTGGCTATCCATTATAGTTTGATTGCAGTTTTTCAAAAGCAATGTTATCCTACTACAGCTTATACTAATCAATTGATTGAATGGGGTGTTAGAAGCCCTAGCTATGATTATACAGTTTTTTATTAGAAAAGAGAATTTATTTCAGTATGATCCACATGTGTTTCCTGAAGAACCACTTGCTGCTTCGTGTTCTCCAGACAGGGTAACTCCCATTTATTCTTCTTCCACTTCTGTGCGCGAGCATAATTTACCAAAGGATCTTTTCCATTTATTTGCTGCAACTGCCAAAGTAACTCTTTATTATTATCACTCTAAGAATAAATATTGGATTATATCTAGAGCTATAACTGCATATGTGGAAGCTCCTTAGGTAATTTTACGTAGTGAATCCATTGGTTCTTTACATATTTTTGAGACTAACAAAGGTTCATTTAAAATGAATATATTAGGGAATATATAGGTTCCACTAATGTGTGGCCACTTTTTATTATTTGGGATTGATAATTTTTGTTTTCTTACTTATTGTTTTTCTTTTTCTAGTCATCTAATGACAACTAGCACAAGGCATCAGAACACTGTCAATGGAATTTCAAGTGGATCGACTGAAAATAAGAAAGAGGGAGATGGTGGCGCCACTCTCCACTAAGGAGGCTGTAGGACTGTTGTGTGGCTAAGGAGACCGCGTGACAAAGTTCCAGGTCTCATAACTCAGCTAACGAGGCTGTAGGACTGTTGTGTGGCTGAAGAAACTGAATGACAAAGTTCCAGTTTCTGGCTGGGTGGACACAGCCCCACTTCCTCCTTTAGTTTTATTATTTAAAAAAAAATAAAATCATTTGTATAGTGCTTTTTGGATTCACTGACTTGTTCCCCTTTGCCCTCAAAATATTGATGATCTGAGATGGTCTGAGAAAAGAAATAAGACGAATAAATTTATGGAAAAAAGTAATATAAAACCTAAACATTGGAAAATATTAATATTGATGAAATGGCTGCTCTGACTAGATCCCAGAGATGGAGATGAAGACCAAGATTGGGAAAGTACAAAAAAAACCCACAAATGAGTTCGGGGACATTTCCTGCTTATTTTGTAGTGAAGATATTAATGCTTTCATAGATATAAAATGCAAATTTGAAAACTAAGAATCAAGAAAAAGGACATGATTTTACATTATGAATTAATCATTAGAAGATTATAAAAATAAGAAAGAGGAATGTTGCAGAAATTTTATAGATACATAAATTAGGATATATAAAGAGTTAAAATAGATTATAATATAATTTAATAAGAATTTTTGTTTTGCTTACTATAAGTTAAAAATTAGACTTTTAGATTCTAATTGTCTGGCAACGGTGACCATGACTCCCCCCTCCCAGTTAAACTTTGTCTACTTGCTCCAGGAACTGTAATCATTGAATTTTATGATTATGACTTTCTAAGAATATTTTGATTCATGTTGGGGAAATAGTCCCATATTAGGTATCTTTTGAAATGCAAATATAGACTGATGTAATCATTGTTGTAAGATATAAAAATAAACTCTGTGGCCCTGGGAAGAGAGAGATACACATGTATTCTCCCCATACACTGCCTCCCGAGTGCAGTAACAAATAAAATATTCTCAGAGGCTCAGAAAAAGGTTTAAACTCCTGTCCGGTGCAACTTCTTTCTATCGCCTGCTACATCCACCCTCCTCAAGTCCCGATCTCTCCCGGGGCTGGTCCCCAGCACTCTCCCATCCATGCCGTGATTTTGGCGGGCGTGATCTGGCATAGGTCATGCGCATGCCGTTGCAGTCACTGTGAGTTCATTTGAGCTGTGGCCCTGTCATGTTCAGCAAATAATGTTTCACTGGAGATGTCCATTTCCTCTGGCTCTTAGAGTCTTGCCAGAGCTTCTTCCATGATGATCCTTGAAGCTTGGTAGGAGGAGGTGTGATATAGATGTCTTAGAGTTGACCTCTCAACTGTCTTCTCTTCTCTACACGCTGACCATTGTAGGTCTCTGTATTAATCACTATCCACTGCAAAAGCAAGCTTCTTTGACGAGGATTTAGAGAAGCACTAATTTATCAGTATATATGGATAAGAACTGAAGGAGCAGTTTACTGCTATGGCCATCTAGCAGAATAATAGATTCTGCTCTGGAGTCTCTGACCTAGCCAACCATAAATTTTTTTTTTTTTTTTTGGCCCAGTTAATGATACCAGGCATGAGATCCACTTTCTAGAGAGGGCTTTCTGTCCAACCAGAAAGCAGTTGAGTCACTGCTCTAACCTTCACACCACTGTTGCCCTAGTGGGCATACCAGGCCAGTCATTGTAGTGAACAGGACTCCCAGCTGGGTGAAACTACTGATGACTTTTCCCCCCTGATGGCACGTATAGAACCTTCCAGCATTATAAAAGCTGGTCCATAGGGATGAAGCTTCTACATTAGTGCCAGCTTGATTTCTTCATCTCCGATGACTCAAGTATATGGTGTCTTCAGAAATAGGGTCCTATCATTAAACACTGGAGAGTAACTAGGAGCAGTAACAATAGCCTACAATGGTTTAGGGGGACTAGGGGACTCTACCAACCACTTGAAAGGGGGTAACCCAAACCTGGCCCTTGGCTTTTTATTTGATATCCTATGGTGTGGGGAGATACCTGGTCCGTCACATCAAAGGGTAACTCTACTTAAACCACTCTTAAGTATGTATGCATTTTAGGAAGCTTCTGCACTTGCAGGTTTCCATATAGCATTTTCAAAGGTTTTTAGTGTTAGCTGCCCCTCTTCATACTGCCTCTTCTATGCTATTCTCCCTGTCCCAGCCCATTTAACCCTTCCCTGTCCATTATGTCCTTATCATTCCTAATTTGAACTTTATTGTAGATATACAAGGAGAAAACCACTGAAGGAACTTCTACTGTGTGCTCTGTGAAGATGGCACATAGGGTAGAGAACATCTGACTTTTCACATGGATGTGATGCTTAATCTTAAATTCCAACCGGTGGAAGACAGGCCTCAGGGCATGCCTGTGGAAGATTCCCGTGGTTAGGTCAGCTGAGGTGGAAAGACCAACTCACTGAGATCCTGGACTGCCCTAAAAGAAGAAAGTGAGCGGTGCACGCATGCTCACCTCCTTCCGCTTTCTGACAATGTAACAATGCTCCGACAGTCCCAGTAAAGTGATCAGCTGCTTCAGAGCCCTGAAACCATGACTCCCCTACCTAGAGCCAAGCACCAAAAGGAACGTTCCCTTAAGCTGTTTTTGTTAGAGCAAGCAATTGTACTGCAGCAGCAAGGGAAGTACAGAGCACCCTGGGAAATGGAGGGTCCGGTAAAAATCGTCTCTCTGGCCCCCTTGGGCCTTGGCTTTCTGGAATTCTCCCACTCTCGGTAACAGGTGCCTCTCGTTCACTCTCCTCTATTTTACCTGCTTTCTCATTTTCCTTTGTGTTCCCCCTGCTTAACTTTCCCCTTTCTGCTCCCATGTTCACTCAGCCTGCTGGGGACCCTCCTTAAGAAGGCATCCTTGGCAAGGGTGATCACGTGTCGGCGGCCTGGAGGGGGTGGGGCTCACCCTTTATTCACAGACCCAGGAGCCTTGATTTCTGCATTAGGGGAAGGGTGAAGGCAGGAGAGACCCTGAGCGGTACCTTTTAAGTTTGGGGTCTTCTGACATGTTCATGGCACCCTCTAGTGTCCAGATTTTGTTCTTTCGTTGTCTATATCAGCACTTCTCACTGCCTCCACCCCTGCCGCCACCAATGCTGAGAAAATAAAACTACCAGTATAAAACATTGTCCTCTTTCCTCATAATAATATTTCTAAGATGAATATATATATATATATATAATTAAACCTTAGATTATCAAATTTATTGAAGAGAGCACGATACATTATGGAAAAAGTATCTGCTAAAATAGTAATGAATATATTTGACATAGGAACCTAGTTCACACAGTCATTTAGAGATTCCTAGGAGTGTAAATGTATTTTATCTAATTTGGCCCTTAATAGCTGAAGAAATCTCTCCCTTCCTTCCTTCCTTCCTTCCTTCCTTCCCTTCTTTCTTTTTCTTTCTTTCTTCCTTTTTTTGTTTTTGTTTAATGTATTTTAATAGCAAACTTACAGGAACAGCACAGAAAACAGACAACATTAAAAACATGTACTTGCATGTAGGACAACTCAGAAAGTATAGTGAATGGATGCAATCTACTATATGATAAAAAATGCTACAAACACCATTTAGTTGCCGTCAATAGGAAATTTACTTGTTTTTTTTTAATTCCAAATGTTTAACAGGTTTATTTATAATTGTTATAAAGTTGAACTGTTGAAATGCATTCACTGAAATATTTGCTTGCATTAATTCTTTATATCTTGCATCTATATTTAAAAAATTCACACACAAATGAAAATGGAGAAATTGGCAATACCTGATTTCTGTCCCCTATTTTTCCACTCGCAATCATATACTTAGGTACCTTTTGACCCCATGGAAGAAAATATCTAACATAACAGGAAGAAGAGGTAAAACACTTTTTTGAGAATGAAGTGTTTCCCCTCATAGTGGACTCTTAAGCACGTTCTCCGCGTAGCATTGTGTTAGCTGGATATCTTTTGGCATAGTTGTTACATGTCTGGCATGGATAGCACACAGGTTGGTATCTTCAAAAAGGCAACCAGATAGACCTCGCTTGCCTTTTGCAAAGCGCCAATAGCCGCACTCTGGAAGCTCAGATCTGTTCTGAAGTCCTGAGCAATGTCTCGCAGTGAGTCAGAAGACTGACTTCTGATAGCGTCTGATTTCACCCAGTGCCACAGCACCAGGCCTGTAACCATGAGGTTTCTTCATCTTTCCAGTAGAGGGCGCACTCTTGCGAGCCGCTTTTGCAGCCAGTTGTTTGCTGAGTACTTTACCACCGCGGATTTGTGGATTTGCCGGCAGTCTGCTTTGTATGAGCCTTGGTATGGGCGTCTCCTTACTCACCCGCTTTTCCTCAGGCTGGAGCTAGACGAGCGAGAGGCGGCTCTGGCGTTAGAGAGCTGCAAACACCAAAAAGCTGTTTCTAACCTCAGTCTCCTATGACATTTGAAAAGTCTGGCTCAGCTCTTTATACACATGCAATACACAGAACAACACATTACCTAATGTGTGAAACAAGACTCCTCATTCGCTACTCCTAACCTGTTTCCCCTTCTCCCCCACCCCCACCCCACCTTAGGACCACCACCCACTTAGTTGCACAGATTCAAAGCTGAGAACCATTCCGGACTCCTCTGTTGTGAGCGTCTCACAACCAATTCTCTGCATTCTAGTTTTCACAGAGGGGGATGGAAATTCAAAAAAGCGAAGTAGTTTCATCGAATTAAAAACTAAACAAAAACAAAAAACAGAGCAAGGGGCAGACTGGGGTTTTGCACTTCATCCAATCAATGCAGTGCTGGGAGAATGGCTGTGTTTTAAAGATCATGCTAGACATGGGGCCCATTTCCCAACGCAACCTCTTGCTTTGTGGCGGTAGGATGCCTCATCTGCCCCACTGGAAAGGATGGCAAGACTATGCGTGAGCTCAGGCACATCTCTGTAGAAAGTCCAACACTGGGGCAATGAAGACTGCTCCCAGTGCTCCGGGGACTTCTGGCAGCCAGGACTCTCGTGGTGAGCATTGGCCCTGTTTCTCCTGGGTCTAGGGGTGTGTGTAACCGGCCTTCCCTAGCACAGTCTTTCTGTCTTTCTCTATTTGTCTCTTCAGTGTTGTGAAGCTGAAAGCAATCACCCTGTGGTGCACTGCTAACCCAACCTAAGAGAGCTGGATGGGAAACCACACTGAGCGCCAATGCTCTCTGTCCAGTGAACCATATACCATTAGAAAGACATCCAGAGGGAGGGAAAGAGGAAGGCACAGAAGTTTGTCATTGTAGCAGAGGATGTGTGGTGTCAGGGGTCATATTCAGAGTGATCAAGGGAATATGCCGGTTTCCCACCCAGACAGTTACTCTCTGCGGCACTGGGTGTGATGGAAGGCAAGCAGAACATGACAAGGCCACATCATCGCCTCTTCATTTTTGCCCCTTCCCAAGCTCTCTCTAAATTTCATTTAAAGAAATAGTCTTTGTCATTCCCTTGACTAGCTCTTTACTTCAGAATTAGATAGCAAAGCTCTGTTTATTTCTTTTAACTTGCGTTTTGCTCATCCTTTAGTTTATTGAGCCCTAGAGAATGTATGTTCTATAAATAAATAAAACTACTATTATTTAGTGGCTCTATTCGGAATATTGGTGGAGAGGGAGGATATTTTTCTTTATTTGCTTTAGAGATATGTTGCAGTCACAACTTTTCTCCTGTCTTGAAATAATGGAGTCATTATTCACACTGGGAAACAGAGATGGAGTAAGTTTGAACTTGATGAGTCAACACACCAAAATGTGCCCCCTGTTCTCACTCATTGTCCAATTAATTCTGAATTATGAAATTCCCTTTGAGCATTTGAAATTACGAGAAATTCCAAAAAAATCAGGGTCACTGGATTCTGATACAATTGTTCTTTCCTTGAAATAATTTTTTTTAAGCGATTCAATAGTAATAGGCTATTTGGGGAAAAAAAAGGGTGGTGGTAGCAGCAGGGCTTTCTCGGAGAGTTTTATTGTGAAAGAAGTATGCATGTATCATGAGTGTGCAAAGTCCCCCGAGGACTGCTGCTGGAGAAAACAGAGACAGGGGAGCTGGGAGTGTTAATCCAAGTTTTCCTCCAAGCCCCAATGCTTGTGTCTGAAATTTTCACCATGAAGGCCATGCTCTTGGCCTTGAGAGCATCATCTTTAGGTTTCCAATTAAAATTGAATACATGGTCCACAGAGACTAGTACCATTACCTACCAACCACCATCATAGGGTAAAGAGAACTTCCTGCCATATGGCCAACTCTGTTCCCACACCTGCCAGATGCCTCACGTGAATAAGAGTTAGTGATGGACACAGAAAAGGTAGTGGACAAATTCTTGATAAAAATTCTGAAGAAACTAGGAAGAGCCAGCCGGGACATACCTCTGCGCAATAAGTCTGTATTCAACAAACCTGTAGCCAAAATTAATGCTGAGCCAAGACAAAGAGCATCTTAACTGCAGTCCAGGAGACAGGGTGCTCACTCTTTGCCTTCTTACTCAGCAGACTGAACCTCAGCTAGAGCAGTAAGACAAGAGGAAGATACGAATGGGACAAGAATTGGAAGGGAAGAAGTTAAGCTTTCTTATTTGTAGATGAGATGATTATACACTTAAAAGGCCTCACAGAGTGCTACAGAAAACTCTGAGCTATGATAAACACTTTCGGGGAAGTTGTAGGATACAAAATCAACACATGGAATGTCAACAGCCATTGCATGCCCTAATAATGAACTTACTGAGGAAGAAATTAGGAAAAATATCCCATCCATGACAGCTTCAAAAATATCTAGGAATAAGTCAAACCATGAAGGTAAATGACCTCTATAATGAAAACTTTAAGACACGGAGGGAAACAGAACTGAAGAAAACACTGGATGATGGAAAGACATTCTACATCTTTCACTAGCAGAATTAATATTGTGAAAACAACTGTTGCCCGAGACAATCTAAAGGTCTGATGTAGTCTTACCAGAATTCTAACGACGTTCTTTACAGGACAAAACAAAATAAACACAATAAAATTCATATGTAAACACAAAAGAAGACAGGTAGCCGAAGCAATCCTAAGTAAAACACAGCTAAAAGTGTCACATCACTTGGGCTCAAGCACTATACCATGGAACTGCTCTTTAAAGACAGCATGGTGATGCACAAAACTAAACACGCAGACCAATGGAGGAGAACAGAGATCACAAACAAAACCATACAGCTACTGTCCCGGATCTTTGACAAAGGTCTCAAAGCATGAGTGGTGATGGCAAAACTCAGTATTGTCCCGTAGAAGAACGACATTCGATCCGGATCTCTCACCCTGTGTGAAATGTCAAGTGAGTCAAAGATCTTAATTTAAAGCCCAACATTCTGGAACTGCTGGAGAAACATGTAGGGAAAGTACTTCAGGATATAGGTAAGATTTTTTTTTTCCTTCTGAATAGAATCCCAGGAGTACAGGAAACAGCCCCCCGAGAATTGACACAGGGGATGACATTAAATCAAAAGGCTTCTGCACAGAAAAATAAACTGTCCTGGAGAGTGAATGGACGGTCTACAAAACAGGAGGGGAATTTTTCCAGCTGGTCTTCAGACAGGGGTTAGTATACAGAATAAAGGGAAAACCACCCCAAAAAAACCAAACTGCTAATGATAACCGTGGATCCCACAGATTTTCCCCTTCTCACTCCACCCACCCCTGACATACACACACACACACACACACACACACACACACACACACACACACGCTCATTTGCTTTGTCCCTTGTAGCTAGAGTTTTCCTGTCTTGCCCACAGTCAGGACAAATCTTTGTCACCCGCCAGTCCCACAGCTGCTCAGACCCAACCAAGTAAACACAGAGACTTATATTGCCTACAAACTGTATGGCTGTGGCAGGCTTCTTGCTAACTGTTCTTACAGCTTAAATTAATCCATTTCTATAAATCTATACCTTGCCACGTGGCTCGTGGCTTACCGGGATCTTCACATGCGGCTTGTCATGGTGGCGGCTGGCAGTGTCTCTCCCACCCAGCTTCCTGTTCTCTCAATTCTCCTCTCTGTTAGTCCCGCCTATACTTCCTGCCTGGCCACTGGCCAATCAGTGATTTATTTATTGACCAATCAGCAACACATTTGACATACAGACCATCCCACAGCAGTCCCTGGCCCCAATTCCAGCTGGCCCACCCTGGAAACCCACGAGCCATTCCGGCAGCGGAAGCAGCTAGTCGGACTGCAGATCTTCACTTTTCTCTCCATCCATCCAAGTGTAACCCCACAGACTCATCCCAGCTCTGCAGCAGAGCACCTGTGGCAGCCCAGCCCCTATTCCCAGCCTCATCCCCCGTCTGTAGTGGACCCCACTTCTCCTCCTAACCTCCCTCCCCAACTGAAGCAGGCATTAGCTGGGAACCCGTAGGCCTCTCTGGTCAGGTAACAGGCAGGCTAACACCAGATTTCCACCTTTCCCTTAGCTCCTCCAAATCCAGTCGCCAAAATCCAGTCCCCAGTCCTTCCCAAGCTTGCAGTAGACTGTATGCAGAGACCTCCCCTTCCCCTCTACCCCCATCTCCAGTGGACTATACAGATATTACACTCATAACTCCCCCTGACATACACACACACACACACACACACACACACACACACACACACAGACTCATGTTGCTTTATCCCGGGTCCCATTCAGAAGGCACATTCTGCTATCTCACAGGCCACCCAAGCCAGGGAAGTAGGCCTACTGCAGGCCTTCACCTTTCCTTCAAATCCCTAGTCTCATCCCAACCTCTTTAGCAATCTGCCACTGTGTACTCTCCTCACTCTCTACCCCCATGGCCAGGGAACTAACCATGCAGATCCTGGGGAAATACCCTGCTTCCTCCCTCTTATGAAACCCTTCCACTGACTCTAACTCTTCCTCATTCTTAAGTCTCAGGTCCCAATGCCCAGAAACACCTTTTACCTGGAACCCCCAGTGCCCACACCTATCAGAACTCTAGAAGATTTTCCTACAGGCAACACACAGCCCTCACATTCTCCTAAGAACCAGAAAGGAAGAGAAGCCAAGGAACAAAACACCTACTCAACAAAGACCAGACATCAGCGCCCAGAGTTACAATTTTCCCAATCCCAGATGCCTACACAACAGCACAAAAACACAATCAACAGCAGCCAGGACAATGTGTCTCCACTTGAGCCTAGCAACCTACCACAGCAGGCCCTGAGTGTTCCAACATAGCTGAAAAAGACCTTAAAACAGCCTTGATTAATATGCTAAAGGGCCTAAAAGAGGCAACCAACAAATCCCATCAAAAAATCCATGAAAACACAAAACAGTGGAAGGAACTGATTAAACCATTCTAGACTTGAAAGTAAAACTAGAATCAATAAAGAAAACCTGAACAGAATGAAATCTGGATTTCATGAAAAATTCAGGAACTCAAACTGGACCCACAAAGGCAAACTTCACCAATGGAACACAAAACATGGCAGAATCTCACGTATTGTAAGACATGATAGAAGTGGATACATCAGTCAAAGAAAATGCCAAATCTACAACGCTCCAGACACAACACATCCAGGAGATCTGGGACACTATGAAAAGTCCAAACCTAAGAATGAAAGGATAGAGGAAGGATAAGAAACCCAGGCCAAAGGCACAGAAAATACTTCAACCAAATCATAGAAGAAAATCTCCCTAACCGAAAGAAGGAGATGCCTATCAAGATACAAGAGGCATACAGAGCAGACTGGACCAGAAAAGCAAATCCCCTTGGCATCTAATAATCCAAGCACTAAACACATAGAACAAAGACAGGACATTAAAAGCTACAAGGGACAAAGACCAACTAAAATATAAAGGCAGGCCTGTTAGAATTACACCTGACTTCTACGAGCCAGAAGGACCTGGACACATGTGCTGTAGACTCTAAGAGAGCACAGATGCCAGTCCAGACAACTAAATGTAGTAAACCTTTCGATTACCACACATGGAGAAAAGAAGCCATTCCATGATAAAAACCAAATTTAAGCAATATCTGTCTACAAATTCAGCCCTCCAGAAGGGGCTAGAAGGTAAACTCCATCCTAAGGAGGCTAACTACAATGATGGAAACACAGGAAATAAATAATCCAAGACAATCAAAATCAAAAGAAGGGAGAGAGAGAGAGAGAGAGAGAGAGAGAGAGAGAGAGAGAGAGAGTCAGTTTTAAGGGACTTTCTGGGATAAAAGACGCCAGACCAGGAAAGCATGTCTTTAGGAGACCAGAGGTCATCATGGTATCATGACTTGCCCTGCCCTGCCCCTTTCACAGCAGTGTGCTCCCTCCCCATGTCCTAAGTCTCTACATTTCATGCTACAGTGACTCAAAACTTGACCTACGCTGGTCAGGCCCAAGGGCTCAGTACCTCAACTACGGCTTAGTGAATGGATCCAATAAATTCCTCACCCTGGAATCCTAAGCTGGCGGGAGAGATGATCACAGATCAAATAATGCTTCCAGTGGATCACAAAACCCCTCCTGTGAGATGATCGCTGCCTAATGTCCCTTCCTATGATAATTATCACTGATTAAATAACTCCTCCAATGAGATGATTACTGATCAAATATCACCCCATGAGAGGACCATTTATCAAATAATATCTCCAACATGAGGAGATGCGGTTGTGATCGGGGGTTTGGAGCTGATACCTTAGGCTTGAATGGAGTAGGTCCTAGGTCTGTGGAGTGTGTCAGGATCAAGCCCTATGAAGAAGGGTGTGTTCTCAGACTAAAGAAAGAGAGCAAGCTAGAGATGGGGCTGGGACTGGGTCCTCCCA
Source organism: Peromyscus eremicus (assembly GCF_949786415.1). Taxonomy (NCBI): domain Eukaryota; kingdom Metazoa; phylum Chordata; class Mammalia; order Rodentia; family Cricetidae; genus Peromyscus; species Peromyscus eremicus. The sequence continues at coordinate 65,936,602 of NC_081425.1, read as the reverse complement.
GCAACGGGAACCCGGAAGAGGCTTTAGGCTTGTGTATGGCTTGTGGAAGGCTAACTAATGTGGTCAGATTTATGTTTCTGCTCCGCTGTCTTAGCATCTCACTCTGTTCACTATGTGGATAAGCATATGTGGAAAAGAATAATATCCTCAATCTGTTGGTGTCTGCTCGTTAACTGTGACATCCCCAGCACATAAAGATGCTGATAGAATTGAGTAGGTGTTCAATGGGGGTGGGGGTGGGGGTATTGAAAGAGGAGAGAGATTTCTCTATACCACAAAATCTGGTCACCTCTCAGAGAAGGGCAGGAGCAACTGAGTAGATTTCGTGGGATATGCGTGGATATGACCAGAAAAGGACCTGCATCCAAGAACCTGGGTTTGAGAATGAGTTTCTCTGCTTCCTAGAGTAATTCCTCCCTCTGTCCATTTACTTAATACCCAGTCTTCTGTTTGCCAGGGTGGCAGGATGGGGGCAGGTCAGTGGGAAGTGCTAACACACCCACTTCACAGATCATGTCAAAGGCACGGGTGTGTTTAAGTAATGTTCTGTAAACTGTAGAACACAAAGCAGATGTTACTCACCTCAAGGCTGTGGGTCTTCCCGCAGTCAGGACCACAGGACCAGGTAACCTCTGGGCATTGCCACCTTGGGAAGAAGAAGAAGTTAGTTACCCAGGATAGCAAAGGCTTTGAGCATTTCCTGCTGTGGCTGTGTAGGTCACAAACCAGCAGAGCTCTGGGAGTCAGGCTGTCCTTGTCGCCTGATTTCCCAGCACAACTAAGAAGGGAGATACTGGAGTCAAGCCCTTTGCAGATAAATGTATTTCCAATTTGGTTCCTCTTTGTTCTTAAAACACATTTTTTTTTTTTTTTTTTTTTTTTTTTTTTGGTTTTTCGAGACAGGGTTTCTCTGTGTAGCTTTGCGCCTTTTCCTGGAACTCACTTGGTAGCCCAGGATGGCCTGGAACTCACAGAGATCCGCCTGGCTCTGCCTCCCGAGTGCTGGGATTAAAGGCGTGCGCCACCACCGCCCGGCTCTTAAAACACATTTTTAGCTCACATTTATAGTAGAGCATTTGCCTAGCATGCAAAGGCTCCCAGGCTCCCAGCAATGAAAAGGAGGAAAAGTCACACTTTTTTTTTGAGACAGAGCTTCTTGTGGCCCAAGCTAGCCTTGTACTCACCAGGTAGCTGAGGATGACTTTGAACTTCTGATCCTCTTGCCTCTATCTCTCAAGTGCTACAATTATAAGCAAATGCACCACTCCCAGCTACAATGTGTTTATTTAATTTAAAAAAGAAAACTAGCAAAAGTCACTACTCCAGAACAAAAGCCCTTTATTTCACAACTCTTTTGTATATTTGATTTTATTTGCGTATTGAACATGAGGGAAACTGATTCTAGAACCTGTGTTCAGTGAAGTCAATTAGAATTACTACCTGTTATCTGAAAAAGTGCTTTTTCTTGCCGGGCGGTGGTGGTGCACGCCTTTAATCCCAGCACTCGGGAGGCAGAGCCAGGCGGATCTCTGTGAGTTCGAGGCCAGCCTGGACTACCAAGTGAGTCCCAGGAAAGTCGCAAAGCTACACAGAGAAACCCTGTCTCGAAAAACCAAAAAAAAAAAAAAAAAAAAAAAAAAAAAAAAAAGTGCTTTTTCTTCTCCAGTCCAGCACTGCAACCAGGAATTCTCAAGGAAAATCAGGTTGTATGGTAGTGGGAAAGCCCAAGGTTTAAAGCCTGAATACTTGGCCCCAGAGCTCAGGTTCTTCCGTTCATCTGTTTTGGCTTCTTAACCTCTAGGAAGGCCAGTCTTTTCCTTAGTAAAATTGCACTAATCCGGTCGCACATCCCTTAAGATCAGGGCACAGCGCTCTGAGAACTGCATCATCGTAGTTGTTTAAGCATCCTAGAACTGCACTCACCCAAAGCAAACTGGTCCAGATTAGTCCTCCATGCAGCCCAGGAACGTAGACAACAGGAGTTTGGGAGGCTGCCCATAATGTGGCATGATTTAGTTTAAGGTGTTTGGGGTTTGTTTTAATTTTTTTTGTTTGTTTGTTTGTTTGTTTGTTTGTTTGTTTGTTTGTTTTTCGAGACAGGGTTTCTCTGTGTAGCTTTGTGCCTTTCCTGGAACTCGCTTTGTAGACCAGGCTAGCCTCGAACTCACAGAGACCCGCCTACCTCTGCCTCCCGAGTGCTGGGATTAAAGGCGTGTGCCACCACCACCCGGCCTGTTTTACATTTTTTAAATTGCATTTCTTTAGGGTGCATGTGTGTACACGCACATGTGTATGACTGGTGTGTGGAAGTTAGAGGACAGCTTGCAGAAATTGATTCTCTCCCTCCACCACGTGGTTCCCAAGGATGAAACTCACGTGTTTGGACCTGGCAACATGCGCCTTCACCAAGTGAGCCGACTCACCGGCCCTTCTTAAGGTTTTTTTTTTTTTAATAAGTAGAAGTACGCCCTAAAATAATGCTAAAGAGCCTAGTAAACACGTAAACCGGGATCACGGTCCCTTCTAAGTATTCTGCACTGCACACCAGCATGCTGTTGTGCTTTTATAAGACAGAAGAAGCCCAAGTGTGTGGTCACAGCATCAGTGGTTGTGGAGCCGTTACCAAGGACATCTCTAGCTGAAGGGCTTTTTCGGTTCCATTACAGCCTTTTAGAACCACTAAGAAAGGTGGCTGCTGTGGCTGTGGGCCAAGGCCACACTGCAGCGGGGGAGGGGGGGCAGTCTGAGATCACGTGTGTATATTCAGTCCATAAAGCTCCTGGCCAGTGGTTTCTATTTAAAATAACCAACAAGTCTGTACCACTCGCTAGGCACTCATGGTGTACAAAGGCAGGAAACTGCTCTCAGCACAAGTTCAAGAGCAGTGCTGGTATTCTATCAGCAAAGACACCCCAAGAGCATCAGCCAGCAGCGGGTCAAGACTGTTCCTCCAGAAACTGCAATCCTGCAGTTACCACTCACCACCACCAGATGGCACACGCAGTCTCGGGACCGAGCAGGTTTGCATGTGGCTACTAGACGGAGCCTGGGACCCTGCAAGGGAGGTCGGAGGTGAAAAAGCCGCCGCTTTGTTGGCTCAGGGCTGTAATCTCAGCACATGGGAATCTGAGGTAGAAGCACTACCACTACCACGATTTTGAGGCCAGCTCGGGCTACAGAGAGTTCCTGTCTCGAAAAACCAAAAGAAGAGAAGGGATGCAAAAGTGAGTGGTGTGAAGGGTGTGGCTCTGTGGCAGAGCTTCTCACTGAGCAAGGGGAGAGTAGACGCCCAACAACAACAGAGAAAAAAAAAAAAAAAAAAAGGAGGGGAGGGTGGCATATGAAAACCACGAAGCAAGGACAGGCAAGAGTGGCCTATGTCCTGGTAGCTCTCTCTGATTTAAGAGCCTAAAACAGTGGTTCTCATCCCTCCTAATACTGTGACCCTTTAATACAGTTCCTCGTATTGTGGTGACCCCCAACCATAAAATTAATTGTGTTGCTACTTCATAACTGTAATTTTGCTACTGTTATGAACCGCAATGTAAATATCTGTGGTTTCCGATGGTTTTAAGGGACCCCTTTGAAGAGGTCGTATGATGACCACCACCACCACCACCCCACCACCAGGGGTCTCACGACCCACAGGTTGAGAACTGCTAGCCTAGAACCTAAAGAAAGATTTGGAACAGGATCAAAGGATGACAGACATATAAAAATTGGCTATTACGAATAGTGCTGCTATGAACATAGTTGAGCATGTATCTTTGTGGTATGAGTGAGCATTCCTTGGGTATATGCCCAAGAGTGGTATGGCTGGGTCTTGAGGTAGATCGATTCCCAATTTTCTGAGAAACCCCCATACTGATTTCCACAGTGGTTGTACAAGTTTGCACTCCCACCAACAGTGGAGGAGTGTTCCCTTTGCTCCGCATCCTCTCCAACATTGACTGTCATTGGTGTTTTTGATCTTAGCCGTTCTGATAGGTGTAAGGTGGTATCTCAGAGTCGTTTTGATTTGTATTTCTCTGATGATTAAGGATGTTGAGCATTTCTTTAAATGTCTTTCAGCCATTTGTGATTCTTCTTTTGAGAATTCTCTGTTTAGCTCTTTAGCCCATTTTTTAATTGGACTTTTGGGTATTTTGATGTCTAATTTCTTTATATATTCTGGATATCAGCCCTCTGTCAGATGTGGGGTTGGTGAAGGTCTTTTCCCATTCTGTAGGCTGTCTTTTTGTCTTATTGACCGTGTCTTTTGCCCTACAAAAGCTTCTCAGTTTTAAGAGGTCCCGTTTATTAATTGTTGTTCTCAGTGTCTGTGCTGCTAGTGTTATATTTAGGAAGTGATCTCCTGTGCCAATGTGTTCAAGAGTACTTCCTACTTTCTCTTCTATTAAGTTTAGTGTAACTGGATTTATGTTGAAGTCTTTGATCCACTTGGACTTGAGTTTTGCGCATAGTGACAGATATGGATCTATTTGTAATAGCCAGAACCTGGAAACAACCTAGATGCCCGTCAACTGAAGAATGTATTAAGAAAATGTGGTACATATACATAATGGAGTACTACTCAGCAGAGAAAAACAATGACAGCATGAAATTTGCAGGCAAATGGATGGAACTAGAAAATATCATCCCAAACCCAGAAGGTAACCCAAACCCAGAAGGACAAACATGGTATGTACTCACTCATAAGTGGATACTAGATATAAAGCAAAGGACAATCAGACTGCAACCTACAGAACCAGGGAGGCTATATAGCAGGGGGGACCCTAGGATGACTGTGGTTTATAATAAGTTTTACCCAATCACTGGGCAAGCCTCAATGAAACATTTCACTATTAGGATAAGAATTTATACTGTACCAAGCTGATAATAGAAAAATAAATAAATAAATAAAAATGAAAAAAAGAAAAGAGAAGAAAACTGGCTGAAGCTCACCACCCAAATCCTCAGCCATCTTGTGTCTTTGGAGCAGAGCTTAGGTGGACTTCCAGAATACAGAAACAGCAGAGCAGAGACCTGGCGCAGCAGGAGATCATAGGAGTCCCCACCAGGGCAGTGGCTGGTGAAAACTACATTTGGGGCAAATAGCCTGAGGTGTGAATGGATTTCTTTTAGGCTCCCAGTCTGGTTTGGGGGAGGGGAGCATTGCTAATTTCCTTGGAGGGAAGGGAACATCATCACTGCCCTCCCTGTCAGCTCCTTGGCATAGCAACCCAAGAACCTGCTCCCCTCCAGAATGCACAGCTGTTTCTGCAAGCATCTGCCTGGGACTCCATTTCCTCGTTCCACAGCCCTGTGCAGCTGGATGGAGCCATCTGAATGAGTCTGGGCCACCAAATGTGGGCTGGCGTGACTAGCTCACCCCCACTCTTATCTTCCTGCTTCCCCGGGGAAGGTGTTGACACATTGGGTGAGGCCACCTGGCAGAGCCTCCCTGAACCTGCTTCCTGAAGGACTGTGAGGAAATCCCCTCCCTCCTACTCCCTCTGCCTCCTCACATGAGAAATCAACATTGTGTTATGTCTCTCAAAGTGGGGCTTATCAAATATACTAACTAGTTTACCTTCAGTCATGCAAGAGATTACTGCACTAGAAATGGATGGATGGATATATAGATGAAATGCACTGCAGATTTTATATCTTTACCTGAAGATGATTTCTTTGCATTGGGAACATTTAAATTTTAAATACACTGTCTATATTAAAATGCACAATTAATAGTTACCAACTATAGTAAGCCACCTGCTCTATAAAACAATGCATGTTTCCTTCCTGTCCCGTCCCCTGCATCTTGTGCCACCATCCTCTCCCACCTCACTCCCCAAGAGTCAAGATTTTAATGATTCTGTTGAATTAATGTGGATTCAGTGAATCTCCTTTGGCTTGGGAGTTTTGTTGGTTTTATTTGTTTTTGCAGCTTGAGGGATGGAATTCAGGGCTTCGTGCACACACTACACAGGAACTCCATCACTGATCCATACTCAGCCCGGCTGTGGTATCTAGTTAGACACAGAAGGTGAAACATCCATCTTCCAGTAAGCCCCTCAGCCTATCATTCCTTTGAAACATGAACTGGGAAGGTTCCAGAACCCCCATCACCTCTATGGAGATCACCATGAGTGAATGGGCTAGATTTCTTCTAACAATTTCTTGTAATTTTCTCAAAATCTGATCTATACGGACTTTTTAGAGGCCTGACTGTCTTGCCCTGGCTGGTCTCAAATTCCTCAACTCATCCTTCTGGCTCGGTCTCCAGAATAGTTGAGAGTGGAGGAGAGGCCCATTGGGCCCAACTTCTAAGACTTTTTAACGAAGCTAGAGTCAACTAAAAAAAGCAGCGGAGCGAGATTCTGAATTGTCGATTGCAATTTAAAAGCTTTTATGGTCCAAGAGCAAAGTCTTCTCAGATTCTGCACCTGGAATCCTACAGAGAAAATGAGTCATCCATGGCAAAAATGAGTGTTGGGCAGGACACACACAGAGCACAGGGCTTTCTGGGAAGCCATAGAAGGAAGCAGAAAAGACATTTTTATCTGGTCCATAAAGAGTCAAGGAGTCAAGGTGCCCTCGCCCTGAAGCTCCTAAAATGGCCTGGCTTTATGAGAAGTCAGAAAACCACCGGCAGCCCTAAAATAAACAAGGCCGTGTAGGACATTCTTGATGTCTCCATACTGATGTCTCTTCTTGCCCTGCCAGCTGCCTTCTTCTCTCCTTCTTGTTATCAAAAACCAAAACAAAGCCGGGCGGTGGTGGCGCACACCTTTAATCCCAGCACTCGGGAGGCAGAGCCAGGCGGATCTCTGTGAGTTCGAGGCCAGCCTGGGCTACCAAGTGAGTTCCAGGAAAGGCGCAAAGCTACACAGAGAAACCCTGTCTCGAAAAAACAAAAAAAAAAAAAAAACCAACACACTGGGGTCTTTGTGTAGAGTGTCACTTTGCTTAAGCTCTCTGATTGGAAGAAAAGCATGTTTGACATAGGAAAATGGAAAGATAAGAATAATAAAAATGAGGAAGAGTTTATGAATACCAGAAATTAATCCAAAGGGTATTAGCATAGGGATGAAGGAAAATCAGAAACTTTAGGTAATAGCACCCAAAACAAGTGAGGTGCAAATGAGCTTGGGGGTGGGACGTGGTCAGATGGGCCAATGACCCTCACGACCTGCCTGTCTCTGCCTCCTCAACACTGTGATTATGGACATAATCAGATCCAGCTTTTTCATGTGGGCACTGGGGGTGGGACTGAGCTACCTCCCTAGCCCTGCAAAATGAGCTCTCAATAAATATTTTTTTTCCTTGTGTCAACTTTCAGGTATGAGATGGGAGATGGTGCAGCTGGAATTCGTGTCCTCTAACACTCAGGACTAACCTGGCAGCTGTGGGGGAACTCAGAGCTTGTCTGACTAATTCCCACTAAAGCAAAACCAGGCAAGTGCCATTTTAGACAAAGCTTTCTGCACTGAGCTCCATGTGACCAGGCTAAAAATCAAGATGGATTCACTCATGAATGTTCTCCTTCCCGAAGTGAAGGTGGGTTATCTGACTGAAGAATCTGGAGAGATGTTAGCCAGATTCCCCAAACAGGCCAATTAGAGTCTGCATGATAACACATTTCCCTCTGCTTTGATTTGGAACCCCCAAAAGTGACTCACCAGGATTCGTTCAGCTGTTCTGTTTCCCAGGCACCCGCCCATTACAAAGGAGATGCCTTGGGAACGATCCCATCTCCTCTGCTTTTCCACTGAGAGTCTCTTTGTTTTAGGGATTAAATCTGCTCAGTGGACAAGAGTGTTCACTCTGTTTCAAAATTACAAAATAAAGTCAATTAAACTTGGGAAGGTGAAGCCAGCCTGGGCTACATAGTGAGACTCTGCAAAAGAGAAAAAAAAAAATCTTCCAGTAAAATTTGTTGTATTTTATTATTTTTCCAGCTTTCATTTTATAAATGAAGCCAAGCTCCAAGGGATATTCCCTTAATAATGAAGTCAACCGACTTGAGAGCCCAGGGAAATTATATTTATTTGAAACTAATTAGAGTTACAGCCTGGGAAACCACAAACTCGAGCAGTCTTAAAAGTATACTAAGAGATTTGACCAAATGGTAGCTGTAATGATAGTTTCCAACCATGGAAATGACATCACTTTTGAGTCAGGAATCACCATTGTTGCTGTCTAAAAGTAGGTGTCTTTTAAGAAAGGGTTTGGGTCCCGTCTTGGTTCTGACGTACTTTGGAGGAAGAGGTCCATTGTATAGGAGGTCAGCAGAGGTTAACAATGTTTCAGAGGTAGTTCCACAGGTGGATTTGCCTGCAGCTCATTGCAAATCAGATCTGATTGAAACACTTCCAACTCCATTTTGAGGGTTAATATTTTTATTTCATTTCCTTGACAAGAGGAAATGACTTCCTGAGCTCCCACAGTTTGTCAAAACAGGTGGAGGACCCCGACTGTTGGCACATTTCCCACATGTACATTGAATGGCCACAGGGCACAGGAGACATAGTACAGCAAGCTATGTGATGTGACAGACTATTTGAGGTCTACATGAACACATACTTACATACCCCTACATAAACACATCTCTCTCATATGACAAATTTCTTTAACCATGAGTTTCTGATCCACAAAAATACTAAATGTGGTGACACATGCTTGTAATTCAGGCCCTCTGGAGCAGAGGCAGGAGGATTGCTGCAAGTTTGAAGCTAGGCTGAGCTGCATAGGGAGTTCAAGAGGCTACCTTGGGACACATGACAAGCCTCAGTCTCAGCCACCCCACACCACCCCAAAAAAAGTAATGTTAGTATATGAAGGTGATGGTGGCACATACTGTAGTCCCAACACTTGAATCTGAGGCAGGAGGACCACAGATTTAAGACTAGCTTGGGCTACACAATCAGACTCTACCTCAAATAATAAGCATGTTGCACAATGAGCAATCTCTTCAGGGCATGAAGAGATGCGCCAGAGGATGTAAGTGGACAGACATTTCAAAGGAAGGCACACTGAGCAAACAGTGATGTTGTTGACTGTCCATATAGTTCCAGTCTGTATGTCCAATTGAGAGTTGATCTTGACTTCATGAGAGGTTTCATCCACTGCAGAAGAGAAACTATGGGAGACACAATCTCCTTGTTCTCTAATTCTATATTTCCCCTCCTATTAAAATGGAAACCTCAAGTGCAAAATTCTTATTCAAAGTAGCAGAATTAAATCCCATCTTACAGGAACCCCCACCTACACCTTCTCCTGCTCCTCCCAACCAGTGACTCAGCCTTCCCCTTTCCACCCACCACTGGGCACTCCACGAGCCAAGAATTCAGCCTTTGGGCAGGGCTTGTTCTACACGCCGTGGAAAGGTAAAAACGATGGAAACAATGTCCCCATTCTCAGATGTGCACACAGGTGTACACACACACACACACACACACACACACACACACACACACACACACACTGTTCTACTGAACTGCTTTCCCCCACACTTTCCAGTCTTATATCTGGGGAGACAGAAATTCAGACACTTGATAACCAGTGATTAATGACGGAGTTGAGACTGCAGGTGTGGACAGGGTCAAAGCACGTGCTCTGAACTGCAGCAGTGTATCGCTGTGCCTCTCCTTTTACAGGAGGGATAGCAGCTGAAGGCCACCCTTACACTTCAGACCTCTACTGTGGACTAGCTTTGAAACCTGTGACACCGATACCCATGTTCACTATGCACAGAATGGGGTTTTGAAACCCCAGTAGGCAGGGTGTGGTGACATAATGTCATAATCCCAGCACTGAAGAGGCTGGAACAGGAGGATCTAGTCTTGGAGGCCAGCCTGGGCTTCATAGTAAAACCGTGCCCAAAATATAGATAGATAGATAGATAGATAGATAGATAGATAGATAGATACATACATACATACATACATACATACATACATATATACATACATACGTACATACATACATACATACGTAGACAGATACATAGATAGATAGATAGATAGATAGATAGATAGATAGATAGATAGATAGATGGATGGATGGATGGATAGATAGATAGATACATACATGCATACATACATACATACATAGACAGATACATAGATAGATACATAGATAGATAGATAGATAGATAGATAGATAGATAGATAGATAGATAGATAGATAGATAGATAGACAGATAGACAGACAGACAGACAGATGTATGTGAGCTTGTCAAATCAGTGCCCCTGAGAAGCAGAAAGACTGGAGGTGACTTCTCCTGCTGTAAATACAGTTGAGTAAGACTGCTTCAAATCCCTGGTTTGTCAAATCTTCCAGTTTGATAAACTGGAAGAACTCTCTCTAATGCCAGGATGACCTTAAAATAGAAGTCTGGGGGAGGGAGAAGGAGTCCAGAGCAGAAACACAGGAAGAAATCGGTAATTGTGCCCCGGTTGCCTGGGCTCATGCTGACATTGCCCTGGGGACCAGATCCCAGATCTCCACCAAGAGGGTGGTTGGGCGGAGAACAGCCAAGGGCACCACTTAGTTCCAGAGGATGCCCAGGACAAGCTCACCCTGACTGGGCAGTGAGAGCTTCCCTGGGAACTCAGAGCACGGGCCTGCTCTCCAAGCAGAGGCAGAGCCCAAATTTAAATGACTTTGGTCTCCAAGCCCTGACACTATCATTAAACAGACTGGCCCAGCCGCTTTTCACAATTACCAAAAGGCAAAATCACAACTATTAAGATCCTTTTTGGCGTTGACGGGCAGTGGTGGAGCACGTCTTTAATCGAAACATTTGGGAGGCAGAAGCAGATGGATCTCTGTGAGTTCAAGGCCAGCCTGGTCTATACACAGAGTTTTAGGCTAGCCTGTGCTACTTAGGGAGGTCCTATCTCAACAAACACAAATCGAGATAGGGTTTTTCTATGTAGCTCTGGCAGGAGGATTGTCATAAATTAAAGGTGAGCCTGGGCTACATAGAGAGTTCCAGGCCAGTCAGGGCTATTTACAGAGGTGCTATCTAAAAAGAAAAATGTAAACTGGCTTTATTTGTAATTCTAGAGGTAGACAGCTACATAAAACTAAATTATCCCCAGAGCTGCTCAGTTTATTGCCAGCAAAGAGAAAAAAAAAAAAAAAAAAAACAGAAATGTCATAACTAACTGAATTTTCTGGTGAGGGACTGGTGGGGCTAGGATACAGGGGGAGGAAACAAGGGGAGAGTCACTGGTTGACATTAGGTTGTTTCAGGCCACTTTGAGGTAGGGAATGAGACATACTTGCTTGCACTGGCCTGTTTGACATTTTTGGCTTGTGACAGTCTCTCCAAATTTCTCTAAAGTCAGATAACAGCTCTGTTACATTTTGATAAAGTAGAACTTTGGCATGAAGGCCTGCCTGTTCAGTTTGGTCCAAAACAAGGCCCTCCCCCTGTAGCACGAATTGTTAGAAGGTCTTACCAATAAAAACAAACCTGGAGCCAGGTATTAGGGTGAATGCTGGAAGATCAGAGAAGCAGAACAAGCCACAGCTACCTCACCTTACCAATTCCTCAGTTGATTCTGTTTGCTCAGACTGGAAGCCTCTGAGTCCTCATCCAGAATGAATCTCAGCTGAACTGTTGCTCAAAAGCCTAAAAGCTTAACCAGGCTCTAGTTCCCTCCTCATGCCTTATATACCTTCCTGCTTCCTGCCATCACTTCCTGGCATTAAAGGCGTGTGTCACCATGCCTGGCTGTTTCCAGTGTGGCTTTGAACTCACAGAGATCTGGATGGATCTCTGCCTCCAGAATGCTAAGATTAAAGGTGTGTGTGCCACCATTTTCTGGCCTCTATGTCTGTCTAGTGGCTGTTCTATTCTCTGACCTCAGATAAGTTTATTAAAGTGCACAATATTTTGGGGGGATGTAATATCACCACATCCCTCTGTGCTTTTTATTTTAGTTTTTTTGATGTGTATTTGTTCCCATTTTCATCTGAAGGTTCCAAATGTAAAAAAAAAAAAAAAAAAAAAAAAAAAAAAAAAAAAAGATTCCTACCAGTTATCTCGGTGAGACTGTGCAAAGATTCCTACCAATTATCTCAGTGAGACTGTGCAAAGCAACAAGCTCCCAGCCCCGCCCCCAGTGTTGCTGCTGTGTGCTGAGAGTCGATTTTCAATGACTGTTTACTGTCGAGTTTTTATTTAGCAGGCATAGGAACTAAAAGATTGAGCAGTCCTCCAGGTAAACACAAATGTTCATAGGGCTTATTTTATTTTTGTGGTGCTGGGGGTAGAACCTAGGGCCTCACATGCTGAACAAAGGTTATCCTACTGGGCTATATACCCTGGATCTAAAATTTTTCCTTGTAATTAAATTCACATAATGAATAAAGACCACGAGGGAGTCTCAGAAGGAAAGAAGCCCCACTAACCATGAGCCCAAAATGGGAAATGACAAAGTGCGAGGCGACCACCCTCCTTGAGAAGAGAGCATCAGGCACACCGGCAGTGTGGCTCAGCCTGGCGCTGTCCAGGTAATCCAGCGGCAGAAAGAAAAGGGTTGTCACCAGCTCAAATGTGCAAGGGAGAATAGAACCTCTGCAAAGAAGAGAAACAAAGAAGGGGAAGATTCGAAAAGGAACCAAACACAACTCTCAAAATGAAACACACATAGACATTTTCATTAAAAGTTCACTGAGCAGGACAAATACCAAAACAGACAAAAATGGAGACTTAGACCCAGTGTGGTGGTACAAGCCTGTGGTCCCAGCTCTTAAGGGGGATGCAGGAGGATTTCAAGTTCAAGACAAGGTCGGGCTATATAGCCAAACTCTGTCACCAAAGGAGGGGAGGCTTTAATGGATTTGAGAGGTGTTTCTTAGAAAACCACAAAGAGGACGGCTACAGGGAGAGAGAGAGAGAGAGAGAGAGAGAGAGAGAGAGAGAGAGAGAGAGAGAGAGAGAGAGAGTAAAATGATATGCTAGTGTTTATAACATGTGTGCATATGTATGTGTGTGTGTGAGTCCAGCAACTAGTAAGTATTTCAGAAGTAGAAAATAGGTGAGGGGTGCCACTGGCTGAGAATTTTAAAACATCTTCAGATCTAAGATTCTGAGTTCCAAATACTATTAATAAATGGAAATTCTAGATTTTTGATGGACCAGGAAATAAAGAAAAGAGAAGCCATTTAGTGCGTGTGGAGGTCATAGGACGGCCTCTGGGAGCTGGCTTTCTCCTTCTTCCATGCAGTCTCAGGGAACGAATGAACTCAGTCCCCGAGGCTTGGTGGCAATCACTTCCACCTGCTGAGCCATCTTAGCAGCTCAAGAAGACGTTTTAATAACATAAATTTATTGTCTTACAGTTCTGAAGGTCAGGATTTCACCGGGCATAACCCAGGGCTTCTGCAGGGCCAGTTCCTTCGGGAGGATTTTAGGGCAGGACTTTTCTGGCATAGAAGAAAATGATTTCTCGCTCATTAGGTCACCACCAATGGATCAGTGGCTCACACTTCTGTCCTGGCTACTCAGGGTGCTGAGGTGGGAGTTCTTGAGCCCACGAGTTTGAAACCAAGCTCAGGAACATAGTGAGACCCGGTAGGGGTGGGAGGTAGGAGAGAAAACAAAAGAAACAAAAAAGTAACCTATACAAGGTCCCACAGAACAAGCATGTGGCACAACTATCCAACAATGCCATCATAATGTCACTGTTGCTCTCTGGGCCATGAGGACAAGGCATCTCTCACAAGCAGAAGTATCCACACATCAAGGCAATTCATTTTTTTTTCTTCAAGACAAGGTTTCTCTGTGTAACAGCCTTGGTTGTCCTGGAACTTGCTCTATAGACCAGGCTAGTCTAGAACTCACAGAGATCCGCCTGCCTCTGCCTCCCAAATGCTGGGATTAAAGGCGCGTGCCACCATTGCCCAGCTGAAGCAATTCTTATTTATCATACACCTGCTTCCATGACCTGGCTGACTGTAGAACAACTATTTGGTTAGGAGATGGGTAACATTGAAAAGGGCTATGAGCACTCCCTTCTCCAGAGAGCTATTTGAAACTTACATTAAATTCAACTGTTATTACCTATGGGAGCATAGGTACGACCTTTTAGATCCATAAAGGCTCTTGGATATGATTGTCACACAATCACTCCAACAGGTGCAGAGGTTTTTAGTTTGTTTAATTTGCAGATCTTGCTATGTTGCTCAAGCTGATCTTATACTTAGAGGCCCTTGGGATCCTCCTGCCTTCAGCCTCCTGAGTAGCTGGGACTTGAGGTAACACCCTTTCCTCTTTAAAAGATCCAAGGGCTGGGGTTGCAGCTCGGCAGTAAAGTACTTGATGAGCATGGACAAGGCCCTGAACTCTATCCCCAACACTGCAAATAAAGAGAGGGAGGGATAGAGGAAAGGAGGGAGAATGGGAGAGAAATAATCCCTAGAAAAGTCATTTGTCAGCAATGGCTTTAGTTGCCCTGACATTTCCTGCTACCAAACATCTGGTTGCAGAACCAGTGTACTTAAAATCAGGAACTCAATGAAATGAATCAAAGAAATAGTCTCACACCAAAGCTCTGATTTTATATGTTCTATTCCAATATTTACTTTGCTTACTTAACCAAGGTTATAAACACATCCATATTAGCATCATCCCAGTAACTTACCACAGGATTGCATTTTTATGAGCCCATTGAAGGTAAAAATATCACAAGTCAAAGTGTATTGAACCTAGGCATGGTGCCACAAGCCTGTCAATCCAACACTGGAGATAAGGCAGGATGTTGAAGAGTTGAAAGCCAGCCTGTGCTGTATGGAAAGACCTTGTCTAATAAAAAACCACAGGATTGAGGAGGTGACTGAGGGAAAAGAGCTTGCCATGCAAGTGTGAGGACCTCAGCTCAAATTGCTAGAATCCATAAAGAGCTAGACATGGTAGTACATCTGTGGGTCCATCTCCAGACAAGCTTGAGCAAAAGTTCTGATGGCCATGAGTTTGAGGCCATCAAACACAAGTTCTGGGCAGGCAAGGTCTCTCAGACAAGACACCATCTCAAAATAAAAAAAGTAAATGAACAAGAGTACTTAGAGGTATACTAAAACAAAATATTCATTATCCCCCAAGCCTCAAAAACAGCAATTTAGCTCTCAGGGGTCGGAGTTCCTTAACATGGAAATACTTGAAATAAGGACTATACTTATCTAACATTTCAGTATCTTAACTAATCTATGGATAGAATCATTAAAATAAGATAAATGGGATAAACAGTTATTTATGGGTTCCTTCTTCTTCTTCTTCTTCTTCTTCTTCTTCTTCTTCTTCTTCTTCTTCTTCTCCTTCTTCTTCCTTCTTCCATAGTCTTATTGAGACCTGGAATATACTCTGTAGTCCAGGCTGGCCTTGAACTCATGGTCATCCTGCCTCAGCCTCCCAAATATTGGGATTATGAATGTATGTCACCGTGTTGGAATATAAATGAACTTTTGATGATTTAAAATCTTAAAGTTACATAATACCAATTAAATTGACATATTCATAAAAGGCCTGAGTCATTTCTCAGTAAGTTAAAACACTGAATCATCATTTGCTAAATATAGTTTCAACTTTGCTCTTGACTCCTTGAGTTCCTTAAGAAAAATACTATATACATATGCTTGGGTTTATTAATAAATACATTTTATAAACATAAACTATTGATATATGATTCAAAATTGCTTTCTTCCTGTGTTCTCACTAGAAATTAAGATAACAGAATTAAAAATACCCATTTCATTCTAAATGTAAAGAATATAAGAAAAATAAAGATGCATTTTGATGAGAAAGTCAGTAAGATAGGAAATATTATTTAGTCACCCTAACATTTCCTGCTACCAAACATCTGGTTGTAGAAACAGTGTACTTAAAATCAGGAACTCAATAAAATGAATCAAAGGAATAGTCACCCTTTATTGAGAAAAGGTGATTTTTGTCTGATTTAATTCTTTTTAAATAATTGTTTCAGAATCTACTTTTACAGAAGGAAATTAATTAAGAGAAGGCAGAGAGAGGTCAGTAAATAGTGGAGAAAAATACAAAAGAAGTTCCAGGTATAAGGATGTATCCAGGGGAAGGAAGGTGAAAAGGAGAATGAGCAGTTCTTATATGAGGAGAAGTTTTGCGTTATGAAGTATATCTCTGTCCTAAAGGAGATTGGCTGGATCATTTCAAAATGTAAAGGAAGAAACAGAGAACACAGCAGAAGACTTCAGTGGGTTGTGAAGCATCCAGGCAAGCTGCAACCATCCAGGCAAGCTGCAACCATCCAGGCAAGCTGCAACTATCCAGGCAAGCTGCTGAGCCTCTGTGAAGCATGAATCTGATAAAGAATATTTGCATATAATTAAACTGGTTATGACTGGAAGAAAAATGTTTTCATATTATTTTAAATTAATTAATAATAATTTTCTTAAAAAGAACCTGCTTTATTCTATGTCTCTCCACCTGTCTCTGCCTCTCTGTCTCTGTCACTGCTCTGTCTTTCTTTCTTCTCTCTCTCTCTCTCTCTCTCTCTCTCTCTCTCTCTCTCTCTCTCTCTCTCTCTCTCCTCTCCCCACCCTGTGATTGTGTGTGATTATGTGTGATGCATGCACATGTTTGTGAGGATGTGTGCAGACTAAGGTCAGAGGTCAATGTCAGGCATCTTCTTCAATTATCCTCAACCTTATTTTTTTAGACAGGGTATCGGTGAAATTATTAAGGCCACTCCACGTAGTTAAAAGGAAGGTTTATTTTGTGGGGTAACTTACAAGCGAAGGGCTAGGTAACAGGGTCTGGGAAAGATGTGGCACAGTCCGGTGGTGTTCTCTGGAGAACTCTGCTCGGTCTAGCTCCAGCGTCCAGGGTCCAGGAACCAAGAGAGCCCGCACATCCAGATCTTGGGTCTTCAGCGTCCTCTCTCAGCCCTGCCTTGTAGGCATGACTATTACCAAAGCCTCAATGGGGGTTGGAACTTCCAGGTCAAAGCTGGAATGGCTACCCACTACAACAGGGTCTCTTACTGAACCTGGAGTTCATTGACTCAGCTAGATAGACTAGGCAATGAGCTTCAAGGACCTACCGGCTTCTCCAGGTGCCTTCTGATTATCAAAGTTAGGATTTTACCCTCCTCTAGAGCTATTTTATTGTGCTTTATTTTTGCCTCTGCGGAGTCTTAGAGAGTACGTTCTTACTCTTTTGGTAGTTGAATTTCTGAGACTGGCTCTCAGGTTCTCGCGAGGTGCTTCTGAGCTGCAGAGTACACATGTTCCTTACATTAAGCTCCTGCACACCAAGTCCATGCTGTCCAGTGTCACAGTCAGTTAGATACTATAAAGCAGGATGAAAACATCGGCAGCAGGGTAAGACTCCAAAGCTGAGCATGGCAGCACCTGCCCATAGTCCCAACTACCTGAGAGGCTGAGGATGAGAACAGCTCAAGTCTAAATATTAAAAATCCACCTGGGTAAAACTCTGCCTTTAAAAACTAAAAGAGAACCAGGTGCAGGCCCATAATCCCAGTCACTTGGGAAGTTCAGGCTGAGGGTTGCAAGTTCAAGGCCAGCATGTGCAATTTAGTGAGTCCCTGTCTCAAAATAAAAAGTAAAAAGAAGACTGGGGACATATCTCAGTGGTTGAATGTTTGCATAGCACGAGAGAATGTAGGTCCAATCTCTAGTACTGCAAAAAAGAAACTATTTAAGATGTGAAAGACTTCATACCATAATATATGCTGCTCTTCTTAATCCTTAAAGTTTGTCTTTGCTTACAAAACCCGTCAACCCCATCAACCTTCTCATTTGGCAAGACAACGGTGTAGCTAAAATTTCACAATCAGGAACTGTGGTTCAGTGGTAGAGCATGTGATTAGCATGTACAAGGCCTAGAATTAAATTTCAGGTACCCCCAAAATCAATTCATAATCAATATCTACTGAAGGTAACTTAGCAGAAACTGACCTACGGGATCCCTTAGCACACCTGGTGGGTGGCTTTAACGCTGTCCACAGAGGAACTTTTGTTCTCATTATACTAGTACAGCTGGGGGTATAATTCCTCCATAGGCCGTGTTCTTAGAGAGAACAAGGCCATAGCTCCAATACCCAGTAACCTCTCCCTCCTCCAGGAAAGAAAAGCATTCCTACTGGTCTCTTTTTGTGGAACTCTGGAATCACAGAGATGTGATTACTCACACAAGACCCCCACAAGACTGGGCCCACTAACTCCCTTTGTGGAGGAGAGGGCTCACTAGGCCACAACATAGCTCACATGTGGCACACAAGGAACCCATGGGGCTCCCCCAGGCACCTCATCAGTGGTTCACCAGGCTCATGCGGTCCTTCCCCTCACTCAAAATAGAAAAATCGTTTATGGTTGCTGCGGGAGGGAGACTTTATTTTGGTGGTGTGGTCACCCATAAGTCTGCCGTGCTTTTATAGGTAACCTCTCACCCATGTCCCTGTGAGTAACACCAATTAAATTCATTAGTGCACCATACTAGACTTGGATGGATGGATTTTTTTTCTAATTTTTATTTTATTCTCTCTCTCTCTCTCTCTCTCTCTCTCTCTCTCTCTCTCTCTCTCTCGTGTGTGTGTGTGTGTGTGTGTGTGTGTGTGTGTGTGTGTGTGTATGTGTGTGTGTGTGTGTCTGTGTCTGCATGTGTTTGTCTACCTGGTCCATGGTGTACATGCATAGGTTAGAGGTTACAGGGAGGCACCACACTTGGCCTCTACATAGATACTGGGAGTCCAAACTCAGGTCCTCATGCCTGTGCATGAGCCAGGCCCCAGTGCTGTCTTCTTTCTTCTTGAGCTTCCCTTTCCTCCAAAGTCAGACGTATCTATCCATGTTCTCCCTCAGCTCAGATTTGATGGTGGTGAGGTGGAGAAAGTTGCCCTCTTGGTGCCTCATGAATAACATCACTTTCTGAACCAAGCAAGAAGAGTGTCTTATGAGGCGACTCCTACCCTTAGGCCTATAAATACGACCTCCTTCTCCTATTCCTCCACTCCAGGGATAGATAGACCCCTTCCTCCTGCCTGCAAGCCCTTGTTAGTCTGGACACGCTAGACTATGTGGAAATCTAAGTGCCCAAAATCTTGGTGGCACAATACAACAGGGCATTTTCTCTCACACATGCCGTTCAGCTGTAGGTTAGGACAATCTCCTTAGCAGCTCCTTAATCAACATGTGTCACTCAACAATGCTTCCCTGTCCTCAGTCTTCCCCAGGTCTTCATCGGAAGTCACACAGTTCAAAGAAAATGCATTTCCAAGATCCGCATTTACTGCCTCTACCTAGAAGTGACCCACAGGACTTCCGCTCATTGCCAAACAGTGGACCTGGGAAAGAGCCTCAAAAGTACATGCGCGTACCCAGAACTTAGAAAGTACTGTGATTTCTGCCCTAGAGCTGCTGCTGTGAACTGTAA
Source organism: Peromyscus eremicus (assembly GCF_949786415.1). Classification (NCBI taxonomy): domain Eukaryota; kingdom Metazoa; phylum Chordata; class Mammalia; order Rodentia; family Cricetidae; genus Peromyscus; species Peromyscus eremicus. The sequence continues at coordinate 65,917,182 of NC_081425.1, read as the reverse complement.
GAAGTGGATAGATACAGGGACTGACAAGAAAGCTCAGCAGGTAAAGATGCCAGTTGCCAAACCTGACTGTAGAGGGCAAAAGGCACCGTACACACAGCTAAGCACTGGAGAAGCCAGGAAAGCTAAACACACAGCTCACCCCTTCAATGGAATGGGGTGTGAAGCTGTTCTTCCTGGAATGCCAGGAATGGTGTAGTTTACAACCTGGTGATCCTTTGCTGTCTGATAAGACAGGCTGGCTCTGTCCATATCTTGCAAAATTTTTGTTTTTACTTATCCCAGACCCTCTCCCCCTAAATTTTGAGCATTTGCTTTTAGACCATAAAACCCACTCTTATGAATGATGTCGATTGTGCTTTCCAACAGCAGAAGTGACTTATGTGTTATTTTAGGACCAGGCCAATCCTGACACCTACAGGCATTGTGTTTTCCTGAGTCATTCTCCCTAGACCCTTACCCTGAGCATTGTTTCTAAGTCCACAAGAACCCATCATATGGATGAAGCTTTGTGTACTTTGTAAAGAGCTTCAATGGCATGTCTTAAATTGTTGTGCACTTGGGACTGAGCTAATTGTTATCTGAATGCTTTTTTTCCCCCAAAATTGTGATATGCTTAAGTACAACTAAAGCAAAATGATCTGGGTCAGACACTAGAAGTCGTTGTCCAGCACCAGTTACAGTAAAATAGGGCTGAGCTGAGTTTCATTCTTACCTCATTCTGATCATTTTTTTTCCCCTGACTGCTGTAAAACCCACAGGGGCATCACCACACCCCCGGGACCTATATGGTGGAAGGAAAGAATCAAATGCCACAAATTGTTTTCTGACCTCCACAACACGTGCCGTTGAACACGCATGCCCCAAAGGCTGGGCATGTAGATCGGTAACAGAGCCTACCCTTTACTTGAACAAGACCCTAGGTTGGCTGGTTGGTTGACTGGATTTGAGACATAATCAAAATGTGTCATTGACTAGAAGTTGCCCACATTCTGAGCTCTAACCAGTGAGTTTGGATACACATCTGTTATGACTCGGCTCATACAGACTTTCCACACCTGAACTTGGTGCTGAAGTTCTGAAGGCCTTCCCCTTGTCTAGCTGGGCTGAAGACGGTCCTCAGGGCAGTCTTGGAAGCCACACATTAAAGGGAGAAGCACCCTATCTGCAGACTGCTGCTACCCCTGCAGGGTGGAATAGGAGCCACCTCCATGTGCTGTCTTCACTCACAGTGCTGAGAAAAGTCTTTCCCTCCTGCCTTGGTCTGCATTCATTTGGGATCTGTTCCTCTCTTGATTTAAACATCTTGTTACAAGAGCCAACCATTGCTTATATTTCTCTGGTAACTTACAGGTTCTTTACTGTGGGTTGAACATATGTAGCAGACCTTCAACAGACATTTCTCACTTGGTTACTGCTCATTGGCTGACTTTCCTCAGTGAACTTATTCCTTTGGGATCCCCCTTTTCAGGCTGCAAAAGTTTCAGTGCTACAATGAGGTCTTGCTAGCTTGAGAGCCCATTGCCAGCCTTGCTGGGAATCATGTGATAAACTATAGAATTTTCCATTTCCTCATTCCATCTGCTGAGAGACAAGACCATACAGCTCTTTAAGCACAATGAGGTTTAACAGAGAAAGTGTTTACATTTATTTTCCAAATCTAGACTGCCTAGGGAACATCATATCACCACAGCTTAATTCTAACTGGTGTCTTCCGAAGTTTTGGTACAAGTACACACTGATGAACAGATCTGAACCATGTCTCCCTGTCTAAAGTTCAGGCTTAGCCCAAAAAATGTAGACAATCATCCCTTAGAACACGCTACATTTGTAAATGACCCACTCATCAGAAAAAGAACAACAGGAAGTAAATTGGAGGATGGGAGGTGGGGGACAGAAATTAACATAAGAAACCATAGGGGCCACCGGGGATGCAGATCATTGGTAGAGTTCTTGCCTAGCACACCAGGACCTGGGTTTGAGTCGCAGCACTACAAAGGAAGGAACGGAAAGGAGGGGGAAAAGGGAGGAAATGAGAGAAACAAGGAGGGAGAGATGGGGAGGAAGTGAGAGAGAGATGAAAGGAAGGAGGAGGAAAAAAAGGAAGCAAGAAAAAACAATGCAATTTGTTTTTGAAAAAAAAAAAAAGTGCAAGTCCCACGTGGTGGAGCCTGGAAACATTCCTGTTCCCGGGTGATACTGATTCTCTACAGCTGCTGAGCTAATGAATGGCCCAAGACCTTTCACCCACTTTCCCTGCCATGAACATACCTGGGTGTGCAATTATGCTAACTACCTGGAATCGCATCTTGAAACTAGATTTGTAGCCTGCTTAATCCAGAGTGAAGTGCTGCCAAGGTTAGTAGTAATGAAGAGTGCTGGGCTCTCACCCGCAAGAACCATAAACTGGCACTCGGCTAGGGAACTTGTGGGCAGACATCCAACCCTCATGCTGGGACTCAGACCTTGACGAAGGCCATTGTGAGGCCAGGTGGAATCTCACTGACTGTATTAATGACCCAGGCTGAGGCTGGATCAAACTTACCTGATCTAAATTGAGTCCAAGATCAGCCTCCGACAAACTATAAGGTAAAAGCCTGTTTTAGCTGAACCCCTTAGAAATCGAAAAGCCTTCGAGATCCTTAAGAGGTAACTATAATGCTAAGACTCCAGGCCCCTCACCATACTAGATAGCTAAAGAAACTTCTATATCCTTCCCAAACTACATTATGTGGTTGTTAGCATTTCAGTAAATACTATAGCTTCTTCATGCCCAAGAACAGGAGACTCCAAAGCTGGTACATCTTCCTTATCCTAGAACTTCTTCTTCTGCTAGCCCAGCTGTGGAAACCAGTATGTTGCATTAGCCTGAGAAGCTCCCACCATTGGCTTGCTCCTCTCTTCAGACCCACAGGAGGTCCTATGTTGCGTCTGATGCTGGATACTCCTGAAAAGCATTGCCAAGTGAAACCATTGAAGAGCTGAACTCCAAGAAAGCCCAAGTGATCTGAGTATATCTTCCTTTCCTTGCTTAGCCCGTGCCCACAGTTACTCCAGTTCATAGATTGGCTCTTCCTCTCCTAGTCCCTTCTATAGTCTGCAGGAGATTCTATAAAAAGGAAGAGCAGTTACCAAAGAGGAAGAGCAAGAGAGGAAGCCGAGGGCCTGGTGATATTATACAGATGCTGGTGGTTTAAATAGTCTCATGTGATGTATTACACTGTTTATTTATATGCTAAGCCATCCTTGTATCCCTTGAATGTGGTCTACTTGGTCATGGTGAATGACTTTTTTGATGTGTAGTTGAATTCCGTTTGTAAGTCTTTTGTTCAGAATAGTTTCATGCATGCTCATCAGGAAGATTGGTCTACAATTTTCATTGTTGAATCCTTATCCAGTCTTGGTACCAGGGTGATATTAGCTCTATAAAATGAATTTGGTAGTGTTGCTTCTTCTCATATGTCATGGGGTAGATAGCTTGATTGTTCTATAAAAGAGATCTGGTAGAATTTAACAATGAACCCACCTGGAACTGGGCTTTTTTTATTTAGAAGATTTTATCTTTTGAGACAGGATCTCACTATGTAGACCAGGCTGGCCTCGAACTCACAAAGACCCACCTGCCTCTGTCTCCTGAGTGATGGGATAAAAAGCATGCACTACGTACCTGTCTTTCATTGGGAGGTTTTTATTAATGTTAAAATATCATTGTTTGTTATAGATCATTTAACTTATTTATAGTCTCTTGCTTTAATTTTATTATTTTTATTTTCTTTAGATTTATTTATTTTATTTTATGTGTGTTATTTCTTTGCCTGCATGTATGTATATGTACCATGTGCATGTCATGTCTGGTGCTCAGGGAGGTCAGAGGAAGGCATCAGATCCACTAGAAGTAGAATTACAGATGGTTGTGAGGCATCATGTGCATGCTAGGAACTGAACTAAGACCCTCTGAGAGAGGAACAAGTGCTTTTAGCTACTGACTCATCTCTTCAGCTACTTTGAGTTTAATTTTAATAGGTCATGTGTATCCATTTTTTCTAGATACTCCAGTTTTTTAGAATAAATCTTTAAGGTATGTCCTAATGTTCCTCTGAATTTCACTGGTGTCTGTTGAAATATATCCCTTTTTATCTCTAATTTTATTAATTTATGTCCTCTATATTTTTCTTTTCATTGGTTTGGCTAAGAAGTGTTTGTCAATTTTGTTCATCTTTCAAAGAGCCAGCTCTTTGTTTCATTGAATCCTTATATTGCTCTTTGCATTTCCATTCACTATTCTGGAAATGTCTATCCATCCCACTTGATTTACAATGTCACTTAACTCTGATCTCATTTCTTTCCATATTACTGATTTTTGGTTTGGTTTGTTCTTGTTTTTCTAAGACCTTGAGAGACATCATTAAAGTTTTTATTTGAGATTTCGCTAATATTTTAAATGTAGGAAATTATGACAACTCGAGTCTCAGAACTGCTTTCATTCTATCACACAGTTCTGTATGTCGTGTTCCGTTTTCAGTTGATTCTAGGAATTTGTGAGTTTCTTGCTTGCTTTCCTCAGTAACCCATCACATCATTTAATGACATTTTATTTAGTCTCTATTAACTTGTGTATGTTCTATAATTTCTTTTACCATTGCTTTCTAGTTTTATTCCAGTCTCATCAGATACAATATCAGGAATTATTTCAATGTACTGGTATTTGTTAGGATTTATTTTATGTCCCCAGAATGTGATTTATTTTAAAGAACTCTCTACGGCTGCTGGGAAGAACATTATCCTGCAGAGTTTAAAAGTCCACTTGATATAGAATGTCATTTAACTCTGATGTTTCTTTATTACATTTTTGCGTGATGATTTGTCCGTTGGTGAGAACAGGGCATTGAAGTCACCCATTATTACTGCGCTGCTGTGATTCCTGTATATAAGAAACCCCAATGCTCTGCTCGAAAACTCTTAGAATGGATAAATACTTTCAGCAGTGTAGCGAGATATAAGACCACCTGTAACAGTAGCTTTTCTCTACCATCAACAGGCATGCTGCAAAGGACATCAGGAAAACAGTCCCACATGCAATAGCTTTACTACCTAGGAAGAATCCTAACTGAGGAAGTCGGAGAAATCTACAGTGGAAATTTTAAAACACTGAAGAAAGAAATAGAAGGAGACACTAGAAGATAGATAGATCTCTATATTCATTGATGGGCACAATTTTTTTTACAGTGAAAATAACTATATTACCAAAAGTGATCTATAGATTAAATACAATCACCATCAAAATTCCAATGACAGTCTTCGTAGAAATAGAAAAACAATCCTAAAATTTATATACATATACAAGCACAAAAGTCGCTGGATCGCCCATCCAATCCCAAGAAAAAGAGCAAAGCTGAAGGTATCATAGTATCTAATCCCAAGATACACTACTGTAGTGTAAACACCACTCTGTAGTGACTACAGAGACATAGTAACAAAAACAGCATGGTATTGGCAACTGTGCTTCCATTCAGGTGTGTGTGTGTGTGTGTGTGTGTGTGTGTGTGCGCGCGCGCGCGCACCCTGATCCTCAGATCAGTGGAATATAGCCAGCTGAATTTTGACAAGGTTTTCAAAGACATACATTGAAAAGAAGGACAGCCCTTTGAGAAATGGTACTGGGGAAGTGGGCATCCACATTTAGAAGAATGAAAGCAGGCAGCTGTCTCTCACACCGGAACAGAAATCCATTCGAAGTGCTCAAAGGCCTGATTGACTATAAAGAAACTCTGACACTGCTGGGAAACAATTCATATAGGACTCAGCAAAGACTTTCTGAGAGGTACTCAAACAGCTCAGGATATAATCCCAAGAATCGACAGATGAAATTGAAAAACTTCTGTGCATCTAGAGAAACAATGGAGAAAAGAGGCGGCCTCTCTGTAGAAACCTTTGCCAGCTGTGCCCTGTCAGATGATTGACATCCAGCTTGTATAAAGAACCACAAAAACGAAGCAATGAAATCCGTAAAGGAGCTAATGATATAAACAGTTCTTAAAAGTTGAAGTACAAATGATCAGTAAACATGAAATTTTCCCCAATACCTTTAGTTAGCAAGGAGCTGCAAATTAAAGTCACATTGAGATTCTATCTCACCCCGGTACAACCTCAAATGCTGATAAGGATGTGGGAAAGGGAGCCAGTATAAGCTGCTTGTGGGAATGCTGACTGGTCTGGCCACTATGGAAATCAGTGTAGAGTTTCCTGAAAAGACTAAAAATAGTGCTACAGTATAGCCCAGCTACACCACCCCAGAGTACACAACCAAAGATCCCCAGTCACCGTAGCACAGAGCTACTTGGGCATCCGTGTTTCTCACCGCTCTGTTCACAACAGCTAAGTAATGGAAACCAGCCGGGGAAGCAACAAATAAAAAGATAAAGAAGATGATACAATTAAGAACGTAGTTTACTTCAGCCATAAAATAAGAATGAAATTGTGTCGTTGGAGGGAAAACTATGCAAGTGTATATCATCATTATTAAGTGAAATAAACAAGACTCGGAACGAAACGCCATGTTTTCTTTACTTTGTGGATCCCCTATTTGACGTGAATATATAAAACCACTTTGTACAGAAATGACAGGAAAGTCAAAGGGAGATTAGAAGGAAGGAGACTGGTGGGGAGGGGCAAAGGGGTCAAAGGAGAGGACGCGGGAAGGGAAGTATGATCAAGGGATACGGGAACTTGAAAGAAACTGTCTTTATAAAACCCAGCACTGTGTACAAGGAATATACACCAATAAAAAAAGAAAAGGAAAAAGATGTTAGGACTGAGGAAAAGCAGGGTAAACATTCATTATCTTCAAATGATCATCTTGTTTATACAGACAGCAAAGCCAAACCACGGCAGATCTGTGTGTGTCAGCTCTGCCTCCGGTCTCTGGCACAAGGGCCAACTGAGGGCAGAGACAGGGCTTCGAAGGCCGTGGGGGCTGTTATTCGGGCTCCTTCCAGACCCTGCAACCCTCTTTCCTGCTGCTGCTCTTTCTTCCTCCTCACAGTAAGATGAGAAAAGGAACTAGAGGAGTCATCAGCTCTGTATGGAAGCGTCCCTGAAGGTTGAACTGCCTTAGTACTTTGGAAGGAAGAACTAAATGAAGGTTTGTATCATTCAGCCAGATCAAACTTCATGAAATCTGATTCTAGATGAGCCAATGATGGGGGTGCTGGTTGGCCCTGTACCCCCCAGATGCCTCCCCCAAATGACCCCTTAGTGCCAAGTATTCCCCCTCTCCCTTTGAACCAACAGCAGCTTCATCCCTCTAGGGAACAAAAGACTCCGGGAACAGGTGGGTCTCCCCCTAAATACCTCACCGCCCGCAAGCCACCCCCGACTGACAAACTCAGCACTAGAGGAAGTTGGGGAGACACTAATATACCAACACTGACTTTTCCACCCCCTGGCAAATGGATTTCAGAGCATAAATTAAACTCACCAAAAAATAAAGTACTTTTTCTTGTGTATGCAAGCTTGGGTGCTACATTTTATCCCCACTGTGTGACCACATTGGTGTTCAGTAATTATTAATGGGCCTTGGCTATTAACCCAAGCCACAGGCATTTCAACTTAGATTTTAGCTTGTTCCTGCCCCAGCAAGCTGCAGTGGTAATGACCTAAGGACAAGGACAGAGAGGCCCACGGAGATGTCATGTTTCCTTTGCACGGTGCTATCTTTTCACTTTTCACATTTTAATGCATTAAAAAGGAAAGTAGCCTATCACTTCTGGGTCTTTGTTCCTCGAAAAGAGGACTGCATAATAACACTGAATTTTGTGCACAGTTCACACGCTGTAACATCTGATCTTGCTAATGCCATTCTCCAGCAGGTTGGAATCCATAGTTACACAAACTTTACGAGAACACAAAATAAAATTCTATTTTAAGAATATGATTAGCTCATAAGGAAATACAAAGTCTAATTGTAAGTAAATATATTTGGGGAACATCTTGTCCTTCCTTACACCTAAGAGATTTATCTGGTTTGGGAGGAGCCGTGCCTCTGACCTACAATGATGAGCTCAAATCTCCTAACTTCCAAATTCTTCAATATTTTTTTAAAGAAAGGAACTTTCCAAGACCTTCTAGTCTATCTTCCTGTTTCTAGAATTGATTAACTGAAGATGACTCTCTAGTTTCTAAAGAGAGAATGTTGGGTATCACCCATGGCAGACGTCTGTCTCCTACCTCTCTTTACCCTACCACATACTTAGGCTGGAGAGCTCAATGTTCTGTTGACGGGGGTGGGGTGGGGGTGGGGGGAAGAAGTGGGCTGTAAATAAGCTACCCTACATGCCCGTGATTTGGCAAGAGAGCTCACTCATCTGTCACCTGCCCATCATCCATATTTGCCCTCCATCTCAGGCCATTGGCACTGGCTTTGTGAGCACCAGTGACCTGACTCTGTCTCCTGGGACATTTGAAAGACCCGATGCTGCTATTCTTAGCCTATGAAAGGAAAGGATGAGGCGAAGAGTTGCCTAATGTTTCCAAGGAAAGGTCGCTTCTATCAGCTCTCATAAAACTTTCTTGTGGAACTTTAATAGAGAACATTCAACAAATCCTCCCTTCCTTTAAGCCCAGAGACAGTACAGTGAGACACAGGCTACATTCCAGAAATAACTGCCGTTTGCAGACCCAGACTTGATCCTCATGTTACCTGCTCCATCACTCTGTGACAGCCATTTAGCTCCATTGATTTTCCATCTGCCCATCCAGAAGGGAACTTGTAGCAAGTGTTATCAATGAGAGTCCAGCCGGAAGTAGTGGGGTGAGGGGTAAAGAACTGGCTGATGCCATTGTAGGGGCTAGAAAGGCATCAGGAAGGGCTACTCAGGGACAGAATCTAAGGCCACTGTCACAGGTACAATTTCTTCTTCCTGATGGAAACCTCATCTCTGTTCTATTTTTATGTTTTTCTTTTGTCATGAGCATCTGTCTTAGGGTTTCTATGACTGTGATGAAACACCATGACCAAAAACCAAGTTGGGGAGGAAAGGGTTTATTTAGCTTATACTTCCACATCACCATTCATCATCAAAGGAAGTCAGGACAGGAACCTGGAGGCAGGAGCTAATGCAGAGGGCCTTGGAGCGGCCTCCCCCACTCCCATCCCACCACTGCCCTGCATCTCCAAATACCAGGAAAGACCCAATCTCTTTCCCTCTTCTTACCACCACTCGCTGCAAGTACCCATTGGACACCTCAGGCTCCCGCCAAGCATCAGTACCGAGGATGCTCGGGCCCTGCTGGCACCGAAGTCCCCATGTACAGATGCCTTTGTCAATGGAACTTTTACTCTCACTACCCACCTTCCAGTGACACACCCTAGTCGTGAGATGATGCAGCGATGCAGCGTGACAGTATGTTGCCCCGTAATTCCAGTGACTAAGGTTTTCCCTGGGACCAACCTTGTGAGCCTGGTACCTTCGAGGCAAGGAGGTGCCTGCACTGGCCCCTTTTCTGCAGTTAACCAGATGTGGCCAGTTAGCTCTGAATGCCAGTGCAGGACACAATCTGGACTCCAGATGGAAGGCATGTACAATGGCAATGTATTCTCTCACCTTTTTGTAACACCACACACACACACAAATTACATCTAAAAGTGCAGAAATGATGGAAACTAGCATTATTTTGGGATCATCCTAATGATGTTGCTATAGAATTAATGTGCATCTGTACTACACATGACAGGGATACTCTCACAGAGGCCAGGTAGCACAGGCTGGGATCATTGTCACTGTTGGTGAGATATGCACCTTACTTACTTCACATGGTCTTTGGCAATGAAACTGACTGTAGCAACTCATAAATCCACCGCCCCCTTTTCTATGAACAAGGGAGGCCTTCCATCAGGAAGTGGTTATGAGGCACCTTAATCCACTTAATCCTCTTAATTAGAGTCACAACAGCAAACCACCCTTTTGTAATTAGATACAATAAAATCACTGCAAAGGCACCCAGAAGGGCAAAGTAACTAGACAGGTCTCAACTCAGCAAGTGTTAAAGCTGGAAAACGTGTTTTATGTAGGATTTTTGTTGGTGTGTGTGTGTGTGTGTGTGTGTGTATGTGTGTGCACGTATACAATGTTGAAGATTGAGTCACTGAAAAGGAAAGAAAAGAGAGGGAGAGGAGGAAGGAGAGGGAGATACAAAGAAAAGAAAAAGACAGAAAGCATTTTATTTGTTCTCCAGGAGCACACATCCCAGGAAGATAACGGATTTAAGAGATCAGAGGAGCCAAGGACCTAATGTGCCGGCCCTTGAAAAAAGGCAGGTATCCAGGGGCTGCTGCTCACTGAAGAAGCAAGAAGGGTGAACATGTTTCCAAATCGCATGTAGGCTTGAAAACAGGGAAACAGTAGCAGCCAGTTTCTTCTTGATCGAGTAGCTACTGTTTTTGTGTTAAGAGTGTTTTGATATCTCTTGATTCTTTTGTTCTTGTTAGCTATCTTGCTTGCTTAAGGCTTGTCTTTCATCCAGATTGTCCTTTGTTTGGACAGAAAGGAAATATTTGGCACGTGACTGTGTGGATCTGGGGGCGATCTCTATAGCATAGAGCCTGAGTGATTCCAGGTGGCCTGCTGGGCTATGATCTCATCCTTTATCAGAAGCTGGGCGGGTCACAGGACGCGCGCCCCCTACCGTTTGCCTCTGAGAACTGAATGCTGGTTCGGAGAGCACACTGAATTCCTACACTTAATTCTCACACTCAAGAGAATCTCTGCGTGGATGGTAAGGCTGTTCTGTTCTGCCTAGGGTGATAGCTGCTAACGAAATTTTAAAAACTTTACTCCTGCGCTCACTCACGGTGATAATCTTGGACCTGTGAGCTCCTCTACAGGCAAGGCTTGGTGAAAAGAAAAAAACCTGAAAGTGTTTAGTTTTTTAGTTGGCCTGGCTACAAGCGGACCAAGCCAAGTGGTAAAGGATTCACACCTACGGCATCTAAGGGAGGAGGTCGGCTAGAGTCAGCAAATAAAAATACTGGATGCTCAGTTAAAATGCATTAAAGTTAAGCAGTGTATAATTTTATTTATTTAAGAATAAAGATGTCCCTTCAAGTCCCTAGCCCTAGCCCAGAAGCTATCACCAATTGATAAAGGAAAAATTAGTTTCCTCCACCGGAGTCTCACTGGGTGTACACATAACAAACTCCATGGTATTTTTGGAGTTTTGTTCGTTTGTTTGTTTGCTTGTTTTTGTCATCTCTTAATGCTTTGCCTATTGTTTTTTTTTTTTTAACTTACAGCTCTTTTGCTTTTATATATTGTGGTTTCTGATGTTTTTACGGGTTTCCTGTGTGTGCTAGTGTGCGTCTCTGTGTCTGTATGTGTTTCTTTTGGCTATCTTTTTTCCTGTTTATTTTCTCTTTTTCAGGTTTTTTTTTTTCAGTTGCCTGTGTTTTCTAATGGGAGAGAAAGAAAGGGTGTGGACTTGTGTGAGTGGAGAGGGTCTGGGAGGAGTTGGGAATCAGTGATCAGAATATGTTGCATGGGAAAAACAAATCTATTTTCAATTTTAAAAAAGGGGGGGTTGGGGATTTAGCTCAGTGGTAGAGTGCTTGCCTAGCAAGTGCAAGGTCCTAGGTTGGATCCTCAGCTCCAAAAAAAAAAGAAGAAGAAGGGTGTCCCTTGTTTGTGCGACAGGCAACTCCAGTGGTACATGCTGTGTTTTATCTGGCAATCATAAAAGAGAGCAATGGTAAACGAGCCTGAAGGGAAAGGCCAAGCCACAAGCTAGGAAGGCTTTCGGGTGAGAATCTGGTGCCTAGAAGTGGGTGACCTGGTGTGATAAGTAACCCCACCTGGGATGAGTGTGCCTCCTTGTTAAGGGCTCCTCTGGCTGAACCAGATTCCAGCCATCTTTGCAGGACTTACTTAAATCCTTCCAACTTGAAAATTTGTGTTTAGGAAGAACTGCAAAATGTGTTTTGTGGTCTCTAAAATCTTTGTGTTTAAATGGCATTTCTCTGATTGTTATATAAGGACTCGCACCTGAGGCATTGTCCTAAATTAAACTGGGCCCGGGCCTGCTTTTCTGTCTGTTGTTTTCTGGTCTACAATTATGCTGGCTTTAGTTAATGAACACACATAGTGTTTGAGTAGCCAGTGGCTTCATTTCTCAAGAGGACATAATAAGGTCAACTACAGTAAGATCACCCATAAAAACACCAAGTGTTTTCTCCTGCATGAACCTGGGCACAGTGTCCTGTGGTTGAACAGGGCCCTTCCTGTGTCTCACCTCTCTAGAACCAGGAAGCAATTCGAGAGCTGGACCAGTGTCGCTTGCCTGCGTGAATGGGGTTTCTGCCACCGCCCTTTCTCAGGTGGACCTTCCAGTAAGATACGTAAGCAGGCAGTTCCCAATTATCTCTTGAGAGCGTACTCTCTCGTTTCCTTTCCTTGTTTTTCATTTCCGCATGTTTGTCTGCAAAATATCTGAAGTCCCAACATGAGGTTTTAATTCTCCTCTCCTTGGTAGTGTGACACTCTCTAGGCATCCTTCTAGATCAGCAAGAACTGAGCCTGGGTCTGGCTCGAGGGTCCCTACTGTATTTCTTCTCTTTTCTCCCACTTTCAAGAGTAAGTTTTTGTTATTTTGAAGTTATGGTTCTGGATAAATTCACACGACGACCGCAATATGAGCGGAGCTGCTACTATCTTGAGTGGCTGTTACCCAGTTAGAAAAGTCACCGTGTTTTTCTGGTGCTATGGCAGTTCTACATTCTTTGGTAGCTCCATCAAATGTGAGCTGCCTGATCAGGATATCTGTGGCTTCTCCAAGAATTACTTTCTGTTGTAATTACTGCTTTCTTTACGTGAGCAAGAAACTCAAGCCAAGGCTCATTAACCTTCTGTTTTAGAGTGGCCAGAGGATCCGCAGTTTCTCCATGATCAATGGTTGTGTACAAAAGCATACTTGGTACTGGGCGGAACCTCTCATCTGTACTAACACGTCACTATATTGTCCTACTTCCTGAAGCATGTCTGAATTAATAGGGACGTTATTGTTACGGTTTCTTTCTTCCTGTTCATCACATTCATCATAATATTTTGCTTTCCACATCCAGTATTGTCCTGGGGCTAATGAAGCTTTGCATATTTGCTTATAGTCCCAAGGAGTAACAATATCCCTGCTTACATTTCCCCACCTTATATCAGTAAATGGAACATGCATGCTATTGGCAGCAACAGATTTTTCTGAAATTCTTTAAGAACTCAAAAGTAAATGGGTGATGTTGACACACTTTTGGATCTTGAGGATTTCAAATCATACACTGTAAGGGCTGGCATGATAAGGGGTTTAGTCCAGTCATTTTTCTGTTGGTTATATCCCTCATCTTCCCTAAGTAGTCTTTGGGAATGAGGCAGCATAGCCTGAATTTCGGAATTAGATTGACGAGAAGGAATATTTCTTTTTTGTTATTTTGTCTTTTTTTTTTTCTTTTCTTTTTTTTTTCCCAGAGCTGAGGACCAAACCCAGGGCCTTCTGCTTTCTAGGTAAGCGCTCTACCACTGAGCTAAATCCCCAACCCCAAGAAGGAATATTTCTTGTGCATAGACATAAATATGGGCTATTTGAAAGGAGGTAGCATTACCTAAATCACTCTCCTTAACTGTGGGAGCAATAGCCTCCTGCTGAGATGTATCCAGAGAATCTTCCTCTTCATAGTTCTCCAGGAGTGGATCTGAGCAGTAAGTTACTGCAGTCCAGGTTGCAAAACAATTGACAGGGATTTTTTATCTCCTTTCTCATGGGCTGTTTTTACATTGACCCCTATATGTTTCTAATTTTCAACATCTGTGGTTCCTTGTCTAGGAAGACAAGGATTACATTTTACATTGTTTGTACAAAATTGCAGAGCTGTTGCTCTGAATACTTGGTTCCTTCGGATCTTAGCAAATATCTCAGTGATTGTCTAAGACGCTTTGTCACAATGGACTGAGAACCTGTGTTGGTTTCCTTCCCCTCTCTCACTTACAGTTGTGACCCCTTGGGTGGAAGGACAGGAAATCATACCCCCTTTTTCTATTTAAGGAAAAATTTTCTCACCTTCTTTGAGGGTTTTGAGCCCCTCAAATTGGACACCTGCAAATGCCAGGACAGACAGAGTAATGATCTGAATGAGGCAAGAAGGAAATTCAGTTCAACAAGACTCAATAACCAGTGTTGGTTCAAACTTCTAGAGTCTGACGTTGGGCATGTTTAGGCATATTTAAGCACAGCACAATTGTGAAAAAAAGTGTCCTGATGGTAATTAACTCAATCCCATGTCTACAACAAAGCTGAGACATGTTTACATTGAAAATCTTTACAAAGTACATATGGCCTTTTCCATAAAGATGGGTTCTGTTGCCTGAGAAACAGTGCTCAGGATAAAGGTCTATGGAGGAAGAGTCTGAGATAAACAAAATAGTCTGGTGGACTCAGGTGTGGCCTGGCCCTACAGATAGTGAAGATCACCAGGCCATTAACTACATCCATTCCCAGTCTTCTGGGTGGAAAACAGGTAACCTCCCTTTTGTTGAAGAGACAAGCTTGTGTGTTTTACGTTCCTGGTTTTCCCAGTGCTTATCTGTGGGCACAAGGACCTTGTGCCCTCTACAAGGTTTTAATCCTCCTCTTGTGGGTGGTGAGACACTCTCTAGATCAGTAAGAACTGAGCCTAGGCCTGGAGTAAATGGCCCCAGGGCTACCTGCTGTATTCCTTCTCTTTGTCCCACTTTCAAGAGTAAGTTTTTGTTATTTCCAAGTTCTGGTTTCAGGTACATTCACAGAGTCAGAGCAACTTACTTCATGCTGACTTGAGCTGTTGAGTAATCACGGACAATTATTCAAAGTACATCAAGGAAAAAGAGATGGCCGAGATAGTGAAGTAATCACTATGTATGCAACATTGTTGCAACCCTGACTGTAGAAGGTCAAGGTCATTCTTCTAAAACACCCCCAAACCTAGCCTGGCATCATCCTCTCAAGCATGGAAATGTGAGGAATGGGCAAGCTTCCTTTGCATCACTGGAAAAAAAACTGCACTCTGAAATGTTGCCTCATATAATTCCCTTGGATCATCACTTAAACTTGACCTTTCTTATGCTAGTAGATCAACTAGTAATGTGTACACAAGAGGGACCATGCCTCTTATGATATTCTCTACCATGGCTCTTAAAATAGCTCTGCTCACCTTGAGAATGGTGCATAAATATACGTTTATTGTGGGCATGGAAGGGTAGGAGTCATCTCAGCTTTTCTAACAGGCTGGCTGAATGTCATTGGCCTTTTGCCTGGTTTCATTTCAAGGCTCTTTTTGTTTTAGTTTCATAGGACAGGATCTCAGTCTGTAACTTGAGCTGTTTGGGAACTAATAATCCTCCTGCCTCAAACTGTGAGGTGCTGGGATTATCAGTATGTGCCACCACACCTAGCTTCAAAGATTCTTGATAAAGCAAATTATACCTACTGTGTATATGTATCACTTCCTTACCTTGTTGCTGCAATGAAATGCCTGACAAAGGCAATTTAAGGACAAGGGATTTCTTTTGACTCCCATTTCCAGGGTACAGTCTGTTGTAGCAAGAAAATCAGGGTGGCAGGAGTTTGGGACAACTGGTCACATTGCATCCATAGCCAGGAGACAGTGATGAATGTGTGTGCCGAGCTTGTCTTCTCCTTTACTTGGGTCCTAGACCTCAGCCCATAGAATGGGCATATTTCAGGCGGGCCTTCCCATTTCACTTAACCTAATCTGGATACTCTCTCACAGACACCACCGGAGATTTGTTTCCATGGTAAT
Organism: Peromyscus eremicus; assembly: GCF_949786415.1. NCBI lineage: Eukaryota > Metazoa > Chordata > Mammalia > Rodentia > Cricetidae > Peromyscus > Peromyscus eremicus. The sequence goes on along the minus strand of NC_081425.1, from coordinate 65,901,353 downwards.
TCTAAATTCTATCAAGTTGACAATCTTAACTATCAATCTCAGGTATGCTTGTGATGGTTAATTAGGATTGTCAACTTAATGGGATTTAGAGTTACCACGGTAACAAGCCTCTGAGTATGTCTGTGAAGGATTTCCTCAATCAGGTTAATTGTGGCGGAAAAACCCACCCTAACTGTGGTTACACTATTTCACAGGCTATGGTTCTAGGCAGAATAAAAAGGAGAAAATGAGCTGACCACAGGCATCCTCACACTCTGCATCCTGATTTCGGAATCAATGATGACAAGCGGCCCAGATCCTCATGTCCCGATTGCTGCCCTCAAACTGTAATCTAAAACAAGTATTTTCTCCCATAAATTGCTTTTGTCGGTTATTTTTATCACAGCTACAAAAAAGTAACTAATACAGAAAATTAGTGTGATTGGACAAAGCAAATCATGTGGTTCTTAGGTCTTTGGAATTGCTTTGCAGGAGAAATATAGAAGAGTTTGGAACTTTGGGCTAGAAAAGCCCTAGAACACTGTAAGCAGAGTGTGATGGGCTATTCTGTAGCAATTTTGAAGATCAGAATGATGAGAAAAATGAAGACAGTAGAGACCCAGGTCAAGAGGTCTCAGAGGAGAATAAGGTCTCTATCGGGAACTGGGCTATAGGTCGTTCATGTGCTGTTCTAGCAAAGAATCCTGCTCAGGACCTGAGAACTTGAAGTTGCATTTAAAGATAATGGATTTGTGCGATGGAAAAAATGTCACAGCAGAAGAGCATTCAGGCTGAGGAAGTGACAGCCAAGGCAGGTACTGAAAAAGAGGTTGTAATCGTTCAAGGGAAGTCACTTACTCTGCACTGGGGCAGTAAGAAAGGTGCCTTGAGGACAAGACCCTATCATCAAAGGCTCCAACTTTTGAAAATGTGAAGTTATTTGAGAGGACAAAGCCACCTCAACTGTGAATGAAGCCAAAACAATCATCTAAGGATATGGTTCCCCAGAGTCGGCCTGGAAGGCACATGGCCACTCAATGCCACACAAAGATGTAAGGGGGTCCAGGTCTATCCGGAGCTAGCAGCAGAATTTGGCAACATCATCCACATGGTACTGATTTTGTAATCATGAAAGAGACAAGTCTTGGGGGGGGGGGCATGTCATAGAATCTTATTTCACAATTCCAGAAAGCTTCTAAGACCAGGTAATGTGAGGCAGAGTTGGAATCCATACAAGGGGGCCTTGAAAGGCCACTGAATGAAGCTGTGAAGGTGAATATCCCAGGACATTGGAGATACCAACATCATGGGATGTCAACTGAGCAAAGTTTGGGGCATGGAGTGGAGCTGGCCCAAGAGAGAGGCTGTGTGTACCACAAACAGTAGAGCTGGGAGCACAGGGTTACCCAAAACTTTTGGAGCACAGATTAATCCATCATGGTCCCTAGATGCCTAATGTGGAGCTGTAAGATTTGGTGTCTTCCCTGCTAGGTTTCAGCCTCACTTTGGTCCAATTAGTCCTTGCTCTGCCCTCATTCTTCCCTTTCGGAATGGGAATGTTTGTTCTCTGCCACTGTATAGTGAAAGTAGGTAGCTTGTTTTTATTTTATAAGAGCACAGTTAAGAGATTTCCTTGTGTCTCAGAGGAGACTCAGACTTTGGACTTTTAAACAATGTTGAAACTGTTAAAGACTATGAGTATTCCTTAATTTTAATTGAAAATATTTTAGTATTATAAGATGGCTGTGAACCTACAGGGACTACAGAGATGGAAGGTTGTGCTTAAAAGTGGTAGGTTTGTGTGTCAAGTTGACAAGGGGTGGAGTTGTATGGTTAACCTGGTTTGTCAACACGATAGGATTCGGGGTCACCAGGGAAATAAGCCTCTGAGTATGCCTTTGAGGGATTTTTCTAGACTAGGTTCACTGAGGTGGGAAATCCTGCACCAAATGTTTCGGCCCCACTCTATGGGCTGGGTTCCCAGGCTGAATAAAAAAGGGAGGGTGAGCTGGGCACTAGCACCACTTTCTGTTTCGTGACTGGGTGCAATGTGACCGGCTGCCTCCAACTCCTGCCATGATGGACTGTCCCCCTAAACCGTGAGGGGAAACAAGCCGCTTTTCCCTTAAGTCGCTTTGCGAAAGTGCCTGTGGCAGAGCAGCCCTGTAACTGAGGTAGGGTGCTCGGTTACCACGCAGGATGCCCTGGTTCAGTCTCCAGCACCGTGTGAAAGAAAATACCAGCTGATGGATGACTCCAGATGTCTGGTGCCCAGCGTGAGACCTGAGTGCAGTCTCCGGATCATACACTGTAGGAGAGAACCAATTCCCACAAGTTGTCTTCTGACTTCCACATAACACACAAACACATGTGTAAGCAAACCTGCTGTGTTGGTTTGAATGAAAATGGTCCCCAGAGGCCCATAAGGAGCGGCACTATTAGGAGGTGTGGCTTTGTCAGAGGAAGCATAATTTTAATTGAATGTATTTTAGTATTATAAGATGGTTGTGAACCTATGGGAACAATAGCCTCTGAATATGCCTTTGAGGGATTTTCTAGACTAGGTTCTGATTACAATCCTTTTTTCCAGTTGCCTCTTCAAAGGAAAGAGTTAAAGCCAAGCATAGTGATATATCTATCGTCCCAGCACTTAGGGGGCTCAGATGGGAGGACTGCTTCAGTCCAGGAGTTCAAAGCCAGCCTGTGCAACATAGTGAGACCCTGTCTCAAAGAGGAAAGAGATAGTTTTTGTTTTCTGAAACAGTATCTTATGGGGTTAGAAGTGGGAATGTTGAGGGCTATAATGCAGAAAGCAAGTAGAATCAATACTCCCAGGAGCTAAACACAAGACAAGGACTACAGTTACAATACTGTGTGCTGGAATCAGGTAAGAGGGTAGCTTTGGGCTCTTACTACAAATAATAATAATAATAATAATAATAATAATAATAATAATAATAATAATGTGAGAAGGTAGATGTATTAACCAGTTGGAATCCAGTAAATCTTGCTGCATCTATCAAAACATCATACTGTACACTTTAAATATAATTTATTTTAAGGCAGGCATAATTGCCGATGCCTGTAACTCCAACCTGTTGGAACCTGAGGCAGAAAGACCACTGCCAGTTCAAGGCCATCATGGACTATTCATAGTGAATTCAGGGCCAGCCTAAGATACATGAACTTGCTGATCTTGTTTCAGACAAAATAACAATAACAATGTACACACACACACACACACACACACACACACACACACACACACTTATTTGAAAGCTTCTTACTACTGAAACCAAGTGGCAGGGAATAAACACTGGGTAAGCTATTATGTCCCAGGAGCACTACATTTCAAGGGAGCTAGCCACAAGAGAGGGGAGAGTATGCCCTGGGGCAAACCCATTGGCTCTGCTGAACCCCCGACAGCCCCTTTATGCTTCTGCTAATGCCACTGTTGGCTCTGGCCTCAGTCTTTAGCAGCCCTGAGCAGAATTTGTACTGAAGTTTATGAGTCAGTTTCTGAACAGCAGCCTTCTTCCCCTGGCAGGACGTTCCTATTCCAATCGCGGCATTTCCTATAATGAAGAAATGAGGAAACAATATAGAGGTGTGTTAGGTTGCAGCTTTGTTTTGCTTTTGTTTTTTCCATTCTCATTTCAATGCCAGGCAGTGCTGGTCAGCAGAGAAATGCTTGCCCAGTCATAGCCGGGCACACTGGGGAGATGCAGGTGTGTGGGGAGGGCTTTGGGTGGGGCCAGTCCACTGTGTAGGAGAGGAATCCAGAGACAAGAAGAGGGCGAGTGGGCAGGAGAGGCACCAGCCTGTCCGGATGTGAAACAGGAGGTATAGCTTCCTTTTCCAATTGTCACCTGGGCCCTTTTCCCTGTATGTTTGGATCTCCACAGTCACACCTCATGGCCAGCTGGTGAACAGCCCTCTACACCAGACCTTGCAGGCTGGGGGCGGGGCGGGGGAGAGGGGAGGAGAGTTCGGTCAAGGAACCTAGAAGAATTCTAAATTGTAGGGAAAGAAAGAAAAGCCAAGGAGGCTAAGCAATAAAAAAAAAATCATCCCATCCCCCAACCTTGGTCTGTTTTTGCTGTGATGACAGAATACATGAGGCTGGACGATTTATCAAGACGAGAGGCTTAATTTGGTTCATTATTCTGAAGGCTGCGTCTGGTGACGGTCGGTCGTGGACTCTGCAGAGAACCAAGAAATACAAGGCGTCACGTGGCAAGAGGGGTGCATCCAAGGGACAAAGCCTTGCATGGCAGATCCATTCACTCATCAACCCTTGACTTGGCTAATCCACTCACAGAGGCAGGGCCGTTATGACCTAATCCAGTGTGTGTGTGTGTGTGTGTGTGTGTGTGTGTGTGTGTGTGTGTGTGTGTGTAGTTTTGGCGCCTTTCCTGGAACTCACTTTGTAGCCCAGGCTGGACCTAATCCCTTCTTAAAGGCAATGTCTGGTCCCACTCCTGTGTTTTCTTTATTTGCTTGTTTGTTTTCCTATACAAGGGAGTAACACCTTACCACTGAACTACATCTTGATCTGACCTCTTTAGTGAGACTTTTCAAGGAGGATTAAATTTCAATGTGAATTTTGAGGAGGAAGTTTAAAACATACCACCCCCCCATGGATGTTTTTATTTCTTTAAATTCTTAATGGTTTTAGACCCGTACCATTTAGTTCTAAATAATTTTTCTTTTATGTTAGTTATTATTTTTTCCTCACTAATTTTACCTCTTGGACTCAACCATAATTTCTACAGGGCAGAGAATGACACAATTTTTATGCTGTCACCCCATGTCTAGTTAAGACTTCAAAAGATATTGAGCCGGGAGGTGGTGGTGCACGCCTTTAATCCCAGCACTCGGGAGGCAGAGCCAGGTGGATCTCTGTGAGTTCGAAGCCAGCCTGGACTACCAAGTGAGTTCCAGGAAAGGCACCAAAACTACACAGAGAAACCCTGTCTCGAAAAACCAAAAAAAAAAAAAAAAAAAAAAAAAAAAAAGATATTGAATATGTGAACTCAGAAGAGCAAGCTAGGAATACATGATATCTCATGGCAGGCTATCCCATCATCTGTCGATAAGATCAGTGATGGAACAGGCCCTCAGCATAGGTGGGATTCTTTTGAAGACAGGAAATTCAGCCTCAAACAGCAGCTCTATTAGAGACTGTGTGCTGAGGAGGTGTGCCTGAGCTTGCCCTTCTTCAAAGCCAGTCAATCAGGCAGATCTAGGCTTCTCCGAGCCCCTTTGCCCAGAATACCACTGGGTACAGTCTCCGGTCAAACGAAGAGGAGTTTGTGCCTAAGGCGAAAATCCAATACCTGGGTCTATGAATAAAGATCTCTCCAGGCACTTGCATCACATTATCCGAGGACTGCTCTCCTCACAGCACAGAGGGGTGCCCAGGAGACTAGAAGCAGTAAAGATTATGGCCCCACTCTTTTCTTCTTTGGTAGAAATCAAGACTTCCAGGTATCACATGACACCAGGGACTACCACAATGGCCAAGGCAGTGACAGGAGCTAAGACTGTCCCTGGCAGAAACCAGGAACTGTGCAGGACCCAGCAGCTGAGCAGAACTTCAACTCTGCAAAACCTAGGAGATACCAAAGTACCAGATAGTGGAAACTGTTGTCCAGGTTGATGTCATACCACGCTACACTTGACACAGACATACAGCCAGCCCCCTTCTACGTACTCTACATACTATTTTGTGAAGTGCTGCCGGCACTTCCCATTCTCCGAGCCCCCACCCCACCCGCCCCACCCCAAGTCTGGCGTCTGTGTTTGCACTTGAAACTGCATACTGACTGGCCTTGAGCTAGGAGCATCTCCTGGAATCTCACTTCTCTAGCCTAGGTTGGTTCCAGACTTAAAGGCTGGCTAGAACCGCTGGAAATAAATAAAAGCCACCTGGACCTGGGGGTGGAGGGGGCAGGGGGAACAGACCCCAGACCCCAAGCAAATGGTGGAACAGCTGCTTCACACAGATTTTGTGTTTCCTTTTATTTTTTGTTTTGTTTTGTTTTGTTTTTGAGACAAGGTTTCTTTGTGTAGGTTTGGAGCCTGCCCTGAAACTCACTCTGTAGACCAGGCTGGCCTGGAACTCACAGAGATCCGACTGCCTTTGCCTCCCAAGTGCTGGAATTAAAGGCATGCGCCATTACTGCCTGGCTTGTGTTTCCTTCTTATCTGCAAAATTCTTTCTTTAGAATAACATTCTTCACCGGAGGAATCAGGGAAGACGATATAGAGCTCTCCAGAAGTCCACCAATGCTCAAAGCTGGGTTAGAACATCACATCCCTGCAACGCTGAAGAATCTGGGGAGTGTGTCTGCATACCAGATAGATACTCCAGCAAGTCTTCCCAACCCTCAAGAGTTGGGACTTGCGTTGTCTTCCTGGTCCACAATAGGAAAACCCTAGAGTTCAAATTTTGCCCTTTTGGACCGCAGGAAGAAGGGAGGACAGGCAGGAGGGAGTTGAAAGAGAAGCACGTGTGAGCGGCATTGTGGAGCACAGGGCTATCCACCAGTGTCATCAAAGTAGCACCCAAAGCCTGGGCTCTGCACACCCTCAGCTGCTACCCCACCCCACCCCCAGGAGCTCTGACCTACGATTCCTAAAGCCGCTGCACCTGCCCCAGGTCTCCTTATCCTCTCTCCTTCCAATATCGTTTCAAAACTGCAAAATTTTATTTCTTTTCTGGGTCTTTACAAAGTAGTTCAGCTACTCCTTAAAGTGTTTGGCAGTTAGCCCAGGCTGCTCCGGAGCCTCACTTACCTATGTAAATCCACTCTAGAATCGGTATTTATTGCCAGGCCACACTTGCTGCCAGGAACTGCAACCCCCAACCCCTCCCCCGTTTACATACTTTTATAAATTCCTTTATTTGGTAAGAAAACTGCATTTTTAAAAGAAAGTGGGTGTGGATTTTCACAAAAGCTCCCCAGGGCGTGGGTGCGCCCCTGGACTTCCAGGAGCCCGGGATCAGACAGACAAGAGCTCGTGGTGCACACAGGGGCTGCACGCACCTGGCGCGTGCCACTGCTGTTGCGCCACTGGCTGAGAGCGGTCGCCAGACCCGCCCTAAGGGAGACCCCAGGTCCCCCAGCCAGGTATAAAGAGGGGCCGCCACCTTAGAACCTCAGATCTCTGGCCACCAATCCCACCCCGCCCAGGCCTGCGCACCCTCGGGTTTCATACCCCAGGGGCGTCCCCGGTCGAGTGAGCTGAGTCGCCCCAGGTACGTGGGCGGAGCGCGCCGCATTTAAGGCGCACGCCACCTCCTCGGGACAGCGGCTGGCTTCGGCCGCGGAGGTGCATGCAGAGTCCGGGTCGGCGCCTGCCTCTGCAACGCCAACATCGCCGCGGTCACCTCTCAGGAACCAGGGTCTGCACACCGCCGCGGCCGCGGCCACCGCCACCATCAGATCGGGATTGTTTCTGCGCATCACACATCACAGCCTGGCGTGCCGCTAAGACAACGCGCGTCTTAAACCCAGCCCGGCTCACCACAGCAGCAGCACACCCGCATCCCGTGCCCTCACATCCATCTGCCAGAGTGTTGAACTACCAGCCACAGAATGCGCCGGGTGCGTGCAGCCTCCACGTCTAGTGGGGACCTTAGGAGACCATCGGGAAGCGCTGGGAAAAGAAAAAGAAATGCTGGGTCTCGGGACAATAGGGGGTGGGCAATCTTAACACTGGACTCACTTCCAGTCGCCAAGAATATATACGGCAAATTAGGGCTGGCAGTGTATAGACGTTAGTGTAGATGTGTAGGAAGGGTCCCCAGGGTTGCCAAGCCAGCCACACAGCACCTACTCTGAAAGCTCCTGTTTGGAGATGGACGCTAGGCTTCTGTTGGATGCAAGGTGGTCTGAAAAGCCATGCTTACAGTGAGCCTGCTTGGAACTACACCCCTTCCTTAAGAAAAAAGGTGACACATCAGGTGTGACCCATGGACCAAGGTGCTAGAGAAACTGGACCCCAGAGAAGGGGTCCTTGACAAGACGCTGCCAGGGCTGTGCCAACCAAGCCTCCTGTCTCCACAGAGAGGATGGGAAATATTTTTGGAAGGGGAGGAGGGAGACGTCCCACAGTCTGTCCTCTACTTCCTCTCCAGGTGGGGAGGAGGGGGCCGGCACTCTTCTGGGCATCTCCTCACTCTCTAGGAGCAACTTTGCAACTCCTCAAGAAAGCCTCTCTGGGGGCTAATGTTGCACCTCTGCTTCTCTTCCAGAAAACACCAAAAATTTATTCTGTGGAGCTCAATGGAACTAAAGACGTCAATCAGATCGACCAGAGAGAAGACACGAAGTTCAAGGGGGTGAAGGACAAGGACTCGGAACCCAATAAGAGTCATGAGAAAGAGGAGCTGAAGAAAGAACTTGATCTGGTCAGTCCCCTGAAGGTGGAAGGGTCTGGTGCCCCTTCCCCTGAGAGCCTGTCTCTGTAGCTTCCCTCTGGTAAGGAAGAATCGGCCTCGCTAGCTTGGAACACCCTGGAAGGATTCCAACCTCCTTGTTTGTTTGTTGTTGCTATGAGTGTGATAACATCTTTCCTGGTTCTGTCCTGTCCTTTTGTGTCCCTCTGTCACCACTCCTTGTCACTCCTTGTCACTCAGTCATCTCGCATTGTTGCCAGATTCCCGTGTTCTGGTTGGAGGCCATCCCAGATAGGACAGGGAGTTAAGGCATCCATTGTAAGCCCAAGAGGCAGAAGCAGTCCCTCTCCTTTCCAGCGGCTTCTGTGAGATATAAATAACCATGTGTCGATCTTCTACCGGCAAGTCAAAGGATTTGAGCCACAACCTCCAAAGAGGGAAAACCGAAGCCATAGGCCTTGTGAAGTTTTATGTGTTCCTGGAAAAACAGCTCCAGGGGTAGAAAATCTGGGCCTGGCCAGGCTCAGTCTGAGACCTTCTCTAGGACGGAGCTGTAACTGGGCACAAACAAGCTAGCTCCATGGAAACTACCCCACCCCCATATAAAATGGGAAATAGTTTGCAAGGTCTGAGAGAGGGAAATGAGCCACATTTTTAAAGTAAGTGTCTCTGAAAGAAGGACTTTGGGTTATTAAAACTGGCCTCTTTAATGAACAGCTGCCCTGGGTGTAAAATGTAAGATATCCTTTCAGGCAGGCTAAAGAGAGTTTGAGATTCTGCTGGATTATCCCTACAGTCCATGGGCAGACCTCAAAGCCTGGTGCTTGTTGGGCTATGGCTGGACTGATGCAACCAGCTCGTTCAGGCTAGGTTGCCAATTGTTCAGTACTCAGAAACTTGGCATGGTGAGGTCCTCATGAGGAGTCAACAAATACTACAAATCAGAGCTGTTTAACTTTCCTGGGGAGCTTGTTAAACATCTAACAGTGCACTGGTAGGCTGTTGTGTGACTGTATCCCGGTAGACAGCTCACAAGTTGGACTGACCTAAGTTTAAATCTCAATGTGACTGACACCTATTTTCCTATTTTCACTCATCTTTAACACCAGCACTTAGAAGGCTAAGGTGAGGGGATTGTGAGGTCAAGGCCAGACAGGGCTACATTCTGAGACCTGATTAAAGGGGTTGGGGGAGGGGTGGGTAATGCCTATCTGTTAGGGTTGTGGAGAGGATCAAGTGAGATAGGTCAGGTCAAAGAGCAGTACTAGATAATACACAAGAAGAATTATTATGTCCAGTGTGTCTCTAGCGTCTAAGACATACCTGTTTTCCCTTGAGATTGCTACTGGAATATACCTCTATTCTCGCATAAGCCTTCTCATTTTTTAGTTTTATCTATATCAGCCTATCTACATTATCTTTGGAGACAGGATCCTGCTATGAAGTTCAGATTGGCCTGGTACTTGATATGTGGCCCAGCTGACCTTGAACTTGCAATACTCTTGTGTGGGCCTCCCAAGTCCTGAGATCACAGGCATCAAACTTCATGCTCAGCAATCCCTATAATTAGGATGAGAATTTTTTTCTTGAGTAATTTGAATACTGTATAGAAAAATCACTCCCATGATATTAGCCCATTTTCCTGCTTCATTTCAAGTCCTCCTTCCACTTCTTCAGGCTTCTCACAACAGTCCTGCAGTTTGTGTCATGATGTGTGGATGCCTTTGAACCTTGATCTCTGTGGCAAGTGAGAGCCTTGGAACTAATCTTTATGAATGAAGAGCCCGTGCTACTCTGATTCTTCTGAATGAAGAACCTGTGCTACTCTAATTCTTCTGAATGAAGAACCTGTGCTACTGTGATTCTTCTGAATGCAGAACCTGTGCTACTCTGATTCTTCTGAATGAAGAGCCTGTGCTACTCTAACTCTTCTGAATGAAGAGCCTGGGCTACTCTAATTCTTCTGAATGAAGAGCCCGTGCTACTCTAATCCTTAGGAGCACAGCCTCACTCTTCCTCTCCCCCTGCCTTCCTGCTCTCATCCCATGTGTACTTTGGGTTTGCTAATCACCTTCAGCCGGTCTTAGCATCCAGGTCTAAGTGAAGTATCCAACTAGCTCAAAGCTACAAGATAAGGAAGGATGGCAGGGCTTGCATGTGCTGGAGGTCAGAGTGTGGCGAGTAGGCATTGTGTTGCTCAGAAAAACCAAGGACAGTGCCTGAGTGTCAATGGCAAGTGCCGTATGTACTCACAGGGGAGAGGGGGGACTCAAGACAAGGGTCTCCTGCACCAGCACCCTCCTCACTGCACAGCCTCCTCTGCTTCCCACCAACCTTCCCGGCCCTTTCTCTTCTCAGTGCTACTACTGCTAGCTTTCAAAGTGGGTCAGATGTTGGGGTGGAGTCTTTTGGAATGATGCCATTCACTCCCTTTCCTTTTGTGAATTTCAGGATGACCACAGACTCAGTAATACAGAATTGGAACAGAAATATGGTACAAACATCGTTCGGGTAAGTCACCAAGGGACTGAAGGTCTGGGGGAACAAGCGTCTTGACTGTACGAAGAGGAATGCTGGTGTGCTCAGGCTGTGGGTGACCTGGGGCCACACCTGTGAAACCACCCATTTTCTGTACAGCTGGATCCTGAGATGAGCCACTCAGCCTGCTGGAGCTGGCGTGTCTGACCCAAGGCTCCAGCCAGGCTTTTTCACTGAGCTGGATACCCAGGCAAGACAGCTAGGGAACTATGATCCCCAGAACGATACAGACCTTCCTCAAGGTCATGGCCAGAAGTTGCTTTCTGAAGTAAAATGGTGCATGGGGCTCTTTTTATTGGAGGCCGGAGAGTCGAATGTTAGAATGTAGGGACCTAAATTCTCCATCTCAGAGCCCAAGGGACCAGAGCACACCGGTATGCCCTCCGTACTTTACAAATTCCTCACTACACAGTATTACTTCCTTCTATGGATTCAAATTCAAGTTCAATTTCAAAAGTTTAAGCCTCCTTTTTTAAAAGCTTTTTTTGTTTGTTTGTTTTATGTGTATAAGTGTTTTGGCTGCATGTGTATGTAAGTCACCACATGCATGCAATACCTGCAGAGGCCAGAAGAGGGCATTAGGTCCCAGGAACTGTTACAGATGTTTGTGGATCACCGCATGGGTGCTGAGAATCATCAAGCCCAGGTCCTCTGCAAGAGCAACAAGTGCTTTTAACTACTGAACTATCTCTCTAGCCCAAGTCTGAACCTCTTGACAGAAAAATGAATATCCATTTGTTCAAATGAAAAAAAGAAAAAAAAATGTGGTTCACACTGGGCTGGCAGTGAGAATAGGTAGATAATCAATCCTATGGTTGACAGCGTCTGTGAGTGCCGAAGCCTGGCCACACTATTAGAAATATCTCTGGAACTGCTTTGTAAGTTTTCAACAGTCACTGAGAAAAGCGGTTCTGGAAAAAGAGAGGCAGGATGAAGGGCTCTGATAAGTTAGTTGCTCAGAAGCCAGTTAGGCAACAAACATTTGAGTCACTACCAAGCAAAAGCATAAGACCCCAGAGCAGACTTAAAAACAAACAAAATAGAGATACTGCCTCTAGCTTACACACAATTAGGAAGAAAAGACATGCACAAGGTATTGTCTATGATAGAGAGTTTGTGCGGGGTGTGGTGACACGTGTATATATTAAAGCACTCAGGCTGAGGCAGAAGGATTGCCGGTTCAAGGCCAGTATGGGCTATATTATGAGCGTCACGAAATAAAAAGTAAGAAGAGGGTTGGCTATATAGCTAAGACGTAGAAGACTTTCCTAGCTCTGGGTGCAAACCCCAGCACACCATCCAAAATAAGAAAGGTTTATTGGAGACAGATGTTTAACCTGATTTAAACATTTTGTGATGTATACATATTGACTATCACATGGTACCTCAGTAATAAAAACAAAAGTAATCTTTGTTTAAAAAAAAAAAAAGGTGGGAATTGGGAGAACAAGGCCCTGGGCAGTGTTGGGCACAACCTGCAGAAACATGAGAAACATGAAGACTAACTGTTTCTATGTGTGTTTTGCTTGGCTTTTTCAGGGTCTCTCCAGTATCAAAGCTGCAGAGCTCCTGGCTCGGGACGGGCCCAATGCCCTCACCCCTCCCAAGCAGACTCCAGAGATCATCAAGTTCCTCAAGCAGATGGTGGGGGGCTTCTCCATCCTTTTGTGGATAGGTGCCATCTTGTGCTGGATCGCATATGTGATCCAGTATGTCAACAATTCTGCATCCCTCGACAGTGTAAGCAACCATCCCGGTCTCACTTGGTTACAAGGGGGAGCAGTTAGTAAGTGAGGCTATCGGTGGGCACAGTGCTAGGCTGATGCTAGGGTTCCACCACCCACCAGGCAGTGATGAATATGGGGGAAATCAGGAATTCCCCCAGCTGTGATATTTCATTCTCTGATGATATAAGCATGAATTTTAGAATACAGACAAAACATCTGGTCTGTAATGAGCGGGGGGAAGAAAATCACCATGAAGTATTTTTGGAACTCTCTTTCCTCAAAGCTAATCTCTCTCCTTTTCCCATGGAGGGCAGCTATACCTGCTCACACCACAGAGTTAAACTGGCTGATACCAGTTTTCTAAGAGAAAGAAACCAGCTGCCAAAAGCTAGGTGCTGTATGAGGTCATTGATGTTAAATACCATATCTGGCATGGATGTTAAATACCTATCTGGCACATCTTTGGAGGGCACATCCATGGCCCTCAGGCTGGGCACAGAAGCAAAAAGTGACTGATTGCCAAGGAACATGAGTGACAAGAAATGTTCTAGATTTCAGATTGGGGTGGGGTTTGAATGGGTCTCTATATGAAACAAGATATCTTAATGTTAGCACAAAATTTGTTTCCTTCATATATACCTCATCTTCTTTACCTGAAGGTAATTCTTGGCAATCCTTTTAGCATCTCTGTATCTATGACTAGTCACATGAGATCAGGCAGAAATTTTCCACTTTGGTGTCACATTGGTAGTCAGACTAGACTTTCAGATTAGGGGTTGTTGAGTTAGAGGTCACTATCCCCTATCTGTTTCTCTGACCGCTGCTTCTCCTTCCCACCCAGGTCTACTTGGGTGCAATACTTATCCTGGTCGTTATTTTAACGGGGATTTTTGCTTATTACCAAGAAGCCAAAAGCACCAACATCATGGCCAGCTTTAGTAAGATGATCCCCCAGGTGAGTAGGAGCTACCCGGCTCTGGTCTCTTCTTGAGTTCTGGGTAATGAGGCAGCCCTGGCCCCATTCCATGCTGTCTGGCATATCTTGGGCAAATTACCTCGTGTCTCTGAATCCTAGTTCATCACAGGGTTGAGGTGGTCGGGAGGGCTAAAGTGAGATCAAAGAAAATGCTAGGTCTAGGGGAAAAGCAGGACAGAACATTAGTCACTGCACAACGTGTTCTGAACCATTTTGGACTCAAATGGTTCTAGAATATTCCTTACTGACAGTCAATGAGATCCATCCAGTCCACTCTATTTGTGACTATTTTTTGCTTTCTGAGCTTGTTGCCCTAATGCTCCTGTGGGGACCAAGTGCCCCTTTCTCCTCCCAGGAATCCTTGTGTGTGTCTATAGCTAGGAAACCTCCTTGGCCCCAAATGAAAGAACAGCTAGAAGGGAAGATTCTGGGTACAAGAGATGCCTCTTGCAGCACACGAAAGAAGCAGGGCACTCCCTCATTGAAGTTCCCCCATCTCAGGGGCTGGAGAGATGGCTCAGTGGTTAAGAGCACTGACTGCTCTTCCAGAGGACCCAGGTTCAATCCTCAGCACCCACATGGCAGCTCACAATTGTCTGTAACTCCAGTTCCAGGGGACCCATGGCACAATACCAATAAACATCAAATAAAAATAAGTTCTTCATCTCAGCAGGAGTCCAGCTCTTTGGCTGGATGTCACCTGTCCGGACATCCGGGTAGGGAGCTCCACCACCATCGTCTCCCTTGGTCATATCTGCCAGGTGATGGCAGACTTCTGGTTCCAAGTAGAGACCTCGAGAAAAAAGTAGTTCTCAGGATCTTGACACCCCATGGGAAGCAGTCTTCAATTTTAAGCTCACCACCAGCTAGGGGTCCCGAGGCCCCCCACTCTGGAGTTTTGTAGGTACAGACAGTGGCAAGGCCAGTGTGCTCCCCAGAGGCTTAGGTGTCTGCCACGGCTTTCTTCCACAGCAAGCTCTTGTCATCCGAGATTCAGAAAAGAAGATCATTCCTGCGGAGCAACTGGTGGTGGGCGACGTTGTGGAGATTAAAGGAGGGGACCAGATCCCCGCAGACATCAGACTGGTGTCTTCCCAAGGGTGCAAAGTGAGTATCCAGGCGCACCTTCCTGGGGGAGCCTGCTGAGAGATAACCGGCAGGGTGAAAGTAGCTCATTCATTCTGAATTACTTTCGGACCTTCTTTCAGGTAGATAATTCCTCTCTCACTGGGGAATCTGAGCCCCAGGCTCGTTCAACTGAGTTTACCCACGAAAACCCCTTGGAAACAAAGAACATAGGCTTCTATTCCACAACGTGCCTGGAAGGTAAGGCCAGCTGGCTCTCAAGGGTGCGTGCCTCCCCTATGTGTCAGCTCTCCCTCCTGGGCCCGAGGTTTGTGTCTCTCCAGCCCCTTGCCTTAAAGCTCTCCCAGAAGAAATTCCGAATGGAGGGGACCAGAGAACCAACGTTAGCCTTTGAGGTGTCGTGCGCTGGCTCACTGCGCTGGCCACCAGAGACAGCCGTGAGCAGGAAGCCTGGAGTCAAACCTCTTCTTTCCTCGTAGGCACGGCGACTGGCATCGTCATCAACACGGGCGACCGCACCATCATTGGTCGCATAGCTTCCTTGGCCTCAGGTGTTGGAAGTGAGAAAACACCCATCGCCATTGAGATCGAGCACTTTGTCCATATTGTGGCAGGGGTGGCCGTCTCCATCGGCATCATTTTCTTCATCATCGCGGTGTGCATGAAGTACTACGTCCTCGACGCCATCATCTTCCTCATTAGCATTATTGTGGCCAATGTACCCGAGGGCCTCCTGGCCACTGTCACTGTGAGTTTGTGCGACTGTTAGGTGACCTGTACCCCGCCTCCCACTCTCGGCACCAAGCCCTGTGGCTGCAGAGCCACACCTCCGCCCATCCCACCCGAGACTAACCAACCACTGTGGCTGCAGAGCCACACCTCCGCCCATCCCACCCGAGACTAACCAACCACTGTGGCTGCAGAGCCACACCTCCGCCCATCCCACACGAGACTAACCAACCACTGTGGCTGCAGAGCCACACCTCCGCCCATCCCGCCTGAGACTACCACAGGACGTTCTGAGTAGACTGTTTCATTGACAAAAAAGAATTGTAATGTTCCTATCATCTGGACGCATTGTCCTTTAAGTTTTCAGGAGGTCTAGCTTAATTCACATAGGTTGGTTGTTTCACCCCCTTAATATCTAGAGAAGACAAACTTTTAAACCCCATTTATAGAATTTCTGGAAGCAATGCATTCCTCTGATATTTTCTAAAATTCCCTTTCTCCACCCCTTCTTATTATGAAGGAGTTAACCTTTCCTCACCTTACCTTGAACTTAGCCATGGTTCTCCTTCTCTTTTTACCCGGGTCCATCTAATTCAGTCCTCAGACAAAAGCTCCCTCCTCCCCAGCCTGCTGTGGAGGCCTATGGGGTAGGGAAGAGGGTTCATAGGCTAGTTATTTAACACATGAACCGTGGCAGAGTGCTATCCAGGCCAAAGACAGGAGAAGAATGGTTTTGAGTTCCAGGTCTCACTCCCTGGTTTTTTGTTCTGTTCTGTGGTTCTGAAGATTGAACCAGCACCTCATGAAGGCTAGGCAAGTAACTTACCACATCCCAGCGGTTTAGAGCACTCTTTTGAGATGCGTGAGTTTCAGTCATAGCTACACAGCCTGTCTTTGCTGCCTGAGGACTTCCTGAGCATTTTCTTCAAAAAAAAAAAAAAAAAAAATAGAGACAAAGAAAGTGTCCTGTATTTAATCTTTTTTAAGATTATGGCTAATAGGACTTCAGGTGGCTTTCAACTCACCAATCCAGACTTCTTATAAGCTGTAATACCACCTCTGGCCTAACCGTATCCTAGCTCTCTCCTAAAAGTCAGTCCCAGATAACCTGAGTTCAAAATGATTGTCCCCAAAGTATCTTTCTCCCCCTCTTGCCAGGTCACCCTGTCCCTGACAGCAAAACGGATGGCTAAGAAGAACTGTCTGGTGAAGAACCTGGAGGCGGTGGAGACCCTGGGCTCCACCTCCATCATCTGTTCAGACAAGACCGGAACTCTGACCCAGAACAGGATGACTGTGGCTCATCTGTGGTTTGACAATCAGATCTTTGTGGCTGATACAAGCGAAAACCAGACAAGTGAGTTTCGTGGAGCATTCTAGCCCAAGGACAAGGACCAAGCAAAAGGGCTGACTGAGTCTCTGGTTTTAAGTGAAGACTGTGTGACTTGGGCATGGCAGGCCCAGCACCCACACTAACCACCGTTCTTTCTGTGTTCTAGAACAAGCCTTTGACCAAAGCTCTGGAACCTGGGCTTCTTTGTCCAAGATAATCACACTGTGTAACCGAGCAGAGTTCAGGCCGGGTCAGGAAAGCGTCCCCATCATGAAGGTAAGCTGCTGCCATTCTTGGTCTTACGTCACAGGCAGCGTGAGGTCACTCTGTGTGTTCTACCTGGCTGCTTGATTTAGTCTTTCCAACTGTTTAGAGTTTGCTCTGGGAAGAGCAAATCTGACTCCTGAGATGAGCAGAAGGTCTTCTCCACTCCATCAATCACTGAGAAATGACAAGAATGCTTTGCAGAAATCCAAATTCCATCTCATTCCTAGAAGACAGAGGTGGCCATAATCCAAGTTCCTCAATACATAAATGCTATTTGCTGAAGCATAAAATTCAATTGGATGGAAATAAAGGGTCTGATCTTACATAGCACATTCTCCTCTTGACTAGAATATGAAATGTTAAGTAATTCTGGAACACTGAATGAAAAAGACACTCCTTAATTCCTCCCCTCCCTCCCTCCCTCCGCCCCTCCCCTCCCCTCCTCTCTTCCTCCCTCCCTCCCCTTCCTCTCTTCCTCTTCTCCCCTGAAGCTGACTGTGTCCCCCTGGGAATTTCTGCCCCTGTGGCCTCTCAGCAGTCTGTCCTTGTCCCTGTCCACCTGTGCCCAGCCTGACTCCAGTTGACAGGGTCACTCTACTTGTCTTTGGGCCAAAGGTTTGGGAAATTATCTTGATTTTCTTCTGTTCTCCCGTTCTTGGTTTGACACACACACACCTTCACGACTGTCGTCACCAGTTCCTAGCATCTAAATTGCTGAGCCACCCCTCACTGGCCTCCCTGCGTTTATCCTTCCCCTCCATCTTTTTCATTTGCCCTCAATTTTCCTTAAACGCTGACTGATTTTACCTTTGCCAAGCTTTGCTCAATTTGTGTGTATATGTGTGTGTGTGTGTGTGTGTGTGTGTGTGTGTGTGTGTGAATCCCCGTTTTCTGCTGCTTGAATCTTGACCACAGACTGCTTTTCAGGAACCTCCATATCTTACCATAACACCTGTACTTCCACTCCTGGCAATCTGCTTTCTAGAAGGCTTTTTTTTTTTTTTTTTTTTTTTTTTTATATATATTCTCCTAGGCCACAGCTCAGGAAGCCCCCATTCCCCACAACAGAGCTCCCCCAGCTCAGACTTCCCTAGCGCCTGTAGGTGGCACCATTGGTCTGTGTTCTTACCATGGTCCTGGCTCAGTCACTGAGAGTCTCTTCAACTGGTGATAAGCTTAGTCACCCTGTGTTGGTTGGTGTGCTAAAGGCAGGTTGGTTCATCAGAAACAGTCTCAAAAGAACTAGGGGATGTGCTGTGAACATTTATCTCTGTTGATTCCCAGAGAATTGTGGTCGGAGATGCCTCAGAAACTGCTCTTCTAAAATTCTCGGAGGTTGTTTTGGGCGATGTGATGGAAATTAGAAAACGAAACCACAAAGTAGCCGAAATTCCTTTTAATTCTACCAACAAATTTCAGGTGAGTTTTCCCTCACAACTGGCAATATTTGTCACTAGGACAAACCCATAGTATACTCATCCGTTTGTTAATCTGTATGCCAGACCATACCTGGGTTCAAAAGACCTTGGAGGGGTGGGAGGTATGGGCATGAGCATCTGGGCAGCTCAGGGCAGGTTTGCCAGTGCTGCCATTGTGCTCGTCCTCGTCCTCGTCCTCGTCCTTGTCCTTGTCGTCGTCGTCGTCGTCGTCGTCGTCATCATCATCATCATCATCATCATCGTCGCCATCGTCCTCCTCCTCCTTCCTCCTCTTCTTCTTTTAACGACCAAGAAAAGACATAAAGCCAACCTTGCCATTCCTGAAGTAGGGGAGAAAAAAAAAGACAAAGAGCTTCTTAGGATCTGCCATTCCTAAGAACAGTCCATGTGTCCTACATGCATGTTCACACACACACACACACACACACACACACACACACACACACACACACAGAGAGAGAGAGAGAGAGAGAGAGAGAGAGAGAGAGAGAGAGAGAGAGAGAGAGAGAACAGAACTCGGTGTATACAGCACTGATATCATATTAGGAGTGTAAGTCATCTAGAGGTTCTTTAAGGGTTATGGAAAAATGTGCCTAGGTCTTGTGTAAACACTACATCCTGTAATATAATGTGTATGAGCAACATCTTAGTTTTTAATATTCTTGGGCCCTGGAGCCAATCTCCTAAGGACATGAGAACCAAATATATAAATCAGACACATTATTTACTTTATCTAATTTATTCCTTATAACTGACCTATGGGGTAGGACCAGAGAATCCAAATTTATAGGGTAGGACTAGAACCCTTAGAATGGGTTGAGATCACAGCCTCACAGTGTCTAAGTGAACCTACCAGTTTTGACAGTTGCGAGGATCTACATAGAGTCTACTGCACAGATGCAGAAATGTCAAGCATGCCACATGAAGACAGCTTGCCTGAGACTGCCCTTGCAGAAGACAAATCCTTCTGAGGACCAGCCAAATGGTTTTTTTTTTTTTTTTTAGTGTTTTATTCTCACTCCGTATGCCATTTCTAGGGACCTCCTTTCTACCAACTGCTCAGGAAGAACATGGCCATCATTGCCTTGAATCACTACATCAGTGACTAGTAATTAATCATATCTATCCTCTTGAATTCAGCCCAACAAGTTATCTGCGCAGTGTCCTGCTGCAGGTGGGATTTTCTACGGAATCCCATGTTGAGAGTGAGGGGTGTAGCTTTGGCTTTGAATAATAATAAAGTGTGGTCATGTTAGGTGATGTCATCATTGTGTGGGCGTGACAAGTGCCACCACACCTGACTCTAGAGCTTCTCTTTGTAGTGCTGGGGATTGAACTATGGTGGGGGTCTCACATGTGTTAGACTAGCTCTGCCCTATTGTTCTGAAAAGGAAGTGATGACGGTAATCAACAGGAAGCTTTTGAGTTTGAGTTAGTTAGGTTGGGTTCGGTTGAGTTTGGGTTGGTTAATTGGTTGACTTTATGTCTTTTCTTAGTCACTAAAAAAAAGGAAACTGGCAAACCTATTTTCTATCTTTTTAATCATATTCATTTCTGATAACTCAGAATCTATCAACTACTGATTTCGAATCAACAGTTAATCCCAAAGTGATGGAAATTTTCTTTATATCTTATTTTCTCCAAAAATATTTCAAAGGTTTACTGTCCTTGAGCATCTGATTCAATGGTAGAGCACTTGCCTTGCATTTACAAAGTCCTGAGTTTAATTTCCAACACTTTACACACACACACACACACGTCTCTCTGAAACTATTTTGTGTGCTGAGGTAGGTGTATGTGTGTGTGTGTGTGTGTGTGTGTGTGTGCGCGCGCGCGCATGCACCCATTTGTGTGTATGTGTGTCTGTCTGTCTGTCTCTGGGTGGTGCCTGTATAATGTGCAGATTTAGCCATTTGATCATTATATGCGATGATCTATGTATATTTTATTGGGATGATTATCTTAACAAGATGATTCTAGAAGCAGAGTTGCTGGATCAAGAATATTTGTGTTAAAATTGTGAACTCTGCTGCATCACTGGCTCCTAAAGACTGCTTGTAATGCCTTCTTCTTGAAATTTCCACCGTTTTCTCCTATGTCCAGATAGTAACACTAGATCCATCCTGAGACAGAGAGGCACGGGAATTCCTACCGGCCTTGGCAGCTCAGCATCTGCAAGTGGCTGCTTATGGCCGGGGAGATGTCTCAGTCAGCAAAGCGCTTGCCTGGCAAACATAAGGACCTGACTTTGATCTACAGAACTCACGTGCAAAAGCTGGGTCAGGGAGGCAGGGACAGACAAATCTCTGGAATTTACTGGCCAACCAGCCTGGCCAATGGGTGAACTCCAAGCCAACAGAGAACCTTGAAAAACAAGGTGGATGGCACCTGTGAATAACACCCAAGTTGTCCTCTAACTTCTACATATCTTCCCTCAACACAAACATGCATTTGCATATGAATGTCATACACACATAGATATGTACACCTGAACACACATGTGCACCCAGACATATACATACATGTGCACATAGAAAAGATGGCTGTTCACCATTGGGAAGGAGAGGCAAGACAAGGACTCTCACAATACCTCTGTCCAGAGGTTGTTCAACCTGAGGGGTGCATCTGGCCTCCTCAAAGCGCCTTAAAGGGCCAGTGTCTGTTTGAAATACAAGCTGCAATTAGTGTGGGTTCCAGCTCAGCATGCCCCTCCAGTCACCCAAATCTAGATGTTATCTTTTTAATTAGTTACAAATGCCAAAGGACAGGCCATGCTTGGGGGTGCCACGGTTCTTCCTCTTCTTTTACTCTCTGAGGACAAATTAATGTTTCCCCCACCTGTCCTGTTGCTAATTACCCATGGTAAAGATGCCATATCTAACCTGCCCAATCCATGCCCTCCCAGCTCTCCATACATGAGACAGAGGATCCTAATGACAAACGCTTCCTCATGGTGATGAAGGGGGCTCCCGAGAGAATCTTAGAGAAGTGCAGCACCATCATGATCAACGGCCAGGAGCAGCCACTGGATAAGAGCTCTGCCGACGCCTTCCACACAGCCTACATGGAACTGGGAGGCCTGGGCGAGCGTGTGTTGGGTGAGTGTAGTAGAACAGCTGTGTTCATCTCCTGAGAGTCATGAAGAAGTCCTATTAGCCAGCAGAGTAGCCATGGCATCATATGGATCATATAAAGAAGAATATGAGGGGCTGGAGTGTGCCTAACATGTGTGAGGTCCTGGGTTCGATCCCCAGCACTGAAAAAAAAAAGAAAAATACAGAAACAAGAGAGAAACCTGTACGGGACTGCGGTGTGATTACACTGGGGAGAACGGGCTTCATTCCAGACACAGTCGGGGACTTTAGAGAAGAAGTCACATTTTAAATTGGGCCTTGAGTTGCAGTATTCGAATGGAAGGAGGAAAGTGTCCACGTGAGAGAACTGCAAAGGCTAAGAGGAAGAAGAGAGGGATGAGAGTTATGCATACAGTGGAGCCAGTGGTCCATGCAGTCTTGCAGGATGGAGGAGACGGAGCAGGTGCAGGAAGCAGGATTAGGGAGATAAATTGAGGCCACGATGTAGAGTCCTTAAATCTGTGCCGAAGAGCTGGGGTTTTGTCTCACAGTTAGGGGAAGTACTGAAAGCTTGGCCACAGGGGTGAGCTGGTCACAGTCACAGCCAGGGTTGGTTAAGGATTGTCCTTGCTGGAGGCAGTGAAGAGGAGAGACCCTGCGCTCATTAAGAGGTGACAGCTTTTGTTTCACAAAACAGGAGAGGGGTAGGTATTTGATATAAGCAAGGTGGTGGGAGTATGAAGGTCACGTGATGGGACTTTGTGAGGCAGCAGGTTAGACTCAGCAACTCCCTAGAAGGGAATGGTGACTTTAAAATGATTACTTACCTCATTTTACGAATAGGGAAAAGGTGATTAAGGAGCTGAGGCAGGGAATATTAGAGGTGGAAGGAACTCTAGAAATTCCACCACTGAAGTGGTGTGATGAGGCAGTGTGTTCCACTGGCAGAATCACGGGTTGACTGAATGGCACCTATTCGGAACTACAGAACCGTGAATTCACAGCCACTGTTGATGATAAGATTCGTTAAATGCCATGAGAGTGCTTGCCACTTGACTGGGAATCTGTAGAATGTGTGTTTCTACAGGATATTTGAGTTTGTACAGCAGTTAAAATGCATAGATGAGATGCTAATGATTTAAACATACCCTGCATAATCCACAGCATCAAGCAATCTTTTCAGCAAAAGATTGGCCCCCATCTGACTAAGTCACTCTAGGAACCTCCTATTTGCCTCTTGGCCTGCTTACTGAAATGTGGGGAGCAGGGAGCCATGGTGATGATGATTTGATGTAAAAACTGATGGAAGTCACATGATCTGGGAGTTCTATCAGACACAGGAATGCCTTTGACCTCAGCCCCAGAGATTGACAGCTCAGAGAACAGGATGGTTCTACCCGGTTAGTCTTGGACTAATCTTAGTTAGGACTGAATTTTATACCACTCCCCAGAGACCCAGAGTCAATCCTTTCCATGTGCTTGCTTATTCTCCTGAAATGGTTTCCTTGCTCCAGCCTTCTTTCCCTGGAAAGCACCCAGGCTCTGTTCTGCCTCTCTCAGTGGCTAAAGTGCAGCTCTATGTTATGGTCCATGCCGTGTTTTATGTCTCCAGCTGTTAGTTCCCACCACTAAACAGAGACATCTTCAGAAGTAAGGCATGTCCCACTGTACTTATCTTGGTTGTTAATCTCTAGACCATAGCCTGGAACACCTGACAAGCACACAGGACATAACTTTTGAGTGGAATTGGATGAAGCATGTCTTTATTTAAAAATATGCATTATGGCCAGGTGGTGGTGGCACATGTCTTTAATCTCAGCACTTGGGAGGCAGAGGCAGGTGGATCTCTGTGAGTTCGAGGCCAGCCTGGTCTCCAGAGCGAGATCCAGGACAGGCACCAAAACTACACAGAGAGACCCTGTCTCAAAAAACAAAAACAAACGGAAAAACATACATTATGGAATTGAAGGGATTAAACAATTGTTGGTACATGCTAGATATTGGTAAAATAGTAAAGGACTGAGCATGTATCATCATGTCATCTTCTTCCTGCTTTGGGATCAGACCTAGTTCCTCACACATGCTAAACATGTCCTCCACCACCAAGCCACACAAGAACCCCTCAACTCTTCATCCTCTGTCATACTTTATCCTGGTTTTACTAACTCCAAAGTGCTTGCCACTTTCAGGTTTCTGTCACCTCTACCTGCCAGCAGATGAATTTCCCCAAACCTACACATTTGATGTAGACAACATAAACTTTCCCACTTCCAACCTCTGCTTTGTGGGGCTTCTGTCCATGATTGATCCCCCTCGGTCCACTGTCCCGGATGCAGTCACCAAATGTCGGAGTGCAGGGATCAAGGTGAGTGTTATTTTCCTCTCTATATGTTATATCCCTTGCTAAGAAAAATTGTCATAGGATATCGGCAGTCTTTAGTTCTCTTCAAGTGAACATTGTAATTCCCGATTTGGACCTCTTCCTTCACTCTGCTAAGATTTTGGTAACTGTCCTCAAAAAGCAAGACAATGTCTGTGTGGGATGAACCAATGCAGTACCTACAGTGAGAAGAACTTGCTAGTGCCATGAATTGCACGTTATATTGTCCTAGACTATGATAGATAATAAAGGGTTTTAGTACTTTATTTTCCATAATCCATTTGTCTTCATGATATGGAAGTTAAATGTGAATTATATTACTGTGTTAGCAGCACAAGACTGTCTCTAAGAGACACCTATAGGCCCTTTTATGAAGGAAATTATAATAAAGGGGAAGGCTTCCTCTACCATTGGGGGGTATATGGAAGAAGTCTGGGCAAAGGCAGGGTGGTCCACACAGGACCACCGCATCCTTCAGAAACAGTGCTGTCTGAGATGCAGAATTGCCCACGAACAAAACCACAGCACTCTCTAGGTCCTTTGAGAGCAGGCAGTATCTTAGTAAATATTGACCCACAATTCCAATTTAGCCAGCAAAGCCATTACTCACGAGTTTCTGCGGTCTGTGTCCTAGGTTATTATGGTTACAGGCGATCATCCTATCACGGCCAAAGCCATTGCCAAAAGTGTAGGGATCATATCCGCCAACAATGAGACCGTGGAAGACATTGCAAAACGCCGAGGTATCCCTGTGGAGCAAGTCAACAAAAGGTAACCAAGAACCAATGGAGCAGAAGGTCAAGTTCTTACCCATGAGGGCCTGTTGATGTTAAAGAGTTTTGCTAGTGGGAACAAATTACCCTTTGGACTAACACTCTCTCAGGGTAGAGCTATGTTGGCTTGATTTATAGTTTACATTCATTTGTTCACTGGAAATTTTATTGAGTGACCGGTTCCTGCCAAGCACTGCATTGATACCCTTGTCTGGTATTTCAAAATTCAATGAAGTAGAGTTGGGTGTAGCTTAACAATAGGCTGTGCCTTATATAAAAGGTAATTTTATTGTTGGTGAATATCCAAGAGTGTGTCTAGAGGAAGCAAGATAGTGAGGAATGGAGAGATGGCTCAGCGGTTAAGAGCACTGGCCGTTCTTCCAGAGGACCTGGGTTCACTTCCCAGCACCTACATGGCAGCTTACAACTGTCTGTAACTCCAGACAGGGGATCTGATACCTTCACACACCAATGCACATAAAATAAAGTTAAATAAATTTAAAAAAAATATTTAAGCAGTGGTGGCACACGCCTTTTTTTTTTTTTTTTTTTCTTTTTTTTTTTAAAGATTTATTTATTATGTATACAGCATGTATGACCAGAAGAGGGAGCCAGATCTCATTAGGTGGTTGTGAGCCACCATGTGGTTGCTGGGAATTGAACTCAGGACCTCTGGAAGAGCAGTCAGTGCTCTTAACCTCTGAGCCATCTCTCCAGCCCCGGCACACACCTTTAATCCCAGCACTTGGGAGGCAGAGCCAGGTGGATCTCTGTGAGTTTAAGGCCAGCCTAGTCTACAGAGTGAGATCCAGGAAAAAAAAAAAAAAAAAAAACCCTCAAATTTTGAAGAGGCTGGAGAGATGGCTCAGGGGTTAAAGAGCACTGCCTGCTCTTCCAAAGGTCCTGAGTTCAATTCCCAGGAACCACATGGTGGCTCACAACCATCTATAATGAGATCTGGTGCCCTCTTCTGGCCTGCAGGCATACATGCAGGCAGAACACTGTATACATAATAAATAAATGAATCTTTAAAAAAAAGAAATTAAGATAGCATCACTAGGCAAGATGATCTTATGGGTCCTGTATCATTGATTGAAAACATTGTACAGCACAGGACAGCAGATCTGGAAACTTCATGCTCAATTTAGAAGAGAAAAACAAAGAGCAGATGAAATTACTTGCTACTGACCCAGTTGTAGAATTAAGGATGTTGAGAATCCTGGTTTCATGCATACCACTCCTTGACAGTGAGCATCTTTGGCATTTATTTGCATATTCAATTGACTTCATAATGTGTAGTTCTACTTATCAAGTAGAATGGAAGCTTTATTCTCCCAATCATGTCTGTCTTCCATCCTTCCATTCACTTACTCACTTATCTATTAATTCTTTCAGTAGTTAGTTGTTGCCTTCAAGCTACATACCAGGCTTTCTGCCAGACACCGGAACAGACACTGTCCCTACCAGTGGGAAACTTTCCATCTACCCAAGGAGATGGGGGTGGGGTGGGGGCGTGGAGAATGGTTTAATGAAGAGACACACAGGGAAGGAGCTGCCTAGGCTTTGAATGACATAATGAATCAAAGACTTCAGAATGTGGGTTAAATAGAATGTCACCCATTGGATCTTCTTTCGTGCATCCAGGGAGAAAGGAAAGAACAATGGCCTGGATTACCATAGTATTATTATTACCTAATAATATTATTACTTAATGTTATTTATTTATTTATTTATTTATTTATTTATTTATTTATTTATTATTAGGTAATAAATTATTACCAGGTAGGGTACAACAGTGACTGCCTCTGGGCACAGCAACAATTGCCTGAAACCAGAGACTTGCCATTACTCTTTTGTATAAATCAACAGCCCTCTGCAAAAACAGGATAGGGCTAGTTTATTTGTTTAGAGTGGTCAGTAATAGGATGGCATTTTCATGCCAGTCACCACACCAATCAGGAGTGAAATGGATTATTTAGTTAGTTAGTTTGTTTACTTTGTCAAACCTAGACTAGTGCTCTATCACAAGGCCCCACCACATCCCTAGCACAAGTGCACACTTTTTGTCAATATTTTTTATTTATCTGCTTCGTCAGCTCTGGCTCCATAGTCACCTACATAATCACACATTGAGGCAGCTATAAGAAGGAAGGAAATCTGTTTCCTTCTTAGCTTGCCTTGATATACTTTTTAAAGATACATTTTTATTAATCTTTGAGAATTTTATACATGCATACAATGTATTTTGAACATATTTGCTCCCTCTCCTCCCCTAACTCCTCCCAGATCCACCCTACATCCTCTTTCATCTTCTTTTCCTTTAATGTTGAGTCCAATTTGTGCTGCCCATATACTCATGATAGTTTAGCAATTAGAAAGACCTTGAACCAAGAGCTAGAATTCCAGCACTTGGTATCAACAAGAAGAACAAATGTGAAAGACTGAAAACTTACAAGACATAAAGAATAAGGCATGCAATATTTTGTGCCTACGGTATTTAAGCTGAGATTTGAAGGCTGAAATGTGAAGTATTGGTCAAGGGAAGTTCAAGTGATAAATGCCCGTTCCTGGGAAAGGAGACATGCATAGACCTAAGGCAGTGGAAGTATTAGTGTCTCAGAAGCCAAGGACTCCAGTCGGGGAGAGGGGGAGGGAAGAACCCAAGAAGATTTCAAGTTCAACAGCTCAAGCTGTACTTGACCTTGCTAGCCACATTTGACCTTGAAGGCTGCACTTGGCCTTATTGGCAAACCAAGTAAGTGATCCTAGGGTCTGCTCAGGGAATAGCAGAAAGTACCTGTGGAGCTCATCAGAGGAGTAGTAGCCCATTCATAACTGCATAATCAAGAGTTCCCAGAGCAACAGTCCTCAACCTGGGGGTCGAAACCACTTCGGGGCTTGACCGACCCTTTCACGAAGGTCAACTAAGACCACAGGAAAACACAGATATTTACACTATGATTCATAACAGTAGCAAAATTACAGTTATGAAGTAGCAACAAAAATAATTTTATGGTTGTGGGGGTCACCACAACATGAAGAACTGTATTGAAGGGCTGCAGCATTAGGAAGGTTGAGAACCACTGCTCAAGAGTCTTATTTCTATAGTTAGTCGGTAACGGTCATGCTCAAAGACTTCAGTCAACTCTTCTCCCAACATAGCACACTGCACACAGTGGGCTTCTGTAAACCCAAAACAACAAAGAGGTGTCTTACGTATGTGTATCAGCATATGGGAGTCTAGGGACCAGAACATAAGAACAGGGTTTGTGTGTTTGTTTTGTGGTGCTGGTGATCAGACTCAGGGTTTAGTGACTATTTCGGCAAGCTTTTTTTTTTTTTTTTTTTTTTTTTTTTGGTTTTTCGAGACAGGGTTTCTCTGTGTAGCTTTGCGCCTTTCCTGGAACTCACTTGGTAGTCCAGGCTGGCCTCGAACTCACAGAGATCCGCCTGGCTCTGCCTCCCGAGTGCTGGGATTAAAGGCGTGCGCCACCACTGCCCGGCTTTCGGCAAGCTTTTTAATCTCTGAGCTCTGCACTCATCCCAAACAGCCAATTTGTACTCTTCCTATGTAGCAAAGCATTGCCCCAGGAAGCACTATTTCTCACCCACTTCTAGAAGGAAAGGACTAGTTGACATTTTATTTCCATTGTCATAGGACAACAGGAAATGGTCTCCTGTTTAGCCTCACCTAATACTTTGGAAGAGAAACCATGTACAGAACTGGGTTTCAACACAAAAGCTGACCTTTGGCTTCACCCAGTTTCTTCTGGCCTTTCTAGAGAAGCTAAGGCCGCTGTGGTGACCGGCATGGAACTGAAGGACATGACCCCAGAACAACTGGATGAGCTTTTAATCAACTACCAAGAAATCGTATTTGCTCGGACATCGCCCCAGCAGAAGTTGATCATCGTGGAGGGCTGTCAGAGGCAGGTGGGTCAACAGCGGCTCCCAGGTGTCTGTGAAGACCTGGCTATCCACTGGGAAACGTGGAGCTGATGTGAGGGGGACTGATGTTCTATTAACCCTTGAGGCCATCCCACAGCCATACAGTCTCTGACTTTCTTTGTCCCAAGAGCACGGGCTCTGGCTCAAGCACTTGCCACTGTGGTAGGGTGTAGATAGAGATTTTCTAAATGGAAATATATATAACAAAGGAAATGAGACATAAGAAATGGTCACTCCTTGGTAGCTATGAGGAAGTAGTTCCTAGAACTCCTACAAGTACAAAACACGCTGTTGCTCAAGTTGCATTTATAAAATTAACTCATATTTGTACAGAAAGTACTCACATCCCATGTATTTTAAATCATCTCCAGATGGTTCATAATACCTAATACAATGTCAATGTTGCATAAACACCTGATAGTCCATATTGTTTGGGGGAAATAATGTCAAGAAAATCTGTGCATGTTCACTATAGAGGCAATTTTCTTTTTTCAATATTCTCTCTCTCTCTCTCTCTCTCTCTCTCTCTCTCTCTCTCTCTCTCTCTTTCTCTCTCTCTGCTTTTGTTTATTGAGTTAAGGTTTCCCTGCGTATCCCAGGCTGGCTTCAAACTCACAACTTTCCTCAACTTTTCATGTACTGCAAGTATAAGCATATGCTACCATAGTCAGTTTTGTTTTGTTTTCCAAAATTTTCCTAAATTTGGGTGGTTGAAGTCTGTGTGTTCAGAACCCATCAGTATGTAAGCCTGACTCTACAAAACACCTCTCTTGGTTTAGGAATATGCACTGGAGTTTTGTTTTAATTTCTTCATGTGCATATGTCTGTGTCAGAGCTTCTTATCCTGGCTTCCAAGATTGGCCATCTTTATCTCTCCTTCCCATTTTGGCTTTTCCATTTTGACTCTGGTAGTTCTCCAGCCTCAAGACAAGAGGGGTAGGGGAGTGCTTCCTGGTGGACCCATGGTCCTTTCCCCTGCATCACTCCTGTTTCCCCACAGGATGCAGTTGTGGCTGTGACGGGAGATGGAGTGAATGACTCTCCAGCCCTCAAGAAGGCAGACATCGGGATTGCTATGGGGATAGCAGGTTCTGACGCTGCTAAAAATGCAGCGGACATGGTCTTGCTGGATGACAACTTTGCATCTATAGTCACAGGGGTGGAGGAAGGTGAGTGGGCTTTCAGGGTGTCTTCTTGCTAGCCAGGTTTCCCGGGGGGGACTAGAAGCAAATCCTATAAAGAGACACATCTTCCCTAGGTCGCCTGATCTTTGACAACCTGAAGAAGACCATTGCCTACACCCTGACCAAGAACATTGCTGAGCTCTGTCCCTTTTTGATCTACATCGTTGCTGGGCTCCCCCTGCCTATTGGCACCATTACTATCCTATTCATCGACTTGGGCACAGACATTGTAAGTGGTACTAAAAGATTGGATAATAACTCCAGGGATAGAAACGTCATACATGTTGCTTCCAAGAGTCACATGATGGACAAAGTCAATGCTTCTCATGTCTGTACCATGGGGCCACTTCTCCATCTTTAATGAGCTCCCAGGTGACACTTATTCTGCTGGTCCACAGACCATGCTTCCCAGCAATGGACTAGAGATATCTGTCAAGTGTTTGGAAATGAAAATCATTTCATTCCAGAATAAGAGTTTTAAGATAAGAATCAGTGCTGGGAGACTAGCTGGGTGGGCTTGATCTCCAGTACTGATTTTTTTCTTTCCTTTAAAAGACATGGTTTTGGCTCTCTCCAAGAATATGCCATCATCAGTTTCAACTCCTATGGTTTGGAGAAGCAATCACACATTAATGCTCTGGGGAAGAGGTAGTACCTTAAGGTGATAGCCCACAGTCACCCCCTAATAAGTTAGAGAACTATAAACCGGAAGTGCCTCACTAAACACACAATGAAATAATGGGCTTGGCTTTTGCTGTTGCTTGGTTGGGGGCTCTTACAGGGATCTTTTGTGTGTGTTTGTCTGGCATTTTCAGGGTTTTGTTGTTATTTCCAACCGTCACTCATTTAAGATTCCCCCTTTTCCAGCCTGTATCCATTTAAACAAAGGTCCATGAAAGCCCTCATATGAAACCCTGGCTTACCCAGGCTAAGGAGGGAAAAAAAGCAACAGAGAGCAAGCCAAAATCACAGTACAAAAGTGGCCTTGACCGTGGCCTCATTCCCCACTTTTGTACAGCACCTAGGTCTGATCCCTGCTTTATGAGGAAAACAAAATATTTTTTTGTCTTTGAGGGGGGAACTGAGATACCCTTCCTAAACAGAATGCATTCATATTCCAATATTTCAATCCCTTCTACGTTTGCTCATTTTCTCATCTGGCAGTGATTCTCCAAGTGTGGGCCAGTTTTGAAATACAAATTCTCTAGCCTAGCCCATACCTCCCAAATTGGGAAGTCTGGGTGTGGGGATAGGGGTCTGTCTTTGAAGGGGTTTCTTAGTGATAGGACCTGTGAGAGCAGCACTGTTCTATCACATTGTTTTGTTATCTAGATGCATGCAAAGGGGAAGGATGATGTTTTATCTTATAATGAGCTCTATTTAGAATCGCCAGGACCATGGGGATTTTAAAAAGCAGACTGACTTTTTTCTTTTTTTTTTCTTCTTTTTTTTAACCCAGGGCCTCACTTGTATTTCTAGTAAGCACTGTGGTGCCACTGACCACACCCTCAGCCCCAAAAACAGCCTGATTTTTAAAGCTGGGGGCTTGTAGGTCCCATATAGACAATGCACCTTTGTGATCTGAACCCTGGATGCACCCCCACCCCCCATCTCCACCACCCGTTTACCCCCTCCTCTGGCCCACCCTTGCTTACTATCACTCTCCTTCCAGGGTTTGATTTCATGGGGTCTTTCCTTCTCTAGATTCCCTCCATTGCCTTGGCCTATGAGAAAGCTGAAAGTGACATTATGAATAGGAAGCCTCGCCACAAGAAGAAGGACAGACTGGTGAACAGGCAGCTCGCTATCTACTCTTACCTGCACATTGGTATGAGGAGGGAGTGTCATTGCTGGTCATCCCCCTGCCCATGCCTCATTATCCAAGAGCCCTCCCAAATAACACATCCCAGTCCTAGACAGGGGTGCGGTCGGCTCTCTGGGCCCTGTCCAGCACTCACATCTGAATCTCTGGCTCTCTCAGGTCTCATGCAAGCCCTGGGAGCTTTCCTCGTGTATTTTACTGTCTACGCGCAGCAGGGCTTCTGGCCCACCTCTCTCATCAACCTGAGGGTAGCATGGGAAACAGATGATATAAATGACTTGGAAGACAGCTACGGGCAGGAATGGGTGAGTGGAGAGTTCTTCAACTGGTCCTTCTCTCTTCTCACTGCCCACCCATCCTGTCGTAGAACCTCCACTTTCCTAAACAGTCTTGATGAGACAGACTTGGACACTACTCGGTTAACATCTGCAAGGGCCCCAGTGACCGTGATTTGGCTTTGGGGAAGCCTCATCTTTCAAACTCACTTTTTGCATTAGTTCAGCAGTTGGTGCGGAAGTGTAACCAATCCAACCCCCACAATGGGATGATATAAGTTAGTGTCTTCCCCTTGCCATCTGTTCAAAGAGAATTTCTTTCTGAACACAAGGAGACAGTCTACACTTAATCTGGGTGAAGTGGAGAAAGAGGGTCAGATTTCAGTTTTCCTCCATGGGGTCTCATGGTCTCACCCATCTTTACCTCTTGGCAGACAAGGTATCAGAGAAAATACCTAGAATATACAGGCTATACAGCTTTCTTCGTGGCCATCATGGTCCAACAAATTGCAGATCTAATCATCAGGAAAACCCGGAGGAATTCCATCTTCCAGCAAGGACTCTTCAGGTACCTCCATGCCTGACCTCGGGGTAATGAGCCTGTCATGTGGGGATAACAAGGGTCTACAGAGTCTCAGGACCCTCTAACAGCCCACACCTGTGATACATGAGGTGTTGACTTGGCCTGTAGCATGGTCTGCTGGGTGCATGGCCACAGACACGTGGAAATTCCTCATCTGTTTGCTTCTGTGTGTTTTCCAGAAATAAAGTCATCTGGGTGGGGATCGCCTCACAGATCATTGTGGCACTGATCCTCTCCTATGGTCTCGGGAGTGTAACAGCCCTGAGTTTTACCATGCTCAGGTGAGTTGACCTGCAGTGTGCTACACCGAAAGCTAGCTTCTATTCTGAGCTCTCACAACCTGAATAAACACAAGGGTTCCCACCGGCTCTTCCTCCCATCTTCTCAAAGAGATTAAATGGACCCCAAGCTATGGACACCCATCCATTGACCATCCTGTTTCCCAAAGGCATTTTCTAGGCCTAACTGGAACATCACCAATTTCATCTAACAGGTTTTCTTAAAGGCCAGTGATGATTTTAGCAGTCCCATCTCGGGTTAAGTAGGGAGCTTGGCAGGCCTGTGTTGTGTGATGTAGTATATTTGCTATTTCTAGTGAGGCAGGGAAATTTAAGAGAAAGTCCTTGCCCCTGCCTCCACTATTGACCAGGGTCTGGGCTATCTCTTTGGACAAGCCAGGGCTCATGTTCCTCCTTTTGTTTCCAGGGCTCAGTACTGGTTTGTGGCTGTACCGCATGCCATTTTGATTTGGGTGTACGATGAGATGCGAAAACTCTTCATCAGGCTCTACCCTGGAAGTGAGTAATGAGATAAATGAATTTAGTTTTTGTTTTGCTGAGCTGGAAACCAGACCAGCTGTGCAAGGCCAGGACCTGGCCAATGAAGTACACCCCAAGCCCAGAAATAGGATTGCTGATGCTTGTGTGCCACCTCCCACAGGCAGGCTACCTCTGACTTACCCTCTCTACTTCCACAGGCTGGTGGGATAAGAACATGTATTATTGAGGCCATGTCACTCACAGGTCTCCAAGCGGTGTATCAGCGATGTTCTTCTTCATGTCTGGCTACTCCCTAGGAGATCGCTGCACAATGTGAACACTATCAAACCCCATACAAGAGGGACTTTCCTAGAGAAAACTGTATGAAGTATACTTATGTTTCGTATTTAAAGCTGAGATTTAACTGTTTATATAGAATTTTCATTGCTATGTGTGCCTTCTTATTTTAAGTTATGTGAAATTCAGATAGCAGCACAGAGAAGAATATATGTATATAAAACTCACTGTGTTAAATAACTTGGTATGTTCAAGCTGTGTGCTGGGTCTGCCTTAAACTAGGATATGATTCCTCAGGTTTCTCTTTTTGTTTTTGTTTTGCTGTTTTGAGACAGGGTTTCTCTGTGTAGCCCTGGCTGTCCTGTAACTCACTATGCAGATCAGGCTGGTCTTGAACTCAGAGATCTATCTGCTTCTGCCTCCTGAGTGCTGAGATTAAAGGCATGTGCCACAACTGCCCTGCTTAGGCCTTGCTTTCTTACCCTCATAGAGGCCTAACAAATCCCCTTAAATCTACCTAACAAACTTTTTGTTTGATGGAATTTAATATCAGCAGAGAGTACCTGTGACTTAAATATTTATTTCTAGTAAAACATTGCCAAGCACTCGCCAGTAATCATTTTATGTCAGTCATGTTTTGTGTTGTAACTGTTAGGTGTATTTATGTGTGACATGTATAATGATGTTGACAGACCCAATGAGGCCTTGTTTTTAAGTAAAGATGTTTTATAAAGCCAAGTGTCATTGTGGTATTATAATTTGAGGGTGTTTCCAGAATGCAGCACACAGGACACAAGAAGATGAAATGTGATTTCCATTTGGTTTTGGATTTGTTGTTATTCTTTGCATTTGGTGAGTTGGGTGGGTGGTGTTAATCACACCAATCAAGAATAAGATCACTACCACAGTTTAAAGCCAAATTTGAAGCAAGCTTTAATTAAATACTGGCCAGGTAGATGGGCTCTGGCCAAGCCCATCTCTGCTTTCCCAGAAAAAAAAAAAAAGGCCCTGAGTCAAGTTTTGCAGTAGCTTAAGTATTTCCCATCAGGTCCAATCAGGGGCAAGCACACATCCTGATGTAGTCCTTGCCTATGTACCTCCCGCCCACACGTGATCAAGCACATCCGGTGCAGATGGATCAAATGAACTTGTTTAGGGGAATGAAAACAGGTGGCTTGTTATCTCCCATAAACAATAGCCTCCAGCATTTCAAGAACTATCTATCCTTGGGCAAGGGGCTGGCAGCTCAGAGGCATTTTTGTTTCATGGCTCTCTGAGGCATGGTCATTAAAACTTGAAATTTAACTTTGGCTCTCACATCGCTTTTGTTCTTTCTCTTATTTGCCTATGGATAATCTGCAAGTGTAGAGCTTCCCTTTTGATCTCTTCCATCCCTGTTCCTCAGACAGGATTCTTCTGGGCTGCAGCACATTAGAGAAAGTTGGTTTATCAACCTTTCTACCATATGCTGATTTGATGGAACTGACGGCGTTTGCTTAAACTCTTTCTGTACAGTAGTCTTCCCTGCTCTGCTCCTTTCCAGTGGGGTGGGGTATCTGCCGCTGGTGCTGCTGGCTGTGAGCTCTGGAAAAGTGAACAGGAGACCTAGGGCCATGTGTGCTCAGGAACGTAGGAACTTGAAAGAGGTGAGGCCTGCTGTCTGTGACTGTCCATTGAGCCAAATAGCCAAATAGCCCCTATCTTCAGGAGTTCAGACGTTCAGGTTGTTAAGATCATCCCAGCTGGGCTTGTTGACTGTTTACACCCCCTCACAGAGAGGCTGGGAGGGTCCCAAGACCTTCACCAGAATCCCCAGCTGCTCCCTACCACCCACTGTATGCAACACTGCCCTAATTGCATGAGGGCTTGTGGGCTCAAGGAGGGACTATGAGTGTATGGGCCAGGAACACTAGGAGAGGGATTTCCATCTATGTGGCTATGGGCCAGCCATCGTTCTTGCTGAGTAAAGACTTTCTAGTGCAGCCTTTTGAGGGAGAAGCAGCCACACTCCTGGAGATAACCTCTCATCTATAATCTGTAAGGAAGCCCAAGAAAATCATTGGTTCCTCAGAGTGAACTCAGGTGGAATCGAACTCTGGTTTGCCATTGCAGCCTAAGGAGGAGGGGTAGAAGTTGCTATGCATCTCCCCTGCCTTCCCCTCCCCCCCGAAGGAATTTAGCAACAGGGCTCATTACTGAAGTTTATATAAATAGGTTGGAATGTCCAGTGTGCATTGTTGTGTCAAGCTACAACAATGTTGCCTTCCTCATGGTTTTTAATCTCAAGTTAGAATAGCAGTTATTAGAGAGCTAATCTCCGTCAGCAGTTCAGTGAACTAGAAACGTTTTCCAGGGTTACAGACAGCATGAGAATGGCCTCATTCTGGCCCTGAAAAGGCAGCTGATTTCCTGTCTTCCTCTCTTTTCTGCCAGACCACCTGAGTGCTCTGGGCTGAGACACTAGCAGCTCTCAGCTCTGCCAGGGCCAGTGGGAAACAGCAATCCATGTGACATGAAGCTTAATATTTAGCGTGGTAGGATCAAGTGGAAAAGGATTTAAATTTGAAGTAGATGTTCATTTATTTCCATTTTTTTCTTTAAAAGTCTGCATCTTGTCTTTAAATCTCTTACAATGTCACTGATTAATTTTTTATGTATTTCTCAAAAATTAAATTAGGGGATTAAAAGCATTAATTTTTTTAAGTTTCAGTGTGTGTGTGTGTGTGTGTGTGTGTGTGTGTGTGTGTGTGTGCAGGTACTTGTGTGTGCATGTATGTGCAAGCCTGAGGGAGACTTCAGTGTCATTCTCTGGAATCCATCCATTCCCTTTGAGGCAGGTGCTGTCACTGGCCCGGAACTCACCAACAGGCTAATAATGAGGCTCCTTCGACAGCAATCCCTAGAAATCCACCTGTCTCCACCTCCCTCACACTGAGATTATAAGCACATGTAATGCCCCCATGCCTGGCATTTTTATATAGGTTTAGGGGCCAAACTCAGGTCCTCATGCCTGCCAGGATAGTGCTCTTCTGACTTGGCTATCTCCCCCAAAGCACTGCAAAAGCTCTTGATGAACATTACCAAATTTATACTTTCATAAACGGTACCAATTCATAATACCACTAGTAATGATAAACAATACATATATCTTGCCTATTAGGATGTGAAAGCTCTGTCAAGTATCACATATATACTATACTAAAAGCTACATACCAGGTCTATCTTTACTTTTTCTTTTGAGACACTGTTGTGCTAAGTTGCCTAGGCTAGCCTTGAACTCACTTGATAGTCTAGGAAGGTCTTGAACTTGGAATCCTTCTGCCTTGGTCTCCTAAGTAGTTGTGATTACAAACCTGTACTACCCACAAAGACTGGCTCTAGAGATTTTCCCTCATTTAGCAAAGGTGTGGGAAGTGTTCATATACATAGCCTAAGAACACAGAACAGAACTGGGGGTGTAGCTCAATGGTAGAGCACTTGCCCCAGTATTGTGAGACCATGGACTCAAACTCCAGCCTGGAGGAAATGTCCCCCGTCCCCAACACACACACACACACACACACACACACACACACACACACACACACACAGAGAGAGAGAGAGAGAGACAGACAGACAGACAGACAGACAGAGAGCTGTTATTTCAGTGAAGGGACAGAAGAAAATAAAATAATCTGTAATAAAGGGTTTGAAATTAAAATGACACCACAATGCAGAGAGTGTATTGGGATGGGGTGGGGGATGCAAGCTTGTTCACATGAGTCAGGAAGACTTCCTGAAAAGGAAAATGAGAAGTAGCCACTTGTCAGGAGCAGAGAGGATTCTGGGTAGGGACAGACAAGCAAAGCTCTGAGAGAGCGGAAGCAGGACTGCATCTGAACTGGAGGGATAGAAAGCATCTTAGCCGAAGGTCTCTAAGCTAGTGTGACGGGTTGGACTACCATAAAAACAGGCTAATGAAGCTGACTCACAGAGGTGGGTCCCAAGCCAGGTGATGTGTTCCAATCACTTTGGCTCTTGATGGACTAGGACTGAGAGAGTTTCTCAGCCAGGTTAGCTCTGGCTTGGCCTAGGCTTGTGATGAAAGGTGTGGGGCCAACATGGGAGGCACCTGGTGGGTGCAGGGCTACAACAGAACAAAATAGATTCCAATGAGGAGGATTTTATAAGGGAGGTCACCTGTAGATGATTCAACTCAGCCCACAAACAGCTACCAATCAACCCAACTGACCACATTATGATCAAGATGAGGGAAAAGGAAGATCCTAAGGCAAGTACAGTTGTTGGCTTTAAATACAGTGCTTTTTTACAACAAAACCCAGTATCCGAGCTTTATTAGGAGGCGAGGAGACAGAAAAGAGTGATCAGGCCTGTGGAAGACACTGCAGAGGGGGGAGGAGGAGAGAGCAGAAGACAGAGGGGAGGAGTCGGTGTCCAACTTTTAAGGATTCCCCTGCACATGTG
Source organism: Peromyscus eremicus (assembly GCF_949786415.1). Taxonomy (NCBI): domain Eukaryota; kingdom Metazoa; phylum Chordata; class Mammalia; order Rodentia; family Cricetidae; genus Peromyscus; species Peromyscus eremicus. The sequence continues at coordinate 65,863,314 of NC_081425.1, read as the reverse complement.
CAGCTAGGCCACACATGCGCAGATTGTGGACCGTGCTGCACGCATTTGCGCAATCACACAGTGCACTGGTGACATAAGACATAAGACCCCTTGCTTAGCTACTGAACTGTGCATGTGCAGTCATCTAGCTGGAGTGGCAGAATCCTAACAACAGTAATCTCCTTTTATCCACAGGGGGTATATACTAGGATCCCCAGTGGATGCCTATGATAACATTTCTAAAATGTCCTAAATTTCATTACAAGATCCTGAGACTAGAGTGGATGATAAATGGGAAGTCAGCCTGTACCAAACTACAAGTTGCTATCAAAAGCCCAATTCACAATCTATAATGTCTGTAAAATCTTAACTCAGTTCCTTTTCTTGGTGCTTCTGGATCGGCTGTTCACAAATAGCCAATCCAGAAGCAGTGGTGACCTCTCCTTTCGGCCCTTCGGTCCCACTGTGTTCTCTGTTGTGCATCACCCCATTTTTTTTTTTTTTTTTTTTTTTTTTTACCTATAACTAGTGTAGGGTCAACATAAATGATTTATTCCTTCCTTCTCTAATTTTTTTCACTATATTAAAAAACTGCTCAGGGATATAGTTCAGTGGTAGAATATTTCACTATCATGTTTAAAGCCCTGATTTCCATTGCCCAACACTGCAAAATATAATAAATAAATATAGTAATAATAATAACAATAAACAGCAACAACAACAAATTAAAGGACAATGACAAAATCAGTATTTTGTTGTTGTTTTTCAAGATAGGGTTTCTCTGTGTAGTCCTGGCTGTCCTGGAACTTACTCTGGAGACCAGGCTGGCCTTGAACTCAGAGACCCGCATGCCTCTGCCTCCTCAGTGCTGGGATTAAGAGCATGAGCCACCACTATCCGGCAATATTTGCTATTAAATATCTAATGCCTACAACATCAACCATATCAACCTTGCCTCACATCAAGGAAACTGAGCTCTAGAGGTCGGTGCCTTAGTGAGTGAAGTGGGGTAGGGGTTGCAAAAGGGTGTTTGCCTTTGGATGGAAAAGACCCAACAGGGCTGCATTCTGTTTTACAATGGAGTGTAAGAACAATAGCCATGCGAACCAGTTTTTGTCTGCAGATATGCCGTGACCCAGTCCATGAGACAGACTCCCCTCCCTGGAAAAGCCAGTTCTGCCTCCTCTGCATGATCAGGTGACATTCCTGAATTCTAGATAAACGTGTGCTTTCAGGCTCCTTTGAACCGGTTAGAACAACTAACTGCCTAGTTCCCTCCCCACATTACAAGCTTAAATAAAGCCTTTAACACTTGTTTACTTTATATGATCTTACCCTTTAAAAAATTATCTCTTAGCAATGAAAAGGGAAAGCAAACTACCATTTGTTCTCTAAGAGGCAGAACTGCTACCAGCCGCTCAACCTGCTCTGCAGTTTGTTTATGATTGGCTTTTTGTTTCTTAGATGCTAATTTTCCTGCTTCCAACCTGCTCTCTCAACAGGCTTCTTTCTCCGAGGACCCCATTCCTACTTTCTGATCTTCCCACTGACATATTGGACATATATTAACATATATGTCCCACTGACATGTCCCCTTAATGCAGAGATTCTAATAGAAATGTAAGGGCAAAGCCTACTTGTTTTAAATGAATAGTTCTCCCCACCCTCCCTTTAACCAGTCATTGTGAAGATAAATTGAGACACCGTGGAGCACAGCATTTCAGCTCTAGAATTTACTGGGGTTTCTTTGTGTGGCGGTGGTTTATACTTTGTGTTTACAAAATGGGGTTTCTTGTCTCAATTTCATCCTTTAAACAAAGCAAGCGCCTGCTGAGGCATACCACACCGTGCTTGTCAGGGTGGTGGCCACAACAGAGGGGAAATGATGCACTGGAAAGAAAAGCCGTATTTACCAGGAAGCTATCAACTGAGGACAGGATGTGGTGTCCCATGAGTGATCAGGGAGACTTCCTGTCTGTCAGGCAGGGGACATGACAGGAAGACAGTTGGCACAAGGAGGCAGTGTTTCAGTGGCAAGGCTGAAAAGTCAAAGACCACAGTAGAGTTCTTCTAAGTCGGTTCCTTTCAAGGAAAAGTATTGTTAGGCAGAAACTCATAACCTGAGCCCAGCAAACTACCTGGTTGTCCCTGGGGAGGGTACAATGCCTGCTCACTAAACCCAACAGAGACAGAAAGAAGAGCCTTGCAAGAAGGAAATTCTAGTCACCCCATCAAAGGCCATGCCAAGATACACAGAAAGTCACCTCACGTAAGAAGAGGTGATGTGAAAGACTGTCAGAAAATGGCGGCTAGCAATAGACACCAAGAAAAGGGACAGGTCTATATCCTACTACAGAGATGCTTGCACACCATGTTTATTGCTGCCCTCTTCATAATAGCAAGGCAGTGGAATCAGCCTAGATGTCCATCAGCAAGATGAATGGATAACACAAATGTGGTTCACATACCCAACAGAACTATATTCAGCCTTAAAAAATAACATTTGTGGGAAGATAGATGGAATTGGAAAATATTATTTAGTAAGATAACCCATGCTCAGGAAGACAAACACCACGTGTCCTCTCTCATATTTGGATCTTAGCATATATAAGATATATATATAGAGAGAGAGAGGGGGGAAATGATGCACTGGAAAGAAAATAAGATATATATATAGATAGATAGAGAGAGAGAGAGAGGTGTGTGTGTGTGTGTGTGTGTGTGTGTGTGTGTGTGTGTGTGTGTGGGAATGTGGGGAAATAAAACAAGAAAGGACCATCAGGAGGTCTTTAAATCGGGCTTTAAGGAGAGGTAACGACATGAAAGTGGAGAGGGGACTCCTGGGAAGTGCAAGCAGGGAGTAGTACAGGAAGATGTACCATTCCATGAGGAATATGGCATTCCATGAGGAAATTTGCAACTTGCTCATTAAAATTTTAAAAATTCAAATTAATAAGAGAGGAATAAAAATAGATGTAATAATTTTTAAAGGGACATGCCCCAGGGCTTGTCCCTACAAGCCTTATCAAATGGATAGGCTTGGTCCCACTGTGTCACCTTACGTCACAGTCAGCAGGGAATACAACCTGATATTGCCAACTATAGTGTGTGAGGGAATCCCTCAAAGCCTGAGATGAGTCTCTTCAGCTGGGACCTGCCTTGTACCTTGGAAAAGAATTTCAGGATGAGTCACAGTGAGGTATATTAGATTACTGAAAGGCAGTTAGCTGTACAGTGACAGATAGAAAGCAGGAGGAGAGGGATGGTCAGACCTTAGGCAGGACCATGTTCATTCATGGCAAGGGTCCCCTTTGTCACTCATGTGTTGAGAGGATATAAAAATGAAGGGCGGGGTGTTGTAGCTGTTTTCTGCTGATGTCTTTTGTCAGAAGGGGTAGATCCAAGTCCATTGAAGAGAGGTTCCTCTGGTCATGTAGCAGGGGGAGAGTCTTAACTTGATCCGCTGTGATGGATCAGATGATTGTCCTGTATTCCTGAAGAGACTTGGGGAATAATTATTAAAGGAAATAATTGTTGGAAGCAGATGATTTGGTTACAGAGTGAAACTGAGAGATTTCCCAGGAAGGTTGAGGGATAGGGAGGAACAGAGGTGGGAGAAAGTGGGCATTGAGTTGATTCAGGGTGACAGTGACTGGGACCATTGCCAGGACTGTTGCACCAAAATGAGGTAGCAGCAGTAGCAGGGAGCTCCAGAGCATCACAGGAAGGGAATGGGAGAAACTAGAAGAGTAATGTAAAGAATTCTGTCTGGCCTAGGTGAAAGGGATGAAGGTCCCCTTTAGCTAGAGTTTCTCCGTAGCCTCTAAAAGATGCTTTTTGCAGATGAATCAGGAACAAATGGAGCAAATGGAGCTGTTGTAGGGTGACAGCGATGGGGAGAACTTGTGTGGATCATTTTGTTTGGGTGTAGGATAAAGTCCAGCGAGTAAAACATTTAAAAGACAGGGTACAAACACAAGCATATGGATGAGGAGGAGGAAGGAGTGGGCAAGGGGAAGGATCAGAACGGGAGGGAATCAGAGGCCCATGCCCGGGAGGAGGCTTGTGGTTGAATTTGTCCTGGTCCCTGTCTCTAGGACCCATTTCAAAGCAGTTAGGATTTGTTGACCTGAAAGCAGCATGTTCATTGAAGAGAGCACAAATCCCACTGTTAGCAGCAGTCAAAGCCACTCCTTTTAAATTTAATGAACAAATGAATTTTTAAAAATTAATTTAATTTCAATTGACTGCAGCAGTCAAGAAGTGAAGCTGGTCCTGAAGGGTGTCAGGCTGACCTGAGCTGGTGAGACAGAGGTTAACTGATGTAAAGAAGGCTTCGGTGTATCTGCTTTAGTTCCAAGTCCCCAAAACAATGTCCAGAGCGGCAAGAAGAGGGATGAGTTCGGTGGTCCATGGCCCATTAGTTCCCTTTTAAAGGTCACCTGAACTGCTTTTAGGGGTTTGGAGGTGTCGATCTCTCAGCAATGGCTTCAAGGCTAACAGAAGGGTGACCAGAGGAACAGCAGTTAGAATACCTCAGAAGAGGGCCATGATAAACTTAACCATTAGCAAAACCCAGAATGTAAGTTGGGAGGTAATAACTGTGCAACTTTGTGGAGAACATTAGGAGAATGAAAACTTTTACATCAAGATTAACATGAGTTAAATGCAGGTGTACAACTGGCTGGATCATGTACCAGAGTTCTGTAGCAGGATAAGGAAACGTATTAGCTGTTGGTTACATCAGACTCCTGAATCAGGAACAAGCACTTGCAACCCTGTAAAAGAAGTCACAGTCAGCTCTAAGAAATGCATCTGGACGGAAAGGGTCTGAGTGAGGTTCCTGCTTCCACATATGGTGAACTTTGTATATTTCTCTAAATAGTAACAATATCAGCTGTTATTTCATGAACAAAAACAGTATCTTGGCCGGACAGTGGTGGTACACACTTTTGATCCCAGCACGGGAGGCGGCAGGTGGATCTCTGAGTTTGAGGCCAGCCTGGTTTACAAAGCTAGTCCCAGGACAGCCAGGGCTACACAGAGAAACCCTGTCTTGAGAAACAAAAACAAACAAACAAAACAAAACAGAGCATCTTAAATAAAACAAAATTTCTAGTTAGAAACAATTTTATAAGGGAAAATATTTAAAAATTGGGACAATTACCTTAAGCAACCATATCTAGTATTTGAAAACATGACAATATATACTTTTGTTTACATCAAATATTTATGCCTATAATCCAAGAAACAATTTAATCACAAGTTGTAGTTTCAAAAAAGAGATGATTTTTAATTTTCAATTCAAAAGTATACTTCCAGTGACAACATCTGCCTTGTCAAGAGTAAATGATTCACTTTACAAAGTTTTCTAAAATTGACCCTGCTAACAGAACCTTTTAAAAATCTCTGCCTTCTCACTCCATATACTCAGCCAACAGGTGAGAGATGATGGCAGTAATGTCATGTCAAGTCTGTACACATAATGTACACCATAGACTGAAATAACAAACAAGGCTAAAACCAACTCTTCGCTCCTTCTGCCCATGGACAAATGTCTAGGTCACCACACACTGACAGCAGTAAGCATATTTCTTAACATCGTTCAATTTAAAAATAGGTTGGTTGTCTAGAGGCATAATCTGTAAGGCAAGTTAACCACATAAAATGAGCTTTATCAAACATTGGCTTTGAGATTTCTTAGAAAACACCCACAAGCATCACTGCTGAAGCTCGTGTACTTGAGGCTTCGAGGAGAGAATGCAGGCATGGCCCTGGAGTTCTCCCTGTGGGTAGAGACTAGATTATAGTCTCAGAGTGCCACAGGTGAGCCTAGGTGAGAGATTCTCCTTCATCTAAGTCATCTCCTCCTGAAGAATCCACGGGTTTGGGATATTAATACAGTGGTTTTCAACCTTCCTAATGCCACAACTCTTTAATACTCATGTTGTGGTGACCCCCCCACTATAAATTTATTTCATTGCTACTTCATAACTGTGAAATTTTCTATTGTTATGAAGCATAATGTAAATATGATATGCAGGATATCTGCTGTGCAACCCCACAGGGATCACGACCCACAGGTTGAGAACCACTGATTTAATAGACTCATTTAATAGACTTTATTGAGTCTACAGATATAAAATCAACTGTCAAAGACAGGCAGAAAGAAAGAGAGACTTGATCTAACCTTAGGTGTGACCATGGTTATCCATGGTGAGGGGGCATCTTTGTCACCCACAAGTGCAGATGGCCAAAATGCCCACAGAGGAAAATGGGGTGCAATTTCTTTTAGGAGCAGAATTGACTTCCACAGTCCACAAGGGAAGCTGGGAAATCTAGTCTTTCAGCAGGAAACTATCAAAGTAGGTGAAGAAGGTGTTATGCATAAGGACAAGGCACACTTGGGAACCAAGTGTGGCCATTAGGAGAGGAATGCCCCCAAGTGCATTCAGCAGCAGCTATCCAGATGATCTGAGGACTTTGAAGCAGACAGTTTATAACTAAGATGGGCAGAGGAAATGCATTGTTATACTCATTATCTTATTGAAATAAATTTTTATAAATGAAATTATAAGGTGATTTATAAAGAACTGCTGTACTGGCTTACATATGTAGTTAAGACAACATGGATTAAAATACATAAAAAAAAAAAACTGAGCCTGTTGATGCCATTCTGTAATTCTTTGGGAAGCTGAGACAGGAGGATCACAAGTTCAAGGACTGCCTGAGCCACAGATAAGACCAATTCAGACAACTTTGTGAGACTCAAAAAGTAAAAAGAAGGTGCTGGGGAGATGGCTCAGTGGTTAGGAGCACTGTTGCTGCTGCAGAGAACCCAGGCTCAGTTCAAAGCACCTACATGGTGGATCACAATCATCCATATCTCTGGTCCCAGGGGGTCCAACAACCTCTTCTGACCTCCCTGGGCACCAGGCACACACACAGCACACACCAGACACATACACACATATAGGCAAAGCACTCATACACATAAAATTAAACAAATCTTTTTAAAAAGTGTAAAGAGGATTGTTCATTATAAACTTATGTAAATGCTGTGAGCAATGACCATTCCATAGCCCCAATATTGTGCTGTCTTGAAATTTCTTCCATTAAAGCAATTAGTCCATTACTTTTGAACGTGGCCTCACTAAAGTTTTCAGGATATGAGAAAAATGTGGCTAGATTCTTCACCAGAATAAAACGTGAATAGCCTCCAGTCCAGTTCCTGATAGAGTCCTGTTCTCTTCTGAAACCCCTAAGTTTTTATTCTCCATATTTCCATTCACATTCTGGTCTTTCTCAAACCCACCAGCATGGCCCATTAAGCTCTGCTTGTAACATTCTAGGGATTCTATAGCTCACAGTTGCAAACTCTTCCATATTCCCCCCACAAACCAGTTCAGAAGGCCTATGAACTATATAATCAGAAATGGCTATAGTTTCTGTATCAATTTTCTGTCTTAGTTACTTTTCTCATAGCTGTGAACAAATACTTGACAAGAGGCCATAAAAGGATTTTGTTTTGGCTCACAATGTAAGTGGAACACAGTCCATCATGACGGGAAAGACAAGGCAGTGGATGCTCCGTGGCAGTGGGGAGCAAACAGCAACTTCCTGCTCACATCTCAGCAGGGCAGAAAACAGAGAGAGGCCGAGGCCAGAACCATGTGCAGGCTCTAACCCATAAGTCAAACTCCAACGACCTACTTCCTCCAGCCAGGCCTTAATTCTTAAAGGTTCCACAGCCTACCAAAACAGTGCCACCAGCTGAGGACCAAATATTCCAACACCTGAGCCTGAAAGGACGTTTCACATTCGGACCACAGCATAAGAAAAGCATATGGGTTGACTAATATGGCAACCATCTTTGGGAACATGCCTCAAAACAACTATTAACCCACGTGAAACAAAGATTGATGGAAGAGAGCCTTAAGAATACTGAAATGAAGCATGCGAACGAGGACAGAGATGACTGTAAGGAAAGTTGGGGGATAGAGCTGGAGACTCAAGAACAGTGAACAGTACTGGGTTGAAATAAGGAATTAAGGCATATTTTCATGAAGATGAGATAGGCCAATGAATACAGAAAAAAATTGTTTTTAGAAAAGTCTTGTCAATTCAGGTATAAGTTTTATTTGCCTTTAAGATGAAAGTGAGGGGGTGGAAGGAGATAAGAGAACCACTAGAAAAGGAAAAGGGGGAAAATGCTAAAATCCTATTTTCCAGGCTGGAGGTGCACCGTAGTGATCAGACCTTTGCCTAGCATGCTTGAGGCACTAGGTTCAATGCTGGCAGCACACACACACACACATACACACACACACACACACACACACAGACACACATAGACACACACAGACACACACACAATCCCATTTGCCTTGTGAAAACAGGGTGGTGAGCCTGATTGTGTTGTGACACGGCCACATCACCCTGACTAAGTCTTAATGTTTCTGTAAGCTCTCCTCCTGCAGATCTGAAGAAATCTATCATGACTTCATCTTGTCTTGGAAGCTATAATCACAGTTGATGCCAGCTCTGTCAGAATCTCAGGCAGGGTTGGTGACACAAATTTAATGGCATCTCTGAGTAGAGCTTGGGAGGTCAGGATGGCCTCTGCAACAGAACTAGCAGCTGCAGACACCAGGAGGAGACAGTACGAGGACAAACCAGTGACGTGTTTCTATTCTTTTATGGTGATGAACAGTCTTCCCTCCAAAGAGAAGGGCAGGGAGGAGAAGCAGCAGGTGTGCAGGGCCTCTGCAGGTGTGTGTGACACACCCGCTTGTGGGAATGCATGGCATTCAAGAGGTGTGCAACCGAGGACAGTTGGGAAGCATTCTGGAGACATGTCTCAGACAATAGGCTATTTTCTATTGAAAGTCAACTCCAGTGCTTGCTTCAGCAGCACATATAATAAAACTGGAACAATACAGGCAAGCTTATGACTCCTGAACAAGATGACATGCAGATTCACAAAGCATTCTGTGTTTTTAATATATACAACTTTCATTTCACAATAGGAAAAAAAAAGAGGGTCAACCCCAAACACCTTTCTTCACTCACGTCATACCACAGAAGGCCTGGGCTTGGATAGACTCCGCCTTTCTGAGGTAATTACCATTAACTTGCCTCATTGTAAATAAACCAGTTACCCAAAAAAGCTGAGGCAGTCAGCAGTTGGCACAGCCATATCTGAATGGAATGGCAGAAGTCATAAAGCCAGCACAGCTGCTTGACAAAGATCCAGCGAAGCTGAGCCACATGATAGCTGCCATGTCACCTTTGGCTTTCATCTCCATCCGTTGCATACTTGGGGCACTTTTAATATTTGTACAATCTGGGGATATTAGATTGATGGAAATTTTCTTATGAATTATTTATGCCTTCTCTCAGGAATGCTGCTTCTAAGCTTCCCCAGAACATACTATTCCCACCCCCTCCCACTTTGAGGGAGATATCCTTATCTACTTGAAGGTGTTCCTTATGCCTTGGAGGTTGTGACACATAAAAGAAGCCAGAGGTCTCTTCATGAGGCTATGAGACATTCTTGAAACATCTGTCCCTGTACTTACACAGGAACAAGATATTCAAAACAAAGCAAACTCCAAAAGATCAACAAGATTCAGTGGGTTAGAGGAGTTGGCCACAGTTCAGATTACAAGCCTCTTCCCACTGCACACTCAGACATTTACGTGGCATACAACTCTGCCCTACATAGAGGCATATTGATGAACAAAGTATGGAGTGGAAAGACGATAAAAGTATGAGGTGTCAGGACCTCCCTCTCTTAGAACAGTTAGCTCATGCAGAGCCACTATAATGTCATATGACCAAGAAACAACAGAATGCCAGGATTAGATATATAGACAAATTCTATAAAGATGTAAATGTGAACATTGACTGTATTATGCCAGAATTTGAGTAATAACTGTAGCAGCTTTGACCTGAGGATTTTTCCTGGGCACTCTGACCACTAAGAATTAGTAATACACTGCTTGAGAAATGGCAAAATGCCCAGGGTGGTTGAAGATTTTTGTTTTGGTCTAGTGTCCTTGAAGCAACCAAAGCTACCAGCCTGAGAACAGGCTGTCATATGCCTCTAGATTCTTAAAATTGGGATATGGGGTTAATGAGTAAGAATGATAACTCTGTTTCTTAATGATGTCAAAACCTGAAGGAAAATGATTGGAAATGATAACTCAGTTCTATCATAGTTTACTAATGAGTCCAAAACCAAAAATGATATGATCTATATTTTGGAACATCATGAATGTATTCCTACTTACTAAATTCTGTATAAATAAAGCCTGTGAAAGATACAGGTTGTCAGAGTAGGACAAGCCATACTGAGATGTGCTTCCTCTATGTCCATCTCTCCTAAAACAAAATTAAGAAGTGTCCCATGTCTGATTCCTCCATTGCTGCTCTTGTATCCATCCATCTTCAGACCCTGCCCTTATCTGGAGCTGGACTCCATCAAGCAGTAGACTGATGCTTTGAAGTAGAGGGAGCTAAAGAAATGGTTATGGACTACAGAAAGGTAAAGAGATAAAATCTCCACTCTGTAAGGCAAGACTTTTTCAGTGCAGGACACAGGCCAATGACACCTAACACCAGAACAGTTATTAAAGGGCACTACTCAAGCTTTGCTTCCAGCTCTAGAGGTAGAACCTCAGGGATTCAAGCATCCGTAACATGGATTCTTAAGCACACCAAGGTCTAGAAATAGGAGTCACTCTGTGATGGCCAAGTTCAAGCTTTAAGTGTTCTTGAAATTCCTACTGACTGTTTATACCGATTTGCCCTGATGGTGACAAACAGAAGATTTTCCCCCAAAGAATGAATTGACGAAGAAACAGCAGTGATTGTCATGTTAGAGTTCTGCAGGGATATGAAAAGAAGCCTAAGTGGATGCCAAGACTTTGCTGGCCCACAGAATGGCTCACAGGGGGATGTCCTTGGGCCTTGCAAGGTCACTTCTCCAGGTTTTGGTTAGAACTCCCCAGAGCCCAACATGAGGGACAGTTTCTTAAGGAAGGATAATACAACCCTGGTTATCTTCACTAACTCATCATAAAAGCAAGATGGATGCTAGAAAAGCCTCTCAACTCTTCCCCAAGGCAGCTATGTTATCTGTTTACTTATCCAAAATTTCATCTGTTGCAATTCCCTAAATGGAGTTTTATGGAAATAAAAAAAAATTAAAATTAAAAAGGAAGAAAGAAAAATAATTGCACAGTTTGGAAATCAGAATACCCAGGGCTCTTGCTCAGCCCAGTAAAGACAGAGTAGTTCTTTGCCTTGGCTTCAACACCTTAAACAAAAAGACGATCAGGAGAAGGCCTGGGGACTTCTAAAGGTTCTTCCTATCCCACCACCTCTTAATTTTTAAGAAAGAAAAGCCAATATTTCTGGAAAGAGTTGGGTATTCTACCTTCTCCAGAATGTATATGGAAAATAGCATGTACTTTTTTTTTTAATTCCTTTGAGAATTTCATGCATTCAAGTTTGCATCTTTTCATATCACTCCCCTCCAGAGACAAAGTAGCAAGTGCAAATATTACGAGTCCAGTGCCATCTGGTGCATTTTGAGACCATGACATGCTGGTTGGTATGTTCTCCCTATCCCCTACCATTTGATGGTGCATAGAAACACAGTATGTACTAGGTACATGCTGCATATTTATAATAATATTACTATAGGCTATTTTAGTAAAAAAAATGGTAAACACAAAACTATATTAAAGATAAAACCAAAACCAAAGGTGAAATGTGTTGTTTGTTTTTTACTCTTTTGGGGGGAAGTCCACCACCCAGCTCCCAAATAAATCATACCAATCAAGCATGAGAATGAGAGAAAATTCCTTTTCAGGTAAATAAAAACTGACTCCATTCACCAGTAACAAATCCTTAGTTACATATACTTCTTAAGGATGCCCTTGAAGAAGAAAACTTATCCTAGGTAGAATGTATGGAATACAAGGGAGAATAAAAAAGTAGTCAACATGTCAGTATATTCCAACAGATATAATAAAACTAGACTATCTAAAACTAAATTATTTCTGGTTGGAAGGCATGTGGGCATTTGCGCTTTTTCTGTGTACTTCCTTATTTTAAGGATAAACCATTAGAACAATTTTAAGAGCAGAGGGAAGAGAGTTCCAGGCAGAAGTTCCTGAGGCTGAGAAGTACTTGATCTACTGTTGTGGGATATTTGTACACTGTGTCAAGATGTACTGTTGTGAATGGTAAAATAAAAAGCTGAATGGCCAATGGCTAGGCAGGAGATATAGGTGAAACTTCCAGACAGAGAGAGAACTCTGGGAAGAAGAAAGGTGGAGTTACCAGCCAGACATGGAGAGGAAACAGGAGGGACAAGATGGAAGAGAGGTAATGCCATGTGGTAGACTATAGATTTAAGAATATGGCTTAATTTAAGTTATGAGAACTAGTTAGTAACAAGCCTAAGTTAATGTCAACATTTTATAATTAATAATAAGTCTCTGTGTCATTATTTGTGAGCTGAGGGTCCAAAAAAAAATCTGACTACAATCTACCTAGCAAACTGAGAAGAACAGTGTGTTGGAGAAATGAGACTAGAGAGAAAAGCAGAGGCCAAAGTCATAAGAATTTATCACAGCCATTGGCAATAAGGGTTCCAAACAAAAGACCTAACAAATGTAGATAAATGCATATCATTGTATTCTTCACTAGTCCTGATTATTCAGCTTCGGAGACTGCCAAAGGCATAATTCTCTGCCCCATGCCTGATGATAGAAATACCACTGATATTCAGAAGTACCACTATACTATACCACCTCAGAGATTCATATTTTGGCCAAAATGAATCTCTATGCAATGAGATTGTTATTATTCAAATTACACTACAAGAAGCAAATAGTGGTGTGTGCCTGTTACCCCAACAGCTGTGGAAGCTCAGGTGAGAAATCACCTGAGTCCAGAAGTTTGCAATCAGCCTGGGAAATGTAGTCAGACTCTGTCTCAAAAAGCAAAAAGCAAAAAAACTAGTACTGATACCTAGAGGAAAAGACTGTTGTATGTGCCAAAGTGGTAGTCAGCATGAGGTTTCAAAGTTCTAAAACAACCTACAAAGATTGCTAAGACATCAGTTGATAAAGAGAAAGGGGTGGATGTTTCAGAAGAGGAGGAAAGAGACCAAACTTCTGTAAGCTAAGAATAATCAACATGTTACATAAGAATACTGGCTTGATTAGTATTCGGAAGCACCTTAAGTTTCATTATGAGTCAATAAAAACTACTGGATGGCTGAATGGGAACATCCATATTTCTTCCTAAAGGTAACAAGGAATAAGGAGTTTTCAGTAGGACTATGCCTTTAAATTTTTTGTTTGTTTGTTCGGTTTTGTTTGTTTGTCTGTTTGAGACAGGGTTTCTCTGTGTAACAGCCCCAATTGTCCTGGAACTCCCTCTGTAGACCAGGCTGGCCTCGACTCACAGAGATCTGCCTGCCTCTGCCTCCCGAGTGCTGGGATTAAAGGCATGTGCCACCACTGCCTGGGTCACTATTTTCAAAAGACACTCTAAAAAAGCAATCATGTTCATAGTAATTTATAAGTGGATGACACACATTTAGATACTGAGGTATACTGTACGTTCACTTTTACAATGTTTCAATACACATATACAAAATTCAAGGTAAAAAATAGTTTGTTTTCCAAAAAACAAAAATGTCACTTGCTGTTCTAGAAAGGGTGTGCCTCTGAGCACAATTTTTTCTTTAACATACAGTCATATGCTCAACACAGAGAGGGAAAGAAAAGCTATATACACAGGCTTTATTCTTTGCGGCTGAGTCTGTCCTGCCACCTCTGGGTGCTTCTTCTGAAACACTTCTGTCACTTATCTGCCATATTCTTTCATTCTTTTTTTCACAAAACCACTCCCGTGCTTTCCTGATTCAAGAGCTAAGTCCAATATTCAGGATGCTCCAAAAGTCTTCTTAGCCCTCCAAAAGTCCCACATTAAGGAAACTAATACTCTCGCTGAATGATTTATGAATTAATTCTTTAGCACTGCATCTCCCAGCTAAAGTCTCTCCTAGTGTTCTTTCTCCCTGGAATGCTTACTTCCTGTTTACTCCTGTTAGTAGTAGTGGGGTTTGGGGGCGGAGGCTTTCTGTACTATTGCAAACCATATTGACTTCATGTCTTAAATACTTTGTTTCTAGATACACACCTCTCAAGCAGACATCTATTAGTTTGCAAACTCTTAGCATCCCTGATGCCTCCCAAGACAGAGCCTTGTAGATGGGTCTCAGCAACTGTTCGTTAACGAGCATCCCTTTGTTTGGAATTAATTGAATCTCTCACAAGGGTAGCTAATTGACTTCTCTGCTACAGCTGGAATCAAGGTCGGACAGAGATTGCCGCCCTAACGCAGAGCAGGTAGAGAAGGGACCTCCTTTGTTCCAAAGACCTGATACTTGAGGTTCCCTCACGATGTAAACAATAACACACAAAGCCCAAATCTGAGTTGATTAAAGGTGTAACGTGGTGAGTCCTGGGCAAGATGAAAGGTAAACTCAAGGCCTCTTTCTGGAATGCAGGTGTCCAGGATAAAACTGAAAGCTCAGCCCCACGCAGGAGCAACCTGGGGCAGTGGGGGTGGGACCTAGTCTCTCTGCCTCCTGATTGGCTACCTATGGCCACCAGATTCCTATGATTGGCCCTCGCCGCAAGGGCCGCTGGGACTCGCACGTGCTGCTGCTCCTCACCGAGAGAGGAGCGATGGCGGCCGAGGCCTCGACGACGGCTGGGCTCAGTGCGCCTTCCTGCCACATAGTGGGGAGTAAGAGTGGCCCGCGGGGTGCTTCGGGGTGCCAGTGCACTCGGTGTGGAAGAAAGGTGTCCGTGGCCTCCGGTGAGGAGCCCGGGGGTGGCTGGGGGGTCCCCGTGGGGCACGCGGGCCGGCGACTGTGGGAGCTGTGCTAGGCCTGTGAGGGTGAGCGTGTGTGAGCGGCCTGGGCCACCGCGGACGGACGGACGGACGGACGGACGGACGGGGCCAGGGCTTGTGCGCAGTTGTGCCCCTCAAGGTTCTCTCCACACACCCGGGAAGATGGAGCCCCTCGCTGCCCTTCACAGGCCACTGCCGCGTCTCTGGTGCGCTTTCCCCTCACACGTCCGCAAGTCGACAGACTCCTGGAAGAGCGGGCCTTGAGGAAGCCTATAGTGCTCATGAGCTGGAGTCCCCCTCCTCCAACTGTTTCCTCCTTTGGTCAAAAAAAGCCAAACAGGCCGGGCAGTGGTGGCGCACGCCTTGAATCTCAGCCCTCGGCACAGGTGGATCTCTGTGAGTTCGAGGCCAGCCTGGGCTACAGCGTGGTGGTTTCCGGGACAGCCAGGGCTACACAGAGAAACCATGTATCGAGAAACGAAAACAAGAGAAATGTTGTGTGATCTTGTGGTCAAGAAGGAACGAAGCTTGATTTTCCTGGGTAGTTTTTCTTTCGAGTAGACTGAAAGTTCTTAGATGAAGGGGGGGGGGGGGGGAGGCCCAGTTTATCTTTAAGCACTGACGGGGGTGAGGGGGTGGGGGGACCACTACAGTTCCTTTTGTGGATATTGTGATTTGGGTTTTGTGTTTTAAGGAGGCAGTGCAGAGTTTTTACCTTTGTTCGCCATGTTTCTACTAAGCTCATTCCCAATCTACAAAATGCATTTTTAAGTTCAGGTTATTTTAATCTAACAAGTACTTCAGAGAATTTTGACAGGAGTAAGTTGTTGCATCTGAACTCCTTGTTCCTTTGCCTCTTTAAAAGTGAAGGTCAGTGGCTCTTTCAAGGTGGCCACCATTTAGGAGACAACCTTCTGTAGGGAAAACTGGTTGCACTTTGAATGGGGAGTAGCATCTCTGTGGAGGCATTTGTTTTTCAGTAGTAAGATCTGAACCCAGACACTTGTACATGCCAGGCACACTAGCTGCCCTTGCTCTAGCCTCCTAAGTAGTCAGGATTACAGGCTTGCACCACTAGGCCGGCTCTATTTGGAGTTTTGATCAATGCTTCTTTAGAAAATGTACATTTTAAGATGAAAATTGTTACAAAATAAGGTTTGTTTTTGTTTTTGTTTTTGTTTTTTTCGAGATAGGGTTTCTCTGTGTAGCTTTGGAGCCTGCCTGGAACTCTGTAGCTCTGTAGATGAGGCTGGCCTCGAACCCACAGAGATCCGCCTGCCTCTGCCTCCCGAGTGACAAAATAAGGTTTTTAAACATAACCCTTTAAAGCTACGGTTTGTTTTTAAAGCTAGGATTTGGAAATACTCAACTGGTAAAATAGTTATGTTTTGTAAGCTGAAGTATACTGTAGGTCAACTTGTACAGTGTTGGAGCTGAGAAATTTTATTGCTTTGGTTAATATCTCTGAAATTCAAATATGACTTTAAAATCATTGTGCCAAATTTCAGTTTGATGAAGAATTAAAATACCTTAATAAAAGCCAAATTAATGAATTATTATAATTCAGTAAGAATTCCATAAATGTGTTCTATCAAAACATTACTAACTTTAGTTCCCTTTAAAAAAAAGATTTTATTTTGTGTGTAAGGGTGTTTTGCCTGCATTAAAATATAGCATCCTTGTACCAAATTTCAGTTTGCTGAAAAATTAAAATACTTTTTAAAAATTTTATTATGTATTTATTTTAGATATGAGTGTTATGTCTGCATGTATACCTGCACACCAGAAGAGGGCATCAGCTCTCATTATAGATGATTGTGAGCCACCATGTGGTTGCTGGGAATTGAACTCAGGACCTCTGGAAGAGCTGCCAGCACTCTTAACCACTGAGCCATCTCTCCAGTACCCTAAAATACTTTAATAAAAAGTCAAATTAATGAAATTATAATTCAGCAAATTCCATAAATGTGCTCTAGCAAAACATTACTAATTTTAGTTTCCTTCTTAAGAAAAATGGTTTTATTTTGTGTGTAAGGGTATTTTGCCTGCATGTATACCCATGCACCCGGTGTGTGCCAGGTGCCTGAGGAAAAAAAAAGCTGGCACTTGTTTTTGGTTCTCTGGGGAGGCAGAAACAGATCTCCGAGGCTTACTTGCCAGCTAGCCTAGGCTGTTTGACATGCTCCAGGCCAGTTAGAGACCCTGTCTCAAAAATCAAAGGGGCCCACTTCTGAGAAACAGAACTCAAGGTTGTTCTCTGGCCTCCACATGTATCACAAATGTGAATAATCACACACATAAAAATAAATATTTTAAAGTTACATAATTTTTAAAAAGTTTATTATGATAAGCTTCAAATTCTACCTAGTACATTTAAATACTTTAAAATAATATTTTAAATACATTAATATATACATTCTCTCTCCATATATATGTGTGTGTATATACTATATATACATATATATGTATTTATAGTGTGTGTGTGGTGCATGCATGCACACATGCATGCATTTGAAAACCAGAAAAAGACTTGCAGGAGTCCATATTCTCCTTCTATTATGTAGTTCTAGGGATCGAAGTCAGGTCATCAGGCTTAGCAGAACACATCCTTGCCCACTGAACCATCTTGCCCACATTTAAATCTTGGTATCTTGATACTATATTTTCAAATGTTAGGTTTACAAAGATAGTCTTAATGTGGGTCATGTGTATGAAAATAATAACATTTGGCTTCTACCCTGGTTTCCATTCTTGCTAACATCTTAGATTACTGTGAGAGAATTCTTACCAGTGTTTCATTTCAGCTTTTCCTAATCCTTTCATAAGATAGGAAATACAAATTAGCCAAGGGTAATGCTATCAAACAGATATGGAAACATAAGATTGGAGTCTGAATTAAACTTTTTTCATTTTTATTACGTATTTATTTTTATGTGCATTGGCATTTCTCTTGCATGTATGTCTGTGTGAGGGTGCTGGATCCACTGGAACTGGAGTTATAGACAGTAATGAACTGCCATGTGTGTGCTGAGAATTGAACCTGTGTCCTCTGGAAGAGCAGCAGGTTGAGTGCTCTTAACCTCTGAGCTATCTCTCCAGCCATGGATTAAACTTTTTAATTAGCCAGATTACCAACGCATTTTTCCATCTTTAGGTATTTTTTAAATATACATAATATTTGCAGCCATTTAGACATGATATTTACAAAGGTCAAATGAAATATGTCAGAACACTCTGTATGATTGTAAGATACAGCAAGTTCATGGTTGTATCGGTTCAAAACTGGATTCATGCAAACATTAAATAGCTCTGCATGATTTGCTTCCTGATTTTTCTCCCCTCCCCCCTTTTGACTTCATTAGTTTCTCCTAAATGTTATTTTAATAAGTCAGCCTTAAAAGATATAGATATCTTTTTCTATGTAATAGAATACTTTTTGAGTTTGCCCTTTGATGGAGAACTATTCCCCATTAGACATGAACAAATTGTAGAATATTTAATTGATGAAATTTCATCCATAGGTCACCACCATGAGCTTCAGTGTGGACATGCCTTTTGTGAACAGTGCTTATTAGTAACTCAGGAATATACCACAAGTAAATGCCCTGATTGTGAGGTAAGTTTTCTAATCTTTCATATTGAATACATCCTCATGTAATAGATAAAAATGTTAGACAACTAAAATGTTTCCAATAAGAAACTAGAAACGTATATTCTGACTGCTTAGTCGCTGAGTAAAGAAGCATTAACAGAAGATAAAACTTTCTATGGAACAGGAAGATGGATCTTCAGGTAAAAGCATTTACAGTGCAAGCCTGAAGACCTGAGTTTGGATCCCCCAAACCCATGCAAAAGACATGGAGTTTCTCCCTTGACCTCCACATTCATGCAATGATACATGTGCACACTCACACACAGACATGTACACATGTACATAAGACATAAGCATAATGATACAAAGATACAATGATACAACTTTTCTATCCATTTTATAATTCTTCAAAGTAATGAAGAAAAAAGATTAAAGTCATAGATACTGCCACATATTTTTGACTCTTGGGAGACATTGGTGGAAAGCTTACTCTTTTTTTTTTTTTTTTTTTTTTTTGGTTTTTCGAGACAGGGTCTCTCTGTGTAGCTTTGCGCCTTTCCTGGAACTCACTTGGTAGCCCAGGCTGGCCTCGAACTCATAGAGATCCGCCTGGCTCTGCCTCCCGAGTGCTGGGATTAAAGGCGTGCGCCACCACCGCCCGGCCGGAAAGCTTACTCTTTATATCAATGTAGTATGTTCCTTTCAAAAATCCTTCATTTTCTATGCCAAAACCATGCAAACAAACTTGGAACTCTTCTCTTCATCTTTGTGTTGTGAGCTGATATTTGTAGAGACATTGTACTGTAAAGAAACAGAGAAGCAAGACAAGTGCCAAATGTGACTATTTACCCCAGAAGGATTCAGTATATAGCAGTTCAGCTAGGGCCAAAATCTTTCAGCCCCTGAGAGTGAAAACAACAAATACAAATACAGTTTGATTTCCACAGTATGTTCCACAGAGTTGACTATAAATTCTGTAAACTTACTATTCCACTGGAGACATGGATTGGATTCATATCCATTGTTTTTCCTGGCAGGGTAGTATTTAATATGGAGGTGTAAGATATAGATGGAGTTCTTGTTTTGTCAGCCTTAGATATCTGAGCTTCTGCTTTCATGAGATGGAAATAACGCCTGCTTTTTTATATTGTAATTATAAGAGTCACAGCTGAATGATGTAAAAATACTCTACAAACTCCCAGGGCATTAAAATAACCTTTCAATATTTAGTTGTAGGTTCATTGCCTTCCAAGTTATATACAGTACACCTATATATGCTATAATTTGTGAATGCTTTAATTATAACAGAAATAATTAAGCTGTTTTGTCTACTTTGGAATTACAAGTGATGACCTTTATTGTGGGAAATTCTCCTTATCTAGAATGCATTTACAAATAATGGCTTTAATTTTAGGGTTGTGATAAATCTACTTTGAAACATTTGAACTAGTTTTATTGTTACTTTGGGAGGGATGTGAACTGTTCTATCCTTTACTGTACCCCTACCCCTAAGACCCTATGGTGATCACGTTTTTATTAAGATTTCTGAGATTCGCTAGATCATCCCTATTTAGGAGTTCTCTAAGAAGCCTTCCTAAAACTGGTAGCCATTCCTTTTGTATTGGTACCAAAGACTTATTTGGAATAATATATAGGAAAAATAGAAGAATCTACTCCAAATTAGTGACAATCTGAATTTAAGAAATGTGGTTTATTACTTTGGAATGGTCTCTGTGCTCTAAATATTAAAATTTTAGTACTTGTATTCACAGATGATTTATAGTTATAATTTTACATGGAAATCAAGTGCTGTTTCCTTAAAATTTAAGCCCCAAACTATCCCATTCACCATTGACAGGTATTATTTTGTTCTTCTGGATTTAGGTGAATATGGACTTACATTTATTTTTCCTAGTTGTATGGTTTTTTCCTAATACCCATGCCTGCTTTTGATTGGTAGTAGCTAGTTATTGATAATAACCACTATATAATTTTATACAGCAAAATGATAGATTTTGTGCTGTGATAGGATCATACAGATAGCACTCTAGAAATACTGTCATTTTCTTGACCTTTAAACTATTTTTAAAATATGTTAGTTCAAGGGGAAAAGATAAATAATCCAAATAAAGAGATAATTAATATATATTATTAAAGTGCCATGTGATTAGAAATGTCTTTATATATAGGAGGGGATTGGGGGGGGGAAGGCTGGAGGGGTGGGAGGAGGGAAGAGAGGGATCTGTGACTGGTATGTAAAATGAATAAAAAAATTTCTTAATAAAAAAAGAAAAAAGAAATGTCACTATATAAAAATTTTAAGTGTAGTTGATTGTGGTGGTACATGCATGCCTTTAATCCCAGCAGTCTAGAAACAGGCAGGCCTCTTTTGAGTTTAAGACAAGCCTGGTCTATAGTGAGTTCAGGATATCCAGGGCTATATAATGAAACCTTGTCTCAAAAAAAAAAAAAAAAAAAAAAATTGGCGGTGGCGCACGCCTTTAATCCCAGCATCCTGTGAGTTCAAGGCCAGCCTGGTTTCCAGAGCGAGATCCAGGACAGGCACCAAAGCTACACAGAGAAACCCTGTCTCGAAAAACCAAAAAAAAAAAAAAAAAAAAAAAAGAAAGAAAAAGAAAAAGAGAAAAAAAGAGTACTTGTTTTGTTTTTGCAGAAGACTGAAGTTCAAGTCCTAGTGGCTCACAACCATCTGTAACTCCAGTTTCAGGGGATCTAACTTCCCCTCTTGGCCTCCACAGATCTGAGGCATGAACATGGTGCATAGATATACATGCAGGCAAAACAATCATAAATATATATGCACACATGCATTTACTTAATTATATATATTATTAAATATGTCTGCATTTTAAGTTAGGATTCTTTATACAGTGTTAACTGAAATCTTGTAGCATCATTGTATTTAGCATTTTTTCATGCTTTCTAGAAGAAATGTCCTCTTTCAAGTCTGCTTCTGGTTACAGTAACCTCTTACTAGGAAATGATAAGTTTATGATAAGATTAACTAGAGATGGAATTTCACAATTAACCAGAAATTAAGATTTTTAGCTCTCAATTTTGAGACTATGCCTAAAAAATATCATTTAGTCCAGTGTGGGTTGTTAATAGTAACATTTTTCTTAACTAAGTAACTAATACATAGTTAGGTAGCACATTTTACTTAGAACCTTGGAGGAAGTATGGCTTATCAGTTATTGGAACATACTGTTCTTACAGAGTTCAGCTCCTAGCACTCTTGTTGGGCTGCACAGTCATCTATAACTCCAACTCCAGGAGATCTAGTGTCGCTGTCTTTCACAGATACCTCCATTTACATACACAGAATACAAATACAAATGATTTTTTTAATTAAAAATTAATGTTGAGGAAAAAATTCTTCACTTAGAACAACTGTTCGATACCAAATACTTGCCTTTCACAATAATGACAATTAGTAGCATCTAGTAGTCTGCCTTATCTCTTAGCAGTATTGCCCCATTCTTGTCAAAGTCCACAATAATGGATATATAATAAAGCAAATGTTTTTTGGGTTTTTTTTTTGTTGTTGTTGTTGTTGTTTTTGAGACAGGACTTCTCTGTGTAGCTTTGCAGCCTGTCCTGGAACTCGCTCTGTAGACCAGGCTGGCCTTGAACTCATAGAGATCCACCTGTCTCTGCCTCCCAGGTGCTGATTAAAGGCATGTGCCATTACCACCCGGCATAATAAAACAATTTTAGTTAATACAAAGTTTGCACAATTTCTCAAACCCATCCTCATTTTCAAAAAATCCTATCAGCAAGCTTGTAATTGCTAGTTCCAAAGAAATTCACATTTTGAACTGTCATGTTCATTTTAGAGTTTGGCAACTTGATGGGGAGAAAAAGTACCTTCTTGTTAAATTGTGGTTTGCTATCAATGAAACTTGATAACCCTAAAGTGGACTGACTCTTCATGCCTCACACATGTGACTTACCAGTTGTTCTCCTTTGCTTATTTTCTTTTGAAGTTATCCTTTCTCTTAACTGTAAGGCTACTTTATGCAATGGAGTTAACACTGTCTTGTGTAAACAGAAGACTGTTAGAGGTCTTCTCTACCTCTGTTTACTGTATTTGGCAGCTTACAAGGTTTTTAAAAGCATACCTTCCTATGTCTCAGTCATAAATACATGTATGTTTTAGTACTTACGTTGTAAAGAGCATATATTTAGGGCTAGAGATGTGGCTCTGCAAGTAAAAGCACACGTGGCTAAGCTTTATGCTCTAAGTTTAGAATCCAAAGTGGAAGGAGAGAATCAACTCTCGAAATTTGTTTTCTGACTTCTGTGCATGGCACACTTCATACATGTACAACAAGAAAATATTTAAATTTTTTAAAGTATATATTTAGGAAAGATAGCTGATAACATGCAGTCATGATTGGCCAGAGTCTCCAGGGAATGATCTGGAAACAGCAATCAGAAAAGCATTCTAAATAGCTAGAGGGAAAGGCCATACCCAGGACAGTAGCAGCAATCACAGAAGACACTGGGGGGAGCCTTGTCCTTTGGGCATAGATACTTGATATTGCCAACAAACAACAGAAGCAAGATGCCATTTCAAAAAGACTTCTGCTGCTGTGGCACTCCAGCAGCCTGAGAACCTTGGTGAAACATAGTCTCAGAAAACTCTTAGTGTCATGAGCCTGAAAACTGACAAACAATACTGAGAAACTACAGAAAATAATTGAATCAGATTTACATTACATTCAGCAAGCTGAGAATTTGGTGGAACCAACATACATACCAGAACTTTTGACTTAACTGAAGCAGCATGCTGGATATTGGCAAGCCCTGCAAAAAAGGTGGGGCTGCATTCACAACCAGAGCTCTGAGGAATTGTCAGTGGTGTTCCAGATGCCCCTTCCCATGAAGCACTGGCCACAGACTAGGACAGCATCAGTAACCAACATCCAAAGGAAGACTCAGAGAGAACAGGACCAACCATTGCAGAGGAGTTCCTAGTGACAAGACAACATTCCTGGAGCTGGAGAAAGAACAAGAGACAGTCTAGATGAAAGAAGGCCAATAGTCAGCCAGTCAGTTTTCATACCCTACATCTCCACCCTGCGTGTTCTTTCCCTGTATCTGTTCTTACTTGTTCGATAGCCAATGTCACCTTAGCATTTAGGTTGGCCCTACTCTATTCTTGGTCTATGTTGCCTCCTTCTCCCACTCTTTTACTACTTTTACTTTTTCCTCTTCCAAAGAACATCTGGCCTGGTGTGCATCGTCTCTGCCTCAGCATCCTGATAGGTAGTGCTAGCCCGAGAGATGGGGCTGTTCTACTCCCCTGCCCCCGAAAGCGTATCTTTACTTCCTCTTTAGTCTACCTTTAGGCAAATCACTTATTTCCCTTCTACTTTTCCTTCTATGAACATTTATCTTCCTCTACTTTCTGTGATATCAATACTAATTACTAGTCTTAATGTCTTTTTTCCCCACTCATACCAGCAATAACTAATATATTAGTACCCATAGAATTCAATGTCCCTTTTCACTAAAATGACTAGTGCTTAAGGGGTGATTATTTATTGTTGGCTGTTACTTTGATTTTATGCTGGGTCTGCCACTGGATAATAACTGTTGTTGTAGACAGTATTCTACTCATGGGAATACTAGGCATAGATAGAGTCTGATGCCCTGGATACAAGTCTTACAAATAAAAGACAAATCATCTCTACCACAAACTAGTCCTTCCTGAACATTGCAGACACTTTCATTGAAAGAATAAAGGTGACCTAAAAATATTCAACCAACAATCTAACTCATAATGCACAAGTCCCTCTGCAAAAACACAAGTAACATGAAAAGTCAAGATAACACATCTCCTCCAAAATCTGCCAACCTCAGAGTAATGACCTCTAATGAGGGCAGTTTAGGCAAATTCTAGACAAAGAGTTCAAAGAATGATGATAGTTGTGTTTGAAGAAATTAAAGAGAACACTATAAACTTCTGAGTGAATTCTCAAAGCACAAAGACAGCTGAGTAAATCAGGCAGTCAGCACAAGATATAAAAGTGGAATTCAAAAAGGAGAAAGTCTGAAGGGAAATGCATCTGAAGAGATGCTGGAAATGAAAAATTAAATGTAAACTCAGTTAACACCCTCACTAATAGGACGGACCGCAAGGAGGGTAGAGCAGTGAGGGCTTGAAGACAATGCAGAAGAATTGTTACATTCTGTTGAGGACTGATAATTTTTTTATGTGGATTTTTTAAAAAATCAATTCAAGGTCTTTGGGATGCCGTGAAAAGACTAAATCTTCAGATAATGAGTAAAAATGGAGAAGAATTTTATGGTGAAGTCATAGACAATATTTCAGTACAATCATAGCGAAAAATCCTGTATTAGTCAGGGTTCTCTAGACCTGCAGTTCTCAACCTGTTGGTCACAATCCCCTTTGGCAAACCTCTATTTTCCAAAATATTTATAATTTATCACAGTAGCAAAATTACAGTTATGAAGTAGCAACAAAAATAATTTTATGAGGAACTGTATTAAAGGGTCACAGCATTAGGAAGGTTGAGAACCACTGCTCTAAAGGAACAGAACTTAAAGAATGTGTGCGTGTATGCGCACACACATGTACATAGATATCATAAAGAGGGGATTTGTTAGAATGGTTTGCAGGCTGTAGTCCAGCTAGTCCAACAATGGCTGTGTATGGTCCAAGAATCCAGTAGATGTTCAATCCATAAGGTTAGATGTCTCTGCTGGTCTTCAGTATATGCTGAATCCTGAAGGACTGAGCTCTAATACCAGTGAAGGAATGGACTTACTAGTGACAGCAAGAACAAACAGGCAGAGAGAGAACAAGCTTCTTTCTTCCATATCCTTACATGGGCTGCCAGCAGAGGGTGTGGCCCATATAAAAGGTCTAAAATCTGCAAAAAATCTGGTAAGTTTGGATCTTTCCACCTCACATATCCAGAACAGAAGTGGATCTTTCTACTTGAAATGACATAATTAAGAAACAAATCTCTGATAGATGTACTCAGCCATTTGGGTTTTAGTTAATGCCAGATGTAGTCAAGTTGACAACCAAGACCAAGAATAGCCATCACATCTCCCTAATTTAGAGAGGCTCATCCAAGTACAAGAGGCATAGAACATCAAATAGCATAAGATAAGAACATCCCCAGTGTCGTGCATAATTAGTACACTAAATATAACAGAACAAAGAAAATGTATTGAGTTGCAAGGTAGAAACACCAAGTTACAGTTAGAGGTCAAATAGCAGCTGTTTTTTCAGCAAAAACTTTAAAAGCCAAAAGGATATAGAAATATATACTTCAAGTCTGAAAGACCACAGCATCCAGCCAAGACTACTGTGCCCAGAAATATTGTCATAATTGGTGTTGAAAGAGAAACACTCCATGATAAAAGCAGGCTACAAGAATGTGTGATCATTTAGCCAGCTCTACAGAGGATGTTGGTAGTGATTCTTCAGACTGAAGGGAATGATAAACACACAGAAAAAAAAAAAAAAACAAAAGATGCTAGAACAAATGATTTTTAAAATACCAAATTCTCCAAATAAAAATAGCAGAACTTGATTTACACTTTTCAGTAATAACTCTATGCATTAATGCTCTCAATCCTCTATCAAATGACACACATTAGCAGATTTGATTAAACGTCTGTTTTCTTGCTCCAAGATATACATCAAAGATAAACATTATTTTATGGTAAAAGGATGAAAAAAAGTATTCCAAGCAATTGAAACTAGGAAACAAATAAGAATCTCTAACATCTAACAAAATAGACTTCAAACTGAAACTAGTCAGGACAGATAAAGTGACTTCCTGCTGACTAAAGGAGCAATCAGGAAGATAGAAGAATTCTAAGTATAGATGCACCAAAGTTCATAACTACTAGATACAAAGTCACAGATGAGCCTCAACACAAGGGCTTATGTCAATTCTGATGTAAACTAAACAGAGTGAAATGACATTATAGACCAAATGGATTCTATGAAACAGCACAGAATAGACATTCTTCCAAGTATCCCATGGAAGTTTTTGTAAAATAGGTCACACATTTTACACACATTTTTGTGAGACATAAAGCAAGTCTCACCAAATAAAGGAAAACTGAAATAGTTTTTGTAGTCTGTCTGTCCACAATAGAATAAAGCTAGAAATAAAAAGGTTTGTTAAATGGTAGATCGATCACTAACAATTCCTAGAACTGAATAAAAATGAAGACACAACACACCAAAATCTAATGGGATACAATGAAACCAGGCTCCATTATGGAAAACACTGTAGAAGTTTCTCAAAAATCTAAAAGTAGAATTTTCATCTGACCCAAGTATTCTGTCCCTGGGCATATACCCAAAAGATTCTATATCCTACCACATAGATGCTTGCATGTTCATATTTATTGCCACTCTGTTCATAATATTAAGAGAAATTGAATCAGACCAGATGTTCATTAACAGATAAATGGATAATAAAACTGTGATACATACACACAGTGGAATTTTATTACACCATAAGGGAAAATGGAATTATGAAATTTGTGGGAAAATGGGTGAAACTGGAAAATATTAAGTCAGGTAACTCAGGTTCAAAAAGATAAACACCATGTGTTCTCTATGATGCCACTCTTAGCTTCTACTTTTATGTATGTGCATCTATGTGGAAGTGGGTACATGTAGATTCCAGGGAAACTAGAAAAGAGCCCATGGGAGAGGGATTCTTTAAGAAGGGAAGTAGAACATGAGATTCCAAAGTGGAAGGGTAGATACCGGGAGTGAGAAGGTTTAATGGGGTAGGGGAGAGAACAGGGAGATGGGAGAAAAGATTGGGAACTAAAGGTATATAAAAAGGCCATAAGAAAATCTGATACTTGATAAGCTAATCAAAAGTGTTTTAACAGAGGTACCCTTTGTGAATGGGTAAAGCTGTCCCCCCAAACCATAGGTTATTAAAAAAAAAAATTCCAATGTCAGGGTGACTGTAGACTCATAATTGGTTAATTTTCTGAGTTGTTAGTCAAAGAAGGCCCCCCCACATAATCCCCCCAAACAATACAGGCAATTGCCACTGCCTTTAGTTGCCCACCAGCACTAGGTGATAAAAAAAAACTAGTGAAGACATCAAATGCTTTGGGCAAGGCGCCTAGAGAAATCACGCTGGCACTGGGCTAGAAGCTTCCTCCCTGCTGGCTAGCCCTCATCGTGCCAGGAGTTGCCATGAAAACTTGCAGGGGCAGATTGTCATCAATAGTCTTACTCAGCTATAGGCCTTGAGTTCAATATCATCACCCAGGCAAGATGAACCCACTGGTTTTTTTGGGTTTTGTTTGTTTGTTTGTTTGTTTTTCGAGACAGGGTTTCTCTGTGTGGCTTTGTGCCTTTCCTGGAACTCACTTGGTAGCCCAGGCTGGCCTTGAACTCACAGAGATCCGCCTGACTCTGTCTCCCGAGTGCTGGGATTAAAGGTGTGCGCTGCTGCTGCTGCCGCCGCCGCCGCCGCCGCCGCCACTGCCACTGCACCACCACCACCACCACCCAGCATGAACCCACTGGTTTAATAGTGGCCAGTCTGAGAGAAATGGATGAGATCTACATGAACAACATGGACATGAGTGGGGGTAATGAAGGGCAAGGGTCGAGGGAAAGAGAGCTTAGGGGAGCGGGAGATCCCAGCTGGATCAAGAACAGAGAGGAAGAACAAGGAATAAAAGACCATGATAAATGAAGACCACATGAAAATAGGAAGAAGCAAAGTACTAGAGAGACCCACAGAAATCCACAAAGATACCCCCACAACAGACTACTGGCAATGGTCGAGAGACAGCCCAAACTGACCTACTCTGGTGATAGGATGGCCAAACACCCTAATTGTCATGCTAGAAACCCCATCCAATGACTGAGGAAACCGGATGCAGAGATCCACCGCCAGGCCCCAGATGGAGCTCCAGGAGTCCAATTGGCGAGAAAGAGGAGGGTCTGTGTGAGTGAGAATTGTTGAGACCAAGGTTGGATAAAGCACAGGGACAAATAGCCAAATGAATGAAAACACATGAACTATGAACCAATAGCTGAGGAGCCCCCAACTGGATCAGGCCCTCTGGATAAGTGAGACAGTTGATTAGCTTGATCTGTTTGGGAGGCATCCAGGCAGTGGGACCGGGTCCTGTACTCAGTGCATGAGTTGGCTGTTTGAAACCTGGGGCTTATACAGGGACACTTGGCTCGGCCTGAGAGGAGAGGACTGGACCTGCCTGGACTGAATCTACCAGTTGAACTCAATCCTCAGGGGAGTCTTTGCCCTGGAGGAGATGGGATTGGGGGTGGGCTGGGGGGAAGGTGGAGTGGGGGATGGGAAGGGGGAGAACAAGGGAATCTGTGGCTGATATGTAAAATTAAATTAAATTATAAAATTTAAAAAAAAAATGTGGCCAGTCTGTTATGGGTAATTGATGGCTTTCTGATTAGATCTGATGTCTGCTGCACAAGAGAGAATTCACACCTGGGACTGTAAACCTGATCAAAAAGCCATCACTGGGGAAGTCATTAATGGGGAATCTAGTGCTGTTGATAGACAAGATGGTCCTTCCAAACAGCTGTAGTTTTGTCCATAGATTAATGCAGCTGTCAGCTTTGGTCAGAGAAGCTGCTTTAGTGGTCAGTGGTGACTGCAGAGACTCATAACTGATAATAAATGATTGTTGAGTGCCCAGCCACAAATGGCACCTCTCCAAGGCTCAGGGAACAATCCAGAAGAATAGGCGGAAAGATGTAAGCCAGAGGAAAGAGTGAGAACACAGGCTGACACCCTAACCAAGAAGCTTTATGTAGTTGATACCTACTGGCAAAGGAAAAACCAGTTTCTTCCAATGAAGTCTTACTGGATATATTAACCACACTCCAGGTTGGGCCCCATTCTCAGGAGTAGTTGGACAAAAGGTCTCAATGGTATTTTTGTAAACTTTTTTCTCATTTTGCTATGTTTGGGCATTTTTGTTTTAATGGTATTTTACTTATTTCTGTTTTTAAGGATTTTATTTTTTAAAGTCTTGGTAAGTTGCTTAGGCTGGCTTTGAAGTTATGATCCCTCTGTTTTAGCCTCTGAGGTAGCTAGGGATACAGGCCAGTGCTACCAGGCCTGACTATTAATTTTATATTTGGTTAATTTTATTTGGTTATTTTTAGCATGTTAAGTCTATCTCCAGAAAATTGGCACAGTTCTCCATTTATTCAATTCTTGTTTTATAACCAATAATGTTTTTAGAGTTTGTACTAGATAGTATTTTGTAGTTTTGAACAGAATAAAGATATCACAAGGTGTATAGTTTAGTAGCAAATTTTATTTTATTTTTTTTAATTTATTTATTTTTTATTTGCATTGGTCTTTTGCCTGCAGGTGTGTCTGTGTGAAGGTGTCAGAACTTGGAGTTAGAGACAGTTGTTAGCTGCCATATGGGTGCTGGGAGTTGAACCCGGTTACCCTGGAAGAGCAGTCAGTGCTCTTACCCACTGAGCCATCTCTCCAGCCCCTAATAGCAAATTTTGAATTATTACAATCATTTCCTTTAGAATTGTAACAAAAATTATTTTGGATAATTTAATGTTCTGTTAAATAACCATTAGGGTGCTAATTTTTGCCCATATTAAGGTAAAACCACAAGTAGTTTTCCCTTG
The DNA here is from genome assembly GCF_949786415.1 of Peromyscus eremicus. NCBI lineage: Eukaryota > Metazoa > Chordata > Mammalia > Rodentia > Cricetidae > Peromyscus > Peromyscus eremicus. The sequence continues at coordinate 65,833,105 of NC_081425.1, read as the reverse complement.
ACTAAAAGAGACTTTCAGAATCTTTATTTTTACCAGTTTTGTTTATGAATAGCACACAAAAAGTTGTTTGGGTTCTGCATCAGTAGAATTTATTGAATGACCATGAGTTTGTTTAATCTTATTTTGTCTTAAGATTCATACAACTGTCAGTATGAATGAAGGGGACTGCCCAATGGATGGACTTAAAGAAGATTCTTCTCTGGAAGCATTGCAACCTAAAATGTATGTTCTTGTATACACTTATTTTAGCACTTAAAGCTCAGTGCATTTATAAAACAATTTCAAAAATATTGATAAAATGTTATTGTTAAGTGTGTTTCTAGCCTGTTGTTTATAGAATGCTATTTAAGTTCATTAATTTGTCTTGACTGTTAGTGGAATGTAGGATCTGGCTCCAAAAAAAGCAGCATTAGTGTTTCCTTACTTAAAACAGTGCAAGAAAACCTTCAAACAGGAGCCTGAGAATCCAGAATTAGCTAAAGTTATTGCAGCTGAATGATAGTAAGTTATAAAGAAAAAAAATACTTTTCTGTTGATCTTAAGAATGGTATAAATACAGTATGATGGTGAAATGTGATTTGAGAGATGATTTATAAAAAGAAAAATAGCAACTTTTGAGTTCTTATTTTTCTATTCTATGTGACTTGGCCATATATATAAAAATAAATACTGTCTTTGAATTGTAGGTTTTTAGTTCCATATATTAATTATATGGGGTTTATTATACTTTCATATATGCATATATTTTTATCATACTCACCCCCTTTATCCTTGATAGAGATTTTTAAGCATAACTGAGCTATACACAGCTATTATGTTATTCTTTTATAGCCTTAATCATTTATCTTTTCAAAATTAAAAATCCCCTGCTAGTCTATAAGCCTATTTAAGAGCACAGACCCATCTTATTTCTCTTTTTACCCCTAGAGCAATACACAGCGCAAACATGTACGTTTGTTAGATAAAAAGCCATATTTTTATATTTTCTATAGTTTTCCTGAACCCTTATGTTAGTCACATTGTGGGCGGTGCCATCCCCGGGCTGGGCCCTCCCACATCAATCACTAATTAAGAAAATGCCCTACAGACTTGCCTACAGCTCAGTTTTATGAAGGCATTTAGTCAGTTGAGGCTCCCTCCTCCCTGATGACTCTAGCATGCATCAAATTGACATAAAACCAGTCAGTACACCAGCTTTCTAGGACCTTACTTACATAGTTGTTCATATTTACATAAATTTTAACTTTTTAAATCATATTTAATATGATAGTCTAAAAGTAAAAATATAGGGGGTTTCAAGGAACTATCTCATTTGGAACTAATTTTATAAATAATACCAAGTAAATTATCCAAATTTCTCATATTGTTATTCATTTACCTCCTACATATTTTTGCTTTGCCAATATTGTCTATGTCTATATCCTGTCTTCCATTGCTACTACCCCACTTAATTTTCTTGTTTTCTTTTCTCTGTCTCATTTTACTTCTATACTTTTTTTTGCACTCTAGCTCTTCCTGGCCTAGCCAATTAAAATCCCAAATTCTTTAAACTTCAATTACTGGATTTTCATATTACCTGGTCCATAGATTTTCTTTTTATACTTTAATGAGTTAGGGAGAAACTAAAGGAATAAATTCTAGTTGTATCTTTGGGTGGAAAACCTTTCACCTGAAGTTTGGCATCTAGGTGTTGACAGATACAGTACTTCTCTCACCTCCTGCAAACGTAACTCACCAGTTACTTTCTCCATGAGCTCTGTTTGAATCACAAAAATACAACTTTAGAAATCATTGTGACTCAATGGTTGTAGATCTTGTCTCCACAGAGTAGCCATTTTTATCAAATTTGGGGTTGCCAAATTTGGACATCTGCAAAAGTGAAACATAATTTTTTAAGCAGTATAGACTGGGTTTAAACAAAGAATAGGGATTGTGATAGATGATGAGGGCTCATTCCCACCAGAGGAGACAGCAGTTCCTCCTCCATGCTAGCCAATCATTGCTGTTTAGATCATTCAGTGCTTTCAGCTCTTCTGATTTCCTCCAAAGAGGAAATTACTTCCTTTTGAAATTTTCTGGTGTAAAACATTATGCAAGTTAATCAGATTATACTCTTGTCTATATATGTGTAATGTAAAAGTTTAAACTTTGTTCTAAATGACCAGTTTTTAAATTAAACACTCTATGTAAATTTTATATTAGAAACTCTTCATTCTTAATTTAAATGCAGTTTGGTTTAGATAGTTTTATATATAGTTTGTTTTGTGTGGAGTTTCAAGTTTTCTGAGATAGGGTCTCTTATTACCCAAGTTTATCAGTACACTTCTAATAGCTGACATTTCTGTGTATAAGTACTTATTTGTATGCATGAGTTACTTTAATTGATGAACTTAAAACATTTCAATCATTATTAGTATTTCTTCCCCCAAAAACTAAGTAAGTAAAGATGACTAAGAAATTAGAACATGGTATAAGCCATTACTTTCAGGAATTTGCTTAAGTTAAATTTATATTAAAATTAAATTATGTGAAAGTAATTTTTATTTATGGATTCTCCTTATTGATAATTGAGAACATATTTTTATAAGTCATCACCTGAATTGTTTTTGATAGAGAATAAAAATGAGAAGGCATGGAGATTATATTCATGCTTGTATTTCAAGTAATACACTTGACCTTTTTTAGGGTAAAGAACTGCTCTTCAGACCTTAAAAAGACAGTGGACCAACTAATTGTTGATTTGGAACATTCATCCTCTGTGCACAGGACTGTTTCAAGCCCGTCAGCTGTAATGTTGGTATGAAAAACATTGATCATGAAGCATTGTGAAACCAAACATTTGGCTTTATGCTAGGTAGCTGAACTTTTCCTCTCAGGGTTCCTACAATTATCAACTCTTTTAGAAGCTTAAAAGTAACAAATAAACCCATGCTCCTCACTGGAATCTTTTCCTTTGCTCTCTGCTTAAACAGTTTTAACCTGTGTTTATGACAAACCTGTTTGTCAATCTCTCTTTTTCCTGAGGCATACTTCGAGTGACTTGGTTTGAAGTTCTTGATACTTACCTGAATACAGTTTTCCCCCCCGTAAACCTAGTTACGTAATCTAAATTCCCTGAAACATATACAGTTAAAGTTTTCTAAATTCTGAATGTAGTTTTCCAATTATTTTAATGACAGCTAAGAAGCCTAACTGCATTTGTTATTGATAATGATATTGTTTGTTATTGAAGATTGAATTTTACCTATTACTATTCTGAATAATGTTAATGATAAACATTTACTGAACTTGAGCTTAGAAATAGAACAGACTCTAAAATGAAACTAAGTGAAATAGAGTCTTCTTGTAAAAATCATTAATGATCTGGAAGAGGGGAGTGAAGCCTAAATTGTACTCATTCTCTTTTTTTTAAACTCTAATTTAAAAACAAAAAATAGAACCTTATGTTGCCCAAGCTGGACTTGAACTCACTACATAGCTCAAGATGATCTGATCCTGCTACCTGTACCTCCCAAGTGCTCTGATTAAAAATGTGTGTTAACACATCTGATTATCAAGTTAAACTCTTCGCAGAGCCATATTTATAATCATCTTTTCTTAAAAACTGTTTGTCTATATACTTTTTTCATGATACATTTTCTGAGATAATTTTAAATTGAAAAATGGATTCATGGTACAATTTTACTGTTAAACAATATTTTATGGTGGCTTTGGTGGCATGTGTTTGTACTACCAGTCTTGGGAGGCTGAGGCAGAAGACTCACAGGTCACTAGGTATGGTGGTGTATTACTATATCCTCAACACTATAAAGACAGGAGCAGGAGGATTATTGCAAGTTTGAGGACAGCCTGGTCTACAAAAATGAGTTCCTCTACTGACTGAGGATATAGCTCACTGGTAGACTAGTTGCCTAAGGTCCTGGATTTCTATCCATAGTATGGGAATTTTTTTAAATTTTAGATAGGCAGGATTAGAAGTATTTTTATTGTTGTTGCTTGCTTTTACACTTCATTGGTAGATCTTTGTTGCATTTATAACCAAAATTACAGCTCAAGTTTTTACAACTATAATGTATCTAAGCATCTGTTTTTGTGTGTTATATTTGTATGTGGTTCCCTCTCTTCTTAGGAGACAGAAGAAATCGATGAAGCACTGAAGATAGCAGGCTATAATTTTGAACAATTAAGTAATGCTATAAAAGTAAGCATTTTGAATAATTCTACCAGGAGGTAAAGCATGGCCTCTTTATGAAAAAAAAACCACTTTTTAGTTATCTTTATTATAATAAGCTTGCAAATAAAAAACATCATGCGCCAAAATTCACCATATCTAAAGCCTGTACATCTCACTGAACTTCTACACAGTTAGAACAGCAACTCTTAAGCAGTCATGCTTCACGTTAGATTTTATACTTCACTATCGAATATATTTTTATATATTTACTACCAGAAATCCATGGCAAAGTTAGAACTAAAATAACAATTAGCTTTATAACCTCTTCCATTACTTATGTCCTTTTTCATCTCTTAATAATCATTTCTTGTTCTCTTTCTACATGTTATACTATATACACTTACATGTGTTTATATACATACATAGTGTTATTGGCTGTGTTCTGGATATCAGTGAGAACATGTGGGTGATTTTTTTCTTCCTGAGATTATGTCCCTTCACTTAATATTACACATATCCTCTCTTTTGGGAGCAGGATGTGGCAGTATGGAGGATTGAACGTAGAGTATGATGCATGTGAACCAATCGCTCTACCACTGAGCTACAACCCCAGCCAAAATGTCCTCTATAAATGTATACATTTGTATGTATATCACTGAGTTTAGCACTCAGTTTTTAAACATAATAATATACTAATAGAGAAACATGCAAAAGAATTGGAAACTACCCCTGCCCTCATGACCTGCCTGGATTGAGTTTGTAACATTATTATTCTAAGAAGGTTCATAAAGTCAGAGTGTATGAGGAATCGGGATATGTACTTTCTGTGAACTGGATTTTCATCTTTGCAGAATTTGCACCTTGTTTATCTGTGTCCTCCAATGGAGAGAGTCTCGTTTTTTTTTTTGCTGCTTGCTCTACCTGACAAGAAACTAGCCCTTAAGCACCCAGCAACAACATTTTTTTTTTTTCGGTTTTTTGAGATAGAGTTTCTCTGTGTAGCTTTGCGCCTTTCCTGGAACTCACTTGGTAGCCCAGGCTGGCCTCGAACTCACAGAGATCCGCCTGGCTCTGCCTCCCAAGTGCTGGGATTAAAGGCGTGCGCCACCACCGCCCGGCCAACAACATTTTTAGAATGAAGGATTTCAGGGTTTTGAGCTGGTTGTGTGTTATTATTTTTTTTACGTAGAAGAGGAAGACTCTGTGGATTGATTAAATTTCACTTTTTTTTAAAAAAAAAAAAAGCTTTTACTGGCTATTCCTTCATTTGTTAAATCTTTAAACAATATTTCTTGGTTTCCAATGAACACATAGTGTACTTTCTTGTTTAAATTTATGCTGTGTATTTTATTCTGCTTGATGCTACTGTAAAAGGAATTGCTTCTTTAATTTCACTTTCAAACTGTTACTGCTAAGTGGAAATATAATTAATACTTTATGTTTTAAAAATCAGCTTTCTCAAAAGAAATTAGAAATACAATAAAAGTAATGGGGTGAGAGTTATGAGAAAGAAAAACATTGAGAAAAGGAGAGAATAAAGAATGTTACTTGTGATGACAAGCTTGTACTTACAAGCACCTCTGTGTTAAAATAACAGGATGTAGGATTTCAACAACTGAATTTGAAAGGGGCACAGTTCAGCTCCAAGCCAGCCACCCTCTACTCCAAACCCAATTCCTTTCTTTCATACAGCACCAAAATAACCCCCCAAAACACAAAAGTGGAAATCAAAACAAATAAGCAAAAGACCAATAAGAAAAAAAAAAAAGCCAAAACAAAACAAACTGAAACAAAAAGTTTACAAAACTACCATGGAGTTTATTTTGCATTGGCCAACTACTCTTGGACATGGGGCCTGCCTTAAAGTGTAGTTGATATACCCAATGAGACTCCATTGGAGAAAACAGATTTTCCCTTTGCTGGTGAATATCAATGGCATATAGCTTCTTGGTTAGGAGTGGAAACCCCTGTCCACTTTGCCTTCTCAGTGTTGGGCATTTGTCTTGATCCTGTGTAGATCTTGTGTGTGCTGCCATAGTGTGTTTGAGTTCATATGTACATCAGTTGTTGCATCTAGATCTTGTTTCCTTGGAGTCATCCATTATAGTCATCAATTACCTCTGGCTGTTACAATCTTTCTGCTTCCTCTTCCACATATACCTGAGTGTTGGTGAGGGAGGGGGTTTTGAAGACATTTAAGACTGAGTGCTCCAAAGTGTCTCACTCTCTGCATATTGTCCAATTGTGGGTCTCTGTATCAGTTCTCATCTACCGCAAGTAGAAGCTTCTCTGATGAGGGCTAGGTGAGGCACTGATCCATGGGTATATCATTATGTCATTTCTAGTCATTTTATTGCTATGTTCCTTTAGCACAGTGGTTCTCAACCTTCTTAATGCTACGACCTTTTAATACAGTTCCTTTCATGTTGTGAGGACCCATAAATTATTTTGTTGTTACTTCATAACTGTAATCTTGCTATTGTTATGAATTGTAATTTAAATATCTGTTATGCAGGATATTTGAATGACTCACAGGTTGAGAACCACTACTTTAGCAGAAGAATAATAGATTTTCCTCTAGGGCCCATGACCTATTTAGTCTAAGGCTCTTAGACTAAAGTAGCATATAGAGAACCTTCCAGTACCATGAATGCTAGTCAGTTAGGGTGAAGTGTCTAGTTAGGAACCAGCTCAACTTCTCAGTGTTCAATGATATAAGTAAGCATTGTCTTCAGCAAATAAGGCCTTACCATCAGGTTGTAGAGAGCAACTAATAGCCATGGCATTAGCCTGTGATATTTAGAGGTTTCCATGAAGTCCCTTTGGCCAATGACTCAACAAGATATAACCCATTCCTGGGAATGAATATATATATATATATATATATATATATATATATATATATATATATCCTCCTTTATCCTTCTTTTCCATCCCCTCCCTGTTTAATCCTCCTATTCTAATTTCTCCATTTTCTCGCCATAACTCTTATGTTTTATTTCCCCTTCCTTGGGAGATGCTCTCTTCCCCACTAATACCTTACTAGGTACCTAACCTCTGTGGCTATTTGAATTGGCATACATTTTGAAAGCTTAAAAGCTAACATCCACATATAAGAAAAAACATACAGTATTTGTCTTTTGGGGTCAGAGTTACCTCACTCAGAATGGTTTTTTTTTCTCCACTTACCTACAGATTTCATAATTTAATTTTTTAATAGCTGAACAACCTATTGTGTAAATATGTCACAGTTTCATATCCATTTGTCAGTTGAGAGACATCTAGGCTATTTCCAGTTTATGGCTGTTATGAATAGAGCAGCAATGAAAATGGATAAGCAAGCATCTCCATAGTAGGAGGTAGAGTCCTTTGAGTGTATGCCTAAGAGCAGAATAGCTCAGTCTTGGGGTAGATTCATTCCCAGCTTTGTGAGGAAACACTGATTTCCATAGTGGCTGTACCAGTTTGCACCCCACCAGCAATGAAGTGTTTCTTGCTAGCATGAGCTGTCATTTGTTTTATTGATCTTGGCCATTGTGACTGGGATAAAATGAAATCTAAAAGTAGTTTTTAATTTACATTTCCCTGATGGCTAAGGATGTTGAACATCTCTTTAAGTGTTTCTTGCTAATTTTTGTTTCATCTTTTGAGGACTCTGTTTAGTCTTGTACCCTGTTTTTAATTGGGTTGCTTTCTTGATGTTGCATTTTTAGATCTTTACATATTTAGATACTAATTATGTGTGATTGTTAAAGATCTTTTCCCATTCTGTAGGCTGCCACTTTGCCCAAATGATGTGTTATTTGCCATACACCTTTTCAGCTTCCTGAGGTCCAGTTTATTAATTGTGGGTCTTAGTGTCTGTGTTATCAGTGCCCTGTTCAGAACACACTTTCTTGTGCCAACGAGTTCAAGCCAATTTCTTACTTTCTCTTTTATCAGATTCAGGCTGTCTAGTCTTACATTGAAGTCTGTCTTAGTCAGGGTTTCTATTGCTGTGACAAAACAAAAAGCAAGCTGGGGAGAAAAGGGTTTATTCAGCTTATACTTCCACATTGTTGTTCATCACCAAAGGAAGTCAGGACAGGAACTCAAAACAGGGCAGGAGTCTGGAGGCAGGAGCTGATATAGAAGAGTTGCTGTTTACTGGCTTACTCCTCATGGATTGCTCAGCCTGCTTTTTTTATAGAACCAGGACCACTTGCCCAAGGATGGCACCACCTACATTGGGCTGCCCCCTCCCCCATTGATCACTAATTGAGAAAATTTCTGACAGGGGGATCTCATGGAAGCATTTCATCAACTGAGGCTTCTGCTTGTGTCAAGCTGACCAGCCAGTACAAAGTCTTTGATACTTTTGGAGTTGAGTTTTGTGCAAAGTAATAGATAGGAATCTATTTTCATTCTAATACATGAAGCCATTCAGTTTGACTTGTATCATTTAAAAAGAAAAGATGTTGTCTTTTCTCCTGTGTGTATTTTTTGCTTTGTCAAAAGTCGTGTGTCCATATATGTGTGGATTTATGTCTGGTTCTTCAATTTAGTTCCATTAATCAATGTGTCTACCTGGTTATGTATGTTTGTTTGTTTTGCCAATACCATGCTATTTTTATTTCAGTAGTTCCATAATATAACTTGAAATCGGGTGGCGATATCTCCAGCAATTCTTTTATTCAGGATTGTTTTAGCTATCCTGGTGTGTGTGTTATGTGTGTGTGTCTCCATACGAAGTTAAAGATTCTTCAAATTTCTATAAGAATTATGCTGGAATTGTTTTATTATTTCATTCAGCTGTCTATATTTTCATTAAGGAATTTATTCCTATCCTTTTTAAGGTCCTTGAACATGTTCATAATTGCTGTTTTGAAGTCTTTGTCTTATGTTTCAGCTAAATCGCATTTTTTGAGGCCTATTACAATGGGTTTATGGTTTCTGAAAGAGGCATATCATCTTGACTGTTCATGTTTGTGTTTTTGTACTGGTATCTACGACTCTGAAGTTAGGATGTTGGAGGTGTTTCTTGGTGTAGATATCAGCAATTGTCTTTGTTGGATGGGTGTTCATTCTTTGGTTGCTGTTGCCCATTCTGAATCCTAGGCAAGTGTGGTAACTGTGGGGTCCCTGATAGAGAGTAGGTCTATGGATGATACAAAGGAATGGAGATGAGCTAGGAAGAAAGGCTGAGAAGAGGCAACAGCAAAGAGCTAGAGAAACCTGGGTCCACACCAAGAAGCAGAGTCCCTGGGGGAATGAGGTAGGGTGGGAGGAGAGGCTACTGGCTGCAATAAGACTAAGTCTGGAGACAGAAACAAAAGAGCTAAGGGACCCTAAGTCTACACCAAGAGCTGAAGTGTGTTTTCTAACTTTGGTTTGGGGATTTTGGAGTTTTGTTTTGGTTTGTTTGTTTGTTTGTTTCAATAATTTAGAGAATACTGCTATAGAGAAATTCAGTTATTCAAAATGACTTTTGTTCTGTTATGATAAAAAGGGATAAGAAAAAATTTATAAAACCTATCAGTAGATTTTTAGGTGCTTTTGTTTTTTTCTTTGTTTTGTCAAATTATCAGTACAAAAATGCCCACAAGATGTGATCTTGCTGACAAGTGCCAGAGTATAAAGTTGAGCTTAATGGTTTGCTCTATTTATTATCACTTCTGTGGCTATTTTTGAAAAGTCTAGAAAGTATCTTTTCCATTCAATAATATATTGATGATACAACTACTCCAAAGTGAAAATAACAGGTTTATTGAATTTTTTTTTCCAGATGCTTGATAGTACACAAAATCAAACAAGAGAGGAGACACATAGTCTAACAGAGGTTGTGGAGAAACAATTTGATAAACTTCTCGCTTCTCTTGATTCCAGGTAATAACTTAAAAATACAGACTTGATGAAACCAACTTTCTTAATATTAACTTGTCATTCTGTTCCTTTGTTCAAATAGACTGAAGTTACATGTAACTTTAAAACAAGCTTAGAAGGTAGTAGTGAGTTTTGTTGTTGTTATTGTTGTTTTGTTTTTGTTTTCTTGGTTTTGGTTTTTAGTTTTTCAAGACAGGGTTTCTCTGTGTAGTTTTGGTGCCTGTCCTGGAACTCACTCTGTAGACCAGGCTGGCCCTGAACTCACAGAGATCTGCCTGGCTCTGCCTCCTGAGTGCTGGGATTAAAGGCGTGTGCCACCACTGCCCAGCAGTAGGTGAGTCTTAAAGACTGATTTCTAGCTAGGTGTGGTGACTCAGGCCTGTAATCACAGCATTCATTCAGGAGGCTGAGAGAGGTGGGTTTCTGTGAATTTGAAATCAGGCTGGGCAACAGTGTGAGATCCTGCCTCAAAAGAAAAACTAAAAGACTGGCTTTCAGAAGTTCAAGTGAAAACCTGTCTATACCTCCAAAATTTTGTCTGTTTTGTAATTCCAAAGCTAACTTTAGAGTTAACAAGCTTCTTTCTTTGTGTCTTTGTTTCTTACCCCTCATTTGCACATGTATGCATGTGTGAATGTACATGTGTGTGTTTAAAGATAGGGTACCACTGTGTCGCCTAGGCTGAGCTCAAGTACATTATCCTCTTGCCCCAGTCTCCCAAGTGCTATTACAGGTCTGAGCTACCACATTTCTTTCTTAAAGCAATTAACAAAGAAAAATATTTTCATAGCCTAATTCATGTTGTAGAATTCACATATTTGGAGAAGTACAAACAACTTTTTTCTTCTACATGGGTCTATCATTTTCTCATGTGCTTATTTGCATCAGAAGAGAAGGCTTTCTGATAGGCAATTACTAAACAATAATTTAATAATTACTTTTTTCAGAGCTATTTGACATGTTATATTAATTACATATGTTTCAAGATAAAGGTTCATAAAACGTTTGATAAGACTAAAGCAATGTGCTTAGTAATGTCATTTGTCTCTTCACCAACACTTGATCTCCTTAAATTTTTATGGCCTTTTATGCCCAGTGCATAAAATAGTTGATTTTCCCCCTTTGGTGCTAGGGATTAGACAAGGCCTTGTGCATACTAGGCAAGTGTTCTGCCATTGAAGAATGGACCTAGATGAAGTCCAACTGATTTGTTACTTCTTTTGTTAGAGTTTATGCTTTTGGTTTCCTTTCGCTGTGCTTTCTTTTGTAGTTGTCATTCTTAGACCTCTAACTTTGACTTTGTCCTGCTTTGCTTTCTGTTGCTGGCTTGTTCTCTGGCTCATGCTCAGCTAGCTTTCCTATACAGCCCAGGCCCACCTGCCCAGGGATGGTGTTGTCCACAGTCAGTTAGGTCTTTCTGCATTACTCGTTAATGAAGGCAATCTCTCATAGATATGACCACAAGCCAGTCAGAGCAGTTCTTCAACTGAGATCCCTCTTTCCTAGTGACTCTAGTTTATGTCAGGTTGACAAAAAACACTAACAAGCACACTTAGGTTTCTTTAGATGTTGTCTTAGTCATTTTTCTATTGCTGTGAAGAGACACCATGACCAAGACAACTTATAAGGGAAAGCATTTTGTTGGGCATTTAATTTAACTTGCTTAGAGTTTCAGAGGGTAAGTCCATTATCATGGTAGGGAGCTTGGCAGCAGGCAGGCAGGCAGGCGTGGTGCTAGAGAAGTAGCTGAGAACTCTTATCTGATCTGTAGGCTGCAGACAGAGTGAGCAAGCCAGGGCCTAACTTGGGCTTTTGAAATCTCAAAGCCCACCCCCAGTGACACAACTTCTTCAGCAAGGACACAACTCCTAATCCTTTCCAACAGTCCACCAGTTGGGAACCAAACATTCAAATATATTAGCCTGTGGTGACCATTCTCATTCAAACTACCCAATATGTACCCAAGACTGTTGTAGCTGGGTTGTGCAGTGGTTTAATTTTGTTTTTCTGAGAAACCTCTGTACTAATTTCCATAATAGCTAGACTCATTTACACTCCCATCAGCAGTGTACAAAAGTTCATGTTTCCTCTACATCCTGAACAGCATGTGTTGTTTTCTTATTGATAGCCATTTTTTTCCCTCATTTTTTGGTTTTGTTTTGTGGTTTTCCTATTTCCTCCTATTTTTCTTCTCCTGTTTGTCTCTCATTTCTTTCTTTTTTTAACTAATTTTTTCTTTATTTTCTTTTCTTTTTGTGTCTGGGTATTTTGACTGTCTGTGTGACATGTCTGTGCACCATGTATATGCAATGTTCACAGAGGCCAGAAGAGGGCGTCATATTCCCTGAACTGGAGTTATGAATGGTTGTGAACTTCCATGTGAGTGTTGGGAATCAAATCTGGTTCTTCTGGAAGAGCAGCCAGTGCTCTTAACCTCTGACCCATCCCTCTGCAGCCCTTCTCTGCCTCTCTTCTAAGACAACTTTGCTAAATATGAAATTCTGTTCACAGATTTTTTTCCTTTCACACTTTATGTATATTCTTCCATTGTCTTCTGGCCTTGAAAGTTTCTCCTGAGAATTTGACCAATAATCTTACTAGAAATTTGTTGTGTATGACAAATTACATTTCTCTTCTTGGTCTCATGATTGTTTCTCTGCCTTTCAACAGTTTGACTGTGTGGGTTTTGTACCATGAATCTTAAAAGTTCTTATTAATAAAATCAAACCTGATCCAGGTATTGGGGTGAACACTGGAAGATCAGAGAGACAGAACAAGCCACAGCTAACCTCACCTGGCCAACTTCTCAGCTTATCTTGTTTCCTCAGACTGGAAGCCTCTGTGTCCTCATATCCGAATGGCTGTCAGCTGAACTGTGCTGCTCAAAACCTAAAAGCTTAACCAGCCAAATGCTTCTAGTTTCTGGTCTTCACGCCTTATATACCTTTCTGCTTTCTACCACCACTCCCTGAGATTAAAGGCTTACTTCTTGGGATTAAAGGCGTGTCACCATGCCTGGCTGTTTCCAATGTGGCATTGAACTCACAGAGATCCAGAGGGATTTCAACCTCTGGAATGCTAGGATTAAAGGTGTGAGTGCCACCATTTTCTAGCCTTTGTGTCTAGTGGCTATTCTGTCTATGACCCCAGATAAGTTTATTAGGGGAACACAATATTTGGGGGAATACAATACCACCACAGGGTTTATTTTACATGGAGTTGGTTTGTAGATCTTTGTCTCATCAAATTTTGGAAGTTGTTTTTTGTTTTGTGGTTTTCCTGTTTTCTCCGATCTTTTTCCTCCTCCTGTTTGTTTGCCTGTTGGTGTGTAACAGGTCCTATCATCTCTCTTTGTTTTAGTTTCTTTTCACTCTTTTTGTTTTTGTTGTTCCCCAGAAACAATTGTAATTGTCCTATCTTCTTAACCTGGCTGATGCTTGATTCTGCTTCCACCACTGATTCCTTCCTCGGCTTTGTTTTATTGTTTGTTTGACAGGGCCTTATTGTATAATCCAGACTGACCTCAAACGCACATATGGACCATGCTGACCTCAAACTCAGAATTCTCCTGCCTTAGCCCTCAGATGCTGGAATTGCAGGCATATTCCACCATGCCCAGCTCTGCAACCCAGGGTCTAATCCTGAGAAGTCATTCTATCTGCAAGCTTGATTCCTTTTCATGTTCTTTTTGTCTTGATATTGTAATTATTATTCTTAGGCCACTCTCCTAATTTCTTCTACTTCTTTTTCATGTATTTCTTTGTTTTTCTGAACATATTTAAGATAGTCGTTTCACATCAGTCTACAAAGTCCACTGCCTGTGCTTCCTCAGAAAGTCTCCAACACTCTATTCTCCTCCTCTGAATGAGCCATATCATGTTGTGGGTGTTATTCATTCATATTCCTGGTAGTCTTTGTGTTGAAACTTGGGCATGAAAAGCTAGCAACTTTTTTCAGTCTTTATAGTTTGATTCTTGCTGGAACATTTTTCATGAAATAGCTGGAACGGTCTGAACCTTAGGGTCAGTATTATATGAAGGCTTAAGTCTGCTCCTTTGTGGCCCAAGTGTGGCTTTGTCCATTCCTCTTTGTACACAACTACCTTTATGTCTTAATTTCCAAAAGAATCTCAGCTTCTCCTAGGTTTCAAGTTCTCTGTTGCATATCTACCTATAATATCTTACCCTGTATATGTGTCCTGCTGCAGTGTTCCTGAGTGTCTACCATGCTTTTCTACTGCCTAAGATCTAACACAAGAGATCAGTCCTCCAGACAGTACAAAACAGGCTTTACTAATGTCACCAGTCAGGTCTCTTGCTCTCCCTCTGGTTGGAGTTGAGGAATTGGGAACTGTGTTCCTGCTTCCAGAAGAAGCCACAAAATATCTTTTTTAAAAAAATACTGTTTTCCAATGTTCTCATGAGATGATCTTAGCCAGTTTGGGGTTGTTTTTTCATATGTCCATGGGGAAATGATACTTTCATACTTCTTTCTAATGTTATTCTGTGTATGTGAGCTTTTAGGAACTTACATGTCTTTTTTTAAAGAGACCACTTTAAAAAACTATATGTCACTAAAGGTTTGGAGAGTATTTACCTTCCAAACCTAGCCCATTTTCTTTAGTGTTGGCAAACTTCCTTTGCTAGGGGTTAGATTTGATTTGCAAAAAAATAATGAGAGGTCATTTTGCCTAGTGACTAAAATACTTGAATTTTTCAGTTTTCAGTTCAGACCTTTTAAATTGCTATAATGAAGAAATTCCACCCTAGAGAGAGAAAAAGATTTGAGTAATGATGTATAGCTAGTGAAAACATAACTATTTAACTACTCAAGGAGATATCTTTGAATATTATATTTTAAATTGGTATCTAACTTCTGGTTTAGTGCTGTTTTTAATTCTCATTATATATTATTCATGGACTATAGACCCATGGTAATATTTTAAAATGTACAATTAAACCTTTTCAAAAAGTGAGTACATATATATGTCTCTGTGAGGGCACAAAAGACTACAGGATAGATAACAGGCAGAATTTTTCCTAGTTAGATAGAATGTTCTAAAGTCTCCTTCATGTCTATGACATAACTGTCTTTTTTTTTAAGACTATTTTTAAATTATTTTTTTAAATTATTTTTAAATTTTTTTTTTAAGATTTATTTATTAAGTGCGTGTTTTGCCTGCATGTATATATGTGTACCAAAGGTGTGCCTAGTGCCCCATGGAAGGTGAGGAAATGGCATCAGATTCCTTGGCACTGGAATTAGAGTCAGTTGTAAGCCACCATGTGGGTGCTGGGAACTGAACCCAGATCTTCGGCAAGAGCAGTACAAATTAATTATTTTAACCCCTCAGTCATCACTCCAGCTTCAATTATTTTACTTTTTAATTTTATATTTTAATGATTTTTTTTTTACTGTGTGAGGACATGTGCACGTGAATGCTGGTGATCACAGAGGCCAGAATAGGGCATCAGATTCCCTGGAACTGGAGTGATAGGTGGTTGTGAGCTGCCTGACTTAGGTGCCAGGGACTAAACTCAGGTCCTCTGCAAGAAGAGCAGAATGTGCTCTTAACATCTGAGCCATATTTCCATCCCTTTTGTTCTTTATTCACACATGGATTTCAATTGTAATTTATTTCAACTTAGTTGAATGCCTCATTTAGCCATGTTATATGTTAAGTTTATCAACTAATAAAATTAGCTTTTCAGATGCTGTTCGGTTAGAACATGCTTCTTTTAACCATATTATTTAAATTCATCATCAGTGAAATTATTCTATTAGTTAAATTCATCACTTGGTGAAAGTAAGAATACTACTCAGTCATAAATTTACCTTTATAAAAATGTTAGTAAACTATCACAAAATAACTTTGTCTTCAATGAAGGAAAAAGAGCTTGTGTGAAGAACTTGTAAGACGCACAGATGATTATTTATCAAAATTAGCAACAGTTAAAAGCTACATTGAAGAGAAAAAAAACGATTTGGATGCAGCTATGAAGATAGCAAAAGAACTCAAATCAGCACCTTCTTTGAGGACCTACTGTGACCTGACTCAGGTAACTTTAATGTCCAGGGTGAATTAGTTCTGTGGTGGTTACTTTATGTACTTTAGAACATGGACTTGGCATGGAGGACTCAAGAAGTTTCTTTTTCAAATTACACTAAACTCTACAGGCACTCCTTGACTTATGATGGGGTTACAGTCTGACAAACCTATTATAAATTAAAAATATTATAAACCAAAGTGTTTTTTATAATACAGATAACCTACCAAATAACAGGACTTAGCAGCAGTGTACTGTAGAAGGTCCATTGCTTACTCTTAGGACCCTGTGATTCTCTGCCACTGTTTAGCATTATAAGAAAGGATCAGCTCACAGAGGAAAAAGATTAAAAATCAAGTTATGGTTTCAACTGAATGCATGCTGCTTTTGAAATATTATAATGCATACTCTCTCTATATATATGTGTGTGTGTGTGTGTGTGTGTGTGTGTGTGTGTGTGTGTGTGTGTATAAATAAAACTAAGGGACTATCTTTGTTGGTAATTGATACTTCTTAGGTATTTGAATTCTTTCTTCTTTTTTGTTTTGTTTTTGACATGTGGTCTTTCTATGTAGCTCAGACTGTCATGGTACTTGCTATGTAAACTAGAGTGTTCTCTGTGTAAATCATAATATCTCTGCCACCTGAGTGCTGGTATTAAAGGCAAGCACCACCATGCCTGGCAGCATTAGAATCCTTAGATACACACTGTTCCATTCATTTAGCCTTTTATTATTTTTACAGTTTATAACACATAATCTGAAAGCAAAGTAGTATGGCAGTGAGGTTACAACTGATGTTTGTGTTACTTAGATTTCCACCACTATGATAAATATCTGAGATAATCAACTTGTAAAAAGAAAGGTTGTTCTTGCTCACAATTTTGTAGATTTCCACTCATGATTGATTGGCTCATTTGTTTTGGGTCTCTAGTGTACATCATGTAGGAGAGTATAGCAAAGCAGAACCATGTATCTCATGGCCAGGAAGGAAAAGAGAGGGAGAGGTTGGGACCCGACTGTCCCTATTCAGTGACGTTTTACCAGTGACCTAAAACCTCGTATCAGTCCTTACCTCTTGAAGGTTCCTGACACTTTTAATAATACCACCCTAGGGATCTTTAGGGGATACTTAAGTTGCAGGCTATACAAGAGTTCTAAGACACTTGAATTAAAGATGAGGATAGATAAGAGTAGTAAACAAAATGACTGTTTTCCTCTTATGAGTTTATAGATGAATTCGTGACTTAAATTTTTTTTTAAGATTTATTTATTTATTATGTATACAGTATTCTGCTTGCATGTGTCCCTGAAGGCCAGAAGAGGGCACCAGATCTCATTATAAGTGGTTGTGAGCCACCATGTGGTTGCTGGGAATTGAACTCAGGACCTCTGGAAGAGCAGTCGGTGCTCTTAACCACTGAGCCATCTCTCCAGCCCGTAATTTTTTTTAAATATCTAATTAAATTATTTATTATTAGTCTTGATAAGGTTAGATGTAGTAATACCTTGATAACTGATTTGATCACACTGATGGACATTATAGCTTCTATGATTAGATCCAAGGATATATTACGTGTTCAGGCTCAAGTCCACCCTTCAGACAAGGAGGGTTTAAATGCTTTCTTTCATTCCAATGATCTTCAATTCTTGAAAGTGTTTACTTTATATCAATACCATGTGCACAAGACTTACCTTTTTAAGTTTATCAATCAATTAGCTTTAAGTAGCATACAAAACATCAGGTTTGGATACTGTATTTTCAAACATTTGTTTTCATTGAGTCTTCTCTCCCATCCCACTGTCCTTACTTGTGACCCTCTTTCCAGCAATGTCCTTCTCATTTTCATGTCCCATGTGTTCTGTTACCCTTCCACAAATCCTCTAAGCTTCTTTCTCTAGAAAGTTCCATAGCTTACAGTCCCACCAACATCCACCTACATGCATTTTTTTATTCTTTAACTTTATTGATTCTTTGTGGATTTCACATATATAAAAAAAGAAGATGATGAAGCATGTCATGGAAGCTGTAGTGTGGCTTGTTGAGTCACACATTTTATTCTTTAGTTCATTCATCTTTACTTGTGTTTATTGCTATGAGTCATTGGTCTAGTTCAAGGCCTCTAGCTTCTGCTACACCACCAATAATGGGCTCTCACTTGGGCTCCTCTTGGATATCCTGTTGTTGTCCTGTGTCATGGAGATCCTGCTGTTTTAGATCTATAGGTTCAACCCCTTCACATGCTCCAGTGGTTCATAGATGCAGTGGATGTTGGGGTGGGCCAACTCATAGCCCTGGTTCTGGGCCTGAGTGGTAGCTGGGTTGGTCAGCCTACCAGATTTTGTTCATCATCACTTCCCCAGGTGAGCTCTCCATCACTGCCTTGACTAGCTCACCCAGTGCAGCTTGCAGCAAGGAGCAGGCCAGGTCTCCTGCTCTCAAGTCCTCAGATCTGGCTCACCAACACTCACACCACCAAGGACAGCTCTACCATTTTGCCCAGATGAGTTGCAGGGCTCTCTCTCCCGATTGCTGTAGAGGGGGTAGGGGAGGGGGCAGTGTCAGCTCTCATGCTCTCGCACCCTCAGGGCTCAGTGCTGGCTCACCTGAGCCCAACAACAGAGTCAACTGTAGAGTACTTTCCAGGCAGGGTGCAGGGCCTACTCTCCTGTGTGCTGCAGCTGATGAGGGACAGGGCTAGTTCTCTCATTCTCATGACCCTGGGGCCAGCTCTCTCATCTGTTGTGACTTAAATTTTTAATTCAAGATCCCATTCCTCCTGTCTCCTTATGCCTTCAGAATGTACAAATCAGGAAACAGTTGCTTCCTTCATCTCCTGTCTTATAATCTTGTGCCTAGAGAGAAAAGTTGTACAAAATAGAAATGTCTTTCTTATAGTACAGATTAGCAGGACAAGATTAACAATATCCTCTTTGCTAACTCTGCTTCATTCTCTAAGGTGGGAATCTACTCTATTAACCTTTGTGTCCTCAGTCTTATTTCCTATAAACGAACAAATACAAGTGATATACCGAGGTACAGAATTAGAAGCTATTGATTTATTGCCTCCAGAATCTCTAACTTTAAATGAAAAGTGGAGAATTTGCCAGTATCTTGTTCCTGATTCTCCCCTACCTGTCATTCTAAAAACAGTATGTTTACATGCAAGGTTTTGGGGAAAAAAAAGTAATAGAGCATGGTCTTTACTCTGGTAAATTTAGTTAGGAAGATGAGGTGAGATGCATTTGACGATAGCACTGGTGCATGATGAATCTGAGCAGAACTCTGTATTGGATAGTTACATTCTAATTACTTGGTGGTGGTGACTATTGATGTATGTCTCAAACAACTTTAAACTCCTTCAGAGAATGTTGTAAACACTGATTTCTGCCCTTTACTTTGAGTGCCTTGAATGTGTCGATTGAATACCTAAAAGATCATTTTACTTCTAAAATCCTCTTTTAGCGGTATTTTAATAAAAGAAAATTCACGGAGGCCAGCCTGGTCTACAGAGTGAGATCCAGGACAGGCACCAAAATTATACAGAGAAACCCTGTCTTGAAAAAACAAAAAACAAAAAAACAAAAAACAAAAAACAAAAAAAAGAAAAAAAAGAGCCAATTAAAAATAACACATAAAAATGGCACATGAGCAAATGCACTTTTCTAGGCTTGTCCTAAGGACGGAAGGAGGCGACGTGACACACACACCCCCAGCACACTGCATGCGTGATGTCGTGATGTAAAAGTTGGGAAAGAAACATACTCGACGAGCTGTTGGACTGGAATGGACGAGATTTATTTACAATAACAAGAGCTTGTACTGTGAGACTGTAGGTGAGGAGCAGCTCAGACTGATTGCACGCCTTTAATCCCAGCACTTGGGGAAGGAGCCATAAGGCCAACCCAGGGCCCAGCTGCCGATCCTGTGAAGCCCAACAACTTGTAAGTGTTGGTGAGATTGCCCTACTGATCAACCTGTTCAGTTTAGATCCATTCGGGAGAGGTTTCAGAAGCAGTCTGAGGAAACAAGATCAGCTGAGGAGTTGGCAAGTGAGTAGAACATGACCCAAGAATGCAAGAGAAGGAGCCATCCAACCACCGAACCAGATCACCAGAGTCATAAGCCCATCCTACGCCAACTGGGAACAGGTAAGGCCCCATCTCTGGACCAGCAGACCAGGTCTCTACCCACTAGGCCCCAGCCATCGGAGCCCCAGAGACCAGGCAGCTACCTTTCCCTGCTCCCTCACAAACAAAACAAAACAACAACAACAAAAAAAAAAACGAAACCAAAGGGGAAAAAAAAAAACAGCCCCTGCAAACCCAACAACCACTGGAGTCATAAGCCCACCCTACACCAACTGGGAACAGCCATTGGAGCCCCAGGGACTTGACAGCAGCCTCTTTCTCTGCCCCCTCACCAAAAAAAAAATCTCATGTGACACCAACAACCACTGGAGCCATAAGCCTACCCTGCACCAATTAGGAACAACTGCTCCCTGAGACAGAACCAACTAACACTGATTGGACTAAGCTGCTCCCAGAGAAACAGAGCCCAACAGCACCGATTTGACCAAGAACTCCTAGTGGACCAAGACTATCAATTAGAACAAGAGAGGCATCTTCAGACACAGACACTGCCTGCACCGAGCAGAGGAAGAAATGAGTAGATGCCACTGCAAAAATACAGGCAACAACATAAAGATCTATATGACAACGTCAGAACCTAGTGATTCTACACCTGTAAGACCTGAACATACCAAGGCAGAAGAAACAGAAGAAATCGATCCTAAAAATGACTTTAAGAAGATGATAGAGGTCCTTAAAGAGGAAATAAAAAACTCCCTTAAGAGGAAATAAAAAACTCCCTTAAAGAGGAAATAAAAAATTCTCTTAAAGAAATTGAAGAAAAAAAAACACAAAAAATTGGAAGAAATCAAAGAAAGCCAAGAAAAAGTAATTAAACAAATGAAGGAAACAGTTCAATATTTGAAAATTGAAATCGAGACAATAAAGACACAAACTGAGGGAATGCTGGAAATAGAAAATCTGACTAAACAAACAAGAACTACAGATGAAAGCATAACCAACCGAATGCAGGAGAAAGAACAGAGAATTGCTGATGTCAAAAACACAATAGAGAAAATAGATTAATCAGTCAAAGAAAACACTAAAGCCAGAAAAGTCGGGACACAAAACATCCAAGAAATTTGGGACACCATGAAAAGACCAAATCTAAGAATAATAGGGATAGAAGAAGGAGAAGAATACCAACTCAAAGGCACAGAAAATATATTCAACAAAATCATAGAAGAAAACTTTCCTAACATAAAAGAAAGAAATACCTATGAAGATGCAAGAAGCTTACAGAACACCAAATAGGCTGGATCAAAAAAAAGCCCCCTCACCACATAATAATCAAAACAGTAAACATACAGAACAAAGAAAAAATATTAAGAGCCTCAAAGGAAAAAGGCCAAGTAACATTTAAAGGCAGACCCATCAGAATAACACCAGACTTCTCAATAAAGACTATGAAAGCTAGAAGGTCCTGGACAGACATTATGCAGACACTAAGAGACCACCGATGCCAACCCAGACTATTATACTCAGCAAAACTCTCAATCACCATAGACAGAGTAAACAAAATATTCCATGATAAAAACAGATTTAAACAATACCTATCCACAAATCCAGCCCTATAGAAAGCACTAGAAGGAAAAATCCAACCTAAGGAAATTAAACACACCCATGAAAACTCAGGCAATAGATAATCCCACACCAACAAATACCAAAGAAGGGAAACACAACACTACCATCAAAAAATAACAGGAATTAACAATCCCTGGTCATTAGTATCCATCAATACCAATGTTCTCAACTCACCTATAAAAGACACAAGCTAACAGAATGGATGTGAAAACAGGATCTATCCTTCTGCTGCATACAAGAAACACACCTCAACTTCAAAGACAGACACTACCTCAGAGTAAAAAGCTTGGAAAAGGCTTTCCAATCAAATGGATTTAAGAAGCAAGCTGGTGTAGCTATCCTAATATCTAATAAAATAGACTTCAAACTAAAATCAATTGAAAGAGATCAAGAAGAGCATTACACATTTATCACAGGGAAAATCCACCAAGCTGAAGTCTCAATTCTGAACATATATGCCCCGAATACAAAGGCACTCACATTTGTAAAAGAAACATTACTAAAGCTTAAATCGCACATTAAACCCCACACACTAGTAGTGGGAGATTTCAACACACCACTCTCACCAAAGGACAGATCTACCACACTGAAACTTAACAGAGAAATAAAGGACCTAACAATGTTATGACTCAAATGGACTTAATAAATATCTACAGAACATTCCACCCTAACACAAAAGAATATACCTTCTTCTCAGCACCCCATGGAACCTTCTAAAAAATTGACCACATGCTTGGTCACAAAGCAAATCTCAACAGATACAAAAACATTGGAACAACCTCATGTATCTTATCAGACCACCATGCCTTAAAGTTAGATTTCAACCAAAATATATATATATATAGAAAGCCTACAATCTCATGGAAACTGAATAATGCCTACTTGAAGCACCAATGGGTCAAGGAAGAAATAAAGAAATTAAAGATTTCCTAGAATTCAATGAAAATGAATGTACAACATACCCAAACTTATGGGACACTATGAAAGCAGTGCTAAGAGGAAAATTCATAGCACTAAATGCACACATAAAGAAGATGGAGAAATATCATACCAATGACTTAACAGCACACCTGAAATCTCTAGAACAAAAAGAAACAAACTCACCCAGGAGGAATAGATGCCAGGAAATAATCAATTTAAGGGCTGAAATCAATGAAATAGAAGCAAAGAGAACAATACAAAGAATCAATGAAACAAAGAGTTGGTTCTTTGAAAAAATCAACAAGATAGACAAACCCCTATCAAAATTAATCAAAAGGCAAAGAGAGAGCATCCAAATTAACAAAATCAGAAATGAAAAGAGAGACATAACAATGAGGAAATGCAGAGAATCATCAGGTCATACTTCAAAAACCTATACACCATAAATTGGAAAATCCGAAAGAAATGGACAATTTTCTGGATAGATACCACATACCAAAATTAAATCAAGACCAGATAAACTATTTTAATAGACCAATAACCCTTCAGGATATAGAAACCGTTATTAATAGTCTCCCAACCAAAAAAAGCCCAGGACCAGATGGTTTTAGTGAAGAATTCTACCAAATTTTCAAAGAAGAGCTAATTCCAATACTCTCCAAATTGTTTCACACGATAGAAACAGAAGGAACATTGCCAAACTCTTTTTATGAGGCTACAGTTACCCTAATACCCAAACCACACAAAGATGCAACAAAGAGAATTACAGACGATTCTCCCTCATGAACATTGATGCAAAAATACTCAACAAAATATTGGCAAACCGAATCAAAGAACACATCAAAAAAAGTATCCACTGCTGGGTGGTGGTGGCGCACACCTTTAATCCCAGCACTTGGGAGGCAGAGCCAGGCAGATCTTCGTGAGTTTGAGGCCAGCCTGGTCTACAGAGTGAGATCCAGGAAAGGCACAAAGCTACACAGAGAAACCCTGTCTTGAAAAAACAAAAACAAAAACAAAAATATCCACCATGACCAAGTAAACCTAAAAATCCCAGGGATGCAAGGATGGTTCAACATACAAAAAAAAATCTGTCAATGTGATACACCATATAAACAAACTGAAAGAAAAAAACACATGATAATCTCATTAGATGCTGAAAAAGCCTTTGACAAAATCCAACACCCCTTCATGATAAAGGTCTTAGAGAGATCAGGAATACAAGATAATAAAGGCAATTTACAGCAAGCCAGCAGCTACCATCAAAGTAAATGGAAAGAAACTCAAAGAGATTCCATTAAAATCAGGAAGAAGACAAGGCTATCCATTCTCCCCATATTTATTCAATATAGTACTTGAAGTTTTAGCTAGAGCAATAAGACAACAAAAGGAGATCAAGGGGATACAAATTGGAAAAGAAGAAGTCAAACTTTCACTATTTGCAGATGACATGATAGTATACATGAGTGACCCCAAAAATTCTACCAGGGAACTCCTACAGCTTCAGTAAAGTGGCAGAATACAAGATCAACTCAAAAAAGTCAGTAGCCCTCCTATACACAAATGATAAAAGGGCTGAAAAAGAAATCAGAGAAACATCACCTTTTACAGTAGCCACAAATAATATAAAATACCTTGGGGTAACACTAACTAAACAAGTGAATAGCCTATATGATAAGAACTTTAAGTCTCTAAAGAAAGAAATTGAAGATATCAGAAAATGGAAAGATCTCCCATGCTCATGGATAGGTAGGATTAACATAGTAAAAATGGCAATCTTACCAAAAGCAATCTACAGATTCAATGCAATCCCCATCAAAATCCCAACACAATTCTTCACAGACTTGGAAAGAACAATATTCAACTTCATATGGAAAAACAAGAAACCCCAGGATAGCTAAAAATATCCTGTACAATAAAGCAACCTCTGGAGGCATCAGGATCCCTCCTGATGGTGCTGGCATAACTGGATGTCAACATGTAAAAGATTGCAAATAGATCCATATCTGTCACCATGCACAAAACTCAAGTCCAAGTGGATCAAAGGCCTCAACATAAATCCAGTTACACTGAACTTGATAGAAGAGAAAGTAGGAAGTACTCTTGAATGCATTGGCACAGGAGATCACTTCCTAAATATAATACCAGTAGCACACATACTGTGAGCAACAATTAATAAATGGGACCTCTTGAAACTGAAAAGCTTTTGTAGGACAAAAGACACAGGCTGGAGAGATGGCTCAGAGGTTAAGAGCACTGGGTGCTCTTCCAAAGGTCCTGAGTTCAATTCCCAGCAACCACATGGTGGCTCACAACCATCTGTAATGAATCTGGTGCCCTCTTTTGGCCTGCAGGGATACATGCAGGCAGAGCACTGTATTCATAATAAACAAATCTTTTAAAACAAAAAACAAAAAACAAAAGGAAAGTGATCAGAATGGAGAGGCATGACTTTAATCCCAACACTCAAGACATATTCTTTGAGACTGAGGCTCTCCTGCTCCACATATCCAGCTCCAGGCCAGCCAGAGCTATACATTGAGACACTGTCTCAAAAAAAAAAAAAAAAGACACAGTAAATAAAACAAAATGACAGCCTACAGAATGGGAAAAGATCTTCACTAACCCCATATCTGACAGAGGACTGATCTCCAAAGTATATAAAGAACTCAAGAAACTAGACATCAAAATACTGAACAATCCAGCTGGGCGGTGGTGGCGCACACCTTTAATACCAGCCCTCGGGAGGTAGCTTTGTGCCTCTCCTGGAACTCACTTGGTAGCCCAGGCTGGCCTCAAACTCACAGAGATCCGCCTTGCTCTGCCTCCCGAGTGCTGGGATTAAAGGCGTGCGCCACCACCGCCTGGCTTTTTTTTTTTTTTTTTTTTTTTTTTTTTTTTTTTTTTTTTTGAGAACCCTGGACTTTTAAATTATAGCTTGTTTTTATGCTTAAAAAAAGGCACTTTTCATGGAAAACAGTATTTTTAACTGAAATACTATTGTGGTGGTTTGAAAGAATGTGGTCCCCAAAGGGACCACACTATTAAGAGGTGTGGTCTTGTTGGAGGATATGTGTCACTATGGAGGCAGGCTTTGAGGTCTCATGTATGCTCAAGCCAGGCCGAATGAGACAGACCATTTCCTGTTGCCTGAAAGATGTAGAACTCTCAGCTACTTTTCCAGCACCATGTGGTTAGTATTCTGACCTGCCCCTTGAAATCTCGCCCTTTGGCGCTGCCCTATGTCCCAAGGTAAAAGCCTCATTTTAAGGAAAAGCCCCTCACCTTCCTCTCTCTTCTGCTTTTCCTCCCACGAGGTATGTACCCCTCTCTCTCTCTTCTTTTCCTCTTTCTTATCTTCTCTTCATCTCTCTATTATAATAAACCATTTCCATGTGGAAAAAAATAGAAAGAAAATTCACACATGAAGGATATATCTCTCTTGATTCCAGATTATCCGGACCTTGAAGTTAACATTTGAAAGTGAATTGTCGCAAGTTAATTCCATAATTCCAAGGAACCCCCCGAGGTGAGTAAGTCATGATTTAGAAGACAATAAAGAGTTATTAAATAGCAAGTGATTATAATTTGAAACTTTAGGTCATACATGCTTCCTAAAGTAACAACCGCATTAAAATAATTTTAATTTGTGTAAATTATTTAAGTGCTTTCTTTAAGTTAGCCAATGTTGGCAACTGTTGTATAGAGAAGTAATAAATTTATAAGAACATTTATTTATGTACTAAATTTTTTAGGTTAAATATAAATTACAGCGAGATTATCTGTATGTTCAACAGTATGGGAAAGATTGAATTTGAGGACTCAACAAAGTAAGTACTTTTAAGAATGGCAAAATGATGTTAGTATCTGATAGTACCTAAGTCTAAGAGACAAATGAATGTTTAATTTAATTCAAGAGCTAAAAATTACCTAAAAAGGTGCCTTTCTGTAGTTAATTTCTGTTTGTAGTGCTTTTTAAAAGACCTGGAAGAGATTAGTATTAGTGATTTATGCATCAAGGCTCTTTGGATTCATCCAGTGCTAGACTCTAGCATTTTAGAAGATAATGAGATAAACAGAGAAATTACAATGCATAAAATAGAAATGAAAAACAAATAAAATGCATTATGGTTGTGATAGTAGATGTAGACAGTAGAGCTGCTGCAAAGGAATGGAATGATCATTTCTTCTTAGGACAATAGAGAACTTAGAAAAGGATTTTATTTTCACTTACCTGTGGGAAATAAGTGGTAAGTGGAAAGGAGAACAAATGGAAGGTAGGTGTCAGAACAGCATATAGGCAGTAAACTAGCATCCATAGTAGAAAACCTGCCACAGTTCCATTCTATGTATCCCTGTGTGCATAGAGAAGCTCAACCTAGAGACTGTGCTGCTGTGTGACAGCGTTTACACCTTATTTACTTGCTGTTAAGTATGATGGCTACCAACCAAGTGTTGCTTAAATTAAGCACAAGTTAATTGAGACTAAATAAAATGACAAATTCACTTCTTTGGTTTTATAAGCCAGATTGCAAATGCTTAGTTGTCACGTGTCTTAGTATAGTTATGCTGCTGTAACAAAGCGCCTAAATAGAAATTTGTTTCCTCAGTCTAGAGGCTGGAAAATTCAAAATCAGGGCACTGACAAGTTCACCGTCTGATGAGAATCCTGGTCTCTGCTTCCAAGATGGCAACTTATTAGCATGCATAAGGCCCTAGATTCAAATCTTAGTGCAAGGAGGGGGTGGATAGAGTTGATGCCTTCAGTATTGTTGGCCTCACAGGATAGGAAAAAAGGAATGGACAAAATAGGGACAAATGTAGCATCATTTGACAGAACAATAAAGGGCTCAAGATAGTTCTTTCCATTTTGTTATTTTGTTTTTTGAGCCAGATTTCTGTATGTATCCCAAACTGGCCTTAAACTTGTATAGCTCAGGCTTGCTTTGAGCTAGCTTTGAGCTTTCAGTGATACCCTCTGCCTCAGCCTCCCTCAGTGTGTGTCATCACACGTGGTATCTCCATCCATTTTAAAAGGTCCAACTCAAAAGTCTAGCAAGATGACTTAAAGGGTAAAGATGCTTCTACCAACTCTGATGACTTGAGTTCAGTTCCCCAGAATGTACATGGTAGGAGATAACCGATTCCTACAAGTTTTATCTGACCTTCACGCATACTATGGCACATGCATTCCTACACACTTGTACACACGCCTAGTACATGCACTCATACATACATATACAGATAATAAATAAGCAAATGTGAAAAATATTGTAACATATAGTACCATTCAATGGAGTGGAGTCTTCATATTACCAGCATGAAAATTGTTTCAGCATCATCTCAGTACCACCAGCATGAAGATTGTTTTAACATGTGAGTTTTCATGCCAACTCTCAAATCATAGCACTGTTAGTTCAGTACATTTCTGCTATTATTAATAGTTCTGTTGGATGATAAAAACCACTCAGAAGATTTTAAACATGAAAACAGCAATACTTTGCTGACTCCCCAAGGGAGGCCTCACCTTTTTGGAGGAGGAAATGGGGGATGGGTTGGGGAGAAAGCTGGGGGGGGGGAGCAGGAGGAGGGATAAGAGGGGGATCTGTGGTTGATAAGTAAAATGAATAAAATATTTCTTAATAAAGAAAAAGAAGAAAAGAAAACAACAATAGTTAGATTGCATTTTTATGTTTTCATTATTATCTTTATTTTTATGTATACTTCTGTGTGTGTGTACATAGGAGTGCAGGTGCCTGTGGAGGCCAGAAGAAAGCATCTAATCCTCTGGAAGTAGCGTTACAGATGACTGTGAGCTACCTAATGTGGATGCTTGGAACTGAACTCAGGTCCTCTGCAAGAGTAATGGGTGCTCTTAACTGCAGAACTATCTCCCCAGACCCCTAGATTACATTTTTGAAAGTTCACTCTGAGTCTAAGGCTAACTTGATCTACCTAGCAAGTTCCAGGCCAGCCAGAGCTACGTAGTGAGATACTCTGCTTCAAAAGAAGGAAATAAAGAAAAGAAAAACTGTTTTACACACACACACACACACACACACACACACACACACACACACACACAGGAATACAGGAACAAAAATAAATTGGGATAGTGGATATGTTCACTCCTATTTATTGGCCATCTGAGGAGAAAGGTAGAGGGGGATCTTGAGTAAATGTGCTAGTTTAAGGCAAGATCTTGGACTTGATTCCAGATTTAGGTTATTTATGTTGGTCATTTTTTCAAATACCCAGACAAGTGAGGAACCAAATGGTGAGGAGTTTGGTTGTTTGCAACTTTATTTGGAATAATAATCAGCGTCCCAGGTAGTCTTAATTGTGATGTCAGCTTGACACAATCTAGAGTCATCTGAGAGGAGACTCCTCTATTGCCTACATCAGGTTGATCTGAGGGCATGTCTGTGAGAGATTGTCTTATTAATGGATGTAGAAGGGCCCAGCCCACTAGGTGGCACCATTTCCATCGTGGTGGTCCTGAGTTTTATGAAAAAGATAGTTAAAAATTAGCCTACAAGCAGGCTAGCAAGCAGATTTCTGCTTCAAGCTCCGCTTGGGTTTCCCTGACTTCCCTCAGTAACAGACTGTGGCCTGGAAGTAAAGGCCACACAGATCCTTTTCTCCTCATGTTGCCTTCGGTCAGAGTATTTTATCACACCAACAAGAAAGGAAACTAGCACAAATGGCATCAGACTGAAATAGACTGAAAGACCTTGCTAGAGGAACACTGGGTACCAGCCTTCCCACAGACTGGGCCGTGGGTTAGCTTTGGGGGTTTCCCAAAGGATAAAAAATGATAATCAGCAACCTTTTCAGGCAGCATATTCTTCTAGATAATTTTAGAACTTGAATATGGTTACTACCAAATTTCTAAGGTTAAAACCACTCTGCTTCTTTATAAAAGTCTTTGCTAATCTTGCGTTGATTTTAAATGACTACTCTGAGTTAAATTTAACATTTTCTGAAGGCAAGTTCTATAAGCTGTGTGTCCTAATTATTAAAAGACACTTTGCCCAATGAAGCAGGTAATTGAAAAAGTCAAGGTTAGTGCTCTGGAAAAATATTTAAATCTAAAACAATGAAAAAGTGACCTGAAAAATAAATAAATAAGCTTAGATGGTGCTGGAGAGAGAGGATGAAAGCAAACAGAAAAATGTGGTGTTGTATAAGGAAAGATTAATGAGACTAGAGCTAGTTAACTTAAAAGTTGAGTAAGGTCTGGTAATAATAACTATGGAAAAGGTCTTTACAATACAGTACACACAGGCCTTTCAGAAGGGCCCTCTGTACAACTTAGATTAATTTCCCCTAGTACCAAATGTGTTCCTTCTGTTGGAAGGGGCAGATAAACATGTGTTATTAATTCAGTTGCCTTTCTGTAATTTGTAAATTAACTAGCTAGTATTTTGTGAAGAAATAAAGTCTGTCATGAGCTAACTAAAATGTAATTTTTATGGACTCATTCTCTTCCATTTTAAAATTTCTAATTATAAATTTGATAGCCTAAAAGTGTCTGGCTCTGAGGAGAAGGCAGAAGAATGGGAAGTAGGGCTGAGGAGATGGGTTAGTTAGTGAAGGGCTGCTCTGCAGGCTCCCCATGCAAACCTGAGTTCAATCTTAGCACCCATGGAAAGAGCTGGGCACTGTGGACGATCCCTATAACTGCTAAATCCAGGTTCTGTGAAAGATCTTATCTCAGCAAATAAATTAGGTGGAGAGCAGTTGAGGAAGATACCAGACATAAATCTCTAGCTTCCACACACATGTCTGTGGTACACACATGAATGAGTCAGCACACACACAAACTAAATAAACATAGCACACCCAGAGGATTCAGGTAGTGTAACTATGAGCCTGGTGGAAGTGTCTTAAGATTTGTACTCACGTTATTTCCTATACTTATTTTTAAGATGACAAATTAAAGTCAGAAATAATCTTAATATAATTTTAAGTGAAACCCTTAAGACAAATCAAAATGACTTCTTTGGAAAACCTATAATACTTTAGGGTCAGATTATTATGATATGACTGAAGTTTCCCTCATCATACATACATCATCTTGACTTTTTAAAACCCTAAAGATAGCCAAGTGTGCTGGCACACACCTGTAATCTCAGCTTTTGGTAGGCTGAGGCAGAAGGACCGTTGAGTTAGAGACCAGACAAATCCTAGCCATACTGAACTACTTAGAGAGACCCTGCCTCAAACAAAACAAAACAGAATGATCAATCCCAAAGGTTGTTTGGGGCTTTGACTAGGCAGATTCTTTGGGAGTTTGAAATGGGCAGGAGGATTTCTTTAGGGCCAATTACTATGTTCTAAAAAAGTTAGATTGTGGCAAGGTTATGCAACTCTTTAAGGTTACCAAAAATCATTAGATTGTATGGTATGTTTCTGCATCAGTGAAGCTGTTTATGAATTGATCTTTTGGTAAGTATCACACATCAGCTATCATATGGGAAAGAAATAGCTTGAAGGTCAGTATTAAAGTAGTCCTGCTGTGTATTTTTAAACAGATGTTACCCTCAAGAAAATGAAATTGGACAGAATGTTCAAAAATTTAATAATAAAAAGGAACTTTGTTATGATGCATACTCATCACTAGAAAAGAAAAGGGTAGACACAGCTGTCCTGGCTGGTGAAGCACCTGTACTCCCTTTGCAACCAGAGACCCCTGTCAAGCATTTAGAAGGGAAAAGCAAGCAGCCGCAGAAAGAGGTGGCTGTAGTAACGTCTCCCAAGACTATTGCTGTGCTGCCTCAACTGGGATCTAGTCCTGATGTGATAATTGAAGAAATTATTGAGGAAAACCTAGAATGTGAGTAAAAATAGAAATGGGAGGATCTGTTATCTGTAGTTAAAAAGAATTGTTGTTGTCTTTTGTTCATGTTCTTAATAGAAACATACTGCTCTAATTGTATATCTCATATCCCATCATGAGTGAGAATCTATTGATTCCATGCACCTGCCTTCACATATTCCAAATTTGGAAAATTTTGTTTTTAGCTTTTATTTATTTATATTGGGTTGGGAGGTGCTGGAGAGGTCTCACAACTAATGTAGTCTGGCCTAGAATTCACTATGTAGCCCAGGCTAGGCTCCTATTTAAAGCAGTCCCCCTGCCTCAGTGACTTGAGTGCTGGGATTCCTGATATAAGCTACCTTGCCTGGTTTGTTTTTTAAAGGCCTGTGTTGGCAAAGGCCTTTAATTCCAGCAGTCAGAAGGTAGAGGCAGGCAGAGTTCTGTAAATTTTGGGCTAGCCTGGGCTAGCTATACATAGTGAGCCCAGGCCAGGCAGGGTTACACAGTGAGATGCTGTCTCAGACAAACTAAAAACAAACAGATTTGGGGCCTGAAGAGTTGGCTCAGGAATTAAAAGCCTTATTACTCTTGCAGAGGACAAGAGGACCTGGATTTGGTTCCTAGCACATACATGGTGGCTTACAAACATCTGTAACTCCAGTTCCAGAGGATCCAAAACCTTTTTCTGACCTCAGTAGGCACTGGGCACCTACCATGTGGTACACATAAATACACACAGGCAAAATACCAGTACACATAAAAATAAAGTAAAAATTTTAAATCTAAGGAAAAAAAAAACTTCTGAGGTGTAACTTTAATATTTGATTTACTTAGGGTTTTTGACATTTTTATGTTATATATTTAAGCCTGGTACATATGATGCAAATAAATGGTAGATGAAATTTGTAGATGCAGTTTATTATTCTCTTCTTCTTCTTCTTCTTCTTCTTCTTCTTCTTCTTCTTCTTCTTCTTTTGTTTTGTTTTTCGAGGCAGGGTTTCTCTGTGTTGTTTTGGTGCCTGCTCTGGATCTTGCTCGGTAGACCAGGCTGGCCCCAAACTCACAGACATCTGCCTGACTCTGCCTCCCAAGTGCTGAGATTAAAGGCGTGCGCCACTGCCACCCAGCCTATTATTCTGTTCTTAAATTAAGAACACTTCTTAAATCTTTGTTCTGATATTTAATTTGTTAGGAGCTAAACTGTTATAAATATCATTTTATAACAACTAAATATTAAATATAAAAATATTTAAAGAATTTTTAAATTAAATAAGTTGTTTGATCAGACTTACAGTGTTAGTATTCTGTCCATTCTTATAGTAGTAGAATGCTACTATATGTGCTTTTACATTAACTATCTTTTGACAGTTTTTAACACCATTGTCTGTTTTATTGGTTAACTTTGCAGAAGTCTTTTAATTGGAATTTATTTGAAATATTTTAATAGAATTTTAAACACATAGGAGAGAAACAGAGAAGGAGAGTAAGAGAGACGTTTTTAAAGGGGACAATAGTGCTCACTGGAGAAAGTGTAGGCTTCTCAACAGAGACCCAGAATGAAATTTTAAATACAAAGAAGTGGACATAGCTTCCTCTATCTTCCTTGTCATCGATGTTTGAATAACTTGTGATTACCTATCATGACTTTACTTATAAAAAATCTTACCATTCTAGTATTTTACCAATTTAATCACAGCTTTTTAGACACTAGTGTCTGGACACATTAAGAAAATTCCTAAATTTTTCTTTTTTATTTTGATAAAGCATGCGTCACAGATGATCCTGTGGAGACTCCTGGATACCAAAAAATGCCTCCTCAGAAAGAGCTGTCTGTTCCTGTTGGATCAAAAGCAGGTATGCTAACAACTGACCATGCTTGATGGAGTGGCATCTGCTTGATGTATGATAACTCTTTCCTAATATGCTCCGAAGAGCATTTTACTAACTAAATCTATTTTCCTTTTAATGTTAAAAGTTTTTACTGTCTGAAAAACTAGTTACATAGTTACTTTGGTTCTTCAAATTTTTATGTCTGTTTTTAAATTTATGAGGCAAAGTAATAGGTTTCCTTATGGCATTCTCATACATATGTGTCATTAAACTTTGTTCTCATGTGTTCCCCTCCTGCCTCTTGCTTGTCTCCTCCTTCTCAGTTGTCCCTCTTCTGCTTTCACGTCACGTGTGTTCCATTACATTCTCTTTTCCTCCTCTGTTTCTTCTTTTAAATCTCTTAAATCTTTAATTCCCTCTAGATTCTTGACCTGTACACACATAGAGACACACAGATTCTGCATATAAGAAGAAATATACAGTGTTTGTCTTTCTGCAGCTGCCTGTTTCACTTGACATAATTTCCAATTCCATCCATTTTCCTACAAATGCCATGATTTCATTTTTTAGAACAGCTGACTAAAATC
Source organism: Peromyscus eremicus (assembly GCF_949786415.1). Classification (NCBI taxonomy): domain Eukaryota; kingdom Metazoa; phylum Chordata; class Mammalia; order Rodentia; family Cricetidae; genus Peromyscus; species Peromyscus eremicus. The sequence goes on along the minus strand of NC_081425.1, from coordinate 65,799,146 downwards.
CCATTGTGTATATATTGCATTGAATCTTATGTTAGTTACTTTTCTCAATAATAAGACAAAATACCTGATCAAAGCAACTTAAAGATTTATTTAGGCTTACAGTTAAGATAGAGTCCGTAAAGCCAGGCGGTGGTGATGCACGCCTTTAATCCCAGCACTTAAGGAGGCAGAGCCAGTTGGATCTCTGTGAGTTCGAGGCCAGCCTGGTCTACAGAGTGAGTTCCAGGACAGGCACCAAAACTATCCTGTCTCAACACACACACACACACACACAAAAAAAAAAAAAAAAAGGGAAAAAAAAAAACAAGATAGAGTCTACGATGATGGAGAAGGCATGAGAGCAGGAATCTGAGGTGGCTGGTTGCATTCTGTCTGCAATCAAGAAGAAGGGAAGGTGAATACCGTTGCTCTGTTCACCTCCTTTTATTTCAGTCCAGCCCTGCCTGTATTTAAGGTTGGTTTTCCCTCCTCAGTCTGGAACTCCATTGAAATCATACCCAGAGGTTTATCTTCTAAGTGGTTCTAAATCCTGTCACAGTGATTATCATGATTAACCACCCTCTGTCAACTTGACCACAAAGTACCACCCTTGGCCTCTAAAATATTATGCTCATCTCACAATGCAATTAGTCCATCTGTAAAAGTCCCCTTTATAGTATTTAACATCCCCAACACTGTTCAAACATTCATTTTCTTCTGGAACTCAAGGGGGTATATTAATACTGTGAGACTGTAAAAATTTTTTAAAGGTAAATACTTTCAGTATACATTGTCACAGTGTAAGCATTCCTATTCTGAAAGTAAGGAAATGAACATAGTGTGGTTAGTTACTTGCTTTGTTTTTGTTTGTCAGCTTGTGTTGAGCAAGACTCATCTGGGAGAGGGAAACTAAATTGAGAAAATGCCTCTATCAGATGGGCCTGTTGGCAAGTCTGTGGGGCATTTTCTTGATGAATGATTGATGTGGAGAGCTCAGCCTAGTGTGGTTGTCACTATCCTTGAACAGGTGGTTCTAGGTTATAGGAAAAGCAAATTGAGAGAGCCATGGAAAACAAGCCAATAAGCTGTGTTCCTCCATGGACTTTGTTTTGGTTCCTGCTTCCAGGTTGTAGCCTAGAGTTCCTGTTCTGACTGCCCTTCATGATGGATTGTAAGCTGTGAAATGAAATAAACTCTTCTGTGATGTTTATCACAGAGCTGGAAATCAGACTAAGGCATATAGCAAGGAAAGATTGGACTGATACAAAACTAAAACTGTGTAGGGCAAACGTCAAATGCTGTATGTAGCACCATGCCCAGCACCTGAGGCTTGTTATAAATTGGATGTAGCAACAGAATGGATCCTGATTTCACATCCATTAGTCTGTGTCTTTATATTGGGAAATTGAGACCATTGATATTGACAGAGATCAATGACATCAGTGATTGTTGATTCCTGTAATTTGTTGTTATTAGTAGTGGTGGTGGTGGTGCAGGGGTATGTGTGTGTGTGTGTGTGTGTGTGTGTGTGTGTGTGTTTCCCTTCTTTTGATTTTGCTGATCTGAGATTATTTATTCCCTGTGTTTCTACAGTTACTAGTTAACCTCCTTATTTTGGGGTTTTCCTTCTGGTACCTTCTATAGGGCTGGGTTTGTAGATAAATATTGATTGAATTTGGCTTTATCATAGATGTCTTTTTTTTCCACCTGTGGTGTTTAAAAGACAGAAGGACCTGGACAGATGTACCTCAGACTCTTAAGAGACCACAGCACAAATGCCAGCCCAGCAAAACTTGACCTTTACAGTCTCCATTGAGAAGTCAGGTGTAATTCTAATAGGTCTGCCCTTATAAACTACTTGGTCTTTTCCCTTTGCAGCTTTTAATGCTCTTTCTGTGTTCTGATTATGTTCTGATTATTACATTTAGTGTTTTGATTATGGTATGGTGAGGGGACTTTATTTTTTGGTCTAGTCTATTTGGTGTTCTCTATGGTTCTTGTACCTTTATAGGCATCTCTTTTAGGTTAGGAAATTTTTCTTCTGTGATTTTGTTGAAAATATTTTCTAGGCCTTTGAGCTCTGTTTCTTCTTCCACTATTTCTATTATTCTTATGTTTGGTCTTTTCATAGTGTTCCAGATTTCCTGAATGTCTTATATCGGGAGATTTTTAGATTTAACATTTTCTTTGACCGGTGTATCCATTTTTTTTAATCGTGTCTTTAATGCCTTAGATTCTCTCTTCTATCTCTTTTATTCTGTTGGTGAAGCTTGACTCTGTGGTTCCTGTTCAAATTTCTGAGTTTTTCATTTCCAGAATTCCTTCAGTTTGGATTTTCTTTATTGATTCTGTTTCTATTTTCAGGTCTTGAACAGTTTTATTCATTTTCTTCCACTGTTTGTGTTTTCCTGGATTTCTTTAAGGAATGTATTCATTTCTTCTTTAAGGCCCTCTATCATCTTTACACAGGCGGTTTTAAGGTCTTTTTCTTGTGCTTCAGCTGTGTTAGAATACTCAGGGCCTGCTGTGGTAGCAGTGCTGGGCTCCAGTGGAGACATTTTGTCCTGGCTATTATTGATTGTGTTTTTACACTTGGCATTACAATCTAGGCATCTGGGATCGTGAAGATTATAGGTCTAGGTGCCAATGTCTGGTTTTGTCCTTGTTGGGTGGGTGTTTTCTTCCTTGGGTTTTGATTCCTTTCTAGATTTTCAGAGAGTGTGATGTCTGTGTGTTGCCTGGTAGGAAATTTTCTGTGGACCTGATGGGTATGGCCACTGGGGGTTCCAGATAAAGTGTGTTTCTGGGTATTGGGTACTGACACTTAGGAATGGGGATAGGCTAGGGTTCTTTAGGGGTTCACAGGAGAGAGTAGAGCAGAGTGTTCCATCATGACCTGCTTACTTAGTTTCTTTGTAATGGGGGTAGAGAGTGAAGAGAGGTCACTCCAGAAGGTCTGCTATAGAGCTGGGGATGAGACTGGGGAATTGGATCTGGAGGAACAAAAGGAGAGGGGGAGATCTACAGTCAGCCTACCTGCTTCCCTGGCAGGAGTTGGGAGGTTAGGAGGGAGTGCCTGCTGGAGTTGGGAGCTGGGATAAAGCACAATTAAGGAGAGGGAGCTTAGGAGGGGAAAGTCTGTGGATTCTCAGCAGATGGGAACATGGGGTCCAGAGAAAGCCACTGCAGGTGTTGTGCTGCGGAGCTGGGGGTGAGACTGAGGGATTGGGTCTGGAGGAACACAGGGAGAGGGGAAGATCTACAGTCTACCCTATTCCCTGGCTCTTTTCCCATTCTTTAAAAGCTGGAGCCTTCAGTGAGTGGTGGTTTGCACTCAAGGTGCCTTTCTGTTGTCCTAGAAGAAAGTGTGCAGTTTCTTTTTCTTTTTCTTTTTCTTTTCTTTTTTTTTTCTTTCCCCGAGACAGGGTTTCTCTGTGTAGTTTTGGTGCCTGTCCTGGAACTCACTCTGTAGACCAGGTTAATAAAAGACACTTGTATATTTCATTTAATATCACTGATAAGGTTCAAAGAGACAGGCAATAGTTGGATGCTTTGCCGCTGGATACTTACTCCTGTCAGGATCTTTGTTGTTTTTTGCCAGTGCACCACAATTTTTGTCCGGAAATAGTCATGTCCATCCTTCTGTATTGTCTCCTCTTACCTATGCAGTGATGGGGGTGATATCTTCAAAATATCCTTCCGGCTAGTCAATCCAGAGGGCTTGCTTATGGAGAATCTTAATTTCAGGGTCCTTCCTGTACGTGTGCCGCAGCCTGTGTGCCTGGTACTGCCCTTGCTTTCCCCCTGCTCCTCCCACGCTGTACCAGCTCCTGATCACATCTTCCTAACCCACTTAGTATTTTTCTTGACCCTCCCTCTTCCCACAGCACCTGCATCCAGGAAGAGAAAACACCTCCTGGCAGCTCAGACCTAGTGTTGGCACATAATAAATACTTGCACTTGCCATTTGATTGCCACTTTGAACTCTGATCACTTTTTTTTCCTAAGAAAGAATTTTTTTTTTTTTTTTTTGGTTTTTCGAGACAGGGTTTCTCTGTGTAGCTTTGCGCCTCTCCTGGAACTAACTTGGTAGCCCAGGCTGGCCTCAAACTCACAGAGATGCGCCTGGCTCTGCCTCCCGAGTGCTGGGATTAAAGGCGTGCGCCACCACCGCCCGGCATGAAAGAATTTTTTTATGTGTGTGGATGTTCTGCCTACATGTATGTCTGTGCATCACATGCATGCCTGGTACCCAAGGAGGCCAATCTGATCCCCTAGAACTGGAGTTACAAATGGTTGTGTGTGGAAATGCAGTATTATGAAAATATCTGTAACATTCTAAGAGATGGAACTTTTGCTAGACCTCAGAGCTGAAGTTAATAATACATCTTGAGGTCCCTTAAGACTTAAGACTGCTAGCCTACTGTGTATTCAAACTGTTTGCTTAACCTGCCTTTAAGAGAACAGTGTAGGGGCTGGAGAACTGGCTCAGTGGTTAAGAGCACTGGCTTCCCTTCCAGAGGATCCCAGGTTCAATTCCTAGCACCCACATGGCAGCTCACAACTGTCTCTAACTCCAGTTCCAGGCGATCCAACACCTTCACACAGATAGATAGATTATATATATACATACACATAGCTATAATCTTGTTATGTTCCCTTCTATTCCCCTGACCCAGACAATGCATGTGTATCATTTGCTGAAAGCAGCAAACACAGAAGTTAAAAGCAGCCTTCCAAAATCTACCATAAAAGTTAAAAACAGCCAGGCGCTGGTGGCTCATGCCTTTAACCTCAGTACCTGGGAGGCAGAGGCAGGCTCTCTCTGCGAGTTCAAAGCCAGCGTGATCTACAAAGCAAATTCCAGAAACAGCCAGAGCTGTTACACAGAGAAACCCTGTCTCGAAAACCAAAAAAAAAAAAAAAAAAAAATGAAAACAACTGTGGTGATATATTATGTACCCTAATAAAATTTGCCTGAAGATCAGAGAACAGAACAAGCCACTAGATTAAACATAGATGCCAGGCAGTGGTGGCACACAGCTTCTTTAATCCCAGTACTTGTATCACCTCAAACAACATTTATGAATATTGGTTAATAAACAGTGATGTTTGTTATTTGGGAAAGTTAGGATCAGTGAGAGCCCGTGACTTGGCCCTTCTAAGACTGTTAGAGATTTCTGTAAAGAGTCCCAATGCTTCCCCATGTGATGCTTTCTGTGCTGTCCAGTACATACAGAGTGAACCCTTTGTGAGGGATGGACACAGATACAGATGCAGGCACAGATTCAGGTTCATGCAACAGAAGACACAGGGAGCAGGAAGTAGAGAATTCAAATCTGGACTCGCTCTTGGTTAAATGGCTCCAAGGGGAGCCATTTTTGCTTTTATTTCTTTCTTCAATGTGACACTGGTACATTACTTTTATTGCTTTTATTTCTTTCTTCAATGTGACACTGGTACATTACTGATACTTGGAGTTAGTCACTAGTGTATATAATCCTTGCAGTTGTGAACTGCCTTGTAGGTGCAGAGATTTGAACCCTGATCTTCTGGAAGAATATCCAGTTATCTGAGCCATCTCTCCAGCCCTTTTTGATCATTATATTTTTAATCAATTCTATTTTAAACTTTTCAGTGGTTATTACTTTCAATTATGCTGTTAATTCTACTGTTGTTATCCATTTGAGGAATTACTTTAGACGATTATGTAAGTCTAAGGCCACAGACTACCACTTTGTTTTAAATCTTCTCTGTGGAGGTAGGCCAGCTTCCTCACCAAGACCTTAGATTTCTTTACCCAATTCTTAATCTTATTATAGATAGTCTTTGTAGTTTATATTAGGTAGTTTAAATAGTCCGTTGTTCAGTTTCTGCCATATAGCTATACTTGGCTATATTCAGTTCCAGGACTTAAAGCCTTGCTCAGTACATAAGTATATATTAACTAATCAAAAAGTACTAAATATATATGAAAATATTCTTAAATTTGTATTAAAATATTCTCAGTTGTCTTGCCACTTATGCTTATTCTATTTTGTACCTCCTTGTATAGTTTTTTAATGTATATGCAAATAAATACACATACATTATCTTTTTTAATATAGAATGCAACATACCATATACACTGTTTGTGGCATTTCTCCTTAGCATAATTTGGAGATCCTTTTCTAGCAGTAGAAATAATTGGACTAATTATTCCTATATAAATAAGAACTTTTACTGTCATTAACTCTCTCTGTTCCACATGCACCAAAGGACACACTTCCCTAACTATTACTGTGTACTTTGACTTGGCCTAGGCAGATTGTCTTTTAACTTAATTTACAAGACCTGGATGCAGAGTAGCCATCCGCTGTATTGCTTTTGTAGTATTTATATGTATTGACCTGATTTTGGTGGACTCTCCTGGGATTCTAATCATTATCAATGTGATTCTAAGATCCAACTAAGTTCACAAAAACACTGAAGTTTTATGATAGAATAGTTATAGCACATAATGTGACTGTAGAACTTCACATGAACTTGAGTTTGACCTATAGAAAATGTTTCTCCAGTTAGACAAAGTATTTGCAGTTCTTGTTGCTAAAGAGTTCATAGTGGAGGCAGTGTCATTCAGTGGTATAGCGTTTGCCTAATGCACATGTCAGCCATGTTTTGTCCCTGACAGCACACACGCACAAGGAATTTGGGGTTTAGACTCTTTCATTAGACCTAGTTATTTTAAAAACTCATTGCTATAAGACAGGTTTGTTTTTGTTTCTGTTTGTTGTTGTTTGTTTGCTTGTTTGGGATTGTTTGTTTTTAGGAAATTACAGTTGCTCACATTTTATGGTTCTTTCCTAGATCATGTTTTAATAATGTGCTTTAAATATGGATTCTTGACAGGTTGTCCAGAGCTAGTCTTTGTAAGCCATGTAATACATCCTTGCCACTTCTATGTGCGGAAATATTCACAAATAAAAGATGCAACAGTATTGGAGAAGAAGATGAAGCAAGTTTGCAATAAGAGCTTGCACCTTGATCCTTCAGACATTCTGGAGCTAGGTAAAGATTCCTCCAAAATTATACTATCAAGTTTGTTTTAAATACTGTAATTATTGACCGACCTACATAGACTTGCTAAAAGATTTTTTTAATATTCACATAAAAGTTTTAGTGTTATTTAACATAAATTATTTGGTAAGTTAGCTAAATATTAAAATCAAATCTTTTTTTTTTTTTTTTTTTTTTGGTTTTTCAAGACAGGGTTTCTCTGTGTAGCTTTGCGCCTTTCCTGGAACTCACTTGGTAGCCCAGGCTGGCCTCGAACTCACAGAGATCCGCCTGGCTCTGCCTCCCGAGTGCTGGGATTAAAGTCGTGTGCCACCACCGCCCGGCCAAATTGAACATTTTTTTTTTTTTTTTGGTTTTTCGAGACAGGCTTTCTCTGTGTAGCTTTGTGCCTTTCCTGGGACTCACTTGGTAGCCCAGGCTGGCCTCGAACTCACAGAGATCTGCCTGCCTCTGCCTCCCGAGTGCTAGGATTAAAGGCGTGCGCCACCACCACCCGGCTAAAATCAAATCTTGACACATGTTTAGAGTATAACAACTCCATTATAAAGTGAGTTGCTTTTTAAATTACAGATCTATGACAGTTTCTCTAGACCTCTTCAGAATATAGGACTGTTAAGAGAGTGGGTTCCAGCTTACCTTGTTTCTCCTACCTCACTATGGCTTGAGCTAGACTTGCAGCCTCTCTGTTCTGTTAGGATAGACAAGAAGTTAACCCTTTCCTACCTACCATCCAGACCATAGCAAATGTTCTATAATGAGACAGGTTAACAAGAGAGAAGAAGAAGAAATATAATAATGTACATAGGAGCTATAAAAAGGCTAGAGGGTTGAAGTTTAACCACTTCTTAGAGAAGAGAGAGCCAAGGTGAAAGAGAAGGAAGCCAGAGCCAGGAGTAAATTATTGCAAATACATGCAAATAAAGCCCTTCAGGAAATCTCTGAGAGCTGACCTCAGAACAGATAAAAAGCCTATCTATGCTATTTGATGACTTTTTACTGTCTTCTTTTTTCTGATGATTAATCTTTTCTGTCTTTCTGAATATTGCTATGGAGTTTAAGACAATCCTAGTATTTTGGAAGTTCTCTTAGATAAGGAAACTTTAGGGAGGCAGACCTTATTTTTTGCTTGAGGGAAAACCTAGGGAAGGTTAGAGAGGCCTTGGTCCTGGCAGTTTGTTTTGCTTCGTCTGTTAAAATGACACATTTGACATACCATTTTCTGAGCCTCACACCTCAGTTTCCTACAATAAAAGAACCAACTCCATATCGGGTGTAGTGGGGAACACCTTCAATCCCAGCACTCAGGAGGTAGAAGCAGGCAGATCTCTGTGAGAGTTCAAGGCCAGCCTGGTCTACATAGTGAGTTCCAGGACAGCTAGAGATACATAGTAAGACTCTTTCTCCAGAAAACAAACAAAACAAAAAAACCACAGGGTGGTGGTGGTGCACGCCTTTAATCCCAGCACTCGGGAGGCAGAGGCTAGCGGATCTCTGTGAGTTCGAGGCCAGCCTGGTCTACAGAGTGAGTTCCAGGACTACACAGAGAAACCCTGTCTCAAAAAACTGAAGAAAAAAAAAAAGAAAGAAAGAAAAAGAAAAAATACAACTCCATAGGATTATTGTCAAGATCAAGTGGTTTCGAACACAAAAGGATGAAAACATTGACAGCTCATAGGATACATTCATTTTCAGGCCTCTTTCTTAATCGTTTTCATAGACAGTAGTTTGAACTAAGTCCTTAGTTTACCCTCCCCTTCTCTGAATCACACTGCTAATGAGTGTTAATTAATTTTGGAATTTCATATTCATTGTATTTTAATTCTAACTTGCTTTTACCGAGAGAAAGTAGTGTATCATGTAAGTCAATATATTCATAGGTGTATGTGTGAGGGAATAGTGAGCTAGTGATTTGTGAAAGGCCTTCCTTTAGCTTTTTGATGGCAAGACAATCTCATGTGACTGTGCTAATAATAGTTTGTAAAACAAAGCTCCTCACTGCGTAACAACTTGTACTTTGTATTTTTAGCCCCTCAATTAGCCTATGAGTTTCTGTAGTAAAGAAACTGCCACAGTACGTTACCTTTTATTCTCATAGCACTTGGCAGTACTGTATGATTTAATAAATCAATGAATTAAGACTTCTCAGTTGGAAAACTGAGACACATATTTGTAAGTTAGAGCTTTACTTAGTGTCTTTTTTTCATAAACGCTAATGATTTGTCTCTCCTATTAGGTGCAAGAATATTTGTCAACAGTATTGAGAATAGAATGTGGTGTCGAGGAATTATCACTGAAATAATTCCAACAAAAACTAAAAATATTAGAAAACCATGTAATCCAACCAAATTCTCAGTCTGTGAAATTTCACTAATACAGATATTCATGGTAGATTTTGGAAATTCTGAAGTCCTGATCATCACAGGGTATGAATCTTTGTGATTATTTTATGTTTGTGGCCTGCTTAGAAAGAGGATTAAAGGAAAGAAAGAAGTTAGTAACAGTAAAAGACTTATCATCGTTCACTTCCAAGATCTCTGTTTTATTATTTTGCTGTATATTTGTCTTACAAAGTAAGTTAAATATTGTCCTTTATCAGTATTATTAGAAAAGGAACTTGAAAAAGAGCTTTTTATGTGCTCTAGATGCATATCTTATGTTGTCGCAGAGCAGAGGATAATATACTGATGCTTCTAAATAAAGTATTAATAGTTAGCTATAAGCGATTGGCTAAATTTTTAATCTTACTGCTATAAATTCATTAAGGGATGTTTAAGAGTCATGCTGTCTAACTTACTATAGGTATTCAAAACTCTTTTCCTAGGTCTTAGGGAAAGAAATTGAAATGGTTTTGTAGTGAGAACCACTACTGTCTATAGCATGGCTACTTTATTTAATGCTCACAATTTTATAAATATGAATATATATGTATATACATGTATATGAGAAGATGAGTCATTATTGTCTTTAAGTTTAAATTGAATAAATTCAAATAAAGGTAGTCAAGATTTAATTCTATGTAATAAAATAGTTTCTGTTTAATAAATAATAATAAAATTATTAATAAAAAGTATTACTTTAGAATATAAGTTCTGCAAGATTTAACTTCAGGTAGTTATCCTTAGAAGTACACACCTTATAAAGGAGAAAAGATGTTCAAAGATTGAAACATTTTTTATTTATCTTTCTTTCTTTTTTTTTTTTTTTTTTTTTGAGACAGGGTTTCTCTATGTAATTTTGATGGCTGTCCTGGATTTTAGTCTGTAGATCAGGCTGGTCCTGAACTCACAGAGATCCACCTGCATCTGCCTCCCAAGTGCTGGGATTGAAGAAGGCAGGCATAACCACCACCTGGCTATTTATCTTTCCTGAGACAGGGTCTTATGACATAGCACGGGCTGGCCTGGAACTCACTTTATAGACCTAGGTTGGCCTCAAACCAGCAGAGATTCATCTGCCTCTGCTTCTACCTCCTGTGTACTGAGATAAAAAGTGTGTATGACCAACTATGCCCAGTGGAACATTATTCTCAATATTACTTCTTCCCAGAGTTGGTGACACACATATGCGACCAGAGCATGTTGGTGAACAACATATTACACTAAGTGACTTCTGTCTGCTTCTACGGAAGTCTGAACCATATAGTGAAGAACTGCTGAAAGATGTCCCACCTTTAGCACACCTGTGCTCCTTGAAAGACATCGTTCCATACAATTCAGTAAGTGGGATGGAAAGTGATTCTCCTGAAAAAGCTGTTGGAGTTTTAGTTGTGTTGCTGAGCTAGTCTGAAAGAACCAGTTAATCTTGACAAACACATTCTGCTTACGAACTATTAGTGCTATGATCCTCAGCTTCCATAGCTGAAAATATTTTAATGAAATTTTGAGTTCAAGAAAGTTCATGTGAACATAATGAAATATCCAAGTTAAACACTACATTTTAGAGTCAATTTTGTAGGAAGAAATCAGTTAGGAAATGGGGCACTATATTTCTAAACATTTTCCCCTCTTTCTCTGTATTTTATTTATGACTCACATAGCATTCTGTTTGGAATTATTTATTAATCTTTTCCCCTAAGAATCCTAGGAGATTGGAATTGTATATAAAAGTATCTGTGTGGCAGTTCTTCTGTTATGAGGTCTATGAAAGCAGAAGTCTGTGCCTTGGTTCATCATTGCATTCCCAACGCATAGCAGCTCCTCTTCTACTTCATAGTGGGTATTCAACAGTGGTGAGCAGAGTAAATGAGTGAATGATCTTTGGTTTTTCAAGATAGGGCTTTTCACTGTAGCCCTAGCCATCTTAGAACTCGCTGTATATCCCAGGCTAGCCTTAAACTCAGCAATCCCCCTGCCTCTGCCTCCCAAGTGTTAGGATTAAAGACATGCATCACCACAGCCCAGCTTTGAATTTTTTTTTTAAGTAAAATGAGGCTAGAAAGATGACTCAGCAGTTAAAAGCACCTGCAGAGGACCAGAGTTCAGTTTCTAGCAACACATCAGACAACTGTTTTGTTGTTGTTGTTTTTTGTTTTATTTTGTTTTGTTTTGTTTGAGGTAGGATTTCATATGGCCCATACTGGCCTCAAACTCCTACATAACCACAATGCCCTTAAAATTCCAGTCTTCCTGCCTCTGCCTTCTGAGTGCTGAGATTATGGAGTTGTCCTAGCTTGATCCCTGTTGCTGTAGTAAAACACTGGCCAAAAGCAGCTTGGGGCAGAAAGGGTTTATTTGACTTGTACTTCCAGCTCAGAACCATGGAGGATGCCCATGCTGTTTGCTTACTGGCTTGCTTGCAGGCTCATGATTAGCTAACTCTATTAAACAGCCCAACACCACCTGCCTGGGGATGGTGCTGCCCACAGTGGGTGGGCCCTCCTGCATTAATTAAAAATCAAGACAGTCTTTAACAGACATGTCCTCAGACCAATCTGATTTAGGTAACCTGAACTGAAGTTGCTCCTCTCTTATGACTCTAAGGTATATCAAGGTGACAAGACTAGTCAGGATAACAGTTCTTATTAATAAAACCAAACCTGAGCCAGGTATTGGGTTAAACACTGGAAGATCAGAGAGACAGAACAAGCGACAGCTACCCTCACCTGGCCAACTTCTCAGCTGGTCCTGTTTCCTCAGACTGGAAGCTTCTGTGTCCTCATCCCAATGGCTCTCAGCTGAACTGCTGCTAGAAGCTTGAATGCTTAACCAGCCAAATGCTTAACTAGGAAAATGCCTAACCAGCCAAATGCCTCTAGTTTCTGGTCTCCACACCTTATATATCTTTCTGTTCTTGCCATCACTCCCTGGGATTAAAGGCTGGCTTTCTGGGATTAAAGGTGTGAGTTACCATGCTTGGCTGTATCCTTGAACAGATGGATTTCTGCCTCTGGAATGCTAGGATTAAAGGCGTGTGCTACCACTGCCTAACTTCTATGTTTAATATTGTGGTTGTTCTGTCTCTGACCCCAGATAAGTTTATTAGCATGCACAATATTTTGGGGAATACAATACCACAATGGCCAGACTTGGTTAATGTAGTACTGGGTTTTGTTTTCGCTGGGCAAGTACACTGCCAACTGAGCTACATCCCTAGTCATCAGGTTTTCTTTGTTTAGTTGAGGGAGTCCCTGCAGGTGTCACACAGGGAAGAGAACCACCCAAAGAAATAGGAATGAAAACCTGGTGCAGACTGATTTCACCCTGGATCAAACTTAAGGGAGTCTAATGTCAGATGGTTTATTCCCAAAGTGTTTAAGTCCAGTATAGTTTAGAAAAAAGTTTCCTGGGGTAATACAATCCCCATTGCACAAGGAAGCATAATTACATCGAAACTCAACTCAGGGTACAGATCATTTCCTCCAAGAAGATGGGTTCTAGAGAAAAGCTACCTGTACCACCTTAAGGGCCTAAAGGTCTGGTCTGGTCTCAGCATACAGACAGTGTAGAGATCATGTGGGCTATTAGCCATCTCTGGTCCTGATTGTGGGAGCTTGGAGAGCCTCTGTCTAGCAGGGTCATTTAGATTACTAGCCACCTCCAGTCCTGGCTGTAGAAGCTTGATATGGCCTGGCCCTACAGATAACACATATCACCAGGCAATTAGTTTCCAATTCTCAGCTTTCTGGATGGAAAAACAGGTTTTTCATTTTTCCCATTGGAAAGAGAATCCTGTGTGCTTAACATTCCTGGTTTCTCTGGAGATTTGTGGGCACAAAGACCTTTGTGCTATGCTACCAACATTTAGTGTCCATTATTTAGTCTCTGTTATGCTGTTACAGTACTGTGGTCTTAAATTCAGAATTCAGAATTACCTTTTGAAGTTTTGTAATTTAAGTGGAAAATTTATATTCAATATATTTTAAAGTCATTATAATTTTCATTAATATTTTTGTAGATGTATTTATTTTATATTATATTAATATTTTGCCTCCATATATATAAGTGTGTGCCTGGTGGCTATGAAGGCACCAGACTCCCCTGGAACTAGAGTTACAGATGGTTATGACCCACCAGGTGGGTGCTGGGAATCAAACCCCAGTTGCAAGAGCAGCAAGTACTCCAAACCACTAAGCCATTTCTCCAGCCCCCAGTTTTCATTACTATTCTAAAGTGACTTACAAACTTATAACCATCTTAAGGTTGTATCTGTAGATCATCATATATCTACATTGTACATATAAAGACTGCTTTTGGTTTACAGCCTCAGCTGTTTCCTAAATGCTTATGATTGGTTCAGTGCCTTTACTTAAAGTTGTAGGTGGGCTGGTACAAAGCTATATCCAACACTAACATTAGATCTAACTGTAATTACTAACTACTTTGGAATTTATTTTCTCCCATAGAGTAAAGGCTGGGAAAAGGAGGCAAAAGTAGAATTTTTGAAAATGGTAAATAACAAGGCTGTTTTAATGAAAGTTTTTGGAGAAGAAGATGATGTGCTTATTGTAGATCTGCAGAAACCACCAACAAATAAAATCAGCAGTGATATGCCTGTGTCTCTCAGAGATGCGTTGGTTTTTATGGAACTAGCAAGGTAAGTAACTTGTTAAAACTTAAATATTCTTCAAGATTGAAGTTGTATGGGCTTGAGAGATGGCTCAGCAGTTAGGAGCACTAGCTGCTCTTATAGAATACACAGTTTGGTTCCCAGCACCCACAAGGCAGTTCACAATTGACTGTAACCCTAGTTCCAATGCTGCCTCCTACTCTCCTTAGACAACACATTCATGTGCGGTACATATACATACCTGCAGGTAGAAGACTCAGAAACATAAAAGTAAACCTTTTTTTAAGATTATAGCTATAAATAGGAAAAGAAAGGTTTTAAAAATAAGGGAATCTGGCCTAGGCATGTAGCTCACTTGTTAGAATGTCTGCCTAGCATGCACAAAGCCCTGGGTTCAATCCCTAGCACCCTATGAACCAGGCGCGGAGGCACATTCTGATAGCCCTAGTACTCAGGAGGGAAGGCAAAAAGATCAGAAACATAAGGTCATCCTTAGCTACATAGCAAGCTCAAAGCCAGGATTGGCTACAGTGAGCCTCTGTCTCAAATAGTGATGATGATAAAAATCATAGGCTCATGCTGGAGAGATGGCTCAGTGGTTAAGAGTATGTGCTGTTTTTACAGAGGATCTGATTCAGTTCCAGGCACTCACATGGTAGCACATAACCATCTGTAACAACAGTTCCAGGGCATCTGATTCTTTCTTCTGGTCTCTGAGGGAAACCAGGCATGCATGTGGTATACATACATGCTTACAGATAAAACATACACATAAAATAAGTCTAAAAAAATTATTGTGAGCTCTAAACTGAACTTCAGTGGTTTCAAAACATTGCTATCATGTTATCTAAGTATAGTTATTTATGAAAATTGCACTTAGTTTGGTTTGAGAAATTAGAGAAATTAAGGCAACTTAAAATAGAGACTGAGGGGTTTGGGGATTTAGCTCAGTGGTAGAGTGCTTGCCTAGCAAGCACAAGGCCCTGGGTTTGATCCCCAGCTCAAAAAAAAAAAAATAGAGACTGAGGAAGTGGCTCAGTAGGTAAAAGTACTTGCCACACCAACTTAAGGACTGAGTTCTAATCTCCAGACCCACATCAAACACCTCTGTACACACAACACAGGCATGGAATCTCAGTGCTCCTATGGAGAGATGAGAGAGAGGGAGGCAGAGGTAGGAGAAGCTCTGGAAACTCATGAGCCAGCTAGCCCAACCTGTACAGCAGAAGAATGGAGGTGTCATGTCAAACAAGGTGGAAAGCTAAGACCTATACCTGAAGTTGTTCTCCACGCTCCACATATGTACCGTGAACACCCTCATTTTTACACGTACCTTACACGCACACAAATAGAGTAAATAAAAAATAGAAAATATGGGGGTTGGGGATTTAGCTCAGTGGTAGAGCACTTGCCTAGCAAGCACAAGGCCCTAGGTTCGGTCCTCAGCTCCGGGGAAAAAAAATAGAAAATATGTAAGATACTAAACATATTTTGAGTTTTGTTAACTTTATAAGAAGCTATTAGAGTTCCAAGAATTGTAATTTAGCTGTTCCTGACTTAAATCATTTAGCCTTTTGGATGGGTTCATGACCACTAATCTATACTTAATGTCTGGATCTAACATAGATACTTAGCATTTCCTTTTTCTGTTTGTTTCACATAAACCAAAATTAAGGTGACTTAAGTAACTATGGAGACACCAGAAGATTCTAATTCTCTATCCTGTGGGACTAGGTAACTCCAGAAATGGCCCACATAGGTTTCCTTTAGAAAAATAGAGATATAGAAACTGGAAAAGGCCACAGAGATTCAGCTGTCCACACCTGAGCACCACCACAGTCCACAGCAATCATTGAAATGCCTTTGACAAGTTCTAGCTCCAAAATGCCCATACAAATCTGAGGCTTTTTTATTGAGCTCCTATTCGTCCTGGATGAATAAGTGGAAACCATGCCAAGAAATACGTTAGAAGAGAGACATTGAAAATGGTATACTTTTGGTAAATAAGTCAGTGTTGGTACAAGCCAAAAACCTTTATCAGAATGGCTTTGCTTATTATGCTTTTAATTAGGTTTAGGTCACAATCGCCAAGAAGTCACAGTGAAAAAAATACAACTTTATGCTATCATCCACCCGTTTTGCCCGAAGAGATGACAGAAGTTTCAGTCATGGTTTGCCATATAAATAGCCCTACTGACTTTTACCTTCAGTTGGTAAGTATATGTATATATTCTTTTAAGAGTTTTGGGGTTTGTTTGTTTGTTTATTTTCAGAGATGAGGACCTAACCTGGGGCCTTACACTTGCTAGACAAGTGCTCTACCACTGAGCTAAATCCTCAACCCTTTGGATTTTTAAATAGAAATATTTAACAGGAGTGAATAAAAATTAATTAAATCTCATAGTAATATCTGGACTTCTGGCTCTCAGTCCTCCTGTTCCCACTTCCACAATAGTCCCTGAGCCTTTAGTATAGGGATTGTGTTGTAGGTATCTTATCAATTGAAATGATGTTTATAAAAACCATAGGAAAATATATTACTTTGTTATTTTATACACACACACACACACACACCCTTGAATGAAGTTATACCACTTGGGGTGAAAATACTCCCCTAAGGGCCATAAATTATCTTAACAAAGACTTCAGTGACAGGCAGGGGAAACCCCCTTGGAGTTGTTGGTCAGGACTATAGGAAGACCTGTCTCAAAAAATATATATATATAGGGTTTGTGAATTTACCGCATTCTTAAATAAAATAGGTTTCTTTTATTAAAGTAGGCTATTTTGTATGGTCTGAAAGTATTGTTTCTAAAGTTTCTATGCTTCTCTTTCCCCTAGTCAAGAGTGTTAAATTAGTTCTCCAAATGCCAGTTATTAATGTTAAGAAAATTTGTTGGGCTGGAGAGATGGCTCAGAGGTTAAGAGCACTGACTGCTCTTCCAGAGGTCCTGAGTTCAATTCCCAGCACCCACATGGTAGCTCACAACCATCTTTAATGAGATCTGGCACCCTCTTCTATGTACATAATAAATAAAACTTTAAAAAAAAGAAAAAGAAAAAGAAAATTTGTTTGTTTCTTTGAGACAAAATCTTGCTATTTGTCCTTGGCCTGCTTGGAACTCAGTATACAGACCAGGCTGGCCTCAAACTCATAGAGATCTGCCTGCCTCTGCCTCTTGAGTGCTGCGGTTACCAGTGTGGACCAGTCCTATTGCATTTTGATTTAAGAGAGAATTACCAGTTTATTTTAAAACTGCTAGATAAATTATAAGGAAGTAGATATTTGTGGCATCAAAGCTATCAGACTATGAGCACAAGAAAAATAATATTCCTTTCTGATGAGAAAAGTCAGAATCATGGTCACAGTTAACACATAAATTTTAGCATACTAATAGTGAATTGTAAGTATTACATCTTCCAGTGCATTGCAGCATAGTGTACAAAATCACCAGTAAAAATTAAGCAAAAAAGGTTTGGCTGAAATCTATCAAACCTTTGGATATAATAGTCACTTTGGGGAAAATACAGTGGGTATACTGTACTCAATAGCATAAGAAGAATGCTAACAAGATGGCTCCTTGGATAAAAAAGAAAAAAAAACTTGCTGCCAAGTCTAGCAACCTGAGATTGGTCTGGGAACCCATATGGTAGGAGAGAATTACTTTTGCAAGTTGTTAAACCTTCACAGGGATGGTGTAATACATGTACTCACACATACATAAATGTGATTTTAAAAACATTTAATAGTATAAGGATATAACCTCATTGTGATAGTTTGAATATAATTGCTCCCATAATCTCATAGGGAGTAGCACTATTAGGAGTTGTGGTTTTGTTGGATCGGGTATGATCTTGTCACAGTGGGGGCAGGCTTTGAAGTTTCCTATGCTCGGAATACCACCCTGAGAGTCAGTTGACTTTCTATTGCCTGCAAGATGGTAGGACTCTCAGCTACTCCAGCACCACATCTGCCTGCATGTCATCATGCTCCCTCCCATGATGATAATGGACTGAACCTTTGAACTGTAAGTGAACCACCTCAATTAAATGTTTTCTTTAGAAGAGTTGCTGTGGTCATGGTGTCTCTTCACACCAATAGAAACTCTAACTAAGACACATATAAACCTAGAAGGTGGAAAATTCTGCAGAAAGGGAGGCTTTGGTTTGTTTTTTGTTTTTTGTTTTTTGATGGTCCAAGTGTGGAGGTCAGAGGACAGCTTGTCAGAATTGGTCCTCTCCTCCCACCATGTGGATCACAGAAAACTAGGTTGTCAGGCTTGGCAGTAAGCACCTTTGCTGGCCAATGTATTTCATTGGCCCAGAAGAGGTTAGTTTTTTAAATTTATTTTTATTATTTTAATTTTATGTGTGCAGGGTATGCTTATAAGTGCAAGTGGTGGGAGAGGCCAGAGGCTATGGATCCTCCTGAATCTGGAATTTCAGGTGGTTGTGAGCCACCTGATATAGTTGCTGGAACTTGGGGCCTCCACAAGAGCAGCATGCACTCTTAACCAGTGAACCATCTCTCCAGCCCTCACCCTGGAAAAGTTATTCTTAAAAGAGAGCTGTGCTAGCTTATAGAGTTAGCTTATGAATTCCAGAGATAACTGCCAGAAACATTATATAATCTTGGATTGCGTAATCATTCAGATCATTTAGAGAAAACTAAATATGACCTAGAAACATTAGTGGAAAGGAACTGAAGCAAACTGAGAATTAATAGAAAATGCTGCTCACTAAATTATGCATACAGTGAGCTGGAGAGATATGCAGTGGTTAAGAGCACTGGCGATTTTTTTGTTTTGTTTTGTTTTTGTTTTTTCCAGAGGACCAAGGTTCAGTTTCCAGTACCCATATGGTGGCTCACAAACATCTATAATGCCAATTCCAGGAGTGTCTAATGCCCTCTTCTGGTTCTCATGGGCATCATGTATGCATGTGATGTACAGACATACACATAAAATAAAAATCTTTAAATTTTATGTACTGTATGACTTAGTTTTGCTAAAAACAAAAGTTTAGAGTATATATGCATGTACACAGACATGTCTAGTAAGTTACCTTGCTGAATGGAATTTTAGTTTTGTTATGTCTACATATACTAATTTTATACTGATTCTGAAATAGTCTCAAAAATAAGTTACATAATGCCTGATTGGTAGATCTATATCTAATGCCAGGTTTAGTGTTTATGAATTTCTGAGCAATGCCTATAATAAATTCAACATTTGAGTTTCCATTTTCTATGAAGCTACAGTGCCATATCCCTTTCTTCCTCAGATGGAGAACCTGGACTTTTTATCTCTTTTAAAGACAATTGAGGAATTCTATAAAGGTGAAGATGGAGAAAATCTGGAAATCCTTTGTCCAGTCCAGGATCAAGCCTGTGTAGCAAAATTTGAAGATGGAATTTGGTATCGTGCAAAAGTCATTGGTAGGAAAGTGCATATTGTTTCCACAAGGAAATGTTGTATGACAGAACTGGCATCATCTGAACTGTTAGAAAGTAAACCATGGAGGCGGTGTTATCTTTTCTTACCATGTGCTCTGTTATATGTCTTTAGAAGGCAGTGGTAACATTAGGAGGTGAATCTCTGGCTACTGGAATTTGATTTACTTGATTAGGAATTAATCCTCAGGAACTGACTAGAAAACCAGTAGATGATGCAGAGCAGCAGAAATCCATTCTTGAAAGTTGGCTGCCTCTACCTTCATCTGTTTCTTGCTATTTTCTTTTGTTTGTTTGTTTGCTTGTTTATTAAGGTACAAATCTTTTAGCTTCTTTTCTGAATTATTGTATTCCTCTTTCCTAGAGAATTGATTTATTATTTAATTTTTCCTTTCTTTCTGTACATTTTCTACATTCTCAAGTAATTGAATTTAGCTCACAAATAATAGAATTAGAGCCCGGCATCATGGCTCACACTAGCACTTAGGAGGCAGAAGCAGGACAATCACTTCAAAGTCATCCTCAGCTACATAGCAAGTTCGAGGCTAACCTGACCTATATGACTGTATATCATGTCTTAGAAACATCAGCAAGAACTACTGCAAAATGAAATATTAAAAAATTAAAAGTAGATCCAGGTGTTGTGACCCTGCCTGTAATCTCAGCTATTGTGGAAGCTGGGGCAGAAGGGCTGAAAATCCATGGTCTGAGTGACTTATCTAAAACCCTGTCTCAGGATGAAATGATAAAAATATCTGTAGATAGCTGAGCAGTGGTGGCGCACGCCTTTAATCCCAACACTCGGGAGGCAGAGGCAGGTGGGTCTCTGTGAGTTTGAGGCCAGCCTGGTCTACAAAGGGAGATCCAGGACAGGCACCAAAACAACATGGAGAAACCCTGTCTCAAAAAAAAACAAAAGAAAAATAAATAAATAAATAATCCATAGACATAGCTAAACAATAGAGCATTGGCCTAGCATGTGTCAGGCCTTGCTTCAATTTCCAATAGTACAAAAATAATAAATATAAACAAATAAGGATTAGAAATTAAATATTTCTGAAAAGGGAGGTACTAGCAACAAATATAGCTACAGCTATGAAAGAACAATTAAAGCCATTGGGTTTTGGAAGTTAGACATACCATAGGCAGTTTAGTCCAGGATATTATGTTCTCATTTTTGGTTTGGTTTGGTTTGGTTTACTTCAGTAAAATTCATGTCAAGAGTTGGTCCTCAGTGCCCCAGTATTGGAAGGTAGAACTTAATGGGAGATTTTGGGGTCACAAGAGCAGAGCTTTTCTTAGAAGAGTGAACTCTTGCTCTGGATTAATTTCCAAGAGAGTGGGTGATTTCAAACAAGGTTGCCTCTCTCTGACTCTTTAGCATGCACACACTTGCCCTTCCACTTTCCACCGTGAGTTGAATATCCTTCCCAGAAACCAAGCAGGCTGTAACTGTGTGCCATGATGTTAAGCTTTTTCACCATCTCTCTGTACATTTTCTATATTTTTAAGTCTACATAGCCTTTAATCCCAACACTTGGGAGTTGGAGTCTCTAGAGCAGTGAGCCACACATACCACTTTTTCTCTATAGGTTACAGTGTCAGATACTCTGTGGTAGCAATAGAAAATGGAATAGATCCTGTTTGTAGGTATCTACCTTTTTATTAAAAGAATTGAGTTTAGTTTGGCACTGTTCAAAATGTTTTCCCCATTAATCTAAGAATCTAGCTACTACTAAAACAGAAAATTCCAAAACTTATATGAAAATCATTTAATCTTCCAAATTAAGTTTTCTATCCTCGGTCACGATTGATTTTAATTCAGTCCATAGTTAGTGTCTTAAACTGGCTAAAATTTTTTCAGATATAGTTCTTTTGAATCTTTGTGTTGCTATAACTGAATAGCACAGACTGGGTTGCTTATAAACAATAGAAATATTGCTCACATTTCTAGAGTCTGAGCAGTCTAAGTCAGTGGTGAAGGTCTGCTCTCCCTGCTTCTTTTTTTTGTTTTTTGTTTTTTGTTTTTTGTTTTTTGTTTTTCAAGACAGAGTTTCTCTGTGTTGTTTTGGTGCCTATCCTGGATCCCACTCTGTAGGCCAAGATGGCTTCGAACTCACAGAGATCCACCTGTGAGTTCCAGGGATCCACTGCCTCCCAAGTGCTGGGATTAAAGGCGTGCACCACCCGGTGCTCGGTGCTCTCCCTGCTCTTTAAGAGTTAGCCTTGGTGCATCTTTCAGGCAGTGCAAATGCCATTTCCTTAAATGGCAGAAGGATAAACAGGAGTCAACGTTTTCTTCATTTAGCCATTTTACAAGGGCACCTAGTCCTATACTGTAGAGCAGGTGACAAAAGAGTCACCTCTTTTGTCACATTGGGGATTAACTTCAAAATTACGAATTTTGGAGGAAACAAAACTATTTAAACCATAGGAGTAAAGACACCAGTGCAACTATTTTATTATATGTGGAATAAAAGAAATCTTTTATATCTTTAAGGTCTTGGCAACTACTTTTAAAATTAGGATTATTGGCTTCAAATCATTTATTTGTTGAATAGTCGATTCTTTTGAGTAGTGATGTTGGAGAAAGGTTCAGTCTTCATGACAACTTTGAAGGTGGAATGAAAATCTATCCGTGACTCAGTAGGTCTGTCTTCCTGCACCTCCATAGCTTTCCTGGATGCCACACTGAAGGCTGCACATGGTACCTGGTTTGTTTGGTTTGCTTTGATTTTCTAGTGTCTGTTACCTTTGTGGTCTCATCTCCTTCTATACAGTTCTTTTGTAATTCTTGAAGCTGAGTGAGGGTTGTTTTTCTTTTATCTGATATTTCTTCTTAAAATCTTTATGCTTCTCTCAAGGCTCCAGTTACAGATATTATCTATTTATTTGTTACTGTGTGAGATGTTTGAGATCGCTTTATAGCTCTTTTGTCCTCTCTTTTCTCCATGTTTGTGTCACTGCTTTAAAGTTCATATCTGTAGATACTTTCATTGGTAAGCTGTAAAGTGAACTCTAATTCTAGGTTGATCATTATGACTGATTTTCACTTGCATTATTTTCTTTTAATTTATATATTTTCCGAATACCTCAAAAACTTTAATATGATTAAGCTTTTAGGATAATCTTAATTTTGATGTACTTTTAAACCATGGAAGCATTCTTCCATTTTTTCCCCTAAGTGGTAGTGCTTGGTCTCTAGGATTGCTACACATTTGTTCTGAGACTTCATGTCATCTGGCAGTGCACTTCATTTTTCCTCTGTATTAGAGACCCTGTTTCCTGTGTTTATAACTTCAATCTACCACTCTTTTAGTGCTGCCATCCTCCATTGCTTTACTCAGAAAAATGAAAGAATAAAAAGTAAATAGGAGACTTCCCTACCTACTGGCTGTGTTCTCATATGTGATTGATAATTTGGGTAAAGAAAAAACGCTGTTGGTTAAATTTCATACCAGAGCCTTGTACAGCTTAAAACTACATCTCAATCAGTCTTGATGAAGAGTAAAAATCATGGTGCTGGAAGAATTGAGACTTCTAGCCTGGGGTGCATTAGGAGACTGGGAAATATCTCCACCAGCTCAGCCATCACTGACTGATGTTTGCACCATAGGACTAACCTCTGCAAGCATCATTTTGAGTTCCAGTGCTAAGCCACCTCTTCTGCTTCTTCCAAACAGTAATACTGGATTGCTTCCTTTATTGTAGTGATGTGTTACTGCATTCATCTTTCAGCTTAAAAATGATAGCACAATTTTCATAGCCCTAAATGGATGCTCAGGAAGTATAAAGTTTTGACTACCTATTTAGGGTGATTCCATACACATCTGTTGAGCTTTATTCAAGTTTCTGCATAATTGACCTTCCCAAAATTTTCTTTAAAGTATAGGCCAGACTAACAGAGAGATGTGTAAGTTTGTGATTTCTAATTTCATAACTTTTAAAGGATTGCCTGGACATCGGGAAATAGAAGTCAAATATGTGGACTTTGGTAATACTGCAAAAATAACTCTTAAAGATATGCGGAAAATAAAGGATGAGTTTCTGGAACCCCCAGAGAAGGTAATTTACCTGTTATGAACACTACAAGTAGGATATTAACCCAATATGAAATAGAAGTTCTTTGTACATCAAAATGTCATATAATGACTTTTTATCTATAAATAGTGTCTGATAAAAGAACTGTAGATAAAGTGCTGCTTTATAGATCAAATACTCTTTAAGAAACACTGTGTTGCAAGGCAGTGGTGGCACACACCTTTAATCCCAGCACTCGGGGAAACAGAGCCAGGCGGACCTCTGTGAGTTCGAGGCCAGCCTGGTCTACAGAGCGAGATCCAGGACAGGTACCAAAACTGCACAGAGAAACCCTGTCTCGAGACAGAGAGAGAGAGAGAGAGAGAGAGAGAGAGAGAGAGAGAGAGAGAGAGAGAGAGAGAGAGAGAGAGAAAGAAGAAGAAGAAGAAGAAGAAGAAGAAGAAGAAGAAGAAGAAGAAGAAGAAGAAGAAGAAGAGGGGAGGGGAGGGGAGGGGAGGGGAGGGGAGGGGAGGGGAGGGGAGGGGAGGGGAGGAGAGGAGAGGAGAGAGGAGAAAAAAAAAAAAAAACACTGTGTGAAACAGAGCACTTGCTTAGCATGTACAAGGCCCTGGGTTCAGTCCCAAGCTCTGCAATATGTTGCCAAATAAATATAAACATTTAATATATGTATGTTTCAGTCATAAGAACCTACTGGTGTGGAACTTTTCATTCATCATTATGAGTTATGTCATGTGCTAAGAGTTTGTTTCATGGCACATTGAGTGATAAAGCTCATCTTAGAAGGACTTTTACTGTTGTTGAATTTGTGTGTAAGTAGTCAAAGTCTACATTGGAAAGTGTACATTGGAGAAATGTGGGAGAATAGATACAGTACTTAACCGTGATGATCTCTGCAGAGTAGGAGAAGGAGGCTTGCTTCT
This sequence comes from Peromyscus eremicus, assembly GCF_949786415.1. Classification (NCBI taxonomy): domain Eukaryota; kingdom Metazoa; phylum Chordata; class Mammalia; order Rodentia; family Cricetidae; genus Peromyscus; species Peromyscus eremicus. Next base: position 65,774,693 of record NC_081425.1, on the reverse strand, counting down.
AATTTCTATTTCTTGTTATGGAAATTTTTGCTAAGATGTCTTTTTAAAAAGATATGTCACTTTATTCACTTTAAAAATGTATTATATCTTTATTTTTCTTTTGCATGTATATGCACATAAACAGATATGTCACAGCACTCATGTAGTTAGAAATACAACTTGTGGAAATTGATTCTCTCCTTCCATGATGTGGGCTCCAGGGACAGGACTCAGGTTTTCTGACTTGGGAGCAATAACATTAACTGTGGAGCCATCTCACCAACACAGTCTGTCCTTTTTTTTTTTTTTTTTTTTTTTTTTTTTAATGGGAAGTATCATAAAAAGAAACTAAAAAATGCAGATGAGCAAAAAGAGGAGAATCACTCAAGAATATTCAATGGGTCTAGAGAGATGGCTCAGTAGTTAAGAGCACTGGCTGCTCTTCCAAGAACCATGTTTTGATTCCTAGCACCCACATGGCAGCTCACAGCTATCTGTAACTCTAGTTCCAGGACTTCTGTGGTCTCTCTGGCACCAGGAATGCAGGAATGCATGTGATGCACAAACATGCAGGAATACAATGCACTGCATAAATAAATAAATATTTTACAGTATATTCAACTTTCTAGCTAGGTGTGGTGGCACATATCTTTAATCTCAGCATCCAAGAAGAAGAAGATAGATCTCTGTGAGTTCAAGACCAGCCTGGTCTACATACCAAATTCTGTATCAGCCAGAGTTACATGGTAGGACCCTATCTCAAAAAAAAAAAAACAAAAATATTGTGTTTTTAATATATGTTTTTGTAGGATATATCTTTCACAATGTTTCATTTTTGTTTTGAGACAGACTTTTACTGTCCTAACTGTGTCTCTCTGGCTGGCCTGGAACTTGCCATGTAGACCAAGATGGCCTCAAACTCACAAGAGATTTGCCTGCCTCTGCCTCCCAGGTTCTGGGATTAAAGACATGAGCTACCATGCCCAGCCATCTTTCACAGTTTTAACAGTTCCAGAATGAATATAAATTGTCCTGTATGTCTGCACTTCTCCTTACAACATACTATAAATGTCTTATTTTTTTAAATGAATGTTTATCATTCTTGTATATGAATTGTTGTAATAATTTCATTCAACCAAATAGTTCATTCCAATTACTTTAATTTATGAAGTTATTTTATAGATACTTCACATTTTTCATGATTTCTAAATAGTTTAAATTAGAGAGGGTTTTTTTATTTATTTTAAGGGTTTTACTTGATTTGGTTTAGGTCTTTATTTATGTATTTATGTGTTTGGAGCTCTGGAGTTAGAATCCAGGACCTCAAGCATGCTTTTCCAATGTTGTACCAACCAAGCTGTGTAAACATTAGCTTTCTATGCTTACATAAAACTTTGGAATAACTAGAAATTAAGTTTATATTCTTAATAGTGGAATTTTGTTTGATACAGGCAATTAAATGTAAGCTGGCATATATTGAACCAAATAAAGGAACACAGTGGTCCAAAAAAGCTAAAGAAAAATTTGAAGAAAAGACTCAAAACAAATTTGTGACATGTTCTATTATTAGTAAGCTATTTCTATCTTTGTATATTATTATTATTACTATTATTATTTAAATAAGATTAATGTTATATAACAATGGTCATATCTGAGAATAAATTTAGTGTGCCTTGAGTAGTAATAATGAGAAATAAGATTCATTGAGAATTAGGATTAGGGAATTTTTATCTCCTGTAAGCCTTACAGTCAAAGCACATCAGGCAAAAAAAAAAAAAAAAAAAAAAAAAAAAAAAAAACCTACCATGAAGACTCAAGTCATTCTTATGGTAGATACAGTGGTTTGCACCTCTAGTCTCTACTACTTGGGAGGTCGAGAATCACTGGGGCCAGGAACTTTAGGCCAGTCTCAGCAACATGGCCAGGTCCTATTTAAAACAAATCATCTTCACTGTGGCCCTTTGCAAACCTAAAGCCAGAAATTAGCTTATTTATCTGCATTTACTGAGTCTATGGTTTAATCTTAAGTAAGTGAAGGGAGAGGAACATGGTTGGTAAATAGCTTTTGTTTGCTTACTTGATTGCTTGTTTTTCTTCCTTTGATTTGTCCCATGTGAATTCAGTTGTAGACTCTCTCCATATTTTAAAAAAAGTTACTCCAGTTTTACAAGTGATCAGGTATATAACTCTAGATGACCACTAGTCCACAGTTTTCTAGTATAAGTTCTGAAAGTCAAAAGTTGAATGACTGAGTCTGATTTGAATTGCTTGATGTGAGTGCTTTTATCTGGATTAGAGGGCCTTTATCTCCTTTACAGTAAACATACATTCTACTTCAAGTAATGTGTGTGATCTGCTTGCCCCACACTCAATTATGGGTATTCATTGTATACAGTGTGTGTGCATTCTTCAGCTTGAAGAATTCTGAATCTCCAAACACATCTGGCCCTAAAGATTGTCAATAAGGAGATGGGAATCTTAGATAGAAATACACACACACACACACACACACACACACACACACACACACACGTATGTTTGTATGCAATTTTTATCTTTTCCAAATAACAAAATCTAGCTGTGTTGGGTTCAATGATCCCTAGTATACAAAATACACAGGCTGTGTTTATTTAGAGATTTATAGTCACTTTTCAATTCTGTCACACTGTCATTAAGTGAACCCAACTATCATAAGAGGATTTTCCTGTTAGTAGTAAAGAAAGAGAAGCTGAAATGAACTGCGGAAGGTTGGATAGCTTAAAAATGATGTAGTGTCCATGATAACTTTGTTGATACAAGAAGTTATTTAGAAGAAATGATTCAGTTGAAGAGTAATATAATTATAGAAATTGTGTCCTTGGTCTATAGAATTTTTACATCTGGCTTCTCTGAGATGAACAGAAAGTCCTCCTGGTCTTTGAGCAAATTCCTCTGAGCTTCAAACAACTTTAACCTGGATAGCTGCTGCTCAACATTTGAATATAAAACCTTTGGGTTTTAGTAACTTTCTTTAGTATTACTCCATGGAAATTGCAAGTCATTTCTTTATTTTTATTACATGTATTCAGGGGGTGAGGCACATGTGGGAGGGTCAGAGGACAGCTTACAAGAGTCAGTTCTCTCCTTCCACCATGAGTCCCCAGTGGCAGAAGTCACCTGTACCCCCTCAACGATCGTGCCAGCCCTTGAATTTCTTTGATTACTCTTTCTCAGTTAATCATTTGTTATACCAGTGACAGCCGACACTAATTATACCATAGTTGTTAACTAGGATAATCTGATTTAAGGAATGCCAAAGGGTCCTGCACAACCCCAACTACTACCCCTGCCACCCCACCCCACCCCATTTACTTGTGAACTGATAGAATTGGGACTTAGGGTGAGTACTGATGAGAATGGCAGCTTCCCATTACTGTAGATTCCTAGCTCATGACGCAGGAAGAAGTTTAATAGGAAGAAATCAGGGATGGCAATAAAGAACAACTGAAACATTAGCCCTGCTGAATTTAAAGAACTTGTAAGAAGTCTAGAACTATGGGAAGTAGGAGGGTCAGATTATCAAGGCTCACCACTGCTTAGCCATCTGTTCCTAGACAATTTACATGATACACTAACAGAAATGTTTTTCATCTGTTGAAAAAAATTTTCTAATATGAACTCTTAAACTATATAATGTGTTACTGCTGGCAACTGGTTACCTTTTTATTTAGAATTATTCTGATTAGCAGCTACCAACTGCTGTTAATTTTGCAAAAGGCGTAGTCATGTACTGATTCAGTATATATTTGAGGTGGTGTTTCCTAAAGAAATTTTTTGGTATTTATTCAGATACTTATTAAACACATTCTTTGCTATATACTACTATTAAGAAGATAATTAATTTTTACCCTTAATTAACTCTGTTTGCTGTAAGAAGTAGATACAAAACAAAAGCAATTTTCTCAAAGAAAAGTTAGATAATTTATCCTAAATAAATAAAAGTAACAGAAAAAAATACTAGTTATTTGAGAGTTCTAGATTTTTGTTTTCAACTTTTTATTAACCTTAGAAATAGTCACTGGCCTAAGTTAATAAGTTAATTTTATTCACTTCTGCCTTTTTGTATTCCATAGAACAATATGAAAATATAATTTCTTTGAAAATATATCGATTTTTATTTCATGATTATTTTATGATTTTTATTTTATTAATTTGAACTGGTTTTGGCTCCTTATAGAACAAGTAGCACATGATAAGCTAAAACAAAATTTATAGTACTCTCTATATGCTGTATACCTGGGTATTTATTGACAATCCCTGTGGCTTCAAGATACTGCTCTAATTCCTAGGAAAACTGTAATGTTATTCAGCCAGAAATCTCATGTATGCAAAAGGCAGAAATTGCTTCCAATTTTTAAAAGACAAATTTACTAATTTAGTGCGCTTTGTAGCACATGCCTTTCTTTTCCCAAACTAATTTTAATGGTTTTATAGAGATTCTGAAAAATAATGTGCTCTTGGTTGAGCTTTTTGATTCTCGGGCTCCTGGAGCAACTGCTGTTAGTATTAATGACCAGCTCGTCAAAGAAGGCCTAGCATCTTATGAAGCAGGGTAAGTAGTTAGTACAGCATCACTTTAGTTTATATATAATGCTTTAATCACAAGAAGAGAAAGGAATTTCCCTGTTCCTGCATCAGAAAAGATGGTAAGGGGGATAGTTGGAGTCATTAGTTTAATGAGGAGTAAAGCAGCCTTCTTTTCACTCCTACTTGGAGGGAAAAACCAAGAGAAGGGCTTCTTGAGATCAAGATTGCTTGTAAGACAAAGAGGCTAACATCTTATTTCCAGGTGGAATCTGCTCAAGCAGCATCTTGGGTCTTTTTAGGTAAGAAAATCAGGATGAGAAACAGCACCTAAGGATAGTGGTTGCATTCCCAATTTAAGAAATTTTTATTTTCCTGAGTTTGAAGGGTTCTATTAGCTAGACCTAAGCATTATTGTCCAAAGCAAGGAGCAGCCAGTGGCTGAAGTGATCTCAGGAGCAGAAGGGTAGAGTGGTGTTGATGGTGGGTGGGTGACTTAAAGGTCAACTGACAGAGTTCTTCCACAATGGAGACATGCAAAGAGAATAGTCCTCCAGGGTCTTTTACATAACTTCCTGTATGTAGCCTTCAAGAAATCCACCATTTGAACACCTATTAGCATAAGCCAGAGAGACAATAACCTCCAGCCAAGGCCTGCCGTGACTCTTACTAACAGTAATGGTCTATGATCATGTTCCCTCTTTCACTGTTAAGTCTCACATGTGGAATGGAAAGAAATGAAAGTAAACACTTAAAACTATATTGAAATTTTTCTTTTAAGTACTAGGTCCTTTTGGGGGGTCCATGGAAGCCAGAGATACTACACATGGAAGCCAGAGATAAAACACAGGTGTTGTTTCTCTGGAGCCATGTAAATTTTCTATGGGACATTATCTTTGAGTGCTACATGGGGTTCACATATTATGGTAGGCTGGCTGGCCAGTGAGACTCAGATCCTCTTGTCTCTGTTTCCACAGTACTGGGATTGCAAGCGTATGCTACCATGCCTGTCCTTTTAATGTAGGTTCTGGGAGTCAAACTGAGGTCCTCATGCTTGTATGACAAACACTCTACCAACTAAGCTGTCTCTTCAGCCCCAAAGCCAGGATTACTTTAAGATGCACAGACAGTTAAGTAAATTTTAACGGATAGTCATCTATCCATCGAGTTGTGCTCTGCCCTCCACATGTGTACTATGGCATGTGCATGCCTATACACATATACCACGCACACACACACACACAAATGTAAAACATAATTACAAGCCAGTATCTATAGTGACTAAAGATAAAAAAAGTCTAGGTGTAAAAGGGAATTATACTGTGACAAAAAACCCTTTCTTCTAATCAGGAATAAAAACTAAGGCAATTTCAGCCTCTCTGTTCAGCAGAGTACTGGAGTCATAGCAGAGCACTTACACATGAAAAAGAAAAGCATCCAACTTGGACAAGAAATATTTAAAATTGTTATTGTTCGTAGGTAACTTGATCTTACATGTAAAAAAACATTTAAAAGGTCTATAAACTATTATAATTAATAAATAAATTTAAGCAGATGATATTGAAAAAGAAAGAGTAGCTGCATTAAGTTTGGGTGGGAACTGACTGCTATCCATTAGATTTAGCAAAAACCAAACCAAAACAACACAGCAACCACAAAACACCTGTTGGTGATCTTTGAACTAGATCTCAGCTTATTGTGAAAGAAGTTTTTTTTTTTCCATCTAGTTGTCTGTGCTTAAAATATAATCTGTTAAGTGTCAAAGTTGTTTTGCTTAATGCATTCTAACAGGAATTACATTCCTGTTGACAAACTGTTACTTTTTACTGATTGATACTCTCCAGCCAAAGGTTGTTAAACTCAGAGTTGTTTTCTTTGTGAGTACAGGATATTCATGGGAAGAATTGAAGTTATGAATAAGGTTTTTAAAGTAGAAACTTGGAGTTTATCTTGATTTTTGTGTGTGCTTGCTTTGGTGTTGGCTAAGTACTCTTTTTAAAGAACAATCAACTGTAGTAATTGCTATTGCTATCAAAGTTTGGAAGCAGAAAATCATAGATGAAAGGTATTTATCTCTAAAAATAAGCAAATATTAATATCTTACTATTCTTTTTGCCATCTAATGATATTTTTCAGATATACCCTCAAAGATAATTCTAAAAAGCATCTTGAAGTATGGGATCCTTCTCCTGAAGAAATCATTTCAAGTGAAATAAACAGCTTAAGTCTTCTATCTGTGAAATCTCTACCTAATGAGAATTTCCAGTCATTGTATAACAAGGAGTTGCCTGTGAACATATGTAATGTAATATCTCCTGAGAAGATTTACGTTCAGTGGTTATTAACAGAAAATTTACTTAATAGGTATAATATATAATGAAAGCATTGCCTGTAGTTCTAGTCTTCTTATACTTTGCTTCAAATATCTAGATGCCATAGTCTTTAATTTTTGAAAGTCATGAGATTATTTCAACTAAATTGTCTCTAAACTCTTTTAAAAAGCATAACATCTCTTTTTGGGCTGTTATCATACTAGAATTTATGCCATAAGTCCTTACTAAGCACCTTACTTTATGACAGCCTGTATTTATTGTTGAGGATTGCAGCAACCACATGGGCAATTCTTTGTTGACATAGGGCTTAAATTATAGTAAAGAGAGATGATGAACAAATAAAACTTAGTGTGGGGGATGATAAGAGAATAATAAAGCATTTGAGAAGGAGAATGGTTTTAAGATGTTTGAGGAAGACCTCACAGGCACAGTGGCTTTTCAAATGTGTCTTAAGCTGGACACAGGAGGCAGAGCCAGTCAGATCTCTGTGAGTTCAAGGTCAGCCTGGAAAGCACAGCGAGTTCCAAGTCAACCATAGCTACATAGCGAGACCCTGTCTCAAACAAATAAAAATTAAAACTTTGAGCTGTACAAAATGGTGTATACCTGTGGGGAAGCTCCCATCCTAAACTGTTATCAATGTGTCCGGAAGGAGGCAGGAGAGCATCAGCCCAGGCTTGTGTCTGATGAACCTTTATCTCAAGCAGAGCGAAGAAATAGTTCAAAAGTGGACATGTTTTATACCATCAAAGAACCTTGCATCCGGATTGGCCAGAGTGCAGTGACCAAAGGGTTTTGGTAGAAAATATCTTGTCAGAGAATTAGATAAGAAATTATCTGAAATTAAAACATTTTGTATCCCTACAGTTTGGAAGAGAAGATGACAGCTGCCTATGAGGACTCTGAATGGAGACCTGTTAGGTGGGAACGTGATATGCACTGTGCTGTTAAGGTCCCATCTAAAAGTCAGTGGAGAAGAGGCCAGATTATCAGAGTGGTTACAGACACATTGGTGGAGGTAAATGCAGAGTTAAACATAATCATGAAAGTACATTTTAATTTGTTCTGTGATTACTTATTTCAGCTTTTATTATGCTTTGCAATTTGAAAAAAAAATTCTTGAAATGTTGCCTTTCCCTAAATTTAAGTTTACTGTTCTCATAGGTCTTGCTGTATGATGTGGGTGTTGAACTAGTAGTGAATATTCACTCTTTAAGAGAACTTCAAGAAAATCTAAAGACAATGGGAAGATTATCTTTGGAATGTTCACTTGTTGATATAAGGTAGTTTTTAGCTAAGTAATTTTCTCATTATTGTATATTATCATTTTAAATATTTTAGCATGGTTTCTTGTCAGTTTTAATTAATGCATTCTGAAGCTTTCATACAATCTCATTAAGGGTTTTTTGAGAGGGGGTTTGAGAGATCCTTCTGTGTCAGTGGTTCTCAACCTGTGGGTTGTGAACAGGGGTCACATATCAGATGTCCTGCATATCAGATATTTACATTACAATTCATAACAGTAGCAAAATTACAGGTATGAAGTAGCAATGAAATAATTCTATGGTTGGGGGTCACCACAACAGAAGGAACTAACTGTATTAAGTGGTCGCAGCTTTAGGAAGGTTGAGAACCATGTTCTATGTAGTACTGGATCTCGCTCTGTAGACCAGGCTGGCCTCAAACTCACAGAGATCCACCTGCCTCTGCCTCCTGAGTTCTGGAATTAAATATGTGTGCCACCGCACCTGGATTCATTAAGGGTTTTAAGAAGAGGGAATAATAAATGTTTGAGCCTATAAATTTAATAGCATTAAAGAAATAGAGGGAGGCTAAATAGAATTCAAACTTTTGAGAATAAACAGCTTTGAGGAAAAATAAAAGCAGATGGAAATAAAATATGTTTCATAAGTTTCCAGTTATACAGGAAGATAAAGGTGTAAATTGGTAATAGGAGTAGATGGTATGAAAGACCAACAGAAAATAGAATCAGAAAACTGAAAAATCAACCGAGTGTGATGTCCATACCTGTTATTCTAGCATTCAGGAGACTGAGGCAAGAGGATCATAAGTTTAAAAACGAACTACATAGTGAGACCTGCATCCAAAAAAGGAAGAGAGAAGGCAGAGTTAGTTCAGAATAATAAAAAAAAAAAAAAGCAGAGTTTGAAAAGATGTCAATTTGCAACCCAAGAATTAGAAGTAAATATCAGAAATGTGGGCTAAGCTAGGAGAAGTAAGTACAGAAGCACATCTGACTGTGGAGACAGCTCAGTGGGTGGAGGCTCTTGGCCACTAACCCTGCTGAGTCCAGTCTCCAGGACCCACTGGCTGGGGCGAGAACGACTCCCCAAGTTGTCCTCTGACCTCCACACTTGTAGTATGGCATTTTTGGATGGACACACACATATACAGAGTATAATTTTTAAAAGAGAACTAAGGATAATTCTAATTTTGAAAAAAAATCCAAGAATCCAAAAGAAAAAAGATCTCTAAGAGTCAGCATAAGCTTAGATATCTCAAAGGAAAAAGTTGATAACAGTACAAGAAAAAAAACTGTAATTCATGAAAGACTGTTTAGAACTATGTATCAAGAATGTACATGGCTTATCCAAGAAAATCAACTCAGAATAGTCAACTCTCAGAGATAATTTAGTAAAGTTGGTTTACAAAAGAAAGAAAAGCCTGACGTCATCACTAGTGCTTTATAATAAAAAATAATTAAGTGACATAATTAAATACTTAAGAGGGGAGCTATAGGTTTTATATCCAGCCAAACTTCAGTGTAGCTGTAGAACAGATACACACACACACATACACACACACACACACACACACACACACGATATATATTATTTATAGTATAGAGATAAATTTACATTTATATGAGCTCATGTAGAAAGGTTATAAAGGCTATGAAAATGGGAAAGAAAGAAAATTAAGAAAATAGCTTAAGTCCATGTTCACATTGGTTTCTTACTATGTGTGAGGGTCCAGACTGTGTGTGTGTTTGTATGATTTCTAACTATTTCAGTACTCTGTGATACTCGTTGTAATACAAATAGTCATTACTTTTGCTTCAGACCGACTGGTGGAAGTGACAAGTGGACAGCAACAGCTTGTGACTGTCTGTCACTGTACCTCACTGGAGCTATAGCAACCATAATCTTACAGGTAGGTAGATGTCCTGTCTGGTTTATGTCAGCTTGACACAATATAGAGTCTTCTGAAAGGAGGGAGCCTCAATTGAGAAAGGGGCATTTTCTTCATTAATTATTGATGGAGGGTGGGTTAGCCCACTGTGGGTGGTGCCTCTCCTGGGCTGGTAATCTGGACTCTATAAGAAAGCAAGCCAAGCAAGCTATGAGGAGCAAGCCAGTCAGCAGCACTCCTTCATGGCCTCTGCATCAGGTCCTGTCACCAGGTTCCTGCCTAGTTTGAGTTCTTGTCTTGACTTCCTTCAGTGATGAACAGTGATGTGGAAATGTAAGCCAAATCTTCCCCCCCACTCCCCGCACCCCCAAGTTGCTTTGGTTATGGTGTTTCATCCCAGCAGTAACCCTAACTTAGACACAAGGTAAACAGTTATAACAGATACATATTTATTATTTCACTGAAGTTGTCATCTAGTCTAAGTTTATTTTCTTGTTAAGATAACAGCAAAATGTTTGGAATATATTTCTAAACTATGTTGATCTTGTGTTAAGGTATTATATCTGTACATAATAACTCTGTGGCATGGTGACATACAGTAATAATCCAAGAACTCAGGAGGTAGGAGGAGGATCAAGGGTTAAAGGCCTAGCAGGGCGTGTTGGTACACTACTTTAATCCCAGAACTCAAGAGGTAGAAAAATCTCTGTGAGCTGGAGGACAGCCTGGTCTACACAGCAAATTCTCTAGGCCAGCCAGGGCTACATAGTAAGACTCTATCTTAGAAATAAATAAATAAATAAATAAATAGATAGATAGATAGATAGATAAATAAATAAATAAATAAATAAATAAATAAATAAATGATATAGATGCATATATACATATATGTGTGTGTGTACTTATTAAAATACATACATGTGGAAGCACAAGCCATGGCTCATATGTAGAGGTCAGAGTACAACTTATTGTTCTTGGTTCTCCTTCTACCTTGTGGATCCTGGGTATTTGAACTCAGGTCATCAGGCTTGGCAGTAAGCAGCTTTACCTGCTCAGCTAGCTTGCCCACCTAAAAAAGCTAAAATAAGTAAATGAGTTAAATAGATCTCCCACAAGTGTTCATGTGGCTGAATCAAAGTATTTCTAAAATCATGTGCTTGAGTTGAAATTTTGAATGTTAGAAGAAAACATATAAACTAAACTATCTTTTAAAGTCTTTAGAAAATTAAGCTCAGGCTGGAGAGATGGCTCAATGGTTAAGAGCACTGGCTGCTCTTCCAGAGGACCTGGGTTCAATTCCCAGCACCCATATGGCAGCTCACAATTGTCTGTAACTACAGTTCCAGGGGATCCACCCTCACAGACAAAACACCAATGCACATGAAATAAAATTAAATAAATGTATTTTTAAAATTTTTTCAATTTTACAGACCATCCCCAATTCCCCTTCCTTCCTCTTCTCCCTTCCCCCACACCTCACTCCTATCCTATTCCCCATCCACTCCTCAGAGGGTGAAGTCTGGCATACCAAGTTGAGGCAGGACCAAGCCCCTCCCCCTGCATCAAGACTGAGCAAGGTATCCCTCCATAGGGAATGGGCTCCAAAAGGCCAGTTCATGTACCTGGTATAAGTCCTGGTCCCACTGCCAGGGACCCCATAAACAGATCAAGCCTCAAAACTGTCACCCACATTCACAGAGCCTGGTTCGGTCCCATGCAGGTTCCCCAGCTGTCAGTAAATAAATGTATTTTTAAAAAGAGAAAGAAAAAGAAAATTAAGCTCCTAAGTAAAGAAGAACTGATATAATGTGCATGATTGTGAGTGGATTTGAGAAGCGTGTCTTCATAAGAAAGTGTTGTAGTTTCCTCTGTTTCTGTTCTGCCTTATTGAATTTTCTCATGTAACTCATTTTCCATATCACCTTTTTTACATATGCTTTCTTTTATACCTTTTCCTGTGAAGGAGAACATGTGTTGTAGTAACTTCTTTTGTGTTTTGTAGGAAAGTAAAGCACACATTGGAAATTTTTCAGAGTTGAAGGGTGTAGCTAGAGTTTTTCTGGTCCTGCCTGGCCCAGGGTCAGGACAAATCTCTCACACCCGCCAGTCCTGCAGCTGCTCAAAACCAACCAAGTAAACACACAGAGACTTATATTATTTACAAACTGTATGGCCGTGGCAGGCTTCTTGCTAACTGTTCTTATATCTTAAATCAACCCATTTCTGTTAGTCTATACTTTGCCACGTGGCTCATGGCTTACTGGTACCTTACATCTCGCTTGTCATGGCGACCGGCAGCGTCTCCCTGCCTCAGCCTTCCACTTCCCAGAATTCTTCTCTCTCCTTGTCCCGCCTGTACTTCCTGCCTGGCTACTGGTCAGTCAGTGTTTTATTTATTAACCAATCAGAGCAACACATTTAACATACAGAACATCCCACAGCAGAAGGGAATAGAGAAGCATGCTAACTGGTGATACTCCTCTCACCTCAGTTAGGGAGGGGGAACTTTGTTCCAGTTCACTTGATTGGGGTTTTTGGTGGCAACAGTTTTTTTTATTTTTGTTCTTGGTATATTTTACCTTGGTAATGAGGTCTTTCTAATTCATTCCCAAAACACATACCTGAAAAGAGATACAATATAAAAAATTAAAATGCTTTTCTGTCAGTATTGACTCCCTTCCATGCTGTTTCCCTTACATATTTAGATGTCAAAATAAAGTTAGCTGAGATTGTTTCTTGCATAGAAAATGTAGAAGAAATTCTTTTGAAAAATACTGCTTGCGAGATTTCACTTTTTGTCTGATAAATCTCTTCAGGAAAACAGCACAACATGGCCATTACCTGTGAAAATTTTCTGCCGAGATGAAAAAGGAGAACGTGTTGATGTTTCTAAATACTTGATTAAAAAAGGTTTGGCTTTGAGAGAAAGAAGGTACAGACTTTTGAGTATCTTTTTGACGTCAGTTTCTAGTGATGCTTCATAATTGACTGTGCCATCTTCTGTGGGTGTTTTCAAACCTGAGCTGCATCTTATTTGTTCTTAAAGATGATTTATAATCTAACTCCTAACGATCTACCCCAGAAATAGATTGCTTGTTTCTTTATTCATGTCAGTAAGCTCTTACAAACTGAAAACCAGCCTATTACGTACTGACTTTCAAGGGTACATGTGGGCTTCTCGAGTGATCTACATCACTGGGGTCTTGGAGAGCTAGTTTTATGAGCATGTTAACACAGGGAGGATTACTCATAAGATAAGGTGGGAGAAAAGCAGAGAATCTGAGTGGGAGGGGATCCCAGAATAGAGCTTATTCCCTTTTTGTTCCTTTGTGTGGTTTTCACATGTGCCATGGCATCCGATCCATGATGGTGGAAACCCACAATTGTGGAAGCTGATGGTGTGGAGCAAAGAGTAGTTATCAATTGTCTCTAACATCCATACTGGTTCCAGCTGGTTTGGGCAGATTTGTCTTTGCTTTGTGAGTGCTTGTTATGGAGCTTTGGTTAGGGTGAAAGAGATAGCTAGCATGAACATCATAGCAGGAAGACATGAAGAGGGGAGGAAGAGAGAAAGGACAGAGTGAGAGCATGGAGACCTCCTTGAGCTGGAGTGATGGCTCAGTACTTAAGAGTACAGGCTGCTCCTGAAGAGGACCTGGGTTCAATTCCCAGCATCCACACAGTGACTCACAACCATCTGTAACTCCAATTCTAGAAGATCAGAAGCCCTCTTCTGGCCTCTGAAGGCACAGACGTACATGTAGTGAAAACACCCATACACATAAAATAAAAATAAATAAGTACTTAAAAAACAATCTTAATATTATAAATCATAGTAACATTAATTAATTTGCTACCCTGTTAAAAGAGGGTTATTTCCAAGTTACATTTGTAGCAAGAGCTGAATGCAAATTTTTAAACAATTTTAAACAATAAATTATCTAGTTACCAAAAAAGGAAAAAACATTTTGTATGTTAATCCTGGAGTTGCTTATTTTTAAATCTTCAAAACAACTTTTGTGAGTAAAACCATTACATTTAAATGAAAACTCAAGAGGCTGAACTTTGACACAGAAAAAGATATTTTACAAAAAAAAATTTCAATATTTCAATATTGGAAGAGTGGGGTGTTTAATGTAAAACCTGTATATGTGTATATATACTCATGCATTTGTATCTATATGATTTACATGTCTTAAAATCAAGCATAAGTGTCATATGAGTTGATAACTAATTTATAGACCTTATTATCTGAATTAATCTTTCTTTTTTCAACATAAAATAACAAGACACAAATTACATAAAATGTATTATGTAAAACCCTTAGAAAAACATGACAGCTGACCAACACAAGACAACACTGAAGGAATGTTTCTTCCTTAGGAAGGCTTAAAGAAGTGTATAAGGGAGCTTTTCTGAGAGGAATCTAGGAGTTGCACCTGCTGCTTGACTGAGAGCTGCAATAGGGCAGGCAACAAAAAGAGAGCAGCAGGGTTGGAGCTTTGTGAGAAGGAGAAGAGTTGTGAGTGGAGGCAGCTGATAGGCTAGAGAAAACATTTAGAAGTCTATATTGAACCTAGACTTTGTTTGTTTGTTTGTTTGTGAGACAGGATTTTACTATATAGCCTAGCCTGGAATTCACTATATAGACTAGGCTGGCCTAGAACTCATAGAAAGCTGGATTAAAGCATGCATCACCTTCCTGGCTCATAGATTAACTTTTTTAAAACTATAACTCAGTGAGGGTCAGGTACAGGCAGGCACTGAGGAATCTGGAACTCTGTTCTAGTGACTGTTATAGGGAGTGAAACCTGGTTTCACCTTAGGCATGAATCACCAGGAGAAGGGGCCGACTCACCATTGTGGAAAGGCTAAGCATTTGTAAGTAAAAGCTGACATATTTTCCCCTGGGAGAAGCAGTGACTGCTTTCAAGGAATGCAGCTCTGGAGGCAGGTCTACTGAAGAGTTAAAGATAGTCACATCCTCTTGAGCAGCAGCAACGGGTTTTAAAGAAGCCATCTGAGGCCCTGAATGTTCACTTCACATCTTGGATTTTACCTGCAGAGGAGATACCAACAGATATATAGATGCAGATAATATAGACACAGGAACAGCTAGGTAGAGATGCAGATACATATAGATGCAAATGGATACAGATATAGATACAAATATGTTCAGATATATGTTTTTCTTGAGAACTCAAAAGTAACTTTTTTGATTTTAGGATTGCCTGTATATCAATCAGGGTGGCAGGGAGAAGACCAAAAGATGAACAGAGAGGTTCAAGTAGGTTGGCAAGAAAGTCATAGCCCAATGCTAGGGGTTTAGGAAGAGCTCAGCAGTCCTAAGACAGAATGAAGTTCACCAAAGTGGGGATCGTGGGCACAGATAGCCTAAAAGATAGAGCTTTACGTTCAAGTTAGCTTTCAATAAAAGAGTAGAAGAAATAGCTGCCCTGGATAGCATGAGAGGGGAGAGAGAAGACACAAACACTAGCACATACAGAGCTTCCAAGAACATGTCTTTCTTTTAAAACTTCCCCCAGGAATGGGTGCCTGTCGTAGTTAGAGTTTCTTTGCTGTGATGCACAGATGAAACATCATGACCAAGTTGGGGAGGAAAGGGTTCATTCAGCTTACACTTCCACATCACAGTTTATCATCAAAGGAAGTCAGGAACTCAAACAGGGTGGGATCCTGGAGGCAGGGGCTGATGCAGAGACCATGAAGGAGTACTGCTTACTGGCTTGCTCTCCATGGCTTGTTCAGCCTGCTTTCTTATAGAACCTAAGACTGCCTGCCCAGGGATAGCACCACCCACAATGGGCTGGACCCTCCTCCATCAATCACTAATTAAGAAAATGCTGTACAGGCTAGCCTACAGCCCTTTTATGGGAGACATTTTCTTAGTTGAAGTTCCCTCCTCTCAGATGACTTTAGCCTGTGTCAAGTTGACATAAAACTATGCAGCACAGCATCAAAGAAGCAGGTTGCTTATAGTTTCCAGTTTCTCCTAGAGAAGTAGATGCCAGGGGAGGCATGGTCTGTTTTTCCAGAGAGTGACCTAACAGTTGTATGATGCCGTCTAGAGCCACCAAGCCATCTCCCTCTTTTCCTCCTGTGACTGTCTAGCCCACTTCATGAAAAAACTGCTTCATCCTGGACTAGAGCAAAGGTTTTCATGAAATGTTAGCATATATTTGAATGATTTTTTTTCATATTTTTGTCTACAGAGTTTTATCTTTGCTCCCATTTAGATATGTTTTTTGTTTTGTTTGTTACAGAATTAGTAAATCAAATAATAGTCATTCATCTGAGAAGTCTTTGGAAATCTCCCTGGAAGAAGATTCAATGGTTACTAAGTGCTTAAAAATTAACTTTGACACTAACAAGAAAATTGCTGATAAAACCAATGAACACAAAGTACCTGATTCAAAGGAGAAAAAATCAGAAACTAGAACCACCAGATGCTATAAAGCACCAGCTATTCCTAACACGAATGCATTTGAGGCAGTGGTGAGCTGCATTGGTGATGATGGAACTATATTTGTAGTGCCTAAATTATCAGGTAAGGTCTTTTATGTTATAAAGTTTTCTTCAGTAACTCTGGGCCTAGCAGCCCAAGTTTTCCAGTATGGTAGAAAAAAAAATGGAAATCTTTGGGAAAATTTACCCTCTCTGAAACTCATTTTCAAGGGGCTGTGAGAAGGATTAGATGATCTCACCCAGTGCATGCAGGGTGCTTTTAACAATGCCTAGCTAAGCTATTTGAGGGTTTGTTGTTGTTGTTGTTGTTTTAAATAATAAATTATTTCAACATACTGTTACCAGAACTCCCTAGCCAGAGGACTGTCTGTGGGTCCCAATGCTTATCTACATTATGGAGAAATCCAAGCTGGAGAGACAGCTCAGTGGTTAAGAGTACATACATACAGCTCTTGAAGAAGCCCCAAGTTTAGGCCCCAGCACCCAAGTTGGGTGGTTCAGAACTGCCTATAACTCCAGCTCCAGAGTATCCAACACTGTCTTCTGACCTTCTTAGATATCCATGCTTAAAGCACATGCATCCACATAGACATGCTTGTATACATGTAATTAAAAAATAAATCTTGGCCGGGCGGTGGTGGCGCACGCCTTTAATCCCAGCACTCGGGAGGCAGAGCCAGGCGGATCTCTGTGAGTTCGAGGCCAGCCTGGTCTCCAAAGTGAGTTCCAGGAAAGGTGCAAAGCTACACAGAGAAACCCTGTCTCGAAAAACCAAATAAATAAATAAATAAATAAATAAATAAATAAATAAATCTAAAAAAAGAGCGAAAGAATGAGCTAGAGAGGTGGCTCAGTAGTAAAGGGCAAGTGGGTATTTTTGTGATCATCAGCAGAGTGGGGGTCTTTATGCTGAGGCGGGCTTTCCATGACTAGATGCACTTTGCCCCCATCAAATGACCATGGGGCAGAGAAAACAGCATTACAAGGTTTCTGTGAGCCAGGCAGTGGTGGCACACGCCTTTAGTCCCAGCACTCCGGAGGCAGAGGCAGGCCAGTCTCTGTGAGTTCGAGGCCAGCCTGGTCTACAGAGCTAGTCCAGGCTCCAAAGCTACAGAGAAACCCTGTCTTGGGGTGGGGGATGGGGGGCGAGGGGGGAGGTTTCTGTGTAATGCTGAGTTTTGGTTTCTGTTAACCTGATAAGAATCTTCTATTTACCTGATAAGAATCTGCCTGGATTGGGCCTGGGCCCTCTTCTTAGGACACTGTCAACAGCACTGCCATTCGGGGCCCACTTTGACCTAATAGCAGGTACCACAGGAGGCTGAACTTAAAAATGACCTTCAAAGAGAATATTAAGGGAAAGCTTTCCTCCTACAGCCTGTCAACATGGATAAGGATGTGTGTGTGTGTCTGTCTGTCTGTCTGTCTGTCTGTCAGTCAGTCTGCCTGCCTGCCTGTCTACCTACATGTCTGCATCTGCATGAACAGACAGACATGTATAAGATCCCCTGAAGCTGAAGTTACAGATGTTTGCAGGACCTCTGGCTTGTTATATGGGTGTTAGGATTTGAACTCTGACCATCATCATTTCTCAGCAAGCACTCTTGAGCTCTCTCTCCAGCCACTTAAATTCTTTTTAGAATCTTCCTTAGAAAAACATCCTTATCAAAATCCAATACAAAATTTTGTAACCTAACAAAACTTGTCACAAAATTCAAGGAATATTGTTTTATATTAAGTAAAAAGCCTATACTTTCAATAAACTGTACTGTTTCAATTGTTTATTTAAATGGGATTAATCTAAGGAGTCCATTTAATGATCAAAGGAATTTATTTGGGGGTAAACTTACAACCACAGGAGACCATTTATCATAGGATCCAGGAAAGCTGAGCTATGTATGTCCCACACTGAACAGCTTGGTCTAAGACCTCAGCATCCAAAACCACAAGGTAGCCGAGAAGAGCAGGCATACGTGCATTCCAGGTCTTAAGGGTCCTTGGTGGCCCCGCCCCAGGGGCAGGTACCTCAAAGTCACAGATAGGTGTAACAGCTACAGCTGCCTCACTAGGGGCGGTGCTTTAGGGCATGGCTCCAACAGCCACCCACTACATTTATTCTCTGACATTTTAGTTTAAAGATCAGAAATGTTAATGTGTTGTGGTCAAAGCAAAACAAAAAAATTTCAATGTTTTATGAAATTTACTTAACAGATTCAAATATAACATTTTAATAGGCTTTAAAGAAAGTTCAAGTCTGTGTGAGGCCATATGTGTACCACAGCATGCATATTAAGATCAGAAGAGAGCTTTTGTGAATGGGTTCTTTTTCTACTGTGGGATCTGGAGATCAAACTCAGATGGTCAGGTCTGCATAGCAAGCTCTTTTACCCACTAGCCATCTTTCTTGCAAGCCTCCATTTTAAGAAAAAACATTGTTTAGTTTTTTTTTCTTTTTAAAGATTATCTTATTTGAATTTATATGTATGTGTCTGTCATATGTGTTCTGGTACCAGAGGAAGAAAGAGGGTGTTGGATCCCCTGGAGTTGGAGTTACCAACAGTTGTGAGCCTCTAGTGTGGGGATTAAGTCCTTTGGAAGAGCAGCAAGCACTCTTAACTACTAAGCGCAATCTCCAGCCCCCATTTTAATAGATTTTTAAGAAATTAAGCATACCTAAATATGGGGCTAGAGAGATGGCTCAGAGGTTAAGAGCACTGGCTTCTCTTCCTCAGAGGTCCTGAATTCAATTTCCAGCAACCACATGGTCGCTCACAACCATCTATAATGAGGTCTGGTGCCCTCTTCTGGCCTGCAGGCATACATGCAGGCAGAACATTGTATATACAATAAACAAATAAAAATAAATAAATAGAATACCTAAATGTTTACTGTAGGGCAGTAAAGATTTGTCAGGTCTTTGAACAGGTAATTAAATGTAAAATATATTTATGTTAGAATAAAAGAAATTAAGATCACCTGATTTTATTCTAAACCTCTTATTTAGTTATTTTTAATTATATGTATGTGTTGGGGGAGGTATACATGTGTTTGGATGCCCATGGAGACCATAGGGCATTAGATCTACTGGAGTTGCAGGTGTTTGCCAGCCACCCTAACCAAGCTCAGGTCCTATACAAGAACACTATAGTCATTTCCCCAGACCCATAAACCTATTTATTTATTTTTATGTGAATGGGGGTGGGGTGGCACTGTGAAGACCAGAGGAGGGAGTCAGATCCTTTGGAGCTAAGTAGTTTGTAAGCTGGGCTGTAGACCTCTGGAAGAGTAGTGAGTACTATTAAACACTAAGCCATCTTTTCAAAACTTTTTCTGTAAATCAGTTTTGCTAGATCTTTTGTAACCATACAAGAGGTTTAGTTTTGTTTGCTTTTCCCCTCAGCCTTAGGTTCCAAAATTAACATTTCAAAAAACTGGACCCCATAGTTAACACTTGAATAACTACATTTCAGTTAAGCCTGACTGAAATAAAAACCTTGAATCACCACATTTATTTAAGAAAGAAAAAAGTAGGCAACAGTTCCTAGAAGTCCAAAAGTCATCTTTAAAATGTTCATATTTTTAAATTAGACATACTAAGAATAATCTTAGTATGCAGTGATTCTTTTAAAAAGAAAAAAAAAGCTAAACATACATTCAGTAGTTACTTTTAGGAATCTTAGAGGCAGATTAAGTTTTTAATCCCATTCTCTTTTGACATGTAATTCCTGTGAGATTGCTGCATCTCATGTGACCAGACACTTCAAAACTTCAATTAAAACCCAAGTTACCTAGAGATGCCTAGAGAGCCAGAGGGAGCATTTCTCTCTAGAGTCCCAGGGACACCCCATGTAGATAAATCTCTGATGCTACAACCATTAAATGTTCAGCCTTCATTAGACAATTGTCAGAGATCCACATTAAAACACAAAATGACACAAGCATTAAATCAGAAGCACTCTTAAAGTGTGTGGGGGGGAGGGGGGTGTTTTGTTTTGTTTAAGACAGAGTCTCACCATGTAGCCTTGGCTAGCCTGGAACTTGCTGTGTAGCAAATGGTGACCGCAAATTCATAGAGATTTGTCTATTTCTGCCTCCCAACTGTTAGATTAAAGGC
Organism: Peromyscus eremicus; assembly: GCF_949786415.1. Lineage (NCBI taxonomy): Eukaryota > Metazoa > Chordata > Mammalia > Rodentia > Cricetidae > Peromyscus > Peromyscus eremicus. The sequence continues at coordinate 65,754,065 of NC_081425.1, read as the reverse complement.
ATGTGTCACCCAGCAGACTCAGGACTAGTCAGCTAAAATTCTCCCTTAGAGCCACCAAAATATCATAGGCTTAGTATTCTCCATGTTTCCCACAAATTATAATAGAGCTGTCTCAAGTTTTTGTTGTTTGTTTGTTTGTTTCTCTGTGAAGCCCTGGCTATCCTGAAACACTTTGTAGACCAGGCTGACCTTGAACTCAACAGAGATCCACCTGCCTCTGCCTCTTGAGTGCTGGGATTAAAGGCGTGCATCACCATGCTGGCTAGATCTCTCAAATTTTTATTCAAATTCAAATATAAGCAAGACAGGTTTCCCAAGAGTCTTCATCTTGATTCCACAGCACAGCAAAGGAATGACTATTCAAGCCTCTGACAGTGAAGATATTTTATCTCATATCAGCTTATACTGTAAACTGACCCAAGAAAGAGCCAAATGGTTCAGACATGGATATGAAAACTAAGCCAAAGTCTAAAGGTGCATGCCAAATCAGGCTACACTGAAAAGCAAAGTGAATGCTCTGCCAAACTGAGTCTGCACTTCGCTATTACATAACAGCCACTCAGCACACAATTCAATGTCCTCAAATCGACAGGCATTTCAAACATCCCTTCCTTATTAATTGGTACCAGGAGCACAAACAAACCAAGGTCCTGACCATAAGGGTTTAAGCTTAAAGGTGGAGAGGAGTGTTCAGCATCAAGGAGTGCTGGGGATTTATTTCAAAGAGCACTATTAATTGTAAGTGGAGCTTTACAGCAGAAGCAAATAGGCCAAGCTTAGGTACTGATGTAGAAGAAACTCGAGTAATAGAGTTGATGTTATAAAGGATTTACTAATAAACTTGCATAGGAGACATTAAGTCACACAAAGGAGAATTTAGCTAAGGGTGGGGCCTGCCTCCAAATACCCCAGAGTTAATTAGTGTGCTAACCAGACTGTTAGAGATAGGCAAAATTCAGGATGCTAGGATGTAATATTTATTCACCAGAATTGACCAGCCGTTAATCTCCCATAACAAGGAGACAGCTCTGACTTACAACCTGCTATCAGAGATGTCTCTAAACAGCCAAGGGAACAGCACAAAGTGACAACCATCTTTAAGTCCTGGCCTGCCATAAGGTTCCCCAGTTACCTTCTTAAGAAAGCATTATTTTCCAGGTGGGTAAGATGACCCTGGGCAACAGCTGTTCGAAAAATGACGACACTGGTATATTTAAAAATAATCTTGGCAGTAGTATCTTTGCAGTGTAAATCACCCATATGCCTAAATGGCCAGATTTGCAATCTCCAGTTTCTGTTTAAATTGTTCAAAGTGTAAACTAGGACCCAGACCTGAAAGAAATTGAAGGATGACACCCTATGTGGAATGATAAGCCCAAGATGTACCTAAGTTAATAACATCTTCTATCTGTGGTCAGCTCCTCTTTGGGCATTAGCCAGAGCCAATATCTCCTTTTCCAGAGTGTAAAGTAAATTCTCAAGAGTGGGGATAGGCACATATTTCTGCTACAGTACCAGTCCTGAAGAGTCAAGGTAGAACTGGAGGACTAGAGATTGAGCTTGCATTGATGTTAGAGTGTTTGCTTAACTTGCTTAAAGCCCTGGATTTGGATCCCTGGTACCATGAAAAATCCTTTTCTGTTCTGAGATCAGAAACATGTTCTACTGAATAACTTTATAGAAGACATCTACAATTCTGCTTTTTTAATTTTTCTTTTTTTGTTGTTTTTTTATTTTGTTTTAATGTTTTGTTTGTTTGTTTGTTTTTTTAAAGATTTATTAATTTATTATGTATACAGTATTCTGCCTGCATGTTCCCTGCAGGCCAGAAGAGGGCATCAGATCCCATTATAGATGGTTGTGAGCCACCATGTGGTTGCTGGGAATTGAACTCAGGACCTCTGGAAGAGCAGTCAGTGCTCTTAACCACTGAGCCATCTCTCCAGCCCCTTAATGTTTTGTTTTGATAAACATTATATGTCATTGGACGGGCAGGAGCGTCTTTCTTTTTTCTTTTCTTTTTTTTTTTTTTTTTTTTTTTTGAAAGTTTTGAGATAGCATTTCACTATGTGGCCCAGGTTGGCCTTTGATTTGAGTCTCTTTGGACTGCTTCCCAAGTGGTAGGATTACAGGAATGTATTACTGGACCTGGCCTTATAAATTTGTTTTTCATTTAAGTATTTTTGCTTTGTTTTGTTTTGTTTTTTGTTTTTTGAGACAGGGTTTCTCTGTGGTTTCTCTGTATAGTTTTGGTGACTGTCCTGGATCTCGCTCTGGACCAGACTGGCCTCGAACTCACAGAGATCTGCCTGGCTCTGCCTCCCGAGTGCTGGGATTAAAGGCGTGCGCCACAGCCACCCGGCTCATTTAAGTCTTTAAAGTATTCCAGAATTGATTTTTAGAGAGCTGTAAAGAAGACATTCAACTTGGTTTTGTAAAGATTGAATAGTTTTGACTTATCCTATTCGCTTAGTATGCTTCACTTTCCCCACTGCTAGGTAGTATTGCCTTTACCATTCTCAACAGTATGGTTACCTGCACAGGATCTGCAAAGACCACACCAGTTGACACAGAATAGATGGAGGAAATTTCCACAAGCCCCCACCCCAAGGTGAATAGCCATATGCACACATATAAATGTATAAAAGAGCTCATGAATTCAGGGGGGCATGGGAAGAGTTGGATCAGGGAGAGGGAGGTGGAAAGGATGCAAATACAGTGTAAAAGCATAAAATTCTTAGATTAGAATATTCTGTATATGTATGGATTTTTCTACACAATTCTCGTTTATTCTCTCTGTCCTGGCACCTTTACTAAAGTATTACCCTTAATCATACTATAGCCTTTTCCCTCTTCAATATATATTGTGTAGTGTGCACATAGTTACTTGTTCTATGTCCCATATGTCAGTGCAAAACACAGCTCTTGCTCCAGTGGGAATGAAAAAAAATCATTTATTCTAAACAATGTATGAGTGACCATGGCTCAGGAACATGGATTCAAGTTTCCCTGAATGACACGTTCCAGTGTAGAAGTGGTTGTATTATTTTTTTTAATACATAACAAAAGGTCATAAATCAGTGCATTTGGATGCTCTCTATGAAAATAGAAAACAAAAGTTTGAATTTGTTAAAATAAGAAGTCACAGCAAATGTCTGCAAGTTCCTGAGGCTGCCTGGGGTTTGTACGCAAATGCAATGTGTGCTTTCGAAATGATCCCTAACTCATGTAACTCTAGCATTCACAGACTTAGGCTCAGGAGTTCCATTAGGGGGTCACCTGATGATGAGGGTTTGGTAGCTATGAATTTACTGACATTTTCCTCCCATTTGTTGAGCACCTGAAAGAGTGAATAATTGAGATGTAGAATAACAACTAATCTAGAAGCTTTATTTGACATATTTAATCATTAACTGATATCCTGTCTAGTTCTCTTGGGTACCAGTAATGTGGGTAGATGCGGTCAGACCCAATTTACAGAGAACAAACTCAGGCTTATACACCTACCTAAGATAGCAGAACCAAAGAAGCAAGAATGAAGTGATCACTGACTCCAGAGCTTGCCTTCAATGGAGTCAGTTATAAGGGGGCATACAGATACTGTGGAATTAATGAGGCAATTTGTAGTAAAAAGAAAAATGGGGCTGGGCTGAGGAGATAATTCAGTCAGTAAAGTGCTTGCCAGGCAGCGTCTGAACCTCAGTTATGTCTCCAGAACCCACAAAAGAAGCCACATGTGGGGTTGAAAAGATGGCTCAGTGGGTCAAGTGCTTGCTGTGCCAAGACGAGGTCTTGAGCTCAGGCACCGAGCACCCACCTAGAACCTGGGGTAGAAGCACGTGTCGGTAAACCCAAAGCTGGGAGCACGGGTAAGCAGACTCTGGGGATTCACTAGCCAGCCATCTAGCTAGCTAAACAGTGAGTTCCATGTTCAGTAAGAGACCCCTTTTCAGACAGTGAGGTGAAGAAGCAATTGAGGAAGGAATCTGGCCATCAGTGTCAGGCTCCACAAGCACTCACATGGGCACACACACATAACACACACACTATTAGAAAATACTTTTTTTTTTTTTTAGAAAGCTAGGCATGGTAGCACTGAGTAGACAGTGACAAGTGGATTTTTGGGGCTCTCTGGTCAGCCAGCCTAATCTTTATAGCTAGTTCCTCGATAGTGCAAGGCCCTGTCTCAGTAAGACTGGGAATGACATTTGAGGTTGTCTTCTGACCTCTGTATGCACCTCCACACATGTGTACACCTAAAAGTTAGAATTCTAACTTGTATCTTCAGTATTATCTCTCCCTAAGCAATAGACAATACAAGACTTGTGTTATACTTACTGTGCTGTCAAAGTGACACCTGAAACTCAGAGTTCTTCCATATTAGCTTATCTGGTAGGTGTTAAATTGCAAAGAGTGCTTTATGGTATTTGTATTCTCAGAATAGCAAAGTGTTTATGTGCTGTTAGTAAAATTTTAAAAACATGTATTGTTAGCTGAATTAAATGTTTATAAAAATTTTATTGGAAACTTGATCATAATTTTTTGTATTACCTAAGTAAGGAAGTTAGTAGGTTGCTAGTGAGAAGTAACTAATAACACATTTTCCTAAGTGTATTATATTTTCAATAAATTCTACAGAATTTGAGCTCATCAAAATGATGGATGAAATTCAAAGTAATTTAAAGTGCCTTGGTCTTTTGGAGCCATACATCTGGAAAAAGGGAGAACCTTGTGCAGTGAGAGGATCTGATACTTTGTGGTACCGCGGCAAAGTCATGGAGGTTGTAGGAGGCACCATCAGGGTGAGTCTAAACACTAGAGGAGTACATGGCCAGACTTTAGATGAAAACACCTTTTGGTGAACTTAGGAAGATCAATACACTATATTATACTGTTGTTTGTAACAAGGATTTTCCTTTTTATTTTCTTTTTGTTGCTCTTGGTATTTTCGTTCTGTTTGGGTGTTGGTTTTGAAACACAGTCTCTTATGTAGGCCATCCATGCAATTTGGGATCCTCCCACCTCAGCCTCCCAAGTGCCAGTATTACAGACCTGCACCACTAGACCCAGCCTTTGTTTTCACATATATTAGAAACCAAATAATGAAGAGATCATTGCAGGTGGGATATGTGACTACTAGTGCCTAATGGACATACCACTTAGCTTAACTGGTAGCCCTATGTAATAGCACATCTGTTATTAAGTAAAACAGCTTATTCTCTGACATGTTAATTAGCTCCCTGGCTAATCTTTCCAAGTTATGGGTTAGTTTACCTTACAGAACAGTGAGGTAGCTCTTACATTTCTTTCAGAATCTTTAAAAATTGCTTCATGAATTGAAAAATGAAAATATAAAATAGAGATATAAATACCTCCATTTACCAAGTAAAGTGATGAAATTGATTAACTATTTCATCAGCTATATAATACTGGAAATTTTTACTACTAATTGGGGTGGGGTAAAATATTAAAGAGAAACATTTTGCATTTTAATTTAAACAGAAATTTACCTTGCTTGATGATGGTACCTAATAGTTATATAGTGGAAGTTTCAGCTTCTTTCACATGTGTAAATTTTATAGAATTAACATGCCTCCCCAATGAGAAATCACACCACGCACTTAGTGATTAATAAGGAAAGAACTCTTTAATAATGGGGCACAACTGGTTCTGGCTAATGCACAAAAGGGAGCCAGCTCTGAACAGAAAGTTTTATGAGCTTATATACACCTTAGACTTATACATTCCATGTGTGCTATTATTCTTACCTCTCATTCATGTCCCCACTCCAGGTCACTCTTGGAACATGTTCAACAGAAACAGGAGACTGCAAGTCTGGCCACTTGGGCAGATGGGAGATTTACACAGCAAGGATATTGTTAGAATTATTTCCTAAGTACACACACCAATGTTGTTCTTTTCCAATAGCTGTTACCCACAGTCATCTTGCCCACCTGGCAGAATTATGCTTCTCCTGATAGAGAGTAGGGGACTTAGTGGAGGCTAGGACTTAATAATAGTTGTGACTCAGGGCTCAGCCATTAGGCTGCCCCTTAGAGGCATGATTTATTTATTTGTTTGGTTGGTTGGTTGGTTTTTTGAGACAGGGTTTCTCTGTGTAGCTTTGCGTCTTTCATGGAACTTGCTTGGTAGACCAGGCTGGCCTCGAACTCCACAGAGATCCACCTGCCTCTGCCTCCCAAGTGCTGGGATTAAAGGCGTGCGCCACCACCGCCCAACGAGGCATGTTTTTAAATAAGAGCATAGGCTTAATAGCCTGTTGGAAGTCAGGGTTGTCTCTTGGTGTTGTGGGAATGGAGCCTAATTGGAGAAATCTTAGTGCAGAAACCTTCAGTTATGGTGCAGGATTTTCTTTCCTAGAGCTTCTAACAAGCCTGACTAATGCACAACTAATCTTCCAGCTGTATTGGAGGCAGCACTCCTTTAGCTAAATTCAACTTTGTATAACTTACTATTTTCTATGCCGTTTACTTTATAGCATCAGTTTTACTACTTCAAGTTTCTTCTGCATCATGAACACAGTTACCACACTGAAAAACATTTGGAGAGATGTTATTTTCCTAGGCTATGCAGAGAAATCCTACCTCAAAAGCAAAAAAACAAAAAAAACCTTATTAGTATTCCTTATTTTAAGACAGTTTAACAATTGAATGATCAAAAGAAAAGCATTTCAAAAAAAGCTAACTGAGGTATTTAGTACTCAATGGTTTTGTTTTTGTTTTTAAAGTTTTATTTTTATTTTAAATTATGCACCTGTTCATATGTAGATGTGTGCAAGTGAGTGCAGGTGCCTTTGGAGGTCAGATCCCCAGAAGCTGGAATTACAGGTGGCTTGATGTGGTTGCTAGGAGTCTTAACTAGGGTCTTCTGGAGGAGCTGCACATGCTCTTAGCTGCTAGGCCATCTCTGCAGCCCTATTGCAGTGTACTATTTGTGCATAGGTGTGGGGTCACATGTGCACCACTACATGCATGTAGAAGCCAGGGGAAACTGGAGTCAGTTCTCTCCTTCCATCTTTACATGGGTTTCAGGAAGTTAACTCAGACTATCAGGCTTACTCATCAAGCACTTCATCTGCTGAGTTGTCTTACCAGCTCCTTAATACCCAAGTTTTAAAAATAATAATAGAAAGGTTTGATTTATAGGCTACCTGTATGAAAACCTCTTTTAACAATTGTTTCATTCTCTATGGGATGAGGGAATATAGATTTTCTTTTTCTTTTTTTTTTTAATGTCTCAGTATGTAGATCTGATATGTAGAGCAGGCTGGCCTCTAACTAGATCCAGCTGCCTCTGTTCCTGGGTGCTGGGATGTCCTGCTATTGGGTACAAACTTTTTGCTTGTTTTGTCCTTTTGAGACTGTGTAGCCTAAGCAGGCCTCAAAGTCCAAGCCCCTTCCTCAGCCTCCCAAGTGCTGAGTTTATTGACAGGTACCTGTGCCTTCTGTTCCTTTGTTCCCGTTTGTTGTTTGACATGGGGTCTTGCTGTTTAGCCGTGGCTGGCATGAAACACACTGTGCGGCTCGGACTGTTCTTGAATTTATGGCAGTCCTGCCTCTCTCCCAACTGCTAGAGTTAGATCTGCACCAGGAGACCCAGAGGTTTGGTTGCTTTTTAAACTTTAAGATTTTATTTATCATTACCAAGGATGTGTTAGGAAGGATGCTTCCTGTCACATGTGGCGATCAGAGGACAGCTTTGTGGAGTCAGTTCTTTCCTTTCACCTTTATACATGTTCCAGGGATCAAACTCAGGTCTTCAGTCTTGGAATGGGGAAGTGTATGTCTGTGCACCATGTGCATACAATGCCCCCAGGAGCCAGAAGACAGTGTCAGATCCCCTGGAACAGGAGTTATAGACAGTTGTGAGCCATCATGTGGGTGCTAGAGATTGATTGACTCCAGGTCCTCTAGAAGAGCAGCTGGTGCTCTTTACTGATAGTCCATAACATCCTACCCCTATCCTACTTTTTAAAACTAGGAAATCCCCTTTGTCATCCAGCTTTTAGTAATTTTTTTTTTTCAAGACAGGGTTTCTCTGTGTAGCCCTGACTGTCCTGGGACTTCCTCTGTACACCAGGCTGGCCTTGAACTCAGAGATCCTCCTGCCTCTGCTAGGATTAAAGGAGTGTGTCACACCACCCAGCTTAGTAATAAATCTTAATCAGAAAAATTACTTGGTCTGTTTCAGGTGCAATATTTAGATCATGGGTTCACTGAGAAGATTCCACAGTGCCATCTTTATCCTATTTTGCTGTATCCTGATACACCCCAGTTTTGTATTCCCTGTCAGCTCTATCAGACCTTACCGGTGAGCAGAGGAATGTGTGGGCAGTTAATTTTAAATATTGTCTTATATTAGTGATATTAGAAATTAGTGTATATAATTAAATCCCTTTCAATTGTAATACAATTTTTTCTTTTTAAGTTTTATTGTTATTGGTTTTGGTTTTGTTTTAACAGGATCTCACTGTGTAACCTTGGCTGTCCTGAAACTCACTAAGTAGACCAGCTGACCTCTAACTCATAGAAATCCTCCTGCCTTTGCCTCCCAAGTGCTGGGATTAAAGACATGCGCCACCATACCTGGCAAAGGGTTTGTTTTTGTTTTTAATGTGTCTGAGTGCTTGGCCTGCATGTATGTAAATGCACCATATGCATGCAGTACTCACGGTGGCCAGGAGAGGGAGTAGAATCCAAGGAACTGGAGTTACAGATGCTTGTTAACCAACATGTAGGTGCTGGGAACCAACCCAGGTCCTTTGGAAAAACAGTAAGTGCTCATAACCACTGAGTTCTTTCTCCAGCCCCCATCCAGCAATATAAATTTTAAAAATACCTACAAGTAAAATCTCAAAGGCCTTTAATGAGGAAGACTACAAAATTATACTGCAATATATAAAACCTGTGAGTAAATGGCAGCATAGCATTTGGTCATACTCTGCTGAAACGGTCCTAAGCAGTTATTTCTTCAGTTTTAACAATAACAAAGCTCAAACTGTAAACTCCTTTCCTGTTGCAGTTTCTGGGGCTCCAGGGTTAGGAATGGCTCGGCTGGGTGGTTTGGAATTGAGTCCTTTGTGATAGTGAGTCAGCATGTCACTGAAGTATATCCATTCACAGGATCCCTGGAGATCCATGAGCTACTTGCAAAGGACTCACCACATGGCTGTTTTCTTGTCTAGAGGCTCTGCCATGTTAAGAAATATGTCCCTTGGTGAATATATACTTTTGGCCTATATAAGCACTGCATGAGCATATTGAACTGTTTTTAAAGTTTTAACTGTGATATGTTGTCTTTAATGTAAGTTTGGGGAGTTGTTTTTAGAGGGTTCTTTTGGGAGAATAGCCTTGTAATTCTTGAGAAAGGATGTTTTGTAGCCCAGGCTGGTCTCTAACCCCCTTTGTAGCAGAGGATGACCTTGAATTATAATCCTTCTACTTCCACTTCCCAGATAACAGGGTCATAGGTGTGTGCCACCATGCCTAGTTAATATGATGCTGATGATCAAACCCAGGCTTTCATACGTGCTAGGCAGGCACTCTACCAACTAAGTTGCATCCCCACCCTAGTTTATGCTTTGAAAGCATAAAATATTGAGTACAGTAGGGAGAAGCTCAGATAATATGAATTCGTTATAAGATGTCTTCTATTTTTCTAATAAATATGTGTCCGTGTGTGGGTATGTACATAAGTGTGGGTACCACAGAGTCCAGAAAGGGGAGTCTGTTGCCCTGGAACTGGATTACAAGTAATTGTGAGCTGTCCAACATAGGTGCTGGGAACCAAATTCTAGTCCTCTGCAAGAGGAGGAAGCACTCGTAGCCGATGAGCCATCTCTCTGGCCCCTAGATAGGAAATTTTAAAGATGATGCTTGTTGGCTGCCCAGAATACTCGTGTACTTGGTTCTACCGCCAGGCAGTCCTTGCTTATGGCTGTTTCTTTGTGTTTTAATTTATTCTTGCTTGGTGTCATGTTATGGAAGTATAAGTGTGTTCATTCCATACAGGTTGGGAATGTGTGGCAGCCAGATGCCATAGAGCTGCTTCAAGAGTTGCTTTCAAAGAGAGAGGTGGACATTCACATTATGGTAAGTTGTCTTTAAAGCATAGTCAAGTTGAAACTGTTTGTCATGAAATACCACAATGAATATAATTTGAGGAATATTTTTAATGACAAGCCATGTTATATGTGTTCATATGCGACTATAAATTATTTGTTAACGTATAAGAAATTACTGCCTTCATTCCAATGCTTGTTTTAAATAAGCCTGATTTTGAACAAGTTCCTGAGACGTTTCATAAACATTGAATTGGATGACTGAAAGATTTGTTCCTAATAGTTTCCTTATATGGATACAGGGCAATGTGCCATTGTTCATGTATCAATAGGTACCAGTGTGCCGAGTCTGCTGCCGTACAGCATTGTGTAAGGTGCAGACGGTCCCTGTCCTCAAAGGCCTCCTCTAGTTAGTGAAGCAGGCAGGACATCTGCACTGCAGAACAGCATGAGTCAGGAGACAGTGGGGGCAAGCACAGCAGGATTTACAGAGGGGGAACTGAAGGTGACCGTCCTGACAGGGACACAACTGTCTGGTAGAAAGGGGAGAAATGGTGAGTAGGATGCAAGAGTGGCCCTGTGAGGGATGCTGAGCAGTAAGTAGTACAACTAATCTGCATATGTTTGAGACCTGGCATTGGGAGAGAAGAAAATGGTTAGGAAAATATTTCTGCATTCAAGAGCCACAGGCTCAACCTAAATAAGGAAGCCAGTAGGTTAGTGCTGAGGGTTCCTACCCAAATACACAAGAACCCTTGTCAAGTCACCTAATGCAAGATAGAATTTTTTTTTTTACTTAGTCAAGGTAGCTTTCTTTACAAATTAACTTTCAGGAAAACCACCACTTGGTTTTGCAGACTGAATGCTCAGTGCTCCTTAGCCCACTTGGTTCCATGCCTTGCCTAGACATGCTTCTCCAGCATTAGATACACTGAGAAATGTTACTGAGGCTTGGACGGTCCAAAACCCTGTCGGTGGAGCTGAGCTGTTCATGGTGGAAACCAGCCAGCAGATAAAAACACAATGACCTCAATGACCTCTACAGTGTATTAGGCAGATGAGGGCTTGCAGCAGAGACTCCGGTATAAAGAGATGCAGCTGAGAAAGAGGCTCCACGTTAACATGGCTGTCAAGTAACATTTCAGTCAAGACATAAGGTGTGACAGGACAGGGCATGTCATTGTTGAGAGAAGGTGCCATGGGCCTATGTAGAAGCAGCCATGTTTAGAAGGAATGGCAGAGGCGTGGTTGTATGGCCTAGCCTACACTGTCACACAGGCACATGGGATCTGACACAAATGTGTTCTAGTATTTCCTTCTGGATGCCTCATATGGCTGGTTAGAAGGAAACAAGTAGATAGATCTGCCCAAAGGCATTTCTCCTTCCTCTGTGAGGATGTTAATTTGGAGAATAGTGGGACTAGTAGAAATGGGAAAGAAACTGCCAAAGAAATAGCCAGCTTAACCAGCTGTGGACATACCAATTCATGGTAATTGTAAGTGGACTTTATATTCAGTATTAAAGCCGTTTTCATGATTTCTCACGTGAGAATGTTGATTCTTCTGATTCCTGACATTTTGGAGATTTTTAGTTAAAATTCATTTCTTTGCCTCTTAACCTGTTCTTAGTATAAACTAGTATCATCTAAAGGTGATCTATCTGTAGTTTCTAATAACTAGGAAATCTGTATGGTATAGATATGCAAGTATATTTTATATAAGTCCAAGAGTAGCATTACTGCTTCATCATCTGCCAAAATATCAGGAAGAAAATTCTTTGCTGTGAGTCACTCAGACTATTTGGTGCTGCTGTTATTGTCAGAAACACATTTCATATTTGCTAACTATAAAAGTTTAGGCACTGAGTAAAAGTTTTTATAGTAACAGTCTTTGTTATTGAATTTAATAGGAATTGCCTGAAAATCCATGGGGAAAGTTGTCTGTTCATCTCTATTTTGATGAGATGTCACTTTCTCATTTTATGGCCCATCATAAATATTGTATTTTTGAACATTCTGAGGAGATATTTAAAGAAGTAAGTGAACTGTTTTCCTATAAATAATACACATTTTAATTGATTCTAATTAAAATGTCTTAATCTGTCTTACACCTCAAGTCTTTTGGTGTGTCTCCTATAGATCAGGTTGGCCTTAAAAATTGTAGTCCTCATTCCTCCTTAAATTCCTCCACCTGCTGGGATTACAGTCAGGTGCCACCACATTCTACTTACACTGCAAGTCTTAAGTCTGTCTGATCTACCTTAAGAGGTCTACCTGATCTCTTAAGGGGATCCACAATGAGAATTTGTCAATTCTTTTTTGAAAAAAAAAGTACAATGATATATATATCCTGAAAAACATTTTTATTTACATTAAAACTCTACTAATGTTTCTGTATCTTCTACCCTAGTAAGGCTTCTTTATGTTAGCCACTTGTTGTTGAATTTGAGCATGAGATGCATTGTATAAAATTTCATGCCAGTAAAGGGCTCTATCCCCACATAAAATGTCTTTTGACTTGATCTAGAAGCCTTATATTACAACATGAGTGTCCCTAATCCAAACACTCAAAATATGGTGATCTGAAATTGAAAATGTTTTGGGTGCCAGAAGATATTGAATGCCAGCGTGCAAATTTTAGCTGGGCATGATGGAGCAGGCCAGCATTTTCAGGTAGAAACAGGAATGCTATTAGAAAATTAAGGTCGCACTCAGGAGGCAGAGGCAGGCAGATCTCTTGTGAGTTCGAGGCCAGCCTGGGCTACCAAGTGAGTCCCAGGAAAGGCGCAAAGCTATACAAAAAAACCCTGTCTCGAAAAACCAAAAAAGAAAAAAGAAAATTAAGGTCTTCCTTAAACTACATAATGAGCTCAAGGTCAGGCTGGGCTACATGAGACCCTCACTTTGAAAATAAAATGGGATTTTTATCTTGATTTTTAAAGTTTTATTTTTTTTAATTTTTGTTTAATGTGTATTAATGTTTTGCCTGCATCTATATATGTCGACCACATGCATGCCTAGTGCCCCACTAATGTCAAAAAGAGGGTGCTAGATCCCCTGGAACTGGGTTTAAAGATGCTTGTGAGCTGAGGTGGGTCCCTGTAGGTATCAGACAGGGAAGCAAACTGCACAAAGATAAGAATGAAAACCCAATGCAGATTGACTTCATCAACTTGGATCAGACTTTGGGGAGTCTAATGCCAGGTTCATTGTCAGCATATTTAAAACACAGTTCAATCTGGGAAAAGGTTTCCAGGCAACAATCAGTCCAATCAGTCCAATTCCATGTGCACAATAAAGCTTAAGGTGTGACTCCATAGAGACTCTTTTACAAAGTACATGTGACCATGCGGGTGGGTTCTATAGCTTAAAGGCTTAAGTCTAGTGTGGTCTCTGACCAATAGCATAGCGGTCAGCAGGCCATAAAGTACATGTGACATCTCCCCTAAGGATGGGTAACAATCTAGGTAGGGAAGAGTCTGAGATAATCTTTCTGGGGAATTTGGGTGAGATCTGCCTCTATAGCAAAAAGTGGATAAGGTCTGCCCCCACAGAGAGCAAAAAGGCCACCAGATCATTAACAAAATCCACTCTCAGGTTTCTGTATGGAATGCAGATATTTGGTTTTTATCTCCTCCATTGAAAAGAGACACCCCTGTATGATTAACATTCCTAATTCTCTTAGTGCTTTTTCTGTGAGTACAAGGACCTTTGTGTCCCCAACAGTGAGCTACCTTATGGATGTTAGGAATTGAACCCAGGTCTTCCACAAGAGCAATTGCTTTTAGTGGCTGAATTATTTCTCAGCACTAGGGTGGCAGAGGCAGGCAGATTTCTGTGAGTTTAAGTCCAGCCTGGTCTACAAAGTGAATGCCAACATGACTTATATATCTAGTTTTTGTAAAGTACAAAAAAATGCCTTAAAGAAGTATTTTGTTAGAAAATAAAAGTTGTTTTTAACTGGTGAATGATACTATATTATTTCAGAAACCAAGAGGTCAGAATAAAAAATATGAAGATGAAAACTGGAAAATAAGATTTGAGGTAAGTTACAACCCAGATATTTTGGAAACTTTCAGCAATAGAAAGCATCTAATACATAGCCAGCAAGCTAGCTTAGCTGGCAAGGGCAATTGGCAAGGGCTCTTGCTGCCAAGGCTAACACCTGAGTTTGATCCCCAGAGCCCAAGTAATGGGAGGAGAGACCTGGCTCCCACAAAAATAAAGTGAGAAAAAAAATTGAGACAGGGTCTCACTATGAAGCTGTGTAGACCAAACTGGCCTCAAACTCACTAAGATCCACCTATCTCTGCCTTCCAAGTGCTGGTGTTAAAGGTGTGTGCTACCGTGTCCAGCCACAAGCATTACTTTAAAATAAAAAGAGCCCGGCGGCTGCGGTGGTAGTGGTGGTAGGGCACGCCTTTGATCCCAGCACTCAGGAGGCAGAGTATTGCACAAATCCTAAATGGTATTATAAAAACCCGGAGCCAGATATCAGAGTGAAAGTTGAAAGATCAGAGAAGCAGAGCAAGCCACCTCTTAACTCACCAACTCCTCAGCCTGCAAGAGCCTGAAAGGACCTGAGTTCCTGTCTCCTCGTGCCTTATATTCCTTTCTCTGCCCAGCCATATCACTTCCTGTCTCAACTTTCCTAGTGCTAGGATTAAAGGTGTGTGCCACCGTATCCAGCCACAAACATTACTTTAAAATTAAAAGAAGAGCCAGGCAGTGGTGGGGCACGCCTTTGATCCCAGCACTCAGGAGGCAGAGTCAAGTGGATCTCTTGAGTTTGAAGACAGCCTGGTCTACAGAAGTGTTCCAGGACAGTCAGGGAGGGCTACAGAGAGAAACCCTGTCTCAAAAAACAAAACAAAACAAACAAAAAAATTAAAAGAAAAAAATCCAGAAAATTTTCTTTCTCATGTAGCCATTTCATCGAGCTACAGTTTACATACTGTAAATCCACTGTCTTCAAATACATAAGTCATTGGGTTTTAATACTTACTGAGTTTGGCAGCCAGCACTACTAAATCAAGAACACTCCAAAAAGAAACCTACCTACCACAGGCGTTCTCCATCCTTTTCATCCTCAGCCTTTGGTCACCACTCTGTCTTGTCTCTGTGGATCTTTCTGTTCAGTGAAGTCAAACAATATGTGGTCCTGTAGCCTTGCATTTTCCTTGATCTTTTCTTTCTTCTTAAAATAATACTTTTCATTTTTCATTACATTTATTTATTGGGGGTGGGGCATGTACATACCATATTTCAGACACAATATTAAATAGTAATGAAGTAACCTACAAATTTGAATGTGATGGCTTTTTTATTTTATTTATGTTACTGCATTCCTAAAGAGAAAGATATTGCTGGTCTTTGCAGAAAGCCTGCACCCATACCATGTATATGTACTCCTTAACTGCTGACTCCCATGATCCTCTTGAGAATCCTATGTGTTTGTTTTTCCTTGTACTTCATAGGAAACTTAGGAACTTCTTACCTTCTCAGTGACTAATTTACCTCCTGTGAGCATTTTGTCTGTTATTTTAGTTTCCTTGCAAAGTAACTGCATGTAAATGAATGCTATAGAATAGTAGACTAGCGCCCCCCCTCCCCACCATGGATGCACACGCCTTTAATCCTGCACTTGGGAGGTAGAGGCAGGCTGATCTCCTAGAGTTCCAGGCCAGCCTGGGGTACACAGTGAGACCTGTCTCCAAAAAAAAAGGTGTATGTGTGGGGAGTGTCACCCACTCTGCCGCAGCACCCCAATACCACTCTTTAGTGTAGTTATTGTGAGCACGTGCCAACTATCTTCTGTGTCTCCACTGTGGATCTACATCAGTAGACATGCATACTGTTGTTTGTTTAAAGCCTTTTTAAAACTGAGCAATAAGTGGGCGGCAGTGGTGCATGCCTTTAATCCCAGCACTCAGGAGGCAGAGCCAGGCGGATCTCTGTGAGTTCGAGCCCAGCCTGGTCTACAGAGCGAGATCCAGGACAGGCTCCAAAACTACACAGAGAGACCCTGTCTCGAAAAAAACAAAACAAAACAAAAAAAACAAACAAACAAACAAACAAAAAACCCTGAGGAATGAAAGAATGCTGAAGACGATGAGTCACCCCACTTTGTTCTTGCTGCTAGAAAACCTTTTCTGTGGTGTTCAGTACATAGGAAAGCTCGGTTTCTGGTAATTAAAATAAGTTAGCACCATAATGAAGTTTTGTGTTAATTTTCATGATTGCCATTCTGAAATTTAATTTTTTTATGATGTTTTAGGAATTGCTTTTGCCTGAAATGGAGGCTCCCATTTTACCTCCGTATCTGTCTTCATTTCTACCTCCACCAGAGGAGCTGTATGCTGTGCAAGTGAAGCATATCGTCTCACCTGATGAAGTACGTGTCAGGCTGCAAGACAGTGCTCACATCTGTCATTTCTCCATCTTCTGAGCTGTAAACAGTGGGATAGATGGCCTCTACTTAGCCCCATTCTGTCAGCTCTTCAGATATTTGGTGACCTTCAGACACCTGGTGTTTCTTAAGCACCTACTGATTTCCTAGGGTTGTGTACCTTTATTTACATATATTTATATGGATTGTTTAGATTTTTTAAATTTAGATTTATTTAATGTTATGGATTTTGCCTGCATCTATGTATATGCACCACATGCATTCCTCCTGCCTGTGGAAATCAGAAGAAGTCCATCAGGTCCCCTGGAATTCGAGTTAGATGGTTTTGAGTCATTGTTTTGTAGGTGGAGGGAATCAAACCCAGGTCCTCTGCAAAAGCAACAGCTGCTCTAAACTACTGAGCAATCTCTCCAACCCCAACCCCAGATTATTTTTAGAGTGTATTTATTTTTAATTTATTATACATATATGGGAGTCGTGCTTCAGAGGTCAAAAGAGGTTGTTGGCAGATTCTTTGTAACTGGAGTGACACATGGATATGAGCCAACACGTGGGTGTTGGGATCGAACCCAGGTCCTCTGGAAGAACAGCCCTCAGTGCTCTTAACCACTGAGCCATCTCTCCAGCCCCAAATGTGTAGCCCAATTGAGCATATCCTACTTGCCTGATTATTTGTGTTTTTAAGGTGGATCTTTCCCCCTCTGTGAAATATTGAACATCTCACCCTTATATCTCTTCCTGCACTGAACTTTAATGCTCTTTTCCCTGCTCAGTTTTCTGAACTAAAGACATTTCCCACACTGTCTATTCACTATGTTTGGCTGTCTTCCTCTCTAGAAGGTAAGTCCATGAGAATGGTGGTATAATCTCTTCTCCATTATAGCCTCAGAACCTTGAATATGTAAAATAGTCAGTTGGTAACTGTTGATTAAATAAATGCACTAAAGAAAATTGAGTTGATGTTCCTGACTGACAAGAAAGTGAGGAAAAAAATAGCAAGTAGCATTGGCAGTCCCTTGCCTTCACAAAGTAAACCAGGCAAGGGAAGGGTTTGCTGCCTAATTTCACATTTTGTATAACTACCATTGGGTTATATAATTTTGTGTTATTTATTGCTAGATGACAAATTATTCCAAACTTAGCAGCTTGAAACAATATATATGGGGGCTGGCAAGATGACTCCATGCATACAAGTGCTTGCCACCAAGCCTGATAGTCTGAGTTCAATCCCTAGACCCCAGAATCCACATGGTGGAAGAAGAAAACTGACTCACAAGCTGTCCTCTGTCTTTCACACACCTGCTCTGTTACCCATGTGCCTCCCCCACAATAGAAATACATGTAAAATAATTTTTAATTAAACAATGCACATGATGGTCAAAAACCAGATAGATGCTTAATTAAGTCTAGCTCAAGATCTCATTGTGTTGCAGTGAAGATACTGATGGGGACTATAGAATCTACTTCTAAAGAGTCACATTGCAAAGTGTGGTGACACATGTCTGTAATTCAAACTCAGGGGGTAGAAGCAGATAGTTAGTGGTTTGAGGCCAGTATCAGCTACATGACACCCTGTCTCAGAACAAGTAACTATTAATAGGACATGTCCAGAAGGCTCACTGCTGGCTTTGGGGTCCTTTCAGGGGACTGCTACAAGCACCACTTCATACTTCCTGGAACACATCCGTCTCTACAACCAGTCTTCACAACCACACTCCTACTTCAGTGTAGTCTCTTGGCTACAAGATCAGTGTGGTGGGACACAGAGGGCACTCCACAGGGCCACAGAACAGGAGGCAGGGGCCACTGGGCCCTGGTTGGAGGCCACCTGTAAGGGAACTCAGAAATGACAGAATTTGCAAGGCTGTTTTTCCTTCTCTCCTGCTGCTCCCTTGTAGGTATATATTTGCCTTGACTCTGTGGAAAGCTGTGCTCAGTTTAACCATCATGGTGACACAGATGACAGTGGAATCAGTTGGGAATCTGAATCAGAGAACCTGGAAGAAGCACTACAGAGATTTAACAAGAGTGTGGAGACCTTCCCTCCCCTGACAGACTTTAGCTCAGGTATGCTCATGCTAAGTGCCCGGGATCTTGGTGAGATTTGAGATTGCCTTTTATCTAATGGGCCAGGGCGCTAGCTCGGTGAATCATTTACAATGTTAACTGGCATTTCCTTCCCTCAGCTTCACGTGGAGGATTTCTAAATTCTAAAGACACCTAAGTTTTCTAGATTAGTAAGGTGACCCAAGTCAGATAAGTAACTCTGCAGAGTCGGATGAGCTGGAAATTAAGGGTATAAGAATGATTTTTTTTTTAAGTTTGAGGCTTTACCATTAGCACTAATTGTGAAAGTTGACTTTCAGACTACAGTGGTAATGACATTAAGTACAAATCACCTACCTAAACTGACAGCTTTTGAGGTAGGTGCTCAGGCTGTGATGATTTATCAGGATAAGTTAAAATTCTTCTATTTTTCTTTCCAGTCTGTTCTTCACATCTTTATTAAACATCCATGATTCTCTTCTGAGGAAAATTTACCCACTTGCCATTAACAGTCCCTGAATACCAAGAGTGTCGGCACATTTTTCCATGTGGGGCATAGAGCTGTTTTTATTCTTGGTCTGTTGCATATAAGAATATGTTTAAGCAAAGGAAAAATTATATCAGTTTAACTTCTTGACTGATTTAACTTTAATCTTCTGATAGGCCATAACTTATTTTGGCTGGTAACTTCTTACAGTTCCTTTTGCTTGTAATGTCCTTCCCTCAGACTATCATAGTTAAAGTCTCTTGCTCAGCTTTCCCCTTATTGGAGGTCTTCTCTTACCTCTCCCAGCCTGAAGCAGCATCACCCTCTTCACCCTGTGACAGAAGCAATACCACTCAGGTGCACAGCAGTGATTGGAAGGGCACTGTGCACTTGGTCTCATAGTTACCAATGAGTGTAAGAGGAAACTCATCAGGTGGGGTTTGTGTGTACACAGACTTCCAGTCCAGAAGGAAAAATCCTTCCTTATTCATACCTTCAGGGAAGTCCTAGTTGGGGCTAGGGCTTTGCCCATGCTGAGCAAGTGCTCTTCCAGTGAGCCCCATGCCCAGCACACCCTTGGCAATGTGACCTTATCTGTTGGAAATGGAACAGGAACTCTGAGGATGGGCCAGTGCCTTTCTTCAGAACATAATCCTTAGACATTCATGAGAAAAGTTGATAAATGTAGGCAGAAAAGAAGAAGCTATCACAAGGCTAGACACTCAGTCTTCAGTTCTGTGTGGTGACCATATGTTATACATTTATTTCCTTGTACTTTCTGTATTACAATTTTTGGAAGAAAATCAGTTTTATGATTTGTTCCCTTTTTCTGCTTTTTCAGAAATGCCTTGCCTCGCAGAATATGCTGATGGTTTGTGGTATAGAGCAAAGATTGTTTCCATTAAAGAATTTAATCCTTTATCTGTCCTAGTACTATTTGTTGATTATGGGTCCACAGAGAAGCTCACAATAAACAGGTAAAGGGGGAGAAAAATTTGAATAAAATGCTTTTTAAAGCATATTTATGTACATGGGGTATATATTTCTGTGGGGATGTGTGTGCCTATGCAGAGGTCAAAGGTCAATATTGGTATCTTCTGTTGCTCTCCACCTTGCTTTATGAGACAGGGTCTCTAACTGAGCTTACTCTCCATTTCAACTCGATTGGCTGGCCAGCAGGCCCCCAGGATCGGTTCTGGGGACACAGGCTCAGCTGTTTACATGAGTGCTGGGGACCCAAACTCTGGTCCTCACGCTTCCATGGCAAGCACTTTACTCACTGAGCTGTCTCCCAGGCCTAAATAAGGAGTCTTTGTTTTTAAACAAAAAAAGTTATTTTAAAGTTGTTTATAAATTAGGAATTTCTTCATTCTGGCAATACATTATTATGAAAATACCTCTTGATTCTAAGACCCTGGAACTTTTGCTGGACCTCACAGCCAGAATTATGATACACATTATGAGGTTGTTAAGACTTGAGACTGCTATGCAACTGTATACTCAAAATGCATGTTTAACCTGCCTTAAAGGGACAAAATAGCTGGGTGGTGGTGGTGCACACCTTTGATCCTAGTAGAGGCAGGCAGATCTCTGAGTTCCAGGCCAGCCTGGTCTACAGAGTGAGTCCCAGGACAGTCAGGACTACACAGAGAAACCCTGTCTTGAAAATCGGAGAGAGAGAACAAAAAACCAACCTTACTTGCCTTGGGTTTCCCAGGTAATCAACTTTTACAACCTAAGCTAATGCAGAGCTTTAAATTGTGTACTCTTCCATGCCTCTGACTCAGAAAACAATGTATGTGTGCTATGAGAAATCATTTGTTGAAACAACAAATAGGTTGAAAATCAACCTTATAAAAATGAACATCTATCATATATGTTGAAAGCAACATACAGATGTTGCTTTATAGTGTTTGTTTATTATTTGTGCCAGTTGGGATGGGTTGGAGTCAGTAAGGTTTGATCCTTGACAAAATTCTGTTAATTTCTGTAAGGCATCCCTCATTTCATTCCCATGTGATGCTTTCAGTGCTGTTCAGTAAAAGAGGGAGCACACCTTTGTTAAGGATACACAGAGACACAGGAACAGACAGATTCATAAGACAGCATTCAGGCAGGCACATACAACAGACAGAGGACAGAGACATGAAGTACATGGGGTAGAGGATTCAATCTGGGCTCATTCTTGGTTAAATTTCTCCAAGGGAAAGTGCTTTTCTTTTCCTTAATGCAACACCTACTTTATTGTTGACTAGGTTTTGCACTAATGCATTCAAACTGATGCATTCATTAATTTTACATCTATTTTATGGGTTGTGTGTATGTGTGTGCACACACATGCCACAGTGCATATGTTGAGGTCAGAAGAAAACCTACAGGAGTTATTTCTCTCCCTCACCACATGGGATCCTGGAACTGAACTCAGGTCTCAGGCTCCTCAGCAGCCAGCCCCCACCTGCTGAGCCATGTCACCAGCCCAGATTGAGAATTTTTAAAATATATCCATTTTGTTATTTTTAATTGTGTGTATGTATATGGGTTTATGTAAATTAATATAGGTGTCAGAAGAGGCCACAGGTGTCAGAAGAGGCCACAGGTATCAGATCCTCCTGGAGCTGGACTTTCAGGTAGTTGTAAGCCACCAGACATGGGTGCTGGGACTCCAAATTGGGTCCTCTGCAAGAGCATTATATGCTTTTGACCACTAAGTCATCACTCCAGCCCCAAATTTGGAATTTTTAATGTAGATTTTTATTTTGATAAGATAGGTATAAAATTTACCATCTTAGTATTTTAGATGTACAATTAATTGGCTTCTAAATAAATCCACAATATTGTTCAACTTTACACTTTGCATTTCCAAAACATTTTAAATCAATCTACATAGAAATTCTGCCCATTAAATAGTCATGCTCCATTTCACCCTCAGCCCACCCAATAAGCTCCTTTCTGTCCCTTCTGGTTCTATTCTTCAAGGTTCATCATGTGGCATATGCCACAGTTTGCTTCCTAAGGCTGCTGTGTGTGTCTCTGTCTCAACTTTAGACATCCTTCATGGGGTGACACTGGCTGCTTTTATCTCTTCCTGTTTATTGTGATAAGGCTGTAATGAACATGAGTATATAGGTACCTTGTTGAGACTCTGCTTTCAATTTGGAATATATACCAGAGATGGGATTGCTGGACCACATACTCTATTTTACTTTGTAAGGAACTTCCATATATGATTCTCCATAGCAACAGTACCATTTTACATCACTAACAGTGCCTACAGGCTTCGGTTTTCCTGACTTTTCTTGACTGCTCCTGGTGTCATCTTTGCAAATTCCAGTGTCATAAAACTTTTCTTGTTTCCTACTGAGCGCGATATAGTTTAAAATATGAGATTTGAATTGTGGCATTGTGATCATTTTATCAATCTCTTTTCTAACAGACTACGTCAGATTCCTGTTCAGCTTATGCAGTATCCAGCCCAAGCCATAAAGGTTCTCTTGGCAGGGTTTAAACCGCCCTTAAGCGACTCAGGAAAGGCAAGAATACCATACTGTCCCAAGTGGAGCATGGAAGCATTATGGACTATGATAGACTGTCTCCAAGGAAAACAACTTTATGCTTCCTCTGTGGTAATTACCTATTTTAAGTAGCCAAATTATTTTAAAGGTATTTCCATAAGACCTACTAACTTTGTAAAGTTTTGTTTCTGCTTAAAAATAATAGTTAAAGCATATAAAGCTACATAGACTATAGAAGTTAAGTCTTAAGGCTAGTTAAATGTTTTTATTGGGGGCTTGGGATGGGACTCAGTGGAGCACTTGCCTCACATGCACAGAACCCTGGTAAAACAAGTGTGGTGATGTACACCTGTAATCTACCATTCAGGCTATGCAAGCAGGTGGGTCAGAAGTTCAAGGTCATCACCCTGGGCCCTGTCACACCTACCAAAGAAAAAAGTTAGTTTTAACAAACTGTATTATCCTAAAGTGATACATAATGATTAATATAAAATAATAAAGATGCATATCCTATAATCAAAGAACTTTCAAGTTAATGTAAAACAGACATGCATAGCATTAATCAGAGGTAGGATCAAAGTACAGTAGAAGTATAGGTAACTTTGTAGGCTGGGGAGAAATGTAAGAAATGATTATTTCATCTTGAGAGACCTGGAAAGGTGTTTAAGAAACTTCTTAGTAGGCACTCAAGTAACTCACTAAGAAAGTGTGCCCAGAAAGTGACAGACAAGCTGCATCCTGAAAGCTGAGGAGAGCTATGGTCAGAGGGGCTGGAACTGTAAGGTATCTAGACCTGTATCAAAACTCGAGGTTACGGGGCTGGAGACGTGGCTCCGCTTAGGAGCACACACTTGCTGCTCTTGCAGAGGGACTCAGGTTTGGTTCCCAATGGCTCACAACTACCCCGTTCCTGTCAGATGCCCTCTTCTAAGCTTGGTGAAACTGTATACACACTGTGAACTTAGATACATGATGCCAGAGTACTCATACACATAAAGATAGATTAGTTTAAAAGATTAAAAAACAAAAACAAAAAAAAATCTCCAGATGGTATCTAAAGTAGCAGACCTTTCTTTTTAAGCTTAGCATACTACACAGTAGTATCCCACAGGCAAGCAGGAACCTTGTTAATATCCAACAGGCAAGCAAGAAGTTGTTTTGCATAGTATTCTAGAACTGGAAAGTTTTCATACACACACACACACACACAAAAAAAAAAAATCTATTTCTGGGTTCTGGTTTAATATTATAGAACCCAGGACTCCCAGACCTTCTAGACACAGCCCTGAGCTGGGATGGTGATGTAGAAGGTACCTTTTGGGTTACCCTTGGTCTTTATGACTGGTTCAGGTCCACCTGCTTCCCTCCTTCGTGTTCTCTGCCAGGTCCTAGGACGAAAAATCATGCACACTGCCTTCCACAAAAATGAGTTCATGATGAGACAAAGCTATTACTAGAAAATGCTTTTGGAAAACTCCTGTTATATATCATGCTTGCTGTACATAGTCTAGACAGGGTGTTTCTCAAGAAGGCAGTGAAAATACAGACAAGCTAAGTACTTATTACAAATACTGATTTCTTCACCTCTATGACTAACAGCCAAATTTTAGTTTATGCATAGCAGATATAGTGTATGGTGTATCAAATGTTAAGGTACTTTAACAGGTACAATGTTATGAAAGACCATTGATTCTATCTAGGCAGGAGAGACTTGAGGTTTCATTAGCTTTAATAGAGGAGGAAAGTGGAAGGAATAGGGATTTAGCAGGAAACTATCAAAGATGCCCTCTAAAGGTAGAGTATAAATTAGTCTTAGGTGCCTTTCTCCCTGGTCAAAGCCATGGAGGAGGGCAAGGGCAGCCAAGACAGTATTGTGTTTTATTTGCTGGGATTGGTTTTTTGTGATCTTCTGCTTCTGCCTTCTGAGTGTTAGGATTACAGGTGTACTTTTTTGATGGCTGTATTTTGTTGTTGTTGTTATTGTTTGCTTGTTTTTGAGACAGATTTTCTCTATGTACCCTTGGCTGTCCTGGAACCCTCTCTGTAGACCAGGCTGCCCTCAAACTCAGAGATCCCCCTGCCTCTGCCTCCCAAGTGCTGAAATTAAAAGTGTGTGCCACCATTGCCCAGCTGATAACTCTATCTTTTAATTTTAGGCCCAAGCACCAGAACAAATAGTGACATTATATGAAGATGAACAATACCCAGTTCATATGTCCTTGGTAGAAATGGGGCTTGCAGATAAAGATGAATGATGTAAGTGTGCATACTTGGTCACCACATGACCGCTATGGCAGAGATTAATGCTAAATTGCTTATGAAAGCATCTCAGATATTCTAATTTCTCAAAAGATGATGTTCTACAAGAACTGTTCTCTAGATTTTGTCACTCTAGGCCTTCCTGCCTCTTGAACACCATTATGAATGACCCCTTGTATTTGTAAATGTGGTCGGGAATGGCTGTCATGGGTGCCCTAGATGGGAATGGGGCAAGTCAAACAGGACAGTAGGCACCACAAGTAACTTATGCTCATCACCAAGTAGCAGGCATACAGAACTACTGGGGGACCCAGCCAGCTAGCCAGTGGTTCAGTTAGACTTGAATAAAGCATAAAGGCAAGTCTTACAGGAACATTTTCTGTTTTTCAGATGTGCAAGAGCACCTGTAGCTGCCCAGAAGAAAGTTTTCAGTTATATTTGTGCCATTTCAGGTTTGACTTTAACTTGCTCTGCAGTGGCATCATTTTTCCTCCTTTAGTCTTACTTGTTAAATTGTTAAAGAATGTTTTCTTTGAAACATTTTTGTTTTTACTATAATTTCAAAATAAAATTTAGGCACATAGAAATTTTAGTTCATGTTATTAATTAAGGTTTTACTTACGAAATATCAGAACTGTTGATGGTCCTGCACTATCTCACCCCATCAGCCCCAACTCCCTTACAGAGGTGTGATTGAGCTATAGTTACATAAGTCTTTGTTATTTAGCTGCATGAGTCTGTAGGAGTGAGCACTGTGAAACCCAGGTACCATTTCCACTGTGGCTCTGTGTGTTGGTGGCACCTCTACCACACTAACCTCACTGCCCATCTGAGTCATGGTCTTACTGTTAGGTGCTCAGGTGGCTACTGGCTTTGCGTGTTCTTCTCAGTTGCATTCTCCTCTAGGCCCTGACATGTGAGAAGTTTTCCCTATATTTGCGCGGTAGTGGGATTTGCTGGGTCAGGGGGTTACTTTTGAAAAAGTAGTTACACATTCCTGAAGATGGCAGTTGACACCTTTTCCTTTGAAGTTTATGTCTTACTTAAAAATTCTTCCACAGCCTAAAGTTATATATATATATATATTATTGTTGTTCCCATTCTGTTTTTTTCTTTTCCTTTTCTTTATTTCTGGTTTTTCAAGACAGGGTTTCTCTGTGTTAACAGCCCTGGCTGCCCTGGAACTGGCTTTGTAGACCAGGCTGGCCTCCAACTCACAGAGATCTGCCTGGCTCTGCTTCCCAAATGCTGGGATTAAAGGTGTGCGCCACCGCTTCCTGGCTGGCCACATTCAGTTCTTAAATCACCTGGAACTGATATTTTTTAATGAGTAATGGTCAATATATTTTCCTGGTTATAAATTTGCCCTTTCTTGGAATATAGCTTACTTGTGCTGCCTACCACCTCTCGGGCAACAACATGAAGGCTCTGATGTGTTCACACCACCTACTTCTGTTCTTGACAAGTTATGCAGCACCTTGGCTGTAACTGCTTTCTCCTAAGACTCCTTACGACTTGTAATATGTTTCGGCCTGTTTGTGTTCATCTCAGTTCATGAGTCTTTGTAGTAAACGACAGTTTTCATTTTAGTATTGGCTGCATGATATTCTGACACTCACTTTCTGGGAAGTCCACATCCTGTGGCTGATGTGCCTGTGGAACAAGTATCTGATACACTTCTTTTACTTCTTCCTGTAAAAACCTGCACAAGCCATGTGTGGTGGCACACAGCTTTAATCCCAGCACTGGGGACACAGAGGCAGGTGGACCTCTATGAATTAATGCTAGCCTGACCTACAGAGCGAGTTCCAGGCTAGCCAAGGCTACACAGTGGGTCCCAGACTCCAAAAAACAAGAACAAAAAAGCAAAGATGTTAAAAAAAAAAAAAAAAAAAAAGTACACAGTTTATAACAAAGTAATAATGATTTCTCTTCCTAATTGTAGAAAGACACATATACTAGAGGAGCTGCTTTTGTTTCAAAGAATGTAAAACGGAAGAAACTGTGTGGTAAAACTTTAATTTTAAAAATCAAACATAATCTTTTACATTTAGACACATACACACACACACACACACACACACACACACACTATATAAATTAAACAACTGAACACACAACAACGTACATACTCGGAACAGAAAAACCACTTAGTGTTAGTTCATGATTAATCCCACGAAGATCTTTACAATTCTGTGTCCATTAGAACATTACCATCTTTGTCCTTCACTCTAACTCGGCCAGATGTGTACTTTGTCTCTTGATGACCGTTTGCATAGACAGTTTTAACAGTCCCATCTGGATATTCTCGTCTCTTGAACTGGGCAGTGTGGAGCTCTCTTTGGCCATTATTAAACTCTATGATTTTGTTGCCATCACTGTAAAATTTAAACCAGAATATTTCTTAAAAACTCTGTCAACAGAACTAGGCATAGTGGTGGGTACATGACTGTAATACCAGCCCTCAGGAGGCTGAGGGTAGGAGGACTGGGAGTTCAAGACCAGCCTGGGCTACAGAGGCAAAAGCCTGCCTTACTGCCATGAAATACGACAGAGAGCTGGAGGTAGCTCAGTGGAAAAATATTTGCCTGGTATGCATGAGACCTTTGGTCAATCCTCAGTACTATGAGAGAGTAAAAAGAAAAGAAACACACAACAGGAAAGCAAGCTAAAAGTGGCCTTTTGATTCTGGCAATTATTTCTTCTCCTAAACACACTCCTTGGTCTTCTTCCCAATACAATTACAAGTTCTGTCTGCAGTATGTCTGCAGTATTTCATTTCAGTTCCAGCTACCAAATTAGCCTTTACATGTGACCATGAAAGTTTCTCTTAATGAATTTGTTTATATTTTTACTATGAAGTGTTTAGCTTTTTTTAATTTTAGATGTGTTCAGCCTCTAAAAAGATTTTCTTTTTTTTTTAATTTAATTTTTTAAATTTTTATTTTGCAATACAATTCAGTTCTACATATCAGCCACGGATTCCCTTGTTCTCCCCCTTCCCGCCCCAAGATTTTCTTTTTTTTGGACAGTCTCTTTATGTAGCCCTACTTAATCTGCAGCTCACTATGCAAAGCAGGCTGTCTTCAAATGCCCTGCAATCCACCTACATCCTTAGTGCTGGGATTAAAGGTTTGGGTATGCCACCATGCCCAACGCAAAGCTGGTCATTGTGTTAAAAATTAGCTCTTCAGGTTCCTTGGGGGAAGGTTAGGATGGCTTCTCTTTTTTTTCACTAAATTGAAGGCCAGCTAAGTACTCTGAACAACAAAACAGTCAAAACATGAAAAAATTAACACAAAGACATGTTGGGCATGTTTATGAGACATTCACAATGAATTTCCAGGCTTAGGTTCAAAGTGCCATGACAATAGAAGCCTGGAAATCAGGAATTCGAAGCATAGATTGGCAGGTGTTACCAGCAGAACAGTCCTATGCCACATGCATGTGTGAGACACACAAATCCATTCCAAGCGTGGATGTTTTTCCTGGATCCCTGCCCCAGCACAGCTGCATTTTACCATGCAGATGATTCAATGGCACACTCCATTTTCAGAACCACTGCTCTTAACTACTATAATACCTGGGATTTGCCTCTGAAAACAAGACTGGCTATGAATTCATCTATGTTGAAGCTAGATGCATAGGTAAATACTTTTATTTTTCTACTTCTTATACAAAATTTCAAATGAGTAAAAAAAAAAAAAGGTTAAATTTGTTCTAATGTTACTCAATGTATAGTAGATTTCTAATTTCTTTTAAACTATTTACTTGCATGTGTATCAGATTTCTACACTAAGGGGGAACACTGCAATGACTATAAGAAGTCACTGTACCACCTGAGTCAGTTTTAGCTTTCTTGGCCCATTAGTATTGTAGGCTTCATATTGGTTGGTGTGTTAACTGTTTTCACATCCTAAGTCAAGAGTGGAAAACTCAAAATTGGATGTGGCAGAGCTTCACCAGGGCTGTGATTAAAAAAGAAGCTCTATTTTATCAGGTTGATTATAGTGCACACCTATAATCTCAGCATGTGGGAAGTGGAGTCAGGAAGATCAGGAGTTCGAGGCCAGCCTAAGCTACAAGAGACTCTGCTTTAAAAAAGTTTATTGGGCAGTCGAGGGCCACAGAGCTAACTTTCAGAAATACAATATTCAAGAGGGCAAATGAAGAGTCTGTTGGCTTTGAAAGGTTTGGATCAAATATGTTAAGAGAGTAAACTGTAACAGAATGGGCAGCGAGGTTCAGAAATTAAAAATACAAGCAAGATAGGAAAGGCTAAACATGGTTCAGTGGCTGTGTCAACTGCACAGTTGAGGGCAGCTTTCCTTCTGTGTCTCATTCTGTTTTCAGGGTTTACTACACTTCTAAACAAATTACTACCTCTCTCTTCCTCTCCTGAGTTCTGTGCAGACTCCCTCTAAGTCCTGTAAGCTCACATTGCTTCTAAACTGCACAATGCAAGCATGTGTCTCACCTGTTCTCAAACTGTCTGTGTTCACTTCTCATCCAACTCACTGAAAGTTCCAGTCACTGGTATATTTTATTTTGTATCTAGAGAGTGTATGCATCCTTGCATGCAGAGAAAAAGGAGGACTCTGCTTTAGTCCCTTAAGACAAGGTCTCACTAAACTGGAAGCTTGCTATTTGGGCCAGGCTTGCTGACTAATGAGCTTTCAGAACCCATCTGTCTTTTCCCCTCCCCCATCTCCAACGCTAAGGTTCCTGGAACATGTGTCCATGTCTTTCATAGGGTGGTAAGTTCCCATGCAGATCTTCCCGACTGCACAGCAAGTGCTCTTCTCTACTGAGACAGACCCCCCAGCCCCAAATGTTTCAGATGTTTTAACAGCACCATACCGTTGCACTCGGACAATTGTGCCATCTGGAAAGATGCTCTCTTCTTGACCATCAGCAAATAAATTCTTAATGGTTTGGTCAGGAAATGTGATTTCTTTTCTTCCATCTGGGAAATGCTTTTCTGTTTTAAAAATGGTTGTTATCAATTTTTTTTTTTTTTTAAAGAAGGTTAGAATTTAACAGAGTACAAAAAAGTAAGTTTGTACCTATTTGTCCACTTGAGAAATGTAAGACTTCAAGGCCTTCCGGGTATGTGGTGTGAGTGGTCTGGGCAGCAGCATAGTAGTAGACCTGCAAAGACATGTAGTCAAGTCGCCCCTTCTCCTGAGATGACGCAGCTAGAAGCAGCACCCTGAGCATACGTACCACTCTCTCATCTGGCATGACCTGCTTCACGTCACCATTAAAAAATGTAACGGTGATGCTCTTCCCACCTGCACTCACTTCTTTCCGAGTTCCATTGGGAAACAGTATAACTCGGCACCCATTTTTATAAACCTTTTCTACCTAAAAAGACACAAGGTGATTATCACTAGGTAAGATTTCCTCCTGAGACCATGCAACAGAGATATGAGAATTCCCTGACTGTTGACACACATCCA
This sequence comes from Peromyscus eremicus, assembly GCF_949786415.1. NCBI lineage: Eukaryota > Metazoa > Chordata > Mammalia > Rodentia > Cricetidae > Peromyscus > Peromyscus eremicus. Next base: position 65,723,810 of record NC_081425.1, on the reverse strand, counting down.
AATTCTTCATAATAAAAAGTAAAACATTTTCTAAAAGTAGAGAACACCTTTATTTCATGAGGGGTTATGCCTTTCTGAGTTTGTTGTTGCTGTTCATATGCCATTTATATTAACAGAACCCATCTAAAACAAAACCTCTCCTCATCAACTTGGTACCCTAGAGGAGACTCAAAATATAGCTACTTCCCTTGACTACCCTCCTCAGTCAAGACTAGCCTGAACTTTGGCCTTATCATTTCATTTAAAAATGAACAAGATTAGGGCATATAAAACAGATCTGTCCCTTGGTCACCTCTCCAGAACAAACATCATTTATGTCCCTTCTCACTCCTTTTGATCAGCATACCCACTTTTTCCACTTAGTAACATTTGTAAGGCCAAGACATGAACCAAAGAGATGCTTACAGTGTAAAGGTACTTGCTGCCAAGCCAGAGAAACTTAGTTCAATCCCCAGGACCCATATGTTGGGAGGAGAATAACAACAACTGGAAGTTGTACTCTGACTCCATTTGTTCTGTGACACACACATGCCCACACAAACAACTATAAGGCCAAGCACAAAGTTATGCAGGCTGGTAACAGGTCTGGCTCCAGAACAGTATTACAAAGACCAGAGAAGAGAAAATCCAGGAGACCTTCTACCTCTGTGTGATGTAAGAATGAAGGAAGATAAAGGAACGAGATTCCTCCTTTGGAATATCACTAAATGTTCACGCCCCACAGTCCTGAAGCTAAGCACCATCCACAGCTTTCAAGATCAACTCTAGTCACATACCAGAAGAGTCTGTTGTATGATATTTTGTTTGTGTTCTGACAAAGTTTGCCTGGAGATCAGAGGGCGGAGCTAGCCACTAGTTAACCATAGAGGCCAGGCAGTGGTGGCACACACCTTTAATCCCAGGGAGGAAGAAGCAGGAAGATCAGGGAGTTCAAGGCCACCCTGGGCTACATGAGATCGAGGCAGTCTAAAAAAGAAACAGAGCTGGGCAGTGGTGGCTCACACCTTTAATCCCAGCACATGTGGGAGGCTCACACCTTTAATCGCAGAACTAGTGAGGTGAAGACAGGAATAACTCGGGTAGACACAGGATCGCCCCCCCTTCAGTCTGAGAATTCATAAAGACAGGGTGCCCTATTCGATCTGAGATTTCCTAGAGGTAAGAAGTCTCTGGTGGCTGCTGCTCTGCTTGTCTGGTCTTCCAGCTTTCACCCTCATATCTGACTCCAGGTTTTTATTGATTAAGAATAATTAGGATCTCAAACCTACAGTCACTGGTGGGTTACATGCATAATGTTCTCCCCTATTAGTATAGTGAAACAGAAAAATCCTTATCCCCTGCACCCTAGCCATCATCATGCAACTCAGCATCATGTGACTTATGTTTGTGGTGATGGTGTAAGCCTATGCTGACAGTTACAGATAAGTACGACACACAACCAAGTAAAGCTCACAATACTTAGTAATATGAAAACAGTTATGTGCTGGTTTATGTGCTTTCTGCACTATGCTCTTTCTTTAGAGCATACTCCTTACATAAAAGAATTTACACGAACACCATACTATGTGTTTATATCACCACTGTCTCCGGTGCTTCCACTCATATTGTATCACTTTGTTCACCTAGGCCCCCAGAACAATAGCTCTATCATACACATACCTGTGCTCACACATATACAGTCATACATAGACATGGCATGCCCCAGGCCTGAGTGAGGTAGATGATCTCATTTAGGTCTGTGTAAGCACATTCTAAGAGGTTCCTATGATAATATAATCTGTGACAATGCAGTTCTCAAAACAGGTTCCTGTTAAGTGGCTCTCTTTTGAGAGTATTGACTCTTTATTTAATGCATGGCTATTTGTATTGTACCATATTCTTTTTTTTAATTATTTATTTTTATGAGAATTGATCAATGTTTTGCCTGCATGTCTGTGTGATGGTATCAGATCCCCTGGAACTGTAGTTACAGACAGTTGTGAGCTGCCATGTGGGTGCTGGGAACTGAGCCTGTGGTTCTCTGGAAGAGAGCCAGTGTTCTTAACCACTGGGCCATCTGTCCAGTACCAACACATTCATTATTTTAAATGAATATGCTTTACCTTTCCATCAGGATGATTGATTTCTCCCTGAATTTCTTCCTCTTTTTCCTCTTTGTTTTTATATTCAAGATCTGGGAAGTTCACTAGTTCACGAGGCTCTCTGGGCAAGGCAGCCTAGAAGACAAGATATTTTAAGCAGTTACAACTGTACCTACTAAGTTAAAAGCCAGATTCTAAAATTGCATGATTCTATGTCCAGTGTTTGTTGTTGTATAACATTTACAGTGTTAAATAAAACCCCTCCTTTATACCTGATTTAGAAACTCAACAAATCCATTTCATTCCTGAATAAGGTACATTCACATATTTAACAATAATAAAAAAGATTTACTTGTCCTTTATCCGAGCTGCCTAAATCACGAGGAGGCACAGACTTGGATCTTCGAGATGGATTCCCTGTTAGAATGTAATTGTCAGAGTTAGTTTTAATACTTAATGAAAATACTCAATTTATTGGTCCGGTAAAATGTCCTTTGGAGGCCAGTGTGAGATGGCTCAGCAGGTAAAAGTACTGGTACACACACGTACACCAGACACAAGCGTTCCCTTTACTGGTGCTGTTTCACTCATTTATGTGCATGTGGGAATCTGTCTGCATATACATAATGCACTCAGGCATTCAGGTACCAGAGGAGCAGGAAGAAGGCATGGGATCTCCTGGAGCTGGAGTTATAGGCGGATGTGAGCTACGCAGTGTGGCGCTGGGAACAGAACAGAGTCCTCTGAGAGCAACAGGTGCTCAGTCACTGAGCCATCTCTCTAGCCCATTACACCAGGTAAAGCCCCTATCTTAGAGGTCCCAAACTGCCAGCATTGGCAATTCCATACAATAATGGATTTCGAAAACACTAACATCTGAAAGATTAGTATATGGAAGTTGGAAGACAAGACAGAGATAAAAAGAAACTGTAAGCCTACCAGTGGGCAAAGGATAGCCAGGGCTCTGGTGCTAGCAGCTTTTTTTCTCTCTTTGGATAGGACAAAGAATGGCATCCTTTACTTCACAGGGCAAGTGTGCACATTGTATTATACAACCACAACTGTCACATCATTTCTAACCTTTACTTCCACCAGAGCTGAGATAATTCTTCCTTTTTACAGGTGAGGAATGAAACCAAGGCTGAGAGGATAAACTACCATATCTGTAAGGCAGAACCAGAATCAGAGCCCTGCCAGCTCATTACATACCAAATTGAATTCTCTGTTGTAATCTAACATGAAATTGAACCCTCTATCTGCTGCTGGACAGATCAAGGAGACAGGAGCATGCACAGATTTCTAGGTGCAGACTCATCATCTGCAGTACTGTACTAGACACACATGACATAAGAGGGAGAAAAGAAAATAGACAGCACGTGGTGCATGGTGTGTGATACTTTGTGTTCTGACAAAGCTCACCTGGAGATCAGAGGGCAGAGCTAGCCACTAGCTAACCATAGAGGCCAGGCCGTGGTGGTACACACCTTTAATCCCAGCACTGGGGAGATGGAGACAGGCATATAAGGCAAGTGGAGACAGGATCTGGCCCATTCAGTCTAAGGATTTGTAGAGATAAGATGTTTCAGGTTGCTGGCTGCTCTGCTTCTCTGATCTTTCAGCTTTCACCCTCGATATCTGACTCCGGGTTTTATTTAATAAGACTAATTAGGATTGCCGTTCAGGTGCAAGAACAGCCAGACAGATTCCCCAGGTGGTGTGGTTCATAACCTGGTAAGGGAAAACTTAGAACACAGGAGGCTAGAGAGGTGGCTGAGCACCCATATGGCAGCTAACAACATTCTGTAACTCCAGTTCCAGAGGATCCAATGCCCTGTTCATGAATACATATATGCAGGCAGAACATCCATACACATACTTTTAACAAAACAAACATCATGCAGGGGAAAAGAGGCCCAGCAACATTAAAACAATTTGGGTTAATCAAAAGAGATAATTAGCTTCATGGCAAGCTGAAGGCTAACTAAGCTATGTGAGACCCCATTTTTTTTTTTTTTTTTTTTTTTAAGAGTTTGACAAGCAATAGGCTGAGAAAAGATATCTATGATAAAGGTAGGTCAGAATGGCTAAAGTTCTAAATAAGTTATTTTCCAAAGAAATCCATGGCTGAAGAGATGGCTGAGCTGAGTATACACCTGCCTTCTATATACAGAAGCCCTGGTTTCAATTCCCTGTAACTGGGAGGAAATCCATATAGCTAACCAGCAAAGGCAATGGTGTTCGATGTATTTAAATAATCAGGGAAATGCAAATTAAAACAACGATTACAAGAGTTACACACTTACCTGGCTGGCAAAACTTGAAACCTGACAGCATTGAATATTGGGCAAGTGTGGAGTCAAGTATTTTGCTAGCTATTGAGAGTATAAAGTCGGGGCTAGAGAGGGTTAGAGGAAAAGCATGCACACTGCCGGAAGTGACACCGAGTTCAATCTAGAGGACCCATGTGGAAGGAGAGAAGTTCACACGTGCAGCTCCCAAACAACACAGTATAGTAAGAGTGTACTAGCATGTTTTGATGACTCTAGTGGCATTAAAGATAGCAGGGGCTGGCCTAACTGGGTAGTTGATAGCTATGTCTAGAAAAATGCATGTGTCTATTCCAGATACAGAGAAGAATGTCCATGGTATTGCTGCAGCACACACTAAGACAAGTGAATTCGTTAAAGCTGGAGAGACAGCCCCACAGTTAAGAGGACTGGCTGATTTTGCAAAGGACCTGGGTTCAGTTCCCAGTATCCACATGGCAAACTTACAACAATTACAGAACGAAACAGTGTAAAACAATTTTATCTATTTTTTTTTTTTTTTTTTGGTTTTTCAAGACAGGGTTTTGCCGGGCAGTGGTGGCGCACGCCTTTAATCCCAGCACTCGGGAGGCAGAGCCAGGCGGATCTCTGTGAGTTCGAGGCCAGCCTGGGCTACAAAGTGAGTTCCAGGAAAGGCGCAAAGCTACACAGAGAAACCCTGTCTCGAAAAACAAACAAACAAACAAACAAAAAAAAACAGTTCGCCCAAACTATCAATGAATCCATTTTCCTTTACCGGTTTGTTTCCTAACTCCTCTTGAAACAGAGGAACTAAGGCAGCAGCTTATATGCTGGTGATGCAGAGGCTCAAGATCATTTGTGTTTAACTCCTTGATAAAATCCTCTCTTCTCCTGCTGCTCCTTCCACCCACTCTACACCAGTCTCACCTGATAGCCCACACTGGCCTGAACTGCCAGTGATCCTCCTGACGGTGGAGTACCACTCAGCTCAAATTCTCTATTAAGCTCTGAAATATAAAAGGACCATGCAGCCTCTTACCTTGTGCTGGCAAATACTTTTTCTTATATTTTTCTACTGGGGCTCCCGAAGAAACATGACTCTTTTGAAATTGAATAGATGAGTTCTATAATATAAGAGATAATTTTTCAATATAATTGTTAGTCTACATTTCATGTCACTGAGTAAAATTTAAAAAAAAAGTTAAGAGCTGTTCATCTGCACTCTCATTTACCACAGTAGGCCAGGTAAATTGGTGGGCTGTGTAGGAATGAACCACACACTACCTCCCAACTCAAGACACAGAACAGCCTCTTTCACAAGCTGCCCTCCTGTCCCCACTGGTTGATGAGGCCCCCTGACACTCCTCCATTCCCAAATCTGTCCCCATTACGAGCATTGTCAGGCTCACCCCGCCAACAATCTGAGCTCTGTCTGGCTTCATCTAGGATAATCCCAGAAGCTGCCACCATCAATTCTAACAATACCTTCAATAAATAGGTGCATAAATCACAAAGATTTAGACTGGGGTGTTCCACCAAATAGATGGCCAGGTATCTCTCTGAAAAGTCAGGGTTGCTTCATAAAATGGTAAAGTATTTAAAGGCTAGGAGGCCATGATTTCTACAGCTCCTTTGAACTGCTTTGGCCACACAGAAAGCATAGTGAGATATTCAGAGCAGTGGCAGTTTGGGGCTTTATCACACCCCTCCTTCATCTGCTCTCCACTGGGAAGCTTCCATGATAAAGTATTGTAGAGGACAAGCAAATGCCTCTTCCAGGGTATTGTATCCTGTCTTTCCAGATCATTGCTCTAAACTCTGACCCAGTCAATGTCCACAGCCTGGAGCACACAAGGTCCTAACAGTCTGTTGATGGATACATGTTTGCTGTGTCCTCCACCTTCAACGTTCTGATACAGCTTACACTCATGGTTCATAACAGTCACTCTCACACACTGCAAACCTGCATCCTCCTCCCCTGTGCAGCAGCATTCACCTTTGCAACAACCCAACTCTACATCAAAAGAGCTCAACAACAGCCAGGGCAAACAGTTAGCATTCAGATGCATGTCTCCCACCATGGGGCCCCCACTGCAGCCGCAAAACAGCCCTCCTGCTGTCCTAGTTCGCCTTCCATTGTTGTGGTAAAGACCATGGCCAGAAGCTGGGGGGAGGGTGTCCCAATCACGTCCATCACTGAGAAAAGCTAAGGAAGAATTCAAGGTAGGAGAAACTAAGGCAGAGATCATGGAGGAAGACTGCTTACTAGCTTTCACTTAATGGTTTGCTTATACTAGCCAGGACCACAGTAGGCTGGCCCCTCCAATATTAATCATTAATCAAGTAAACTTGCCTATAGGCCAATCTGATTGAGGCATCTTCTTAACTAAGGTTCCCCTGTTCCACATGACTATAGTTTGACCAGTAATACCTCCCTAAGACCTTTGATTTCTACTCAGACAACTTCCCCACATCTACCTTCTGCCTCTTCTTCCACCCTTTCAGCTCAGGTGAGTGTGCTCCTGTTTCCCTGAGAAACAGCTTTAGGGGACTTCCCACCAGCTGTCACTATGCATCAGCCTGGTCTGGGCTTGCCTCACAACAGACTACATCTGGCCAGGGCCAGTCCTATGTGTTTTAGGATGCTGCCCGCACTATTCACTGCTCCTTCCTAGGTAGTGTCCTCTTCATTGAGCCAGACAGGTATGTTCCTTTTCCTATCTAAAATATCAAAATCCTTACACACCAGCCACTACCCCAATCATTTCAACTGCTATCAACAACTAACTCTACTATTATACTATATGGGCTATTATACTCTGCCCATATCTTCACTCTTCCCACATCAGCAGTCCAGGGGGGAAAAAAAAAACTTATAAATGCCCGGCCTTAGCTTGGCTTGTTTCTAGCTGGCTTTTCTCAAATTATCCCATCTATCTTTTGCCTCTGGGCTTTTACCTTTCTATATCCCTCTCTTTACTTCTTACTCTGTGGCTTGCTGTGTAGCTGGGTGGCTGGCCCCTGGAGTCCTCCTCTCCTCCTGGAAAAGGTTCTTAATGTACTGCACCATTCTGGGCTTGGAAATAACCTGGCCAATTTAGTCCTCAACAGGCACAACAGGCCACTCTGAATCTCAAGGTACTCTTCCTTCCCTTGGCTCTGGACACTGTGACAGCCTTCTCCCTCCTCACTCTCTGGCCAGTCACCCCCCTCACTTTATCACTAAGCCAGTTCTTCTCCACCAGTGCCTTATGAAGCACAAATTCTGAAAGCATCGAGGTATCATCTCCAACCTGTACTTCCTCTACACGATGGCTAGGAGCCCTGTCATGTCCACCTCACCATTCCTGAACACCGTGGGCAGTTCAGGAGGCATTAGGAGTGTGGCCTTGTTGGAGGAGACAAGTCACTGCAGATAGGCTTGGAGGTTTCAAAAGTCCACACCATTCCCAATGAACTCTTTCTGCCTCTTGCTTGAAGATAAGGATGTAGACTCTTAGCTACTCTTCAAGCACCATGCCTGCCTGCCGCCATGCTCCCCACCATGATATTCATGGACTTTTAGCCCTGTAACCATGAGCCCTAAATTAAATGCTGCTTTTATAAGTTCCCTCGGTCATGATGTTTTGTCACAGCAAAAGCAAAGTAACTAAGACAAGAGGTAAACTACACAATATCCAGAATTCCCTTCCTGAACAATTAAAGTTGACATTGGAACTGCAGTGTTTTTGCCTTGTGCAGTTATCACCCCTGAACATTTCCTGACTTTTCAGTCTTGTGACAGTCCTCCTGGATTTGTTAAACACCAACTTCTTTGGATCCAGCACTCCATTTCCTGGCTTTAGAGTTTAAATGTACAAACATTTCCAATCACCCTGATTTGGCAAAACCAACTCCCCCACACTTACCATGCAGTCATCCTTTTTTATAGCTGTCATATGCTGGCAGGCCTTGGGGCTGTTCTCAATGGCTTCTGCTCTCTTCCAGGCATCCAGTCGGAACCTTTCCATTACCTTTATCTCTTCTCGGAGGTCTGTATTCTCTTTGACTAGCATTTCTATCTGGCTTCTGAGGCGACCATGTGCACTTGACCATTTTGTCTCCTTTCTTTTCAAATCTTCCTGTAAATCTGTTATTTGCTGTTTCAAAGCCTCTCAAAAGAAAAAGTTACTAGAATTAATGTAATGGGAGAGGAGATGCATCAATAAAACAAAATGCCAGCCCACCACAGACAGCAGGAGAGGATGCCTAGTCAGTCAATGACACTGGGTTTTTCAGGAGCTGGGACGTGGAGGTCAGGTCAGTGCTCACCTTACATTGTTAACAATTAATGAGAAGCCAGGAGCAAACAGAGGCAGCACTGAATGTGGCATGAGGAAACACAGCCTAACCTAACAACTTGCTAAAGCAGCAGCGAAGAAAACAAATGGCATGAATTCTTGAACAGAAGCAGACTGAATCCACAGTCAAAGCCACCTGCCCTGAAAATAGACTGGTTGAAATCCACGAGGAAGGCTGTCCAAAGGTGCTGAGTTACCTCAATTGACTGCTCACAGTCAGTCCAAATTACATTTTTTATTCAACCCCCCACCCCCTTCTCATTGCTGCACTTGACTAGCCATTTAAAAAAAATTATTAGTGCGGCATGATAGCGCACACCTTTAACCCCAGCACTAGGGAGGCAGAGGCAGGTGGGTCTCTGAGTTCAAGACTGGCCTTGTCTATAGAGTGAGTTCCAGGACAACCATGGCTGTTACACAAACCCTATCTCGAAAAATAAAAAAAAATAAATTAATGAAAATAAACTAATATTAAGAAAATGATGGAGGAATGTGGCTCAGTGGTAGAGTGATTGCCAAGCATGCACAGGACCCTGAGTTTGAACCCCAGTGGCACAACAAGGAAAGAAGGAAGGAAAGGAAATAAACAAACAATAAATAAATGAGGGGCTGAGAATGGAGCTCAAAGGCAGAACACTGGCCTAGCATGTGTGAGATCCTAGGTTCAATCCCCAGTAGTGAAAAAAAGAAAGAAATGAGTTGTTCTAGATGGAGTAAAAGAAGCAAGTGAAGAAACCACTAGACTTGGCAGTGAACAAAACAGAAATGTACACCTAGAAATCAAGACTAAACTCAGGACAGGATGTCATCAGTGATCTGGAACTATAACAAAGAAGCTCAGAGAACAGCACACAACAGTCCACCAAATACTATTGGCAGGTCGTTTTTTTTTTTTTTGGTTTTTCGAGACAGGGTTTCTCTGTGTAGCTTTGCGCCTTTCCTGGAACTCACTTGGTAGACCAGGCTGGCCTCGAACTCACAGAGATCCGCCTGGCTCTGCCTCCCGAGTGCTGGGATTAAAGGCGTGCGCCACCACCGCCCGGCACCAGGTCGTTGTTTTGACTAGGGAAGACCCAAGAGCACAATGTGACTGAGAGTTGAGCTAGGATTACTAGGGCCAACAGAGGAAGGCCTTCTTATCAGATGTTTCCCAACAGAAGGGAAAGTGCTCATCTTGTACCCTGGAGACTAGTGCGGCAGGCTCACCTCACAAGGCTGAGACGTGGCTTTCATGGACTGCCTAATTAGTGTTAATACCTCTATTTCATAACACTGAAAGGGAAAGTACACTGTCAAGTTCATTCTGTGAAACCAGTATTACTCTGATACCAAACCTATACAAGTACACAACAAAAATTCATTTTATGTAGTTTCAGGCCCCATCTTGGGGATTTCAGGATACTCAGTGCTGAGGATTGAGCCCTGGGATTTCAGCATGGTAGGCAAGTGCTGAGTTACATCTTTAGGCTTAAAAATTCTCAATAAAAATATATGCAGACCAAATTAAATACTTTAAGGCTATACAACATGATCAGGGTGATTTCATTCCAAGGATACAAGGAAGGTTAAACATGCAAATTAATAAATGCAATACAATTCATAAATAGATTCAGGGACAGAAATCACATGATCAATTCAATGGATACAGAAAACCTTAGACAATATTCAATATCCTTTCATAATAAAAGCCCTGAAGAAACTAGGAACAGAAGCCTAGAGCAATAAGAGAAAAGTGATAGAAATAAGGAACAAGTTCAATTGTCTCTCTGTGTAGATAACATGAACCTATTCTTAAAAACCCTAAAGCTTCTAACAGAAGACCCTGGGATCTGATGCAGTCAGCAGAGTGGCAGGCTATATAATCAATATACAAAGATCACTAATTCACTAAATACATTAATCACATTCATTAATGGGAACTTGACAGAAATCAGGAAAACAATCTCAGTTACAACTTTAATATATATTTATCACCTTTAATCCCAGCATTCAGGAGGCAGAGACAGGCAGATCTCTGTGAGTTCAAGGCCAGCCTGGTCTACAAAGTAAATTCCAGGACAGTCAGGGATACACAGAGAAACCCTGTCTCAAAAAACCAAAAAGAAAAAAAAGTGATATAGAATGTAGACATGCTCTGTAGTTATTGCCCATCTCACTCTCTTCCTTATAGTGCACTCAATAAACCTTTCTTTCTTTTGAATAAAGGTAATATATATTTCCATTATAAGTGTATGAAAAGAAGAAAATCTTCATTTCAAACCCTTGCTCTGACCACTTAAATCTTCCTTTATTATTTTTCCTTAAAATTTTTATTACATTAATCTGTGCCAGAAGGCATGTGCACAGTCCAGAGGACAACTTGCAGAGTTCTCTCTCTCCTTCCACCATGTGGAACTTGGCCATCTAACTGGCTCCCACAGAGTGTTTTTGATGCCGTTTTCAAAGGTAGGCGGTTATAGCTGTGTAGAATTAACTGGGGTCCTCTATTCCAGCCCAGGTCTGCCTGCCTGTTTTTGGGCCAGTTCCTGTTCCCATGGCTCTAGTATATGACATCAGGTACTTCAGTACCTCCCATGGCTCTAGAATATGACATCAGGTACTTTGGTACCTCCCATAGCTCTAGTATATGACATCAGGAACTTCGGTACCTCCCATGGCTCTTTCTGTCTAGGATTGCTTTGGGGGTCTTTTGTGCTTTCATATGCACTTTAGATTTTTTTCCCTATTTCTGTGAAGAATGTCATTAGGGACTGCACCAAATCTGAATATTGCTTTTGGTATTTCGGTCATTTGACAATATATTCTGGTGACCTGAGTGTGGGAAGTCATCTTATTCTCTATGTAGTCCTGGCTGTCCTGGAACTCCCTCTGTAGACCAGGCTGGCCTTGAACTCACAGAGATCCTCCTGGCTCTGCTTCCTGAGTACTGGGATTAAAGGCGTGTGCCACCACTGCCTGGCTAAAAATTCCATCTTAAAGGGTGATATAGAAGCTTAGTGGGGGTGGCGCACGCCTTTAAACCCAGCACTAGGGAGGCAGAGACAGGCGGATCTCTGTGAGTTCGAGGCCAGCCTGGTCTCCAGAGCGAGATCCAGGACAGGCACCAAAACTACACAGATAAACTCTTTCTCGAAAAACCAAAAAAAAAAAAAAAAGAAGAATTTTAAACAGAGTATCAAAATCTAACCTACTACACTAATAAACTGATGCAGCAGAGGGTAACAGCACTTCCCCTTACTTAAATAAACTAATAGCATCAAATACCTAGAGGACTAGCTACAGTGGTGTGCACTGTGATCCCAACTACTTAGGAGGCTGTAGGATCTCAAAGCCAGTGAGGGCTGTGCAGTGAAACCCTGTCTTATAAATAAATACATAATAAATAAAGTCATAAGTAATATTGGTGTGTGATAGCTAATGCTTCAGGTGTGCAGATGAGATGACATTTGTGCAGATGACATGATGACATTGCCCCAGGTGCCATGCAGCATGAGGAAAGAAGAAAGCAAAGGCTGGAACCTACAGCACTAATAGGAAAGCAGAAAGTGAGCTCACATTTTATGCAGGAAACAATGGACAGCCATGTGAAACTGTGGTGTTGAGAAGCAGAGGTGTTAAAGTCGAATATATCTACTAGGTTTTTCTACTTAGCTAAATGAGTTTCTTTAGGAAGCTTCGTATGTGTCAATGTATAGATATATCATCTGGTTTTCCCTAGGTTTATAGTTCTAGTAAGAAATGCATTCATTCATGGAACTGGAGAGACAGCTCAGTGGTTAAGGGCACTGGCTGCTCTTCCAGAAGACCCGGGTTAGATTCCCAGCACTCACATGGTGGTTCACAAACATCTGTAACTCTAGTCCCAGGGGATATGACACCCTTTTCTGATCTCCAGGGGCTGCACATATGTAATGCACATACATTCATGCAAGCAAAACACCCACACATGTAAAAAATATACAATGATTTTTAAAAAAGAAACGCATTCCTTCCTTTCAACTACCACCTTCCTCTGATCATGCCCATGTCCACCTCTGAGACAGGGCATTATTTGCCCTGTCATTTTGTAAGTTTGGGAACTAAACCTCTAGTTAGTATATGGGCATAAATTACTGTGAATGAAAAGCAGCAGCAGCAGTCGCTGTGACAGGTCAGATGATGGCACAACACTGAACTGGTGCACAGCAAGTTCTGGCTTCTGCAGGATCTTTGCAGGAACTCTGTTAGTGAGTAAAGGACTGGTGATGTACCCCAGAGTCAACCGAGAAGATGTCCTGATGCATGTCACAGACGCCCAGTCCTCTCCACACCCACCCGCTTCTGAGATAGGGTTTCACCCTGTAGCCTTTTCTACCTCAGCGCTCTAAGAGCTGGAATTAGTGATACACATGATACTCAGCTCACACTTTGTTTCTGAAACATCAAATAACTCTAATGGGTTTCTTCCGAGACTGCCGTCTGTGTTAACCCTTGACAGTGGTGTGGAACCCAATACCTGTATCTCTTCACGCTCCTTTTTGTCTGGAAATGTCCTTGCAGCTGCTGTGTACTTTTCAAAGACTTTGCGCTCCTTCTGCAGTTTCCGTGTCTCCTCCTTCCTGTACTCTTCTATTCGAGCCAGTTCTCTTGCCTTTTGTTGCTCAAAGTCAGCAATTTCTCTCCTACAATGAACACGCCACAGTGTCATGGGACAGCCTAAGATCCACGTGTGCCCAAGTGTGATGGCACACACCTTTCTTCCTGGCACTGGGGACAGTCTCAGTCTAAGATCCACGTGTGCCCAAGTGTGATGGCACATACCTTTCTTCCTGGCACTGGGGACAGTCTCAGTCTAAGATTCATGTGTACCCAAGTGTGATGGCATACACCTTTCTTCCTGGCATTGGGTGGCACAGAGTGGATACAGGATCCCTTGAGTACAAGAGAACTTAACACGAGGCTGAGCAACACAGTAAGACTTCTGACTCCAAACTAAATAAGTAGGCCTGATGCTAAATCCTAAGGCCCTGATCCCCAATGCTAAAAATAGAAATAATAAAATAAATGCCATCAGAATGGAACCCTGGGCCAGCCTGAAAGTTACTGGTCCAAGTGACTCCACCTGCAGTCCACTGGCCTCCGAGATTAGCCAGTACACTTTGTCTACCAGTCATTCAACAAGCATCTACTAGGTACCCACTGTGAATCTAGAAAGCGGGACACCACAGCCTTTCACACTGCAAAAACAGACAACAGCAGAGCCGGCAAGATGGCTCAGCAGGTCAAAGTGCTTGCCGCACCAATCTGACGACCTGAGTCGGACCCCATGGTGGAAGGAGAGAACAGACTCCTGCAAACTGTCTCTGACCACACCAGCTCCATGGCATGCATGAGCCTTGCACAGTCTCACGCACACAACATATACATGACGCACACACAAATCCTAACAAGTAAGACAAATGTATGAAACATTAGAAGCAGTAAGGAGAAAGCCAGGAAGCAGGGGGCTATCTCTGAACCACCCCATGTGCACAAGTGTGCACACATATACACACATGAACATACAAAAAATAATGTAAAAGTAATTGTTTAAAATAAATAAATGCAGAAGACTGGAGTGCACTAACAGTGTGCTTAAAGAGCAGGTTAAAGAAGATATTTAAGAATGCCCAAGACTCAGAACCTGACTGCCTGGGCTGGAACTGGGACCAGTTAGTTATCCAATACCAAATGGTCAGCCCTGAAAACATACATACGAGTAACATTATACAGACTGAGCTGGTTAGATTTAGGAATATACATGTATATGCATCTACATATACGAAAATAACAATGAAAAAAGAGGCCATGAATTTGAAAGAGAGCAAGGAGGGTATATGGAGTGTTTGGAGGGAGGGAAGGGAGGGGAGAAATGTTGCAGTTAAACTATACTCTCAAAAACAGAAAGAAAGAATGCAACCCACCTCTAGGTGAAGACATACTCTTGTCTCCTCCCTCAAGGGTTAATCTATACACCAATTAGACACTACCCAGTTGTATAACTACAGAAGGTACGAACGGAAGACTGCCCCACATGGATCCTCTGAATTCGTGTAGAGTGTTTGATTAAATTAGTTGTGAGGGTTTTAAGGTACAGCTTTAGTGTTACTATAACTTTATAAAATAAAATTTTATCAAAACGATTTATATATTGCTACAATATACTGCTTTTGCCCTTGGTAACTGCCAACATAAAATCTGGATCCAGTGACCGAATGTGTACAAATGCACTTCCTGTAACTGCTGGAGTTTGAGGTGTCTGCTTGGCCACTGTACAAAGTAACGAAGTGGTGAAATTAAATAGTATGCCTACGACTCAGAATACTTTACAACTTGTACTGTATGTTCACAGCATGAATACCATGATAACGCCTATGGTTTAACAAAAAATAGAGTTCCCTTCTACAGCAGACATAAAAGCAAGATGACTAGGTTGATGTACATGTAGCATGTGTGTCTATAAAGGGTTAATCAGGTTCATTGATTTTGGAAGATCTGACTGAATACCCCTGGGTTTTTAGATTTTGGGAATGCATACAGTTAGCTGATCAGAAGTCTTCACTCAATATAGTAAATAAATGCTGATGTTCTGAGCCACCACACCCAGATTTGTTGGTTTATTTATTTTCATTTTTAGCAGTAGTGGAGACTGAACTCAGGGCCTCACATTTGTATATTCAGCCAGTGACCAGCCTTGACTACATTGGAACACTCAAAATAAAAAAATAAAAATTAAAAAAAAATAGAGTGAGAGTGAAAGTGAGAGAGAGAGAGAGAGAGAGAGAGAGAGAGAGAGAGAGAGGGAGAGAGAGAGAAGG
Source organism: Peromyscus eremicus (assembly GCF_949786415.1). NCBI lineage: Eukaryota > Metazoa > Chordata > Mammalia > Rodentia > Cricetidae > Peromyscus > Peromyscus eremicus. The sequence goes on along the minus strand of NC_081425.1, from coordinate 65,708,265 downwards.
TGAAGCTAGATACTGCATAGACATAGAATCAGACACACAAAAGAAAAGACTGTAAACATATAAACAAGAGGGAGAAGCAGAGATCTCCTCAGTGATGCTCATGCCAACCAAAGAACACTTAAGGAGCGCCTGCAGCCACCAGAAGATGGATGGGTAACACAGTCCAGCTAATGGTCTGGACATCATCAGCCTTCCAGCTTCTAGAAACACAAATTTCTATTAAATTACCCAAGTCAGAGGGCTTTGTTACAGCAGCCCTGGGAAATGAACTTGCTAGCCAATGTACTTCATAACTACAAACTGATTTTTGAATTTCAACTTATATAATCTTACCACTAAGAATTTCCCTTTAATGTATTTGGCTAAACTGGGTCATTTCATTTAATTAAAAAAAAAAAATTGAGGCAGTATTTCATGTAATCCAGGCTGGTCTTGAATAAACTATAGTTGAGGGTGACCTTGAGCTCTGATCTTCCTGCCATCACCTCCCAAATCCTGAGGTTATAGAAGCGTGGTGTCACACCTCAAGTTCATGGGTGCTGGAGATCCAAACCCAGGATCTTCAGGCATGCAAGGTAAGCATCTAGCAACTGAGCTATATACCCTTAATTAAAAATATATTGATATAACAGAAATTTGTCCTCTTTTTCATTTATATTTGTTATTTATCTTTATATTTAAAAGTGATCAAAACTTCTAACATAGTCTTAAAGAAATAAATCATTGTATTTTTTCTTCTCATAGATAAAAACTTACCTCAGTTTTTCCAAGGCACTTTCTCGTTCAATTCGAAGTTTAGCTAAAGATGTGTTCTCGGCTTTAAATTTTTCTATTTCTGATTCCAGTTCAATAACTTTCTCTCTCAAAACCTGAGACCGAACACTGTCACCTATGAAACAGATGATAAAGTCTGAACTTTCCAGGAGGCTTACAACCAACCACTGGGCCACCTGTGAATACTGTAGCCACGAAGGTCCATCACTGGACCTGTTGTCACACTGCATTGGGACAAAACAGAAGACCTAGCTCTCTAAAAGAACCAAGGTGGACTGCCGCATGCCTGCAATCTTGGCACTCAGGAAGCACAGGCATGAGGATTACTGTAAGTTCAAAGCCAGCTTGGTCTACATAATAAGTTCCAGATCAACAAAGGACTGATGTTAAAGGTTAAAAAAAAGTTTAAATCACATCTTTTAAAAAACTAGCAAATATAGACTATGAATAATTAACATGAGATCTTAAGGGATAATCAATAACCAAACCAAAATGTAAGCCTTATTATTAAATTATACCAAAGAAACACACCTGAGCATAGACATATACCTGTAATTGCAGCACTCTGGAAATGGAAGGAACAGGAGGATTGCAGGTTCAAAGGCAGCTTGGGGTACATTGTGGTAGCCCACAACTGACTCAGTTTCCAAGTTTGAATCTGAAGTCTATTCTGAGTCAATAGAGTTCAAGCTTGTTTGCTCCAAGGCTGTGAGAAAGTTTTGATTAGCCCACAGAGTCTCCTTGAAGGGCTATGAGAAAGTTCTGATTAACCCACAAGAGGGAACACACTATCTAGCTAGATGCAGGCTGCTGATGCCAGCCGGAGGTACACTGAGATAGAAAAAGAAACTGCCTGCTCCTTGATACAAGGCAGGATAGATAGTGGTTGAATGCCTGCGCTGTGCATTGTTCTACCTCTGTCCTTCAAGACTGTGTATAAGCTGGCTGTGAAATAAACTCAGGGCTGTCTGGCATTGACCAGCAGACCTCTCGACTCGTTTCTGTCTTCTTCATTGTCTCTTCAATCCGCACACCTCTACCCGGCTACCCAGCAGGCCGGACAGTACATAGCAAATCCAGGCCAGCCTGGTCAACCTGTCAACATCCTATCAGACACACACACAGGGGTGGGGAGGGTGGTAGATTCAGATTTTTTTCCTCTTATCAAGACTGCTATTTTATAAGTAAATAGCTGAATTTTAAAACTATTTTTTATTCAGTTATATGTAGGTATGTTTGTCTACATGTAGATATGTACATATGAGTGTGGTACCCATTGAGGCCAGAGGCATCAGACCCCCCTGGAGCTGGAGTTACAGACAGTTGTGAGCCACCTCATGTGGGTGCTGGAAACTTCCTTTGGGCCCTCTGTAAGAACAGCAGTGCTCTGAACTGTGCACCATCTCTCCAGCCCCAAACAGTGAATGTTTTACTCTTTCAGCAAGCACCTCATCACTTAGTCCTACGCTCCTGAAAGACAAATCTGGTCTATACAACAAGATAAAAGTCTGTTGCAGACAGAACATTGTAATATATGTCCCTATCATAATAAAAGTACATAGGAAAAGCATCTACAAGGAAACCCCCTCCCCCAAATGGCATGGAATTTACTTTGGGAAATTTTAGTTATAAATACTTTTACTTTGTTACATTTTCAAGCATTCAAAATTCCTACAAAAAGTATTTTTATTTTAAATTGGTTAAATTATAATTTCTGTTTAAAGCATCCAACACTTTTAGCTAGGTATTTAGAGTTTTATGTGTATGTTAGAACAACCTTAAAATTTTACCTTAAACATAGGGCTGGAAGAGATGACTTAGCTATTAGGAGTACTTCCTACTCTTCCAGAGGATCTGAACTTGGTTCCTAGTACCCATTCAGATGGTTCACAACACCCATAGGATCAGCTCAAGGGATCTGATGCCCTCTTCAGGCCTCCTCGGCCACCCAAATATATATGGCAAACACACACATAATTCTTTTTTTAAAGTATCTTAAGTCATGGGAAAATATCTCTAAGAAGCATTTTTTCATTTCTGTAGAAATATTATATATACATACTCATATATACACTTTTCTGTGTGTGGATTGTTTCAGAATTTATAAATGGGATACATGGTAATGTCTGTACCACCATGAAAGGGGATAAAGTCAAGTGTAAGGAAAGAAACAAAATGAAATTGTACAGCAGTGTCTCTCTCTCTCTCTCTCTCTCTCTCTCTCTCTCTCTCTCTCTCTCTCTCACTCACACACACACACACACACTCCCACTTATGCATGTGCTTCACCTTATCAACAACTTGGAATTTCTCAGTTTCAGTTCCTAGCAATCAACAAGCCACAAATATTTCATGGAAAACTCCTGAAATTATTTTTAAATTGCATTCCATTCTGAGTAGCAACACAAGGAAATACCAGTGTCACACTGAAACATCACCCTCTGTCCAGCATATATCCATGAAACTCACAGTTACTTAGTACCTAAATTAGGTTATCAGATCCATTGCTGTGGAACTGCAATGTGTGCATTTAAATAACCCTCCATGGCACCAAAGGACAAGAATAGTGGTGCTGGTGACTTGACTGTGCCAAAGATAAACCACAGGAAAATTATATGCACATAAAAAAGAGCAGTGCAATGGCAATGCCTGTAACATTCTCATGCCTCTACTTACCCGGTGGTTGGTCTTGACTCATGTTTAACTTGGGTTCGTTTTCCAAGTGTGAATCTAATTTGGGCTTTGGTTTCAAAGAAGGGAAGAATTTCATCATCAAGTCAGATGGAGGAGGGGGGCTTCTGCTCCTGTCGGACTTGCTGAAGTCTTCTCCCTTCTTGACTGGAGCAACTTTCCTTTTTATTGTTTTGTCCAGAATACATACTTCACTCTTATTGGGGTACTGTGTCTGGGGGGTACCATATATGACTTCATCTCTGAGAATAACATTATGTTTGTATGAATTCTCCTCAAGGTCTGTCCAAGATCTTTCATCATCAAAGTCAATTTTATTCACATCTTGAGATAAGGGGAATCTTGATGGCTCAGATACTTTATTTTTCAGGCTTTCAACTATGACAGACTCTTCGCTGCTATATTCTTTATCAGACAGATCCAGATCAGCATCTCTCCATTTATCTTCTTGAGTCCCGGTGTCCCTAAAAGGTCCTTTGGCACTGCAGACTTGTGGACTCTCCTCTCTGTTGCTGAAGACCCTCTCCGCAGCCTCAGTGAATGGTTTGAGGGTAACATCATGCTGCTCCTCAGAATCAGAGCTCCTGGCACTGTTGGCTAGGTCATCATCGCTTGCATCCCATCGGCCCTGACCGTCAGAAGGGCTGGTTGGGAAGGCTTTCTTACTGATTTTACAGGACAGTTCCCTCAAACCATCGGGTGAGGACCCTGGACCCAGTGGCAGGAGTATGGCCTCACTCTTCCTCTCGCATGCAGCATTCTGGTGGGGACCCTCACTGCGGTTACTCTGCCCAATGGGATCCATCTGATGCGCCTTCTCCTGCTGCCCAGCTTTGACAGGAGTAGACGACATCCTGTGACCTTTGTAGATCTGCTGATCCCTTTCTAAGATTTTTAATACAAATGAGGAATTACTAGAAAAAGATATTTCATCAGCAGCCCGTTCCAAAAATAAAAATTCATCTAATTCCAAGTTTTCCTTTTCTTTTTCTCGTTCCCAATTCTCTAATTTTTTCTGAAGAGAAATGTCAAGGGACGATTCTGTCTCTTTCACTGTCTCACTCATCAGGCTCTTAGAAGCCACACAGTCAATTGGCTCTGTGGAAAGAGGAAGTCTCTCTCTGGCCCGTGTCTTGTTCCACACCTTGCAACCAGCATCACAGGGCTTTACACATACAGGCACATTTTCCTTATTATTAGCTTGTGCATCTCTTTCTAATTTGACCTGGTGTCTAAATTGTCCATCACATTTCTTCCCCATCTGTACTTTCAGTCCTGGTGGAGAGAGACTTTCCCTCATACTGATCTTGGTCACTTTGGATTTCTGACTGAGTGAGGCAGAGCCAGCCTTGGTTCTAGCTTTACTGTCTTTTTTAACAGTGGGGGTCTCTGCACACAGGTCTTTATTTATAAGAGCAGTTTTCCTCTGCAAGTGTTGTCTGTCTGCTTTACACACTGACTGGTCCTCTGGTGGGCTCTGGCTATTATTCACTAGTTTACTTTCTTTCCCTTTTTGAAACTTGGATTTAGCATTAGTAAACCTAGCTAAACCTTCTCCTCGTTTTAAAAATGGTTGCTTGGGTTTTGCTTTCATTAGCAATGGTCCTTCTGCTTCCTAAAGAAAAAAGACAAAATCCAATCAGTGTGCATACACGTGATCTCAGTCATTTCCAAAGCCGGTCATCACTGAGAATGGCAGCCACTTAATGGAACAGCTCACCCGCAGCCGCTGCTCTTTCAGCTCTTGCTCTTCCAGCCGCATCTGCTCTTCTACGAAGTCCTCGAATGTCTGCTTCTTTTCTCTAATGGCAGCTTTGATAGGCCTAGTCATAAAACAAGGGGCGGAACACTCAACTTACAATGCGAGGATTTTATACGCTGTGTAAAATTATGTAAATACCTTAGCCTGCACTGTAAACTAATATTTTATAAGGACCAGGTACCAGAGTACAGTTTCACAGCAGAGCATGGGCTTAGCATGCACAAGACCCTAGTTCAATCCCCAGAACAAAAACAGAGAGAAAGCGAGAGCAAGGTCTGATGACACGTCAACAATCCTAGCACTCGAGATTAAAACAGGAGTCCACTAGTTCAAGGCCATTCAGCTCCACAGAGTCATCGGGCCAGCCATGGCTACATGCTAAGACCATGATGCAAAGCACTTTTTGAAGGACATCAAGGACTTCCTTTTAAGCTGGACACAGTTGTACAAACCTGTAATCTTAGCAAGTGTGAGGCCAGTCAGAGCTACACAGTGAGACTATTTCAAAGCAAAACAGGGTTGGCCAGATGGCAGCAGGGCAGAGTGCCTGCTGTGTAAGCCACAACCTGAGTGAGTTCAATCCCCAGAACCTACAGTGGAAGCAGACAACTTATCCTAGGACCTCCACTCATGCACTGTGGCATACACAGAGAGTATAAAGAAAATAAAATTTAAACAAAATAAACAAAACTTCTATTTACCTTCTCCTTTGAAAATCTAATGACATCTACAACCCTTATCTAACCCCCAAAATACAGAACTATCTAACTCTGAACAGGACCTGGGGGACTAAAGAACCCTTCTGAACTCTATCCACTGACTGCAAACACTTACTATATAAAGTAACGTATGCATTACTTAACCTTAAACATAGTGTAAGTAACATATTTGTAAACTGAGAAAGGTCCTTAACAATGTAAGTAAAGCCATAATCAGAAGTTATTTGGCCTATATATTATATAATATATATTAGAAATTCAAAGGTGTTTTTTAAAAAGGCCTATTTAAAAGATACTTTTATTTGAAATAACGTTTTTAATTCTCTAACTTAAACTAATTATGTGATTTTAATTTATAACTGACACCAAATATGAAATTTCAACATCTGGTTTCCCTTTTCTCCACAATTATATTTAAGATGTATTTTTTTTAATGGGAGGGGGCACATCAAGTTCACAATGTATATTCCAGGCTGTCTTCAGATTTTGCTCTGTAGCCTCAGTACTAGGATTATAGGCTTGAGTCATAATGCCCAGCAAAAAGTTTTGTTTATTTGTTTGTTTTTAAGATTTATTTGTTTATTATGTATACAATGTTCTGCCTGCATGCCAGAAGAGGGCACCAGATCTCATAATAGATGGTTCTGAGCCACCATGAGGTTGCTGGGAATTGAACTCAGGACCTTGGGAAGAACAGCCAGGGCTCTTAACCTCTGAGCCATCTCTCCAGCCCGTTTGTTTTTAAGTGAGAAAACTACTTGAACTGTCTATTTCCAAACCACGGTCTCTTCCTTAATAGTATCCAATAGCTTATATAATCAACCTTATGCCTGGAAGCATATTCAAGTGAAAACAAGGAAAGCACAGATCTTTCGAACATACTGCTCAATAAGGAGAAATACCAAGTAGTTCCATTTCTCGTTACTTTGAGTATGAGTCATACCTTTCTTCAACATTAACCACTTCTGAGGAATCTCCACTTTTTTGTAAGTTCATATCCTTCCCTTCCTGACTCTTCCCCATCCTCTTTTCCCAACATGGCAAAACACCTTCTCCTAGAATAAGAATTAGGAATAGTTTAGTTCAAAACATGCAGAATAAAGGTTTAAGACATCAGACAATCACAAGTTACTACACAGTCCATAGGCTTTGGATTTAGCTCAGTGTAGAACACTTGCCCTGTGAGCAGGGGCTTTAAGTTTGGTCCCAGCACCACAAAAACAAAAACAAAGGAAAGCAGTTGTCAAAGAAAATATAGCCAAGTAGGCTGACCTGCATCTGTAATCCCAGCACTTGGGAGGCAGAGACAGGAGGATTGCCATAAATTCAAGACCAGCCAGGGTTATACAGCAAGACCCTATCTCAAAAAACAAAAGAAAAAAATGTATACCAAAATATTTAGAAAATTCAAGGATTTTTTAAAATAAGATAAAAAAATATAAAACAATTAAGATACATGACATTCTTCAAAAAGTCGTGTTTTAAAAAGTAGGGATGAGCCGGGCGGTGGTGGCGCACGCCTTTAATCCCAGCACTTGGGAGGCAGAGCCAGGCGGATCTCTGTGAGTTCGAGGCCAACCTGAGCTACCAAGTGAGTCCCAGGAAAGGCGCAAAGCTACACAGAGAAACCCTGTCTCGGAAAAACCAAAAAAAAAAAAAAAGTAGGGATGTTTGCCAGGTAGTAGTGGCACACACCTTTAAACCCAGCACTCAGGAGGCAGAGGAAGGTGGATCTCAGTTCGAGGCCAGCTTGGACTATAGAGTGAGTTCTAGGACAGCCAGGGCTACTCAGAGAAGCCCTATCTTGAAAAACAAGAAACAACAACAACAAAAAAAGGAAAGGGCATTTGACCTTTCTTTTTTTTTTTTTTTCCCCCACCCCTCCCCCATTTGACCTTTCTTTATCAATGAGTTACTCTAGGTTGGGAAGAATGTATTAGGCATAAAGAGAACTAATTCTAAATGCTACATACAGACACTTTTTATGATGCTTTGTTTTTCTGTAACATAAATTACCAAAAAACTCATGAAAATACATTAAATTTTAGAAATGCTGAAAATAACTGTCTCCACAAAAAGTATTAAATAGATGTATTATTTGATGGTTATTCTAATAATGATGATTACAGAACATTCCAAATTGTTCCATGGTGAATAAAAAACCCCACAGTATTATGATCTTCATAATTGCAAAAATGTAAAAAAAAAAAAGGAAAATGGGACAAGAAGCATGGTTGTTACTTTTTTTTTTTAATTGACTGGACTGAGGAGATGGGTCAATGATTAAAACTCCGGCCATCAGCTGGGCAGTGGTGGTGCACACCTTTAATCCTAGCATTTGGGAGGCAGAGGTAGGTGGATCTCTATGAATTGGAGGCCAGCCTGGTATACAAAGCAAGTTCCAGGACAGCCAGGACTACAAAGAAATTCTGTCCCCAAAACCAAACCAAACCTCTGGCCATGCTAGCATGAGGACTGGAGTCTGGATCTCCAGGGCCCCACAAGTGCTGCGTGGGCATGGTGACATGCCTAATAATTCCAGCCTTGGAAGGCATTCAGGTGATCCCCAGAGCAGGACTCTGGAGAAGCTGAGTTTGACTGCGACTCTGCCCTAATGAATGAGATGGAAGAGTGATGGAGGGTGATTCCCAAATCAACACTGGGCCTCCGTATGCACGTGCACACACATGCATGCACTCCCACATGCATGTACAGTAAAAGGGAAAAAGAACAAAAAGATTAGCTAGAGGAGTACAGCACAGTGGTAGAGCACTTACCTAGGATGCGTAAGGCTCTAGATCCTATCCCTGCCTGCCTGCCTCCTCCCCCATCTCTGTCTCTCCGTCTCTCTATCAGGCACGCACGCACACAGAAGACAGAAGGTAGGGAAAATCCATCAGGAAAGCCAAGTGAGCTCCAGGAGTTGGTTACCATCGATGAGACCAATTCTCTGGCAGGAATGTGTCTCATTGCTGGGAACACAGAAGTACAGCAAAGACAACCCAAGTATTATAAGTAACAGTTCCCATCACAAACCTGTTTCTCACATGTCATAGCTGACCTGCAGGTTGTCAGCTCTCACCTGCCAAAGCTATCAGAAAGATTTTTTTTTTTTTTTGGTTTTTCCAAGACAGGGTTTCACTGTGTAGCTTTGCGCCTTTCCTGGATCTCGCTCTGTAGACCAGGCTGGCCTCGAACTCACAGAGATCCGCCTGCCTCTGCCTCCCGAGTGTTGGGATTAAAGGCATGCGCCACCACCGCCCGGCCAGAAAGATTTTTTTATCAACCCCAAACTCTAAGCTCTCCAATAATAATCCATGCAGAACTTGCTACCTTCCTCTTTGAAGACCCCATGCTACCTGTGAAGTCTGTAGCAGGCCTGAGTATCAATACTGCTCTCAGATCGTCAAATCCTGGCCCAGCTCAGGTCAGTGACCATGCAGAGGATGGAGGAAAAATACGAAGGTTGACCCTTGTCTTCGAAGCCTGATGACTCTATTATGGGACTCACCTGAAGGATGGTCACGGTTTTCTTCCTTTAAGTCAGTTATTCTCACATGTGCTTCTGGATATGGGGACTCATCAAACACATCAGAAGCATTTTTTGAAGTTAAGACAGAATCTTGATGAGTAGCTCTACAGAAATTGCTTTGTTCATCGGGTAAAATGTTGGAAGCATGCGGGTTTTCTTGGGTTGGATTTGCGTAGCTATGTGATGGCAGGAAGGGAGTGGCTTTCTCTCCCAAGGCTAAACTTCCTGGAGATCTATACTTCTGGCTCTGGTCATCAGGCAGTAGTGTACCTTACAGATGAATAAAGAAAAAAATCAACAAAGCTGAGACCATCCTACAATACTCTGACTTTTATGAAGTAGTGATCACTCACCCCATAAAGTAGTTTCCAAATAATAAAAGCATTTTTCTCCTTATTAGTACATTATTTAACAAAAGTACAACATTTTTACTCAAAGTAAACAAACGTCACATACTTTAAGGTTAGAGAACATTTATACTAGATTTTCTAGAGTGCAGACGGCACAATTGCAGCATGCCTAGCTCAGAAGTTGCCATTCCTAGGCATCTGTGAAAATGCCACGGCAGCTGTCAACTGTGTCCAGGGACAGGCAGGCACAGGAAGGAGCAAAGCAGTGCAGTGACAACCATCTGGGCTGTCATTAGCTACTGTGACTAGTAACTAGTCACCTCTCCTTCAGATCAACCCTAAAATTTTGGTATATTGGATAAAGAAATTATGGCTGACTTTGTAGTTTCTAAGTGTATGTTACTTTTGTCTATTTTGTTTAAGTCTCAGCCAGGCTGTATGCCTCTAAACATCACTTCTCAGAGGATGGACGGCATACCAGATGCTGTCTGCTATACCAGCCCTGAAATCCTGCTGCCTGCCCTGTTCACCTGATTGCCTCACCTAAATCTGGGATAAAGACACATGGAGAAGTGGTTAATAAAACAGTCACTGCTGCTGGGATGCAGCTCAGTTGGCAGTGTTGCCTAGCATGATGAGAATATGTTCAATCCCCAGCAATGCATAAAACCAGACATGCTGGTGGGTAACTTTAATCCCAGCACACAAGATGAGGCAGAAGGACCAGAAAGTCAATCATCCTCAGCTATATACCGAGTTTAACGCCAGCCAGGAATAAATGAGACCCTGTCTCAAAACCATAAAGTAATCAGTGCTGCCCATTCTGTGTCCACTTCACCCCCAGCCCACATCTAAAATGAGAAAGTCAGCTTCAACTTTTCATTATCCCTCCCCCGACCCACCCCAGCATCTAAATATTCTGGAGTGGCAGATATCCCAGCTAAATCTAATGAGTTCTTTGATAAAATATCCCAGGGCAGCTATTTTCAAAGTATAACCTAATGATCTTCAAGACCTTTCCAGGAAACCACCAAACTACTTCCATAAATGATCCGTTGCTAAAGCAATGGCAAACTAGAAAACTGCTGGAGTCTTAGTTCACGGAAGGACAGCAGTGTGTTAGCAGTCAGTGTTTGCCACCACTGTGCATCACAGTTTACAAATAAAGTTTTACTTAGAAATGCTGCAGTTGCCAGGTGGTGGTGGCACACACCTTCAATCCCAGCACTCGGGAGGTAGAGCCAGGCAGATCTCTGTGAGTTCGAGGCCAGCCTGGTCTACAGAGTGAGATCCAGGACAGGCATCAAAACTACACAGAGAAACCCTGTCTTGAAAAACTTTAAAAATATATATATATATATAAATAAGTAAATAAAATTTAAAAAAAAAAAAAAGAAAAAAAGAAATGCTGCAGTCACGCTTCATAGTGCCCAAAGATGCTCTGCAGGATGCTGAGGGAGCAAGGTCATCAACTGCCTGACCTGGTGCTGGGTCTCCTACAAAGTGGGACCACTGCTGCAATAGTGGAATGCCTGTTGGGCTTAACTAACTGTTTTCTTATTGAATTTTCAGCCTGCTTCACAGCAGGGAACTAGTTCTAATAATACTGTAAACCTGGTCAAAAGCGCATGCCTGGGGAGATTACAGGCCTTAGGAAGTAAACCTACTTACTACTGTTGTTTGGCTAACCGACTATTGGAAAAAGGAGAGCCAATTTTCTTTCTTTCTTTCTTCTTCTTTTTTTTTTTTTGAGAAACAGTTTCTCTGTATACAGCCTTAGCTGTCCTGGAACCCACTTTGTAGTAGACTAGGCTGGCCTCGAACTCAGAGATCCACCTGCCTCTGCCTCCTGAGTGCTGGGATTAAAAAGTGTGGGCCACCACAAAGGAGAATGAGCTTTCTTCAGGCATGTGGCCCCTGGTAGGTTGTCCCTGTTCCAGCAGATGGCACCATACTCTTGCATATACAAGAAACATTAATTAGACTCAAGTGAGCCATGAAGGGTGTGTTGGGTGGAGTCAGGTAGAGTGTGGGAATAAATATAAAAATATATCTATGTATATGTGTGTATGTATACATATATATGTGTATAAATATATATGTGCATAAATATATATATGCATGAAATTCTCAAATAATAATAAATTTAAGACCAGTCTGGTCATCACAGCAAGTTCCAGGCCAGGGGGGCTATAGAATGAGATCCTGTCTCAAAAAATAAGTAGATAGACAAATAAGCAAATAAAGGAATGTCCTCAAATAATATAAAAAATTAATTTTATTAAATCTCAAACCTTGAACAATGGCAATTATTCATAAATCATTCCTACTGCAGATCAAAAAGGGGCTGTGTAACTGAACTGCAGACTCACCTTACTCAGAGAATATCATTCTGATTTATGAGAATGAATGGCAGGCAAACCACAATTATTTAAACTTGTATTTTTAAACAGACATTTTCTCAAAAAAGAATGCTGTGACTTCAAAGAAAGCAGCTCATGGTACCTGATGCTAAACACATAATTTGTCCTTTCAAGTAAAACTTGTAATTCTGGGAAATGGCTACCACGGTGAATCTTGTAGCTTTACAGTACTTCAGGATTTTAAGATTGAGTTCATTGTTGTTGTTGTTGTGTGAGATAGAATCTCACTATGTAGCCCTGGCTGTCCTGGAACTCACTCTGTAGACCAGGCTGGCCTCAAACTCACAGAGATCTGCCTGCCTCTGCCTCCCAAAGGCTATAATTTAAAAGCATGCACCATTACACCCAGCTACATGCAATTTTTTGTACTGTGTGCAATCTGCCAATGTTCTGAAGACCTATATAAGTCAATGAATTACTATTTTCTGAATAACCATTGCACTAAGTCATATATTAAAAACAATATTCACAATGTCTAGATAGTCAATTTATTTAAAATGTGAAAAGTTCATAGATAAGGTTTTAGATTCCATGCTGGGAACAGCCACTAAGAAAAGACCACTTGCAGCCAGGTGTGGTGGTATATCCCTTTAATCCCAGTACTCAGGAGACAGAGGCAGGTGGATCTCTGTGAGTTCGAGTCCAGCCTGGTCTACAAATTAAGTTGCAGGACAGCCAGGGCGGTTACACAGAGAAACCATGTCTCAGGAAAAAAAAGAAAAAAAGAAAAAAAGAAAAAACCACTTGCTTAGCACACAAAGAGGAATATCCAAAGTTATCTGAAAAAGATATTAAGTACTCCTTTCCCCCTAATAACATAGCCATATAAAAGGAGACCAGATGTAGAAGTAAATGAGAATCAGCTGACTTCTTTTAATTCAAAAAAGATGTAGAGTCTTTCGGGTAGATGCCTAAAAGTGGTATAGCTAGGTCTTGTGGCAGATCAGTTCTCAACTTTTTGAGGAAACTCCACACTGATTTCCAGAATATAGCCCCACAAAGACACATAAACTAAAAGCTTGGTCACCAGCTGGTGACTCTACTGAGACATAACAGAACTTTTAGGAAGTGGAGCCTAGTGGGAAGAAATTAGGTTACTGGGAGTGTCGCCTTGAAGAAAACACTGCCTCCTAGCCATCATGAAGCAAGCAGCTCCTCCATCACCTACTCCCACCACAGCAAATGAAGCTGCCACAGGCCCACAGCATCAGGACCAAGCAACATGGGCTGAAACCTCAGAACAGTGAGCCAAAATCAACAGTTCTTGCATTGTTTATCTCAGGTATTACGTCACAGCAATGAAGGGCTAACTAACACCATAACTTACTCATAACTACATCCTTTACAACAAAAATTCTTTAGTATCTTCAATAATTTAAGAGTGCAACTGGGGAGAAAGGGAGAGAGAGATAGAAAATATGGCCATAGTACAATGAATATATATCATGAAAATGCCACAATAAACCCATTATCTTTAATGAAAGATTGAGAAGGCAGCAAATTAGACCTTGTCACAAAAAAGACAGAATCTTGAGACCACCAAGTCTGAAAACCAATCTCCTGTGTCAATAATAGAGTGTATGCTTAGCACGTACATGTCTCTAGGTCTAACCTCCAGGACCAAAATAAAAAAATGAAAATCAAATTATGAAATTCAAAATCCCATTGTGTCAAAGCTAAGTGTTCCAAACTGTATAGGGCTAGATCTCACATTAGTAACTGCAGTCTGCTCCTGTCATTCAATCATATCTGTACTTTACAGTAAAATGTGTCATAGCCTGTTATTTGAATTATCTTTGTTGTTCATGGATTCTACAAAGCAATTATAAACTATTCAATTATTTTAAGATAAGCTAAGTGTGGTGGTGCACTTGGGAGGTAGATCTCTGTACGTATGAAGCCAACCTGGTCTACATAAAGAGTTCCAGGCCAGCCAGAGCTACCTAGTAAGACCCTGTCCCTGTCCCTGACTCTTTATCTACCTGTCGATAGATCGATAGATATATGATTTAAAAAACCATGGGCTGTCTATATTTCTAAAAAAAAAAAAAAAAAAAGCATCCACATTTCTTATCCCACCCCACGCCGCCGACCCTCTTCACCTAGCCACACTTGGCACACTCATTGCCAATGTCTTTTTCTCTGTATTCTCAGTGTCCAGCACAGTATCTGAACAAAACAGGCACTTCCTGAACATCTAAAATATGTCTCTTAAAGGGTAGTGCCAAGAAACAAACATACTGCTCCAGATCACTTCTTTCAATTTGTGAAACATGATCCACTGGCAATGTTACCATCTGCCTTAGGGTTTCTATTGCTGTGAAGAGACACCATGACCATGGCAACTCATATAAAGGAAAACATTTAATTGGGGCTGGTTTATAGTTTCAGAGGTTTAGTCCATTATTGTCATGGTGAGAAACATGGCAGCATGCAGGCAGACATGGTGCTGGGGAAGGAGCTGAGAGTTCTACATCTTGATCCGCAGGCACACTGGGCGTAGCTTGAGCATATGAGACCTCAAAGCCCACCCCAACAGTGACACACTTCTTCCAACAAGGTCATACCTCCTAATAGTGCCACTCCCTATGGGCCAAGCATTCAAACACATGAGTCTACGGGAGCCATACCTATTCAAACCACCACCTCAGATAAAAATTTACACAAGTACTGGAGAGATGGCTCAATGGTTAAGAGCACTGATTGCTCTTCAAGAGGACCCAAGTTCAATTCCCAGCACCAACATGGCAGCTCACAACTGTCTGTAACTCCCGCTCCAGGGATCCAACACCCTCACACAACATACATGCAGGCAAACCACCAATGCACATAAAATAAAAATAAATCGCTTCTCGGCCTTTTGGCTAAGATCAAGTGTAAAAATAAATTATTTTTTAAAAATTTACACAAGTAGGGCTGGGCTGGGAATATAGTCTAATTGGTAGAGTATTTGCCTAGCATGCATAAAGCCCTGGGTTCAGTCTCCAATACTGAATAAACTGAACATGGTGGTATACACCTGTACTCTCAGCATTTTGTTTGGTTGTTTGTTTGGTTGGTTTTTTGTTTGTTTGTTTTTGGGGTTTTTTGTTTTGTTTTTGGGTTTTGTTTTGTTTTTTTTCAAGACAGGGTTTCTCTATGTAGCTTTGGAGTCTTTCCTGGAACTCACTCTGTAGCCCAGGCTGGCCTCGAACTCACAGAGATCCACCTGCCTCTGCCTCCCAAGTGCTGGGATTAAAGGTGTGTGCCACCACCATCCGGCTAATCTCAGCACTTTGAAGGCACAGACAAAATGAAAAATATCCCTACTACTCACACTAATAAGCACTGATGATATGGAACTTGCTTGTCCTCAGTCATGACTGAGAATGTTTTTGTTCCTATGGAATGAGATCAGAAAAGCTTTCAAACCACTGCTCCAGGTCAATTTCAATGCTGTTTTCGCTGGTTTGCTCCGGATGCCTTCTGTTAACAGATGCAGCACACAGGAGACCACTTTGATCTACTACCCTAGGAAACACACGGCTCTGCAATCAGGCAGAATTGGCTCTACAGTTTTACCATTGTAGCCCTGAATAGTTTCCATGCACAGAGATCTACCTCCCAAGTGCACCACCACACTTAGCTTATCTTAAAATAACTGAATAGTTTATAATTGCTTTGTAGAATCCATGAACAACAAAGATAATTCAAATAACAGGCTATGACACATTTTACTGTAAAGTGCAGATATGATTGAATGACGGGAGCAGATTGCAGTTACTAACCGAGATCTAGCCCTATACAGTTTGGAACACTTAGCTTTGACACAATGGGAGCCTGCATGGGATTGACTTAGGTCCTAGGCTCTCTGCATATATGACACAGTTGTGTAGCTTGCTCTTCTTGTGGGACTCCTAACATCGGGAACAGGGGCTGTCTGACTCTTTTGCCAGCTTTTGGGACCCTACTCCTCATACTGGGTTGCCTGCTCAGCCTTAACACAAGGGGAGATGCTTAGTCTCACTGCAACTTGTTATGGCATACTTTGTTGATACCCATGGGAGACCTGCCCCTTTCTGAACAGAAACGGAGGAGGAGTGGGGAGCAAAGCAAATGTGGCTGGGGGCGGGGCTGGACTGAGAGGAGAAAGAGAGGGGAAACTGTAGTAAAATCAATCAATTAATTAATTAATTAATTAATTTTTTAAAAAAAAGCCACAGAGGAGCAAGTACTCCTCCGTGGCCTCTGCATCAACTCTTACCTTCAGGATCCTGCCCTGGCTTCTCTAAGTCATGGATTTATAAGCTTTAAGATGAAATTCTTTTCCTCTTGTGAGTTTGAAGCCAACCTGGTCTACATAATACTGGGATCAGAGAGGCTCCCTAGCATTCTGGAATGTACGTGCCATGCTTGAAGGCATTCTCATGTACACATGGTGCTGGGGGCTGAATCCAGGGCCTCACACATGCTAGGCATGTGCTCACTGAGCTACATCCCCAGCTAGCACTCACTGTTTTGGGGGGAAAAAAAGCTAGGAGAAGGAAAGCTAAGTTATGTGTAGAGTTACTGGTGTCCAGCTACCTGGTCCTGAAGAAGCTAGAGTTCCCTGTGACAGAGGAACGTAGAAATAATCTGCCAAGCAATTAAAGGTAAGCAGCATTGTAACTCTGTCTCACTGTATTAACTGAGGGCTGTGTACAAACGACATACCTGGAAGCATGTGCTGCCCAGATACCATGATGAGCAGCTTCTCCTGCTCCTCCATGAGCCTCTGCAGCTGTTCCAGCTGCTGCCTCTTCAGCTGTTCCTGCTTCTTCTGCTGTATTTCTTTCAGCTTTTTAAATGTAAAATCAAGTAATATTATACTTCACGACACCCCTTATCATTTATCTTAATCCCTTCATCCTCCCTTCCCAGATCAGCCCTGGTAAATAATTTCAAAAAAAGACATTTCCCGCCCGCCCCCCATAAGTAAATTTGCTACAAGAACACTAAAATCTAATTTCTTCTAAAGGGAACAGTATCGGTATCTCAAATAAGAAACGGGGAAAGCGACCCCTTCCAGTCTTACAAGGGGATGGCTATACCAGGACATCAAATGTTTTCTGATAGTTGGTCAACCATTTCTGACTTCATTTTTACCAAACAAGTTGGCAATTTAAAACCATGAATTTACCTTAACTGCTACATCCTGTATATGTGTATCAAACACATCTTAACGTTTCACATTAGACAGAGGACAAAACGGGAAGACAAGATAACCAATAATACAACACCTATAACAATACAAACATCGCTCGGGCCAAACCCTACCTGTTCCAGTTTTTTAAAAAGCAGGTTCTTACTAGCCACTTCTTTGAGTTCACTCGCAAGATCAGGCATAAAGTCGTTTTTGTTATCTTCCTGGTATCCAGGGGCATCCTGACATGACACCATTGGTTCCTTTTTAACTAGAGGAAAGACTGCATAGGCTTCAGAGTCTTCTGACTGTAGTTTATAAAGTCCTCCAGCCTCCAACTTCTCTTCTTCCTGGAATGAACCCTCTTCACTACTAATGCTGAAGCTGTTGGAAAAGCGGGTGGCTTTAACCGGGAAGCTGGAAGAGACATTTGTAACTGCTTGTTTCTCGTCTTCCAAAGTAGGAAATCCTCGATTCAGTATGACCCCAGCCCGAGGACTGGTCATCCACTGGGTTAAGAAGTTCTGCCCAGTGTTTAATTCTGAAGAGGTTGGCATCAGGAACATTTCAGTCTAATGATCCTTTTAAACACTGGGAAATGCAGAACACCTACTGACTTTCAGCACCTGTAAAAAAAAGAAAGCCAACAACGAGTCTTCATTAAAACTTACAGATGCACTGCCCAAAGTAGCCCAAGCCTCAACCCAGCTCGAAAATTAGTAACAACTGCACAAATGATTGTAACAGGGAGTGATAAGGTGGGTCAGTGGTAAAGATGCTTGCCACCAAGCCTGATGGCATGAGTTCAATCCCCAGGTCCTACATGGTAGAAGAAGAGAACAACTCCTACAAGCTGTCCTCTGAACTCGGCATTCTCGCACAGCACATATGCAAACGTGTGCAAACACGCAAACACACACACACACACACACACACACAATATATATATATATATAGGCAAGCATAAAAGAAAAAGACTTTAATGAGAAAAGCAACTGAGCAGTAAACTGCTTGGCTGATTTGAGTTTTACCCTCAGAATCTAAATAGATCAGAAACCTCAGGACACTTACGATCTAATCATTTAATTAGTAAGATATACACATGCTAGATCAGTTAACCTAAAACTATAGGATCTTAGATACCCTTAAGTTCTTCAGTTTCAATATAAATATATATATATATATATATTTATATATATATAAATATTTATTTATATATATATAAATATATATATATTCAATATAAATATATATATATATATATATATCTCAAGAAGGCACAGCCAATGTCAGGTACCATTATACACTTACTGTTTTGCCCATTTGGGGAATTGAACAAAAGTCATCACACTAACACCATCCTTGAACTAGGTTTTTACTTCGCCCTGAAATCCCCCCCTTTCCCAATCACCTCTTCTAATACTCTTCTCCATCTCCCACCTGATCCTTCATGTTCCCATCCCTAGTCCATCCACAATGCATTGGCTTTGTAAATGCTCAAGAAGTGGAGAGAATCAGGTATTAGAGCATAAGGCAGATGAGAAAGCAAGAAGGTGCCAGGCGGTGGTGGCGCACGCCTTTAATCCCAGCACTCGGGAGGCAGAGGCAGGTGGATCTCTATGAGTTCAAGGCCAGCCTGGGCTACAGAGTGAAAGGATTTCCAGGAAAGGTGCAAAGCTACACAGAGAAACCCTGTCTTGAAAAAAAACAAAAAAGAAAGAAAGAAAGAAAGAAAGAAAGAGAGGGAGGGAGGGAGGGAGGGAGGGAGGGAGGGAGGGAGGAAGGAAGGTAGGTAGGTATAGTGGAAGAAGGGTAGCCTGGGAGCCTAGGGCGTCCTGTGGACATAGGTTTAATCACACACACACACACACACACACACACACACACACGGGAGAGGTACGCACTCACACAAAGAAATAAAACAGAAACCCCAGAGCTGGAGAGATGGCTCAAGGTGGGTAATGTGCTTAAGCCTGAGCTAGTGCCGGAACCTCCACACATGAGCCATGACATGCACGGTCCAACACAAATCATAGACACAATACTTTAAAATAGTAATCATTAGACAAATAAGAAAAATCTAAATTTAGAAAGTAAACAAACTGTGAAGTCACTCTGTAACGTGAAAATAGTCAATAACTCCCTACTAGACTGACAAAAGTGTAATGTTGATTTAAGGCAGCATCTTAACACTGTCTTTACACACACACACTCTCTCTTTTTTAAAGGACTAAAACGTCTGTACCTTACTATGATCCTAAAAATATACTTACTGCCATTTTTAAGCATAGAAATACTGAGTCACAGTCGGGCACTGGGGATGCACAGCCTTAATGCAGTACTCGAGTTGGAGGCCAGCTTGGACTACATCAAGTCCTTGTCTCCGGAACGCCAAAAGTGTTCCCCCCAAGTCTGCTTTTTATTACTAATATGAAAGCCTTGGTAAACCACAAGTGATAAAATGTCTAGAACAGTATATAATGTAAACACAGACATTAAAATCTGAAGTACACAGCATCTGTTCATGTTAATTATTGCCATAATTACACATCGATAAAGCTGTCTTTAAAAATACAAAAATTTAAAAAGTCGACTAATTGAAAGGTTGACATCTTTAAAGCTATCTGGACAAAACATAAAATATCTGCACTGGAGGCGGAGGAAGATATAAGGGGGCAATTCAGACCCTGAAAACGTTCGGCTGACAGGTCCGCCTCCCCACAAAACACAACTCTTCTCGAAAGCCACAAAGCTTTTGGAGAAGCCCGGATGGACCCTGAAGGACATCAAGCGGCACCATTACACCCGGCCCGGCGAGACAGTGTCCCCAGCGCGCGTCACCGGAGCCTCTTGTCGGCCTCACCCGGGACAGGAACACCCACAGCCCTCCCTTGAGGGGCGATCTCCCGGGTGCTCGGAAGAACAAAGCGGGTTTAAAAGCCCCGGAACCACCGCCGCCCGCCGCCGGCGCCCGGCCCTCCGCGCCACGCCAGCCCGAAGCCCGAGCTGGCCTCTCAGGAACCGGACGGGATCCTCCGCTCCTTTCACCCCCGAGTTACCGTTCCGCGGAGAGCCAGCGGTTCAGACCACTCCAACCAATGATACAGTCACCATCGAGTAGCCGCGGCATTTACGAATGAGCCGCCACAACCACCGCGGCGGCCAGAACCCCGCCTCCTCGCCTGGCCCCGCCCAGTCCTGCTCCGATGACTCTTGGGAAGTGTAGTTCCTACCGCCCCTGTGAGCTTGCGCGCAAGCCCCTCGGGCACACGCAAACTACAACTCCCAGCATCACCGCCACAAACGTTGCTAGGGGATGCGCTTTGCGCGCTCTTTTGCGGCGGGCACTGGTCAACAGCTAAGTTGTTCCGGAGAGTAAACCCGTGCAGTCTTGACATCTGCTGTAACAGAAGGCGTGACCCCGGGTGCCAGGAACACGGAAACTCAAGCCTAACCTAAAGATGAAAGGTTTGGAAGAGTTTTGCTGCCTTCACTTTTTTCTTTGGATTGATTTGACTTAATAAAGGCCTGTTTAAAAAAACAAAACAAAACAAAAATGACTTTGTTTGGTAGGGTGATTAAGTGAAGATAACCGTGGAAAAATTCACTCCGAAAATAATCATCTATTATGTGGGTAATAGATGGCTTGACAAATTGTTCATTCGGTATTTAAATTTTATAGGGGGCTGAAGAGATGGCTCAGTGGTTAAGAGCACTGACTGCTCTTTCAGAGGACCTGGGTTCATGTCCCAGCACCCACATGGCAGCTCACAACTGTCTGTAACTCCAAGATCTGACATCCTCACACAGTCATACATGCAGCAAAACACCAATGCAAATAAAATAAAAATAAATTATTTAAAAAATTTATATAGACTACTAAAAGTGCAGATATTAAAATATGTGGAATACTGAAGGCAGATTTCACTATTTGTATTGCCACCAGAGGGCTTCCAGAATACAGACATGACCCTTTAATATAGAAGCCACAGTATTTCATGTTACCACAGTGTACAGTCCTGGATTGAACAACACTGTAGATTGAATAGCATCTATTTTTTTTAAGATTTTGTTCTTATTTTTAAGTTATTTCTACTTTATGTGCATGCATGTTTTTCCTGCATGTAAGTATAAGCCTCACATGTGTCCCTGCTGCCTTCGGAGGTCAGAAGAGGGCATCGGATCCCATAGACCTGGAGTTACAGATGTTTATGAGCTACCATGTAAGGTTTAGAACTGAACCCCGTCTTGGGCAAGAGCAGGAAGTGCTCATAACCACTGAGCCATCTCGCCTTCCCTTCTCCTTCCAACCAAGCAGTATCGTTAAAGAAATCACAGGAGGGCTAAAGATGTAGGTGAGCTGATCAAATGCTTGCCTAGTGTCTGCTGGGCCTTGAGTTCTTTCTCCAGCATGGCATAAAGCAGAATTTGTGGCCAGTCTCCAAGGTGGAGAAGGTGAATCAAAAATTCAAGGTCATCCTCCAACATATAGTGAGTTAGAGGCCAGCATGGAATATGAGACTATCTGAAAAAGAGATCAAGAACAAAATTGCCCTTTATAACTGTAACTGGCTCAAATAAACCACTACTATTAAAGATAATTAAAATTTAGCATAGAGGCCTCAAATCTGGAGACTTAGGAAAAGGTTTTCAGAGATCTGTTTTGTTAGGTTACATCACAGAAAAGGAAACCAAAGCCCAAGAATGTTGGGGAATATTATTCTAAGGTGTGTTACCTTTGTTTATGTTGTATTTGTTTAACTCTGTGAAGCTGTGATACGTTGTCGGTCTAAAATACCTGATGGTCTAATAAAGAACTGAATGGCCAATAGAGAGGCAGGAGAAAGGATGGGCGGGGCTGGCAGGCAGAGAGAATAAATGGGAGGAGAAATCTGGGAGGAGAGAGGAGCAAGAGAAGTAGCAGCCAGAGAAGGAAGAGGACTCCAGGGGCCAGCCACCCAGCTACACAGCAAGCCATGGAGTAAGAGAAAGATTTATAGAAGTAAGAAAATGGGAAAAGCCCCGGGGCAAAAAGTAGATGGGATAATCTAAGTTAAGAAAAGCTGGGGTTGGGGATTTAGCTCAGTGGTAGAGCACTTGCCTAGCAAGTGCAAGGACCTGAGTTCGGTCCTCAGCTCTGAAAAAAAAAAAAACAAAAAAACAAAAACAAAAGAAAAGCTGACAAGAAACAAGCCAAGATAAGGCTGGGCAGTTGTAAGTAATATTAAGTCTCTCCACGTGTGATTTATTTGGGAGCTGGGTGGTGGGCCCCCCAAAAACAGCCAGAAAATCCCCAACAACACAAGACTTCCAAGATCACACACTTATGATGCTGAACAGAGAACAGAGCTCAGTGGGTAGCAGAGCCCTTGTCTAATATGCTGGAGGCCCTGGGTTCCATCTACTAGCTGTAATCAATCAGCCAATAAATTAATTTAAGATGCTGGACAAGGGCTCAAATGGTCTTCACTCGGCCTGAAAGGATGCCCAAAAATCATTTTCTTAAAATGTGTGTCTTTAAGGGTAATCACAATATCTCCTACTTTTTCTGCCTACATTTTATTCTGTTATATGATGTTTTGATTGTGTTCTGACAAATAAAGCTTGCTTGGAGTCAGAGGGCCGAGCTAGCCACTAGCTGACCATAGAGGTTTGATGGACTGTAGACAGAGAGGAGACAGGAAGTGGTGAGGCAGGGCCGAGAGAAGATCTTGGCCCTTTTTGAGCAGAGGAACGGTAGAGATAGGAAGCAACTGGCGGCTGCTCCCTGTTCTCTCATCTTTCAGGTTCTTACCCCAATATTTGACTCCCAATTTTTTATTGCTAAAGATTGATTAATTAATGCTTCATCATTCTCTATAGTATGTTATGCCGCATTGCCACATTACTTGTTGACTGATGAATTTTATCACACTCATCCTCTCCCTCTCCCTCTCTCTCTCTCTCTCTCTCTCTCTCTCTCTCTCTCTCTGTCTCGTGATCCTCTTGCCTTTACCTCCCAAGAGCTAAATCACAGGTATGTGCCACAATACATGACTTCACACTCAAGTTTAAACTAGATACTAAGTTTCTAATATATCAGCTAGGGCTACACAGAAAAACCCTGTATTGAAACACCACCACCTTCAAAAAAATATTCTAATACGTAAGTTATCACCTGAAACCTACATTTAAAAAATAGTAGGGTACAGGCATACACCTGTCATCCCAGCACTTGTCAAAGGAGGCAAGAGGACTTCAAGGTCATCCCTTGAACAGCTACAAACTGTTGAGGTGTTTTGAAATATCTAATTATGCTAAACTATAATTGTTGGTGGTGGTTATTACTCTTTTGGGGGGCCTGCCACCCAGCTCCCAAGTAAACACACATGGAGGCTTATTCTTACTTATGAATGCCTGGCCTTAGTTTGGCTGTTTCTTGCCAGCTTTCCTTAACTTAAATAATCCCCTCTATCTTTTGCCTCGGGACTTTTCCCTTTTTCTTACTTCTGTAACCTTACTTTGCTTCTTACTTCGTGGCTTGCAGTGTAGCTGGGTGGCTGGCTGACGTCCTCCTCCTCTAGCTATTTCCTTCTTTTTCTCCTCCTCTTTGCTTCTTTCTCTCCTCCCAGATTTCTCCCCCTATATATTCCCTCTGCCTGCCAGCCCCACCTATCCATTCTTCTGCCTCACTATTGGCTGTTCAGTTATTTATTAGACCATCAGGTGTTTTAGACAGACACAGTAACACCGCAAATGTAACATAAGCAAAAGTAACACACCTTAAAATAACATTCCACAACATTTCCCTCTTTTTGTCTAAAAAAAATGAAAGGGTTTTAACTTAAACATAATACGACTATATACAATAATAATTATCAAGTAAGGATTACATTCACAATATTCTGTCCATTTGTAGTTGGCATATTCAGAGAAAATAATGCATTATCTATCCTATCTTAGTGAATACAAAACTTTACACCTAATTTACTTTCTATCATAACTAAAGAAAACTGCAACTGTAACTATTTAGTCTTCAACTCCATCAAAGACTCAGAAGGATGTAATATTATTTAACAGCAGAGACATTTGGCTACCTGGACAGTCACCCAAAGTTCCTCTGCAATGTTGGGGCATCCGTCTTTAGTCTACGGGCCCAAAATATCTGGCAAACTTTTTAGTGAAGCAAGAAATCTGGACTATCCTGCCTTGTATTGGCAAAGTTCATCAGTCACTTTCTTCTGTGTCCTACAGAATATCTGGCAGATTCTTCTGTGAAGCAGGAATGTTGGACTGTCCTGCCTTGTTTTGGCAAAGTTTATCAGTCATTTTCCTGTGTGTCCTGCAGAATATCTGGCAGACTCTTCTGTGAAGCAGGAATTTTGTAGGACTGTCCTGCCTTGTTTTGGCAAAGTTCAACAGTCTTTTCCCTGTGTGTCCTGCATGTCCAGTCTGCACAGCACATTGTCAGCAGTCAAATGCAAGAACAGTTTCTTTGCCCAGTGGCTAACCTTGCCACAGTGAAAGCAAACTCCATAAGGAGTTTCTTCAATGCCCATCATCTCTGAAGTAAATTGATGCTGCCAGGATCAGATGTATCTCATCGTCAAGAAAAACCCTATGTTAACAAAACATTTTTAAATGCTATATTCTGTAGATCTTTGAAAGGGTTGAAGACCATATATCTACCTAAAATATATCTCTATATGATCTGGAAAGCATACCTAACATATCTACAAATTTGACTGTTATAAATGACTAATGACTAACCTATATGTTTCCTGATTATCTTATATAGTTTATAATTATAGCTTTCAAAAACTAGAACTTCACCCTACATTTCCAAATGAAGTGTATAAGCAAAATACCACAAACAAAAATAGAAACATACATACAGTATTGTAACAAAAATAACCTTAAAATTTTATCAATATATAGCCAGGCAGTGGTGGCGCATGCCTTTAATCCCAGCACTCAGGAGGCAGAGCCAGACGGATCTCTGTAAGACTAGCCTGGTCTACAGAGCAAGATCCAGGACAGGCTCCAAAGCTACACACAGAAACCCTATCTTGAAAAAAGAAAGAAAATTATCAATATACAAAAATCCTTTAAACAAGAGTGGAAACATATATACAGTATGTTATTAGCAAAAATTACCTTAACTTTGTATCAATATATAAAAGTCCTTTAAACAAGAGTAGAAATATATATACAGTGCAACAAAATTAACCTCAAATTTGTATCAATATTCCAAAATCTATGCCAATGCAAAATATCTGAAATTAATAGTTGTCTTTTTATCCTACATTCCCCTAAGTTTTAACAAACATAACCCACAAAATACCCAAAAGCCTCCCATACTCCATTTGGGAATGTGGGCGTAGTTTTCTCCATACTGCTTCTTGCTGTCTGTGGATGAAGCATCTTTAGGGTCCCAGAGAGAAAACTTTAAGATAATGACCAAGTCCTGGGAAAACGAGCATTAACCTTTGCTGATAGATATCACCTGTCAAGATTCAGGAGGTCTTGTCTGATCAAACCTGATCCATAATAACCCTGAAGGAATCCACAGCCTCTCATCTCCAGTGGGAACAAAACTCCAACACATTTTTTATTTCCATTTGACAAATATATTTTTTGACTTTTTAAAAATTAAGGCATTTCTAAAGTATATAGGCTGACTTATTTCAACAGTCCCTCTTTCAATTCCAGGTCTCTTTGCAGCTGTCCTTTGCTTTTCAACAATCAAAAAATTCAAGATCAGCATAATAATGTACAGGATCCAGACTACCTGTGTATTTCCCATCTTATGTGGCTTTTTTTTTTTTTCTTTTTTGAGACAGGATTTCTCTGTGTAGCCATGGCTGTCCTGGAACTCACTCTGTAGACCAGGCTGGCCTGGAACTCGCAGAGACCTGCCTGCCTCTGCCTCCCGAGTGCTGAGATTAAAGGCATGTACCACCACCACCTGACTAAATTATTTATTTTTCTCTTATGTGCGTGGGTGTCAGGTAGAACTGGAGTCACAGCTGTGAGCTGCCATGTGGGTGCTGGGAATTGAACCCAAGCCCTCTGGAAGAGCAGTCAGTGCTCTTAACCGCTGAGCTATCTCTCCAGCCCCAGCTTTTTTCTTTTACTCTCTCTTTAAAGACTTTATTTTATAAACTATTCATTTTTTTACTATTACTATACCCTTTTCCTTTTCTTAAGCCTAAGCACCTTGTTAACCACACTGTAGCCTGTTTAGAGGTTTTTCTGTCTGGATCTCTTTTACTGCATGTCTCTAGTCTTTTTTGACGATACTAGCAAACCTTAGACTGATGAAGTACACCTGGATCCTGTGTGCGCCGTTCTCAGCTGGCTCAGCCTGCTTCTTGGGTCGTGAAAACCAAGCGTGAGGGGCTGGAGAGATGGCTCAGAGGTTAAGAGCACTGGCTCTTCTTCCAGAGGTCCTGAGTTCAATTCCCAGCAACCACATGGTGGCTCACAACCATCCGTAATGAGATCTGGTGCCCTCTTCTGGCCTGCAAGCCTACATGTAGACAGAATATTGTATACATAATAAATAAATAAATCTTTAAAAAAAGAAAAAAAAAGAAAAAGAAGACCAAGCGTGAAACTTGAGGCCAGTTGGTTGGAAGTTTGTCTGACCCAGAACTGCAGTCAACCTTCCTGGAGCTCTAGAATGCCAATGCTTGCGTTGTGGCAAGCATTTTTATTTTTTTGTTCCTATTTAAGGTACTAGCTGCTCGAGGGCTCAATGACCAGCAGAAACTGGCCGAAATTCTTAAAGGAGTCATATTCCTTTTCTGTTGTTCAGCTTTCTCAAACCCTACATGGAAATATGAGCCCTAGGTTGGATGCCAAGATGTTGTTAGTTGGTTTTTGGCTCTTTTGCTCTTTAGGGGGCCCACCACCCAACTCCCAAATAAATGATACATGGAGGCTTATCCTTAATTATAAATGCCCGGCCTTAGCTTCGCATTTCCTTCACTTTAAATTAGCCTCATCTATCTTTTGCCTTGGGGCTTTTCCCATTCTCTTACTTCTGTAAATCTTACTCCTACTCCATGGCTTGCTGTGTAGCTCGGTGGCTGGCCCCTGGAGTCCTCCTCCTTCTCTGGCTACTTTCCTTCTTTTTCTCCTCCATCTGTTTTCTCCTTTCTCTCCTCCCAGATTTTTCGTTCTATTTATTCTGCCTGCCAGCCCCAACTATCCTTTCTCCTGCCTCACTACTGGCCATTCAGTTCTTTATTAGACCACCAGATGTTTTAGACAGGCACAGTAACACAGCTTCACAGAGTTAAACACATGTAACATAAACAAAAGTAGCACACCTTAAAATAATATTCCACAGCATATAAGTATATTACTGTGCTAGAGAACATTAGAATTTACTTGTCCTGAGGCTAAGAAGATGGCCCAGTCACAATAAAGTGGTTGCTATGAAGCATGAGGACCTGAGCCTAGATCCCCAACATCCACATAAAACACAGAGCACAGCAGTGCAAGATCATAACCACAGTATGAAAGCTAGGAAGGTGGACACAGGAGGGTCCCAGAGACATGCTGCCTGGCCAGAGTTCAGTGAGTGAAGCTGTCTCAAAAAATGAGATAGAAGTGGGCTGGACAGATGGCTTAGCAGTTAAGAGCACTTGTTGCTCTTATAGAGGACCAGGATCAATTCCCAGCCCCCATATGACAGCTCACAACCATCTGTAACTCCATTTCCAGAGAATCCAACCCCCTCCTCTGGCATGCAAGGGCACCAGGCATGTGTGCAATGCACAGACATACATATAGTGAAACACTCATATGTAGGTGGAACTTTTGTCAGGACAGTCTGTCCCGCCAGCTGCTTCTAAATAGCCACACAGAGACTTAATTATAAATGCTCAGCTGATAGCTCAGGCTTATTACTAACTAGCTCTTACAACTTAAATTAACCCATTTATATTAATCTACGTTCTGCCATGTGGCATTACCTCTCTTCCATCTTGCACCTCCTATTTCCTCTTTGTGTCTGGCTGGCAACTCCTCTGGTCCTCCTTCCCAGCATTCTCTCTGCCACCAAAATCTTGCCTGGCCATCAGCCAATCAGCTTTTTATTAACAATGAGAGCAATACATATTTACAGTGTACAAAGATTGTTCCACAGCACACACACATAAAACATAAACAATAAGTAAACTAAATAAGTAAGCTAGAGGGCCAGTGAGATGGCTCAGCAGGTAAAGGTGCTTCCCTCTGAGCCTAATGACTGTGGAAGTTCAGTCCCTGGAACCCATATATGTGGTGGAAGATGAACTGACTCAGGAAAGTTGTCTTCTTCACATGTGCCATGGTACATGCATGCACATACATAAAAGTGACTTAATTTAAAAAATAAGGTGGACAGTGATGGAAGAAGATGCCTGAAGACAACCTGTGGCTTACAGCCTCATGAGCACATCAGCACACAAACACAAAACCAAGTTATTCTTTTGTCTAACTAATGCCCCTGATAGCCGACCAAATTCTCCATCCTCTCCTCTTCCTTCAATAACTTTATTATTTATTTATCTGTTTGTTTGTTTATTTATTTATTTATTTATTTTGGATAGAGGGTTTCATGCAGCCACCTTGAACTTGCTGCATAGCTGAAGGTGACCATGAGTTTCTTATCTTCTTGCTTCCCATGTGCTGGGACTACTGGCCTACCCTACCTTGCTTGGTTTATTTGGTACTGGGGATCAGGCCTACCTCCATAACTGTTTTGATTTTTGCTGTGGGATGCAGAAATATGAACTAGGAATTCAGCTGACTATGACAAAGCTATACCTGGCAGAAGCCAAGGGCCTTCCAGAGGATAAAGCCAAGGCTTGAGGAGTCTTGGTGATATTGGCTCTTGAATATTAGCCATTTTCTGCTATGAATTTCTTGTGTGCTATTGTAGCTTTTCCATTCCTAAGAAGAGTGTGTTTGATCATTCATTGGGCACAATTTCCCCTATACAATTAAAGTATTTGTATAACTTCCTCCAACTGTGCTAACAACAGACACAGTCAAGATCCCCAATTTCAGGCCTTTCTATAATTATCGTCATTAGCAACATCTGGTCAGGACCTTCTCCAGAAGAAATTATCTTATCTGAGATGCCTCCCAGACTTTCTAAGAACAGACTTAAGCATCCAGACTATCTGTTTGAGACCTGGCAGATGTGCTGATTAAGCTTAACTTTCTTTCTTCCAAATGCTATCTCTGCTCTAGATCAATTAACTCAGAAGTAAAGGGTTCTTACTTACCAGGTACCTCAAGCTGTGACTCAGGTTGCCTAGCTACCAAGTGCACTCCCCTGCCCTGCCAGAAAATGGCGGCAGCTTGGACAGATAAGGGGCCAAAGGAAAATAAGGCAGTTTTATTTTCACTCATCACTGATAGACTCCTAACACCTTATCAAACAACTTCTAAGAATATAGTTTGAGTTCATAAAATCCCCTTTGCTTAGATATTAACCGAATTTGACCCTCAGTTGATTCTATTTCCAATTAGTCACTTCCCTTTTGGGTTATAAATGATAGTTGACAATTACTGCTCTTTGTGGGGACCTTATTGCCCCTCCCTTTGACCCAGAAGGAATTCAAGTCTTGCCTTAGCCAGAGCATTGCTATTACATGGGTATATAATTGTAAACCTCAAGAGACTTGAGGAGGACTAGTTTGAGAACTAGGAGAACGAGATGGAAGATGGAGAAAAACTAGAGGAGGAAGAACTAGATGGAAGAGGACTAGATGGGAAAGAATTAGATGGGGAAGAATAGGAGCGAGAACTTAGAAGAATAAAGAGAGGAACTAAGGAAGAAGCGGGACTAAGATGGGGAAGAACTAGATGGATGAGAATCAAGATGGGGTGGAACTAGATGAAGGAACTAACATAGCACTTAGAGGGAATAGCAGAAAAATATAGAGAGAATCAGACAAGAAAGGAACTAGTCATGAGAGCAGAAAAGAAGCCGTGTAGGCAGAGAACTGACTCAGAAGAATAAAGTAAATGGACTAAAGAGTTTCGTGTACATAGATTCATTTGATATCATCTAAGATTAGGTTATCAGCTGGTTGTAGATTCTTCCATGGACCCTGGGAAAAGTCTCAAGGGCTGGACCCCAATAGCCTTTGTTAGATTTTTGTTTGTTTGTTTGTTTGTTTTGTTTGTTTTGTTTTTTGTTTTTTGTTTTTTTCAAGACAGGGTTTCTCCGTGTAGCTTTGCGCCTTTCCTGGAACTCACTTGGTAGCCCAGGCTGGCCTCAAACTCACAGAGATCCACCTGGCTCTGCCTCCCAAGTGCTGGGATTAAAGGCGTGCGCCACTACCGCCCAGCCTTTGTTAGATTTCAAATTTGCTTTATTTTTCTTTTGAGAGACAAGATCTTGTATAGTCCAGAATAGCTTTGAACATACCATTTCAGCAACACTAGCCTTGAATGCCTGATCCTGCAGTCCCCATGATTCCCAAGTGCTGCGTTTACAGGACTGTACCATCGTGCCTTGTTACCATTCTAATTGGCGGTGTGAACCTGGGAGAGTGGAGCCTAAAAATGAGGCAAACTAACGTTTCATGCAATAACCAACTTTATTGAGGGCATCAGACAATTTATATTCTGAGAGTTAAGCAAGGTCATATGAACAAAATTCTCATGAGTTTAAGCTGTATGCAGTCATGAGTACATGTTCACATGAGTTAGGCTGTGTACGATCCCAAGGACAACCCAAGATTAGGAACATCATTTGAGCAGTAAAATAATCTTCAGGAAACCCACTCCTACTTTACACACCGGTGAGGGGCGTGAAAGCATGTTCCAAGAACAATTTTGTGCTTGGAGGGCTGAGCCCTGTTCTTCTGGAGTTTTCTCGCAAGCCATCAGAATCCCCCTCGCACAGCTTCGTGGAACCTGTTCGGACAGTGCCTGGCTTCAACAACTCTTTTTAGTATAATTATGAAAGACAGGTATGAAGAGATCTTCAGAGACCCTTTCTCCTCTAGACTAGTGGTAGAATTGCTAAGAGATGACAGATCCAGGCTTGAAAGGGCAATTCTAGCATGAAGAGGAAACACTCTGAGGGACAAAGTACCTGGCCCCCAGGTAAACGCAAGAAAACCCACAGCAACTCCACTTGTAGGGAGAGCAGGAGTCAACCTCAGATTTCTAAAAAGTTCCATTAGAACATGATGGTTAGTGTTGTCACTTGGGCCGGATTCAGAAATCACCATGGAAACAAACCTCTGGGCATGTATGTGTGAATCTACATTAGGTTCACTGAGGTGGCAATACCCACTCTAATGTGGGTGGGAACGTTCCACAGGCTGAGGACCTGGGTTGAATGAAAGGGAAAACAGACATTACTCTTTCCTTCCTGACTGTGGACAAGATGTGATCAGCCACCTGCTGCTCCTGCTGCCAGCTGTCGCTGCCATGACGGACTGTATCCCTAGGATTGTGAGCCAAAGCACACCTTTCCCTCCTGACACTCCTGGTGTCAAATGATGTCACAGCCATAAGACAAGTTACTAGTTCAGTAAAAATCTTTCTTTTTCTGTTTGCTTTTTTTCAGACAGGGTTTCGTATAGCCCAGGCTGTCCTTGAACTCATTAATTAGCTGAGGATAACCTTCAGTTTCTGCTCCTCCTGTCTCTGCCTCTGGATTACAGGGATTACAGATATATACCACCAAGCCTGTTTTTCTACAGTGCTAGGGACTGAAGACAAGCACTCCAACCTACTCAACTATATCCCCAGCCTCGTAAAGAGGTTTCTAGGAATGGGCAGATAGCTCAGTCTGAGCTTGTAAGTATAAGGTATAAAGACCAGAATTCAGCCCACAATACCAGCATTTTGGAAAGAAAAAAGCTGGAAGCTGGCAAGATGGCTCAGTGGGTAAAGCATTTGCCCTACGAGCCTAATGACCTGAGTTCCATCCCCAGAACCCATGTCAAAGAAGAGAACCCATATGCATGCACATGTACACACACACACACACACACACACACACACACACACACACCATAAATATATATATTTAAAGTCAGGCATAGTGGTATGTGTTTGTAATCCCAGTGCTGGGAGGCAGAGACTGGTAGATCCCTAGTGTTCACTGGCTGGCAAATCTAACATACTTAAATGAGTTCCATTCCCTGTGGATGACATCTGAGGAACAACACCCAAGCTTGTAGTCTGAAGGTTTCTCTAGTCCTGCCCAGTACCACTGTCCCACAGCTGCTTATAAAATAATCACTCAGAGACTTAATACTATTTACAAACTGTATGGTCTTTGTCAGGCCTCTTGCTAGCTAGTTCTTGTATCTTAACCCGTTTCTATTAATCTATAAGTTACCACATGGCCATGGGTTACCGGTCTGCTGGCATCTTGTTCCTTGGGCAGCAGGCTGGCGTCTCTCCTGCCTCTGCCTTTCTTCTTCCTGTCTCTCTCCTTTCCTGCCTGCCTCTAACCTGCCTTGCCATAGGCCAAAGCAGCTTATTTATTAACCAATGGGAACAACATATATTCACAGTGTACAGAAAGACATCCCCCAGCACAAGCTTGTTCTCTTGCCTCCACACAGACATCCACAATTACCAAGCACACACATATATATGTGAACACACACAGCTCCTAACAACAATGTTGGATGCTAACAGACTTTATAAAACTATATTTTCCTATAGATTTAACTATTACTGGTGCCTTGAGTTTGCAGCAAAAGATCATTAAAATGAGTAAGTCTGTATAGCAAAGGTTTATCAGGTCTACCAATTCTAGAATGTTCA
This sequence comes from Peromyscus eremicus, assembly GCF_949786415.1. Classification (NCBI taxonomy): domain Eukaryota; kingdom Metazoa; phylum Chordata; class Mammalia; order Rodentia; family Cricetidae; genus Peromyscus; species Peromyscus eremicus. Next base: position 65,675,073 of record NC_081425.1, on the reverse strand, counting down.
AGTACACAAAAAAAGGAGAGTTCTGCCTTACTCTGTGCTGTGGTGCAGCACAAAAGTGTTGGGGAATATTATTTTAAGGTGTGTTACTTTTGTTTATGTTGCATTTGTTTAACTCTGTGAAGCTGTGTAACTTTGCCTGTCTAAAACACCTGATGCTCTCTAATAAAGTGCTAAACGGCCAATGACAAGGCAGGAGAAAGGATAGGCAGGGCTGGCAAGCACAGAGAATATATAGGAGAAATCTGGGAGGAGAAAAGAAGTAGCCAGAGAAGGAGGAGGACTCCAGGGTTCAGCTACCCAGTTACACAGCAAGTCATGGAGTAAGAAACCAAGAAAGGTATACAGGAATAGAAAAAGAAAAGCCCAGAAGCAAAAGGTAGATGGGCTAATTTAGGTTAAGAAAAGCTGGCATGAAACAAGCCAAGCTAAGGCCAGGCACTTATAATTAAGAATAAGCCTCTGTGTGTGTGTGATTTATTTGGGAGCTGGGTGGCAGACTCCCCTAAAGAGCAAAAACACAACAACAATAACTATATCCCACCAATGTTGGTGTGTTGTTTTTCTTTTATTATTCATCTCAGAACGGTTCCTAATGTCCTTTGTGACTTCTTCCACTGTAAGTGAAAATGTTAATTGCCATATATTTTCTGCTGTCAATTTTCCCTGTTCCAGGTTTTCAGTTTCATTTCATTATGGTTCAGAGATGGTATTTTCTATGATTTTTTTTCCCCGAGGCATTCGGCTCTTTAATATTAGATGGGAAGACATAGTCAATGGGGAGATGGCTCTGGGAAATTCTGTAGGCCTTGTAGTTCTCTAAGTCCCTCTAGCATCATGTGGATATGAGCCTTGATATTCCCAGAGTCCTTGGTGAGGTTGTCACTGAGCTCTGTGAGGAGAGAACTCTTCCGGTCAATGAACTTGAGAGCTTCAGCCAGTGTCAACTCCAGGAAAAAACCGTATCGCAGGGCCACATAGATGCGTGAAGTGTCTGGGACCACTGTGTCAATGAAGAAGTTCCAGCCCAAATCCACCTGCATATGTAACTCCGAGCGCTTAGTTTCCTGGAGTCGCTCAATGACATTTCTCAGTCGAAGGTATAAGGACAGCTGCTCATACACCTTGTCTCGGTGATCCAGCACCTTTTGCAAGTCTCGCTGCAGTACATCACTGATAAAGGCCTCGTATAACAGCACTTTCTCTCCTACAGTATCCAAGGCCAGCCGTTTGGTGGGTATCGCCATGATGGGCTCCTTAGGGCCACTGGCAATAACTCTATGATTTTAATTATGTTAAATTTACCTAGAATTGTTGAACATAGGTTATTTCTGGTGCCTTGGTCTTTTCCTATAAAAATATGATCAACTCATGTGAAAACATACAAAAACTATGCTCATTATACATCTCCATTTTTCCACACCTACAGGGTTTTATCACAAATTATACCTTTTTACACAGTGCCTGTAATGTCACAAATTTTTCCTTTTTACACAGTGTGCTTTGTAATGATCATGTTACACATTTCCATTTGTCTATCAAATCATAAGTTGAGTTCATTTTTAAAGATAGGGTGTCTCTGTCTGGTGTAGTGACTCCAGAGGCAGAGGCAGATGGATTATTGTGAGGTTGAGGCCAGCCTGGTCTACATAGTAAGTTCCAGGCCAGCCAGGGCTACACAGTAAGACCCTAGCAAAAAAAAGAAAAAAAAAAGAAAAAGAAAAAGAAAAAGAAAGGAAAAAAAAAAGCTAGTGTCTCCCTTGCAGCCCCGCCCAGCCTGGAACTAGCTATTTGGCCAGCTCTACTTGACTTCTTCCGGCCTCTGCCTCCCCAGTGCTGGGATCACAAGAGCGAGCAGTCACGTCCAGCATAAAGTGATTCTGATACAACCTCATAAAGTGGGTTGCATGATGAAATTTGAACCCCACACCCAGGTGAAGTACCTTGTCTACAACTCCCCAGCCATAAATCATGGCGCTAGGATTCAGCTCCATATCTTTTACACTCACTTCTCAATTCTAGACCTTTTATTCTCATTTCGTTCATCTTATTCTGAGGAATCAAATTATTAGTGCCTATTCAGTCCATTTCTGATCCTAGCACACAGGGCCCACACATGCGAGACTATCAACCAGCTGAGCTGTGTAGCCCTAGTTCACCGTTTGAGTGTCTCGGATTAGTGGTGGATGCTATTATCTGCTTCAAGCTCAGGAAGTTCTCATTTTCTTCCTCTGAGGATGCTGAAAATCGAACCCAGGGGCCTCTACCAATGAGCTGCCTCTTCAGCCTTAAATTTTCCTGTTTGATCCCAAACCTTTAGGAAACTTGTTTCTTACCTGTCCTGGGATTCCGGCACTCTACCTAGCACCCATCCACAATTATTTCTCTGTCAAAGTCGCCATACGTTACGTCTCCCAGATTCAAATTTTGGATTTACCCCCACTGGCCAGTTACAGTCTCAAAGACGAAACTGAAAGTCCAGACGGCTTGGCTGATCTTGGAAGCAGAGTTCGGCTGGCCGGGGGACACGCCTTCTCTCCGGCAGGCGGAAGTGATAGGGACAGTCTCGAGACACCCCGCTGACAGCAGCTCAGGCTCGGGGGTTCAGGAGACGAGGCACGGTACCGCCCCGCTGCGCCCCTCCGGAGCGGAAGCGCCGCGGCAGGAACGCTGGCTTCGGGGACCCAGCAGCGGACCGTCCGGCACCCGGGACGTGCAGCCGGGACCCCCAAGCAGGTGCGTGGGTGCCCCAGAGGCCGTGGGATCGCTCCCAGGGCCCGGGAAGTCCTGTCTGGGTGGCCGTGACCTTCGCTGACGCACTTAGGCCGGGTGGGCCCGGGAGGTCAACCTTGTCTGCTCGAGCAGACCTCCCGGAGAGCCGCAGCAGATCGCCACGTTTCTTGACTCTCTGGAAGTTGGATTTCCAAGGAAACTTAGGCAAAATTACGATAGTTCGGTGAATCCTGCGGAGAATGCAGGAAGCACCATAGTAGAAGAAATGGGCTCATTGAGGTCTGGAGTTGAAATTTAGCCAGACTTGACTGGGTCCTAGCACGACTAGCTAACTAACTAACTAAATAAATACTAAATTTTAAAAGGGAGGGGGTGGGTAGGTTAATTTGCAGTTTTAGCCAAGACTGGGGATAGAGAAATTCTTAATCTGTCTGGGCCTTGCCTGTGGCAGTGTTACAGTTTATTTAAAAGAAAAAGAGACAGGGCAGGAAATATGCCCGTGTAGGTTTGTCCTTGCGCTGAATTCGTGCCTCTGGCCTACTAGAAGGTACTTCTCTTGTTATAGCCATATTCTTGGTTGCAAGTTGACGCACCTGGGAAGACTGAACCTCAGTTGAGTAACTGTCTCCGTCAGATTGGCCTCTGGGGTGTGTCTGCCCAGCATTTTCTTGATTGCTACCTGATTAGCCGCTGTAGGTGTCATTTCTGGGCACCCAGGTGAGCAGAGCTGAAAACAAGCCAGTAAACTGTTCCTCCAGGGCCTCTGTCTCGGCAGTGGCTCTCAACCTGCCTAATGCTGCGGCCCCATGTCATGGTGGTGACCACCAACCATACAATTATTTTCGGTGCCGCTTCATAGCTGTAATTTTGCTACTGTTATGACTCGTAAATATATCTGTTTTCCAATGGTCTTAGGCGACCCCTCTGTGGAAGAATCAATTGGCTCTGGGGTCGCGACCCGCAGATTGAGAATCTCTGTCTGGAGGTCGTGCCATGACTTCCTTTCATGATGGACCATAATCTGTGAAAGGAAATAAACTCCGTCCTCTTCAAGTTGCTTTTGGTTATGATCTTTATTACAAGAATAGAAACCTGGGGCTGGAGAGGTGGCTCAGCAGTTAAGAGCACTGACTGCTCTCCCTGAGGTCCTGTGTTCAATTCCCAGCAACCACATGGTGACTCACAGCCACCTCTATTGAGATCTGGTGCCTTCTTCTGGCCTGCAAAGACACATGCAGACAGAATACTGTATACATAATAACTAAATAGATCTTTAAAAAAAAATAGAAACCTAATTAAAACAAGGCTCTTGAGCAGGCCTCTTAATTCCTACCATGGTATTTCCTGCTGAGATCCTATTTCACAAGGCCGGGTTATGAAACATTCAAATAAGTAAAATAGTTACTGCCGGGATTCGGAATGATTCATTAGAGGGTGCAGTGGGTAGACCTCAGCCTTCTATGGATCCTGGACTATAAATGACAATACATTAATAGCAGCAAACCAAGTGTGGTGTTTTAAGGGAGAAAGTCATTCTTGAGTATGAGCGTATTGCAGAATTTTTCATCACCTTTGACTCCATCTTTATTCAGGAAGTACTTTTTAGATACATAGGTCTAACACTGTGTGCTAAGGAGATACATCCAGAACATCTGCTTCCCGTTACAGAGGTGCGTTGTGGATGTCATTTAGTCTGGTCATGCGAATGGTGTCAGAAGGCTTTTCTAGAATCCCGGGCTTTATCTGTGAGTGTTTAAAAGTGGTCTGGATTCTAGCGAGACATATGAATAAAGCGTAGTTCCTAAGTAGAATTAGCCTTTGTAGAAATGATGACAAGGGTGGAGAACAGCCAATAAGAGAAGAGTAGGATGCGGTCAGTTCTGGGACCAAGGGCAGGTGACCAATAGGAAGACAGTTCTTGATGGGTCAGCACTGGGACTTCCAAAAATGAAGACGTGTAGCTGTTAAAACTCCCCACTACCATTTATTAGAGAGGCAGCCTTTCCTCCACAGTGTGATTTGTAAACTTCTGTCAGAAATTAGGTCTCTGTAGGTAGGTGGGCTCTCGATCCTCTGATCCTCTCTTCTATTACGTCCATCTATATGAATGTTTTTACGGCAGTACCGTAGAGTTTGGTCACTATGATGTGCAGTATAACCTGAGATGAGCATTGTTCTTTCTGCTAAGGATTGCTCTGGCTATTGGGGGTCTTTTGTGCTCCCACATGAATTTTAGGACTTTTTTTTCCTACTTCTTTGAAAAATAACTTCGGGATTTTGATGGGGATTGCTTTAAATCTGTGGATCACTTTCAATAATGCAGCTATTTTTTTTATACTATCCTGTCAGTACATTCCCATGGGAGGCTTTTCCTTCCAGTTTCTTCTCCCAGTTGTGTTTTATGTTTCCACCACACAGGTTTTTCCCCTCCTTTTATTAGGTTTATTTCCAATTGGATTTTTTAAAGCTATTGGAAATGATTTTTCCCCCCTCAGGTCTTTTTGACAAGTTTGTTGTTGGTTCGTAGAAAGGATGCCTACCTTTGTTTGTTGGTTTTATTCCCTGCCACTTTTCTGAAAGTGTTTACCAAGTCTAAGGATTTTCTGATAGGAGCCAGGCATGGGAGCACACACATTCAGTCCCAAGACTCTGAAGGCTACGACAGGAGGATCACCATGAGTTTGAGGCCTGAGCTTCCCAGTGAGTTCTGGGCCAGCCAGTACCAGTACAACAATGAGACCCTAGTTCAACACTAAACCAGGCCGGTAAGGTGTGGTGGTGCATGCCTTCAATCCTAGGACTTGGGCGATAGAGGTAGACAGCTAGATCTCCGAGTTCAAGCCCAGCCTGGTCTACATAGCAAGTTCTGGGCTAGCCAAAGCTACAAAAATAAACAACAAAAATCTAAAGCAAACCAAACAAATTCAACAAAAAACAATGCAAAGATTCTGGTGGAGTCTTCAGGATCTTTTGAGGAAAGATCACATCATGTGGAAACAGGGATAAGTTGACTTTTTCTGTCCTGTGTGTGTTTCTTTCACTTTTCTCTCACCTTACTAGTCCAGTAAACTTCTATCACTCTGTTGAAAAGAGTGGGCATTGTCTACCCTTGTCTCCTTTCTAATTTTAGAGGAAATTCCCCAGGTGGTGCAATGTCATACTTAGTCTTATTGTGTTGAGGTACAGTCCTGTTTCTGCTTTCTCAAGGGCTTTGTCATGAAGGGATGCCCAGTTTTAGCTGACACTGGGGGAGCATGACTTTGCTTAAGCACTCTACAAACTCCAGTTTGGGTCGGCCTGCCTAGGAGTTGGTCAGTCTTGCTTATCTTTTCAGAGAAGCACCTTTTTGATAACCCAGACTGGTCTTGGCTGAGTCTCGCCTCTCAGTCTGGATCTCTTAATCGGTGAGTCAAGCCATTTCCACTGGAGGTTGTTGCTGAGAGCTGTACTACTTCCCATCATTGTATGGTTGATTCTCTGGTTGGGTGGATAGTGTTCATCCTTTTCTTTCCCCTGTCCCTGTTAGGAGTTTGCTGGTTCACTGTGTCGACCCAGCTTTGTCTTTCATTCCTTCCAGATTTTATTATTTCTTCTGCTCTTGTGTTGAGAGTACCTTTTCCTCCTCTGTGGATAGTATGTACATCATTCTCTAAGTGTCTTCTGCAGTGCTGGCCTGTTGGCCGTGAACTTAGACTGTGCTTTTCTTGAGATGCTTTCATTTCTCAGTCAAATGTAAATGATAGCTGCTGGATACAGTAATCTTGGTCATCAGTCATTGACATTCGGCTATTGGAGTTTTCAACTCTACTCTTTCCTGCTTTTTGGGTTGATGATGAGAGAGATGATGCTCTGTGTCTCTGTAGATGGGTTGGCACTTTCCATTAATATTGTTTCTTTGTATTTTTGACATCTTGTCTAGTCCACGTCATGGAGAGTTCCTCTGGCCGTGTCTATCTGTGTGTGATTCTAGATGCCTCTTGTGTTTGTCTGTTTTCTTTCTCTAGATTTGGGGACTTTTCTGTAGTAAGTTCGTTGACTATACAATAAAACAGTAAAAAAATATTAAGGAAGTGTAACAATGGGGAACATATGGAGAAAGAAAGAAGCCAAGTGTGGTGGCCCACACCTGTAATCAAGTGTGGTGACTCACACCTGTAATCTAGGCACTTGGGAAGCTATGATACATCATGAGTTCAAGGCCAGCATGGGCTAGAGAATGAGAAACAAACAAAAATTGAAAAAAAATAAACAAGGATTTTCCCAATAATGACAAAACAAGTGTAAACAAACTAGATGAATATATGAAAATATAAAAGCATTTGCATCTTTTAGTATTTTTAATATGATAAAAATGAAAATATTCATAAAAGTGTAGTAAGAAGAAGAACATTTAACATGTCTCTTAAATCAGTTCCTTCCTCAGCAAACTGACCTTTAAAGGTCAAGAACTGAGCTTTTTCCTGTCGTCCCAGCACTGACTTGGAGGGACCTTTGAGTTCATTGCTCGTGCTATCATTTCAGCTAACTGATGGTGTCTTGTTAGTTTTGAGGTATATCCCGGAGGCCCGCTCTCCTGCCTCTTCTACTTAGGGCTCCCTCTGGCTGGGAGAACCCACCTCTTTCCCTTGCTACAGCTAAGCAATCAGCTGGTTTGGAAGTGGACAGCACCGGAAAAGACCACGTGTCCATACGTCTCCAGCATTGCTGCCCTGCACAGGACCCTCTGAGCGGGTAGCAGGCTGGCCCGTTCCTTCTGTGTAAAGCACACAGCCACATCCTTGAAAGGCACTGATCAATGGAGCCTGGCAGGTAAAGTGAGAGCTGCCAATCAGATCTTTGACAAATGGCCCGGGTAGCTTTTGGGCAAATGGAGGTCGCTGTGTGCACTGTGTGGTAGTCGGCACAAACCAAACCTTCGAGCCTCATGCCATTTAATTTTTACTTTAGAAGTCAAAGCTTCTGTGCTGGGGGCGGGGGGTGGGGGGGTGGGGAGATGTACCTTGGTGACAAAGACTTTAAACACAAGCCCTGGGTTGGATCTCTAACATTACAAGAAAAAAAGAAAGAAAGCTGGAAAAAGAGAGACAAGAGGGAGGAAACGAGGAAGGGAGAGAGAGAGAGAATAAAAAAAAGCTTCTATGGTCTTGAGCCACAGAACTGACCAGTAACTGAATTGCTCGTTTTTTTTGATGGGGCCCTTCATATTCTGTGCTATAGCAGCACATTTGTCTTGCATTCTGAGGGAAGGACGCTGCACATGCATACTGCTAATTGTTCTGAGTCAACCTTCAACTTAGATGTCGTCGTAAGGGCAGTTCCGAGGAGTGTGAGACCCGGTAGCCTTGGTGTATGTGAACCTTCCCTGCTTCACAGGGAGAGGGCGATATGAAGCAGAGCTCCACCATCATCAACCATATGACCAGAAACTAAACCTTGAAATGACGGGCTGCTTTTATTTCTTCTCTCTACACAGCCTGCCTAAAGATGAGCTAGAAGACAGATCTTTAAGATGCCAACTCATGGCTGGGCGGTGGTGGCGCACGCCTTTAATCACAGCACTCAGGAGGCAGAGCCAAGTGGATCTCTGTGGGTTCAAGGCCAGCCTGGTCTACAGAGCGAGATCCAGGAAAGGCGCAAAGCTACACAGAGAAACCCTGTCTCGAAAAAAACAAAAACAAAAACAAGATGCCATCTCACTACCAAATTACCAGATTGCCGATTCTCTGAATAGAGCTTAGATTAAACATTCAATTCCTGGCAGGGCGTGGTGGCACACACCTTTAATCCTAGAACTCTGGAGGTAGAGGTGGGTGGATCTCTCTGAGTTGGAGGACAGCCAGGACTACACAGAGAAAGCCTGTCTTGAAAAGGAAAAAAGACTGAATTTCTGGTTTTTGCCTGTATGGCAGTCAGCACAGAGCAGTTGCATTTTCAATGACGTGCATTGTGAACCTGTAGAAAGAATTCTAAGAGTCATAATATCAGCCATGGAAACGAAAAAGTATTCCAAAAACAACACATTAATATTGCTGCAAGCTGGACTAGTCATGTTAGTGTTGGGTTTTGGATGGGACAGGTGGTTCAAGAGGACGCTATGACAAATTCCTGGGGACCAAGGAGTTTGTTATTAACACCATGGGCAACACCAAGGTTGGGACTCCAGAGTGTTCAGGCCCCAACACCAGAGAGAGACCTTGTGGCTTCTTTTTATACTTTTTGTAGGGTGGAAGGTACACAGGAAGAGCCCGCAGCCAGGCTCCCTGATTCATGGCAGGAGGCAGGGAAGGGGGCAGGGAACAAGATGTGACACCATTTGATGAAGAGTCACGTCCCTAAAATCACTGTCAGGGATGCTCACTGAAAAGTGACTCCTTAGAAGCTGTGGCTTGAGCAGCTGTAATCCCAGGACACAGAGGCTCGGGCAAAAGAATTGTTGCAGGTTCAAGACTGGGTTAAAAAATGTGTACCAGGCCAACGAGGGCTACGTAAAAAACTGTCTCAAAAATTATGTGTGTGTGTGTGTGTGTGTGTGTGTGTGTGTGTGTATGTATATATGTATAATTTAGAAAAATGTCATACAAGACCCATTATAATGAGTAATTAAGATATACTCATAAGAAATGCTTCTTAGGGGACTGAAGAAATGGCTTAGCAGTTAAGAGTACATACTCTTACAAAGGACCCAATTTAAGTTCCCAGCATCAGTGACAGCTGGCTGGCTCCCAATGCCTGTGATTTCAGTTGTAGTTGAATGTAACATCTCTGGTCTCCAAGGGCACCTGCACTCATATGTACACACCGCACCCAATGAACACACATACACAATAAACATTTTAAAAACATTTTTAATGGGAAAATATCTGAAGAGCAAACAAAGGAACCCTACAAAGGAGACTAGAGATTAGCTTGATTACAGATGTTTCAGGCCTTCAGGTTCTATCCTCAGCACTGTGAAAATAAGGAACTATTTATAATTCTGGAGCTGGGGGTGCAGCCAGTACTAGAGCATGTGCTTAGCATGCTCCAGAATGAAAAAAAAGAAAAAAATAACAGAACACACAGCAACTGTAAGCTCGTGGAGGTATCTGAGACTACGGTGGTGGTTTCTCTGCACGGGTCCTGCCCTCTCCTACGGGCTGTCTGAAGGCCCCTCCCAGGCTAGTCACGGGAACACAAATGTCAAAAGGTCTTATAATAAAAACCCGGAGCCTGGTATTGGGGTGACAGCTGAAAGATCGAAGAAGCAGAGTAAGCCACAGCCACCACCTCTTCCCTCACCAGCTCCTCAGCCTGGAAGAGCTCCAGCGGAAAGAGCCTTCTAGCTGAAAGGGACGCTTCTGCCGGAAAGCCTTTAGTTCCGTCTCCTCACTCCATACATGCCTTTCTCCGCCCTGCCATATTACTTCCTGTGGTTAAAGGCTGGTGTGCTTCCCAAGCAAAGGCATGAGATCTCAAGTGCTGGGACCAAAGGTGTGTGCCACCACTGCCTGGTTCTGGTTTCTCTCCCAGACTAAGTCAATCTCATGTAGTCCAAGATGGCCTCGAACTCACAGAGATCCAGATGGATCTCTGCCTCCTGAGTGCTAGGATTAAATGTGTGTGCCACCACTGCCTGGCCTCTATGTCTGATCTAGTGGCTTGTTCTGTTCTCCGATCTTCAGGCATATTTTATTAGCATACACGGTTTATCACCACAAGTCACCCTTCCTTGTTTTGCCTTGTTGGTTTGCATTTGTTTTATTCTCTTTTCCATGTATGTGTGCATGTAGAGTTCAGGCTTAGTGGCAGGTGCCTTTGCCCTCTGCCTCTGTTCACCTTTTCACTCTAGTTTTATTGCCTTTCTGAGGGAGGATCCTGATAATGAGACTCTGGTCCACAGTGGAGGAAAAGCTAATGGTTGGTTCATCGTTGCGCTGATAATACAAACATGGCATTGGCTCCGTTATCTCAGAGCTACAATGATGCACAAGGTTGATGGGTCCCAGCTCCACTCCCCAAAGGCCCTACCATGCAGTCCTCTGAGCCTGCCACACTGCCCTGTAGCTGCTTGTGAGGAGTGGGCCGAGCTGCCCGTCTTGCTGGAACACTTGAGTTGAGTGTTTATGGCACAGTTCAAGCATCAACCAGAAGAGATGAATTGTGGGAGAATACACAGGCCAACGAGAACGTCTGTGCAGTAGTCAGATTCTGCCGCATATTAAACACCCACATGTAATTCACTTTCCCAAGGAAAGGGTTGTAGTCTGCCTCCATTCAAGTCTGACTCACTCAGAAAGCTGCTATGGGATGTTCTGTATGGCAAATGTGTTGCTAATTAGTCAATAAATAAAACACTGATCGGCCATTGGCTAGGCAGGAAGTTTAGGCGGGACAAGGAGGAGAATAAAGCTGGGAAGTGGAAGGCTGAGTCAGAGAGACACTGCCAGCCGCCACAATGACAAACAGCATGTGAAGATGCCAGTAAGCCACGAGCCTTGTGGCAAGGTATAGATTAATGGAAATGGATTAATTTAAGCTGTAAGAACAGTTAGCAAGAAGCCTGCCACGGCCATACAGTTTGTAACCAATATAAGTCTCTGTGTTTACTTGGTTGGGTCTGAGTGGCTGTGGGACTGGCAGGTGAGAGAGATTTGCCCTGACTGTGGGCCAGGCAGGAAAACTCTAGCTACAGAAAGCAGTGAGTCACATTCTCTGGAAAGATGGGAAGTTCTGCACAGGAGCATGGGACAGTGGTGGGGGATTATGAAGGCTGAAACTAGATTCCAGTCCTGTACCTTTTTTATACTGAGTCATGTGACTTTGGGCACAGTTCCTCCTCTGTGAAATGGGGATAAAGTGTCAAATCTATAATTAAGCTGGGGATGTAGCTGATTGCTGGAATGCTTGCCTAACATGCCCTGGTTTCAACCTCAAGTGCCATATAAACTGTCTGTAGTGGCTCATGCCTGTAATCCCAGCACTTTAGAGGTGGAATCTGGGGTCCAAAGTGACTACATAAAACAGTATCTCAAAAAAACAAGTTGACATATCACAGAGATATTTGCACATCAGTGTTTGTTCACTATTGTGATAAATTATGGAACCAACCTAGGTGTCCAACAACAGGAACAGATAAGGAAAATGTGATGTACATACACAATCGAATTTTCTTCAGCAATGAAGAAGAACAAAATTATGTTGTTTGCAGAAAAATGGATACAAGTAGATTAAAGCAATCACAGAAAGACAAATATGTTTTCTCTCCTTTGTGCTTGGTGAATTTCATATAAATATCTAAGATCATACATGTATGTGTATTTATGTAGTTATATGTGTGTATATAGCAGAAAAACTGTCTAGGAGGACAGAGAAGATCAACAGGAGTGAAAAGGGGTAGAGATATGAAAGGGAGTGTGTTCCATGTATAATATACACATATATGAAACTTAAAGATCAAATAATTACCACAACAAGCAGAAGCCTATGACTCAAAACTGTCTTTTCTTTCAGGATGACTTTGGGAATCTTTGCAAATTGTATTTTCTGCTTGAAAGTCAAATACTTACCTCGTCAACAGAAGAAAAAGCTGCAAGCTGATATTAAAGAAAATGGTGGAAAGTTTTCCTTTTTATTAAATCCTCAGGTACTTCCAAATCTCACTGCTTACTCTCTGATTAATACGAACTTTCAGGGAACATGGCTCGTTAGAGAGTAAGCAGAGAAGACTGACAACAGGAGACGCTGGGCCATCGTCCCCTGGGGGATGGATCAGAAGAAGCCGACGATGCCAGAGGACCCAGCCCAGTCTTCTGCTCAGGGAGTTTCCTAACATTGTCCCAGCCCTGTGAATCTGCTATCATTTGGGTTTAGCCAAAGATGTAAATAGAATTTCAAACCAGCCACACCTGGTCTTAAAAGAGAAAAGTCATGTTGTACCTGCTTGCAAACGGCACGCTGTTTCACTGGCCAGTGGGTCGGTGCAGGCCTGACCGCTGGGGGCCAAAGTGTAGTGTGAACTAGTTAGTCCTTTCGGTGGGAGCTTATCTCATAAGAGCTGAAGGAAGCTACAGCTTCTCAAGAGGTGAACTGAAGGCCTAAGCATTCAGATACAGTTTCACAAGTGGACACTATCTTAAAAATGTTAAGGCAATTTCCCCTTTTTTAAGAAGACAAAATGGAAGTCTAAAGGCATTATGTCCCAGAATTGCTGGCCCTGTCTTTTCCTCTTCCCTCTGTTAATAGGTCTGACCCTGGCTGCCTCTCCCTGGGTCCATCCCAGGTACTAGCCATAGAGAGCCTCATCTACTCTAGGAAGCAAGTACAATTCCAGCAGGGTACCACAAAGAGAATATCCTCACTTGCCTCCAATTCAGGCACAGTTGTGCATGCTTCCATCACATGGCTTCCTGACTTCCCAGCCTCACCATTTCCATGGGTGGACAGATAATCCACTTAAAAGTAGTAAGTTAGCTGGGCGGTGGTGGCACACGCCTTTAATCCCAGCATTCGGGAGGCAAAGCCAGGCAGATCTCTGAGTTCGAGGCTGGCCTGGTCTACAGAGTGAGATCTAGGACAGGCACCAAAACTACACAGAGAAACCATGTCTTGAAAAAACAAAAACAAGAAAAAGAAAAAAGAAAAGTAATAAGTAAGCCAGGCAGTGGTGGCGCACACCTTTAATTCCAGCACTTGGGAGCAAGAGGCAGGTGGATCTCTGAGTTCGAGGCCAGCCTGGTCTACAGAGCAAGTTCCAGGACAGCCAGGGCAGTTACACAGAGAAACCCTGTCTCAAAAAAAGAAAGAAAGAAAGGAAGGAAGGAGAGAGAGAGAGAGAGAGAGAGAGAGAGAGAGAGAGAGAGAGAGAGAAAGTAGGAAAGAAAGAACAAGTACTAAGTAAGCTGTCTTCTGGGTAAAGAGCTGCCCATGGTCTCTGCTGTTTGGGAAACTCACATATTGTGTATGAGACCTTTCAGACTTTTATTTATTTATTTTTACACACACACACACACACACACACACACACACACACACATATATAATCTGTGGCAAATGAAAAAAGAGAGATCCTATCTCAAACAAGGTAGACATGAAGACTGGCATCCAACGTTGTCCTCTGACCTTGACATGCACAGTATAGCTTATATGTGCACCCACACTCATACAGATGAACAAACACATCACCTACATACACACATGTATGTACTCCCAGTTTTTAAAAAACTAAGTAGAACTACAAAGTAGCAAAATACACTTATTGGTAGCTCCCTTTCCTTCCTTCCTTTCTTCCTTCCTTCCTTCCCTCCTTCCTTCCTTTCTTTCTTTTGTTTTTTGATTTTTGAGACAGGGTTGCTCAGTTCCTGGCTGTCCTGGAACTCACTCTGTAGACCAGGCTGGCCTCAAACTCACAGAGATCTGCCTGCCTCTGCCTCAAGAAGTAACAGGACAAGTCCATAAAGATGTATGCATGAGTACATTCACAGCATGGAGAACTTGGTAGTAACCTGTGATGTAGACCATCTGTACCCAAAGTGAAATCACTGTTGGTATAGGGCAGGGAATGTCGCTCAGTGGTAGAGCACTTTCCCAGCATGATCATGGCTCTAGGTTTGCTCTAGAACTGTGGTTGGGGTGGGGCGGAGTGGGGGGAACGATACAACAACCTGTTTATTTTTAAAGTTTTTCTAGAACTGTAAATTTTAATGTTTTTCAAAATCTGAAAAAAATCATTATGAACCACCTTAAAATAAGACCTTTAGGGGGTTAAAGTTACAGATACAAATACTGCTGTTAAATTTTGGTTTTGCTGCTGTATAATGAACTTACTGTTTTTCCTTAGTGCACACACGTAATCTTAGACAATGCTGACATCGTCCTGAGTCGGTGTCAACTGAACTCCATCCAAAAGAATGATGTCCAGATTGCAAACCCAGAGTTCATCTGGGACTCTGTCAAAGAGAGGAGACTATTGGATGTGAAGGATTATGATCCCAAGTCACTGGCTATAATGCCACCGCCAAGTGGAAAGAGCTGTGCTGGTGAGTGCGTCCTACCAAGCACTTAATGATTATAGATGCCATGGTAGACATTGGACATGTCAGCATGTTATGAGGAAAAACAAACCGTCCAGGAATACTACAAAATAATTATGCTTCATTTTACCACAGAAACAGGAAATAAAATCCTGAAGGATAAAAGGCCAGCTTAGCAACAGATATAGATTTTTCAATGTGAAGTCTAGTGAGGTCAGACTCAAAAATGACTAAAAAAACCTGATGGTCTCAAAATAGTTGATGTGTAATTTTCTTTAAAAATCATTATATTTTAATTTCTTTATTTTGTGTATGTGTGTAAATGTATGCCCCATGGTGTACTTGTGGAGATCAGAGGACAAGCATGGGTATTGTCCTTTGGGATGCTGTCCATCTCCTTTCAGAGAGGGTCTCCCACTGGTGTGGACTCACTAATTATCTAAGGTGGCTTGTGAGGGAGCCCCAGGCGTCCCTCTGTGTCCTCCTCCCCAGCACTGGGATTCCTAGATTGTCCTGCCATTCTCAATCTTGCTTAGGGGCTGGGGATAAAACTCGGGTCCTCATGCTCGCCAAGTGCTTTACTATCTACGCCATCCCCAGGCCTGTGTACAATTTTAACCTGGAGTAGAATAATTTTTGGGGTTAAGAAAGTCATTGCTGGGCTGGTAAGATGGTACAGGATGATCACTGTATCCTCAGAGGTCATGGCCAGCTCAGGCAACAGGGTGAAACCTTCAACTTAAAAGTATCCAAAAAACCAACAAAACAAAACAGAACTGTGGCTGAGAGTGTGGCTCAGCAATAGAGTGTTTACCTAGCATGCGTAAGGCCCTGAGTTTGAGTCCCCAGAACACTGAACGGCGAGGGGAATTATAGAGCAAATATCACTATTTAAGAATCATAACAAGGTCGGTTGGTGGTGGCGCACACCTTTAATCCCAGCACTCAGGAGGCAGAGGCAGGTGGATCTGAGTTCAAGACCAGCCTGGTCTATAGAGTGAGTTCTACCGACAGCCAGGGCTACACAGAGAAACCCTGTCTTGAAAAAACAAAACAAACAAACAAAAGAACTTAATAATTCTAGCAGTTAGTTTCACAGTTAATTATAAGTCTTAGAACAGTCAACAAGTTTTCCTTTTATTTCTAGAGGTGGAAACAGAAGATGTGTCTTTGGACAACACCCCAGAGAATGAAAACACCCAAGTCACTCAGTAAGCAAAATATTTTGTAAACTTCAATCATAGTATTAAAAATACAAATATGCTCAGGGTGGTGATGCCTGTCTGTTACCAGCACTTGGGAGGCTGAGGCAGGGCTGAGCTACCTATGGGGACCCTGTCTCAAAAAAAACAAAAACCAAAATGAACAAGCAAAGGACAGGTGATACACTGGACTCCTTTCTGTTATAAAAGGATTTGATATAGCCCAGAAAACCACTGCTAGGTATCAGAGCCCCAGAACGTGGTGACCAGAGAAGGTGGCTGTGTTTTTTGTGTCTCTGCTTCTGTAGCCTGTCCTCGACTCCCTGTGCACTCAAGGTTCGGGGCATTAGTGCTTGGGAATTCAGAAGAGGAGGATAGAGATTTCCCTGATCATCCATCCCTCACTGAATGCACAGGTTAAATGATCACACTCCACCCACAAATATGTAAAATCAGAAAATAATAACCAATAAATTAGTTATGCAGAGGATGATTTCAGCTCATTTTTCATAATTGTTTAACTATTTCTAGACTACTTAAGGAGGCACTGGGGACTTATTACGTACATCATAAAGAATTAGGGGATCTGTTGGGAGATTCTATATGGTCCAAAGTTCCATTTCAATTTTAAATGTTTAATTATACAAATTTCAGGGTTTCTGCAGAGAATGTTGAAATTCCTCATTTTCTTCAAGACTTTGAAGTTGTGAAATATAACATCTTGGAAAAGGTAAGAGTCTGATTTCTACTTAGAGAAAAGAAACTGAATAATTTCTGAAAACATTTCATTTTTGATGATTTTCTCATTGTTTTGAAAAGTTGTTCATATTCTAAATATATATCCGATAACACAAGTTGGTTTTTACTACTTAGAAAATATTTGTTTGCTGGGCAGTGGTAATGCATGCCTTTAATCTCAGCACTTGTGAGGCAGAGGCAGGTGGATTTCTGTGAATTCGAAGCCAGCCTGGTCTACAGAGCAAGTTCCAGGACAGCCAGGGCTACACAGAGAAACCCTGTCTCGAAAAACCAAAAAAAAAAAAGAAAAAAGAAATGTTTGTTTAAATTTTTGTCTGGTGTCATAGTTTATGCCTATAATCCCAACATTTAGGAGGCCAAGCCAGAGGGTTATGAGTTCAAGGACAGCCCTAGCTACACAGTGAAACCCCCTCTCAAATAAAACCCAAAAACTAAATAAGTTTTAAAGAAGAAAAAGAAAATTTTTTTTAGTGTTTTTAATGAAGGTAATTCATGCTCATAATATATTTTGTTTGTTTTTTGAGACAGGATCTCATGTATCCCAGGTTGGCCTTGAACTTGCTACATAGTGAAAAATGACTTTGAACTCCTGATCCTTCTGCCTCCACCTCCCAAGAGCTGGGATTATAATTATGCACCATCCAGTTTGTGCAGTGTCTGAGATCCAACCCAAGTTCCAGGCATGCTAATCAAGCACTCTCCAACTAAGCTATAATCTAGCCACTTACAACAGATATTAAACAATATAAAGCATCAATATGGCATTAGAAATAAACCTCTACCCTGTTATTAACTGTTTCTCATATTTGGAAAAGATAGATTTGACACCAAATATTTATGCCATGTTGAATTGTTCCTTTTGCTTTAAAGGAAAACAGAAGACTTTATTGACAGAGTCACACAAATTAAAATTAACACTTGCCTTCAAACACTTTTTAGATGTTGGAATAAAATATAAATTTAAAAGGATATTTCCCTCTATAATGTGAAAAGTGACATATTATAAACACACAGAGAAAAATATACAAAAGTACTGATAGTGATTATATTGCTGTGATAGGGTTTCAGGTGATTTTTACTCTCTGGATACTTTTGTGTTTTCTAATATACTTCTCCAAATGAGCATGCATTGCTCTGGCATATTAGGCAGCCTCTTCCGATGTGGAGTGTGGCTAGTTTCCATAGCTCTGCTTCTAAAATGTACCCTGTCTTGCAGGTGGGAGTGGACGGAGGCCCGGAGACTGTGGTGGTAGAGTTGCAGTGCTCCCGGGACCCAGGGGACTGTCCCTTTGTGATATCCGCACACTTCCTCCTGGCTGACAGCGCACAGGTGTGTCTTCCCGTTGCTGGCTTGCTCAAGCCACCAACCAACATGCTGAACGTTTTCTCCTTATCTGGGGGCATAGTCAGCTGGGGCTGCAGAAGTGAACAGAATGGGCCTGGGTGGCTTAAGCAACAGGATCTGTTTCTCCCTGTGCTGGAGGCTGAACGTCAAAGATGAAAAGGTAGCAGAGATCCTTCTCGTCCATCATTCCCTCCTCCATCTGTCCTTCTCTTCTTCTACCTTTTCCTCCTGTGTTCCTTTCTCCCCCTACCCCCCACCTTAAAAATGAGACAGAGGGTCTCACTCTGTGCTCCGGGCTTGCTTCAAACATTGCTCCCCTCCTTCAGTAGCCTCCACAGTGTTACCATTACTGCCATGAACCACACCTGCCTCACAACAGATTTGTCCCTGGGACCGACTGTGACAGTTCTGTCACTGCTGTACCTGTGAAATACTCAGGGCTCATGGTCATAGAATGCTGGAAATCACAAGGAAGGCTTCACAGAAGCCATAACCTTTGTCCTAGTTCAGTGTCAAGTCAGAAGCCCAGCTGTGGTCTAAAACAATTCGGAAATAAAAACAGATCCAGAACAAACACCCAAAGATTAAATACAGCATGCACCAAGCATCGCCCACTGGGGAGCCTTCTCACATAGACATTCAGCCGTGCAGATCTACTGTGGCCAAAACACAGCTGGCAGGGCACAGAGTCCATTCTTCAATGAGAGAGGCCCGCACACAGGTCCACACAGGCTCTAGAAGCTTCTCATCTGGCCCCTAGCCCAGATGTCACTCAGGAGTAAAGATACACACATCAAATGGGACCATCCAGAAGCCCTGACCCTCAGGAGCTCATATCTCTCACAGCACGGGTTCCAGGTGACCCTGGAGATGCACCCTGTTCTACTCTCAAGAATTACTCTCAAGAAAGTCCAAAGCTTTGGTTTCCACCACACACTCACTGAAGTCCTAATCTTGGTGCAGATTTACCAGAGAGATCACAATTACAGCCGACTGTTTTGGGAGGGGTGGAAGTTTTACATTTTGAGACGGATCTCATTCTTGCCTCAACCTCTCAACATTTGAGCCTACATTACTGCACCAGCCTTATAGCTACCTTTAATAAGGTTTCCATGGAAACAGAGCTAGAACCTTAATCCAGGGTCAGGTGTATCCAAGTAGGAGATATTTAACTTTCTGCCCCAAAATATGTGGTTATTTTGTTATTTGGATAAAAAGTAATTCAAAATAAAAAAAAATCCACAATGGACTGTGTTATATCTTTAAGAAAGAAGAGTAACACTGCAAAGACCGTACTGGTGCACCTTGTTGCCTACCAGCCTTAGCAAGCTCACTCCAAGCCCTTCAGCAGAGGCTCGCTGAGGTGTCCACCTGTCAGGAGTAACCCTCACCTAAGCAGTAGTGAGAGATGTTCTGTAGAAGAGGCTTGCCCTGCCTCATGAAGCCATCTTAGGAGAAATCTTCAAAAAATTCCATCCTTAGGACACTCTCCATCACTTAACAAAATACCTGAAAGAATTAACTTAGAAAAGGTAGATACTAGAGAGATGGCTCAGGGGCCACGTGCTTGCTTCTTACCCGGAGGAGTTTGGCTCCCAGAACCCGTGTTTAACAATTAAAAGAAAGAAAAAAAAAAAAAAAAAAGCTTTGAGGGCAGGGCTGTTGCTCAGCAGTAGAAGTCTTGCCTAGCAGGTATGAGGCCCATGTGGTTCTCTTTGGTCCTGGGACAATTGAGATCCAAACCCTGGCCTCTACCTTTTAAATGGGGTGACCTGGGAGTATACCTCATTTCTACAGGTTTCAGAGACACCCCACAGTGAACAGTCTTGTGAGTGTGACATCTGTCTGGAGCTGTGCACCTCAGAGTCAGGATTAGCCAACATCTAGGGGACATCAGGACTCCCAATCTTCCTCCTTCATCTGGGGTCAGTGTAAGCTGAGTTGCTCAGTCATGGGGTGGGTTTCCGAGAAGAACAGAGGGCTGGAGAGATGGCTCAGAGGTTAAGAGCACTGGATGCTCTTCCAGAGGTCCTGAGTTCAATTCCCAGCACCCACATGGTGGCTCACAGTCATCTATAGTGGGGTCTGATACCCTCTTCTGGCACAAAGCCAAACATGCAGATAGAGCATTCATATACATAAAATTTTAACAAAGAAGTAGAAGAATAGAAAATGCCCCATGTGAGTGCAGTCTTAGCTGAGGAGAAGCCTGTTCCTTTCACATCATCTGCCTGACCGGAGCTTTCCTGCCCTTTTCCTCACTGGGAGCTCACTTTGTCTTGACCGATGCCTGTCCCCCGCTGGGCCGTCCTTTACAGGGTAGTTTTCCTTTTCTTCCCTAGCCTTGATGGACTTTCTACATTTCCAAAAAGGAGTGGAATGCCAGTCTTCCAAGTTCACTAAACCACAGGCTCTGAACGAGCGCTTGAATGAATGCATCCCCACAAGGAGTCTTTTCCCTCTGTTCTGCCCACTCGGGCTTTTGCTCCCTCGACTCCACCTTTAAGGCTATCTTTGTGAAAACTGAACAATTTAAGTGTTCCTTTTCTGTTGCTGTGATTCAAAACATCATGACCGAGGCAACTTAGAGATGGGAGGGTGGATTTGGTCTTTCGGTTCCGGGGAATAAGGGTCTTATCATATCATGGCAGGGAAGTGTGGCAGCGGGCGGGCATGGCAGCTGGAAGGCAAGCTGAGAGCTGCCGCCTCTCACAGAAAGCAGAAAGGGAAGTAGGAATGAGCCCTGTGACTTTTGAAACTTGCAACAAAGCCTGACGGGTCTCCATGATGTACTTTCTCCCAGCAAGGCCACACCTCTAAGCCTCCTCCAAAAACACCTGTCAACTAGGCACTAAGCACTGAGGTCAGCCGGTGGGAGGCAATTCATTCCAACCAACATGATAATGCTTTAAGAAAAGCGAGGTGCAAATATTGTTTCAATACAGTGTCCTAATAGATTAAAAAAAAAAGAAAGGAAGGAAGGAAGGAAGGAAAGAAAAGAAAAAAGAAAAGAAAAGAAAAGAAAAGAAAAGAAAAGAAAAGAAAAGAAAAGCAGAGTGTAGGTGTTCACTGAGGATGAGTGTGTTCGTAAGTTCCTGTGTCCTTTCTGTGCACTGTAATTCCCAGACTAGGAGAGAGAGCGCCGGAAAGCAAACCTCTGAAGGTGCCAGTGAATATTATGAGCGTTACATTGAGGACCTGAAGAGCCGAGGATTTCTGCTCCAAGAACACTTCCCGGCTGAAGCAGCACAGTTAGCATCTGAAAAGCTGCAAGTGGTAAGCTAGCTGCCTGAGAGGATTGTGTCCTCCCTGAGCTGGGAGGGAGGGTGTGCTGTGATTGTTGAGATTGGTTTGTTACTTTGTTACTCCTCACTCTTTAGTCCAGGATGGCATCAAACTCAAACAAACCTCCTGCCTCAGCCTTCTCTGTGCTGAGATTTTTAGATGGGCACCATACCCAGCTGATTGATTGATTTTTTTTTTTTTTTAAATGTAGGAACTTACCATGTAAGTCTGGCAGGCTTAGAACTTATGATATAGACCAGGCTGGCCTTAAACTCATAGATTCATCTGCCTCTGCTTCCTGATTGCTAGAGTTAAAGGCATATGCCACCATACCCAGTAATTGAATATATTTTTTAGTTACTTTACATGTATGGATGTTTTGCCTATGTGCTTGTCTGTGCACTACATGCACTGACAGAGGCCAGAAGAGAGCATCATGTCCTCTGGAACTGGAGTTACAGAAGGTTGTGAGCCGGCATGTGGGTGCTGGGAATCAAACCCGGGCCCTCTGGAAAGGTAGCCATGGCTCTTAACCACTGACCCATCTCTCTAGTTTTGACTTCTTTTTTTTTTTTTGTTTTTGTTTTTGTTTTTGTTTTTGTTTTTGTTTTTGTTTTTCGAGACAGGGTTTCTCTGTGTAGCTTTGCGCCTTTCCTGGATCTCGCTCTGTAGTCCAGGCTGGCCTTGAACTCACAAAGATCCACCTGCCTCTGCCTCCCGAGTG
Source organism: Peromyscus eremicus (assembly GCF_949786415.1). Classification (NCBI taxonomy): domain Eukaryota; kingdom Metazoa; phylum Chordata; class Mammalia; order Rodentia; family Cricetidae; genus Peromyscus; species Peromyscus eremicus. The sequence goes on along the minus strand of NC_081425.1, from coordinate 65,653,020 downwards.
CTGGGATTAAAGGTGTGTGCCACCACTGCCCAGCCTGTTTTTGTTTTGTTTTTGAGACAGGGTTTCTCTGTTTAGTTCTTGCTGTCCTGGAACTCACTCTGTAGACCAGGTTGTCCTCAGACACAGAGATCTGCCTGCCTCTGCCTCCCGAGTGCTGGGATTAAAGGCGTGTGCCACCACCACCACCACCACCACCACCACCAGACAGAAATGCTGTCTTTATTTAAAAAAAAAAAAAAAAAAACTGGCAGAGGAGAAGGGAAGCTAATTAAAAATAAACTTAAAGAAGACATGACCACTGGTTGGGATGTGGGACGAGCCACAAGATTATTGTTTATCTCAGCAACAAACTCTCACATCTTTGAAAGATTTCACTATAGTTGGGGCTGTGACTCCAAGCTTCTTAACTCTTACTGCATGTGTTTAATGCTACTGATGGGCCTACACCTTACAGAGTAAAGGAAAAGACAAGAAGAAGACAGGAGAAAGGTGGTAGTGGGGGCCTTCCAACAGGAGTGTATGACAGCGAGGGGTGGGGAGCAGGAGCCCAGCGGGGACAGGAAGCCTGGCTGTACCAGTTGCCCGGGATGTTTGTGTTGCTGCCACAAGACACATGAAGCTAAAAACCTTATTAAGCAGTCACTTGGCTCACAATCTAGGGGCTTGAAGGTATAAGCCCCATGGCACTGGCATCCTGTGGAAGGCCCCTTGTCTACATAATACCATGGAGAGCAAGCTGGGCGGTGGTGGAGCACGCTTTTAATCCCAGCACTTGGGAGGCAGAGAACTCAAGGCCAGCCTGGTCTACAGAGTGAGTTCTAGGACAGCCAGGACTGTTTCACAGAGAAACCCTGTCTTGAAAAAACAAAACAAAACAAAAACAAACAACAACAAAAATACCATGGAGAGCAAAGCTCCTCCCTCAAGAAAAGCATCATGTACTCTGAAGCTCTGCCCTGAGTTCTGAGTACCTTCCGCCAGTCTCCACCTCTTAAAGGTCTACTACCCCACTATTCCACAGTGGGGACCCAGCTGCCAGCATACGAGCCTTGAGGGGCACTCAAGCTGTTTCCAGCCATGTGTCTGGCTCTGGGAGCGGGTGCCTCTCTTGGACACTGCCATTTTTCCTTATACTTCGTTTCCAGGTCTATACTGTTGTTTGGTTGGTTGTTGTTTGTGAGGTTGGAAGTGGAACCCAGGGTCTCGGACACACTAGGCAGGTGCTTGACTATTGACCCACAGCCAGCTCCTCTGTCCGTCTTACACAAAGTGCTCACGAGGACTTTTTTTTTTTTTTTTGGTGGTAATTCTTTGTCGCTCTGTTGTTTCAGTTGCTTTTGGAGGAGGTCATAAGTTCAGGCACTCTGAGCCAGGAGGTGAGCCGTTTGGTGGAGATGGTCTGGGCAGAAGCTCTGGGACACCTGGAACACACACTTCTCAAGCCAGTGAACAGCATAAGCCTGAATGACGTAAGTCATTGAATGGAACCTACTTCCTGGTGGATTGGTGTAAACACTCGTGCTGACAGTCACGTGCTGGTGGTTTACTCTGAAGCCCACCCCTCACTGTTCTTTCCTCATTCTCTGAAGAAAGGGATCATCAAGAGAACCAGATGTCCCCATCATGTCAGTTCTCAGTGATGGTCAATATGGGCCTAAGCATGGTGCCAAGGGACAGAGTGGTAGGGCCCCCACTTAGATATCCAGATCCTGACCTACTTACAAACAACTCCTTCAGCCTTTCACCTTCTCACCGTCTTAGGAAAGGCAGGCTTGCTCTAGCACACCAGGACATGCTGTTCTCTTTTCCACCATGTATAACGGTGATTGAAAAAACACATGATTGACAGAAGATATTCCCAACGATCCAACTCTTCCAAATGAGTAGTCAGATAGCACAGGCAGCCCTCCCTGTGGGATGAAACTGATTGTTTCAGGGAGAAACAGATTCCCTGCTGTTCGGTTCTTACCGCACTGGCATAATTAGGAACATGGCCCTGGTTCGATGTTGACATCGCTCTACGTTTCTCTATGAAAAGCAAGTCTCCTACCGGTGCCTTTGTGTTCCTGTCTGTTCGTGTTCACATATGTGCAGTACACGATGCTGCATTTTTCGTCAGAGGTGTAGCCACGGATAAGTTGCCCACGATCCGGAGAATAACCCTGCACTTGGACAAACGCAAGCGGCCCTAAGTGAACTCGGTGGGTCATTTTTAGGAAGGTGTTTGTGTAGCAGGGGGACGTGTTGAGAAGAAGAAGGACCCAGAAGGAACAGGAGAGGATGAGAGGAGGCGTGATCCAACTGCATACATGTGTGAGACAGTCCAAGGATAGCTTAAAAATTGTTCTTAAAAAGAAAGAAGCGAAGAGCCCCTGGTTGTTCCCCACAGTTAAGCTGAGACCAGTTTTGCAAGCATCTCCCTTCCCAGCATCATCCACAGCTGAGCCATACCTTAAGGTCGGCACTGGTTTTGGAGGCTGTGTTAGTCAGTTTTCCATCGCTATAAGGAAATACCAGAGACAATTCGTTTATAAAGAGAAGATTTCTTTTTTTTTTTTTTTTTTTTTTTTTTTTTGGTTTTTCGAGACAGGGTTTCTCTGTGTAGCTTTGCGCCTTTCCTGGGACTCACTTGGTAGCCCAGGCTGGCCTCGAACTCACAGAGATCCACCTGGCTCTGCCTCCCGAGTGCTTGGATTAAAGGCGTGCGCCACCACCGCCCGGCTAAGAGAGAGAAGATTTCTTATGGCTCACAGTTTAGTAGATCTCCGGCTGTGGTAGATTGACCCTGTTGTTTTGGGCTTCTGATGAGGCAGCGCATCATATCAGGAGTGTATAGTGATGCAGAACCCACTCGGTTCAAGGCCAAGGAACCAAAGGAAAGAGTAGACTAGGGTTCCACTAGGCTCCTCCTCTAAAGGTCCCCCCACTTCCCTGAAGCACCTCCCTAGGGACTAAGCTTTGAAACACGGGCCTTAGTAAAACAGTTAAGACCCAAACTAACAGGATTGAAACTGTGAAAGAGCTAATAAAAGATATTCTATTTTTCAAAAGGCCCAAACTGTAGCAGAGTCAGCAATCTGTAGAAAACTCATAGATCCAATGTCTCCAGCAGCTACTTTAGGTATTTTTATGCACGTCTCTTCTATGATTATCAGGATTTGAATTTTTAATAGTCATATTTGCTTTTCCGTTTGTAGGTGAGTAAAGCAGAGGGAATTCTCCTTCTCGTAAAATCGGCTCTGAAGAATGGAGACACAGCAGAGCAGCTGCAAAAGGCGATGGCCGATTTCTACCGACTGATTCCTCACAAGCACCCGGCATCAGAAGAAATTAACCCGAGGCTGTTAGCTCAGAAAGAGGACCTTTGTCAGGTATGCCCCTGGAACAACGAGTTCAGTTTAAATGTGTTGCAGGGTCATGTCTTTAAATTATGGTGAATTGGGGCTGGGAAGATTGCCCAGTGGTGAAGGGCACTGGCCACTCGTTCAGGGCATCTGAATTCAGTTCCCAGCACCCACATGGTGGCTCACAACCATCTTTAACTACAGTTTTAGGGGACTCAGTCATATTCTGGTGTCTATGGGCACCAGACATGTGTGTGATATACATACATGCGTGTGGGCAAAATACTCATACAGATAAAAATAAAACAAATAAGTCTTTAAAAAATAAAATAAAACTGTGTGTGATGGTGTATGCCTTTAATCCCAGCACTCAGGAGGCAGAGACAGGCAAATCTCTGTGAATTTGAGGCCGGCCTGGTCTACAGAGTAAGTTCAAGGATATCCAGAGCTACGTAGAAAGACTCTGTCTCAAAAAACAAACAAAAATATAATAATAACAACAACAACAACAACAACAATAATAATAATAATAATAAATCTATACGGTGAATAAAGCCAGGCATGGTGGTGCACATCTGTGATCCCAACACTCAAAGGAGGCAGAGGCAGAAGGATCAGGAGTTCAAGGGCAGTCTCAACTACATAGCAAATCTGAGGCCAGCCTGGGATACATGAGACCCTGTCTCAGGAGAGAAAAAAAGAGGAGGAGCTGGAGAGATAGCTCGGTGATTAAGAGCACTTGTTGCTCTTGCCAAAGACCCAGTTTCGGTTCCCGGCACCCACACGGTGGATCACAGCCATCCATAACTTCAGTTCCAGGGGATCCCATGTCCTCTTCTGACTTCCACCAGCACCAGGCATGTGCACAGTACACATATCTACATACAGACAAAATACTTATACATATAAAATAAAAAACAAACAAATCTTTTAAACATGATGCATGTGCTGGGCAAGGTGACACACACCTTTGATCCCAGCACTCAGGAGGCAGAGGCAGGTGGAGCTCTTTGAGTTCTAGACCAACCTGGTCTACATAGTGAGTTCTAGGACAGCAGGGCTATGTAGAGAGACCCTGTCTCAAAAGAAGTAAAAAAAACAAAACAAACAAAATGTGATGCGCGTGATGATTGTGTGCACTCTTGATGTCAATTTGTTGAGATTTCGAGTCACACTTTTTGACATATCTGTGAGGACGTTTCCAGAATTGTGTGACTGAAGAGGGAGGATTCACCCTGAATGTGGGCAGCAGCATCCCATGGGCCAGGGTCCAAGACTGAAGAAAAGGAGAAAGTGTACCGACACCAGCATTCCATCTCACTCTGCTTCCCATCTGCAGACAGTGTGACCAGCAGTCTCAGAATCCTGCCACCATGCTTTCTCTGCCATGACAGGCTGTATCCTCCCTAAAACAGGAACCAAAGCAATCCTTCCATCCTTGAGTTGCTTTTGTTGGGCATTTTGACACAGAAGTAGGAAAAGTAAATAATTTAAAGTACTATGCTAATGTACAGTTGTACTATGCTATCAGTGAGGCAATTCTTTCTCATTTATCTCATCTATCTATCTATCTGTCTATTTATCTATCTATCAACCATCTATCCATCTATCTTCTTTATCTATTTATCTATCTACCATCTATCTATCCATCTATCTTCTATATCTATCATCTATCTAACATCTGTCTATCTATCTAACATCTATCTATCATCTGTCTGTCAGTCTATCTATCTACCATCTATCTATCTATCTATCATCTATCTATCTATCTATCTACCTACCTACCATTTATTTATCATCTATCTATATTTGAGATGGGGATTTCTGTATGCATCCCAGGCTAGCCTTCAACTCCTGGGCTCAAGTAATCCTGCCTCAGTCTCCCAAGTAGCCAGGAAAACTGGTATTGTACCAAGCCTTCTGATTTTTAGAAACTTTATTTTTACTTTTGAGAACAGTCTTACACTGCAACTTGGGCTGGCCTGGAATTTAACCTAGGCTAGCCTTGAACTCATGGCAATCCTCCTGCCTCTCCCCAAGTGCTAAGGTTACAGATGTGAGCCACACCCAGCTTTGCACCCAGCATTTCTTCAGTTTAGTATACTACCAATACCAAATGTTAATCAAAAACTTCGTGGGGAAAAAACTAATTTTTATCTTTGTGGAAAATATTAATGTAATATAGATATTAACTTTGATATGTGGTATCTCTAACATCTCTGTACCATTTCTACCCACAGCTAATAAGAGACATGGTGAATGTTTGTGAAACTAATTTATCCAAACCCAACCCGCCATCTCTTGCCAAATACCGAGCTTTGAGATGCAAAATTGAGCATGTTGAACAGAATACTGAAGAATTTTCCAGGGTTAGAAAAGAACTGTTGCAGAGTAATCATGGGTAAGCACAAAGCAAGTCTCTTGGGATCAGTAACAGTGTTGTGTTGTTGTTTGTTTTTGTTCTTTTGGGAGACCTGCCACCCAGCTCCCAAATAAATCACACACGGAGGCTTATTCTTAATTGTAAAAGTCCAGCCTTAGCTTGGCTTGTTTCTTGCCAGCTTTTCTTAACTTTAAATTATCCCATCTACCTTTTGCCTTTGGGCTTTTCCTTTTCTATTCCTGTATACCTTTCTTGGTTTCTTACTCCATTGCTGGTTGTGTAGCTGGGTGGCTGGCCCCTGGAGTCCTCCTCCTTCTTTGGCTCCTTGCTCTCTCCTCCTAGATTTCTCCTCCTATATATTCTCTCTGCCTGCCAGCCCCATCTCTGTCATCTTGACATAAATTAGAGTCATCTGGAAGGAGGGGACCTCAATTGAGGAGCTACCTCCATCAGATTGACCTGTAGGCAGGTCTCTGAGACATTTTCTTGATTAATGATTGGTATGGATGGCCCAGCCCACTGTGGATAGTGGCAGCCCTAGACATGTGGTCCTGGGTTGTATAAGAAAGCAGGCCATGGGGAGCATGGGGAGCAAGCCAGTAAGCAGCATTTCTCTGTGGTCTCTGTTCCAGTTCCTGTCTCTAGGTTTCCTGCTTGAGTTCCTGCCTTGGCTTCCTTCAGTGATAGACTGTAACCTACAATCCAAACAAAAACGAAAACAATAAACCCTTTCCTCTTGCCTTGGGTCATGGTGTTGATCATAGCAACAGAAAGCAAAACGTGTGTGTGTGTGTGTGTGTGTGTGTGTGTGTGTGTGTGTGTAAATGCATGCACTTGCCACAGTGTGCTCTTGAAGATCAGAGGACAGTTTGTCAGGGTTGGCTCTCCCCTCCTACCATGTGGGCTCTGGAGACCATCAGACTTACTGGCAAGCACCTTTAGCTGCTGAACCATGGACATCTGAGTTTTCTTGAGATTTCACTTAATAATTTTTGCTTTTCTTCTAACTGTATGACCTCAAGGTTTTTCTTCTAATTCTTCCAGTGAAAGTCCAGTAGATGTCTTGCAGATATTTAGAGTTGGCAGAGTGAATGAAGCCACAGAGTTTTTAAGCAAACTGGGCAATGTGCGGCCCTTATTTCATGGATCTCGTGTACGGAACATTCTTGGAATCTTGTCCCGGTAAGACATGCCATCTTTAGTTTTTAGTTTTCAGACTCATGAATGTGAAATATTCCCCTTTCTTGTCTACTTTTGTCTAAATTGTGTGTCTTTGACCCTAAACAATACCAAAGCAAATAAATCACATGGGCTTTTTAGTTAAAAGCAACAAATCTATACATACAGAAAATTATATTTCACTTAAATTTTGTATTTGTGATTATCTATTATATATTTGTGAGTTTTTTTTTAAGTGTTCTACATAGGTATAAATTGCTCCTTAAAATTTGGGCGTGGTGCATTCAACAGGCTGAGGCAGGATGATTGCATCTAGTTCAGTCCCAGCCTTGGCTACAGAATGAATTCAAGGCCAGCCAGTGTGGGTGGAATTTTCCTGTCCCAGCAGCTGCTCCCAAATAAATGCATGGAGACTTAATATTAATTATAAATGCTTGGCCAATAGCTCAGGCTTATTACTAGATAACTTTTACATTTTAAATTGACCCATATTTTATCTATGTTCTACCATGTGGTTCAGTACCTTATCTCAGTAGGGCATGTTCATGTCCCTCCTGCTTCCTCTACATCTCCTGGAGACTCCTCAGATACCCCACACACACACTTCTTCTTCCCAGCATTCTCTTAGTCTGGCTCTCCCACCCAATCTCTTCCTACCCAGCTATAGGCCAGTCAGCTCTTTATTAACCAATGAGAGTAATACGTATTTACAGTGTACAAAGATTGTTCCACAGTAAGCCAGGGCTATGTACCAAGATCCTGGCTCAAAAAACAAAACTACAAATGAACACACACACACACACACACACACACACACACACACACACACCAAAAACCAAAACAATAAATTGCTCCTTCACAATGACCTCATATAAAAAAGAGCTAGTCTACATTTCACAGTCAGAGTGTCCAGGGAATGTAAGTTATTTATCCAAAGCACAACCTTAGTTTTCTGGTTGCTTTGAATAATTTCTTAATATTGGAGGAGAAGCTGAAGTTACAGGGGCAAGGGGAATTATGAGTATATTTTGGTCACTTAATCAAGCACCTAGGAAAATTGAGAGGTACCACCTGGGTGATGCAATAATCCCAGCATCCTGGAGGCAGAGGCAGGCAGATCTCTGTGAGTTCAAAGCCAACTTGGTCTATATAGCAAGTTCCAGGTCTCCCAGGGTTACCTAGTGAGACTCTGTCTAAAAAGAAGAGGAAGAAGAAGGAGAAGGAGGAGAGGGAGGAGAGGAAGAAGAAGAAGAAGAAGAAGAAGAAGAAGAAGAAGAAGAAGAAGAAGAAGAAGAAGAAGAAGAAGAAGAAGAAGAAGAAGAAGAAGCTGAAACTCAAGGGCTGGGGATGTGGCTTAGTGGTAGAGTGTTTGCCTAGCATGAGTGAGGTCCTGGGTTCAATCCCAAGGGCTAGAAAACAAATTAATTAATTGTATAGAAAATTGTCTTTATAGGACAAAATCCCAAAAGCCATCTTATAAAATCTATTCAGTCTTCTGGTGCAAAATTCAAACAATTGATATTTCTGTAATCAAGAACAGAAACCTGTCTTGGCCTGTCTGTGTAGAGAAGGCCATGTTTTTGTGCTGAGAGAATTCTGAATGTTTGAAGTCCAGTGGGAACCTGTATAAGATCCTGAGCAGTGGAGAGAATCAGTCAGCATTGGGCTGGCTTACTCTGGGGTCTTGCCTGGAGGAGGCAGGAGCCATGGCCAAGGAACCTATGTGGTCAAGTCAGTGTTAGAGAAACAATTATAGCTGTAACAGGCTATGGCATGTGCTGTTCTGGGAGATTACAGTCGTGTTTGGGATCTATGGAGTTACTTCCAGAACTTTCTCAGATGCCGAAACCTCCAGTGCTCAAGGGTCTTATATAAAATGGTGTAGAATCCATATAGAACAGAAGTAGGTTTTCCCATGTACTTTAAATTATATGCACATGGTTTAATTGTGTCTGATACAGTGTGAATGCTATGAAAGCTGTTGCCAGGAAGTGTGGTTTAAAACTAATGACAAGAAAAATCTACATGTTCAGTACAGATGAATTTTTTTTCTGAATATTTTGAATCCATGACTGGTTGACTGCAGGTATGCAGGGCCAGCTGAACTCTGACCTGAGGTTTGTAAAGACAGGTGAATTTGCTGTTGGTCACTGATTTTTTTTTCTTAATGATTTATTTTTTTATTTATGTACAATGGTGTTTTGCATACATGTATGTCTGTGTGAGGTGTCAGATTCCCCTGGAGGTAGAGTTACAGGCAGTTTGTGAGCTGCCATGTGGGTGCTGGAAATTGAACCCGGGACCTCTGGAAGAACAGCCAGTGCTCTTAACCTTTGAGCCATCTCTCCAGCCCCTGGTCACTGATTTTTGAAGGCTGTGTGGAAGAGTCCTTTCTTCTGGTAAATCATGATCCCGCCCTTCTCTTTCAGAGGGCTGCTTTTACCTAAAGTAGCCGAAGACCGCGGCGTGCAAAGAACAGATGCTGGAAATCTGGGGAGCGGGATTTACTTCAGCGACTCACTCAGGTTAGCGTGTTCTGTCTCATCCCCCACCACTGAGGCCTCCCTGCAAACTTCCTTCTCTTTCTTTAGTGAGGGAGTCTCTCACTCATAAACACATCATTGAAAGCAGTCAGTTCCCTCAACATACTGTAAAAGCATGGCTTCTGTGGGGAACGTTTGGGAAATTGTGTTTGAAATCTTCTTAGTATTTTTCTTTTCCCCTGGGCCTTTAAAAAAAATTTTTTATTACTCATCTATTTATTTAGGGTGTGGATGTGTGGATGTGCGTGTGGGGTGGGGGTGGGGGAGACATGGGCATTCCACAGTGTATTTGTGGAGGTCAGAGGTGAACTTGACCTCCAGTCAGTTCTTCCTTTCCACCAAGTAGGTCCCCGGGATCCACCTTGGGTCATCGGGCTTGGTAGCAGGCTCCTCTACCCATTGAACCATCTTGCCAGCCCACCTCAGCTTTTACATATATTTCCTGGCTGGATCTTCTCCAGCATCCCTCACCTCCTCTACCCCCAGACCCCTCTCATATCATAGGTGGGGACCTGAAGGCCACCAGGGGGCTCTTGCCTCAGGACATGGAACTTAAGAAGGACAAATGAGGGAGCAGGCCTTTGCAGGCCAGCGGTGTATGTGACTTCTCTGTTACTGCGGTAAAACACCACAAGACGACCGATAGAAGGAAGAGTTTGTCTGGGCTAGTGGTTCCTGGGAGTTAGAGTCCGTGATGGTGGAGACTTGACTTGAGCAGGAAGCCAAGGCCTCACATCCTGAACACAAAACAGAGTGCGCTGAAAATGCCATGAGGCTTTGAAACTTCAAAACCAGCCCCCAGCACACACTTCTTCCAATAAGTCCACTCACTGCTGAGTCTTCAGAAACAGTGCTGTCCCCTGGGGACCAGGTGTTCACTGGGGGGGGGGGGCATCTCATTCAAATATCACACCAGCCCCCAGCACACACTTCCTCCAATAAGTCCACTCACTGCTGAGTCTTCAGAAACAGTGCTGTCCCCTGGGGACCAGGTGTTCACTGGGGGGGGGGACATCTCATTCAAATATCACACCAGCCATGCTTGCTTTTGCTGACCACTACTTTCTCCCACTCATCTAGTGGACTCTGTCTCCTTGTTACTTAATTTTTCTTGAGATGGAGTCTCCCTGTATAACCCTTGCTGGCCTAGGACTTGCTATATAGATCAGATTGACCTCAAACTCACAGAGATCTGCCTACCTCTGCCTCCCAAGGGCTGGGACTAAAGGTGTTGCACCACCACCCACAGCTCCTTGTTATTCTTTAAAATACATAGTATAGGGGCCATCAAGCCAGTAAAGGCTCTTAGAGCACATGCCTGGCAACCTGAGTTCAATTCTCAGAATCCATATAAAGGTGGAAAGTGAGAAGTGACTCCACAAAATTGTCTTCTGACCTCCACAGTCATGCCATGGCCCAGGTGTCCAGCCATCACACACACACACACACACACACACACACACACACACACACACACACACACTAGGTTTGTCAGGTACTGGAGATGGACACCAAGGCCTCACATGTTAACCAAGCATTCTACCAACTAGTTACAGCCCTATCCTGTTTTGTTTTGTTTTTTAATCTTTAAAAATATTTGTTATTTTTTTCACATGTCTGAGTGTTTGCCTGCATGTGTGTCTGTCCAGCCTCTATGGGCACTAGGCACACATGTAGTTTGCAGATATACATGCAGGCAAAACAGTTGGTAGGGTGCTAGTATGGTAGCTGTGAGACCCCCTTCTCTGGGAAAAAAAGAGCAGGCCCCTCAGGCATGGTAGCACACTCCCATAATCCTCAAACAAGGGAGGTAGAGACAAGAGGATTCAGAGTTAATGGTTAGCCCTGGCCCTGGAGTGAATTCAAGGCCAGTCTAAGCTACGACGAGACCCTGTCTTAAAGAAAGAAAGAAAGAAAGAAAGAAAGAAAGAAAGAAAGAAAGAAAGAAAGAAAGAAAGAAAGAAAGAAAGAAAGAAAGAAAGAAAGGAAGGAAGGAAGGAAGGAAAGAAGGAGGAGGGAGGGAGGGAGGGAGGGAGGGAGAGAGAGAGAGAGAGAGAGAGAGAGAGAGAGAGAGAGAGAGAGAGAGAGAAAGCTGCTGAGTCCCAATCTCTGATCTGGTTGTCACAAGGAAATGTCACTCTCCATGTTGACTCAGAGGTTATGAGAATAGGATGCCTCTCTTTCCTTTGGCCAGCACTTACTTGCTTAATATTTAACGATCTTCGTGAGCTTTAGTGCAGCAAAGCTTTCTTTTCTTTTCTTTTCTTTTCTTTTCTTTTCTTTTCTTTTCTTTTCTTTTCTTTTCTTTTCTTCAATACAGCATTCTTAACTAACAAAATGGTTTTTCTTTGAGAGGGAGGAAGGATTATAGGAGCCAGAGGGGTTGAGGACACCATGAGAACATGGCCCACTGAATCAACTAAGCAAGTCTCACAGGGTTTTACAGAGACTGAAGAGACAATCAGCATGTCTGGTGACATACTAGATCTTCTGCATATATGTTGTGGTTGTGTAGCTTGTTGGGTCTTGTGTGTGTGTGTGTGTGTGTGGTGTGTGTGTGTGTGTGTGTGTGTGTGTGTGACTCCTAACAGTGAGGGTGGGGGTGTCTCTGACTCTTGCCTGCTCTTGGGACCCTTTTCCTCCTACTAGGTAGCCTCACCCAGCCTTGATATGAGGGTCTGTGCCTAGTCTTATTGCAACTTGTTACGCTGTGTTAGGTTGATATTCCCTAGAGGCCTGCTCTTTTCTGAAGGGAAGTGGAGTAGAAGTGGATCTGGAGGAAAGGGGAGGTGTTTAGGGGACTGGGAGGAGTGAAGGAAGGGAAAATTGCAGTCAGGATGGAATGTATGAGAGAAGAATTTTAAAAAAAGAAAGGGAAAAAGAAAACAAACTGGCTGTGGCTTTGATTTACCGCTGTCTCACACATTTCTCATCTGTTCTTTAAAATGGGATTGTGGCCAGGCAGTGGTGGCACATACCTTTCATCCCAGCACTCGGGAGGCAGAGGCAGGTGGATCTCTGTGAGTTCAAGGCCAGCCTAGTCTACAGAGTGAGTTCCAGGACAGCCAGGGCTACACAGAGAAACCCTGTCTCAAAAAACCAAAAAAAAGGGGGGGGGGGCGGGGGGCTGGGGAGGTTGTAAAGTAAACTAGCTATTTTCATTTAAAAAAAGTTTTTTCTTTTTCTTCATTCCTCAGGCATTCCTCGCAGCACAGTATAGTATTTTTAGGAGCTGACACAGATTGAGTCCCTGAGAACAAAGAGCTTTAACTGCCGTAAAGAAGGACACTATCATACCTCAACCCAAGATTTTGTTTGTTTTATTCTTTTGAGAGAGGGTCTCATGGGGGTCTAGCCCAGGCTGTCTGGGAACTCACGATATATACTAGGCTAGCCTGGAACTTGTAGTGATCCTCCTGCCTCAACTTTCTAAGAACTAGAATTATAGATGTGTCCCACGCTAAAGTTCTTAAACAAGTACATAATGAACCACTCTCTTCCTCCTCTTTGTCTTCTCTCCTCTTCCTTCTCTTCTTCAACAGGGTTTTCCAATGTAACCTAGGCCGGCTGTAACTCCTGATCCTCCTGCCTAAATCTCCTGAGTGTTGGGCTATAGATGTGCACCTGCCCAACTTTTCACAGTGACGGTCTAACTTGTGTCTTTGGAGATGCTGCAATGGTGGTACGCTTTGGAAGGTTCTCCCTAGAAAGTCTTTCGACAATTCAGGCTTGAGTATCCCTTGTCTGTGGAATTAGATGTTTGTTTCAGATTTGAGATTATTTGTATATGCATGATGAGATACCTTTGGGAACACCCAAATCCAAATGTGAAATTCATTTATGTTTCTACACCTGATAAATGTAGCCTGCTGGTGATTTTGTTGTTGTTGTTTTTTGTTTGTTTGTTTGTTTGTTTCCAGACAAGGTTTCTTTGTATAACAGCACTAGCTGTCCTGGAACTCTGTAGTCCAGGCTGGCCTCGAACTCACAGATATCCACCTATCTCTGCCTCCCGAGTGCTGGGATTAAAGGCGTGGGCCACCGCCGCCACTGCCACCACCACCACCACCACCACCTGGCTACCTGCTGGTGATTTTATACGATATGTTTGGTGTGCCATCCCTCAGATTGCAACCATCACGAGGTTAGGGGTAGACTGTTCCAACTGTGGTGTCACACCAGTGCTCAGAGTTTTCAATTTCAAAGTCATTTCAGATTTTCATTCACAGTTTTTGGATTTCAGCTGGCCAACCCGTGTTTCTTGTACAATGAAGTGAGGCTGGCCGTAGCCGTTATAACCTGTGCTTTATTTCCTTCTTCACGCAGTACGAGCATTAAGTACTCACACGCAGGAGAGACAGATGGCTCCAGACTCCTCGTTATCTGTGACGTTGCCCTGGGGAAGTGTATGGACTTATTCAAGAAGGATTTTTCTTTAACTGAGGCACCACCGGGCTATGACAGTGTGCACGGAGTTTCGGAAATGGTGTCTGTCCCTACAGACTTTGAGGTATTTTATTTCAGGAGACACACAGACCCAGGGTAATGGGTCAGTAGCCAAGCCCTTGCCTAGCACTTAAAATCAGTCGGGCAAACAAACAAACAAAAAGCCAAAACAGACAAAATGGGCCTCAAATGTGCAAAGACCAGCCCCAGAGGGTTGCTTCTATTTTTATCAAATATATTTCCATGTAAGTCATGCCCAGCCATCCACCACCCAAATCCAGTCTTTGCTAAATTAACAAATAGGAGTTTATGCTTCTCTGGGAACATCTGGCTGCTCTTCTCTGTGCTTATTTATCTCTTATCGATTCCCATTTGCTCTAGGATGACGAATTTGTTGTTTATAAAACTAATCAAGTTAAAATGAAATACATTGTTAAATTTTGCATTCCTGGAGATCAAGTAAAGGACTTCCATCCTTATGAAAATACTGAATTAGAGGAACCCAGAGCTGAGCCTTCAAATGTTTCAAAGGTTGAAGGTAAGACAAGTTCTTTGAGCTCTCTTTTTATGAGATAATATAAAATGGATTTTTTGCCGGGTGGTGATGGTGCACACCTTTAATCCCAGCACTCGAGAGGCAGAGTCAGGCGAATCTCTGTGAGTTCAAGGCCAGCCTGGGCTACCAAGTGAGTTCCAGGAAAGGTGCAAAGCTACACAGAGAAACCCTGTCTCGAAAAACCAAAAAAAAAAAAAAAGGATTTTTTTTTTTTTTTCAAAAACAGTTATATTCATTTTTGGTAAGCAGCATCTATGACCTCCTTTTTTCATTGTACCTTTTTTCTTGAACATATAAAAACCAAGATGCTTAAGAAAGATTACGTGATCTCAAACCCCCGCCTTGTCACTGGCATGCCTAAGTTGCCTTGTTCTTGGGGATGGCCTAATAATGCAATTCATTTTAGAGGTCTCTGTTTTTTGTTGCTATAGCAAAATACTAGATGTGTTATAAAGAAAAAATGTTTGTAATATTTGCTTATGTGTGTGTTGTGTGTGTTTGTGTGTGTCTGTGTGGATGCAGGTGTAGAGGTCAGAGAACAACATGCAAGGATTTTCCTCTTTTCACCTGTAGGCCCTGGGGATTGGACTCAGTAGGCAGGAGGGGCTTGAGTTCCAGGGCCTCTTAGACTACATACATAGCAAGCCTCTGTCTCAAAACAAACCAAAACAGGAAGGGCTTGTCTGGCTTACAGTTTTAGAGGTTCAGGGGCCTGGTGCTGCCATCAGCTTGGCTCTGATGTGGACATCAAGGCAGATAGTCTCACAACAGAAACATGGGCAAGAGGGAGAGATCACCCCATGAGACAGTCAGCCAGAGTAGGAATGAGACCAGCAGCAAACTCCCACTAGGTCCTACTTTATAAAGGTTCTGTCCACCCCGAAACATCACACCCTGGTGACTAAGCTTCTAACACATGAACCTTTAGGAGATGAACTATATCCTGTGGTGATATTGTGTTCCCCAAAATATTGTGCACCCTAAAAAACTTATCTAGGGTCAGAGAACAGAACAGCCACTAGATATAGAGGCCAGAAAATGGTGGCACACACGCCTTTAATCCTAGCATTCCAGAGGCAGAGATCCGTCTGGATCTCTGTGAGTTCAAGGCCACCACTGGAAAAAGCCAGGTGTGGTAACAAGAGCCTTTAATCCCAGGAAGTGATAGCAGGAAGCAGAAAGGTATATAAGGTGTGAGGACCAGGAACTAAAGCTGGTTAAGCTTTTAGGCTTTTAGCATCAGTTCAGCTGAGATTCATTCTGGATGAGGACACAGAGGCTTCCAGTCTGAGGAAACAGGATCAGCTGAGGAACTGGCAAGGCTGAGGAAGCTGTGGCTTCTTCTGCTTCTCTGATCTTCCAGCATTCACCCCAATAGCTGGCTCCGGGTTTGTTTTTATTAATAAGACCCTTTAAGATTTGTGCTACAATATCCAAATACAATATCCATATAATGAGGTCAGAGTACTATAGTAAAGGTGGATAATATTAGCAGATGTGGCTATAGAGTCAGGAAGCTTGTGTTGACTGTGACTCCCACTTAGCAAGTGGCATTTTCTTGGACATTTGACCTCTCAGATGGGCATAAGCACATGTTCTTGTTAAATGTTGCAATAAGGATGAATGAGAAAAGAGAAAGAGGCCCACAAATTGTAATGCACACTTAGGTCAAATAGCAGAAAACACAAATTTCCTGGAAGACCATGGCCCCTATAACATCACCTAATAAAACAGTGAAAACAGGACTGGAGAGATGGCTCAGCAGTTAAGAGCACTGGCTGTTCTTCCAGAAGTCCTGAGTTCAGTTCCCAGCAACCACATGGTGGCTCACAACCATCCGTAATGAAATCTAGTGCCCTCTTCTGACCTGCAGGTGTATATGCAGACAGAACACTGTATACATAATAAATAAATAAATCTTTAAAAAAAAAAAACAGTGAAAACATGTTAGAAGCCAGCCATGATGGTACATGCTTATAATCCCAGCACCTGGGAGCTTAGGGAGGATGCTTGCTACAAGTTTGAGGCTTGCCAGGGCTACACAGCAAGACCCCCACCTCCCCACCCCCAACAATACCCCTCCCCCAAAGCTAGCACTTCTATTGACAACCAAGTTTGTTTGGGTTTGTTAGTTTGTATGTCTGTTGTGATGCTAGGGACTGATCCAGATGCTTGGACATGCTGAACAAGCACTCCACCACTGAGCCCCACATCCAAGGGCTTTTTCATTTGTCCTTTTTTCCTTTATTTCTTTCCTGTGCTAAGGATTGAGCAAAGAGCCTCATACATGCTAGCCAAGTAAGTGCTCTGTTACTGAGTTACATCCCAGCCCTTTTCACTTTTATTTATTTTTGACACAAGGTTTTTAAAGTTGCCTAGGCTGCCCTTGCACTCACTCTGTAGTCTACACAGGCTCTGAATTTTTCATTTCTCTTCCCTCAGTCTCATGAAGGATAACAGGTCTCTATACCTTCTTAGTTGGGGTTTTCTATTGCTGTGAAGAGACACCATGACATTGGTGTCTTATAAAGGAAAACATTTAATTGGGGGCTGGCTTACAGTTTCAGAGGTTTGGTCCATTATCATCATGGTGGGAAACATGGCAGCATGTAGGCAGACACAGTGCTGGAGAAGGAGCTGAGAGTTCTACATCTTGATCTGCAGGCAGCAGGAAGTGAACTGTGTGCCATACTGAGTGTAGCTTGAGCATAGAAGACCTCAAAGCCCACCCCCACAGTGACACACTTCTTCCAACAAGGTCACATCTAATCCAACAAGGCCACACCTCCTAATGGTGCCACTCCTTTGGGGGTCATTTTCTTTCAAACCACCACCCTATCCAAATCATTTTTTTAATTGGAAATGTATGCATTCAGATCTGTTGAAGGAGATACTGCTAAATTTTTCACGAGGAGTCATTAAACAAACTGTCTAACAAGACATTGCCTATTTATAGATAAATAGCCATATCTGTATTTTTATATCAGTTAATAAAGGATATTAATTTTTTATTTGTTTGCTTTGAGACAGGGTCTCACTATGTATCCCTGGCTGACCTGGAGCTCATTAAATAAACCAGGTTAGCCTGGAACTCGTAGAGATCCTTCAGTCTCTGCCTCCCAAATTCTGGGATTCAAGATGTGCACCAGCCCATAATTTTTCAGTATGCTATAGTAGTTTGATTTAGACTTCCTTGGACTGAAAACTCTAGTTTCATTTTGCTCCAAAAGCCATTTTGGCACAATGAATGATAGTGACTGATCAATTCAAGTGCTAATCAGGGAATACACATAGCTAAGTTTGAATTTCGCTATGCTTACTGAGACCGTCTGTCTCAAGACCTCTGTATCTATGTGTGTGTTTAAATGTAAGTCTTTCAAGTAATATACAATTCTAGACTTCAAGATGATGCTTCAAAGCCTCAAGTTTTAAAAGGCAGAAATAGAAAAACTAACGTTTGAGAATGCATGTAATCTCAGCAGGCGTGAGGAAGATCAGCTCCCTCTTTTTCCCCAGAGCATTCTTGAGTAGGGAGAAATGAGGAATTTGTAGATAGAAATATAGAGGAGACAGACTGACAGAAACACAAGATAGCTCGGGAGGGCCTGGGTCAAAACCCACCAGCCCTTTCTGTCTCTACTAAAGGACTTTTATTTGTTTTGTTTTTTTGTTTTTGTTTTTGTTTTTGTCGGAGCTGAGGACCAAACCCAGGGCCTTGCCTAGCAAATCCTGAGCTAAATCCCCAACCCCCTAAAGGACTTTTAAAGGAATGCCAAGGGGTGGAGCAAAAGACCTCCCCCCAGCACAGCCAAGTGCAGACCATTCCAGACACCTGGTGACCATGCATGTGGTCCAGACAGCCCCTAATGCAGCCCTGCTGTGTAAAGCAAGTTCAGATCTCACTAGGAAGCTTTTGTGGGCTACCACACAGGCGGAGAGACAGGAGGATCAGAATTTCCTCCATGTTCAAGGTCCCTGCTAATGTGTATAGGTGCCCGCAGAGGCCAGAAGAAGACATAGAATCCCCTGGAGCTGGAGTTAAAAGCAGTTGTTTTGAGCCCCCATGTGAGTGCTGGGACTCTTCAGAAGAGCAGAAAGTGCTCTTAATTACTGAGCCCTCTCTGCAGCCCCCTCTAAGTGTTTTAAAGTTTTTGTTAGTGATCTTTCACTTCCTTAGGTTTATTCCAGGATGGTGGTGGGTTTGAAGCTGTTAGAAATGGGATTGTTTCCCCCAATTTCTTTCTCAACATGCTTGTTATTGGCATATACAAAAGCTACAGATTTTTCTATTTTAATTTTTAATCCTACCTCTTTGTTCAGTATGTTTTATCAGTTCTAAGGATTTTCCGGTGGGGATTTGGGGTTTTTATAGAGAATCATAGTGTCCGCAGTAAGGGTACGCTGGCTCTTCTCTTTCCCATTGCATCCCTTTTGTTGTGTCTCCCATCTGCTGCTCTGGGTGTGACTCTCAGCACTGTACCGAGTAAGAGCGGAGAGAGTGGACACTTCCTGTCTCGTTCTTGACTTGAGTGGAAATGCTTTGAGCTTTTGCCTAGATAATATAATGGTACTATAGACTTGGTGTATATAGCCTTTATTATGTTGTGATATGCTCCTTCTATTCTGAGTTTCCTATGGACTTTTATCATAAAAAGGGGTTGGGTGCTGTTGAATGCCTTTTCTGTATCTGTCCAGATGACAGTGTGCTTTCTGTTCTTGAGGCCATTTATGTGATTATGCTTGTTGATTTACATAGGTTGGATCATCCCTGGAAATATTTTGTTAGGAATTTTTTTGTGGCTGTGTCCATTGGGGAGATTGGGATACAGTTTTCTTTGCTGTCGTTGTGTGGCTCTGGTACCAGGATACACAGTCCATAAGGGTTTGGAAGTGTTTTCCCTTTCCTGTTTTATAGAGTAGTTTGAGAAGTATGGCTATTTGTTTTTCTTTGAAGGTCTGGTAAACTCAGCAGGGGATACATCTGGGCCTGAGCTTTTTAAGTTATGAAATATTTAATTGCTGCATCATTCTTTACTTCTTATAGATCTCCTTAAATTATATATCTAATCTTGGTTTAAATTTGGTCAATCGGGAGCTGGAGAGATGGTTCAGGGGTTAAGAGCACCAACTGTTCTTCCAGAGGACCCAGTTCTGTTCTCAGCAGCCACATGGCAGCTCACAACTGTCTGTAACTCCAGTTCTAGAGGATACAATGCTCTCTCTGGCCTCCACAGGCCAGGAACACACCTAGTGTACAGACACAGATACAGGCAAAACACCCATACACAAAGATGAAAATGTTCTTAAAAGTTTGGTAGATTATATACACCTAGAAATTCATCCATTTCTATGTAGGTTTTTTCAAATTTAGTGGCATGAATTTTTTAAGGTATATCATAATGGCTTTGAATTTGATTAGTAACTGTTATAATGACTCTCTTTCATCACTAATTTTTATTTGAGTTTTTCTATCTTTCTTCTGGTTAGTTTGTCTATCTTTACAAATATCAGAAAAATTAAAGGATTCCGTGTTTTCTATCTTATCACAGTGGAAGAGAACTATTCATCAGAGGGATAGAGAGATGGCTTAGCGCTTAAGAGTACTGGCTGCTCCTCCAGAGGGTCTGGATCCACTTCCTAGCATCCACATGGCAGCTCACAACCATCTGAAACTCCAGTTTCAGGGGATCCTACACCCTCTTGTGGCCTCTGTGGGCATCAGGCACATACTTGATACATAGACATACGTGCAGGCAAAACACCTATATACATAAAATATAAAATTTAAATAATTTAAAAATAGAAGCAGACAGAAAACAAGAAAATACAAAGAATCAATGAAGCAAAGAGGTGGTTTTTGGAAAGAAGAAAGATTTAGGTCCTACTTTGGTCTTCAACACAAATAAATATTAAATAATTAAAAAAAGTATTAGAGTGTGTGTGTGTGTGTGAGCGCACACGCGCGCATGTGTGCACGTGTGCGGGGACATGCACACATGTGGAGATCAGGAGACAATCCATGGTAAATAGTTCTTTCCTTCCCACATGGGCCCTGGGGATCAAAGTCAAGTTGTCAAGCTTGAGAGCACATGCCTTCACTCAATAAGCTAGCTCACCAGCCCAATCAAATACTTCTTTAATGAAATAAAAAAGGAGAAATGTATTTGAGAGTTCATTCCTCCCTGGGTTTAATTTCATAACCGAGTGTTAAAAACTACAGTGGCTTTGAGTGTCGCTCATTTGGTAGAGAGCTTGCTTCATCTGTGTGAAGCCTGGGTCCAACCCTGAGCACTGCCAGCCCAAAAGCAAAAAGACAAACATGTGATAAAGGAACAGCTGGATGTGTCAGCACACACCTGTCATCCCAGCACCTGTGAGGCCGAGGGAGGCAGGCAGCTCTCCTGTGGAGAGCAGATGAGGCTAGCTCCATAGGGAGATCTCACGTTAAACAAAAAAAACTCACAGAATACTGTGAGTATAATACTATTTTTCCATCTTTTCCTAACTATAAAGTCTAAACAATGGAGTAGGTAATAGGGATGAAGGTGATACCAACAGAGACGTAGCCGTTTTAAAGCTGACGTGTCTGTGAGTTGCAGATTTCCAGTTACCAGACATCAAGCCCTTCACCAACGTCAAAGCTGGCCTCCAGGACGCATCTGCCAATTCTGTCCCTCTTGAAAGTGTTCACATCAAAGGAAGAATAATAGACTTTGTAGCCCAGGTATGCTTTTTGTGGTTTTATGACAGGTAATTAAATGAATATAAATTATATAAGAATATAAATGAGAATTTGGTTGCAGTTATATGAACTAAATGAAATATACATTGAATACATATGTCACTTGTTTAAGGAATAATGGAAGGGAAATTTTTTTAAATTAATTATTTAATACAAACACATGTTTTTTTTCCTAATTTTCTATCTGTAGTTGGTTGATTCCATCATGGAATTGGCATCTGCAGACACAGAAGACCAATTGTCTATTATTCTAAAATCTACTCATTAAACACATTTTCCACTTACATTTTTAGCTTCTTATGGACTTATTGGGCATGGCCCCATCATAGGGCCAGGAATGTCCCCAGCCTCATGACACTTGGGAGGTAGCAAAATTCTTATCATGAGAGGGGCTTTTTGACTTCTACTCTGGTCAGGTGTATATAACTATCTAAATATGCAGCTGGTGCCCTGGGTCATGTGGCATGAACAGTCCCTTGTGGTGGTAGGAAACCCCAGAAACCAGGCTTGTGAATTTGGAGGGCATGTTGAAAATTTAAGGGATTTAAACGGTGGCCAGTGGTCCACACCTGTTATCCTAGCACTTGGGAAGCGAAGGAAGGCAGGAGGGTCCTGAGTTCAAAGCCAGCTTCAGGTTCAAGTTCATGACCAGTCTGGGCTGCATGTGACCCTATCTGAAAAAACCAAAACAAAACAAAAACATTTTAGGAAATAAGTGTGTATAATTATTTTCACTAGCTGTTCTTGCAAATGTTCCATGTGATTTTATCAATTATGCAGAGTTTTTTTCCCCTTCCTCTTTCAGGTCGTTGTGTTTCAGACATACACAAATCAAAGTCACGTGCCTATTGAGGCCAAATATATCTTTCCTTTGGATGACAAGGCAGCCGTGTGTGGCTTCGAGGCATTCATCAACGGGAAGCACATAGTAGGGGAGGTAAGAAGAGAAAGCGCAGGTCCCCATGTTCCCAAATCTCCATCATCTGAGTACCCATGGCTGTAAGGTTGGGAAATTAAACCCAAAACACTCTTTGAAGAGTGGCCTCATACAGGCAGCCTCCACCGTCCCTCCCTAACCAACGCCATTCTCTGTTTACAAAGTCTTTGTTTAGGTAATTTAAACAAAGAAAGTTAATTCCTTTTTGTCTTTCTTTTTTTAAAAAGAATTATTGTGTTTTTATTTGTCTGTGCGCATATGCATGCCACAGCCTGTGTGGAGGTCAGAGGAAGACTTGCAGGGGTCGATTAAAGGCATGTGTCACCTTGCCTGGCCATTTCTTCCACATGTGGGTCCCAGGGACTGAATTCCCATCATTCTGCTTGTGACACAGGCCTCTTCCACCGAGCCACCTGCTAGCCACAGAGGGAATTATTTCAGTGTCCAAAGTCAGAGAGACTGAGGAGGACACAGAGACAGACAGAGGAGGACACAGTGACAGACAGGAGGACACAGTGACAGACAGAGGAGGATACAGTGACAGACAGAGGAGGACACAGACAGACAGAGGAGGACACAGTGACAGACCGAGGAGGACACAGTCACACAGGCTGTCCCAGCCCCCGGGAGGCTGTGACAGGGGTTGAGAGAAGTCTTGCTAATACAGTGAGCTACAGGCAGCCTGGACAACACAGTGTAAAGCAGGCACAGTTGAAAAAAATCACTACATTAAAAAGGTAAGTAAAATACACTTCTTTGTCCTAGTTTTGTCTAGGCCTCAATAAACATTTGTGTCATTTTCCATATTAAAGTCTGAAGCCACTCTTCCTATTGTAGACGAATTTCTAAACAGTCTTATTAAATAAGAAACACAGGGGGGCTGGAGAGATGGCTCAGAGGTTAAGAGCACTGGCTGTTCTTCCAGAGGTCCTGAGTTCAATTCCCAGCAACCACATGGTGGCTCACAACCATCTAGTATGAGATCTGGCTCCCTCTTCTGGCCTGCAGGGATAACATGCAGGCAGAACATTGTATACCTAATAAATAAATAAATAAATCTTTAAAAAAAAAAAAAAAAAAAAAAAAAAAAAAAAAAAAAAGAAACACAGAGCCAAATACAAAAGTACAAGCCATAGAGATCAGAGCCGTAACCGTCAACTAACCTTAGCTCACCACGTCGCCGTAGCTTCCCAAGAGAACCTCTTCCTGTCTAACCTGCACCTTTATTGCCTTCCTGTTCTGCCTTCTCATTGGCTCTAAGCCCAGCCACATCACTTCCTCGTCACTGCCTGTCTATACAGACCTCTAGGTCTCTATGGTTGATACTGGGATTAAAGGCGTGTGTTACCACACTTGGCTGTGTCCTTGAACGCACAGAGACTCTGCCTGCCATGTGATTGGATTAAGGGCATGGGCTACCACCGCCTGACTTCTGTTTATGACTATGACCTCTGATCTCCAGGCAAACTTTATTTTTTAACATACAAATAAAATACCACGTTTCAGCACAAATAAAATATCACCACATCCTACAATAAACATTCAAAAGTCTTTCCCAAACTTGGGCATGGCACCTCACACCTGTGACCTCAGCAGAGGCAAGAGGATTATTGCAAGTTCCTTTTTTTTTTTTTTTTTTTTTTTTCGAGACAGGGTTTCTCTATAGTTTTGGTGCCTGTCCTGGATCTCACTCTGTAGACCAGGCTGGCCTTGAACTCACAGAGATCTGCCTAGCTCTGCCTGGGATTAAAGGCATGTACCACCACCACCTGGCGATTGTTGCAAGTTCAAGGACAGTCTGGGGTACTTGGTAAATTACAGGCTAGTCTAATACAGAGTGAGACTTTGTCTGAAAAAAATCAAAACAAACAAAATCATCATCATAATTGTCTTTTCCAGATAAAGGAGAAGGAAGAAGCCCAGCAGGAATACAGAGAGGCTATCAGCCAAGGCCACGGTGCTTACTTGATGGACCAGGACACTCCGGTACAGCTCATTATTCATCCAGTAGCCAGTGTATTATGGGAAATTATTTGAAATAGGAATCCATAATCGGAACCAAGATCGTTTACAGTACTCCGGGCTTATAAGATCTCTTGTAAATGCCACACATGGTACCACACACCATAATCTCAGCACTCGAGAGGTAGAGGCAGGAGAATTGCTACAAGTTCCAGGCCCACCTGTTCTACATAGTGAGCTCTAGGCTGTGCAGAGCTACCTAGCAAGACCTTGTCTGAAATGCACTAACAAAAATCCCTTAGAAGTAAAGGAGGCCAAGCCAGCCCTGTGAGTTGTCTAAACAAAAGCGGAGATGAACTCGGTGCTGTAGGAACAGGAAGAGCTGGGACTACCACTGGGCACTGGCTTGCCAGAACTGATGGCACACATTTGGAGTACATGACTTTCACCCCAACTGTAAAATATATTTATGTTTTTCCCAGAACTAAACTCACCTATCAACGTGTCCAATTTTCACCAAGTTATAACCCAGAAGGCATTCCTGTAAGAGCTTTTAGAAATTTCATGTTTGGTTGAGGAAAGAACACACTAAAGGTTAATGCAGATCTAAGGGATAAGTTGCTTTAATTTTTTTTTTTTTACATTTATTTATTCATTGTGCATGCGCACACACATTCACAACGCAGCATGCAGAAGTTGAAGGACAGTTTTCTGGAGTTAGTTCTCTCTTTCTACCACGTAGGTCCAGGAAACTGAACTCAGGTCATCAGCTTGGTGGCTGGCTAGTGCTTTTACCATCACACCAACCCATTTCTGGCCCCCATTCATACACTTTAAGGATCGGCACTGTGAATTCTTTAATAATTCCCCTGTGTTGTTTTAGCTCTTTCCTACAGGTGGATGTACTTAATGTCAAAAGCAGTAATTTAGGGCTGGTGAAGTAGCAGGTAGAAGTGTCCGCTGTGCAGGCTTGACACCCTGAGTTGGATCCCCAGAACCCTCGTAAAGGTAGCACGAGAAAATGGATTTCCTCTGTCCACTGTCATCTGACCTCCACATGTATATATGGAAGGCAGTGCTCATATATCCACACCATAGCACACACATGCCCACAGTCACACACAGTTCATGCCCACCCATACTCACACACTTAATGCCACACATACATACATCATGCATACACAGACTCAATAAGTTTAAAAACAAACAAAATAGTACTAACACTTAATCCTACATTAATCATTAATCTTCTACTCTTCTAATCTAAATGTGTTAAATTTTTATCATAGAGATAGAATGGCAAGTGTACTTAGAGATGTTGAGATGAGCTCCTTAGATATCAGGAAAAAAGGTGTATCTAGAACTGGGCACATACTGTTACAGAATTGACATGCCTTCCCAGTGAGAACTCACTCCAGCACTTAGAGGTGAGTAAGGAGTGTGTGACCGGTCTGGCTAATGCACAACAGAGAACCGTCCCTGAACAGAACTCACATCAGCTTATGTAGTTTCACAGCCCCACGTTACACTTTGAGTCATTAAGCATGTTTCACAGAGACAAAAATTCCAAGGTTTGGCTGTTTGGTCAAATGGGGAGATTTACAACGTAAAATACTGCCATAGTCATCCCAAGATACAGCAGGGCTGCTTCTCCCAGGCAGCTGTCAACCAGGGTTGTCCTGTTTCCTGTTTGCCTGGCAGAGTTATGCCCTTCCTGATAGTGAGAGCTGGGGGCGCTCCTTTAGTTAAATTCTACTTTGTGATACCTCATAGTTCCTGAACAGTCTTAGTAGATGCTTTATAATTCACTTTGTTATTCTCGGTTTCTCCTGTGTCAGTAGCTCTGGTGGTAGAGTGTTTGCATGAAGCCCTGGGTTCCCTGCAGCGCCAGACAAACCAGGCATGGTGCAACACAACTGTGAATCTTAGCGTGAAAGAAGGCGGGGCCTCGGAAGTTCAAGGTCATCCTTGGCTGTGTAGTGAGTTTGAGGCCAGCTTAGGGTCTATGAGACTGTCTGGAAAGAAGGGAAGAAAGAGAAGAGAGCAAAAAAGAAAACGGGAAAGGAATGAAAGATACTTCTTATTCTTCCATCTTTGCTGCTCATTGGGTTGCCGGCTTCTACAATAATTACCAGCAGTCCATTCAAAGACTGTTAAGTACTTTAAAAAGTGCGATCATAAGCTTACCCTTTAGTGAGCGTAAGCTTAGGGCGAGCTGAATGCTGCTGTCTACACCCACTCAGGAGCTGGTGCCAATTGGCACCAAGGTCAAAAAAAGCCACAGGTCCCTCAAGGGAGGGGTTGGATGGAGACACCCGTGTGGCCAAGTGCAAAGTGTGTGCCTGCAGCGTGGAGTCCCTTGAGCACTTTCCCAGTGGCCACCCTCTCCCCGTCCCCATCACTAGTGAATTGCTCCAGAGTTCCCCATGACACTAGCAATGGTATATCACCACTTTCTGAGGAAGATCTTGGCTGGTTGTCTCTGAGTCACTCTAGTGATACAAGGAATGAACTAGCAGAGAGTGGATATGCTTCTCTGAGTCACTCTAGTGATACAAGGAATGAACTAGCAGAGAGTGGATGTGCTTCTCAGTCGCTGTTTGTATTTCAGGATGTTTTCACTGTTAGTGTTGGAAACTTACCCCCTCGGGCGAAGGTTCTCATCAAAATCACCTACATCACGGAACTCAGCATCCAAAGCCCTGTGGCCATCTTCTTCATGCCTGCCACTGTGGCGCCCTGGCAACAGGACAAGGCTTTGAATGAGAACCTTCAGGTGGGTGTGGGTAAGATGAGATTTGATGGAAGCCAGGTATAGCACGCTTTTAATCCCAGCACTTGGGAGGCAGAGGTGGGCAGATTTCTGTGAGTTCAAAGCCAGCCTGATCTACAGAGGGAGTTCTAGGACAGCCAGAGCACCATAGTGAGACTCTGTCTCAAAAAGCCCATATATATGTATATAGTGGTGGTGGGCGGGTTCAGGAGAGATGGCTCAGTGGTTTAAGAGCACTTGCTGCTATTGCAGAAGACCTGGGTTCAAATCCCAGCACCCTTGTGACAGCTAAGACATGTCTGTAACCAGAGGATTCAGCGCCCTCTTCTGGCTTTCTCAGGCACTGCACTCATGCACCTTACTCCGCACGCATATGCAAGCAAAACACCTATACACATAAAATATAAAAATAAATCTTCAAAAAAAGAAAAAAAATCTTTGTGGCAATGGTCAGAGGTGTTCCTGACACAGCTGAATGTTAGAAGTTAATGTCACCTCCTGACCCAATGCCGTGTGTCACGGCGTGGAAATGAGACTCTCGGTGCTGTCTGCTGTGCATGGCTGATCACCGCAGTACCCTAAAAGCTTACTGGAAATTCTATTATTCACATATGCTTTTCTTCTAACAGGATACAGTGGAGAAGGTCTGTATAAAGGAAATAGGGACAAAGCAAAGGTTAGTACTACAATATGAATCCCGTGGATTACCTCATGCAGTAGGCATGGGCTGTATAGCTTCGATTTTCATTTACAATGGCTGGAGAGGCTGGGAGGTCGGTTCAGTGCTAGACTGTGTGTTCATACGCGTGGTTTGATTCTCAGTGCTACAGAAAGAAGAAAAATGATTTGAAACAACTGCAAGTGGGAATTTAAGATCTCGTACTAATATGACCTCTTCATTTTCGGTAGCTTCTCCCTGGCTATGTCCATTGAGATGCCCTACCACATTAACTTCATCTCCAGTGACACACACGAACTGAGACAAAAGGTCAGTGACTCCTCCTTTGACTTCTGGAGAGCTTCGTTTCCCACTCATTTTATCGTATCAAGAATATATGTACGTGGTATAAAAGGGAGCTAACTCGACATCGGCTTCCACAGAGGCCGCCAGTGTCCCTTGCTGCTCCCCAGGTTGGAGTCCAGCCGTCGCTTTGGATGTTTGAGCTGCTTCTCTGCCATTGCCTCGGGGCTGTAAATAATGATTCTCACTGTTTTGTCTTGATTCACCTGCTTCACGTAAGGATGGGAGGTAGCTCGGCTGTGATGCATTTGCCCAGCACGTATGAAGCTCTGGCTTTGATCCTCATTATTGGGGGTGGGGGGCAAGTTGCCTTTTGACATCCTTTTTGATAGGAGTATGTAAACAATGTTTGTCATTGAGCCAATACCACAATGGCATTTTATTTTTATATAAAGATTTGTTGCCAGGCAGTGATGGTGCACATCTTTAATCCCAGCACTTGGGAGGCAGAGGCAGGCAGATCTCTGTGAGTTCGAAGCCAGCCTGGTCTACAGAGTTAGTTCTAGGACAGCCAAGGCTACACAGAGAAACCCTGTCTCAAAAAAACAAAAAAAAAGATTTGTTTATTTTTATTTTCTGTGATGAGTATCTGCCTGTATGCATATATGTGTGCCACCTGAGTGCTGGTGCCCACTCTGGCCAGAAGACAGCATTGGATTCCCTGGAGCTGGCATTACAGATAGTTATGAGCCTCCATGTAGGTGCCAGAAACCAAACCCAAGCCCTCTGCAAAAGTGGTAAATGATCTTAACCACTGAGCCATCTTTCCAGCTCTGACATTGTGTTTTTTAACCGCTGTATAATATTTACTTTAAAAAGTACTCCCGGGCTGGGGATATAGCCTTGATACCAGACGCTAATCTTGAACTCCTGAGCCTCCTGCCTCAGTTGTCCAAATGCCGGAATCAGAATTGTGTGCCCCCTTGGCTCAGGCAGTGGTAGTGCACACCTTTAATCCCAGCACTCAAGGCAGAGGCAGGCCGATCTCTGCGTTTGAGGCCAGCCTGGTCTACTGAGTGAGTTCCAGGACAGCCAGGGTTATGCAGAGAAACCCTGTCTCAGGAAAGAAAAAGGAAAAAAAAAAAAGGTTGTGTGCCTGGCTTGAAGCTATGTTTAATATTTTTTCTTGTTTCCTGTGTATCTCCCTCTTTGAGTTTGTCCCCCCCCCCACGCTGGCTTTTTGTTTATTGTCTCCACATTCCACTTTGTGTCTTTCCCCCAAATGCCAGAAGTATGGGTAATTCTTTGTAGTCATCACTCAGACTAAGATCAAGACTATGGCCAGTTAAAATCAGGATGTTTGCAGATGAGCAGTAAAGGATGAATAAGAGGCTGGTGTTCAGAATGCTGACATAACCTTTCTCTCCCCTCCATGAAGCAGCCCTGTACTCTAGGCTTAATTCGCCCAAAGCTTCCTAGTCTAGGTTCTATGGCTGAATTCTCTTTGGTAATAAATCTCCGATTTCCCTTTGGGGTTGGGGGGGATGAAGAACAAATGACCTTGCTTGGTTTACCTGGGTTGAGAGGTTCCCAGGGCCTGAGCACTCGGTACAGTGTTCATTTACCAGGTTTGCTCAGTAACTGGTGTGTCCATGCTGTGAACCTTCCTTCCCTGGCTCCTCGGAGCTAATGGGCACATGGCAGATGCCTGTCTCACCTGGGTTAGCAATTGTATGGCTGAATCACCTACCACAACTTCACAATGATCCACCCTCCTAATATGCACTAACAACTTTCTTTGTTGCTATTCCCAGTCTGCTTGTGACCCCACATGTTTTTTTATTGATTCTCTTTCATTATGAGACCTTAGCTTTGTTGTTGTTGTTGTTGTTGTTGTTGTTTGTTGTTTGTTTTTCGAGACAGTGTTTCTCTGTGTTGCTTTGGTGCCTGTCCTGGATCTCGCTCTGTAGACCAGGCTGGCGTCGAACTCACAGAGATCCACCTGGCTCTGCTTCCCGAGTGCTGGGATCAAAGGCATGCACTACCACTGCCCGGCTTACAGAGGCTTATTCTTAATTGTAAATGCCTGGTCTTAGCTTGGCTTATTTCTAGCCAGCTTTTCTTAACTTAAATTATCCTATCTATCTTTTGCTTCTGGGCTTTTATTGTTCTCTATTCCTGTATATCTTTCTTTGTCTCTTACTTTGTAGCTTGCCATGGTGGCTGGCCCCTGGAGTCCCCTTCCTTCTCTGGTTCCTTCTTTTTTTTTTTTTTTCCCAGAATTCCCCTATTTATTCTCTCTGCCCGCCAGCCCCACCTATTCTTTCTCCTGCCTTGCTATTGGCCATTTAGCTCTTTATTAGACCATCAGGTGTTTTAGACAGGCAAAGTAACACAGCTTCACAGAGTTAAACAAATGCAACATAAAGGAATGCAACATATCTTTGCATTATTAAAAGAAATGTTCTACAGCACAAACAAATGTAACACATCTTAAAATAATACTCTCCAACACCTGTTAGCAATAAGTCAAGGTCAGCTCTGTGGCATACTGTTCAGTCTCCTGATATTTGCCATCAGTTTTTGCCAGTAGTATTGATCAAAGTAAGTCACATGGTCAAACCCATTGGCGAATTCAAGAGTACAGCAATAGATACCACTTCTAAATGGGGGAGCTCCTAAGTCACTGCAAAATGGTCAGTGTCCTGGAGTGGAGTCCTGTGGCCATTTTACGGTGTACTGTGTTGTCGTCATTATTTTAAAACTTATCATCTCCGTCTTCAAAAGCTGTTTCATATTTATAAATACATACTTTACAAAGTGTGATCCCTAGGTGTCTCATGAATCTTATGTTTTATCGTTCCAGGTTCTGATGATATGCTATGCTTTCTGCTATATGCAGATAAACGTACAGATCTGTGATCTTTAGATATAGAATTGTCTCAGACTTAACTAGAGTTGACTGTATAACTCCACCTGAGAGTTTCAGACACTTAGCCGATCTGATAGTGGTCATTAGTAACTTTGGAATGTATTACTGCAGTGTTGATTCATAATGGAGCTATGTAACTAATGCAGATACTTACCGCTTGGCAGGCCATTACAGACAGACAGGATGCTGTCATTCCCCTCTGAACTGTGTGTGTGTGCCTGTTCTCTTTTGCAGAGTACGGACTGTAAAGCTGTGATCAGCACTGTGGAGGGCAGCTCCCTAGACAAGAGCGGGTTTTCTCTCCACATTGGTTTGCGTGATGCCTATCTCCCAAGAATGTGGGTTGAGAAACATCCAGAAAAAGAAAGTGAGGTACGTTCCTTCTTACTTAGGAGTCAGAAACACTGCCAGATGTGCTAGTTCATTTAGGAAAGCTGAGGCAGGAGAATTACCACTAGTTCAAAGCATGCCTTGACTACATAGCAAGAAAACACCAACATACATATGTACATACATACATATGTACATACATACATACATATGTACATACATACATACATACATACATACATACATGAAATAGCTGAGCATAGTGCCTCATGCCTATTAATCCAGTGCTTGGGAAGTAGAGACAAGGGGAAATCAGGAATTTGATATTATCCTTACATACAAATTTAAGACCAGCGTGTGCTCTCTGAGACCTTGTCTCAAAAATATAATAATGATGATGATGATAATAGTAATAGAAGAGATACTGTATACTGAAAAAAATGTATGAATAAATATATTACTAAAGTTAGAATTTGTTTGTATCTTTCTATGTAGTTTAGGCTGGTCTTGAACTTTCTTTGTATCCCAGACTGGCCTTGAACTTGTGATCCTCTTGATTTAGTCTCCCAGGTGCTAGAAGTATAGGCATGTGCCACCCCATCCAGTGTTAATGGGGTGAGGGTAGCTCTTGGTCCTTGTCTCCTTGAAGGAAAGAAGACAGTCTAGAGGCATAGACAGTTTAACCAGTTTGTTTAGCAAAGCTAAGTAAAGCAAACACTCCAAAGAGGCTGAAGTGGGCTGCCCCAAAGGCAAGCAGTCCAGCCTTTTTTCATGGATTTTCAACAAGCTGCATGAACACTTACAAAGTGGGTGGTTTATTCGTGGGGTGAGGTGACCCTTTCCCTCCCAAATCATGGTGGATCAGACCTTCTTCTTGGGGCATTCTTCCTATGACCTTCTAGAAAAGCCCACAGGGTGAGTGGTACATAATCACAGTCTAAGTGATGTTACAAGGGTGGGGTCTTCTAAGGATGCAGACTCTACCTTAGTGCACATGAAATGCCTTGGTGCCTTAGTTTCTGATATAGCAGGAACAACCCGACTATAGCTTCAAGGATGTTTCACTGCATGAGGCATTTTATATGCCAGGAGACACAGCTACCAAGATACAGCTGGTATTCCTCAGTTACCGGGAACCCACATGGTGGAAAGAGAACTGACTTCTCCAAGTTGTCCTCCGACCTCCACATGAGGACATGTCATGTGTGTGTGCATATACACATGCACGCGCGCGCACACATACAAATATAGAAATAAGCCTGGCGGTGGTGGCGCACACCTTTAATCCCAGCACTCGGGAGGCAGAGGCAGGCGGATCTTTGTGAGTTCAAGGCCAGCCTGGTTTACAAAGCAAGATCCAGGAAAGGCGCAAAGCTACACAGAGAAACCCTGTCTCGAAAAACCAAAAAAACAAAACAAAACAAAACAAAACAAAAAAACAAATATAGAAATATAAAAAAAGCTGATACTAAAAAATAACTAAAGGCCAGAGAGATGGCTCAGCAGTTAAAGGTGCTCGCTGCCCAGCCTGACAGTCTGAGTTTAGATCCCTGGTGCTCACATAGTGGAAAGAGAGAAATGACTCCCATAAATTTTCCTCAGACCTCCATGTGCACACAGAGTCATATGTGCACCCACCCCCACACACACACACACACACAAATAAATAAACAAAATGCAATGAAAATGTTCTTTAAAAATAAATAAAATTAGCCGGCAGTGGTAGTGCACACCTTTAATCTCAGCATTCGGGAGGCAGAGGCAGGTGGATCTCTGAGTTTGAGGCCAGCCTGGTCTACAGAGCAAGTTCTAGGATGGCCAGGACTACACAGAAAAATCCAGTCTTGAAAAATTAATTATATATATAATTACTTATGACCATAATACAATTGTGTGTATTTGGCTTTTTTCTAATTGCTTGTTTTTTTATTTAAAATTTTTTTCATTCATTTTACATACCAACCACAGATCCTCTCTCATCCCTCTTCCCACTCCCCTCCCCAGCCTCCCTGCTCCAGCCTACCCCCATCCCCTCCTCCAAAAGGATAAGTCCTCCCATGAGGAGTCAGCAAAGCCTGGTACATTCAGTTGAGGCAGGACCAAGCCCCTCCCCCTGCATCAAGATTGAGCAGAGTGTCCCACCATAGGGAATGGGCTCTAGAAATCCAGCTCATGCCCCAGGGATAGATCCTGTCACACTGCCAGGAGGCCCTCAAACAGACCCAGCTACACAACTGTCTCCCCATGCAGAGGGCCTAGTCTAGTCCCATGTAGGTTCCAATTGTGTGCATTTGTAACAAAGAATTGCTACTTCCGTTAAAATTAAAACTGAACCTTGGGGCTGAGAAGGAAGTCTGAAGACCTAAGTTTGATCTCAGAGACCCACTTGGTAGAAGAAGAGAACAGGCCCCGACAAACTCACGTCCACATCCATGTGCCCATACATACATGCACACTAAATAAACAAAGAAAGAAAGAAATTTAGAAACAAGGAAAAATATAATAAAAATAGCTTAAAGGGCTCAGTGGTTAAGAGCTCTAGCTGCTCTTCCGGAGGATCTGGGTTTGATTCCCAGCACCCACGTGGTGACCACAATCCTCTGTAACTCTGGTTCAGAGGATCAACACCCTCTTTTTGCTTTCAGGGACACCTGGTATCCACATGGTACATAGATTATCATGCAGACAAAACACCCATGCACAGAAAAATACAATTAAAACAGAACTTAAAACTGAAACCAAAAGATAGTAGGACTAGTTTACGTTCTGGTCAATAGGAGGTTAATAAGATAGGAGGACTAGTTTACGTTTTGTTAATAAGAGGTCTGTGCATGTATTTGAGCAATCACTACAGCATCTGTGTTCCTTTTATAGTAGTGTGTGAGTGAGAGAGATGTGGCCATTCATTATTTGCACAAGGTCAGGTCCTGTGATTTTTGTTTGTTTTGTTTTGTTTTAGATAGTCTATGTTTCAGTACCAGAGTCTTGTGTAGCTCAGGCTGACCTGAAAGTCATTAAACTTCGGAACTCCCTGCCTCTCCTACCCATGGGAGGAATTATAGGGACCACCACATCCATTTTATGCAGTGCTGGAGATCAACCAAGCCTTTGTGCTTACTAGGCAAACAGTCTACCACTGAGCTGCATCTCCGACTCCATGTAGACTCTTGATTTCTCGGGGGTTTTGTCCTATGTGTTTACATCTCCATCTCTAACATTCTGCTTTTTATTTGAATACCTGGGATGCCTCCCCCACCCCCTTTTAACTCCTAGTAGGTCATCTTATTATTGGAAAAATCATAGCTTTGAATGGTGATATATACCTGTAGTCTTAGCACTTTGGAAGAATAAGCAAGAGAATCAAAAGTTCAAGGTGACCCTTGACTTATAGCAATTTTAGGCTAGCTTTTGTCACATGATGGAGACCCTGCCTCAAAAGAATAAAAAGAGAGCCGGGCGGTGGTGGCGCACGCCTTTAATCCCAGCACTCGGGAGGCAGAGCCAGGCGCATCTCTGTGAGTTCGAGGCCAGCCTGAGCTACCAAATGAGTTCCAGGAAAGGCGCAAAGCTACACAGAGAAACCCTGTCTCGAAAAAACAAAAACAAACAAACAAAAGAATAAAAAGAGAAACTGTATCTGTTTTATTTGGTAGCATTAGTTTACCAGAAGGTTTTCTTCTTAAGTGTGGGAGTGTGTGTGTGTGTGTGTGTGTGTGTGTGTGTGTGTGTCTGGGTGTGTGTCTGTGTCTGTGTCTGTGTGTTGTAAACATGTGCCACAGAAAGCCTGTAAGGGCCAGAAGAAAACTTTGAGCATGTTCTCTATTTCCCTGTGGCTTCTGGGGTTGAAGTCAGGTCATCAGGCTTGAACAGAAGGCATTTTTACCTACTGAGCCATCTCACAGGCCTTAGAAGCTTTCAGAATTGTAGGTGTTTCCCCATTTAAGTTCCAAGAACCTCTGACCCAGTGTCTTTTTCTCCTTTTAGGCTTGCATGCTCGTCTTTCAACCAGATCTTGCGGCCACCCTTCCTGGCCTCCGTGAAAAGAATGAAGTGATTATTTGTCTTGACTGTTCCAGTTCCATGGAGGGTGTGACATTCGTGCAAGCCAAGCAAGTTGCCCTGTACGCTCTGTCTCTGGTGGGTAAAGAGCAAAAAGTAAACGTTCTGCAGTTTGGCACAGGTGAGTGCACTGTCTCCAGTCCTTCACATATCTCTTCTTTAACATGAGCATGTGCAGATGTGAGTGTTGGCCTGGCTGGCCTCATCTGTCAGTGGGAGACAGCTTAGCATGAATCTGAAGCACAGAAGGCTTACTCAAAGCCTCTTGGAGACGATCCCACCTCTCCCGTTCATAAGCTCAGTAGTCACTTCAGGCAAGTCTGCTTAAATTACTTTTGGTGTCTTGGTTTTTCCATCTGCATGATGATAGCCCTTAAATCATAGTTGTGTAAGTATGGAGCTAACGTAGGCCGAAGATTTTAAGCTTTGCTCTATAGTGGGTAAGACACAAGTGTGACCAATGTAATCATCTACTAAACAAAACACAGGAACCTTGGTTTATTTAATAGGAAGGGCCAGAGTCAAGACTGACATTTGCAACCTGTGCACTCATAGATAATGCAGTAGAAATGGGCTCAGGCAGCACCAGGCCAACACTGTTACTAGGTCAATGTTACCCTCCAGGAAGGACAGCAGGGACAACTCAAGACCATGACAGGCCAGAGCTGGGAGTGGTGGCTCAAATCTGTGGATCAGGCTAATGACGTAAGCACCAAATTACTTAAGATGGCTTGAAACACAGTTATTTGGCTATGCCATCCTAGTTGGGCATTACCTAATGGTAAAGGGATTACACAAATAATCTTAGGGTAACCAATCATATGGTTAATGGTGCCTTTGAGCTGGGCACGGTGGCTCATAGCTGTAATCCCAGAGCCCCAGAGATGGAGGCAGTAGGACTGACAAGAGTTCAAGGCTAGCCTGGGCTACAGTGAGAATTCCAGGCTAGCCTGAGCTACGGAGCAAGCCCCTGTCTCAAAGAAATAAATAAATAAGGCATCTCAGGGATGAAAGAAGGAGCATAGAGTAGGGTCAGGGGACAGTCCTGTCCCGTTGAGCCTCATCTTCTATGCCGTCCATCTAGCTTTTTTTACAATGAAGCTAGGATTGTTCTGCCAGGAACATGGATCATATCGGGATGGCAGCACTTTGCTGGGGACTCTGCACTGCCAGGGCTGAGCCACTCATGCCACTGAAGTGTCCTGAGCTTTGCTTTCCGTGGATGATGCAGAGATCTCTACATAGAGCTTGACTCAGAACGTCTCATATAGTGCAGCTTATAGAATATGCTTGAAACATGAGTGGGTTTTGTATGTTAAAGTATTTGTACATAGTTTTCTGAAAAGGAAACCTACATCACATAAATATCTAATGTTCTTTATGGTAGAAGTAGTGGTATAAAGTAGCATTGGTGTTTGTTAGTGGTTAATCTGGTGAGTGTTTAATGGCAATATATCATACCTTCTTATTACACAGGTTACAAGGAGCTATTTTCATATCCTAAGTACATTACAAGCAATAAAATGGCCACAGAGTTCATTATGGTAAGAGAACTATCCCCACCCACCCCAGAGTCTTTGTCTGCAAAGCTTGAGTGGTGCCGTCCAGGACTTAATCCTGGGATGTTTGCACACTGGTGGATGTGAGTCAGCTTTTTCTATAAATGCATGAGATATAAACAGTTTATAAGGAGGGAGGTCTCTTCAGCTCACACTTTGAGAGGTTCCAGTCTATATTTGCTTGGCCTTCTGGCCTTGGTCCTTTGACAGCCGAGGGAGGTGGGTCATTGACCTGCGGGCTCAGGAGCAGAGAAAGGCGGGGCCAGGGCCCGGTATCCCCTTCTTCAAGGGCACATCCCAATCTGAATCCTGGTACACTAGGTCCCATCAACTCCCAATAGCACCACAGGCAGATATAAAACCTTTGTGGGGTGGAAGATGTCAGTTATCCATCCCACAGCAGTGGCCTCTGATGATGGTCATGGTGAGGATGGTTTGACCTTTCTTTAACTGGAATTTAGCAAAAGGGAAAAGGGAAAAGTCAAACTTGCAATCCCAGCACTCAACAAGGAGGTTAGTTACCTAGTAACTTTGAGGCCAGCCTGAGCTGTGCCTGTCTCAAAAAAAAAAAAAAAAAAAAAAACTAAAAAAGGGGCTGGTGAGATGGCTCAGGGGGTAAAGGCAGTGGCTGAGTTCCACCCTAGGACCCACACGTTAGAAGGAGAAAATTGGCTTACACAAGTTGTTGTGTGACCTTTACACGTGCAC
Organism: Peromyscus eremicus; assembly: GCF_949786415.1. NCBI lineage: Eukaryota > Metazoa > Chordata > Mammalia > Rodentia > Cricetidae > Peromyscus > Peromyscus eremicus. The sequence continues at coordinate 65,615,606 of NC_081425.1, read as the reverse complement.
CATGGCACCCGTGATTCCCCCCCTCACACACACACAAATCAAAAATACAATAAAAAATTAAACAACCAGGAAGAAAAATTGCCTTCCTTCCTACCCCTCAGTATGATTCCATAAGCATTTTGGAAACTTTTCTTCTGTCCATTGTTATAAAATGAACAGTCGTATCGCCTAGGCCAGCAAAGTCCAGGGTGCTTTGATGGCATGTTTCTCTGCACAGATGCTTAGTTCTTTGAAACCTAGTTTCTAGATGTTCCGTGGTAATATTATAGTTGCTGTGGGGCATGGAATAAACTAAAAGGATATAAGTATCTTCGTTCTATGAGTGTATAATGTTTTTATGACACTATGTCTCCAGGTTCTGACATGCTTGCTTCAACGAATGAGGAATTAATGACAGCATGCAGGTATCCATGATGGAGAGGCTGATGTTCTAAAGGATTTACCAGTGAACTTGCTTAGGAAAGTTTAAGTTATACAAAAGTAGAATTTAGTTAAAGGAACACTGCCTCAAATATGGCTGTAAGATAAGAAGTGCACTAGCCAGGCTTCTTAGGAACTACTGAAGGAGAAGAAAAGTAGAGCTGACCTCTAATGTAATTAGAGCTCAGGGTTACCAAGTGTTGCTCGAAATCCAAAATGGTCTTACTATAAAAAACCCGGAGCCTGATATCGGGGTAAATGCTGAAAGATCAGAGAGACGAAGGAACAAGCCACTGCCGTGTCTCACCTCGACAACTCCACAAATCTTGTTTGAAAACCTCTCAGTCCCCAGTCCTGAAAAAGCCTTTTTCTTCCCGTCTCCTCACACCTTATATACCTTTCTCTGCCCAGCCATCACTTCCTTCCTAGTGCTGGGATTAAAGGTGTGTGTGTGTTTCCCAAACACTGGGATTAAAGGCTGTGACTCCCAAGTACTGGGATTAAAGGTGTGTGCCACCACTGTCTGACTCTCTCTCTCCTAGACTAAGTCAATCTCATATAGTCCAGGGTGGCTTTGAACTCACAGAGATCCAGATGGATCTTTGCCTCCGAGTGCTAGGATTAAAAGTGTGTGCCACCACTGCCTGGCCTCTATGTTTAATCTAGTGGCTTGTTCTGTCCTCTGATCCTCAGGCAAATTTTATTAGGGTACACAATATATCACCACAACCAAGGATACATTTCTGTTAAGCTTCGTTCACCAAGACTGCCAGCCAGGCAGGAGGACCTGGGTTAACAACTACCCAAGAACAACATCTCGGGTCCAATTCAAAATAACTGGGACAGTGTTTTTGCTGCGTAAAACTCCCATTTGTCCAAAATGGCCAAGCTTGCAGTTTCTGTCTCTGTAAAACATGTTTAATTGCTCAAAGTGTGACTTGGATCTGGGACCCATAAGAGATTTACAGGTGACAGCCTATGTGTAATGCTATAGCTCAAAATCTACCCAAGCTGGACAGGATTTCTGTCTGGGGCCAGTTTCTCTTTGGACAGTTGCCAGAACCAGATAGGCACTATTACTAAAGAGCTTTTTCTGCAGCAGTCCCTGGGTGTTTGGAGTGAATCCTCAATGGGGGGGCTGGAGGGAGCCTTAATTTGTCATCACGTCCAGAGTGTAAGGGTTGCCATGTTCACCCCACAGTTAATGATGAATGTACCTTAAGATATGATGCTTCCTCCCCTGCAGTCCGCAGCACCTACCATGGGGAACACAGACTTCTGGAAAATTCTCCGCTACTTAAGTCTCCTGTACCCATCCGAAGGGTTACGGAACATTCTCCTCATATCTGATGGGCACCTCCAGAGTGAGAGTCTGACACTGAAGCTTGCGAAAAGAAATACCCAGCACACCAGACTGTTCACCTGTGCTGTTGGGTAAGTCCCAGAGATCTGGTCACAGCAGTGACAAAGGCAGCTAGTGGGCAAGTCTTTAGTTGGCTGGTCTGGGGGTTTTGCAAGCTTGGAAGCTGGTGTGAGTATATGAAATCTATACATTGCAGAGGCCGAGCTCTTGGCTTGGGACCATGGTGCCAGGGTCTCACAGCTACAGGGATCTTGGGCAGGCTGTTTGACTTGTAAAATGAAGGTGAAAATGAAATACCTACATCATGGGATTATTATTTTGCATTAGAGTTCAGGTGACTAGCTTGTCCTTAGGGGCCTGGCACAGCTCCCTGGGGCTGATTTGGGTATGGTTGGCAATGCCTGCACTTGGGGCTACCCCTGCCTCACACCTGCCTTCTCCTGCTCATGTGCTATCAGTTTCCTATGTCTGCATTGAAACCTGGAGTCACAGTCTTTCCACAAGTTGTTGCCAGTTGTTGCTGTGGAATAATCCTCTGTACACTGTGAATATGTATTAATCTCATTCACTAATAAAGAAGCTGATTGGCCTATTGCAAGGCAGGATAAAGTTAGGTGGGACAATCAAACCAAAGATACTGGGATGAAGAAGGGTGGAGTCAGTAGAGATGCCAGCCAGCTGCCAAGGAAGCAGGATGTATAGAAAATGAAGGAACAAGCCATGAGCCACGTGGCAAAGCATAGATAAGTGGGTTAATTTAAGTGTAAGAGTTAGGTAGTAACAAGCCCAAGCTATCGGCTGATCATTTATAAATAATGGCAGTTGTAGTTAGTATCTTTGTAAGGAAAGAAGGGGGGCATCCTACTATTTATATAGAGCCCCCCACCTGGAGCCTGCCCCTGAAGTTCCTATAGTCTTCCTGCGCAGCTCCCACCCTGGGACACCATGTGTCCCTCTTCTGAGGCAGGGCATAAGGCAGATCGGTGAGGTGATATGTAGACTGCTGTGCAGTCCTCACAAGTGAGCTCTGACTACAAGCTCCCATTTTCTGGGGTCCAGGACATCCACATACCTTCCCAGCATTCCATCCCTGTTCCTTCATAGCCCCTGAAGACACTCCGTGGCTATTGGTGATTAAAAGTAGCTCTTGCTGCTCCCACAACTTTCCGTGTCTGCTTATTTTTTCCCTTTGTATCAACTGTTTTGTTTTATGACAAGGTCTCACTCAATAGCCCAGGCTAGCCAGGAAATTACTATGCAGACTATTCTGGCCTGGAACTTGTGATCCTCTCCCCTCAGATTGTCGAATGCTGAGATTACAGGCATATGCCACCATGCCTGGCTAGGCTGATATGTTTTGTTTTGTGACAGGGCCTCATGTAGCCCAGGCTGGCCATGAACTCTCAAAGTAGCAGAGGGAGAGCTTGAACTCTGATCTTCCTACCTTTGCCTCCCAAGGGTGGAATTACAGATGTGTTCTGGCACACCTGGTTTGTTCAGGGCTGGGGATTGAACCCAGTGCCTTGTTTGCCAGGCAAACACTCTATAATGTGAGCTACATTCTAGCTCTTTAGGTTGCTATCTTTATCAAGTATCATTCTGATATCTGTTGAGTTTTTTGTTTGTTTACAGTTTGTTTTGTTTAAGAAAGGTCTCTATGTGGCCCAGGCTGGCCTCAAAATGTAACCAAGGATCCCCTTGCGTTCCTGATCCTCCTGCCTCCATCTCCCAAGTATGACATCATGCCCAGTACCTTTTGGGGTTGTCGTTGTTAGCTTTTAAGTATGGAAGTATTAGATTTTATTTATTTATTGTTTAATATTTTTGCCGTGGAGGCCTACAAAGTGTCATCCGTGTGAGGCAAGAAGAAAGTCAGGTTCAATACAACTTAGTAGCTGGTATTGGTTCAAACTTCTAGAGTCTGATACCAGGCATTTTATTTTAGGCATATTTAAGTACAGTACAATTTGGAAAAAAAAGTTTCCTGGTGTAATACAACCCCATGTGCACAATAAAGCTTAAGGCATAATTATATCAAAACTCTTTTCAAAGTACATATCACTTCTTCTGTGTTATCTTAAGGACTTGGGGGAAGATCTGGTATGGCCTCAGTCATACAGATAGTACAGAGGTCACCTAGGCTATTAACCACCTCTGATCCTGTTTGTAAGGGTCTGGAGGGGCCAGATGTGGCCTCAAGCATACAGATAGAGTTCACCAGGCTATTAACCACATCCATTCCCAGCCTTCTGGGTGGAAAACAGGTTATACATCTATTCCATTGAAGAGACAACCCTAAGTGTCTTAAAATTAAAAACGTGGAAGCCAGGTGTGGTGGCAAACATCTTTAATCCCAGTACTCAGGAGGCAAAGGCAGGTGGATTTCTGAGTTCGAGGCTAGCCTGGTCTATAGAGTTCCAGGACAGCTAGGGCTTTTACACAGAGAAACACTCTCTCATAAAACAAAAAAATAACAATAACAAAAATTAAAATGTGTGAAATGTGATCAGTTCTACAGCAAATCATCACATCTTAAGGACCTTGTCTCAGTATGGTGCTGGAGTATTTGAATATTTTAACTCAAAATCCAAACAGAGTTGGAAAAAACAGGTATGTGGGCTTGTTTTTTTAACATCTTATCTGTACTCCTGTGTTTACATGTGCAAATCCTGTTTTCTTGAAAGTCTGTAGTAACTTCTACCTTTTTGTGAATAGACAAGACCTACAAGGAGGCCAAAGCTTTTAAGAACATTCTCGTAAATAATAAGAAGGGCCAAACCAGAGGTGGCGCTTCATGCCTTTACAGCACTCCTCTTCTCCATTCCCCACAGTGCTGGTGTTAGAGAGGTGACCACACCCAGTGGCTAGTGTTTCACTGTGATAAATACACACGAGATTTACAAGTCCATTTCATTGGTATAAACTTATCCACAGTGTTGTGTAACCAGCATTACCAGCCATTTCCAGAACTTCATCACCATCCCTGACAAAAGTCTAAATAGTAACTCTGGATTGCCTCCTGCCTCCAGCGCCTGACAATGTCTGTCCTACTTCCGGTCTTTATGAATTTGCTCTCTCCAGATACTTGTAGAGGCATGAGGCATTTGTTCTTTTGTGTCTAACTTATTTAACCCGGCATAATGTCCACAAGACTCATCTGTGTCATGTTTTTGACAGGATTTATTTTCATTTTAAGGACAAATATTTTATTATTTTTTATTGGGTTTTGAAAAAGGAGTCTCATGTAACCCAGGCTGAGCTGAGGCTGGACTTGAACTCCTGATCCTACTGCTTCCATTCCAGTGTTGAGGTTTCAGGTGTGTGCCACAATACCCATTTTAGGAATGAGTAATAGTCTATCAAATATGAATATAAAATAATTACATCATAGATAGATAGAGAGATGATAGATAGATAGGTAGACAGATGATTGATAGATAGATAGATAGATAGATAGATAGATAGATAGATAGATAGATGATAGATGGATTGAATGATGATAGATAGATGATAGATGATAGATAGGTAGGTAGGTAGATAGTTGATAGATGATAGATAGATAGATAGATAGATAGATGATAGATATGTGATAGATAAATATTGATAGATATATAGATAGATGATATGTGATAGATAGATAGATAGATAGATAGATAGACAGACAGACAGACAGATAGATAGATAGATAGATAGATAGATAGACAGACAGATCTCACACACACTCGTTTTATTTGTTGACCTATCAATGGACGTGGCTCATTCCCACCATATGCTGCTGTGGATGGCCCTGGGGTGAACGCTGGCAGACAGTACCTGTCAGGACCTTCCATTGGTTCACTTCTGGGTTTGTACTCAGAAGTGAAATTACTGACTCACGCAGGAACTGTTTCATTTTCTTAGGATTTATCACTCTCTTTTCCACAGCAGCTACGCAATTCACATTCCCACACAACATTCCAGAGCTGCCAGGCTTGTGTGGCAAGTGCCTCCACTGGTTAGCCTTCACCACAAACTGAAATAGAAAAACTTCAAATGTCTATATTTAAGCTAGTGACACCTTTAGTCCCAGCGCTCAGGTGGTAGAGGCAGGTGGATCACTATGAGTTTGAGGCCAGCCTGGTTTACAAAGTGAGTTCCAGGCCAGCCAAAGCTGCATAGTAAGACCCTGTCTCAATTTTTCCCCCTTTGGAAAAATGCTCCATGACAGGAAGAAAAGAAAAACCAAAAAAGCTATAAAATCCCAAAGACAGAATTAAACTTTCAAGTGTTAAGTAGCTATTTTTGTGGTTTGTTGGTTTTAGGGTACTAGGGATTAAAACCGTTCAAACATCCGTACAAGGCACTCTACCAACTGAGATATCCCCCCCGGCCTGTTTTGTCAGGTGTTAACAGTGAAGGAGATGCTTTTTCTCTTTATTATAGATAGAAGCCCAAATGACCAGGATCCGGTCCCCGGGCTGCCACTCTGTCTCCGTCAAGTGGCAGCAGCTCAGCAGGGACGCCCCTGAGCCTCTGCAGGCTCCGGTCCAGGTGCCTTCCTTGTTTCATAATGACCGGCTCCTTGTCTACGGATTCATTCCTCATTGTACACAGGTAAGGAGATGCTAATTCCTTACACCACGGGAAAGACAATGCTGCTGCTGCTCTTCTCCCCACCCCACCCCTTGGCCTCCTGTTGGCATTATGGTCCGGAACCCCCCCCCCCCGCCGCCACACCCCCATCCCACCCCCATACCTGACTGGGGAAGCTCTTGATTTCTCTTGAGAGGGGAGGATGCTACCAGAAGAGCTGCTGTTACACTAACTGACACAGTGGGAGTAGAAAAGCTAATGAAACACTCCTGTTTCTCCTATCTCAGGCAACTCTGTGTGCGTTCATCCAAGAGAAGGAATTTTGTACAATGGTGTCAACTACCGAGCTCCAGAAGACGACTGGGACTGTAAGATTCAAATCTTAAAGTGCTGGACTGTGGGTAGAACTCAATGGGAGAGCCTAGCCAAGCAGGTGGAAGTCTCTCTTCCGTTTCCGGGGACACACACGCTTAACGCTATGGACAGAAAGTAACAATTCTCAGTTTTCACGTATAAGCTTCATGTACTTCCTTTGTTTTTCTGGGCTGATGTGTCAGTACACATGAAGGGTGGTCAGGGGGTTCTCTGTGCCATCGGGATGGGGACACATGCCTTTAATGGGTCTTCATCTGGGATTCTGGGATCTGGGTGTATTTCTACAGGTGTCTATGATTATGAGTGACTTCAAGGAAACATGAGATTTTTGCCAGGTGTAATTGTGTATACATACTTACAACCCCAGCATGTGGGAGGCAGAGGAATTAAGATTGGGAACTTAAGCCGGGTGGTGGTGGCTCATGCCTTTAATCCCAGCACTCGGGAGGCAGAGCCAGGTGGATCTCTGTGAGTTCGAGGCCAGCCTGGTCTACAGAGCGAGATCCAGGAAAGGCACAAAGCTACACAGAGAAACCCTGTCTCGAAAAACCAAAAAAAAAAAAAAAAAAAGATTGGGAACTTGAGGTCCTCCTTGGATACAAAGCAAGTTTGAGGTCAGCCTAGGCTACATGAGACCTTTTCTCCAAACAAAATGCAATCATCTGTTTTGTTTTGTTTGAGATACTGTCTAAATCAAGATGGCCTTGAATAGGAAGCATTTCTCCTGCCTCAGCCTCTTGAGTGCTAATAGTCCATTCACGCACCACCACATTCTGACACTAACAGAAGTTGTCACAGACCCCATGGGTAAGGGCTCAGCCCCACAAAACTCCCCAGTTCAGATGCCAATCACAAGTCTTGGTCTTCAAGTTACCTGCTTGTCCAGCTTGCCAACTGGATAGGAGTTGGAGGTTCCCTAAGTCCTTTCTCAGAACTCAGGAAAATGGTTAATTTACTGTTGCTGATTATTACAGTGAAGGCCCAAATTACAACAATTTAAAGATCTTTTTTTTTCTTTTTTTCTAACAGCATTTTTCATTAATTTTTTTTATCCTTTTGAGAATTTCATACATGGGTACTGTATTTATATCATTTCTATCCCTCTTTCTCTCCCCAACTCCTCTGTGTCAACTTCCCACTCTCTCAAGTTCATGACCTCTTCTATAATTGTGCTCTCTCTCTCTCTCTGTCTCTCTCTCTGTCTCTCTCTCTGTCTCTCTCTCTCTCTCTCTCTCTCTCTCTCTCACACACACACACACACACACACAAATAAATAAATAAATAAAACCTGGTGACCTGTTTACTGTTGCTCTTATGTACACATGCTTAGGGCTGACCACACAGAAATGAATTATCTGTCAGGAGGCTCTGTAAGGCCTATGAGTTTAGAGATCCTCACTGGCTTTGCTTTTAATTCTACAGTCATTTCATAGAGCAGTGGAAGAGCATATATTTAGTATTTGGCAAACTGTGGGTTCAATCCAAAATAACAACAAACACGTTACTTTGCTCATAATGCACGGGCAGAGAGCCAGAGCCCTACTTTCCCATGAGGACCAGCTGGCCTCATCAGGTAGTCAAGGCCCTTGACCTCCTGCCTCTACCTTTTAAATGCTGGGATTACAGATGTGTACCGTTATGCCCAGCTTCTTTTGATTTTTTTGGGGACCTGTTTTTTTTTAATTTATTGTTTGAGGATTTCGTATATGAATATGTGTTTTGGTCAAATCCAACCCCGCTCCCTCCAGCTCTTCCCACAGCCCCACCACCACTTTTCCCTTCCGACTTCGTGTGCTCTCCTCTAAACCCAATGAATCCACTTAGTGCTGTGTGTGTGCATGAGTATAGGACCGTCCGCTGGAGCACGAACAACCCACCAGGGCAGCACCCTGAAGAAAACGGACTCTTCCTTATGAAGCAGCCATCAGTCGCCAATAGCTCCTCAGCCAGGAGTGGGTATTCCCGAGGCCCTCCCTCATCCATGCCGGAATTTTGGTTGGCTTGATCTTGCGGGTCTTGTGTGTGCAGTCAGAGCTCCCCTGCGTATTCATGTGTGGCACAGCCCTGTCATGGCCATAGAACGCTGACTCACAGCAGCCATCCACTTCCACTGCCTCTTAGAATCTTTCTGCCTTCTCTTCTGTGATGAGCCCTGTGGAGCTACGTTCTTATCTTAAAAAAATTTTTTTGGGGGGAAAGCTGAGGATAGAACCCAGGGCCTTGTGCTTGCTAGGCAAGTACTCTACCACTGAGCTAAATCCCCAACCCCTAAAATGTTTTTATTACATTTATTTATTGTGTGTGTGCCACTGCCTGCCACTGTGGATCCCAGAGATTGAACTCGGGTCCTTGGGTTTGGCAGCAGGAGCCTTTACCCATTGAACTACTTCATCAGCCCTGGGTTTTTATCTCATCAGCCTAGTAAATGTCACAGTGTACCATAAACTACCTATGATCTCATTTACTAAAAAAAAAGGAGGGGGGAGTAAACACAATAAATAAGTTGGTTATTATTTTTTTTTTTTTTAAGAATACTGCCTATCCCTTGGGTATTCTTTCCTGCATGTTGTTGTTCTGTTGGGGTTGGGGGTGGGGGTGTGAGATTGAGACGGAGTCTTTCTACATAGCCCTATATGTCCTGGAACTCACTTGGGTGCTCGACAGTTAGGATCGTTATTGCTGGCATGGCAGAAGAGAACCTATTTGAGCTTGCTGCAGTGGCTCATGCCTGTGATCCCTGCCCAGAAATGGCTGAGGCAGAAGAATCATTATGTTTGACCAGCCTAGGTAGGGTAGGGAGCTGGGGACATGGCTCAGTGGGTAAAAGCGTTTGCCATGCAAATCTGACGACCTCTGTTTGGACCCCTAGAACACACGTGAAAAAGGCAGACAGAATAGTGTGCATGTCTGCAATCCCAGCACAGTCCTGGAAGGAGGAAGGAGGAAGGCAGCAGAGATGGAAGACCCTCCAAGCCTGCTGGCCAGCTAGCCTTGCTACCACAGCAGCAAAGAGACCCAATCTTAAACAGGGCCAAAAGAGGGGAACAGACACCTGAAGGCTATGTGCTCTGACCTCCATACATACTTTTCTAGCATGTCTGAACCACACACATGAGCACACACACACACACACACACACACACACACACACACACACGTCTCTCTCTCACACACACATAAAGCCATTTTAATCCTCTTCTCCCCTCACTGCTTAAACACAGATGATTCACAAGCTGGCAGCTCGGGCCCTGATCAGAGATTATGAAGATGGTATTCTCCATGACAATGAAACCAAACACGAGGTTTGTTCTCCCAGTGAAAGCCATTAAGCATTGTTCTGTGTCATTCTTAAATTGATTTGTTCATATCAACACAAAGTGGGGGTGGCCTAATAAAGAAGAAAGTGACGTCAGGGCAGCCATCAGCATCTGTAATGTCAGTCTGGGCTGCAGGTGCTCAGTGAGTTTGTGGAATTCACTAATGAGAGAGCTAATGAAAATGGCATTCTGAGACTTCTGTGATTTTCTCCCCATGAGAAATAGTCTGGAGGGGTCCTGACAGAGGGGCCCCCTTGGCCAGCTACTGTGACAGTCAAGCTGCATTCTTATACAAGGTTCAAGCATTGGTGTTCAATGGCATTCCTAAAAAGGATGCCATACCATGTAGACACCACTGACCATCACAGGACTGTAGACAAGGACTCGGGAGCCTTGTTTCTCCTGACAGCCCCAAGCAGGAGTTGAAGCAGAGCTTAGACACAAAGAAGCCACAAATGCCTGTTGCCAGATCACGGTTATATTTTTCCACCAATCAGGATTCAAAGATGAGGGGCTTTCCTTATGTGTTCCATCATTATCAACTGACACAGAATGCAAGCTTTTCAGTCCAACCGATCAGATTCATTTGTTCTTTCTATGTTTTTAGGGAACTAAGGGGCATAGTAGACCATTTCTATTGTTTAAGGAGGAGGTTAGTGGCTATTGGAAAGTTCCCAGCTCTCCTAGGGTCTGGGAACTTGAACTTTGTTTGACCCTATGGGTAAAATGGAGTCTGAAATCAAAATGGCAGCACTTAGGACAAGGTGCTTTTGCCTGCTCCCTTCAGTGAGCACTTGGATTAACGCTATGTTCTCTTTGACTTATTTATCTCTGAGTGCATCTGGCTAGCTTTGCCTTGAATAATCCTAAACAAGTAATGATTCATCAGCTTCACAGTGGGAGCTTTGAGAGAATGGGGAGACTCACACCATGTGAGAGAACTCTGAAAGCTGTGGAGGGCTGTGTAACTGCTCTTCTGTGACTCAGCTAAGACAGCCATCTCAAGTCCCTGAAAACAGACTCAAGGTACTTAGACAGGACCCCTGACTCAGTGTCTAATTCGAAGTACTAATTATAAAATTATTTAATTAGGGGGCTGGAGAGATGGCTCAACAGTTAAGAGCACTGGTTGCTCTTCCAGAGGACCCAGATTCAATTCCCAGCACTCACGTGGCAGCTCACAACTGTCTGTAACTCCAAGATCTGACACCCTCACACAGATGTACATGCGGGCAAAACACCAATGCACATAAAGATAAAATTATTTACTAGAGGCAGGAGATATAGCTCAGTTGGTAGAGGGCTTACCTAGCTTTTGCAAGGCTCTGAATTCAGTATCCAGCACTGGATAAATCAAGTATGATGGTGCACACCTATAATCCCAGAACTTGGGAAGTAGAGGCAGAAAGTTCAGAAGTTCAAAGTCATCAGTAGCAACATAGCTGAGTTCCAGGCCAGCCTAAGATACATGAGATGCTGTCTCCAAAGAAATGGATGAGCTGGGAGTGGTGGCACACACCTTTTAATCTCAGCACTCAGGAGGTAGGGGCAGGTAGATTCCTGTGAGTTCAAGGCTAGCCTGATCTACATAGAAAATTCTGGGGGTACATAGTAAGGCCGTCTCAAAAGAAGAAATTTTTTTTAAAGAAAGAAGAAAGAAAAGGAAGTGAATGTATACATTAAATGATTTGTCACAGAAAAACACTTTAGATTATTTTATATCTTTTCAATCTCAGTACCCATAAACGAACTAACACAGTTTCGTTCTATCCTAGATGAAGAAAAAAAGCATGAAATCTTTGATTATTGAACTCAGTAAAGAAAATTCTCTGATTACACAATTTACAAGCTTTGTGGCAGTTGAGAAAAGGGTATGTATTATTAATTTAAGATTAAACTTGTAAACGTTTATTTAGTCACTATTGGGCTGGAGATATGGCTCAGCTAGGACCCAAATCCAGTTCCCATCACACACAGACCCACAGACGGCTTACGATAGCGACTCTAACTTCAGAGAATCTAGCATCCTCTTCTGGCTTCCGTAGGCCATAAAGTATACATACATACATACATGTGTATATTTTAAGATAGTGTCTTACTGTGTAGACCAGGCTGGTCCAGAACTCACTATTAGATCAGGCTGGCCTAAAACTCACAGAGATCCACTTGTACCTATCTCTGCTTCCTGAGTGCTAGGAGTAAAGGTATGTGCCACCACATCCAGCTAAAAATACTTTTAAAAAAATCATTACTGCCAGAAGTTGTAGTACAGTCGTTTAATTCCAGCACTGAGAGGCAGAGGCAGGTGGATTGCTGTGAGTTCCAGGCCAGCCAGGGCTACATAGTGAGAACCTGTCTCAAAACAACAACAATAAAAAGTAAATAAATAAAAAGAAATGTAAAAAACAGTAAGCATTTCTCTGGGTGTGGAGGCATGCCTATAATTCTAGCACTTAGGAAGCAGAGGTAGGAGGAGACCGAGCTCAGCCTAGGCTACACATGAAAACTCTGTGTCAAAAACAGCAACATCCAGTTGTGGTGGCACAGACCTATAATCCTAGCACTTCTGAGGCAGAAACAGGATTACCTCTGTTTGAGGGCAGCCTGATCAACATTGTGAGCTCTAGGCCGTCCAGGACTACACAGGGAGGCTGTATATTAAGAAAAGAACAAAACCTGGAAGGTCACTCTTGCTCTGATCAGTAATGACAGTAGCCACTCGGGGCTATGAAGGGCAAAGTGGATAGAGGCCAGAGGCAGGAGCCAGGACCTCCTTCGTAGGAGGATGTTCATGCCAGCACTTGCCCTAATTTCTCTAAATGAATTGCATGTTGCTCTGGCTAGGTATCTATTGCTGTGATAAAACATATCAACCCAAAGCAATTTGGGGAGGAAAGGGTTTATTTCATCCTAAAGGTCATAGTCTCTCAATGAGGGAAATCAAGGCAGAAACCTGGAAGCAAGAACTGAAGCAGAGGCCATGGAGGAAGGCTGCTTACTGGCTTCTCCTGGCTTGCTCAGGACCAACTGACAGGGATGCACCACCCATAGCTAGCTGGGGCCTTCCAAATCAATCATCAATCAAGAAAATGTCCCACAGGGTTGCCTACAAACCAGTCTGATGGAGGTATTTTCTCAGTTGAGGGCCCTTCTTCCAAGATGACTCTACCTTGTGTCAGATGAACAAAAAAACTAACCAGCACATATGTGTTAGTATTTTTAATGTTTGATTATTAACTAGTTATATGTATATTTTAAGACATCTATAGAAGCCAGGCAGTAGTGACAACTGCCTTTAATCCCAGCACTTGGGAGGCAGAGGCAGGTTGATCTCTGAGTTGGAGGTCAGCCTGGTCTATAGAGTGAGTTCCAGGACAGCCAGGGCTACACAGAGAATCCTGTCTTGAAAAGCCAAAAATAAAAACAAAAATAAACACAACCATCTATAGTAGTTTGGGGCTGGGATGTGGTACCATACTATAGTTAATCCCCAATATGCAATCATACACAAAAAAAGACATACTATAATCTTATTACTTTTTTAATTTCTAGGTTTGTTTTTCAGATTGGCCTTTAAGCAAAGCCTATGTTATGGGTGTAGTCGCAAGTTTTCCTGTCCTGACCTCCCAATCTTCATCCCGTTAGCTGCTTCCAAATTACCACACAGAGACTTAATATTATTTATAAATGCTTGCCCAATAGCTCAGGCTTGTTACTAGCTAACTCTTACATTTAAATTAACCCACGTTTCTAGTTATGCTTTGCCATGTGGTTCATGACTTGTTACCTCATTTTTCTTCTTAACCCACATTTCTAGTTATGCTTTGACATGTGGCTCATGGCTTGTTACCTCATTTTCTATATGTCCTGCTTTCTCAGTGGCTGACTAGCATCTCCTGTGACTCTCCTGACTCCACCCTCCCTCCTCCCATTACTCTCTCTGTGTCAGGTTGTCTCACTAAACCTCTTCTTGCCCTGCTATTGGCCAATCAGGTTTTTTTTATTAACCAATGAGAGTAATACATATTCACAGTGTACAGAAGGATTACTCCACAGCATATGAAGCATTTTCTTGATTGATATGGAAAGGCCCTCATATTGAGAGACATATGATCCAAGTAAATGCCCAGATATTCTAAACCCAACATCCATAAGGCTTTAGAATGTGTTAATTATTTAATTTGATTATATCTTTAAAAAAAATTAAACCAATTGTGATTCTATATAGGACGGTGATGAGATTCCTTTTGCTAATGTCCCAAGTATTTTGGAACTTGTTGCCAAAGAAGATGTAGACTTTCTGCCATATGTGAGTTGGCAGGAAAAGCAGCCAGAGGCCATCATGGCACAGGTAAGTACAATCACCAAATTCAGCCATTCATTGCTTAATGGTGGGGATGTGTTCTGAGAAGTATGTCTGAAGAAAATTCATGGCTGTGTGAATATCCTGGAGTGAACTCACACAGGCCCAGTGGTCCAGGGCAGTTACTGAATGTGTGGCCTTCATGAAATCAAGAGACACAATGAACACCAGACATATGAAGCTAGGGCAGACTGTTAATTCAAACAGTAACTTTGTTTGAAGTAAATGAATAGAAGGCATACATTCTTTTTTTTTTCTTTTTTCTTTTTTGAGAAAAGATCTCTCTACATAACCCTGACTGTCCTATAACTCACAGAAATTGGCCTACCTCTGCCTCCTAAAGGCTGAGATAAAGGTGTGTGACACTACACCTGGCCACAGAAGGAACATACTCTTAAAAGACAGTTTATAAAGAGTCTAGGAGCTGAGTGTGGTATACACAGAGTTCAGAGTTGTCCTTAGCTACATGGAAAGTTCTAGGCCATCTTGGGGTACATTAGATTCTGTCTCAAAGGAATGAAAAAGGTTATCATTTAAACTTTTTTAAGACATTTTTTTATGTGTATGAATGTTTGGCTTTCTTGCATGTATGTGTTTAGGTCACTGTGTCTACATCTATGTGGCAATTAAGTGTGAGACCCTTTGTGTACAGGAAAGACTCCCTGAGGTGGAGTGAGCAAGAGAAGCAAGGAGAACATTGTGAGGATCGTTTCTACGGTTTCCACTATTTCTATAAAGAGAAATGCAGCATGAATGTATTTGCTTATTGGCTTGTTTTCTTGGTTTTGCTTTTATTTATTGTATACATTTCCTTTTTTAGTGGTGCTGGAGACTGAACCCAGTACCTTGTATATGCTAAGCAAGGGCTATACTGCCCCTTAAAACTGAAGTGCATTCATCTCCCAGGAGGACAGCTAGGTGGCACAGGGTGGGGGAAAGGGGGTGTTAGAGAACATTTACTTTGTTAAAACATATTCGTTTGCATACTTTTACTTTTATACCATAGGCAGAAATTGAATATTCAGGACCAATGCAAGATGAAATCATCAATGACAGCAGACTGTTACAGGTATACCAATAAACAGAGCTGTGCATGGTGAATTTTCAGGGAAAAAAGAAAATTTGTTTTTCCAGTTTGCCATTTATAGTTATTTATTTTAACATTTCTCTGTATGTGTATTGCTGTGGAATAATCCTTCTGTACACTGTGTGAATATGTCACTATGACTGGTTTAATAAACAAGTTGACTGGCCAATAGCTGAACAGGATAAAGTTAGGCAGGAAAGCCAAACTGAGAATGATGGGATGAGGAAGGGCGGAGTTAGAGAGAGATGCCAGTGAGCCGCTGAGGAAGCAGGCCGTGTAGAAAATGAGGTTATAAGCTGTTAAGATTCTGCTACTCCAGCTATATGACCACACATGCTCAGTTCAATAGCTAAGCAAGGTGTATTATGTCATCAGTGTGCTGTGTGATTGCTCAAATCACGCAATCTGCGCATGCATGGCGTAGCTCCATAAGCCCACCTGCGCATGTGCAGGGAAATCCTTAAAAAGCTGGTCACAGACTCCTCCCTCCTCTTCTGCTCTTCACCCCCCCCCTCTCTCTCTGCATGTGCCTCTTCCCAGGCCTAGTTACTCTCTTCTGTCTACCCGCTCCTCCTAATAAAGCTCTGATACTGGGTTTTGTCATGGCTCATGACCTTTCCTCGCATGGTGACTTATCATTATTTAAAACCAACACAAGCCATGAGCCATATGGCAAAGCATAGGTAAGAAAAAAGGGTTAATTTAAATGTAAGAGCTAGTTAGTAACAAGCCTGAGCTATCAGCCGAGCATTTATAATTTATATTAAGTCTCTGAGTCAGTTATTTGGGAAACGGCTTCCAGTTATTTGGGAATAGGCTGTCAGGACAGGAAAACTCTGTCAACAGTGTGTGTGTACATGTACTCCTGTGTGCATGTGCCAGGGCCTGCATGTGGAGGTCAGAGAACAACTTGGAGTCAGATCTCTCTTGCCACCACATGGGTCTCAGGGATTGAAGTCAGGTTGACAGGTTTATCAGTGAGTGCCTCTAACCCATCTCACTGCTTCCCTCTCACCCCCCATTTTATATTTTTTGAAGCCAGAGTTTCACTAAGTAGCCCTCAAACTCCTGATCCTCCAGCCTGAGCCCCTGAGTATGAGGATGCTGGCATAGGCCACTGGCAGCCACTTGTTTTGTAATTTTATTTATTATCATTTGGTCATGTAGAGTTTTTTGTTTGTGATACTTGGGTCTCAACCTTCCAAGCAGCTGGTACCTATTACACTTTTTAGACTTATTTTATTTTTATTTCTGTGCATATGCTTGTGTGTGTGTGTGTGTGTGTGTGTGTGTACACATGTGTGTGCATGCACTCAAGTGTATAGGTACCTATGGAGGCCAGAAGAGGGTTTTGGATTCCCTGGAGCTGGAATTACAGGTGGCTATGGGTGCTGGGAACTGAACTTGGGTCCTCTGAAAGAAAAACAAACAATTTCACAGCCGTCTCTCCAGCCTCTCGGTCACATTTAAAAATTCTTTTCTTTCTTTGTGTGTGTTTAAGGTTCCTTCTGTTTGTTCTTTAACAGTTTCATATGTTTATACAATGAATCTCGATCATATCCACCCCAACTCTCCCTCTCAGTTTCTTTCTTTTCTTTAGGTTGTTTTGCTTTGATGTGCCTAGAAATACCTTTCCTATTCATAGGTTATACTTTCAATTTTCCCCCTTCATTTCTTTTAGGAATTCTGTTTTATTTTGGTTTTGCTGTGTTAAAGAGAGAAGCCTGGGCTTGCATGCTCTTGGCTGGCCCTTAGCCACGGAGCTTCCTCCCTCACCCCATTAGTTCTATGTTTACATTTTTTAAGACTTATTTATTTATTTATTTATTTATTTATTTATTTATTTATTTATTATGTATGCAGTGCTCTGCCTGCATGTACATCTTCACGACAGAAGAGGGCACCAGATCTCATTGCAGATGGTTGTGATCCATCATGTGGTTGCTGGGGCTTGAACTCAGGACCTCTGAAGGAGCAGCCAGTGCTCTTAACTGCTGAGCCATCATCTCTCCAGCCCCTATGTTTACATTTAAGTTTCCATCTCACTGAAATTTATCCTGGTATAAGATAAAAGTGTAAAGCCAACCTTATTCTTCCAAAGAGTCACCTAATCTCCCCAGCACTTGACTCAAAATGCCACTTGCATTCTTGACAAGGTCCTGCGCCTTAGTAGCTGTGACTGTACTATCTACTCTGCAATACCATTCTAATTATTATAATGTTACCAAAGGCTTTAATATATGAGAGGTCTAGTTCATTGTTACTCATCTTTCTTAATACTCCAGTTTCTCATGGCCCAGGCATATAATCCCTACTACAAGAGGCCAGGGCAAGAGTATCATAGCAAGTCTGTGGCCAGCCTAGGCTGTAGAGCAAGTTCAAGGCCAGCCTGGGCAACTTACTGAAACTGTTTCAGAATGAAAACTAAAAAATAAATAAATAAATAAAAGCCATACATAGTGGTACAGTGCCTTTAATCTTAGGAACACTTGGGAGGCAGAAACAGGCAGATTGTGATGAGTTTGGGGTCTACGTGGCCTCATAGTGAGTTCCAGGCCATCCTGAGCTACACAGTGAGACCCTGTCTCATTCAGTTGTAATAAAATACCTTGACAAACACAGCTTAAGGGAGAGGGTATTTATTTTGGTTCACAGCTCCAGAGGACACACCGTCCATTTCGATAGGAAAGGCATGGGGCATGGGGATAGCCTAACAGATTACATTAGCAGTCTGGAAGCTGAAAGAGAATGGGACATCTCTGTAAAACTTCAAGGCCCACCTCTAGTGACATATCACCTTCATCAAGGCTCCACTTCATCAAGTCCCATGATCTTCCCAACAGTGCCACAGCTGGGGACCAACGGAGTTCAAACTCATGGCTCTACGGGAGGCATTTCCCGTTTAAAACATAGCACTAGGGATGAAGGCTCATGCCTATAATCCTAACTCAGGAGACTAAGGCAGGAAGATCATAGCAAATCCCAGAGCAGCCTGGCCTACCTCTCCAGCTTTATGTCAGCCTAGGTTACAAAGTGAGACAAGGTCTCATGGGCCAGCAAGATGGCTGAACAGGTGAAAGTGCTTGCCTTGTCAGCCCGGCCACCTGGATGTGGTCTTCACCACTCACAGTAGAAAGAGATCACCAACTCCCAAATGTCCTCTGGCTTCCACACATGCACTATGGCATTCATATGTGCGCGCGCGCACACACACACACACACACACACACACACACACACACACACACACGATAACAAATGAAACAAAATTTCAAAGGCCTTTTCTCAAACAAAGAGGGCCTAAGGTTGTAGTTCACCGGCAGCAGGCTTCCCTGTGAGAAGTCCTAGGTTCTATTCCTAGCGCCCTAAATAAAATATGAGAAACAATTCCCCGCCTCCCTTTTCTCTTTCTTTTTGTTGTTGTTCTTTGAGACAGAGTCTCACTGTAATCCGGGCTGACCAGAAATCCCTACATAGCCCAGGCTGGCCTCAAACTCAAGATCCCCCTGCCTCAGCCTCCCAAATGCTGGTATTATAAGCCTGTTACCAGAGGTCTGGGTCTAAGCAAGGTGTTTCCGGGTTTAAGAGTTGACAATAAGGACTTATGTAGATGTGCAACATATATAAGATAATGTTATTTATATGTTCTTTTAGTTTTAATTATGTATGTTTTTGTGCATTTGCATGCAGGTGCCTGAAATAAGCATGGGATACCCTGCAGCTGGAGCTATATCAGACAGTTTTTACTCAGCCAAGGTAGGTGCTGGGCTCTCTGGAAGGGCAGCTTCAAGATAACTTGTTTAAAGCAAAGCAATAGGGTCAGGCATAGTGAAGTGTGCCTTTAATCCCAGTACTCAGGAGGCAGAGACAGGCAAATCTCTGTGAGGCCAGCCTGGTCTATGGAACAAGTTCCAGGCTGGTCAGGGCTACAGGGTGAAATCCTATCTCAAAATAATAATAATAATAATAATAATAATAATAATAATAATAATAATAAATAAGACCAACAGGCAGAGCTATAGAATATGTGAGAATACACTTTGAGGGAATAGCAGGCCACATAAGCAAAGACGCTCAAGGCCCCAATTATTATCTGGGGCATCCTTCCAGAGAAAAAGGAGTTTTGTATCTAAGGGGCATAGTTTAGGTGGTTGTCTATTTTAATTGATAGATTAGGTCATCTAATCATATTCCTACTGCACATATCCCTTCTGATTTTAATCATAAACATATCCAGTTATGCATAGGCATAAGATAGTAAATAGAGGGTTCTCTCTATAAGTTCACTTTGAGGACACTGCCTTACTGCCTATTCACCTAAAACCAGATCAGACCAGATTAGCCTTTCTGGTCTCTTATCCAAATACATTAGGGATATTTTGAACAGAAAATGTCTAAGTTTGATTGTTGTTAGTAAAGGAGAAACTTTGTATTATCCAGAAAGAGGTGTGTGTATAGGCCAATGCAGGTGGGAATTATTTAGTCTTCAAGTCTATCAAACACCTCAGAAGGGTGAAGTGTTACCTAAAAATAGGGACATCTGGCTGCCTGGATAGCTACTCAAAGTTCTTCCAAAACATTGGGGCATCCAACTTTGGCCTACAGGCCTAGTATATCTGACAGACATTTCTGAGAAGCAGGGAATTTTGAAGGACTGTCCTACCTTGTCTTGGCAAAGCTTGGCAGTCACTTTTTTTTTTTTTTAATCCTGCTGGTCCAATTTGGACAGTAACTGTCAGCAATTGAAGCAAGGGCAGTTTCTTTGCCCAAATGGCTAGCTTTTGCCATAAAGAAAACAAACTCCATATGGAGTTTCTTCTATGCCCATCATCCTCTTTTGAAGTAAATTGGTGTTGTCAGGAGCAGATGTGTCTCATTGTCATTAAAAGGCTTCAGTATTAAACATATTAAATGTCATATTCTGTAGGTCTTTGAAGCATTTGAAGACTATCTATGTAAATTTATTATAGATGACTAACTACTAACCTGTATTTTTTTAATTATACATTATATTTTTAAATGAGCTACATAAGCACAATACCCCCAAACAAGAGTAAAAACATACATATAGTATAACAAAAATAACATTAAATTTGTATCAATAAACAAAATCCATACCAATGTAAAATATTTAAGACTAGTAGTTGTTTTTTTTTGGTTTAAAAGTAGATCCAGGGGCTGGAGAGATGGCTCAGAGATTAAGAGCACTGACTGCTCTTCCAGAGGTCCTGAGTTCAATTCCCAGCAACCACATGGTGGCTCACAACCATCTGTAATGAGATCTGGTGCCCTCTTCTGGACTGAAGTCATACATGCTGTATACATAATAAATAAATAAATCTTTAAAAAAAAAAAAAAAAAATAAAAGTAGATCCAATAATCTACCCTTTTATCCTATCATTTCTATACCTCCTCCCCTTTTTCTTTTCAGAACAAGAATACTGAATCTAATCTCCTTTGTTCATCATTTTTCCTGACCATTACCAATAACAACTTGTAACCAACCCCCCCCCCCTTAAATGATAAACATTCATTATCCATTGAATAACTAAAACCCACACATACCCCATCTCCTAGGAATGTGAACATCGTGTTCTGGACTACTTCCTGTTGTTTGTGGGTGCTGGTATCCTTGGGGGAACCTTAAGAAAATCAGAATAATTGTTAAGTCTTGGCTGGAGTATTCTGTGAGGCTGGATCATCTCAGCCAGCAGCCTTGAAGCTGTTTTGGATGCAGAAATCTGAGGAGACTGTAACAGAGGCATTTTGAGATGCTGGACCACCTGGTCAATCCATTTTCATTGGTGTCTGGTCCCCTTTTTCTGAAAATACATAAACTTTTAAAGGTAACATACATGTCTGTATTAATACAAGTATAGACTGTGTGTTGTACACAAGTTCGCTGAAGATGATTTTTATGTTTGAACATGTAAAATAAACATCACATGTCTTATAGTTCTAGGTTTATTTCTTTATGTCTGTAGTCAGAATTTTCAGGGGGTCCTCCTCAATCAAACCTGATCATCTTTAACCTTGAATGAATCCACAGCCTTTCGTTTTCTGTGGAAATAAAAGCATAACCTCTCCCCAAAGCAACACACCTTTTGACTTCCATTTTGAAGTCAAAATATTTTTTAAATATATAGTTTGGTTTAGTCCAGCAATTTTCATAATCCAATGTGTCTTAGCAGCTGTTATTCCTTCATCAGTAATCAGAAAGTTTAAAGACAACCCAATAACATGCAGGACTCCCCTACGTATTTCCCATATTTGTGTGGCTTTTTCCCTTTATATTACTTTATTCTTTCTTTAAAGACTTTATTATTTTTAAGCTACTATTTTCTTTGACTGTCTATACCATTTCTCTTTTCTGTTCCAATCCTATGTACATTTTTAAACACATTTTAACCTGTTTAGAGGTTTTTTTCCATCTGGATCTGTCTTTACTGCATATCTCTATTCTTTTCCGTCTGCATGAGCAAAACTTAAACCCACCATATGGTTTAGTTCATGGTGTGCTGGCAGGCTCACTCCGGGACGCTGCATTGACTGCTCAAGCCCATAGGCAGTGACTGGGAGATGCGTCTCTGTATCAGGGCTGTCACGAGAGACACAGGACTAGCAAGCTGCGTTTGACTCCAATATTGTGTGTTTAGAACCTTTTTTTAGCTTTTTCGGGTCTTATGTGGATGTAGGCACCAGACGTTTGGGTGCCATCCAGCTACTTGGAAGAATGTTTGCTAATTTATTTTGTTCTGTTTTCTCTTCACACGCACAACTTTGCCACCTGGGCAGCCCTTCCCGGTCTCCTCTGAAGAGAATGAGAAACAGCCACTGCTACATTTAGCTAAAAAATCTAAAAAAAAGCTAAAAATATGTCATGTAGCAGTTAGTGACTATCCTGAAGACTTGATCCCAGAGCCACAGTCGCATGCAACAGCAAGGTCTCCCAGGGCCCACTCGCAATGGGAAGACGCGGAGCAGACGTTGGGTGGGAGTCGCATCGAGCCAATGAAAAGACAGGGATTTAAAAGACTGATGGCAGCTCAGCCACGAAGAACAGCGCCTGCTTCCGTGGGCTTTTCTGCTCCTGTGGTCGTGGCTGCATGTCCCCCTCTCGCTGGTGGCCCCCATCTTCCTCCCCGTCCCCTTCCCCCTCCCCCTCTCTCTGGTGGCATCGATCTTCCTCGTCCCACCCCTCTCTCTGGTGGCATCCCTCTTCCTCCCCCTCCCCCTCTCTCTGGTCACATCCCTCTTCCTCCCCCTCCGCCTCTCTCTGGTGGCATCCCTCTTCCTCCCCCTCCCCCTTTCTTTGGTGGCATCCCTCTTCCTCCCCCTCCCCCTCTCTCTGGTGGCATCCCTCCCCCTCCCCCTCTCTCTGGTGGCGTCCCTCTTCCTCCCCCTACCCCTCTCCCTCTCTCTGGTGGTCCCCGTCTTCCTCCCCCTCCCCCTCTCTCTGGTGGCATCCCTCCCCCTCTCTTTGGTGGCATCCCTCCCCCTCCCCCTCTCTCTGGTGGCATCCCTCCCCCTCCCCCTCTCTCTGGTGGCATCCCTCCCCCTCTCTCTGGTGGCATCCCTCTTCCTCCCCCTCCCCCTCCCCCTCTCTCTGGTGGCGTCCCTCTTCCTCCCCCTACCCCTCTCCCTCTCTCTGGTGGTCCCCGTCTTCCTCCCCCTCCCCCTCTCCTTTTCAGCAGCCATCTTCCTCCTCCCCCCAGAGAACTCATCCCACCTATATTGGGCTCACCTAAGTTCCGCCAAAGCCCTAAGCCTGTCGGAGGTACCAGCATCTTCCAGGCCTCAGGGGCTTCTCCGGGGCAGCTCTTCGCAGGCTTTGGCGGTGTCACTACTTTCTCAGATAGTGACTCTAGTTCAAAGGATTTTGATCTAGGGAAAGTTTCCCAACGCCCTCCCAAAGCCCCAGAGTCGGATTCCCGTCATGGGTCACATTTTCTCACCTCCTTCCGGTCACCTCTTTGCAGTCCTCCTAAGGCACTTTCTGCCCATCCTCTTCCCACCAATGTTCTCAGCTCTGAGCTAAGTCCCTGTTCACTTCATCTTCAAAGTTTCTCAGTCCCTCGGAGCTCTAATTACAGAATTGCAGATACCAGAATGGATTCACTGGAATCAGTTCACCCATCAGCTGATTATGCCAGCACTGCATGGACAGATGTCATTCTAGAAGAGGGTTTGCCTGCCTCATCCGGTGGAAGTTCTTTCAAAGCTGAAATGGATGAAGCAAGAGGGTATAGAACATGCCATAGAAAGATTTTAGGAAGGATTGAGAAATCTTCTGTGACAAGGGACGCTTCCCCAGAGGAAGATGAGGAATGGGTAGTCGGTGAAGAAAGCTGTCCTGCACCATGGACTTCACTCTTTGCTCTACAAACCGAGGTATATGTCTTATCTCTCCTGAAGTCTGTGGTCAGTTAGCTGCACAGTTTACAACAGTACCTCTCAAAGCAGTTGATCACAAAACAGTGTATTACCAGTCCGTAGTGGCTCAGGGTGTGCGTCAGCGTGGAAGAATGTGTCTCTCAGTGAATAGTCGGCTGAACAAAACTCTCTGGGCATGATAGTGGATGCTGTTCATCATTCATTGTTAGCGACTGTTAATCTTCGTCAGTTGAAGATTAGCATCCCTACGGGGTCGTGGACTTGCTTCCTAAGCTCTACTACCGGGAACTGAAGTTGATAGAAATTTCCTATGGCCTAGTAAACATAGGTGTGGTGAGTATTCTAAATCTTCTCCTGTAGGGTCTTGGAGCTATGGATAGTAGTTCATGTGTAGCAGTGTGGAGGGGCACAGCACTCCATCCCGTAAGCCAGTCAGCATCCTGTAAGTCCAGCACTGGCTCTGAGACCCAGTCTCGCGGATGTAATGGCTTCAGTGGGAAATCACTTAGTAAAGCAAACAGGGCTTCATTCAGTGTCAGAGTGACCTGGCTTTACCACTTTGTGTGTGTGGGCAAGGCAGATATTCCTTCGGTTGTCTCAAGAGCGTAACAGGGATGATAATGATAATTACCACATACAGTGGGGGCTTTTAAAAGGCATTTATTTGTTTTTATAAAATAAAATCTTGCCGGGCGGTGGTGGTGCATGCCTTTAACCCCAGCACTCTGGGAGACAGAGGCAGGTGGATCTCTGTGAGTTCAAGGCCAGCCTGGGCTACAGAGTGAGTTCCAAGACAGGCCCCAAAGCTACACAGAGAAACCCTATCTCGAAAAACCAAAAAAAAAAAAAAAAAAAAACTTAATAAAAAATAATAAAAAAGTGTAGTGGAGAGCTGGCAAGCTGGCCCAGTGGTGAAAGTGCTCGCCACACAAGCCTGATGGCCTGAGTTTGATCTCTGGAACCCACATAAAGGTGGGTTTTCTATGTATACATGTTTTGCCTGCATGTGTTTATGTGTACCGTGTGTGTGCAGATGTCTGCAGAAGACAAAAGGCATTGGATCCCTGAAACTGTGTTTACAGGTGGTTGTGAACTGCCTGATGTGAGTACTGGGAACTGTACCTAGGTCCCCTGCAAGAACATTAAATGCTCTAACCACTGAGCCATCCCCCCAGGTCCAGTTGTAATTTTTTTTTTTTGAAGCAGAATATTCCAATATAGCCAAGGGTAAGTTGGAACATTCTGTGTGGTCCAGTTTGGCTAGAAGTTAAGACCCACCTACCTCTGCCTGACAAGTACCAGGGGTTATTGGCATGCATCTTTTTGTTTTGTTTTGCTTTGGTTTTTTGTATTTTTTAATAGGCTCTTATCATGTAGCCCAGGTTGGTCTAGAACCCCTCTGTAGCCCGGGCTGGGCTCAGGCTTGCAGCAGTCCACCTGCTTCAAGGTCCCAAGTGCTGGGTTCCGAATACAAGCCGCCATGCTTGATGTAGTTTCTGTTTCACAGCTCTGATATGAGGCATCGCACATGCAGGCAAGCCTTCTGCCTCAGGCCTATAACCCTAGCCCTTTCTCATTTCCTTTGACTTTTTTCTTTGTGTGTGTTGTGTGTGTATACCAAGTTTGTGTGTGCAAGTGTTTGTGCAGATGTGAGTGTAACTGTGTACGTGTGCATGTAGAGGCCAGAGGTTGATGGTGAGTGTCTTCCTCAGTTGCTTTCCACTTAAAAAAAAAAAATTATTTATAGACAATTGTGGTGGAATCCCAGCACTCAGGAGGCAGAGACAGGCAGATCTGTGTGAGTTCGAGGCCAGCCTGGTCTACAGAGCGAGTTCTAGATCAGCCAAGGCTGTTACACAGAGAAACCTTGTCATCTCAGGGAAAAAATAATTATTTATTTTTTATAATTATTTTATGTGTGTGTGTGCATGATACATGACTGTAAGTACATATGTGTCAAGGTGAGCACGTGGAGGTCGGAAGTCATCTCTGTGGAGTCTGTTCGCTCCTGCAGCAGCAAGAGCTGTTTCTCTAGCCCCACTTTGGAACAGGGAGTCTCACTGAGCCTGGAGCTCACTGACATTGCTAGACCACCTGACCACTTAGCTCCCAGGGTCTGCCCACCTCTGTTCCTCTAGCACTAGGGTTACAGAAGCACACACTGCACGCAGCTTTGATCTGGGTGCCTGGGATCCAGACTCAGGTCCCTGTGCTTACTCACCAGGAGCTTTACCAAGTCATGTCCTCAGCCCTCTTACATTTTATGAGACAGAATCTCATTAAGCTGCCCAGTCAGGTCTTGAACTTGCAATCCTCCTGCGTCAGCCTCTGAGTGACTGGGATTTTAAACCTTCACACCATGCTTGGTTAAGAAAGTAGTGTAGCTGAGCATGGTGGTGCACACCTTTAATCTCAGCACTGGGGAGGCAGAGGCAGGAGGATCTCTGTGAGTTCGAGGCCAGCCTGATCTGTTGTGAGTTCCAGGACAGCCAGGGTTATGGAGAGACCCTGTCTCAAACAGCAAACAAAAATACATGAAGTAAGGGGAACGAAAGAAAGAAAGTTGTTTGGGATTTGCAGGGACTTATTTTTATTTCTGTGTATGATGCCTGTGTGTGTGTGTGTGTGTGTGTGTGTGTGTGTGTGTGGTGGGGGTGCCCATGGAGTGCCCAGAAGAGTGTGTTTAGTCCCCTGGAGATAGGGATTCAGGTACTTGTGAGTGGCCCAACATGGATACTGGGAACTGAACTTGGGGATTCCGGAAGAGCAGCAAGTGCTCCCAACCAGTGAGCCATCTTTCCACCAACTGGGATTTGTTGTTGTTGTTGTCTGTTTTGTTGAGATAGAGTTTCATATTAGGAAAGTAGCTTTAAGAGCATCTTCAGGGGGCTGGAAAGATGGCTCAGAGGTTAAAAACACTGGCTGCTCTTCCAAAGGTTCTGATTCCCAGCAACCACATGGTGGCTCACAGTCATCTATGATGAGCATGCAGGCAGAACACTGGATACATAATAAATAAATCTTTTTTTTAAAAAGAGAGGGAGGGCCATATATACATAATAAATAAATCTTTTTTTAAAAAGAGAGAGAGGGCCAGGCGGTGGTGGCGCACGCCTTTAATCCCAGCACTCAGGAGGCAGAAGCAGGCCAATCTCTGTGAATTCGAAGCCAGCCTGGGCTACCAAGTGAGTTCCAGGAAAGGCACCAAAGCTACACAGAGAAACCCTATCTCCAAAAACCAAAAAAAAAAAAAATGAGAGAGAGAGAGAGAGAGAGAGAGAGAGAGAGAGCACCTTCAGTAGATCAGTTTTAGGAGCCAGTGAGCTGGCTCAGTGGGTAAAAGTACTTGACACAGGAGCCCAACCAACAACCTGAGTTCAATCCCTGGGACCCACCGTGGAAAGAGAACTCACTTCCAAAAGCTTTTCTCTGACCTCTACACTATATACATGTGCACCTGCGTATCCCACTACACTGTATGCATGCCTGCATAGGCTCTCCCTCAAACACACACACATACACACATTAATAAAAATTTTAAATTATTTATGTGCATGCCTGGTACCTGAGGATGACAGAAGAGGACACTAGATCTCCTGGAATTGGAGTTGTAGATGGTTGTGAGCTGCCATGTAGTTGCTGGGAATTGAACCCAGGTCCTCTGGGAAAGCAGCCAGTGCTCCTAACTGCTGAACCATCTCTCCAGCCCCATCTGTGTTGTTTTTGAGACAAGGTCTCATACTGTATCTCTGACTGGTCCAGAATGCACGATGTAGAAAAGAATAGTCTTGGCTGGGCGGTGGTGGCACACACCTTTAATCCCAGCACTCGGGAGGCAGAGCCAGGCGGATCTCTGTGAGTTCGAGGCCAGCCTGGTCTACAGAGCAAGCTCCAGGACAGGCATCAAAACTACACGGAGAAACCTTGTCTTGAAAAAACCAAAAGAAAGAAAAGAAAAAAAAAAATACTGTATGATATAGAACTATGACTAACAATGTAATTTTTTTCTTAATTTTACAGGATGGTTTTTGGAAATTGACACCAGAACTAGGATTTATATTAAAACTTAATGTATATGTTCTACGCAATTTTCTTGAAGAAAAAGGCATTCAATCTCTAGGTAAGTCACTGTTTTTTCAGTTAATTAAGTCACTATGCTTCTTCATTTTTCCAGTCATTTATAGGCAAACTCCTAATTGTAATAAATTATTTTGTAAACTAGTGCATTCATTTAAAAGTAAGTTACATGTGAATAGAATTAGATTTTTTTTTTTTAAGCCCTGACTATTGTGGAACTCTCTATGTAGATCAGGCTGGCTTTGAACTCACAGAGATCTGCTTGTCTCTGCCTCCCAAGTGCTGGGATCAAAGGTGTGCACCACACACTCAGTTACTAGAATTAGATTTATTAACAATCAAAGGAAACTCATACCTTTACCAATGATGAGAGTATTATTTAGGCAATTTTGTTAGAGTACATGGTACCAACTACTGCAGAACCCCAAATCTGGAAATAGTAACACACACCTGTAATCCTGCAGTTTGGTAAGCTGAGCCAGGTGGACTGTGAGTTTGAGGCTAGTCTGGGCTACATAACAAGATACTGCCAGTAATAATACTATCCAAAAGCTCAATTTAACACGCTCAGTAATTACTTTCTTTACTACAACATATGTACCTATTGGCCAACAGGGACATTCTCTTCCACATAGTGATTTACTTTGAGACCTTGGCACTTTCTACGTTATGGCTCTTCCATCTGTAACACATGGCCTTAGCATCAGGGAAAGACAAATCAAAACTACATGGAGATTTTTTTACCTCACTCCGTCAAGAAACAGGAGTTGAAGAGATGGTTCAAGGGTTAAGAGCACAAACAGCTCTTGCAGAGGATACCAGTTGGATTCCCAGCACCCTTGTCAACTGGCTGACAACTATCTTTAACTCCTGTTCTTAATTTTATTTTATTTTTTTTAAAGATTTATTTATTTATTATGTATACAGTGTTCTGTCTGCACATATCCCTGCAGGCCAGAAGAGGGCACCAGATCTCATTACAGATGTTTGTGAGCCACCATGTGGTTGCTGGGAATTGAACTCAGGACCTCTGGAAGAACAGCCAGTGCTCTTAACCGCTGAGCCATCTCTCCAGCCCTTTATTTTGTTTTTTAATGTTTTGATACAAGCTCTCCATTGTAATCCCAGCTACCCTGGAACTCACTGTATAAACCAGGCTGGCCCCAAACTCACAGAGATCCTCCCAAGGGCTGGAATTAAAGGTGTATGCCACCAATTCTGGCTTTAACTCCAGCTCTAAGGAATCCAACAGCACCAGCATTCACATGCACAAACACACACACACACACACACACACACACACACACACACACACACATATATACTTGATTTAAATAAATAAATGTTTTTTAAAAGGAAGAAAGAAAACAACAAATATTGAGGATAGAGGCAGGGCCAGACCCTCATATGCTGTTGGTGAGTCACTGTAGAAATCAATATGATGGTTCCTCAAAAAGAAAAACCTAAAAATAGGATTATTATGTAATCTGGTTGTACCACTCCTGGGCTTATGTCTGAGGGAAGCTAAGTCAGCATACCACAGAGATGCTTTCCTCTCCGTGTTTACTGTGGCACAGTTCATAATATCCAAGATATGAAACTGACCTAGATGCCCATCAACACAGGAATAAAGACAATTCAGCCAGGCAGTGGTGTCACACAACTTTAATCTCAGCACTTGGGGGGCAGAAGCAGTCAGACTGAATTGATCCCAGCCTGGTCTACACAGTGAGTTCTAGGATAGCCAAGACTACACAGAGAAACCCTGTCTTGAGAAGCTAAAAAAAAAAAAAAGAAAGAAAGAAAGAAAGAAAGAAAAAGAAAGAAAGAAAGAAAATTCGGTACCCTACACAATGAAATTTTATTCAGACATAAAGAAGAATAAACCAGGCATGGTGGCTCATGCCTGTATCCCAGCACTTGGAGTGATTGAGGCAGGAGGATTGCCATGAGTTTGAGACACCCTGAGCTGCAGAGTAAGACCATATTAAAACAAGGATGGAGAGATAGTCCAGCAGTTAAAAACACTTTCTGCTCTTGCCCAGGACGTGGGTTTTTCCCCCAGCTCCCACAAGCATCTTATAACTGTCTATAACTCCAGTTCCAGGGGATTCAGTGACCTCTTCTGGCCTCCAAAAACATTTCACACATATAGTACACATATATACATATGGACAAAACATTCGTACACATAAAATAAAAATAAGTAAATCTTTAAAAACAAAACAGGGGCTGGAGATATGGCTCAGAGGTTAAGAGCACTGACTGCTCTTCCAGAGGTCCTGAGTTCAATTCACAGCACCCACAAGGTGGCTTACAACCATCTGTAATGAGATCTGGCACCCTCTTCTGTGTACATAATAAATATTTTACTATTATCAGCTTAATATAGTATAAAACCTTATCCTAATAGTGAAATGTTTGATTGAGGCTTGCCCAGTAATTGAGTCAAACCAAAGTTATTATAAGCCACAGTCATCCTAGGGTGCCCCCTGCTATATAGCCTCCCTGGTTCTGTGGGTTGCAGTCTGATTGTTCTTTGCTTTATATCTAGAATCCACTTATGAGTGAGTACATACCATCTTTGTCCTTCTGGGTTTGGGTTACCTCACTCAGGATGATATTTTCTAGTTTCATCCATTTGCCTGCAAGTTTTATGCTGTCATTGTTTTTCTCTGCTGAGTAGTACTCCATTGTGTATATGTACCACATTTTCTTTATCCATTCTTCGGTTGACAGACATCTAGGTTATTTCCAGGTTCTGGCTATTACAAATAGTGCTGCTATGAACATAGTTGAGCATGTATCTTTGTGGTATGATTGAGCATTCTTTGGGTATATGCCCAAGAGTGGTATGGCTGGGTCTTGAGGTAGATCAATTCCCAGTTTTCTGAGAAACCACCATACTGATTTCCACAGTGGTTGTACAAGTTTGCACTCCCACCAACAGTGGAGGAGTGTTCCCTTTGCTCCACATCCTCTTCAACATAGACTGTCATTAGTGTTTTTGATCTTAGCCGTTCTGACAGGTGTAAGGTGGTATCTCAGAGTTGTTTTGATTTGCATTTCTCTGATGACTAAGGATGTTGAGCATTTCTTTAAATGTGTTTCAGCCATTTGTGATTCTTCTTTTGAGAATTTTCTGTTTAGCTCTTTAGCCCATTTTTTAGTTGGATTGTTCAGTATTTTGATGTCTAGTTTCTTGACATCATTCTTGAGTTTTTTATATACTTTGGAGATCAGTCCTCTGTCAGATGTGGGGTTGGTGAAGGTCTTTTCCCATTCTATAGGCTATCTTTTTGTTTTATTGACTGTGTCTTTTGCCCTACAAAAGCTTCTCAGTTTCAAGAGGTCCCATTTATTAATTGTTGTGCTCAGTGTCTGTGCTGCTGGTGTTATATTTAGGAAGTGATCTCCTGTGCCAATGCGTTCAAGAGTACTTCCTACTTTCTCTTCTATTAAGTTTAGTGTAACTGGATTTATGTTGAGTTCTTTGATCCACTTGGACTTGAGTTTTGTGCATGGTGACAGATATGGATCTATTTGTAATCTTTTACATATTGACATCCAGTTATGCCAGCACCATTTATTGAAGATACTTCCTTTTTTCCATTGTATAGTTTTGGCTTCTTTGTCAAAAATCATGTGTTCATATGTGCCTGGATTAATGTCAGGGTCTTCAATTCGATTCCATTGGTCTGTATGTTGGTTTTTATACCAGTACCAAGCTGTTTTTATTACTATAGCTCTATAGTAGAGCTTGATGTTAGGGATGGTGATGCCTCCAGAGGTTGCTTTATTATACAGGATTCTTTTAGCTATCCTGGGTCTTTTGTTTTTCCATATGAAGTTGAGTATTGTTCTTTCCAAGTCTGTGAAGAATTGTGTTGGGATTTTGATGGGGATTTCATTGAATCTGTAGATTGCTTTTGGTAAGATTGCCATTTTTACTATGTTAATCCTACCTATCCATGAGCATGGGAGATCCTTCCATTTTCTGATATCTTCTTCAATTTCTTTCTCTAGAGACTTAAAGTTCTTATCAAAAAGGTCTTTCACTTTTTTAGTTAGTGTTATCCCAAGGTATTTTATATTATTTGTGGCTATTGTAAAGGGTGATGTTTCTCTGATTTCTTTCTCAGCCCTTTTATCATTTGTGTATAGGAGGACTACTGATTTTTTTGAGTTGATCTTGTATCCTGCCACTTTACTGAAGGAGTTTATCAGCTGTAGGAGTTCCCTGGTAGAATTTTTGGGGTCATTTATGTGTACTATCATATCATCAGCAAATAGTGAAAGTTTGACTTCTTCCTTTCCAATTTGTATTCCTTTGATCTCCTTTTGTTGTCTTATTTCTCTAGCTAGAACTTCAAGTACTATATTGAAAAAATATGGGGAGAGTGGACAGCCTTGTCTTGTTCCTGATTTTACTGGTGTCTCTTTAAGTTTCTCTCCGTTTAATTTGATGGTGGCTGTTGGCTTGCGGTAAATTGCCTTTATTATGTTTAGGAATGTTCCTTGTATTCCTGATCTCTCTAAGACCTTTATCATGAAAGGGGTGTTGTATTTTGTCAAAGGCTTTTTCAGCATCTAATGAGATGATCATGTGGTTTTTTTCTTTCAGTTTGTTTATATGGTGTATTACATTGACAGATTTTCATATGTTAAACCATCCTTGCATCCCTGGGATGAAACCTACTCTGTCATGGTGGATAATTTATAAATAAATCTTTTTAAAAAAATTTAAAAAATAAAAAAACAAAGACAGCTAAAAGGCAACAATATATAGATTGAGTGTGACATCCCTTTGCTGTCTCCCAGTTAAAGCCCCAAAGACGACCCAAGAATAGTCCTTTGTTGATTTTGTTTTGTTGTTCTCGCATAATTTTCCAACATACTAAAAATTTGCAAACCCATGACACTGATTTGTTGAGTTTTGAAGCCAAATCCTAGCTCCTGAAATGAGTCTGCGTCTTTACTATAGCTTAAGCTAAATCAAATACATCTATCTAGGTAAAATCACTTTTCTTCTTTTTTTTTTTTTTTGTTTGTGTTTTTTGTTTTGTTTTGTTTTTCGATACAGGGTTTCTCTGTGTAGTTTTGGTGCCTGTTCTGGATCTCGCTCTGTAGACCAGGCTGGCCTCAAACTCACAGAGATCTGCCTGCCAAGTGCTGGGATCAAAGGCGTGTGCCACCACTACCCGGCTAGGTAAAGCACTTTTGTTCTAGGCTGTAAAGACACTTCTCTTTCAGATCCAGGTTGGGGAAATCCAACTGGTCTTGTCTCCTGGTCAACAAATTCCAGTGAATTATAGTCTCTGTAGTCTTGGATCTGTCTGCCTCTCTTTCTTTGGTTTCATGGTACCTTGAGGCCAGTCCTCATACACTGGACTGAGATGTTTTGGATTAACTGAGTTATGTGTGTGCACACTTGTATGTGTTTTTGTTTTGTTTTGTTTTTAACTTTTTTTAAAAAAATTTTTTTAAAGATTTTTTATTATGTATGTAGTGTTCTGCCTGCATGTATGCCTGCAGGCCAGAAGAGGGCACCAGATCTTATTACAGATGGTTGTGAGCCACCATGTGGTTGCTGGGAATTGAACTCAGGACCTCTGGAAGAGCAGTCAGTGCTCTTAACCTCTGAGCCATCTCTCCAGCCCTTGTATGTGTTTATGTATGTATATAGTATATATTAAAGCAGATGGGGTTTTATTAAAGATTTTAAACATTCTTTCTTTGTGATAGAGTCTCGTTATACAGTCCAGGCTGGCTACTTAGAATCTACTACTGAAGCCTCCTACACATAAGGATTACAGATGTGCACCATCACAATTGACTAAATCTAGTGTTTTAGTTTGTTTTGTTGAAAGTACCGGAGAGGGTCTCATGTATGGTAGCCAAACAATCTACCACTTGAGTTATATTCCCAGCCCTAAAATGAAATAAGCATTCTTTTTTTTTTCTTAATTTTTCAAGACAAGGTTTCTCTGTATAGCCCTGGCTATCCTTGAACTTGCTCTGTAGACCAGTGACCCATCTCTCCAGCTCTGTTCACTTATTTTTTAATTGTATATATACAGTATGTGGGGAGAGTCACATGTATACCACAGTGTGCATGTGGCGATCAGAGGACAACTTTTATAGAGTCAGTTCTTTCCTTCCACCTTTAATGGGCTCCAGGAAGCATGTCAGGCTTGAGCATTAAGTACCTTTAGCCACTGAGCCATCCTGCTAACCCATATGTTATATTTTGAAAATCATTTTCAGAAGACTCATTAAAGAATACTCATTTTGCCCG
Source organism: Peromyscus eremicus (assembly GCF_949786415.1). Taxonomy (NCBI): domain Eukaryota; kingdom Metazoa; phylum Chordata; class Mammalia; order Rodentia; family Cricetidae; genus Peromyscus; species Peromyscus eremicus. The sequence continues at coordinate 65,581,340 of NC_081425.1, read as the reverse complement.
AGTGATAGTGGTAGCACGTGCCTTTAATCTCAGTACTTGGGAGGCAAGGCAGGTGGATTTCTGTGAGTTTGAGGCCAGCCTGGGCTACAGAGTGAGTTCCAGGACAGGCTCCAAAGCTACACAGAGAAACCCTGTCTCGAAAAAAACAAAAAACAAACAACAACAACAAAAAAGTACTTACTGCTCTTGCAGAGGACCTAAGTTCAGGTCCCAGCATCCACATGGTGGCTCACAACAGCATGTAACCCCTGCTCAGTGACCAGTTCCACTTATGCCTAACTTATACTATGGTTTGGATTTGTCTGTTACTGACAGCCAGAAAGAGTTTGCTACACTGGCATAGTCAGGTATGTCTGTTTAACTGCTGTGTTTAGGTTTCTTCCAAGATATTTATAGCAAGAACCTAGAAACTAAGTTCTTCATCGTACTCCATGCCTCTCTGGTTACTGAAGACAGCAAGTGGTGGAGAGAGATTCTGGGTGCAGCTCAGTCTCCAAAGAGCCATCAAGATAATGTGATAGGCATACATGTTCTGATTGTTCACAATTTCTACTGAAATAAAATGCTAATTAAGGACCTTCAGAATATATGGAGTTGGTTTTATTGGCTTGACAACCTAAATGTATTGTCTCATAATTCTGGAATAGTATAGAGTTTTATGATCTATTAATATATCATGATTCAATTGTAGTATAATTCTGTTGGTCCAGAAAGTGCTATGTTACTCAGGCTGGCCTTGAAGTCATGGCAATCCTCCTGCCTTAGCATCCCAGGTGCTGGGATTAGAGGCATGAGGAAGCACACCTGGCTTAATAGAAGTATAATTCTTTAATAGAACTTTACACTGGCACAATGTGAGGCACAGGGTGTATTAATTACTTCTTTGTTGCTGTGCTTAAAATACCAGAAGCAACTTAAGAAGTTTGTCTTGGCTAATGGTTCCAGAGTGTTCCAAGTCCTCCAGTGAGACTCCTTGTCCTAAACCATCCCAAACCTCCCAAACAGCAACACCATCTGGTGACTAAGTGTTCAAATATGTGAATGAGCCTAGGGGGACATTTCTCATTCAAACCACCACATGAAGTAAAGGAGATCTTTGCTTTTTTAGGTACAAAAGGAAGAGACCGTCTCCTGGACCTGATTGCCACGTTGCTGGTACTGCAGTTTCTTCGTTCCAAGTTGGAACAAGAAGGAATGGTTGCCAAATCACTGATAAAGATGGATGTCACCTTCATCTCCAGGTGCTTTATTGTTTTAATAAGAACCCCCCCCCCCAGCTGAGGACTGAACCCAGGGCCTTGCGCATGCTAGGCAAGTGCTCTACCACTGAGCTAAATCCCCAACCCCATAATAAGAAACTTTTCAAAGAGCTACAATATAATTGTTGGCCTGTTCCAAACAACTGCACAGCCTGGCGCAAGAATACAAATGGGAGCCATGTGCCTGTGTCTGAGTATTTAAAGACATGAAGCCAAGCTGGGAATGTAGCTCAGCAGAGCACTCACCTAGTGCACAGGGACCTGGGCTCAGTCCTGCCGTCCTGAGCAACCCACACACACTGTATATCAAAGTATCAGCCAGCTCATGGTGGCACATTCCTGTAATCCCACCACTGAAGAGGTTACAGATGAAAGTCATGATTTACAAGCCAGCCCAGGCTACATAGTAGGACCTTGTCCCAAAACAAACAGAAAAACTATCAAACTATTAAATAAAATATATTAGAATATTCTGCCTGGCATAGTGGTACATGCCTTTAATTTCAGCACTGAGAAGGCAGAGACAGGTGAATCTCTATGAGTTTGAGGCCAGCCTGGTCTACATAGCAAGTTCGGGACAGCCAGAGCTACATAACAAAGAGACTCTGTCTCAACAAAACAAGAATCTTTTATTTTTAGGTTTTCTGCCCACACAATGGTAAGTTTCTCTGCTGAAGCAGTAATCTGGGTGAGTTCCCTGGTCCCAGAGATTGAGGCCAGAGAAGTTGAACACCCGGACTAAGGCTGTGAGATTTTATAGATTGTAGGTGAGGGGTGAAGCTGGTTTAAAGGCGTGCACCAGTACCGCCCAGCGGGATTCCAGAGTAAGGTAATAAACAAGCCAGGTGGTGATGGTGCATGCTTTTAATCCCAGTGCATGGGAGGCTGAAGCAAGTGGATCCCTGTGAGTTCAAGGCCAGCCTGGTCTACAGAGTGAGTTCCAGGACAGTCAAGGCTACAAGCAAACAAACAAACAAAAAAAGTGCAAATAAAGCACTTCTCATTTTTATCTTGTTTTTATTATTAAAGCAAACAAAACACAAGGTAATGTTGAGAATTAGTTTAAGCAGAGACAAGTACAGTAGGGAACATACCTGGTGTTACATCTTATCATCTTTGGTCATGTGACAAGAGACAAGAATATTCCTCCCAGGCCTTTGCCTTTCCCACAGAGATAATATGGACATACATACCAGGGTATTCTTTTCATGTCCTTGTTTTCAAGCTTATCATAGTTAATTCAACTCTTTCCCTATACCCTGATTTTATGGAGGCATTTTCTTAATTACCATTCCTTCCTCTCAGATGACTTTAGCTTGTGTCAAGTTGACATTAAACTATTCAGCGTAGCCACCTTGTGGTAAGAACGTTCTTCATGCTGCCCAATACACAGTTCACAGTAAGTTCACAGCTTTCTTACACAGGCTCCCCACAACACACCATAATAAATTAAATTAGATTTGAAAAACTTTGGTGTAAGGACTAGGGACGTAGCTCTTTACAGCTAACTCTTGGGTGTTCTCCAAGTATCTGGAACAAGTTGAAAACTCCCAGACAGTGAGTGGACATTGAAACAGGAGCCTCAGGGACACTGAAAAGGAACAACAGGAAACAAAGAGGCAGGGAAAGGCTGTAGCTGTGGGGGGGGGGGGGCGGGGGGGGGGGTTGTGCACAGTGGGAACTGGGAAATGAGGCAGGTGAGTCATATAGAAGTGTACTGAGTACATTCAAAAGCCCCACGCTAGAGGGAGAGAGCTTTATTCAGATTTCAAGAATTGCCTTTATTAAATATCTTCCTTTTTGACAGAATCATTTCATCTGATACAATGTTACAGATTTGGTACCACATTGCCTTTCACATATTCTGAACCAATAGAAACTTTTTTTTTTAATCTAGGAATATTCCGTGGGCTTCTGAGAACATTAAGAAAGCAAGTGAATGGGCCAGAAGAACAGAAGGGCAGTACCCATCCATCTACCAACGGCTCGAGCTGGGTAAAGACTGGGAGTCAGCCACAAAGCAACTACTGGGGATTCAGCCCCAAGCCAACAGTTCTCTTCACCAGATTCTACACTGCAATCAAGGCTGAACCCAGTGAAACTGCATTTTAAACATTTCTCATATTTCTTTTTGTTGTTTTGTTTTTCAAGACAGGGTTTGTCTGTGTAGCCTGGCTGTCCTGGATCTCCCTCTGTAGACCAGGCTGGACTCAAACTCACAAAGATTCTCTGCCTCTGCCTCCTGAGTGCTGAGATTAAAGGCATGTGCTACTACCCCCTGGCTACCTTTCTCATATTTCTATGTAGAAAATAATCAAACAGTAAAAGATACTGATAATGACATGTAGTTGGTTTTTGGTTTTTTTGTTTTTGAGTGTAGCTATCAGCCCCTTTAAAATACAATAAATGGAAGCAGGATTGATGAATCATTTAACAATAAAAATTGTAACATTAGAGACTGTCTCAATGTCCTTGGGAGGGGCTCGCTGGGTCTTCCCCCCAGGAGTCCAGTAGGAGGCTAAGAGATCGAGCAGTATAGGAAAGAGTTGGTCTTTGGTTAGTAGTTGTGTTATAGGCCGGTGCCTGTTTCAGGGGCCCTGGTTGTTAGTTACTATGTGGTGCTGTGTTATTTATTAAGTGGCGCTGTTTACTGTGCAAGAAAAGCCACGAGGTACAACAAAGCCCACTGTAAGAGTTTATTAGCCAAAGCTACACAGAGAAACCCTGTCTTGAAAAAACAAAAACAAACAAACAAAAGGTTTATTAGGGGAAAGACAACTTAGGCCTAGGTAAGACTGTGCAGGGAGAGAGAGGAAGAAGAGGGAAGAGGAGTCTGTGACCCGATTTTTATGGATTCCCCCTGCACATGTGCATATGGGCTTACTTGGCTACACATGCGCATTGATTATGTGATTACGCAGCCCACAGATTCCATAGGACGTAAAGCATTCAAATGACTAAACATCTTGCCTGGCTACTGGATAGCGCATGTGCGATCACGTAGCTGGGGGAGTGGCCAGGAATTCCAACACTGGTCACCAGCCAATACGACTTGATGCACATGTTTCCTCTTATGGCTCTGATATACTGCTTGTTACTTGGCGTCACAAGCAATTCTTCCATGGATCTTGGTTTGTTATCACATTTTAAAAATCAATAAGCCAAAGGTCATCTAAAGTTTCTGCTATTTTACCTTCTAGACATTTTCTAGGTCTTGAATTTTACTTTAGGATTATGATCCACATTGAGTTACATTTTTTATTGTTACATTTGGATTCACTATGAAATGTCCCTCATAGGCTTGTTAATCCCACTGATCAAGAATAAGATCACTACCATAGTTTAAAGCCAAATTTGAAGCAAGCTTTAATTAAATACTGGTCAGGAGAATGGGCTCCAGCCGGGTCCATACCCAGGTTCCCAGGAAATGGCCTAGAACTTAAGAAGGAAAACCCATAAGTCACTGCATTTCCCATCAGGTCCAGTCAGGGGCAAGCATACATCCTGACACATTTCCTGCTTATGTACCTCCTGCTCATATGTGGTCAAGCACATCGGTGCAGATGGGTCAGACAACTTGTTTAGGTGAGTGGAAACATGTGGCTTGTTATCTCCCATAAACAATAGCCTCCAGTGCAGTCTTTTTATTTGATCTTTGCTGCCTTTTAAGCCATGGCTGTCTGAATCAGCAACTGCAACTCCACTGCTACCAGCAGGGGTTAGGCCCAAGGGCTGTAGCTGAAGGGAACTTAATTAAATCTCTGTCCCTCAAGATTCAAAGGTTAAGGTGGAACCTGTTCTTCATAGAGGCTGAATAGCAAGTAGCTCACCTCCTTTCCTTGCTCTCCTCCTCCAAAAAGCCCTCATGCTTCTCCTCACCCCTCCTTACAAACCCTTCTCCACCTGGCTCCTCCCACTTCCTGTCAGCTAGTTGCTGACGCAGCCTCCTGACTGCAGGTGAATGTTATTTAATCAAACACATCTTTGAATCATTAAACAAATGTTCCAGAGCATAAACAAAAGTAACACACCTTAAAATAATATTCTACAACACTCCAGCATTTCAGGAATTATCTGTCCGTGAGCAAAGGGCTTACAGATCAGAGGCATTTTTATTTTATGGATCTCTATGGCATAGTAATTAAAATGTAACTTTGGCTCTCAGGCTCACATCTGGGAGCTTGGTTGTCAACAGATGAGCCTTTGGGAAGTGATTGCATTCTGGGGGCTCTGACCTAATCACTGGAGTAATCCCTTGATGGATTTCTCATATGATGCCCTTGTCAGAAAATGCTGGGAAGCAAGAGGTAGGGCCTGGTTGAAAGAAGTAGACTGATGGAGGTGTACCTTTGAAGGACGCATCATCTCTCATTCTTGCTCTCACTCTCCACTTCCTGTCTGCCATGAGGTAAAGCTGCTTTACCTCTGCCATATGCTTTCTAAGAGGTATTTTTGTATCCCCGGTAGTGGGTTTCTCCTCCAACTCAGTAAGACAAATTGAGCTGAATTCAAAAGTAAAGGACCAGGTTTAATCTGAGCAAAGCACTCCCAGGTAACTCAGGAAAGGAAGTAGGAGAGAAACCACATACCCTGTAGGGACCCGGGGCTTAAATACTCTGTAGGCTCTGTAGGCATGGTCTTGAGCTTAGGGGGAGGAGCCTGGGTTTTTGGTAGTCCGATTAATTTAAAATAAGGAAAATTGGCAAGAAACAAGCCATGCTAAGACCGGGCATTTATAATTAAGAATAAGCCTCCGTGTGTGTGTGATTTATTTTGGGAGCTGGGTGGCGGGCCCCCCCAAAAGAGTAAAAAAAAAACCAACAACACAAAGTAAACCATCACTTTAAATAGAAAATAGATAAAATAGAAAACAAGCTGGGACAGATCTTAGTATCAAGGTGATGGCTGAATCACCACATAGGAATCATTTAAGTAGCTTGAAGCACAGAAGTTTGACTATCTCGCTCTAGTTGGAAAGGGCCTAAAAGGTGTAAGAATTACAAAAGAGAAGTTACTATAAGTAATTGGAAACGGCTTAAACAATGGGTCAAAACTAAACCCTTTTTTCTTTTACTAGCTTCCCTAAGGTATTTCTCATAGCCAGAGAAAAGTTAGCATTTCCACTCCAGGCATTCCTCAGCGAGGTCTTTGCAAAAAGCCCCTGTGTAAACACTTAAAAAATAAATCCAGTCTTGTGGGTATTCAGACTTCTCGTTCTCTTCAATATTTACCTAAACCTAGGACTGTCTCTCATTCATGCAGTTCAGGATTTCCATTCCCACTGCACAATTCTTGCCTCCTTTCCCAGTGATTTCTACTGGACTAGCCTGTCATGGCAGAATGGGACTCCCTTTTGCTGGGAATCTGAGAAGAACAAAACACCAAGAACAATTATGCAAATAAGGAAGCAGGAAGCACTTCCAAAGTCACGAGTCCCCAAGATAGGGAAGCTGTCATTATTAGGACAGGGGAGACATATTCAGGGGGTGGAGCCATCAGCAATAGGAGTATGCTGTGGAAGCAAGGCTTCGGCTCTTCCCTGGCTGAAGATTTGGGGATGGATGAATGGATGGGTGAGTAAAGGCACTTACCATACTTACCATGCAAGACTTGAGTTCACGTCTCCAGAACCCACATGCAGATGGAACTAAGGAAGTGATACACAAAGCCGTCCTGAGTCCTCACAAATACCATGGCCATACACGCAATAATAATAATAAATAAAAATCATGAAATTCATCTGTAGTGCTCATACTGTTTCATTAGAGTGTCATCTTTCTAAGACATATATAAAGTTATTTACACATTAAACACCCCAAGGGAAGATAAGGCACAGTGGTGCACACCTGTAGTCCTAGCCCTGGGAAACTAAAGCAGGAGGATTAGCATGAGTTTAGACCATGAAGTAAGTTGTTCCCAGCCAGTTTGAACTACATAGCAAGACCCTGTCTCAAAAGCAAACAAGTAAATAAATAAGCATGCTTATATGTTTTTATAAATCTGCATGTCTCTTTCGGTTTTTGCCCTGAGATGTGAAGAAACAGTGTTAACTGCCCCGTTGGAAAGTTCACATTCTGGATTCAACAATCCCACCCTTCCTTCCTTCCTTCCTTCCTTTCTTTCTTTCTTTCTTTCTTTTTGAGACAGGGTTTCTCTGTGTAGCTTCGGAGCCGGTCCTGGAACTCCCTTTGTAGACCAGGCTGGTTTCAAACTCACAGAGATCCGCCTACCTCTGCCTCCCAAGGATTAAAGGCATGCGCCACCACCGCCCGGCCTACCCCCTTTCATTTTACGTGTGGGGTTATTTTACTTGCATGTGTGCTGCAGGAATTTAGCAGAGTCACTGTATCCGGGGTAGATATTGGAACGGAACAGCTGTCTTTTAGAAGTACTTTGACCTTGAAGAATCCTTGTGGAAAACAGTGATTGTTTCCCATGATCTGTAAAATGGTTTTGCTGAAGGGGCATTGCAGCCATCCCATGACGGATCACATGACGCCTCAGACGCACCTGAGGCTCTTGGATTACTGTGTATTGCAAACAATACCGTCATAAGGACTAGAGTCATGGGAGCACGTGATGCTCTCCTTCACTAAGACAGTAAAGTAGATTATGGACCTTGGTATGAGGAAATACTTGGTGTAACAAACAATAAATACGCCTTTGTACTGTTCGGTTTCAGTCCATGAGAGAAGCTGGACCTCCCTGCTGCCACCTAGGCCTTAAAATTTCATCTTGAGAATGCCTTCTTTCTTCTTTCTACATGGTGCACCCTGGCACATATATGTCCATAGACCACACGAGTGGCCTGGTGCCCTCAGCGAGCAGAAGAGGACATCAGATGGTTAACTCTGGTGTGAGGTCCAGCAAAAGTTCCGGTCTCTTTGAGCCTAGGAGATATTTTATCTTAATGTATTGCCAGAAAACAAAAAGTTTCCCTACCACAGACTTCTTACTGACTTGAAATTGAAAGCAAGAATATAATAAATTATCTATATTAATTTACTTTCCAAGACAGGGTTTCTCTGTGTAGTCCTGGCTGTCCTGGAACTCACTCTGTAGAGCAGACTGGCCTCAAACTTAATAGAGAGATCCGCCTGCCTCTGCCTCTGGAGTGCTGGGACTAAAGGCGTGCGCCACCACCGCCCAGCTCTGGCCCCCTTTTTTTTTTTTTTTTTTTTTTTGGTTTTTCGAGACAGGGTTTCTCTGTGTAGCTTTGCGCCTTTCCTGGAACTCACTTGATAGCCCAGGCTGGCCTCGAACTCACAGAGATCCGCCTGGCTCTGCCTCCCAAGTGCTAGGATTAAAGGCGTGCGCCACCACCGCCCGGCCTTTTTTTTTTTTTTTTTTCTTCTAAAGATTTATTATTTTTATGTGTGTTTCGCCTGAATGTATGTGTGAAGGTTGCCCGATCCCCTGGACCTGGAGTTACAGTTGTGAACTGCCATGTAGGTGCTGGGAGTTGAACTCAGGACCTCTAAGCCATCTCTCCAGCATCCACTCCGTTCTTTATCTTTAAACGTTACTCACGGAAATGATTCATCTCCAGAGGCTACATTTAATTAATTCGATCACTGACACCCTAGAAGCCAGCCAAACTATACGTAATAATGCTTTGGCGGCCATTCCGCGCAGGCAGGTCTCGTTAACACGGAGGGGCCCTTCCCAGAACCCTCAAGGTCTCACGCCTAGGGAAACCGACGCTCCAGTTAGCCAACAGCAAGTCTCCTCAGGTAGAGGGCCTCCCCAGTATCCAGGAGGAGACACACTAGGACCGCCCCTCGCTCTCTCCTCTGAGGACCCCTTCCGCTCTTCCCCTAGGTAGCGTTCTTCCGCCCTTCGACCCGCCCACCCACTTCCCGTGGGCTCCTCGGGGGTTCTCGGGGATGCCTTTTCGTGATTGGTTACTAGGTGTGCCAATCCGGGGCTCGGAGCCCACAATTGGCTGGCTTTCCTCACGGCCGAGTCACGCCGCTGTAGCGGGTCGAGGCGGGGCGGCAGGCGCGCGGAGCCGTCTCGCTGCGCGTCTCCGGCGGTTTTTCGCGTCGGTTTGCAGCGCGTTTGTGATGGCGACGGCGGCGGAGGAAAGCATGAGTGTGGCCGCGCTAGCCGTGTCCGTTCCCGACAGCACTGGCGGGTCTCCCGAGGCCGAAGGAGGTGTCGGAGCAGCGGGCGAAGAGAAGGACGCAGCCCCTCAAGGAACGGAGGTCGTTGGGGATAGCGAGGAGGATGGGGACGACGTGTTCGAGGTGGAGAAGATCCTGGACATGAAGTGCGAGGGAGTATGTGGGGGCTGCGCGGCGAGGACGCGGCCGCAGGGCCGGGGCGGGCACGGCGGGGGAGAATCCGAGCGGGATCCCGCACAGCCTAGCGGCAGGGGGCCGGTCCGTGAGCGCTGGTCCAGACGGACGGGGCGGGCGGGCGCAGAGTGCCATCTCGGGAAGGACCCTGGCCGCATCTGTGGAGGATGGATGCTTAGGGGAGTTTCACGTGTTGTTTTGGCGGACGAGACGAAGCAGTGGCGTGTGATGTTGAGACTAGTAGGGTGCAAGACAGCTGGGGGCGGGGGGCGGGACTTAGGTTGCCTTCAGCATTCGGGTATACGGTCAGGGCCGTTGCTCTCCGTTAGGAAGGACTGGTGGAAACCGTACGAGTCCTCATAGGCCGTCCTTCACACCGTTGTCCCAATAGTTTCTAAAAGTACACAATGCTCCGTGGCTTAAATTCAGGAATTCCTCTTCGTCTTCGCAATAAAACCCCCAGTCACACCGAGTGGTTGGGACGGTAAACGTTTTCGAAACCTGGGTGTCATCCCTTTCTCCTCTGCGCGTTTATGATTGTAGCTCAGAGATGTAGAGTAAGGTTGAAAGGAAAATCTTGGCACGTCATGCTTGAGCGCTTAACATCCTCCTTGCCGAGACTGTTGTTCCCAGGAGACATTCTTACTCTGTTCTTCCAAGTCTCGGGGTCCATCTGTTTGTGATGCCTTTCTTCCCCCTTCCCTTTCCCGAACCCTGCAGAACAAAATGCTTTCTCATTTCTGTCCTTATGCTCTGTGGAGACCTCTATTTAATGCATTATCTTTTATCTTTATATATGTCTTGTCTGCTCTGGATTTGAGGCCCATTTAATCTGGGGATGTGGCTTTTATTAATGTTTGAATCATTGATATTTAGTAACAGCATTTGCCAATTTTTTTTGTTGTTGTTCTCTGATACTGAGGACTGAACTCAGGGTCTCATGAATGCTAGGCAAGAGCTTTACCACGGAGCTCTATCCCCAGCCCTCGGATTATTAAGTAGGTGAATGAAATGTGGGTTTGGAGAAAGAAGCAAGGGCAGTCGATAAGTATTATGCCTGTATGATGTTCTGTTTCTGTTGTATTTTCTGTTGTTTGTTATCTGCCTTATGCTCTCTTTCATCTGTTAATTTTTTTGTCCTTTGACAAACTTTTTTTAAATCAACTGCTGTTTACCATGTACCATGTTGGCTTGATGGTAGAGATTTTTTTAAAGGTGGTGCCTTTCTCTAAGAGGCTCCTTTTTCGTTGTTTTTTTGTTTGGTTTGGTTTGGTTTGGTTTGGTTTGGTTTGGTTGGTTTGTTGGATTGTCGAGACAGGGTTTCTCTGTGTAACAAACAGCCTTGGCTGTCCTGGATCTCACTCTGTAGACCTAGCCTCAAACTCACAGAGATCCTCCTGCTTCTGCCTCCCTCTTGTTTTTTTGAGACAGGATTTCTCTGTGTAGATCAGACTGGCTTTAAAACTCAGAAATCTGCCTAACTGTAGCTCCTGGATGCTGGGATTAAAGGCGCATGCCACCACCGCCCGGCCTGATGGTACAGACTTTTTAAAAGAATTTTTTTTATCCTTTATTTTTATTTTATGTGTATGGGTGTTTGGACTGTGTGTATATCTGTGTACCACATGCCTGTCCAGAAAAAAGGGCATTGGGTCCCCTGAAACTGGAGTTACAGATGGTTTTGAGCTGCCACATGAGTGGGAGTCATCACAAATCTTCTGGAAGAGAAACCAGCTCTCTTATCCAGGAAGGCTTCGCTTCAAGTTTCTGCATTCCCTACTCCACACCTCCTGTTTTTTGAGGTAGGATCTTCCTCTGAAGTCCAAGCTGGCCTAGAGCTTGAGACCCTCCTGCAGTTACTGACACAGGAAAATTCTCACATCATGTTCAAGTTAAATCATTGAGATTCAGTGTCATTATTATGGAGCTAGAGAGAGAGGGCAAGAGTTCAAATCCCCAGAGCTCATGTAAAGCTGGGTGCAAGTCTGTAATCACAGAGTTCCTGCTGGGAGATTGAGACAGGAGAAGAATTCTTTTGTACTTTCCTGTTGTAGTGTTGAATGACTAGGCAAGATCCAAGACTGAGTTTGTCCTCTGAGGCTTATCTGCAGAGGACAAACCCATGGCTACACTGTGTGCCTGCATTTGTGAATGGCTACACATGGATTCTGGGAAGCAAACTAGGATCCTCTGTAAGAGCAATAAGCAGCTTTAACTCTTGCTGTAGCTTCTGGCTCCAGTTTTGGGATAAAAATCTTTTTTTTTTTTTTTTTAAAGATTATAGTAACACCATTTCCCCTTTTCCTTTTCTCCTTCCAGACCCTCCTATATACCCTCCCTTGCTTTTTTTCAAATTTATGGCCTCCATATCTTTTTTGGTTTTTCGAGACAGGGTTTCTCTGTGTAGCTTTGCGCCTTTCCTGGAACTCACTTGGTAGTCCAGGCTGACCTCGAATTCACAGAGATCCGCCTGGCTCTGCCTCCTGAGTGCTGGGATTAAAGGCGTGCGCCACCACTGCCTGGCTTGGCCTCCATATCTTTAAAAAAAAAAAAAAATCCAAGCTTGGTATGGTGGCACACCCCTTTAATACCAGCACTCAGGAAGCAGGGCCAGATCTGTGAATTTGAGGCCAGCCTGGTCTATATAGTGCGTTCCAGGACAGCCAGAACTACAGTTCTCATAATGTAGCCCAGGATTGCCTGAAATTTACTATGAAGCATAGGCTTGCCCCAGACTCTGTAACAGTTTCCTCTGCTGCTTCTCAAAGGATTGTAAGTGTGTGCCACCATAGCCAGCAGCAAATTTTACTTGCTTTTATTTTTAAAAGATTTATCATTTATTTGCATGTGGATGTGGGTGCCTTTGGAGACCAGAAGAGGGCAGCAGATCCCTGGAGCTGCTGGCAGTAGTGAGCTGCCTGTTGGTGCTGGTAACCAAATTCTAGTCCTAAAAGAGTAAGCACAGCAAAGTGCTTTTAACTGTTAAACCACATCTCCAGCTCCCAGCTGCTATTTTGTTGTCAGAGTCCATCATCTCTTCACGGTCTGGGGCTCTTAACTCAGGTTAGGTGTATGCCAGAAGCAGTTTTCCTGCTAAGCCGTCTGCTGCTCCCAACCCGTCTTACAACTTCCCTCATCTGTTTGAGGATTTAATAACATTGTCAAAGAAGTACAAATATACCACTGCTTTCTTATTTTTTTAATCTAAGCAGTGTTGCTTATATGATAGAATAATCTCGACTAAAAATCACTGTTGAGTAACTTGCCTTTGTTTTTTCATTGTTATTTTAGGAGTATACATTGTTTAATAATTTATGATCAGAAAAGACATCAGTCTTTGTTTCTTTTTTGGTTTTTGGGTTTGTTTGTTTGTTTGTTTGTTTGTTTGTTTTGAGACAGAGTTTCTCTGTGTAGCCCCCGGGTCTCCTGGAACTCACTCTCATGTCTCAAACCTGGAGCTCCACTTGCCCCTGCTGGGATAGAAGGTGTGTGCTAACACCGCCTCACTAAGTCTTTTGTTTCTTTTAAAAAAAAAAAAAAAAAAAAAAAAAAAAAAAAAAAAAGGTTAATGGTACTTTTCCCCCCCTTAGGCCACTGGCCTCAAGAGATAAATATGCATACTTTCAATATGATATTTATTAATTTTCATTTTGATGCAGTTTTCAAGTTCTCAGTAGTTGAATGGTTTTGAAATTTTAATCAGTAATATGTCTGTTTTTATTTGTACCACAGGGTAAGAACCTTTATAAAGTTCGATGGAAAGGATATACATCTGATGATGATACCTGGGAGCCTGAGGTTCATCTGGAGGACTGTAAAGAAGTTCTTCTTGAATTTAGGAAGAAACTTGCCGAGAACAAAGCTAAGGCAATAAAGAAAGATATTCAGGTATCCAGTTTTATCTCATACTTTTTTGGTGTGATATTCATAATTTTATTTATAGAAATTATGTATAGTAAATTATGAAAACTACAATGTCCAGTGTTTCTGTTGTGAGTTCCATGTTGCTGATTTGTCCTCATAGACAGCTCTTCTTTTCCATCCTGTGATTGTATTTGGCAGACAAGTGTAGTTTGTATGTTGTGCTAGTCAGCTTACACTGTAATGAAATGTCTACCGTATCTTAAAGATACAGTATATTTTGCCTTACAGCTCTAGAGGCATTAGTCTACCTCTGATGAGGAGCACCAAGGTACTGTAAGCTCCTTGTTTTCATAAGCCAGGAAGCACAGAAGAAACCAGGCTCCCCAGTCCTCTTTGGCGTCATGTCATAAATGAACTGAAGGTTTCTTATTAGGCTTCACCTCCCTAAGAGTCTACTACCTCCCAGTAATGCCTCCCCAGGGACCAGGCCTCTAACACATGACCTTTGCAGGACATTCAACACTCAAATTACAGTAGACATGAATGTTGGCTAATAAAGAGGGGGCATACTTGTAATCTCAGTACTCAGGACAATTAGAAAGATTATTGAAAGTCGGAGGCCAGCTAGGGCTGCAATGTGACCCATCTCAAGGAAAAAAGAGAAGGGCGTATTCAGGGGTACAGCACCTGCCCAGCATGTGCCAGGCCCTGGATTCAAGCTCCAGTGCCATGCTGAAGAGCAGGAGTGATAAACATAAAAATGAAGGAACATAAAGACAGACAGACACATCATTTCATATTTGCCCGTGATGTAAGCAACTATTCATTATATGTGGTGATTATTGCCATATTTTTTACTTAATTTTGTTCTAGTTCACAATATTATTAGATTATAATATGTTACATTCATATTTAGTCTGTGTTAACATCTTTACCCTTTTCTGCTACTTAAATAATTCTTCCCTTTTTGTTTTTCGAAACGGGGTTTCTCTGTGTCACCCTGGCTGTCCTGGAACTCATACTGTAGACCAGGCTGGCCTTGAACTCACAGAGATCTGCCTACCTCTGTCTCCAGAGTGCTGGGATTAAAGGCTTGTGCCACCACCATTCAACTAAATAATTCTTTCTTGAAACAGGCTCTCATAATGTAGCCCTGGCTGGCTTAGAACTCTCTACCAAGCTGGTTTGGAACTCACAGAGATAAACCTACCTCATCCTCTCAGTGCTGGGATTGAAGGTGTGCACTACCATGCCTGGCTTTGTTTTTGAGACAGGGTTTCACTCTGTATATCTGGCTGGCCTTGAACTTCTGATCCTCCTGCCTCTGTCTCTTGAGCGCTGGAATTACAGGTAGCACACCTACCAAAATTAAGCAGTTTTTAGTTCTCTGCTAGTTTTCATGGTTTTGGGCAGTGTTGGGTATTGAGCCTATATTTTGTCACTGAGTTAGATGTTGTTTGTGGACATTTGTTCTACAACCGTCATTCCTTTATTATGTAGAGGTTCAGGAAGATTCAGAGGATTAAGACGGTGGTGACACTGTAGGAAAACATTTTCATCCTTCTTTCTGTTCGTTTCTTTTAGTATAAGACAGTTTTTGAAAATGAGTCTTAAAATTAGCTTGCTCAAGTTTTTTGTTTTTGTTTGTACAAATATATATATATATATATTTTTTTTTTTTTTTTTTTTTTTTCCTGAGACAGGGTTTCTTTATGTAGCCCTGGCTGTCCTGGATCTCGCTCTGTAGACCAGGCTGGCCTTAAACTCAGAGATCCTCCTGCCTCTGCCTCTCAAGTGCTAGGATTAAAGAAAGGCATATACCATCATACCTGGCTAAATACCTTATTCTTGAATTTCTTTTTAGATTAGAAAAACATTTCAGTAGGAACTGTTTTAAGATCATGTAACACCATTTGATCAAGTAAGATTTCTATGTAGTCAATGTGCTTGCTCCATTTAACTGCAATATAACAAGTTTAAGAACATTCTAGAAGGGCCAATAGCTGAACAGGTAAGGGTGCTTGGTGCCAAACCTGATAACCTGAGTTTAATTCTCAGACTTCACATGGTAAAAGGAAAAAGTGAAATTCCTCACGTGGTTCTCTGATCTCTACATATGTACTGTGGCATTCATGTATATGCATGCACGCTCACACAAATAATTTAAAAAGTCAGCTCTAGCCCACCATACACTAGACTGTTATTTTAACTCCTGTTTCATTTTGATACCTCCAAAGCACTAACATTTTTCATCTTTGTATCTCCTTTTTAAATTGACTTTCATCACCTCCAAGTCCTGTGTGCTAAATCAGAAATATAAGTAATACACACGTTAAATTTAGGTAAAGAAGTCAAATCTGCTTTTAAAATGTTTTCATTAGATTTCATTAGTACTGTCTCTCAAAACCCTTGAAATTATGTTAACGTTTTAACCTTTTTGTGTTTTATAGAGACTGTCTTTAAGCAGTGACATATTTGAGACACAGTGTGATAGTGACCAGCACAGTGACACAAAAGAGGACACTTCACCGAGGAAGAAAAAGAAAAAAATAAAGTGCAAAGAAGAGAAAAGTCCAGATGATCTTAGGAAAAAAAAAACAAAACTGGGAAAACTAAAAGATAAGATCAAATCAGAGCTGGAGAGCACCTCTGAAAACTTAGGTTTTGATGTAAGGACAAAGAAAAGGATTTTGGAAGTCAAGGAAGAATTAAAGGACTCCAAAAAGCCCAAAAAGGATGAAATAAAGGAAACCAAGGAATTAAAGAAAGCTAAACGGGCTGAAATAAGAGATTTAAAGCTTAAAATAAGAGGGGATGTCAAGGACAACCGGAAACCAAAGAAAGAGCGGCACGTGGAGTCCACACTGGAGTCTGAGTCCCCCGGACCTGATGAGTCCCTCCTTCCAGAGGATGACGGGGAGGACTTCCTTTCTGACAACAGAGAAGAGACTCCAAAGATAAAAGCAGGACAGGATACAGTGCAAGAGGGTATTTTTGAGAAACATCTGGATAGCCTTGTAAGTACTGAAGAGGATGCTGGTGCCAGAGTCAGAAGGAAGAAGAAAAAGCCAAGGAAGTTTGAGGAACCAAAAGAAACCAAGAAGCTAGAGAACACAAACACTTTTTCAGAAAGGAAAATGACACCTAAAAAGCAAAGGTGTCAGGACAAGGGCCGAAGTAACCTTGAGTTAATAAGTAAGTTAGTGTCACCTGTGTCTGCCCAGGCCCTGAAGAGTTCCAGCCTGAGTGGGGAAGAGAAGGGCCCAAAGGCCCCTGACTCGGCAGAGGAGGTAAGGGCAGTAGAGAAGTTGTAGAGTACAGAAATAATTGGTACAGACTATCCTGGGTTTTGTGTGGTCAGGAACTTGCTCAAGGAATGGCAAAGAAAATGGTCAAGCTAGAATAAAGTGCAACTCCTCAGGTACTTAGTGAATATGATGTCATGAGGACTGCTGCATGTGCTCAGACCTTCAAGCACTGAGTTTATCTTAATTTTTCACCTTGTTTATCAAACATGACAAAAACAATTTGTAGAGGTATTCAGGTGTTGTGTAGCATTGTATAGACAGACCTATTAGCTTCATCAGTTTAACTAAATTTCATTTTGGGGTGTATGTGTTCTCTTTTTAAAAAATATTATTTGAGGGGGCTGGAGAGATGGTTCAGCAGTTAAGAGCACTGACTGCTTTTCCAGAAGACCCTGGTTCAACTCACAGCACCCACATGGCAGCTTACAACTGTAACTCCAAGATCTGACACCCTCACACAGACATACATGCAGGCAACTCGTAAAATAAGATAAATTATTAAAAAAAAATGTTATTTGAGAATGTGATACAATGTATTCGCCCCCACTCTTCCCCTAACTTCTCCCAGATCCACTTTCACCTCTTCCCTCCCCCAACTATGTGTCTCTTCTTTTTTCTTTTTTTTTTCCTTTAGCTTTATCATGACCAATTTGTACTGGCCGTATACTCCTGACTGTGGGCCTTCACTGGCACATGATAGAGTTACCCTCCTGCTACTCCCTTCTAGGGGTTGGGGGTTGGGGGTTGGGGTTACAAGTTTAGCTTTCACTTTTTTCTTTTTTCTTGAGTCGGGATCTCACTCTGTAACCCTGACTGGCCTGGTACTCACATAGATCTACCTGCCTCTGCCTCTAGGAATTCTAGAATTACAGACATGCACATGTGGTGGTGCTTTTTTTCTTTTTTAAGATTTTTGTTTGTTTATGTGTCTGCATGCCACATGTATTGCTGGTACCTGCGGTACCTGCAAATTCAGAGGGTGTAAGATTCTTTGAAGCTAGAGTTGTAGGCAGTTGTCAGTCATCTGAGTACATGGATGCTGAGGACTGTACTTGGTTCTGTAAGAGCAGTAAGCACTCTCAGTCACTGAGACATCTCTCCAACTCTTAGTTTCCACATTTTGTATTTTTCCCAGTTATTTTAAGTACAGAAAGGGAAAAAGGTACACAGTACATTAGTATTACAAATTTTTCAATTATTAAAAAAATTAATATTCCAGTATTGTAATAATTACTTTGATGTTTTTAAATAGAAATTTTCAAAATTATGAAAATATATCAAGAACTGTAAAAAATGAGTTTCCATTCTTGGTTTTGATAATTTAATCATTTTAAAGGGGGAGGAAACTTTCTATATCAAAAAGTTTGTCAAGCTTTTCCCACTCTTTGAGACAAACTGTAACAGCTCTAGCTGTCCTGGAACTCGCTCTGTAGGCCAGGTTGGCCTCAAGATCCACCTGCCTCTGCTTCCTGAGCGCTGGGATTAAAGGTGTGCTCACCAGCACCCAGGCCATTTCCCCTAGAAATTTTATGTGACCTTACATTATAAAGTATATGAAGGAGATAATAAATTCAAACATTTAGTGATAACAAATTATAAAGAAATTTACTTTAAAAAAACAATCTCTGGTATTCATATACTTTTAGCATTAAGTATATAAGTTTGTATACTAATGAATATACTTATTTTAATATAAAAATTTAAATCTTGGCTGAATAATGCTACAGGATGTATTTTTTGGGAATTGATCCATGTCTTGATTTTATAATTTTTGGTGAGGAAAATGTTCCTTTACAAGTATGTAGTACAAGCAGATTATTTAGGGCCATTTCAGAAACTGTAATTGTTCTAATTAATCTCAAACCAAAAAATTAGATTATGAAACAAGGTGTCAGGCTGGTCTAGAATGGACTGGCTGTGTAGCTGAGGATGACCTTGAACTGATTGTCTTTCATCAGTTTATGTAACCCTAGGGCTTGCACCAAGGTCATTGTGCATGCTAGGCAAGCACTCTACGGTAACAGCAATTTTTACAGTAAAAACATACAGTAGACTTGAGTATGAGGAATCTGGCAGAGTTGACATTGCATTTGAGCTTGAACTAATTTTTGATTGTTGAACATTCAGAAATGTGTTTCTGTTGTAAAATTTTTTTGCTCCCTTGACATTTGTTTTAAATAACCCCATAGTTGAAGCTATGGTCTATAGAAAGATATTAGGTCCTGTTTGCAGGTCTATAACTGTAATCTGAGAATTTGGGAAGCAGAGGGATTGGGAATTTGAGACCAGCCTGGAGTTACATTGCAAGACCCTGTCTGGAAAAACTTAAAGGATTATTTGTGGTAGTCTTATCCTTAGTGAAAAACGGGTAAGTTTGACAGTCCATGGGGAAAATGATTTAGAAAATACTGGTTTTTTTCAACCTGGAGACTGTAATAGTCAATTGAAATATAAGGTCAGTGTACCAGAAGGAAAACTTCAGAAAATGTGATAGAGAAACAAAACAAAACAAAACAAAAAACATGTACAATGTAAATGAAAACAAAAGCATTATCTGTAGTGCTTACAAGGGTACAAGGGAGTGTAAAGAAATGAAGTAGTATGGATGCTTTAAGTTTGGGTTTTTTGTTAAATTTTTAAAGATTTATTTGTATGAATGTTTTGTCTGTATCACGTGTGTGCCTGCAAAGTCTAGAAAAGGGCATCAGATCCCCTGGAACTGGAATTACTCATAATGGGTACTGGGAACTGAACCCAGGTCCTTTATAAGAGCACCAAGTGCTCTTAACCTCTGAACCATCTCTGCAATCCCAAGATGAAGGTTTTTTTGGGAGTAGGGGGTGGGGGTTGGAGGCTGGGTTTCCCTGTGTAGTTTTGGTGCCTGTCCTGGATCTCGCTCTGTAGACCAGGCTTGTGCCTTGAACTCACAGAGATCTGCCTGGCTCTGCCTCCCAAGTGCTGGGCTGCCTGGCTTTTTTTTTTTTTTTTTTAAATTTTGTAGCAATTTAGTTCTTATTGTACAAAAAATTGGATTTCACAATGACATTTTCATACATGTATATAGTGAACTTTGATCATATTCAAGTGTTTTTTGTTTGTTTTTGAGAGAAGGTCTCACTGTATAGAGCAAGCTGGCCTTGAATTCATATAGCGCTGTCCCTGCTTTCCTAGTGTAGGATTAAAGGTTTGCATTACCATTCTGTGCACAGACATGTTAAATAATAAATTCTTAAAAGAAAATGGGGAGATGGGTTTTGGGGTTTGTTTTGTTTTGTTTTTTTGAGACAGGGTTTCTCTGTGTAGTTTTGGTGCCTGTCCTGGATCTCGCTCTGTAGACCAGGCTGGCCTCAAACTCACCGAGATCTGCCTGCCTCCGCCTCCCGAGTGCTGGGATTAAAGGCGTGCGCCACCACCACCTGGTCAGGTTATTGGGTTTTGAGTTTCATTTTGTATAGGCTTATTATGTCTGAAGGATAATCTTGATTGGAGGAGCAGTGGGAGAAAAATTGAATAATCACCAGCTGTGTGCTGAAGTATTTGTAGATAGATGTGGATGCTTGAATATTTTGGTTTGCAAATATACAGTATCAGCTTTTTATCTATTCTTGTTTTGGGTTTTGTATTGTCTTTCTTTAGGAAAAAGAAATGAAAAAAAATGAACCCAAAGAAAAATACCAGAAAAGGTATGATTTGGACAAAGAAGAAAAATGCCGAAAAGAGCCAAAGGGATTAAAATGTAAGTGTAAAAAATATTTTCATGTTCATTACCATCATTTAAGAAATTATTAATTGCCGGATGGTGGCGACACACACCTTTAATCCCAGCATTCCAGAGGCAGAGGCAGTCAGATCTCTGAGTTTGAAGCCAGCCTTCTTTACAGAGAGAGTTCCAGGACAGCCAGGAAAAACTGCCTCAAATAAACAAACAAATGAATAAATAAATAAGCAGAATTATTCATTGATTTTCTATGTATATGTGTGCCTGGGTGTATATATGTGCACGTGTATGCAGGAGTCCTTGAGGGCTCGAAGAGGGCATTGGATCCCTTGCAACTGGAGTTATGGATGGTTGTGAGCCACTTTATGGGTCCTGGGAACCCAGCTAGAGTCCTTTGCAAGAGCAGTAAATGTCTAACTCACCTTCTGTATAAAGGACTTAGTTTACCCTGAAAGATAAGCTCTTTTCTACCCTGTCATGTTATAAGATTTTGTTCTTCAAGGAATTTAGAGCTTTACACTTTAATAACTTAGCTTATTGCTGGGCAGTGATGGCAAACACTTTTAATTCCAGAGGCAGTTGGATCTCTGAGTTCAAGGTCAGTCTGGTCTACAGAGGTAGTTCCAAGACAGCCAGAGCATCACAGAAAAACCGTGTTTCAAAAAACAAACAAAAATTTAGTTTATTATAAAGATTGAGTGTCCTTTCTCTGAAATATTTGGGACAAAAAGTGTTTCTCATTTTTCATTCTGGTTCAATGATATATGTACATATAATTAGATTTTTTAGGAATGAACCCAAGTCTAAATCCAAATTTTATTTTATATGTACATTATGTATAAATATTTTTAGTGTTTCAGTGTTTTTGTGCTCTCATATGAAATTAAAAGTGTAATTTTCTACTTATAGTTTCCTATTGGTACTCAAGTTTAATTTGGGGGTATTTCCAGTTTCTCTAGTGTTTGGTGTATATGTATGTGTGCAGGCAGGTGTGTGTGGGCATTGGCCCCATGCACTCAGAGGCCAGAGGAAGACATGGGGTTTACTGCTCTGTCACTCGCCACTTACCTACCCTTGAGCCAGGGTCTTCTGAGTCTGGGGGTAAATTGCCAGTCAGCAAGCCCCAGCAATCTGCTTGTCCACACCCCACATAGTTCAGAGTTTTAGGCATGTCCAGCTTTTTTTATTTGGGGGATTTGAACTCAGGTCTCATGATTGCACAGTAGGCCTTCTTACACGTTTTTGTCATTTCTTCAGCTTTCCTGACTTGAGGTGTTTTGTTTTTTCTAGGCTGGCCTCAAACTCACAGAACCTGGCCAGCTGCATACATTTGTAATACTCCTTTCCCTCCCCAGGTTAGAGGTGGAACTCAGGGTCTTATTCATGTAAGCAAGTGCTTATTAGCTGCATCTCCAGTTGTAAAAGTAGATTTTATTTTAGGTCTAGACTCAGACATGGCAGTAGTAATACCATGTATCTTAGTGGCTCTTACATAAAGTAACAATAAGGACTGCATCTATTTTGAACAATGCAAGAAACACTATATTTCAGAGATTTGTTGGAGATTCAAAATACTTCCAAATTAATATTTGGGTAGGATGTCTAGAGTGAACACTGCTTGCTGATCAGGTGTTCTGCCCTACTGTGCTGTATTGTGACAAAGAACTACTGAAGGAAGGAATCTCAGCCTTCCTAGTCACACCCCCACCCTTCCTCCTGGCAAAGGCATGTGTGACTGTCCTAGAGCCTGTGCAGAAACCGGTGCTGAATGGGGAAAGGAACATGATGTGAGAGCACGGACCATGCACCTGATAAAGCCACCAAATTCACTAGCTTTGAACTAAAAAAGAAATGGGGGGGAAACTGGATAGATTAGTGGTAGAATGTGCTTAGCATGCAAGGTCTTGGCTTTTATCCTTAGTACCAAAAATGGGCGTGGGGGGGGGGGTAGGAAAAAATACGTAAAGCACTAGACAATTTGAAAGGGTTGTTAAGTGCTGGTTATATAGGTTTTTACCAGCAGGGATATTGGAAACCAGACTCAGCACTCCACATACATAAAATAAATAGCGGTTTCATTTAAGGCAAAAAAAATGCACTTGAAATTGGCATAAAAGATGAAGGATCTGGTCTGATAGGATGTGTCTAGTGTGCACGCGGAAATCACACCCCCCCCCCAAAAAAAAAAAAAAACATGAAGGAAGGAGAAAAAGTTACCCAAGCAGATTTGAATACACCTTTGTCATAGCTTTCTGGATACTGAGAAGCCAGTGAAAAGACTAGTTAAAATGATTTTGTGACTTTGATAGTAAATCTTACTTTGCTTTGTAACCAAGGCAAGTATTAGTAAAACTACAGAAAAGATGTTTATTCAATATGAATACAGATTTTTTTTTAATTGTAACATAAATTTGCAACTTATAGTTAACCATTGGCTTTAATTTTTGAACTAGCATTTAAGGAAATCAGAAGTGCATTTGATTTATTTAAAAAAACAGAAGACAAAAATGATGTTCTTGAGAATAATTGGAAAAGAGAAGAAATCCCAGTGGATTATAAAACTACAGATGATCACAAAACCAAGGACAAGTGTTCACTTAAAGAAAGAACTGCTAGAGATGAGACGGACACATGGGCATACATTGCTGCAGAAGGGGATCAGGAAGTCTCAGACAGTGGATGCCAAACGGATGAGAATTCTGGTGAGTTTGCCTGGCATGGTTCAGTAGAGTAACTTAGGAGTGTTGTGTGCCCCATATTATCTACTCTTCCCTCAGAATGTAATAAAGATTTTAGTTGGATCTCCTGAATAACTTAATATTGAAGACTTAGGTCGTTCTTTGACATCTAAATGCATCAAATATTTCCTAAGTTCTTATAATACACTTAACTATAGAAATTTCTATTTTCCAGCTTAATTTTTTATCTTGAGATTTTATTCCAAAAATGATCAGATAAAAACTATGCATGGTGACACTGGCCCTCAGTAGGTAGTGACAAGAGAACTGAGAATTCAAGGTTATCCACAGCTACCTAGGGATTCAAGGACATGTAGCTGTGCACTCAGCATCCTCCTATCTATACCTCCTGAGTGTTGGGACAGTAGATATGTGCCATCACTCCCTGCTGTGTATTTTTAACTTTGCAGAAAATAGGAAATATAAGTGAGACTGTTGTAAATGTTATCCTGGGAACATTTTGAGAAAGGAAGGGTCTTGTGTAGAATACAAAATGCAGAAGCTATGGGAAGGAGAAATTTAGATGTGTACCTGTATAATAAGTATAAATGAGATAGCTTGATTTTTGTTTGTTTGTTTGTTTGTTTGTTTGTTTGTTTGTTTTTCAAGACAGGGCTTCTCTGTGTAGTTTTGGTGCTTGTCCTGGATCTCACTCTGTAGACCAGGCTGGCCTCGAACTCACAGAGATCCTCCTGCCTTTGCCTCCCGAGTGCTGGGATTAAAGGCGTGCACCACCACCGCCCGGCTAAGAATATTTTAAGAGATAAATAACACAAGATCTCTATGGAGAAAATTGTAAAACATTTCTTGGAAGTCACTAAAATCTGCTCGGCTGGCTTATGTGAAGACCTAGGTTTGATCTCCACCACTTCAAGGAATTTATTAAAATCTTTGCCATTTTTATTAATAGAAAAACATTTTACAGATTTATCATTTACTTCAAGCTGATCATATCCTGCATCTGGTTAGAATCAAACTCCTAGCACTGGCTAGAAATCTAGCTCAGTGACAAAGTGCAGGGCCCTGGTTTCCACTCTCAACACTGCAAAAACAAAATAATTTTCCAAAGAGTTTACAAATACCAACTCTGAGATTTATGTGGAAGACTCAGAAGCCAAATACAATTCTGTCAGTAGTGGTCCAAGTCTACTATATAAATAAACTGTAACAGTTGGGCTGGAGAGATGGCTGCTCCTGCAGAGAGGACCCAGGTTCAATTCCCAGCACCCACTTGGCTGCTCACAGCCATCAGTAGCTCCATTTTCATAGGATCTTATACCCTCTTCTGGCCTCCAAGGGTACTACATGCATGTCACAGAAATACGTTCAAGAAAAACACCCATACATATTTCTTTTTATTTAAAAACAAAACAAAAAACCTTATTTACTCAGCACTAGGAAGATTGTATTGATTAGTACATCAGAGTCTTCAGTCAGGCTCATGCATAGCTGTGAGACAGAGAAAAGTTGACACATGTCCCAGACTTGGGCTGATAGAACAAACACGCTCTTAGTCGCTATTTTAGGATAATAGATTATCCACACACATAAACTCTTATGTGAAAGTCAAATCCTTAATAGAATAGGGCCACTTTAGATGCTAGTAGTCATGGAGCTAAGGTTTCTGACTTTGGGGTAGGGAAAGACTGTAAATATGTGAAACACTGCACATACAGTTATATACCACTGCATATGTATGCAAGCCAGGGGACTGCTTCTAGGAGTGGTTCCTTCAACCATGGGGTTGGGGACAGAATTCAGGTGGCCAGGCTTGCCAAGCAACTGCCTTACCTGCTGAGCTATCTTACTATCTCCAAAGATGTTTTTTTTAACTGTTTTTATATATATGGGTGCTTTGCCTTCATGTATGTCTGTGTATCATGTGTGACTGAGTTCTAGGAAGTTATGAGCTACAATGTGGGTGCTGGGAATCGAACCCCAGTCCTCTGAAGAATAGCCAGTGCTTTTACCTGCTGATCCATTTCTCCAGTCCCAAAGATTTCTTAACAAAAGAAAAAGATGCCAACAAAATGGCCCAGCAAGTAAAATGCTTGTCATCAAGCCTGGTGACCTGAGTTTGGTGTCCAGGGCCTGCAGTGTGAAGGAGGACACAGACTAGTGACTTCTACACTATGCTGTGGCATGTGTCCTCCACTCTCCCCCTTAAGAAGTGTAAAAACAGTTACAAGTCATCAAAGCTGTCATTTAAGATGCTGGAAGCTCAGAAACAGGCAAAAATACAGTTTTTAAGTAGATTGTCACCAACTAATTTTACAAAGGGTGTGATCAATCCAGATTCTAACCGAGACTCCCGATGTAGGTAACACCATAAAGAATAGCCAGGTATGGTCATAAGCATGCATTAATGTTTGTATTCATTGTGCATTCATTCTTTGGTATTCTGTTTTTTCTTTTCTCTTTGTTTTTTGAGACAGGGTTTCTCTGGGTAGCCCTGGATGTCCTGGAACTCAGAGATCTGCCTACCTCTGCCTCCCGAGTGTTGGGATTAGAGGCATGCACTACCACCACCTGGCTTTTCTTTTTTATTAAAAATATAGAAAGTGAATCTTCAGGTCCAGAAGTAGCATTGAGCATGGGATAGAAATGAACAGTGTTAGATGAACTGAGCCACAGTGTAAGCCAAGCTGCTGCTGTAGCCAAGCTCTCATCATCACAATAAGCTGATAGTGTTAAGCTTGGCGTTGATGGACCTTCATCTATCCATTCAGTTTCTGTGATGGAGTTAGCAAAGAGAAGGGCGTTTTGGAAAAAGTTACTTATTGGCACAGTTTTTCCAGATTTCCTTTCTTCGGTAGGTTATCTTCCTAACCTGTATAAAGTTTAAGAATTGATTTTTAAGGAAAAAAAATCCTACTCTTGCCATCAAATATTTGCCTTGTTTGTTTTTTTCTTCTTTCCTTGTCTTTTTTTTCTTAAAGACAAAGTCTTGCTATGTTGCTCTGACTTGTCTAGAACTCACTGTGTAGACTAGGTTAGCCTCAAACCTGTGACAATCTTCCTGGCTTCCTGGATGTTGGGGTTACAAGCATGTGCCACCATACCTGGCTAACTGGGTTTTGTTGTTTGTTTCTTTTTGTGTTGCCTTTTTATTTTATTTTATTTTTTTCTAGACAGGGTTTCTCTTGTAGCCCTGGCTGTCCTAGAACTCGCTCTGTAGACCATACTGGCCTCGAACTCAAGAGATCTGCCTGCCTCTGCCTCCCGAGCCCTGGGATTAAAGGCGTGTGCCACCACTGCCCAGCTTGTGTTTGTTTCCTGAGACAGTCTCACACTGAAGCCCAGGTTAGGCTTACCATAGATAGCCCTACTGCCTGAGCCTCTCAAGTGCTGGGGTTTGAGGTTAGCCACCAGTCTATGCTCTGGTTTTCATTTTATTAAAGTAACTAGACATTTTAGACTACCCTGAGTATGCAGATGAGTATGTGTTACAGTGTTGAACATGGGCATTCTAATGCAGTATACATAAAAGTTTGTTTAAAATGAGACAAGTTTAATATCAGCCTTATGGATTTTTTGGTTTTTTGTTTTGCTTTGTTTTTTGTTTTTTTTTAATACTCCATAAGATTATATGTTAATGATGCCTTTATATATTCCAGATGGCAGGCAACAGATTTTGAGTTTGGGTATGGACCTGCAGTTGGAGTGGATGAAATTAGAAGATTTTCAAAAGCATCTTGATGGGGAAGATGAGACCTTTACCACAACAAATACGATTCCAAGTAGTGAGTGATTGTATATTTGTCTCTTCCACAAATTTAGATTTATAAAATCTAATGCACCTTTCTTTTCATTATAGATTTGTTGAGGGATGCTGTGAAAAATGGAGATTATATTGCTGTGAAGGTTGCACTGAACTCAAATGAAGAATACAACTTAGATCAAGAGGTACTATGTTCTTGGGAGGGAAATCTCACAAAAAGCATGGAATATAATAGTTTTGACACAATGTGGTAGTTCAGTTTTTTTCTTAGAAAAGTAAATACATGTTCACATTTTAAAGGTCAAAATTCTATAGGCTGTAAGTGTACATTAGAATCCCTGAAATTCCAGCTCTCTAAAATGACTGGTTTAAGTAGTTTTTTTGTTTTTTGGGTTTTTTTTTTTTTTGGTTTTTCAGAACAAGGTTTCTCGGTTCAACAGCCCTGGCTGTCCTGGAACTCACTCTGTAGCCCAGGCTGGCCTTAAACTCACAGAGATCCGCCTGGCTCTGCCTCCTGAGTGCTGGGATTAAAGGCGTGCGCCACCAACGCCCAGCTGTTATTTACTTTTCTGTTGCTGTAATAAAAGGCTATGATCAGAGGCAACTTAAAAAAGGGAGAGTTGGGGCTGGAGAGATGGCTCAGAGGTTAAGAGCACTGACTGCTCTTCCAGAGGTCCTGAGTTCAATTCCCAGCAACCACATGGTGGCTCACAACCATCCACAATGAGATCTGGTGCCCTCTTCTGGCCTGCAGGCACACATGCAGGCAGAACACTGCATACATAATAAATAAATCTTTTTAAAAAAAAAAAAAAAAGGAGAGTTTATTTGGTTGGGCAAACTGTTCCAGAGGTTAGGAGTCCATCTTGGCAAAGAGTCATGGCAGCAGCAGGTACGATGGCAAGAGCAGGAAGTAGAGAGCTCACACCCCACAGGGAACTATAAGTGGGCACGGCTGTGTCGCAGAGCAAGGCTGCACATTGAGTGCCACCAGCTGGCAAACAAGTGTTTAAATACTTAGGTCTACATTTCTCATGCAAGGTGTGTCTGGGACTGTCCTATGCTGCAGTGGTAAGGGTGTAAGAGAACTTCCCTTTGTGTGGCTGTTGTATGCTTTTGATGATAGCGCATATAGCAGTTGCCCAGCTTTCCATTGTCACTTAAGATTTTTCATAGACCAATGTGTATGGGTTTTTGTTTTTTCTTTTTACATGGAAGCATATTGGAGTTTTTTCCTTTGCCTTTTAGGTGAGACCTGAATTGTGCGGAGAATTTTTTTCTTATGCAGAGTTTCATTATATAGCCCAGACTAGCCTTGAACTTGTAGTGATTCTCTTGCCTAAACTTCTCAAGTACACCTGGCTCTAGTAATTTCTACATTATATAGGTACATCTGTTGATAAATTTTATGACTGTTTTTTTGGTTATATATATATTTATATATATAGTTTGTTTTGTTTTTGTTTTTCGAGACAGGGTTTCTCTCTGTAGCTTTGAGCCTTTCCTGGATCTTGCTCTGTAGACCGGGCTGTCCTCAACTCACAAAGATCCTCCTGCCTCTGCCTCCCAAGTGCTGGGATTAAAGGCGTGCGCCACCATCGCCCAGCTCTCTCTATATTTTTATATATATGATTGTTTTGTCTGCATGTGTGCCTGTACACAAAAGAGGGCATCAGTTCTCCTGGGACTACGGTTATAGTTGTTAGCTGCCATGTGGGTGCTGGGAATTAAACTCAAGACCTCAGAGAGAACAGCCAGTATACTACCTACTGAGCCATCTCTCCAGGCCTTATTTAATTTTAATGTGTATGTGTGTGCCTAATTATATGTCTGTGCATCATGTGCATGGAGGAGCCTGCAGAGACTAGAGAGGGGTCAGCTAGTTGTGAGCTGCCATGTGGATGCTGAGAATTGAAATGAGTCTTCTGTAAGAGCAACAAGTGCTCTTAACCACAGAGCCATCTCTCCAGCCCCTTAATTTTTCCCCCTTTGGCCCAGGTTGGCCTAAAATTCAATGTGTATGTAGTTCAGATTGGCCACAAACTTGCAGAAATCCTTCTGCCTCCACCTTCCAAGTGCATGAGCCACTATATTTGCTTTTTATACAGGGCGGTTGTAAAATCTAATGGCAATGTTTATTTTATCTTATTTATTTATTTTTTGAAACAGGATCTCACTGTATATCCCTCACAGGCCTGTACTCAGAGAAGTCTACTTGCCTCTGCCTTGAATGTTGGGATTAAAGGTGTACCACCATGCCTGACGGCAACTTTTATCTTTCTAAAACTCTAGGAGATAGGGAGATGGGCTTAGTGTGTAAAAGGCTGTCATCAAGTGTGAGGACCCGAGTTTGAATCCCCAGAATCCACATAAATCCAGGCTCAGTTGCTTGCATTTTTGATCCCAGCAAAATAGGAAGTAGAGACAGGAGAAATCCTGCTGTGTGCAGTAGTGCACAAGAATTGACCTTGCTTTTAACAAGGTGAAAGGCAAGTGCCTAGTTTGGCATCTGATCTCTACCTATGCACAGTCCTTGTGCCCACACGTCATATACACAAATTTTGTAAATTCTAGGGCTGGGGATGTGGCTCAGTCAGAAAAGCACTTGCCACTCAAGCATGAAAGACCTGAGTTTGGATTCCTGGCACAAATAGCAGCGCCTATCTGGGAGGCAGAGATAGGTACATTCCTTGGGCTTGCTGGCCAGTCAGTGTAGCTCAATCAGTGAGTGTTGAATTTGATGAGAAACCTTGTTTCAAAAAATAGGTGGAGAGGGGCTAGAGAGGTGGCTCAGTGATTAAGAGTATGCTTGCAGAGAGCTGCACTTCAGTTCTCAGCACACCTGCTGGGTGGTGCTCACAATCCCTGGAACTACAGATCAGGGATCTGATGTCTTCTGGACTTACATACACCTCCCCACCCCCAGAGATACACAGATATACTACATGATTAAAAATAATATAAATGAATCTTAATTAAGGTAGCAAGCATTTGATGAAAACAAATGGCCTCTATATGCATCTGCACACCTTCCCCACTATGAACACATGTAAAAAAAATCCTAAAGATTATTAATTTCTGATTAATTATTAAGCTAAGTAGCTAACTAGCCTAAGTGGATGCTTAAATCAAAGTACTTCAGTGATTTCTCATTGAAACATCTTGACAGCAGAGACTTGCTTCTAAAATGTTTCTGATTAAAGACTACATGGTTTCTCATTGACGAACTCACAGGATTCTAGCGGGATGACGCTGGTGATGCTGGCTGCAGCAGGAGGGCAAGATGACCTGCTGAGACTCCTTATCACCAAAGGTGCAAAAGTGAATGGGCGCCAGAAAAACGGGACCACAGCCCTCATTCATGCCGCTGAAAAGGTTTGAGACGTGACTGCATGAAGGAACACTGAGAAGCTGTTTTTGTAGTGAAATATAATGGGCATATGTTACGTAGCCTTACTTTGTGGTTTCAGTGAGTCTGACACATGAATTAATTTTTGCTATTAGCAGTACTTTGTAATCAGATTTAAAATGTGACTTACCCAGTTGATAATTTATAATGAGTACAATCTCTAGTTACCCTGACAGTATTTATTTCAATCTTAAGTGATTTAGAAGACTCCCATGTAGAATTCTCACATGGAAGCCAAGGGGTAGACTTCCATGGCACTTGGTAGCACATCAGTGAGGGGACCAGGCTCAGCAAGTGGGCACCTGTAGCCTACAGTGAAGAGTCAGGGAGACAGTGGCCATTCACCTGCATGGAATCTGCTGAGTTTTTTCCTGATTTCAGAACATCTAAAAGATAGGTCTGTCTGTTAAGGAATTTTTGGAATTAAATTTGTTTCTTGTTTTTTAATAGAATTTTTTAACCACTGTGGCTATCCTTTTGGAAGCTGGAGCTTTTGTAAATGTCCAGCAAAGCAATGGTGAGACTGCACTCATGAAAGTAAGTCTTCAGTTTCACACTGGGTATTGATGTTGGTACTGCAGACTGGGGAAATCATAGGAACAAGGAAGTCCCTGGAATTCAGCAGCTCCCGTGGAGTAGACGTGGATCAGCAGAGCAGTAGTGTGGGGTCAGTGATGTACTAGAATAAGCTCAGTCTAAGGGACCCAGCAAGAGTCATGGGGTGGAAGTGGTAGGCACTGAGTCAGGAGAGATGGAAGGGGCTGCTGGTGTTAAGTGACTGAGAACTCTCTGCTAGAAGCAGAAGGTACTGGAAAGAGGCAGAGAGATCCAGGGCTGCAAAGAGTGTAATTTATTAGAGATTTATAGATAGGTGTCTTGGGTGGATTCTCATTCCCCAAGACCAAGAAAGAGTTTGTGTGCTAAGCTAGACGGAGATAGGCTTTTCCTAGAAGCAATTAGTATGTCGAATGCCAGTTAAGAAACTGACATCAGAGGTCCATACGTATTCAGCTGAATATAGCAGGAATTGGATAATTGTGCCAAAGGTACTCCAAAGATGCCGTGACTATACAACCAGGAATCCTGTAGTCACATGAAAGGGTGCTCAGCATCCATCTTCACAGGTTTAGAGGCCTGGGAATAGCAAAGGAATATGATGTACTCTCATTACTTTGTATTTGGCGAATCTACCTCCTTTGGAGTTGTGGTTTGCAGACATGTTTTGAGTTGAAGATTGTTGAGTCTTCCTGCTGCTCCCAGCCTCCCTGCTTGTACCCTTTGAGTGGTAGGTTGCATGTACCTCACTGGCCTCAGACCAGAGTGGTTCCTTCCTCTGCAGTAGTTCCAGGTTTCTGGTTCATAGTGCTGCTAGGACTCAGCAGATCCAGGTGTCCATAAGTGACTCTGTCTTCTCTCTTCCCTGAGGTACAGCCTTGCATAAGCTGTGATCTAAGCAGGGATTTGTCTGTATTTGTCAGGTATGAGCAGAGAGGTGGATTGCAGTACAACCCCAGGCTTGTCCTGAGCCCTGTCTTCTAATAACCTGGGTTCTTTCTTTCTCCTGGGCCTCCTGTCAGACCCTTAAGGCCTTGGTCATTGCTTTGTGAGGCCCTCCTATGCCTGATTTGAGTTTGTGTAAACAGTCCTTTTATTCAGGAGTCTTAAGTCTTTGTTTGTATGTCTGTTATTACCACATATGTAGACCAGAGGTAGCACTTCAGAGCACTGTCTTACTGAGAAACTACTAGACAGCAGACAGTTGCACCTCAGTAGAAGAAAGAGCACAGGAAGGTAAAGTGCAGTGTTTTCTACAAGACCATACAGGATTGTGAGTACTCCTGAGGGCACTTGGGAGACTGAGAAAGAAATACCAAGATTAAGGGGTAGGTTAGTTCAGGAAGGAGGGTAGATTCAGGAAAAGACAGCCCTTTCAAACTTGGAGAGGGATGTTCCTGTAGTAAGTGAAGTAATATTAATCTGTACCTAAATAGTAACAGGGATCAAGTGAGCGGTTCTCCAGCATTGTAGGGGGTTGTATTTGCAGAACTTGGTAACAGGTAATAGCTGATTTTGCTGAGTTAGGGAGCTCTGGCAGCCAAAGGCCAAGCAGGAGCTGAGTGTCCCTCTGTGAGAGGGCACCATTGAAAGGTAAAACAGGGTGCTGGGAAAGATGGGGTGGGGCTGTAGATGAAAGTCTAGAGCCCAGTGAAGTGTCAGGGCATTTATCCTGGAGGCTACTACTCCTCACTGAAGCCTCTAGTATACTTCTTCAATGCTGCCCTGTTGCTAATGTTGGGTAAGACCTGGCACTGGGTGTCTTCCCTTCTCTATTATGAAAAAGAGCTGCCAGACCTATGTGGGGAAAACTACCCACACCTACTGAAGTTATTACGATCTGCAATGAAGAAATTGCCACTCCTCTTTTCTGACCTAGGCATGTAAAAGAGGAAATTCGGACATTGTACGCCTTGTGATTGAATGTGGAGCTGACTGCAATATTTTGTCAAAGCACCAAAATAGTGCATTATACTTTGCAAAACAGTGTAACAATGTGCTTGTATACGAACTGCTGAAGAGCCATTTGGAAACGTAAGTGTCAGGTGAATGTGCCATGGTTAAGTCAGAGTGAGATAATGGCTGTTTATTTAAGCCATCGTATTTGGAATAGTTTGTGTAGGAAAATGTTCAAAAAAGATTCAAAATGTTCAAAAAATCCTGTTGGGTTTCTCTCTTCAGTAGATGATGCATTTAGCAATTGGCATATTTATTAGGTGCATATTCGTACAGGCTACTAAAATCTTAGAAAACCCTGGGAACATCTCCTTAAAATGTTAAATCTAGGACTAGAGATGTAGCTTAGTAAAGTGCTTACGTAATGTGTGCAGAGCCCTGGGTTTAATCCTCAGCACTTCTTAAAACCAAGCATGGTGGCATGTGTTATAATAGCATTTAGGAGGCTTGGCTCCTTGGCTACATAGCTAGTTCATGGCTGGCCTAGACTGTAAAGACTCTTTCTCAAAAAAGTTATGTCCACTCTTAATTTGGCTAACACTTTGCGTGTGTATGTGTGTGTGCATGCACGTGGAGACCAGAGGTTGACATCTGTGTCTTCCGTTGGAGACCAGAGGTTGACATCTGTGTCTTCCTCAACAGCTCTCTATTCTAGTGCATTATTTTTAAAGTGCATTTTGAACCGTATTAGAAGTTTACCTTTCTCACTGAAGAATTCTTTTGATGGACTGGGGTGTGGTTCTGTGGTAGAGCTTTTGCCTAGCATGTGCTAAAGCCTATGGTTCCATCCCTAGTACCACATAAACACAAAATTTTTTGACAACACCTGCCAAAAAAACGCTGCTAGAGAAGATGGGGTCCTTATTCCTACAGGTCCCTGGTGAGACAATCTGGAAGTAGCCACCCTGGCCTTCTGAGCTTGAAAACTAGACACCATGTATTCTAAACAGAAAGTAAAGTAAATTCTAGGCAAGGGACTGA
Organism: Peromyscus eremicus; assembly: GCF_949786415.1. Lineage (NCBI taxonomy): Eukaryota > Metazoa > Chordata > Mammalia > Rodentia > Cricetidae > Peromyscus > Peromyscus eremicus. The sequence goes on along the minus strand of NC_081425.1, from coordinate 65,547,531 downwards.
GTTGCATCTTGCCTGGTGTGTCTATTTGACAGCCTGTCCTTGGCATTCCCATAAAGAATCTCTGGAAGCCAGTTCATCCCTTTTTTTTCTCTGAACACATGGGTAACTGCAGAGCACCTGGCAGTGGGGTGCCCAGCCTTCTTCTTTCCTCAGGACTAAGAGGCTCTTATTTCTAATTTTTCATTCATGCATTAGCCAAATGCTACGTGAATTTTGTGACACTGTTTCAAAGAAGGCCAGTATTATGGAGAAGACTGAGTAAAAGTGGCCCTTGTGCAAACTACTGTTCCAACAAGAGGAGATGGATGAAAAGGAAATTTAAAGGCCACCTCATGGGAGGGAAGTCAACTGAGGCCACAGTTGTAATTCCTTTTCACAAAGGTAGTGCTGGGTTGTGTGGTTCAGGTATAAATAATCCCAGCTACTCAGGCAGCTAAAGTATAAGGATTCCAAGTTCAAGCTCTACTTGGGCTACAGAAAGAGGTCAAGACCAGTCTGAGCAATGTAGTAAAATTCTATCTCATTGTAAAAAGTGAAGAGAGGCCGGAGAGGTGGGGAGCAGAGTGGAAAGAATGCTTGATATGCACCCACGTGAACAAGGTGCGTGGCCATGGTCTTGTTCACATCTGTTAGCACAGCACTGGAACAGTGGAGACAGGAGGTTGCTGGGGGTGTCTGGCTGCCAGCCTAACTGGATAGTGGATCCCAGATTCAGAGAGAGACCTGCTTCAAAGGAATAGGGCAGAGAGTGATAGAGATGGCACACAGTGCTGTCCTGGCCTACACACAACCTAGAATCAGAAAAGCAGTTTCTAAAAGGGGAAGTCAGGGCTAGGGATAAAGCTTAGTGGTAGAGCACTTGTCTTAACCATGTGCAGGGGCCTAGGTACTGCAAAAAATAAAGTTAAAAAGGTATACAGTAGCGCTGAGTGGTGGCAGCAGCATACATCTTTAATCCCAACACTCAGGAGGCAGAGGAAGGCAGATCTCTGAGTTCAAGGCCAGCCTAGTCTACAGAGTGAGTTCCAGACCAGCCAAGGCTACACAGAGAAACCCTGTCTCAGGGAAGAAGAAAAAAAAGTTAAAAAGCAAAGTTAGTGGGAAGGCTTTATGGGCATAAATACATCTTTTTGTGGTTTTCTTTTACAGGGGTGGGGAAGAGAAGGCAGGGTCTCATGTATTCCAGTCTAGCCTCAGACTCACTGTAGCTGAGGCTGGCCTTGACCTTCTAATCTTCTTGACTTCCTCCTAAGTACCAGGATTATAGATGCATGCCATCACACCTGATTTATGTGGGGCTAGTGATCAAACTCTGGGTTTCATGCATGCTAAGCAAGCACCCTACCAACTGAGCTACATCCCCAACCCCTAATGTATATATTTTAAACTTTAATTGTATAGTAGGATACAGTATTATATTGATACAGTACACAGTGTGTAATGACCAAATCAGGGTAGCTGAAGTTTTTTAATTTGTTGATATTTATGTGGTACAGTGTAATAATTCAGGACATCTACATTAAAAAATAGGGTCTCTCTAGCCCAGGCTGGCCTCAAACTCGGTGTATATCAGCATACTGAGTTCTGAGGTATGATTCACCATACCCAACTATTATATTAGCAGTCTTCTGTCTTCTCTCACTAGACTTTCAAGAGTTGCAGAAGAAACAATAAGGGATTATTTTGAATCTCGCCTTGCTCTTTTGGAACCTGTTTTCCCAATAGCCTGTCATCGGCTCTGCGAGGGACCAGACTTCTCAACAGATTTCAATTACAAGCCCCCTCAGAACATACCAGAAGGTAAGTATATGCTCTCCTTCAAACGTGAGTGTGTGAAGCTCTCGTCTGTAAAGATGAGTTTATCCCTAAGTAAAACCTTTACTTTGAAGGAACTCTTTAGCAGAAACCACTGTGTGATAGCTGGCAGAGCTGCTCTGGCAGGAGGCCTCCCCATCCCACTTTACCTACCACTGTGAGTCCTTGAAAATGTGAGGAGTTGGTTCTTGATAATTATAGTTGTTTACTAAGTTTTACCTTTTTCCTCCTAAATTTTATTGTATTTACTGGGTTCCCCCTTGTTTGGTTTCTTCTTTCAGTTTTTGTTTTTGTTGTTTTTGAGACAGGGTCTCACTATGTACTTCGGCTGGCCTGGAACTTGCTATGTAGTCAAGCTAGCCTTGAACTTGAGATCCACTTGGCTCAGTTTCCCCGTGTGCTGGGATTAAAGATATGCTCTACCATGCCTGGCTTGGGTTGTGCTTGTTTGTTTTTTAATAGTATTGTTCCAATACTCCTGTCTCGGCCTTCTGAGGCTGTCCCCCTCCCATTAGAATGAATGACAGAGCTATAAACAGTTCTGATGCCCGGGGGGGTGGGGGGGGGTGGGGGGGTGGGGGGGGGGTGGTGTCGTCATACTCCTCAGTAGTGGAGCTGCTTAGGAAGCTGCCCTTGCCTAGTGAGTAGCTTAGCTGTGCTCATGCAGCAACCTTAATTAAATGTAGTGGGCCATCAAAAACAAAAGTAGTCCGGCAATAGTGGCTCATACCTTTAATCCCAGCATGCAGAGGCAGGTGGATCTCTGTGAGTTCGAGACCAGCCTGATCTACAGCACAAGTTCCAGGACAGCCAGGGGTTTTACATAAAGAAACCCTGTCTCAAAAAACCAAACAAACAAAAGCAAAACTAGGAGAGGGACCTATGGGAAGAAGTGGTTTGGTGGGTGTGGGGGAGGGAATGAGAGTGTAATGATGGAATATGATGGGGTATGTTAGATGACCAGATGAAGTTGTGGAAGAATGATGGAATATGATGGGGTATGTTAGATGACTAGATGAGGTTGTGAAAGAATAAATAAGAGCAGAAGGGCTGACCTGAGTTCATTCACCACATTCACCAGAACCCACGTGGTAGAAGAGACCTTCTCCTGAGGACTGTCCTCTTGTCTTCCCATTTGTACCATGGCACATTCAAGGAGGGCAGATAACATTCTCTCTCCCTTTAAGTGGGAAATAGGGCCCTGGCTATTGTGTTAAACATCTTTTTCCTCAATTTAAAGATGTCTACTTAGGACTGGTGAGGTAATTCAGTAGGTGAGGCTTCTGCCACCAAGCCTGATGACCTGAGTTTGATCCCTAAAACCCACGTGGTAGAAAGAGAGAACTAGCTCCCAAAAGTTGTCCTCTGGCCTCCAAACACTGTGTATGCACATAGAATAAAAAGTTTTGTTTTTTAATTTTTTTTAAAAGCATTGCTGTAACCTACATCATAATGTGGTATTTATCTAGATTACTGTTACTGATAATGCATTTGGAGATTTCTAGGAACTAAAATATTTATTTGTACATACAATAAATGATGCCAATATAAAGACAAAAATTTGTTAATGTGTATTCCTAATCCAGGTGTAGTTATCCATACCTATCATCCTAGCACTTAGAACACTTTCAGATTACACATTTGTGTGCCCACGTGTGCATTCATGCCATGGTACATAGGTAGAGGTCAGAGGATAACTTTGCAGGAGTCGGTTTTCTCCTTCACCATGTGGAGCCCAGGGTGGACCTCATGGTCAGGGTTGGTCAGTAAGTGCCCTTTAACTGGAGAGCCATTGTTCTGTCACACACACACACCATGTTAAACATTTTTTGTTTTTTCATTACATTTGTGTGGGTGTGCTAGTGCCAGGGTGTATGTGCAAGTGAAAACAATTTTGGGGAATCAGTTCTCTCCTCCTACGGTGTGGGTTCTCTGGGAGTCCAACTTACATGGTCAGGCTTGGCAGCAGGTGCCTTTACTCAGCAGGTGCCTTTACTCACTGAGCCATCTCATTCAACCTTAGCACTTGTGAGGCTTAGGCAAGAGGACCAATTCCAGTGCAGAGTGTTTGCTTAATATGCAAAAAACCTGAGCTTGGTCCCCAGCATCACATAAACTGTGTCTAGTGGTATATCCATACTCAGGAGGTGGGGTCAAGAGAATCAGAATTTCAAGGTTATCTTTTGGATAGTAGTGAATTTGAAACTATCCTGGGCTACTTGAAATCCTGTGTCTCAAAAAAAAATTTTTTTAAGGAAATACAACCTTATAGCCAATTGCTGCCTTGCTGACTAATGAATTTGGTTTAGTTTTATATTTTTAGACTTAGGCTTGTCTTAAACTCCCAACAGTTTAACTCCCAACTCGTTCCTCAGTCTCTTAAGTACTGGCCTTAGAGCACATAATATTATGACTGACTCATGATTGTTTTCAGTATTATAGGCTGTATGCATTGCAGGGAGGGAGCATTTGGCTTGATTTTACCATGAATTATTAGATATAACTGGACCAACCACATTTTGTTTTGCTTTTCCTTACTTGCATGAAGAAGAAATTCTTCTAAAATCTTTTTATTCTGTCATCCTGAAATGTATAGGCATAGAATGGCATTTCAGACAAACCCCAGCAGCAGGCTCAAAGTCTCAGCCTGGCCATTCTGTGTCACTCCATGCTTTCTAAGCATATTCAAAGGAGGTAGGATATACCTCAGTGGTAGAACACTTGTCTTAGCTTCCACAAGTTCCTTAGTTCAATTCCACGCACCACCAAAACAAAAAAAACTCTTTAATGATACGTAGGCAATGTAGAATTTTATATACCTCGTAACAACTGGACTGGTTAGATATTACAAATGGTCACATGAATGTCTATCTCCTAAACCATCTTGCTGGCTCCCAAGTTTTTTTTTGTTTTTTGTTTGTTTGTTTGTAGTTCTGGGGATAAGACTTGAAGTGTGTGCATGTTACACATAGAGATGCTTACCACCACCAAGCCTGAGGCCTGGGATTGATTCTGGGAGCCCACACGATGGAAGGAGAGAACCAGCTCCCATAAGTAGTCCTCTGACTACCACGCATTGATGTCAAATCATGTAAATTTTGTTTTAAAAACAGAGTAACTGAGGCTGGAGAGAGAGCTCAGCAGTTAAAAGTGGTTGCTACTCTTGCAGAGGACCTGGGTTCAGCTTCCAGCACCCACATGACAGACAACTGTAACTCCATTTTCAGGAGTTCTTAACCCCCTTTCTGGTCTCTGCAGGCCGCAGGTACGCATACATACATGCAGGCAAAACACTCACATACACACAAAATGCTACCTTCAGTATAGACAGAAAAGTCATACATGAATTCTCTTCCCTGGGGGTTACACGAGTTCTGTGGTGTGAAAACTGTAGGATAAAGTGCAAGTGTTGTTGTGAGTGGGAGTCTTCTCAGTACAAGTGGCAGGAGGAGCTACCAGGGACTGTCTCCTGTCAGTAGAGATGACCCTACCCCCCACACTGTGATAGCATTAATCTCCTGCTCTCCCTTCTTCAGGCTCTGGTGTCCTGCTCTTTATTTTCCATGCAAACTTCTTGGGTAAAGAAGTCATTGCTCGGCTCTGTGGACCATGCAGTGTACAAGCTGTAGTTTTAAATGATAAATTTCAACTTCCTGTTTTTCTGGTAAGATTTTTCTGTAGTTTGTTATTGAAAATTCTGATCAGAAGCCAGATGACTTAAGTTTAAGGTCTTTAAAATGTCTGTAGGAGCCTTTGTATGGGTGTGCACATACATATACACATCCCACACACAAATACAAAAAAATGTTCATTCCCGTATTAGACTTGGGAAATTTCCATTTATTATAAAAGAAAATAATCCAAATTTTGTTTTAAAATATTTAATGTTTACCTATTTATTTACTTTAATACTACCAATATCTTAGAACCAACATTGTGACAATAATTTCTTAGCCCTGAGAATAGGAAGTGGTTGTGTTTATCCTTGTTAATTAGTGTATCCTTTTTTGATATAAAGGAATGCTTTTTGGTATGCTTTGGTTTGATTTGGTTGAAATAAAGCCATCATCAAACCTTCAACTCCTGATACTCTTACGTGATTGCTGAGTATCAGAGTTCTGCAGTCAGTCATATGTGTGCACCATCACTCCTAACTTAAAAGAAAATTGTACATTTTGCCACTTTGGAATTCCTTCCTAAGGCTATATTAAGCATGGTTAATTGAGTACAGTCATATTTCTTCTGTGATTGTGCTATGTATGCTTTTATTGTTTGAGATGGGGTCTTAGCATGCAGCCCTCGTAGGCCTTGAACTTGTATTAATCTTCCCATGTGCTGAGATGTGATCTCCCCCACCCCCCAGATAGGGTTTCTCTGTGTAGTTTTGGTGCCTGTCCTGGATCTCACTCTGTAGAGCCATCCAGTATGAGGCTAGCCTGGGCTACACAGGGAGAGCCTATCCCAAAATTTAGAGAAAGAAAAAACCCTCAGTTCTCTGGTTTCTACTGTAAAAGGTTCTAGGGTTTGTAGATGTCACAGATGTGAGTCTATCTGACTTTGTTTTCTCTTTTCCCTCCAGGATAGTCACTTTGTTTACTCATTCAGCCCTGTGGCCGGCCCCAATAAATTGTTTATAAGGTTGACGGAAGCACCCTTTGCCAAGGTGAAAATCTGTTTCATATTTAGGATTACTGCTCAAGTAGTCAGTGCACAGGGTACTGATGGGTCTGAATGTTGACACTGAGGCAGGTGTGCACCGCATACCTGGCTGAAGGTAGTCTGAGGGCATCCCTGCTGAGCAGTCCAAATCCTGACTCCATATGAAAGGAAGCTGGACTTTTAAACCATTCTTAATGGTTATTGTGTAATACAGCAACTTGTGGGACTGTTTTTATTAAAAATAGCAGTGTTGTAGGTGTGCACTAACATTCATTTTTCTTCTTTAGGTTAAGTTGCTAATAGGTGCATACAGAGTGCAGCTGCATTGACCACAGGACTGCAACCGTGTAGCAGTTTGGAATTCTGGTGTACCTGAAATGTTCAGATGTAGTTTTCCCTGTAAACTTGCAATTTAAACCTGTTGCCTGGTAAGGTTCAACAGGGGCTTCACCATACATACTCTACATGTGTTTGTGCCATTGTTCAAAATGTTCAATGTTCTGCATAGTTTTATTTCCACAATGTGGAACAGTACATATGAGAACTATTTAATTAAAAACTTTTGAACTTGAAATTTTCTACTAGTCTTTGTGAGTTGTCTTTGAAGAAGAAAACAAAACAAAAACAGATTCAAGCTGGGCCATGGTAGCTCCTGGTTGTAAGCCTAGAATCTAGGAGGCTGTGGCATGAGTGCTGTAGGTTCAGGGCCTCCCATGCCTACAACATGAGCTTTTCTAAACAATTCGGGTGTAAACCATTTACTAAGTTGAGTTTGATGCTCTTGAAACGTTGAGTCAGTTACAGTCCCACCACTTCCTAGCACGAATTTATACATGGATTAAAGTATCTGAAAAAACCTAGCCCATGGCTAAGTTTACTGGTAAAGTGCATAAGAGGAGGCAGGAGGATTAGCTCAAGGACATCTTTGGCTACATAATGAGTTAGAAACTAATTAATTGTAGAAATGGGTCCTGTAGCACATGATTGCTTTAAGGATAAATTGCAAAATAAAGGTTTCTGGTCTGCTGCTGTCTGGGACATTCGGCGTTTTTCTCAAAGCATGCTGTGACCTGTAAGAGACAAATCTTTCATCAGTAAATAGGAATGTTATACACAGGCATTGTGTTCTGTTTTTTAGAGAAGCTCTTCCTACATAATATCTGTTGGCTCAGACCTGCTTCAGGACTATAGGCATGTTCTACCATGCCTGGGTCACAGTGTGTCTGTCTGCGCTTTTTTTTTTTTTTTTGAGACAGGGTTTCTCTGTGTAGCTTTGCGCCTTTCCTGGAACTCACTTGGTAGCCCAGGCTGGCCTCGAACTCACAGAGATCCACCTGGCTCTGCCTCCCGAGTGCTGGGATTAAAGGCATGCGCCACCACCGCCCGGCTGTCTGCGCTTTTTAAGAGGTTTCAGCCCTAAAGAAAATAATTTGTTGAACTAGAATCACCAAGCTATCAACAGTCAATACATTTTTACCTATTCAGTGTTCTCTAATCCTGTGGCTAGGTACACAACATACTATTTTCTTCCTTTCTTGGCTCTCTTAGAACTCACTATGCAGATCAGACTGTCTTCAAACTAAAAGAATCTTCCTCTATCTCCAAGTACACCAACAAGCCCTGTTTTTTTAAAAAAAAAAAAAAATCAAGCTGGGCGGCAGAGGCAGGCAGATCTCTGTGAATTCTAGGACAGCCTGGTCTACAAAGTGACTTCCAGGACAACTAGGGATGTTACATAGAGAATTCTTGTCTTGAAAAACCAACAAAACAGGTTTTCCCAAGTGTAAGCATACACTAACCATAACCAGTGAAATGGCATTTTCATGTCGCTTTTGTCATATTTAAAAGTACATTTGATATTTTAGTAATTCAGCTTGATTTACATTTATCTACTATAAAGCAGGTACTTTAATTAATGACAAGTCCACTTACAATCTTTAAAAAAAAAATCTGTATTTTCTTCCTCTTTGAAGGCCACATAGAGCCGGGCAGTGGTGGCGCACGCCTTTAATCCCAGCACTCGGGAGGCAGAGCCAGGTGGATCTCTGAGTTCGAGGCCAGCCTGGGCTACCAATTGAGTTCCAGGAAAGGCGCAAAGCTACACAGAGAAACCCTGTCTCGAAAAACAAAAAAAATAAAATAAATAAATAAGAAATAAATGAAGGCCACATAGGCCGGGTGGTGGTGGCACAGCCTTTGATCCTGTGGATGTGCTTCTCGGGTCTCAAGCAACACCCTCACTGCTGGTCAGCAGCACCACACCTGAAATAGCCAGAACAGGACAGGAACACCAGAAAATATTAAGTATTTCTATAAAAATCTTACATTGTTGGCATAACAAAACAGAAAATTGATGAGAGAATGGAGCCAGTATCCCTAGCATATGTACATATATATTTTACATTACACAGCATTTTTAATATCCTACTTTCCAAAGGAACATAAGGTAAAAGTTGTAAATCCCCAGATTCTGAGAGGAGCTCTGAGAGCCAGCAGCTGGAGCAGCATGACCAAGCTTGTAGGTGTACCTGAGCAGTGATCTTGCAAACAGGTGCGTGTCTTCAGACAATTCCATTCCAAGGAATGTCTCTATAGATTCCTGCCAAAAAAAGAAATCCTATGTCTGAATCAGCTCATACAAGAAGACCTCTCCCCTAGACCTCACTAGACATTTCCATTCGAGATATCCAGCTACCCATGCACACACAATGCTTTGGGGATATTTAGCAGAGAGGACTTGAAATGTGGCTCTCTGTCTGGCAATGAGAAGGTTCTGGCCCTATTTGCTCTGATTAAACCGAAGTCTGGACTCAGATTTTCTGTTGACCACCCCCCCCAGATCAAGGATAGAGATGATTTTGTAGATGATGGATAAAGAAAGCTTTCCAGGCAACCATTTCAAATCTTCAAAATGTGGAGGTGCTTTACCACGGTCTCCAAGGAGAGCCACCCAATGGATTACCCAGCTTGATGCATGAGTGAGATGAGGCAGCCTATCGGGAGCTTGGGGCCACAGCGAGCACTTTCTGTGCTAAGCTTCATTGTAGGCAGCAACCCAAAGAAGAAAACCCATGTATGTACAGATTTTGAGACTGGAAGGAAAAGACACTTTTTCTTTCTTTGAAATAGGGTCTTCCTATATGTAGCCCTGGAGGTCCTGGAACATACACACACACACACACACACACACACACACACACACTTCCCCTTTGTAAGTAAGAACCTATTGGTGTGTCATTTCCCTTACTCCAATATACCTGAAAACTATATATGTGATACTCATAGAGTGGAAGGGAGCAATAAGGAGCAGAAAACATCCTTCTCAAAGACAGAACAACACAAGCATTGCCTCAGTTGCCTCACAGACACAGGCAGCATTATAAGGTTTCAGCTCAAACTCTGTAAACTGTCTTCCAACAACAAAACATTGGGGCCTGGTGGTGTGGCACATACCTTTAATCCCAGCATCAGGGTGAGGTGGGGCTGGGAAGTGTAGATGAACTCCAGGTTAAACTGGTCTCCGAGTCCCCAGGCCAGCTAGGGCTACATAGTGAGATACCGTCTCAACCAAAAAAAAAAAAAAAAAAAAGAAAGGGAAACACTGGAACTCTGCCCAGGTGTACATCAGTGGTAGGCCATTTGCATGGGCAAGGCTCTGGGTTCAAAGCCACAGGACCAACAGACACAATTGAAAAGAATCTGAGTGGCTGGCCAAGTGGTGGTGGCACACACCTTTAATGCTAGCACTTGGGAGGCAGTGGATCTCTGTGAGTTCAAGGCCAGCCTGGTCTACAGAGTGAGATCCAGGACAGCCTCCAAAACTACACAGAAAAACCCTGTCTTTAAAAAAAAAAACAAAAAAAAAAAAAAGACTGCTCTGGAAAGAGACTGGCTGCTCTTCCAGAACGCCCAGTTTGATCCCTAGCACCCACATGAAGTTTCACAACTGCCTGCAACTCCAGTTCCAGGGAAGCCAATGCCCTCTTCAAGCATTTGTAGGCACCGGGCACACATGTAGTGCACACACATACAAGATGCAAGCAAAACACACTCATACACATAAAAATGGAAGAAAAAAGTAGAAGTCCAGTTTAGGCTACACAGTGGGTTACATAGTAAGACTGTCTCAACCCAGACCACACCAACACAGGGACTGTTATTACCTACGCCAATGCTGTAAGTACAATCCACAAGGAAGGGCCTTTCCAAAGGGATGAGCCACCAACTGACCTAAGGCAGCAGTGTGAGCCCAGCATTCCTGGCTTTTAAACTCTTCTGTATGTGGCTGGACTTTCAGTAATTTCATGTTGTCTTAACAACCTAAGAAGAGAAAAATAAGAGTTTAGCCCTTTAAAAAACAGACATTGTAACTGATTCTCTTGAAAGTTCCCAACAGTAATCAAGACTTCAATAAGATACCACTTTGTGTTGCATGGCCTACTTTTATTTTGAAAATTATTTTTACTTAGAGGATAATTTCTCTGATCCCAAATCCTCATTTCCTTAAACAACACTGGCTGAATTAAGATTCAGATTAATTTCCTACCATGGCAATAAACTCTATATACCCTAAATTCTAAAACAGATTCAAATCTGCTAACAACTGAACATTTTTATGTCCATTTATAATTTTGTGTATGGGGATATGCTATACTACATAGGTCAGGAGATAACCGCTGGGGGGACATTCTCTCCTTCCAACATGTCAGTGCAGAGGTCAAACTCAGGGGTCAGACTTAGCAGCAAGCGCCTTTACCCACAGTCATCTTGATTGTCCATTTTAAAAAGAGAAAAAAGAAAAGCTGGGCAGTGGTAGCACACGCCTTTAATCCCAGCACTCAAAAGGCAGAGGCGGGCTCTGTTTGTTCGAAGCCAGCCAGGCCTACAAAGCGAGTTCCAGGACAGCCAGGACTACACTATGGCAAACAGGTAACAATCTGGGGGGGGGGGGGGGAGTCATATTTGACTAGAAATCTTAGGAATTTTGCCCTTCTCCCGCCCCCAAGATTTAATTTTTATTTTATTGTGTGTCTGTGTGTGTGTACAGATAAGGAGGAGTTTTAAGTTAGGAGTATATAACCACAAATGCTGGAACTGCCTATACTAGTACTGTTCTGAAACGCTGTTGAGGTCTAAAATCTGACATAAGAAATACTGCCCCAAACTCAAATCTGGATGGAATGAATATTCACACAAAAAAGGCTTACAAAGTTCTGCAAGTGCTCACTGGAGACTCACAGAACTGCTACTATGTACCTTGATGAAACCATGGTTTCTATCATTTTTTAAGTGTGCCATAAATGAAATCAAATAATTGTATTTGCAAAGTGTGGGAAGGCGGCATCTCTAAGTACACCAAAAGTTCAAGAAGGGCATTTTCATATTCTCAGATACATAGTACCATGCATACTCCTATGATTGCAAGAGTATTAAAGACACCTTAGTTCTAGGAAAAGAGCCACTCTCTTCCAATGCATCATTCTCTGGGCCTCTGAATATAATATACATTACATACTACACTCAATGTACAAGAAAATAACTAAAAAAGGCTTGTATAAAACAGATAATACACACATCCCAATACTATGGAGGCTGTTATTCAAATTGCATGTGAACAGTAAAACTAAGGGTATTTAAAGGTATTGAAGAATTCCTGCTATAAAGTAACCTCAAAAAAGATGACATTTCCTGATGTCTATTCTATAGTTTCTTAGCCAGTAAGGATGACTTTCCACCAGAATGCTCCCTACTCAACAGCAGGGATTCTTTCCCAAGAAATGTTTGGAGGTCTGTAGGTTTTCTAAGGCTCCATTAGCAAATATGACAAGAGATCCTATAGAGACCAGGGCTCACAACCAATTATGGCACCTTCCATTTTGACAGACACCATACAGGCTACTAAGGCAATAAGAGTATGATAGGATATTTTGTAGGAAACATTTATCTTTTCCTTTAACATTTGCAGTTAAACTTTTATGTCTATGGGTGTTTTGTCTGCACACATGTCTGTGCACCACATGTGTGCCTGTGACTGGAGTCACAAAAGGTAATGAGCTACTATCTAGGTACTGGGAATTGATCTTGGACTGTTAGGAAGAGCAGCCAGTGCTCTTAACCACTAAGCCATCTCTCGGCACCTCATTTTTTTCCATTAAAGGTTACAGGTAACATTTGATTGATAACTCAATCAAATGTTAGGTTTACAAATACATAAAACCTAATAATTTACAAAATGATGATTTCATCAAATATGCTTTTTAACTTTGTTTTCGAAGACAGATCTTATGTATTCCAGGCTGGCTTTACACTATGTAGCTGAGGATGACCCTGAACTCCTGATCTTCCTGCCTTCAACTCCCAAGTGCTGGAATTATAGGTGTGCACCACCTCAACTGGGTAAGTAACAGCTTCAAAGCAAAAATAAATATCCCAGGTTGAGGTCATCAGACTTGAAATAAATAAAGCAAATTATGGCACAAACATTAAAAACATGCAGCTGCCTCATGTGCAAGGCAGTTCTAAGGGAAATAGGAAACGCCAGCAAGAGTGATGCTCTGCAAAACCCCTCAGAACTTGCCCCTTTTTTCTTTGTGCTTTTGAGACATGGTTCTGTCTACTCTAGAACTTAGTATGTAAGCCAGGCCAGTGATGAATGTAAGGTAACTGCCCTGTCCCAGCCTCCCAAGAGAGTGTCATACACCAGGTACAGGGGCTTGCTCCAAGGACCTCAAGTCTACCAGTGAGCATCACATCCTGCTTTTTCTTTTCTTTTTTTTTTTTTTTTTTTTTTTTTTTTTGAGATGAGGTCTAAGTTGCCCAAATCCCTGAACCAGTTCAGCAGCACAGGCAGGACTGAACCTGTGCCCCTGCTGTCTCAACACCTGAAACAGCTGGGCTTACAGGGAGGCACCACAATGCCCAGCTCTAGGAGGCATTTCAAAAGCAAACCCAGCACCACCTATGTAGTTTCTTAAGCACGTCAAAGTAAAAATACAGTCATAGAAAACCATTGGAGTGTAATCAGGGTTTGGCTGGACCACAGTGAGTGCACTTTTTATTTATTTTGCTTTTTAAAACAGCGTCCCACTATGTAAGGCAGGCTGGCCTGGAACTTAAGCTCCTCCTGATCATGCCTCTCAGGGTTGGAATTAATAGTGGGCATCAGCATCCCTGGACCAGAAAACTCATTTAGTTTGAGAAGGAGGATGAACTTAGATAAAGAGTTGCACTATTTTCCTTTAAAGTTCAATTTTGAAGTAGATTATTGCCATCTCCAAGGTCAGGCAATATTTCATGTATCGACCATGCAAATAAAAGGCACTGGAGGGGCTGGAGACAGCTCAGTGGTTCAGAGCATGTGTTGCTCTTGCAGAGGACCTAGGTTCAGTTCCCAGCTCCCACATGGTAGCTCTAGTTCCGGGGGACCTTGTTCTGGCCTCCTTGGCACCAAGCACCTGTGTGATGCACATACATATATCGGGTAAAACTCATACACATAAAATAAAAATAAATCTTTAAATTTTTTCATTAAAATGTTAAAGGCAATGGAAAATATCAAGAGTAAAGTTTTTCTCACCATTTACCTACAATCCCACCCTTGCAAATAACATGAAAATCAAGCTATGAGGAAAAACATTTTGCAGGCATTGTTATATAGTTACACACATTAAATACTGTCCAAGTGTAGCACTTCAGGAATCCAAACATTATGCGAACGATTCATTTAACTGTAGTGATGAAAGAGGCGTTACCACAGACTGTGGTGAGGCAGGATGCTCGCCAGCAGGAAGACTATCCAGCATGTCCATCCTGGAGTGCACAATGTCCCACTCTGAGTGAAGATTTTTTAATATGATTAAATAGCTGTGGTGGCCTTGCCTGTAAGCCCAGCCGTGATTTTGTAGGATGAAATTTGAATGTATGAACTCCAGACTTATTTACCCAACTCCACAATCTTTGCCACTCTCAATGGACAACTGGGGAGGGGTACAACAGAGACCTAGAGAGCAGCAGCTGGGCCTGCTGGCACAGGACAGGCCTGTAACCAGCAACCTGGGAGGCTGAGACATAGCACAAATAAAAAGCCAGCCTGGGCTAGGGAGGAAATCTCAAGGGCAGCCATCCTATTTGTTACTAGCGAATTTTGAGAACATTTAGACCACACAAACCATATATAAACAGAATACACAAAAACCAATCATAATAAAACTCTAAAATGAACTTTACATCTCAGGTTTGTCTGCCTCCACGTCATGGATGCATCTGCCCTCACTGCCTTCCGCAGTGCAAGCTCTGTGCAAACAGCACCTCCCTTAACTCGTGTCAACCTTGGGCTTCACTGTGCCCCGGCTTCCCATTGCAATCATAACCAGCCCAAAATACATGGTACAAAGAAATCCCATTTTGATGCTGCTAATGACCCCAGTATTACCTGGAATAAATTGCCTATTCACTAATTCAACGAAAGTGCACTCAGCACCAATGAGGGTCCTTATGCCCCTGAGAAGTCACCTTAGCAGAGGGCCAAGAATTGTACAGTAGTTAAGAATCACTTAACCCAGCCGGGCGGTGGTGGCGCACGCCTTTAATCCCAGCACTCGGGAGGCAGAGCCAGGCGGATCTCTGTGAGTTCGAGGCCAGCCTGGGCTACCAAGTGAGTTCCAGGAAAAGGCGCAAAGCTACACAGAGAAACCCTGTCTCGAAAAACCAAAAAAAAAAAAAAAAAAAAAAAAAAGAATCACTTAACCCAATAGAGAGGGAGCTACAAGTGATGGGAAAGGTTCACAACCCAATGCTGGACAGAGACAGGCTGGGAGAGAGAACTGGACCTTGAAGCCCAAACCAACAGGCATCGGGCTGCTCAGAGCAGAGAAGAGCTCTGAGGAAATAAGCCTGAGGCTTCAACTACCCCCAAATGTTTCCTTCCTCTTCTTAGATGAAGGGACTGAAAGAAAAAAATTCAAGGAACTCAGGGTTAACAACCATCCCATTTCTCACTTGTTTCCTTTCTTGTAACTATGCAAGACCCCTAACCCACTTCTTTGTTCAGGGCTGGAGCAGGTCCAGGACTCAATATCATCCAGGCCTGCTTTTCTGTGCCAAATTTTGGGGACAGACTCACTTTGCAGTCCAGTTTGGCCTCAAGCTCACAATCATCCTGTGTCCAGAAGACATCACTTTATTTCCTTTTTTTTTTTTTTTTTTTTTTTGGTTTTTCGAGACAGGGTTTCTCTGTGTAGTTTTGTGCACTCTGTTTTTTTTTTTTTTAAAGATTTATTTTTATTTATTATGTATACAGTGTTCTGTCTGCATATACACCTGCAGGCCAGAAGAGGGCGCCAGATTTCATTATGGATGGTAGTGAGCCACCATGTGGTTGCTGGGAATTGAACTCAGGACCTCTGGAAGAACAGGCAGTGCTCTAACCGCTGAGCCATCTCTCCAGCCCGCGCATTCTGTTTTTTAAGACAGGCACCACTCTGTAGACCAGGCTGGCCAGGAACTCAGAGATCCACCTGCCTCCGCCTGCCTTCCAATGCTATGATTAAAGGCACCAAGTGCTAGGATTCCAGGCATAAGCCGCCACACCTGCCTTATTTTCAACTTAATTTTGTTCCCATTTTCCTTCTACCCAGCCTTGTCATGATCGTTCAGAGACCACTGTCACTACCTCCCACCCTCCTGCTCTCTAACGTCTGCCTGCTTTTCATTCTGACTTTCTTCTAGTTTCTTCTCCAAAAGTAACAAGCTCTCTAAAATACAAACTGCCCTCCCCCAGTGTTTTCCTGTTTCTCAGGCAAAATCATCACAAATATTTCCTTCAATATTTCCTGAAGTATGGATTTACTTAGCAGGGTTGAGGTGGGGGTGAAAAGTCTTATTTGAAGCACATATAAGACACAGCTCATAAGCAGTGATTTGGGTTGTCAACTTGATTACATGGAAGCAATTTTAAAAAGAAACATCTAAAGAGGCTTCTGTGATGAGATGACCAAAAGCTTTGGAAATGCCTCCACAAGCTTACAATTTCTATTCCTAAAATATCTTACCAGTATCTCTACTGGTCTTAGGTGCTATATTGGTTGGGATTATAGGGAATAACAAATCCCCACCCAGTTAGAATGGACAGCATCAAAAGAGCTTTAGGAACCAATAACTAAACAGCTCCATGGCTTATTCTATAAACACACTCCCATAGCACATGCCCACATGTGGTAGAATGGAGGCACACACAATATAGTAACTGCTCCACAGACCTTGTGACTATATAAAGCAGCCTATCATGAGGGTGAAAAGAATAGCCTAAAATACCAGAGAATACTGCACACAACGTGTGTTCGTGTGTGTACTGAAATATATCTAGTGTCCTATGCCCACACAGAAACTTACAGAATACACAGAAAACCAGTAATGCTAGCCTTAAGTAGAGAGGTTGGGAGGCCCACAGACAGTATAGGAATTAGCTGTTATGTGGCATTCTATACCTAATTTTTATGAACAAAGTTAGTCTGCCTCTGGTTTTCTATTTCCTCACGCTGGCAACTAGTCATCACAAATGAATCATGTACTCTAAACACCCTATTCTGGAGCACATTTGTGAAACAGGAGCAGCTGCAGTCTTCTGAGGGCAGGTCTTCTATGCATCCCAATATGAGATGCAGCCTGGAACACAAGTCCACGTTTTTATATGCATGTACATGGAACATGTCAGCACTGTTAAACTACAAATGTTTTACGGGGAAGTGACTTGTGTCCCACCCTTTTTTTTCCCTCCTTTTTGGTTTTCCAAGACAATGTTTCTTTGTGTAGCCCTGTTGTAGACCAGCCTGGCCTCAAACTCAAGAGATCCACCTGCCTCCGCCTCCTGAGTGTGGGGATTAAAGGTGTGCGCCACTAGAGTCCAGTGTGTCTCACTTTTTCATTATCTTACTGTTTATGTACATGTGTATGGGTATGGGTGTACAGTTCTCACAGGGGACAAAAAAGGGTTGCTGGAACTGAACTGGGTCCTTTGCAAGAGCAGCAAGTCTATTCTCCACTGAGCCATCTCTCCAGCCCAATTGCTACTTCTTTTACTGATAACAATCAGTGAAGACCTTTTCCCTAAGCATCAAGAGTTTTTATGTGGAACACACTTTTAAATGTCACAAGAGCCTTCTGTCCTGACACTGATCCTCCTAATTATGACTGATTTAAAAAGCCAAACACCAACCCTGCCCTTTCTTTCACATAGACCCCCAACAGCCAATTCACCTAAGTCCTAACTGTAATTCAGTAATATGACTCCACAGGTCTTCTGTGTTGCTCAGGCTCCAATTTCTGTGCATGCTCCCATGTACCCTACCATTGCTGTGACCTGCAACACTCCGGCAGGCAGCGCCAACTTCTCTACTCTCAGCCCCTAAGGCCTGAGGCTTACCTCTTCTCTGCCTGCAGTGTAAGGTGCTTCAAATGGAAATCTCCCCAAATAGCTAGTTATCTGAAAAACAAAGCCCTTGTTTTTGGTTTTTGTATTTATCAGTACTTCAACAAATGTTTATTGATTAAAGTCCTTTTACTAAAAGGTATTGAGATGATATTTATCTAGAGATAAAAAGATAATAGCTTACAAAAATTATATACCTCGGAAAGCAGTTCTGCCCAGAAAGAGGAAAAATGAAGGGTTCCAATTCTGGTATAATCAGCATAGATTATACATGTAATAATTCATATGTAATTATTTATATAGTGAAAAGCAGAAGAGAATTTAGAGAAAAAATAAGCCTTTCTAAACTTCATCTGCCAGATGGAGACTGCATGGTTTGCTTTATAAAAGGCTGTTGTGACAGTCAGATGGGACCAGTTTTGTACACAGTTAAGTTCTTTTGTTGTTGTTGTTGTTTGTTTGTTTAGTAAAGCCAAAACTTATTCTAAGCCACAGTCATCCTAGGGTCCCCCCTGCCATATAACCTCCCTGGTTCTGTGGGTTGCAGTCTGACTGTTCTTTGCTTTATATCTAGAATCTTTATATCTAGAACCTTTACCAACCCCACATCTGACAGAGGACTGATCTCCAAAGCATATAAAGAACTCTAGAAACTAGACATCAAAATATTGAACAATCCAATTTAAAAATGCGCTAAAGAGCTAAACAGAGAATTCTCAAAAGAAGAATCACAAATGGCTGAAAGACATTTAAAGAAATGCTCAACATCCTTAATCATCAAAGAAATGCAAATCAAAACGACTCTGAGATACCTCCTTACACCTGTCAGAACGGCTAAGATCAAAAACACTAATGACAGTCTATGTTGGAGAGGATGCAGAGCAAAGGGAACACTCCTCCACTGTTGGTGGGAGTGCAAACTTGTGCAACCACTGTGGAAATCAGTATGGCGGTTTCTCAGAAAAGAAATGCTCAACATCCTTAATCATCAAAGAAATGCAAATCAAAACGACTCTGAGATACCTCCTTACACCTGTCAGAACGGCTAAGATCAAAAACACTAATGACAGTCTATGTTGGAGAGGATGCAAAGCAAAGGGAACACTCCTCCACTGTTGGTGGGAGTGCAAACTTGTGCAACCACTGTGGAAATCAGTATGGCGGTTTCTCAGAAAATCAGTATGGGATTCACTCTACCTTTTTTAAAAAAAAAAAATTTATTATGCATACAGTGTTCTGCCTGCACATATGCCTGAATGCCAGAAGAGGGCACCAGATCTCATTATAGATGCTTGTGAGTCACCATGGGCTTGCTGGGAATTGAACTTGCTGGGAATTGAACTCAGGACCTCTGGAAGAGCAGCCAGTGTTCTTAACCTCTAAACCATCTCTCTAGCCCGTCTTTAATATTTCTTAAGTCAGTGTGGGTTGATGTGTACCATACACAAGTGTGAAAACCAGAGGACAATCAGGGGAAGCTGGTTCTCTCCTTCCACCATGGGGGTCATAGAAATCAGACTTGGGTCTTCAGGCTTAGTACCAAGCCAGGCCCTCATCCTTTTTGTTTTTGGAAACAGGGTGTCACTATTTTAACTAGGCTGGCTTTGAACTCTTGTTGTACCCTCCCAAGTAGTTGGGACTAGAGGCACCAATCACTGTGCAAGACTTAATCAGCATGAATACCTTGCCGAGAATCCCCTAATAGCTCCTAACAGAAGAACTAGATCTATCTAGATTCTCAGTATTATTATGGGTTCCTACAGTTTCCTACCCACTTCCCAGATACCAACATATCCTATGAGAAGCTATCTCGTCATATATACCACCCAAAACAGACGTAACTTACTGGAAAACGACACAGGCATTTGTACCCACCCAAACCCCTGTACAACAGGACTCCAACTCCTATTGTGTACTCAACTCTCTGAATCCTTGAGTTTTTCCTTCTTCATGTGTATGAAAAGTAAGTCTCAAGTTGTTAGCTATCTAGTTCTAGTGCTTCCTGGATCCTTTGCTGATCCTTTCTTCATTGTGTCAACAGTGTGCTATCATCTTTCAGAGATCTGGAGTTCCTGGAAGACAGACGCCTACCATCTATTTCATGCCGGCTGCCTTGGTCTTCAGAAGAACAAACACTTGCTCCCACGCCCACTACACAACCAGACATTCTTAATCTAAGACTGCTTCTAGTGGCTTCTTTCGTGAGGCAGGTTCTTGCCATGTAGCAGCAGCACAGGAACTCATGATTCTTCTGCCTCAGCCATCTGTAGGCTGGCATTAAAGGTGCACACCACTGCACCCAGCTGGTCTTCTTACCTATGCAGAAACAATCTATATTCTTCACAAATATAACAGTACCATCTTAGAATAATTCATCCTTAAGCTCTGCACAATTTTGAGTCATTTACTGACCAAATACTATGTTCCCTTTATTACTTTATCTGAGTGGCATGAAATATTTCTATTAAATTAACCTTTACTACAAACTACACATACCTCTCGGCACAATGCCTGGAAGCAGAATGTTTTGGATTTTACAATTTTCAGTGGGAAGGAATTCAGGGATGTTTTGCATACAGTAAGTGGGTTTTGTTTTTTTGTTTTTGTTTTAGGATCTCACTATGTAGCCCTGGCTAGCCTGAAACTCGCTGTGCAGATCAGGCTAGAATTGACCTGGTGGAGTTTGCTGCCAGAGCCAGCACATGACATATCTAGGAAAAGTGATTCATGTAGGCTTTCCATACAGAGTGAGTGATGCTCAGTATTCAATGTCCCCATTTTGACTGTTAGCCCTCACACAGTCAGGTGGGCTTGTCTACTTGTGGCATCATGCCAATGCCCCAAAGTTTCAGATTTGGAACCTTTTGAATTTCAGACTTTAAAAAAAGGTCTAACCTCCAATTCATGACCATGTGCCTTGTATTCCTGAAAACTGGGACAAAGCAAATGCCACCATGCTTAAATCTAAATTACTTTTAACAATCTACTAAAATTATTTTGAAGGAACCCAGGCTCATTGTATTATTCCTATACATACATTGTATTATTCCTATGCATAGAGTACCCAGTTGATTTGTGTTTGTGACTGCGGTGGCCAAAAGAAAATGAAGAACTATTGAAGGACAAGAAAAACAAAAAACAAAAAACAAACAAAAAAAAACCCAAAAAACTAAAACCAAAAAACAACCAATTAACCATCCCAACAGTCAAGTGACCTAATTAAATTAGCAATGCAGCCACAAGTACTTCTGTCCCAGAGGGGCATTCCTGGAACTCCAGCTGTTCTAGATACAATCAGCTCAGACCAGAGCAGAAAAGGCCAGCCTGTAGAGAAGAAACCAGGCTACAGTAAGAACCAGAGACAGGGTAATAGAAAGAACACAGAATATTAGGGAAATAGTACAGACATTGAGTTATTATACATGAATCCATGAAGTTTATAAATACTCCACAGACCTAACAAATTGTCTTTAAAAACCCGTACCCTGTTCACTCTGGTATACAAGGACTAGAATATTTAACCATTATTTTATTAAATGTATTTTACATCTCACATATGTATTGGCTATATAGAAACAAGTCAGTTTCAGCTAACTTGAGCCCACTTATTTCTGTGGAAAAGCACTAAAAAGATATGACCAGTGGAACTTGCTGATGAACACAATATATCCCTTCCAAATACCATAAGGCACATCCACCACCTGAAGGAGAAAGAGAGGGACCTGCTGCAGGCTCTGCAGCATGTGCATGCTAATGTCAGCTTACTCTGGAATGCATAGCAGGCACTACAATGAGAGAACTTGGTATATTTTACAAATGAAGACCAAACAAGTGATGTACACTCCATAAGGAAAAATATCAGTACATATCATAAAAGAACATCTCCTTAGAAACACTTAAAATCGTTATAAAAGCTCATCTTTAGTTAGTAACTTTTGAAGTCTGTACAATCACTTAGTGAACAGTACCAGGTATTAATTAACCCAGGCGGAATGCATGCCCAGCTCAGCAGGTCGTGTACTTGACACACAAGCCTGGGGCTTAATCCTCAACACCACAGTGGAAGGCCTAGCCCAGAGGTCATGCTGTTAAGGGAGCAAACATGTGAAACACCAAAGAAACCTGGTGACTTGAATTCTCCAAAGCATTTTCCCCCAAAAACAGCAAGGTTTCTCTGTGTAGCCTTGGCTGTCTTTTAGAACAGGCTAGCCTCAGACTCACAAAGACCTGCCTGCCTCACAGAGTGCTGGGATTAAAGGCAAGAGATACCACTACCCGGCTTCTCGGAAGTATTTTAATAATCAACACAAAAGACCAATCTAGACGTTTTGCTGTTTTGCAAGTAACACCAAACTATGAATTACATATTTTTACACTGAGATTTGTAAGGTTTTTATTTCCCCCCTTCCTTGGGGACCTTAGGTACACAGGTCAAGTGCTCCCGCACTAAACTAAACCTCTCAGCAGTTAGCTTCTCAGATGGTGTTTATAAAATCCCAACTTACTCATCCAAACCTGCTCGAGGACTATGTCCTGACTACAACTCTGTCCTTGCAATTAGAATTCACATAATTAGATCATCAGTGTGTATAGCCATGTAAAGAATGATCATATACGTGGCGTGAATTTGAATCAACGGCTAGATTAACTCTTTAGATCTGACAAGTTCCACTTTTGGTTTGAATCTTCTCTTCAATGCAGACAAAAGAAAAGGAAACAAACATGTAAGCTTGTATAACCTGGTTGGCTTAGTTTACTCTTAATAAAGAGAAAGGCCACTTTTTCTGCAGATACTGTTGGTAAGCCCAAACTTCTAGATCCTCCAGTCTTCATGCTTGGGAATCCACCACACACCATTGCATTTTGTAGAGCTGACATACAGAACATACACTGTAATTTTAGTTTTAAGTTGTATTTCAATTGTTAAAAATCTCGTTTTCTCCCAGACTGCCGACCTGCTCATTCATTTTCCAGCCTCAGATAAAGATCTCTTGATGCTCATCCATTCAGCTTTTCCCTGTCTCCCATGTGCTTATTCTTATATGATGTTCTATTGAAAACTGAGTAACACATTCTTGTCTGGCTCTTCTTGGTCTGACACTCTGGTATAATGGTGTAGTTAAGAATCTTTTTATGGGCTTTATTCCCATATTTCTCTTTCCATCTAGTAGACCTTAAACTCAAAAAGAAGGACTCATTGTACTTCATTGTTATAGGCACAGGCTGAGACGCAAATGTTCAACAAATATTTATTGAATGAATACACTATCTCAGATTCCATTAACATGCTTTTATTGGTACTGAAATATCCACTCTTCACTGGGTAGCTTAGCGCAGGCTGGTCTTTATGAGATCCTTAACCCGACTTTCTGAGACGGAGGAATTACAGGTGTGCACCTGTCTTGGGAAATTCATTTTTAAATTTAGATAACTTTTTTCTCCTGAAATTCCCCTCATCAGTTTTAGAAATATAGCATCGCTTAGAATCCTATGAACACTCTCAGACACCAAAACAGGTCCCTAATAGAAGAGTGGGAATATGCATAAAACCTATGCCACATGCTATAGATTTTTAAATCACAACTTAGAATCTAAAAAAAATGCTACATAGACATGAGCTATAATGTATTGCTTAGGGAGTTACATGAAAAGCCCTGTACATACCCAGAATAATTTTGAGTATTTTCAACCGATTGTTGACTGAATCCATGAATTTGGAATTTGTAGAGAAAGGGCAAACTGCACCGAATGCCACACACTGTATGAAAATACCTTGAGTACCAATAGATAAATGCAAGCACGAGAACTAGATACATATACACTTACAGAGTATAGAAACACCACTGGGCAACCCACAAAGCCCTCTGGAAGACAGTTCAGTGAACATGGTGGGGGGGGGGGTACATGGAATTGAGAAGACTGAGAACAACTAAAAGTCCTGTAGTTCAAATACAACTGTCTCATTATAGATGGGAAGCTACTCAGATGTTACTCCTTTCCTAGGACACAAGACTGTGGAGACAATTACAAAAGGGAGAGAAATGGTCATGGCCTCATGGCCTCAGTAACTAATGACAGTACTCTGAAAATATTTTTACATTTATTTTTAACGTATGTGTATATTTTGCCTGCATGTATGTTTGCAACGTGCACGCAGCTGTTCATGGAGGCCAGAATAGAGTGCTGCATCTCCTGGGAATGGATTTACAGACGGTTGTAAGCCATCTTGCGGGGTACCCGAGACGCAAACCCATGCTTTTATCTGTTGAGTCATCTCATCAGCCCCTGAGGATACTATTACACAGAAAGCCTTTTTACAGTTTTTTAAAGCCCAGTAAACCATTGCTAAGCACTTGCTTGCAGTAAAGGAGCAAAAGGTCTTCTTTTAGGGCTCTCTTTCCATTGTTCCTGAACTTACCTTTCCCATTAGAAACTTGTGGAATACCATGCATCTTCAGCTCTTTCCTGGCAACAGTCTACCCAGCTAAATTCACTCTGAATCATTTACATCAGGAACTCAAATACTTCCTACTGTCATTAAATGCCCTAACACACATTAAGAGAGAGAGTATGTGTGCACATGTGCGCATGAGTGCACATCCGAGGTCCCTCCTTCCTAGAGCGTTACTATAAACCCAGCCAGTCTAAACTTCAGCTACCTAAAGACACCTACGTGACCTGTTTAAATGTTATCATCCTAGTGCATTCTTCCCAAATTTCTCAAAAGAAGTAAGTATTTGCTTCCGGGTTTTCAAAGTGCTTTCTTTTTATTAGTACTATGCATGTACAGGCACCTGTGCTAGGAGAGAAGAGGAACTTTCTGGAGGCTGTTTTCTCCTTCCACCACGTGTGCTCTAGGAACAGCAGGCTTGCATGCAAGCACCTTTACCCTCAAGCACTTTCTGTACCCTTCATCACTAACGGAGTACCACTCTCCACATACCACTAAACTATAAACCTAACAACAGGGACCTGAGTTTGCAGATTCGGGTACATTCATTGTAAAATACCACACTTGTGCTTAAACTGGTGTCATTCATTCATCAAACACTCAGTAAGGACTTTATAGGAAACAAAGGTAAATCACTATGTAATGGATGAGATTCCTACTGTGTTAGGGTTACTGTGTTTTTTCTTGTGATGCTGGGCACTGAATCGTGAGCCTCAACTGCTAGGCAAATCCACTACCATTGAGCTATATTTCCGCCATTTCTGTTGATGCTAGTTTTCTTGCAATAGGGTCTGGATTAACTCATTTCAGCCACTGTGTAGCAGAGGATGACTGAATTTTGTGATCAACCTGCCTCTCCACACCTGGCTGGCCTGGTATTGAGATGGAACAAAAACAAAGTTTATACATATGTTTAAGAGAAATTTTGTATGACAAATCCTTCTCAGGAACTGAATATACACATCTTTTACTGATATTATCAAGCAGGTAATAAATACAAGTAGTAACAGTAAAAAGAATATAGCGTAACTTACTTCTAGAGAACTGTGTGCTCCAACCCCTTCCCTGCTCTATAGCAAACACCCACTCTTTTGCTTAAAGAAACAGATCTTACACAAATTCAAACGCAAAATGGTAGCTATTTAAACTGCTTTTCTTGTTGTAGGGCAGGGAGCACAAGAGACTTGCTCATGCTCAACAAATCCTCAATAATTCCTGTTACACCCCAGCATGGAAAGTTCAACCCTGTATTAGCCATAATTATAGTCTTACAGAGTGGAATTCTAGGAACACTGATCATGAGATAAAATTTGGCAAAGTCACTGTGTTATACGAATCCTGTCCAGTACATGATTATTTCAAGTTTCCAAAAGCAAGAGATAAGACTACCCAAATAGTTTGACTGAGCCCAATATATCCAATTATCACCCCAACAAATAGCTAATATAAGCTATTCTGCATTTTTATTGATATTAGCCTTTATCTAATTTAAATACTCAATTTTCTTTAAAAAAAAAAAAAAAGAACTTGAATATGGAAAGTGAAGGTGCACAAACAGATTTAAAAACTCAGTCTCACAGACACACTAGGTCCAGATACTCACTCAATAGCCACACATGGCACCGCTGGCCAGTGCAGCTCAACCAAGCTCCACGTCATCCTGTTACCTCTTCACAATTCACTCTCCCAGCAGTGACTTCTTTCTTTCCAAGAACTTTCCATTCTCTTATCTGGCTGCCATTGCTTCTCCCCTTGCACCTACATGGTAAGCTCTTTCCATGGCATTTGCTCTTCTCAACTACAACACATAAGCCCATGGGGGTCCCTGGGAAAGCACTGGCCCATACATCCCCACAGATGAAACCAGAACACCTAGGCAGCAAGGCGCAACAGACCAGCCCTGGGAGGTCAGTTCTGAACTAAGAATTTCAGATAAAGTACTTAACATATACTTAATAATATACCAACTTATTAAAAACATAAGCAGAAAACTGGAAGTTTATCTTTCTACTCCATTAGTCCAATATCCCAAAGCAACTCACATTAGGAGAACCATCGTTTCTAACAACCTATGGAATACTGCACCCACTAAGCAGTCTCAAAGGGGGTAAGAAACCCTGAGACTTAAGTTTACTTCACCACTATATCCTGCTGCAAAATTAGTAAATAAATACATTTTATTTCAAGGAAGAAATTATGAATATCAATACATGTTGTTTTCCAGAATTTTTTAATTTTCCTCATTTTTAGAAAACTGCAATGGTTCCAAATAAATCTTGACGTGTGATAACACAGAGTTAAGCAACAATGTTAATTTCCCAGCTAATTACTATAAATAAAGCTAAATACCAGAAACATAACAGATGTAATCTAAAGCTTCAAGTGCTTAACAGTAAGTAGTTTGGGGTTGCTGTAAGTACACATGGGGTACGGAGGAAAAGCATCTTTGGAATCAGGAGATTTCAGTCATCTTCAGGATGGCAAACACAGTTCAGGCTGTTAGCTTTTTAATGTTGTCATTAGGACCAATGATCCAGCTTGGAAGGGACTTGCCTACACATCAAGTGCCTAGGTTGGCCCCCAAGTATCCCCTCCCTGTTTTACAGAATTGTTATGTCTAAATTTTAGAGAGATTCAACTCATTTTAGTGTGACAAGATCCAATCATTTCTTGAATAAAGAAAATTATCAACAGGTAATTCACTGTTTAATATGTCAAGGAATTTAGTAACTGTATAACTTACTAGATTTAGAAAAGGGTTTTCTTCTCATGAGTCTATATGAAATAGCTCATTTGGAAACAGGTTCATTAATTAGCCATCTTTGTGTAGGAGAGACCTATATCTTAGTCCTGGGATTCCAAGAGCAAGAAATTGCCTCTTAGACAGAAAAAGACAGGGGAAGCATGCCTTTGTCATAATGTTAAAAAGCTAGAAACATGGGGCTGGAGAGACAGCTCAGTGCTTAAGAACACTGGCTGCTTCTTCAGAGGACCTAGGTTCAGGTCCCAGCACCTACAGGGTAGTTTACTACCAACTAACTCCAGTTTCAAGGAATCCAATGCCTCCTCTGACCACCACTGGCGTAAGCACATACATGGTGCACAGATACAAATGCAAGCCAAACATTCACATATATAATTTTTTTTAAAAATCTTTTTTTTAAAAAAAAAGGTTATACAAGGAAAGGACAACTTTCTTCATTGCAGATCAAAGAATCATCACAGAGTCAAATTCTTTAGTTAGGAAAAAAAATCACAAAATGCTTCAACAATTTAAACTTCCTAAGGCAATTTTTGAAACACTAAAAATTCTATGCAAAGGTATCTGGATTCCAAATGAAAACACGTTTCCTACATGGGTTGTCTTAGTACAAATTAACGTAGGTCAATCTGATATTACAATGCTCATACAAAGTCTTCACTGTTTGTTTGTTTTGAAGCAGGGTCTCACCTTGTAGCCCAGGCTGACCTTGAACTCTGCCTCCAGACAGCTGGACCACCATATCTGGTCAGCCTTCATTTCTGAAACAAACTACTGTCAATCTACTATGGGCTCTCATTACAAATCAATTTAAAATTTTTATACACATAATTTTGAATTAACTTCAAACACATAGATGCTGGTCGCAGAAATAAATAAAATAACTTATTTTCCTCTTGTATTCCTTGATGGTTAACATGACTAATGAAAAATAAGGCCAGAAAATGAAGATTGTTCAGAATACTTAATAGACTTAGGAAATGTGATTATCACAGTCAACCGATTACTAATACAGCAAAATGCTATCATTCCAGGCATGTTTACCAGGATGTAAACAAAGACTAGAACAAGTCCTCAGTGCCTCTTCAGCTGGCACTAAGGAAGTCCAAATATATCGACACCAAGGCTGACCTGTTGGGTTGTTTTATCACTAATACTGGTACAGGTGAGAATCAGCAAAGTCAAATTCTTAATGAGACTTTCAAAATGTATTTATTTAGGTGTGTATGTATGTGTAGAAGCACATGTGTATGGAGACAAAAAAAACTACTTCAGATGCTGTTCACCTCCACCCACCCAAGACAGGATCTCTTACATGGCTTGGAGCTTGCCAAATAGGCAGGACTGGCTGACCACCAAGCTCAAGGGAATCTACTTGTTGCTAGCCCCCCTCACAGAATGTATTTTTCTATACACCCTCTTCATTTTCATTAAGAAAGTTTGTTGCTACACTCCTAACAAAATGTATTTTCCTACACATCTTCTTCATTTTCATTAAGAAAATTTGTAGCCAGGCAGTGGTGATACAAGCAGGCCTATAATCCCAGCACTTGGAAGGCAGAGGCAGGCAGACCTCTGTGAGTGTGAGGCCAGCCTGATCTACAGAACAATTTCCAGGACAGCCGGGACTACACAGAGAAATCCTGTCTTGAAACCCCCCCCCCCAAAAAAAAGGTTTGTGAACACAATAGAAGTTCAAAAAAAGTATAACAAACATGTTAATCTAATACGAAGCAATTCAGAAGCTAGTACATTTTCTAATCAAAAAAAAAAATAGATCTGGCAGTGCTTGTTGACTGTCAACAGGGGAAAATACTTATGGGTGTATTAGATTGGTAGAAGACAGGAATCTTAAACAACCTATAATATACTGAGATATTAAGCTATGACCAAAATAAAATAAAAAAAATTACATAGCCCAAAATGCTACTCTACCAGCCAGGGGATCAAATCCAGAGACAAGTGCACGCAGTATATTCCACCTGCCAACCCTGTACCCGAGTAACAAAGTCTAACACATTATTCAAGTAGGATCAACAAACCACCAGCATCAGTATCATATGAAAACTTGGTACATAGAAATGTGTGCTCTTTGGTTCTATAATTTTACTGAAAATCAGAAACTGAGGTGAAGAGACCAGAATCTGTGTTTATGGAGCCTCACAAAGGTTCTGTGTTCATAGAACCTCACAGGGGTTCTATGCTTATAGTGCCTCACAGAGTTCTGAACTATTCTAGAGATCCAAGAAACACTGACTGACAGGGGCAGATGATCATTGGGGATGTCCCATAGAAGGGCCAATGTTCCCACTGTTTTATCTTTTTAAAAAGATGTTTATTTTTAGGTACATAAGTGTTTCATCTGCATGTCTGTACACCACCTACAGTCTAGTGCCTACAGAGGCCAGAAGGCATCAGATCCCCTGGAACCAAAGTTACAGCTGACTATGAGCCATCAAATGGGTCCTCTGCAAGGGCAACCAGTGCCCTTAATGGCTAAGCCATCCTTCCAGCACCCCACTGTGCAGAAGCTCTGTTTGGCTAAGAAAATGTCATGTGTAGACAATTACTTCAATGATCATTTCCATTCTGCTACATTGTTGGGCCTAAAACTGTAATAATGTGTAAAATACTCAAATTCAGTTATATGTAAAATTTTCTAACCAGTTGAAAGAATTAGCAGAGGTTAAGTAAATTCTGGAGAAATTATTGCTACTGCCAACACCAAAAAGTTCAGAAATTACTAATAACTACAGAATGACTTGAGATTCAGTTTAATATTTCTCATTCATAAACATATCACTTAACATTTAAATCTAAGAAATCTGTGAAATAATTATCTAGTAATTGAAAATAGGACAACAACCAGCTCTAATTATGATACCAAAATGGACACGATATTTTATGTATTTTGCATGAGATTACATAACATGTAAAATTCATTTACAAAGGCATAAGAAAATTAAGATGTTGGTAACCCATAGTCAAATACAGCAAAGTTAATAGGCATAGAACTTACACAGTTCTTTGAAAAACCCAGAAACATGCAAAATCTCATTTAGCTTGTGGACTGAAAAATATAAAGTATTTTTCTTCATAAAAGAAGCTAGAACACAGAAAAATTATTTCAAAGACCCAGTGAGGACAAAAGCCTGGAACTCAATGAATGAATGTAGTTTCTGAAGTTTGACACTCATGTAGCTTACATGATATGCTCAATACATAAATTTAATATGTGACTTTATCTTTCACAACATGAGCCAGAAAAGATTTGGTGAAATTATCAATGCTAAAGTCTTCAACACTGTCAAAATTGCTTATACACAGCATTTAAAAAAGTGCCCCATACATTTTTCTTACTGACTGAACTTTAAAATATGGGAACAATGTGTTCAAATTAAGTATGCTTGCACTTAATTCTATACACTTCTACTAATTCTAGTCTTAATTTGGGATCTGAAGTACCTCACAGGGAACTGAGGTAGTTATATTCTACAAGACAGGAATAAGTGCCACTGTAAATATTAAGCAGCCCCTGGTAGCTTGTTTTGTTTGTTTCAATAAGACCTCATGAGAGACCTGTTTATCATATTTTATGTGTATGAGTGTTCTGCCCGCAGGTATGTCTGTGTACCTTGTGGACCTGGTGACTGCAGAGTACAGAAGAGGACATGGAATCCCTGGAACTAGAGTTAAAGGAGATTATGAGCTGCCATGTGGATGCTGGGAATCAGTCCTAGGTCCTCTCTATGAGAAGCCAGTGCTCTTAACCACTGATCCATCTCCCCTGCCCCTAGTAGCTGCTTTTTAAAACAAAAGACACATTGAAAATGAACAACTCTGACTTAGCCTTCTTTAAGTGACAAGATACCTCTTACACTCTCCTAGACAGGAAACCAATAGCAAAATGGTTATTTCAAGCCATACAACAATATGTCTGAAGGGATCTTTTTTCAATACGCACATATATCTGAATACTCGATACACTTAAAATTTCTGTAACTCAAAAGGAAAACAAAATATAAGAGAAAATAGGGCATTAACTTCACAAGTAAACAATATAACAATGAAGAGTAACTTCTAGAGGTAGTCATCATCTAGACATAGTTTTATAGAAATAACAAAAAGTCAACAATCCCAGGAATTTTATGTGTCTTCGAAGTTCAAAGCTTCACTCATTCATTCATTCATTCATTCATTCATCTTTTTGAAGTAGTTTCTCTGTATAGTCCTGGCTGTTCTGGAACTTGCTCTGTAGACCAGGCAGGCCTCAAACTCACCCAGATCGACCTGCATCTGCCTCCTGGGATTAAAGGCATGTGCCACCACTGTCCAGCTAAAGCTTTATTATTTAGTGATCAGGAAACCACCCCAAAACAAAAAACCATTATGCTTGTGACACAGAAACAGTGCATTTGACACTTAAACAAAAATATAACTTTCAATTTCTGTAAACATAATTTCATACTGAGATACATTTTGATTTTACATATACAAATTAATGCATTGTATGAAGTTGGCCTAAAAACGTTGGTATTTTTAGGAAATGTATGTAAAATGTTAGCCACATCCATTTACTCCCCTCCACCAAACTAAACCAAACCAAAACCTTGCCTACAAATAGCTAGCTAGAAAGTAAACACGGGGAAATAGTAACTTTTGTATCCAAAAGATAAGCACCCACTGCTTTCTCCTGACAGAATTGTTTCCTTTTCACTCAGTGGTACTGGAGAAGGAACCCAGGGCCTGGACTGGGCAAGCACTCCACCTAATAAGGAGCAAGCAACCATGAAACCCAGACCACAGGGAATGGCTTTCCCTTAGTCTGTTTGTCACATGACCCTGGCTGCCTGGCACTAACAATACAGTCCAAACAAGCCTTTAACTTGAAGCAGCTCTCCTGTCTCAGTCTCCTGAGGACTGGGATTACACTTGACAGGACTTTGGTTTATGAACTTTATTAATTTTTTGAAAGGTTTTATTTTTTAGTCTTTTTCTTGGGTGTTGGGAGGATTACATCTTCTGTACCCCATGTGTGAGGCACATGCAGCCAGAGACAACTTGCCAGAGACAGTTTTCCCCTCCCACCATGTGGACGCTAGTGCTGGAACTCAAGCCATAGGCTTGACAAGTGCCTTTATCCAATGAGCCATCCTGTCAACCTTAAGATTGTATTTTAGTATCTTAAGAGTTCCTAACAAAATTAGTATACAGAAAACATTTCACCACCACTCAATTCTTCTGGAAGCTTCTTCCATTTACCCTGAAGGACATATCCCACATATTTTGTATTGGCAAAAGAGTTCAATGTATCCCAACTGGTCTTGTATAACCAGTTGTGAAGCTAAGGATTGTAGAAACACCGTCCAAGAATGGAGTTATGTGAGTAGAATTCTGAGTGTTTGTGAGAAAAAAAAAAAAAACTCCAAGAAAACAAAACAAGAGTCTTGTGACCTCAGTTCCTTCAAAAACAGAATTGCTCTTGGAATGTGTTTCCAAGGTGCAGCAGAATAAGTTTACTTCAGATTATTCATCACAACTGGCTATTGTTATGTGTTTATATGCCTGTATGGAAAAAACATGTTTCTGCTACATGTGGCTAGTCTGTCACACATGATTTGTCCTTGTGACTGTACTTTACTCAGGTGACTCCACTTAACCTTCAGAGTATAAACTGTCTGATACGCTGAATGAAGTCGACTATTGCGTGAGACCTTAGTCCACCTCATTGAACAGCTCAAATTCCCAGGTCCCACTGCCTCTAGAGAGGTAAACAAAGGATGAAGAGTTTTTCTTTCTGCCTAGTATCATCTGACACTGAATTTCAATACTTGAAAGGTTTAACCATATGTCTGATCACATTCCTTCTCAAAACTTCACTCATTTGAATAACATAATTGCATTCTTTCCCTCATTAATAATCTATGTTGTAACTGTCAATTAGCTTCCTGTTATTAGTCATTCACAGTGAAACTTAGCAATACCAAATTTACATTTAAATATCAAGTTACTCTAGTATTCAACAAATTTCTGAGTAAACTTTAAGTTACAATTTAGTGTTTAGGAAACGAGCCAAAATCTTGTCCTTGTCCATATATCCTATTGCTAGTAAATGCCACTCACAGCTAAGACAATCCCTCAAATATACTGATACTTTTCTTTTAAATGGATATTTCCCTGAATGTTTGGTGATGAACATAGATTATAGAAATACTCAAAAATGTCAGAGTAAAATTTACAAAATACAGATAATCCAAGCATTTTTAAAACTACATCTGTCAAGAAGAAAATTGTGTTAACTTACAAAATAAAATCAAGATATTCCAATAAAATAATTATAAAATTGGATGTTCCTTTATTTTATATTAACTACAATTAGCACATCCATCCTGAATTATGTAAGACTTTAAATTTGATTATTCCAAGACCCAAAAGAAGACTGCAGTATTAAAAAATTGAAATTACATCATGTTAACTTTGCTGGAAAGAATTATCATAGCACATATGACAACTTCACATTAAATTAGAAAAAGCTAAAACTATTTTCTATACTGAATTTTTCCTACTGACTTTAAGCAAATGATATTCAAATCATCTGTGGTCTGCTAATTAATGAGAAAAAATTGAATGAAACAGCTGTGATATAAAAAAGCACTAACAACTGAGTAACTAGGAGTTCATGGGGCATTTCACGTGACTCTTCTCAGGGAACCTAAGTACAGGGTTTTCTTGATGTAGGGAAGGCTGTGTAGACGCTTTTCTTGGAGCTAGAGTTGAGCCTGGACACTAGGCTCTCAGGAGATTAGGACAACTCAAATGTTCTTGAATGAATCACACAACTCCGAGACAGCTTGGTACTGACAACCAAACATTGAGCATCTCAGAATCTTAGTTCAGGATTGAGTCAGACACACTGGTGAAAACTGCTGGAGGATAGTACCAGAGACTGTTGAAAATAGTCTTAAAAAAAAAAAAAAAAATCACTAAAAAGTGCAATTAAGAACTCACTCCCAAATTATTGTTATAAGTTAAAACAAGTTCCACTCCCCATCACCTTATGCTTATGAAAAATGTAATAGAAATTAGTCTGGCTATTATTTTACAATTTCAAAATCATTATTTTCAAGTAATTGATAAAAACAAAGCTTCTGAATATTCTGAGTTTTTGAAATTACTTCCACCCTGCTGCTGTGTCTGAAAGGAATACAAACATGAAATGGTAAAATAAAATATTATTTTGTACAAAAGGTTACATCTTAGTCATACTTTACAACCAATTGCTATTATGTATGATTTAGACTGACTGAAGTCATCTTTCCAAGACATACCTTCCATCAAAAGCAGGCAGAAACTATTTACATAAATACCCTCTAGCTCAGAACACACTACTCTTCAGAGAGGTGTTCTGTAAAAGGACAACATACAAATATACAGAAATTTTATGTGAGAAATACCAGCCATGATCACTGGCTGATCAACTGGATACGTTAAATTTGAGAATTCATATATACATATGAAATTTTAAATAAACATGGAATGAACACCACAATATGGTATCAGTTTCTCCCAAGTACTGAAAATAAAAATTCAAAAACGGTCTTTCCTAGAAGAATCTAATCAGATGTTATGGACCCCTACCAAACGGGGAGAGTGAAGGAGACCAGCACTTGAACAGTATCCCTCGAACATGAACAGTACTAACATCGGACTGGACAGACCTAACAGAAAGGAAGTATTTCAACACAGCAGAGTCACACGACCTTTTAAAATACTTCTGGAAAACACGAAGAAATGCTTAAGTGGCTTACCTAACTATTCAAGAATGCAATCAAACCCACTTTTCACTGCCATTCTAACAGTACTGTCCGGTTGGTTGGCTGGTTGGCTTAAAGCTGAACACTAACTCTTACAATGATAACTGGGGAAAATGTAGATGCTGACACTGAATAAATGATGGCACAGATTAAAACAAGGAATTATTTTATAAGCAAGAGATTTACCTTCAAACATTTTTTTTTTCAAGATTCAAAAGATTTATTTGGAAAAATCAGCACAGAACAAAGATATCCTTAATAACCTTTCTCAGAATATATGGATAGTCAGAATCTATATGAAATGTAAGCAACAACTCTAATGTTACACAGTATGGATGGTTTATACAATCTGAATCCCCATGCCTCCCACCCACAAACACACTACACTATTTATCTCCATTGACATTAGCTTTCACTAATGGTCTGACTCCAGGGTTACTTGAACAAACAGAAAAGCAAAATCATTTCCACTTTTTTTTTTTTTAAGCTAAAGCAACTACAGCAAGTTTTATAAGGTCATGAGGGAATACCACTAAGAACATTTTTAAATTAAGCAAAATCATTTCTTTATTGAGTGAGATTAAGTAACTACATAGATTTAGTAATAATGTGGCATAGTTATCCTTAGCTAAGATCACAACACATTTCAACATTCACAATGATGGGCATCTTTATCACTAATCTAATCTACAAAGCTTATGAATAAAGAATATACAAAAAAACCTCAAGTTTTACAAAAGAAAAACTTCAGTCTACGTACATTAACAATAAAACCATTTTTCCAGGGAACAGACAAAGTGTAAAGGCATACCATTGAAATTGTTTTTCTAAATAGTCAAGAATGAAAGAATATTTAGTATCTCCGACGCTTATTAGGGCCTTCAAAGTTGCCCCCTTGACTTCCTCTACCAAAGCCACCAGGACCTCCACTCACAGGACCCACACCACTCATTGGTGCCTGTGGGGTTTCAGAACCTGTTCTATTTCCCATAGGCGAACCCATCTGGGATGGAGGTCCTTGAGGAAACCTATCATTGTGCTATAATGACATATAGTAAAGTCCATTTGGAACACGCCAAAATATAAGTGACAAGAAAAATTGGCAAAATCCCAAGTGGTGGTGTCAGGAAGTTCAGCAGAAAGTCCAGCAGAGTCAGGATCAAACATAGAAGGAAGAAAGGAGCAATTTAATTAGTTCTTGTTTTTAAAAAATAATAATAATAATAATAAGCAGCATCTGAAGATTTACAAGTTGCTAATGGTACACCCCACTTGGTGAACAGAACTGATTCTGACATAAGCAAATGCCTCCTTATGCCCAATCAGTATATAATACTGCTCTGATCCCCTCTTTAAAAGTTTATACTACATGAAACTATGATATAAAGAAAATACTTCTGTTTTACTTTGAGACGGAGTCTCTGTCTGCAGCCCAGGCTGGCCTCTACCTTTAACTCCCAGGTGCTGGGACTATAATATAAGCATGTGCCATCAAGCCTGGCCAGAAAGACATTTTTTAAAAAGAAATCAGAGATGTAAAACTGGGGAGCAGCATCATACTATTTTTAAAGTGAACATTCCATAAACTCTAGTTTCAATGCTTTTAAGACATAAAGCATTAACAACACAAAAAGCTGGGATTTAATATGGAGACATATAAAGTGCTTTCTTTTAAAGACTAATATTAAGAAAGTAAGATTAAGTTTCAAGAACTGTTTTAATAACATGAATTATTAAGAGCACATTAAACATCTGAATCGTTTATTCTGTGAAACTTTACAATAGTTAATCTCAAGTGATGAACAGAATTTTAAGTGTAGGAGTAAAAAGGAAAAAAAGATGACATTTAAAATAAATTTAAAATTTTAAGAAAATGTGTAGGAATATAGATCAATTATGTTTATGTTACTGCTAATGATTAGATGCTAAAGAGAAACGTAAACAACCTACTAGAAGTTTTGAGGTTACACTGTAAAAATGCTACCTCTCTCTCCTAAAGGACAAATGCATCAACTGCTTTACATGCCACCTGTCTGTCCTAGACACTATGACCCTGCTTTCTCACATCCCTGCACAATCAATTTTAAAATGGTATCAAGAAAACCAGTACATGTTTCAGTTCTGCAATGCACATTGTATTCCTTTCAGTCTCTTCTTGATCACCATAGAGGTAAAATGATGGCATGTCTAAGTTAACTGCTAATGCATTTTTCTTCTTAGCCATCAATGGAACACTAACCATTAGTTTGGTAATCCCAAAACCAAACACCCTTTTTGAAAACTAGTTATCAATTTTCTTTTTCAGAACAACAATCAACAAGCATTACATGAGGAAACTTTGTCCTACTAGAAAGCCTCAGAAATGGTAAGGGGCACCTGTCCTGCTAACTCATATATAAAGATAACAGAAATTACAACTGAGAAAATTAATTTTCAAGGTTTACCCATACAAAGATATCTTCACACTCTTGGATCAAGACCAAAATTTTATTTTAAATTTAGTAATAAAAGCAATCAGTACTTCTAAGTAGAGGATAACAGTGTACTTTCAGAATGTTTTAGAAAAATAAAATTTTAGTGTTAACTATTTTCCAGTGAAGAGAAATGGTTTAAAATAAATAATTATAACATGATGTTTTCATCAAAACTAAAACCTGTATTTTCACACATAGAATTTTGTCTCCAAAGGTAAATAGCCCACACAGAAAAAGTACAATCATAAACACTTAGCATTACATGCATATATTCAAAGACGAATCTATATAAATTAAAAGCACTGAAGATTAATTGTCGTGGCACATATATTTGCTCTATACTGAGGTAGCAGAGTAAGCAGTAATGGCAATACTAATATCTGGCCACTTTAAAATTGTCTGAAATAAATTAAAACTTAACAAAGTTGCTTTCTCATGCTGGCTGTATATCAATACCGCCAAAAGTAACAATACCCAGTTATGTTAAGTGTGAAGTTACCTTTGGGGCAGAAAAAGGTTTAGTTATGAAATATAATCAAAATAATTTTAGTGATACGTTACCACTGCGCCATTATCTGGTATCATTGGAGTTCCCATATTTGCAGCTCCTTCTGGTCCCATGGCAGGACCAGGGCCCATTGGTGGGCCAGGTATAGTTCCTCTGTTGTTCATATTCATACCCATCATTGGAGGAGGCCCTTGGGTACCAGCAGGTGCTGGGCTAAATGCATCTATGCAAAACAATCTACACTTAGAGCTGACCTATCTTAGTTTAGTGAACATTAAAAACTTTACAACTCATACAAATCTATACACAAAACTATCATCAAAATAATTTTTCTTCCTGAGAATGGAACGCTAAACCATCAACAATAGAGCATTATATACACAGTAAAATTCTCATTATTAAAACAAATCTACAAATAAGGCCACTGTCAATTTTTTAGAGCAACTGAGACTAAGATATTCAAAGTTTCAAAACTCAGAAATATTAGGTGTAGCTTACATTTAAAGAAAATGACCCTTAATAATTCTACATTCTACCAGCTTTAATAAATAGTAAAGGATTGGCATTCAAAAACCACACTTGCTTTCCTTAGTCACAGCTAAAATATTAGCATATAAATACAAATAAATCTTAAGAAGGAAAATTACTCCAGGGAATTACACAAAGACAGCTGTAAATGAATCCTTTGGCTTTTACATAATTGTTAAATACTTTCAAAACTTACCAAAGAATGAATTTTCAATTTTATATTAAAATAAATAATCTAAACAAAAAAAAAAAATCTTACTAACTCGGATGAAACCATGTTTTAAAACACAGTTACATCCAAACAGACAAAATGATTAGGTGGTACTTCTAACAAGTTAAATTCCGAGAAGAGAGAGAATTAGACTTCTAATTTGGTCATCAAGATATCCACCTGTCATATTACAATATTGTCTGAGCTGTACTCCAAGATTTATGGTAGTTTCAAATAAACCATTTGAAGGGATGATTTCTTTAACGTGTGTACACTTATTTATCATAAAAATCCAAAGAAAAAAACTGATGCCAATATAGAGATTTCTTCTACTATTTCAATATATGGGCCATTTTTCAGATATGCAGAGTTGAGTTTCTTGAGTATATGTAAGTCCATTGCACAATACCTAATGGAGCTGAACACTACAACGTCAAGAATGAAGGAAGTCACACTCCTTACCAACCCATAATGTCACATGCTATTGCTCTTTGAACTCTAATTCATGAAATAAGCAGTTTCAAAGGAAAGAATTTCCTTAATCCTAACATGTTCTTTCTAATTAATCAACCCTTAAAGCTAACAACTTCTACTTCCTAAACATGGTTATAAATATATATGTGTGTGTATGTATTTTATATATATTATATATATATATATATATATATGAATGAAATAAAAGGCAGATGGTATCATCTACAAGCCCTCTTAGTTCAACTTTTCATGAAAAGAACAAATTAAAGGTATTTGTTTTCACCTCATTGTTTAAAAAGGAGGGTAGATGGGTGGCAAGACCTTGTTTGTAACCTAGGGGACTTGCTGTCATATCCTCCTGCCTCAGCCTCTTTGATGCCATTATAGGTATGAGTCCCCACCACCAGCTCCCTTCTCTTCATTAGTATATAACTGTTAACCTTGAGAGTTTAGACAGGTAATGATACAAGTCGGAATATGTAAGGTAATACTCCCAGCTATCAGTGACACAGAACATTATTTTCAGTCTTGTATCTCCTACCTGTGCAGTCTAGGAAAGGTTGGCATTATCTGGTACTTCCACTTATAATACATCAAAAATGATGCTGCCACGCTATCAATAGGATTTGTGTGCTTGCAAATACAGGGCCTTGAGCACAACCACTGAGCTACAATGCTAGCTCATTTACAAAACTTGATGTGCTAGGACAGTTTTAACAACTCACCAATTCAACGGGATGAGAACTGCAATAAACCATCAAGTCTAACACTGACTGAAGATTAAAGAAATGGACCAGACTTTAGGAGAGTAACTGCTAAAAGGCATATTATGGTTTTCTAATAAATGATGTAAAATATTAAATTTCTCCTGAATTAAGAAATAAAAAAGCATATCCTTCTCATAAAGGTATTAATCAAGCAAAAGAATATTTTCAGAACTTCTGCACTATCAGAAAATGCTTTTACAAGTCAAAGTTGATTCTGAGGTTAATGACAATAACTGTAACTGTCTTTGAAATTATACTTAATAATCTTCCTCTTAACTGTCCTTAAAAAGACATCTATTACCTTATGTATTACCCCTAAGTTACTATGAAAAACTTACTGAGCCACACATCACCGTCATATACAAAGCTTCAACTTGGAAATCTTCTTAAATTAATGATTCCACATGTCCACGCACTAACTGCATAGTTAGGTCCATAGGGCAAGGGCCATGTTTCATGCTTCCTTTGCATACCACAAATGCTAAGTAACATGTTGGTGGTCAAGAAAAGTGACCAAACAGATAGTAACGAACTATCCTAGATTATCTGACTAAAAGTAAAAGAACTGGAATTACAAGTATTTTTTCATGGCTAACCACAGAAAATAGTGATACATTCCTTGTTTAAGTTTTATCTCATACACTACATATTTTAAGAATATATTAATTAGTTGGTTGTGCATTGTCTGCTCTGATAGTATAATTGTTCAAACAGCATATACATATGAATTATATATATATTTAAATTTCATGATGAGTTTTTATGGGAAAATTTAATATAAAAGTGAATATGTA
Organism: Peromyscus eremicus; assembly: GCF_949786415.1. Taxonomy (NCBI): domain Eukaryota; kingdom Metazoa; phylum Chordata; class Mammalia; order Rodentia; family Cricetidae; genus Peromyscus; species Peromyscus eremicus. The sequence continues at coordinate 65,506,850 of NC_081425.1, read as the reverse complement.
AAATGTAATTCAATGGCCAATGATTAAACTATGTCACTTCAAATTTTAAGTTTATTGATAAGAGCCATGATATCCATACATTTACCCCTCAGCTTACTTGATACTATTTCTGACAATGACACACACAATAGTGAAATTTTTAATCTAACTACTTTCTTAAAAATTTTACAACTCCTCTAAAGACATGTAAGACATCTCATTTCCTCAACATGCCACAGAAGATATGAAGAAATATTTCCATGTTAAATACCATAGCCAAGGAAAATATTTTAAATATTCTGTAAACAAAAAGTCTTAATTTCAAACAAACAAAAAAACGCAACAAATTTAAAATAGAAATTCTAAAATGTTCTAAAATCAATTGAAAATACAACTCAGAAACTGTCAATTTCTGGGGTAAAATGAAACTTGATTTGTGCAATATAATAGCATTATATTTATATCACACAATGATTAAACTTGTTTCACCATGTATCAAAATCTAGTTAAAAAGCTTCTTTCACTGAAAATATCAAACTGTATCTGTCACTGTAAAATTTTCTTCCTAGGACATTTTTTATCCCATTTAATAAATATAAGATATATCATCTTCATAATTGGTTCCATGTTTCAGTTTCTTGGCATACAAATACCACAAACAGCATACAGTCCCCAAAAGAATTACAAGTAAGTTAAGTTACATAAGTCTTTTGCTTCAAATCCCTACCTCCCATGTTTATTGCTCCACGGGGACCCATATCACCCATTCTCATTTCCTGTTCTCTCTGTAAGTAAACATAGTTGTCAGAGTCAACCTATCGATCTTATGACTTGACATTTCCCATCTAAAATCAAACAGAAAAGAGTGAGTTGGGATATCACTTTCCATTAAAAATTCTGAAAATTTCCAACATTATTTACTTAACAGGACTACTAGAAGAGAGAGGAAACAAAAGGGGGGAAAAAAAACTTCAAGCATCCAAGGCTTAATAAGCATTAAATGCTTAAAATATCCAGTTGATACAGAAGACCAGATTACAAATGAACCAGACAACATAAAATCTGTAGGCTCTTTAATGCTGCTACTTCAAAGAAACTTGTCTAGACCTTTCATCAAAGAAAAACCTAGCATTAATAAGGCCAATTATATTTAACTTCCAGGTTAAATACTCTTAAGGTTACAGGCAGTTTTCAATATATAAAACTTGCAAAAAATTCTTGCATTTTTATTTAACTAACCAGGTATTATTCCACCTCTGGTCTACAGATACATCCCAAATCTTCAGTCTGCACAATCAGCTATAAAAAGTTTTATATAATAGTTTTCCTTTAAATAAAGCAGTGGTTTTATTTGAAACATGAATAAATTGTTTCTCATTTGCCTAGTTCTGAAATGATGCATTGTAGAAGTTAATTATAACACAAGAAGTAGGTCATATAAATTAATAACTTGAAATTTCATTACAGTAGCTACTTCATAAGAATTGTTTACTACCAGTTACTTCAAAATTAAGCCAATGAAATTACTCAATAAAATGAAATTTTAACACCACTTCAACCAAAATACTAAGTATTGAAAACATGAAAAGTACTCTGAGACTAAAGTATCAATGAATGCTTCAATTCAATCCATGGCTCATTAAAACACAACAATTATCCTTGGTAAAAACAATTGTTGTTAAACCTAAATGTTTAATGATGATGTACTACTGGAGAAAACAGTATATAAAACCAAGGACCTAAAACGCTATAATGGAAGAATAAATAGCATTAAGTAGTATGTGACCTCTTTCAAAGATATCCCAGAGTGGTTGTCTGTAGAATTTAGTAGCAGAGCACCTCTCTACCAAACACAGAATCCATGGTTGGATCCACTAGCACAGGAATGAGGGAAAAGTTCTGCCCACTTAATCTAAAGAAATAGTTATTTTAATTAAGCATTAATAAAGCAATGTGAAATGAACAAAGCTATGATACAAAGAAAATAAATGTTTGTCTCATTTATTAGAAAATATAAACTATTTCGGAAAAACAAACAAACAAAAAAAGAAAATATAAACTATCACAACTTCCTAAAAGCTATTTTTCAACATTCTTAGAAGTACATTTTTATTTCTTCTCATAAAACTTGGTATTAATAGATATTATTAACATATGAAAAGGATAAGAAGACTAAAGCTGGACTTGTAGAGCATGCCGTTCATCCCAGCACTCCCATGAGGCAGAGGGAGAAAGGTATCTCTGCAAGGTGTAGGCAAGCCAGGTCTATATGAGATAGATTGTCTCAAAAATCATAAGATTGAAATGATGATCAATCAAGCATCATATGGAAAAAACTTTAAACATGTTAAGTATTTATTAGTTAAGTATCCCTCTCGCGACTTCAGGCTAATGCCATTTTCCAAATCTACTGTTACATACCTCTAGTGAAATGCAAAAGAAGCAAAGATTATGGCACAGTGATTTTATAACCTGAAAGTGAGACTCCAAGTATTGTCTATCCGCACCAACTTTAAGAATTCACAACTATGTGCAAATGCAAAAAGGCAAGAGACCTTTCCTTCTCTTACAAAAATTTCTTTTAATAATGTTGGAGATCAAACCCAGGGCCTCAAGCAGGATAGGCAAGAGCTGAGCAACAACCTCAGGCATGGGCAGCTTTTAATATATTTTAAAATAGAAAAAAAGGTAACATTTTCTTAGATATTAGTGATGCTTTATTTTACCATAAGTACTCTTTATAGTGTAAACTAAAAAAAACTGTAGCCAACATCTCAACAGTCTTTTAATAGGGACTAGAAAAATGGCCCATTGTTAAGAACTGCTGTTCTTCCAAGGACCTAACTTCAGTTTCCAGCACCCAAACCAGGCAGCTCATAACCATCTCTAATTTCAGCATCAAAGGATCTGCTGTCCCCTTCTGCTTTGCAAGGTACCAGTATACACATGGCATAAACTCACACAGATACACATAAATTTAAAAAGAAAAAAATCTTTAAAAAATAAAGACTTTAACATGAGGTCTGGAGAGATGATTCAGGAGGGAAAGAGCATACAAACGGGTGGCTCACACTGTTAGTAACTCTAATTCTAGGGAAACTGGAACCCTCTTCTGGTCCCATCAGGCACCTGCACACGTGTGAAGCATATTAATTCACGTAGGCAGGCAGGCAGGGAGGCAAGCACACACATGCACACACACACACAAGCACACAAAAGGAAATCTTCAAGATTTCCATGCAATAAAATAAAATTACAATGAAAAGTTCTAAAATAGATTCAACTCTATCAGAAGAACTACCTTTGTGTGTGCACATGTGTATCATGTGCAAAATTCAAATGGCACATGGAGACCCAAGGTCAATACTTGGTGTGCTCCCTCAATCCCTTTCCCATATTTTTTATCTGGGTAGTTTCACTGTGTAGACCTGGTTACCCTAGAGCTTGCTATGTAGAACAGACTAGCCTAAAAACTCACAAAAATGCAACAGCCTCTGCCTCCTGAGTGCTGGGATTATTAACAGTGCACAACATCATGCACAGCTTTCCACCATTCTTTTTTTGAAACCTTGACTGGCCTGGAACTTGTTATGTAACCTTGGCTAGCCTCAAACTTATAGGGATGAGACTGCCTCTGCCTCTTGAGTGCCTAGGATTAAAAGCACACACCACAGCACCAGGCCCAGTTTTTTATTTTCAGGCAGAATCTCTCATTAAACCTCAAGTACATCAAGTGAGAGAGGTTGGAGTTTTAGGAACTGGGCTCCAATACCCATCACACACAGAGAACCAAAGTTGGAATTACAGGCTCACATAACCACGTCTGACTGCAATACCTGGCTTTGTAGATAGGTCCTGTGGTCTTATGCTTGGATGGCAGGCATTTTACCAACTGAGCCACCTCCCCAGCCTATTTCTACAGCCATTCCACTGTAGCAGAAGATAAAACTGAGATAAAGAGCTAGTAATTAACTTGCTCAAGGCAATACAAAGAGAAAATGACTAAGTTGTCATAAAAATTCTGCTAACAGAATTCTTAAAATTTCACCATTACAACATGCCTCCATCCTTCAACAATCCCAACAATAAAAAAAAAAAAATCTAACTAAAGTTAACTTACATGGTTAAGACTGTATCTTTCCATAAGAGAATTATAAATTAACAGATGACAACATAAGAAGCAATGAACAACTGTTTTCCAGAACCAAGCACAGAAAGATGTACATTCCAAGGTAGCAGGAGCTCCTGAAGTACTACTTAAGAATATCCATAGCCCTTTCAGAAGGTACACAAAGTAACAAAATTTGTTTTACTTAACATTGGAAGTTCTAATACTAAATTATAATATTGAGATTTTTATCAATAAAATTTTTACAATATCAATATTCATGACATTCCAACACAGCAAAAACAATGATTATGAGAAAATCCTGGTGTTTTAACACAAATCAGGGAACCTGAACCCACTGTGTACTAGTAACTACTATATTCATGATATACATCTAACTTAAAATATGATTATGGATATCTGAACGAAGTAGCAAAAACTGACTAATTTTATTAAACCCATCATCAGCTACATGTATTTTATTACTACCCTGTCTAACTAAACAGAACACATACAGACAGCACTTCTGCTATATTATAAAGGAGGATGGTTATTAAACACAGGAAACAAACTGCTTTCAACACATTTTTACCAAGGACTTCAACATCTGACTACTGACATGATATTGAGAAATATAGTTTCTGTGTAACAGAGAGTAACAATTAGATGATTTGCTTAAGAGCAATCATTTACGTGATGCTTAAACATTTTTTCATGATAAAAAGTTCCACTCCAAGTTCAAGGCAGACCAATAGGTTTTAGTGCAAAAGCATTTCTAAGATACTACAATTCAAGTATTATCCATGTAAGAATTTTCTTTTATAAAGTCTGACTGTGTAGCCCTGGCTGGCTGGGAACTTGATATGTAGACCAAGGTGGCCTCAAACTCAGGGATCCACCCACCTCTGCCTCCCAAGTGCTGGGAATAAAGGTGTATACAACCACATTTGGCTTCATGGATAGTTTTGCAATTCACGAAATACAAAAGCAAGCATGGGAAGATAACTATTTGATGTGGCAGAATATTAAGCAATTTACAAATTTACCATTTGCTCTACACTTCACAAATTTATTAAACATTAAAGACACAGAATGTGGGGTTGGGGATTTAGCTCAGTGGTAGAGCGCTTGCCTAGCAAGCACAAAGCCCTGGGTTCAGTCCTCAGCTCTGAAAAAAAAGACGACACAGAATGTAAAATAAGACTGCATTCCTTATATAGGCATTAAAATTTTTTTAATTTACTTTCTAACATCTCTTTTTTTGTGTGTGGCATGTGTGTACATGCCCACAGAAGCCAGAAAAGGACGGCTGTGGGCCTCAAGCTCTGGAAGAGCAGCAACTACACTTAGCACTGAACCATCATCCATCTCTACAACATCGACATCTTTTAAAAACTGGCTGTAATTTGTAAAATGGCAAATATTAATAAAACTAAAACGCTGTTTCAGGTCTTCAGTAAACTGTAATAGTGTAAAGGGATCTAGATGCCACACATATTGATATCCCATTGCTCTGTTGTTGTGTGTCTTTTTGTTTTGAAATAAGAGCTCATTTAGAAGAGCTGGATTGGAGCTAAGGAGCTGAGGCTGGCCTTGAAGTCCAGACACTCATGCCTTCAATTCTCAAGGTGATGGAATACAGGCATATGCCACTAATCTCATTTGAAAAAAAAAAAACAAAACAAAACTTCTTTTAAGAGTAGATATTGGGGTTGGGGATTTAGCTCAGTGGTAGAGCACTTGCCTAGCAAGCACAAGGCCCTGGGTTCAGTCTTCAGCTCCGGAAAAAAAAAAAATAGATTAATATCTATTACTATTTTATATAGAGAGAGGTGTTTTGCCTACATGTGTATCTATGCACCACTTGCTTGCCTGGTACCCACAGAGGCCAGAAGAGGATATAAGATCACCTGAAACTGGAGTTACAGACAATTGTGAACCACCATGTGGGTGCTGAGAATCAACACATGGTCCTGTCCAAGAGCTGCCAATGCTCTTAACTGTTCAGCCATCTCTCAAGCCCCTATTTTATCTTTTACCATGTGTATATCACGTGAGTGTATACTTCATGTGTGAGGGTTCCAGAGTACACCAGAAGCATCAGATCCCCTAGATCTGGAGTTAAAGGTAGTTCTGAGCCACCTGATATGGATGCCAGGAATTAAACTCAGGTCCTTTGTTAGAGCAATTCACACTCTTAAATGCTGAATCATCTCTCTAGACCCAAGAGAACTCTTTGAAGTTCTAGCCATTCTTCTTCAATGAAAATATAAAGTAGGGGAAAAAAAAGTCTACACCAACATACATTAATCTATTCCCAAAGCATGGTAAATACTCCACTACTGGCATCTAATTCTACTTTTCCTTTAATTTCAGGATATAAGTATGATTTTAAATATATTGTACATTTGACATAATAAAATGGTGTGGTTGTGGTTTTTACAATTATTTTGCATGGATTGAGTGTGTATGTACATATAAAACAAAGGACTTGCAAAACTGGTTCTTTCCTTCCACCAAGTATCCAGGGATCAAACTTAGGTTGCCAGGCTTGGTAGCAAGACCCTCTACTTACTGAACCATATTGCTGGACCACTGTGTTTTATTTTAAGGCAATATAATTAAAAAGAATCATATAATATGAAAGGCAAAAGTAAAGTATTTTTTTCTTTGAATGCAGTCTCAATGACCATGATCAACAATCTTCTTAAAAAAAAAAAAAAAAAAAGATTTATTTATTATGTATACAGTGTTCTGTCTGCATGTATCCCTGCAGACGAGATGAGGGCGCCAGTACTCATTACAGATGGTTGTGAGCCACCATGTGGTTGCTGGGTATTGAACTCAGTCAGGACTCTGGAAGAACAGCCATTGCTCTTAACCACTGAGACATCTCTCCAGCCCTCAACAATCTTCTTAAGAAATTTCTAAGAATTGTCTAGGGATCAACTTTTGACACAAGTACTTAAACACACACAATGTACAAAGAATAGCAAGTTCTGGCAGTTAACAAGATTCAACCTTATCAATAATTATTTCTAAACCTAAATTTATAAATATATCAACCACACCTACCAATTCTTTTCTCTGCTTTAGTAAGGAAACTTGTGTAACAGGGTACTAAACGGCCAAACTTCCATGAAAAAGCATTAAATAAATATTGTCAGCAAGCAAAAATGTTAGCTAAAACACTCTTCCTAGACAAAAAGAATAGCAAAAAACTATCATTGTGTAAGCTATTAACCAAATAGGAATAGGAAATGGCTTGCAGAGACTGACAGCTGCAGACCTAACTAACACAGAGAGAAGTTTAGACAGGGTGGCACTGACCCTCCCCAGCTTGCTTTTCAAGCTGGCCTCAACCCAGCCCAGACTGGCCTCCCATAAAAGCAAGCTTCCAGCATCAGTCTCACAAGTGCTTGGGTTCCAGGCTCAAGCCATGATCCCTAGATAATTTAACACTTTGAATTCAGATAATTGAAAACAACATCCAAAGCTCCATATAATTCACAATCAGAGAAGGAGTAAATACCTGGTGAAACGTAAACTCCCAGAATATAACATTGACTTTCTGCTTCCAATTTGAATACACGCATTCTAAAATACTCATGCTCCAGGTAGTAGTCCTCAGTTTTATCATCATTAAATGAAATTTGCATCACATGTCACTATAGAATAAAAAAATTGAAAGAAATAGACTAGAAAGATGACTGAGTTGTCAAGAGCACTGGCTGCTCTTGCCAAGGACATAGATTTAATTTCCAGGACCCACAATGCAGCTCACATCATCCATAATTACAGTTCCAGAGGATCCAATGACCTCTTCTGGCCTCCCCAGGCACCAGGCACAGCAGACATACATACATGCTGGTAAAGCATTCATATACATAAAGCAAAAATTAATAGAAGACAAAGAAGAGGAAAAGGAGAAAAAAAGTATTCAAATAGCAAAAGGAGAGAGAGAGAAGCATTCAAATAGCCAGTGTCCAATAATCAGTGACAGATAAGTACAGATAAGAAGCAACAAGAGGAATCATTGGTCATTGTTGGTGGGAATGCAAAATAGTATAAACATTGTGAAAGAAAGTCTGGTGGTTACATAACACTTTACTCTTACCATATGGTCCAAATCACCTTGCATTTACCCAAGTGAGTTGAAAACTGTCCAAACAAAAATTTCCCAAGAATGTTAATAATAGTTAAAACTTGAAATCAATAAAAAAAATCTTCAAATAAATTATGGTATATTTAGGAAAGCAAAATTATTGTTTAACACTAAAAAGAAATGATCTGTCAAATTATTAAGATGCAGAGAATATTTAAATCATAAATGATAAATGCCAATGTAAAGGACACTGCACACTGTATTATTCAAATTATGACATTCCATGAACAACAAAACATGGGCACAGTAAAAAGAACAGGGGTTGTTAAGGATAAGGAAGTAAGGCTAAAAGCAGAGCAGAGGGTATGTGAGGGTGTGTGTGTGTGTGTGTGTAACTTGTCTGCCCCACACCAGAATGATAAAAGTCATTATACATTTGTCAAAACTCTCCTAATAATAACCCTTAACTACTGGCTGTAATTGATGTAATGATGTGCCAACATGTGTTCATCAAACACTAGTAACCTGCCCTGCTAGTACAGAGATAGTGGGAGGATATAGCAGACAAGGCATGAGGAAACTTCCATGACTGCTCATCAGTGTTGCTAGAAATTTAAACCTACTTTTTATTTTATTTTATTTTATTTTTTTGGTCTTTTCAAGACAGGGTTTCTCTGTGTACCTTTGAGCTTTGGAGCTTGTCCTGGAACTCACACTGTAGACCAGGCTGGCCTCAAACTCACAAGAGATCTGCCTGCCTCTGCCTGCAGCGTGTTGGGATTAAAGGCATATACCACCACTGCGCAGCCTTAAAACTAGTTTTAAGAATCTACAACAAAAAAAAAAAAAAGGAGGAGGAGGAGGAAGAGGAGGCAAGAAGGGAGAATTAGAATTAGAGAAGAGCAAAAGGTAGATAGGATACCTAGCCTTCCAAAAAAAGCTTAATAATCAATTATTAAGTTTACTCTACGTTAATCATAAAAATAACTGCTCTTTGCCCAATCAGAAATCAAAGTAACAAGCATGGAGTTGATTTAAAACATAAGAGCTTTCACTCAATAATGCATTTTCAAGCCTTAACAAGCAACAAAATCAATAGCTGCTTTTTAATACCTAGTATTTTTCTGAGACTGAATTGCATATAACCACATATAATCTAAAAGGTATCAACAGACAAAAGAGAATATATATTATACAAAAATTAGTATTTGAATATATACATAGAGAATATTTGTAATTCATTTCAGTGAGGACCTACATTCATGATTATAATTTTGAATTGTCATACCAAATTCTCTGGGAAAAAAAATCTGCTTTTGTTTTGTTTCCTGAGATACGGGGTTATGAAAACTCTTGGTCCCCCTATCTCAGCCTAACAATGGGGATTACACACACAGGCCACTGAAAATACACTTTTAGTTGCTAGAATATTATCAGTAATACTTAGTAATTTGTCAAATTTAGTTTAGTTTTTTTTTTTTTTTTTTTTAAAAGATTTATTTATTTGTATACATGTATCCCTGCAGGCCAGAAGAGGGCGCCAGACTCATTACAGATGGTTGTGAGCCTCCACGTGGTTGCTGGGAATTGAACTCAGGACCTTTGGAAGAGCAAGCAGTGCTCTTAACCTCTGAGCCATCTCTCCAGCCCCCTAGTTTAGTTTTTTTGTTTGTTTGTTTTTGTTTTTTTGAGACAGGGTTTCTCTATGTAGTTTTGGTGCCTGTGCTAGATCTCACTCTGTAGACCAGGCTGGCCTCGAACTCACAGAGATCCGCCTGCCTCTGCCTCCCGAGTGCCTGGCTAGTTTTATTTTTTAATACCAAACTACGAAGGATCTGACCAATGGCATCAGCTAGATCTTAACAAACCTACTAACACTAGTGGGACATTTCTGCCCCCTTGACTTGTCTCTTTATCACACAGCACATTTTCTTACGAACATTATGCAAATATTATGATTGGCCAGGTCAAGTTATAAAAGATGAACGGAAGAACAAAACATAAACTGTACACGAGACATCTGAAATTGGTCCCATGGAAAGAAGAAAGCAATGGAAGAACGCATTATACGGTCCAATGTTAGGAAGAATTACATACATATGTCATGAAGCAAAAATCTTTATCTGTTTCTTTGCTGTTTAAAATCATATGAACAGTTTTGGAGAAGCACTGATATGTTGACAAACACATTTTTTTCCTAAGTAAGTAGCTCAAAGTAGCAGATTTTATATAATTTTCAGATTTTAAGTACTAAATAAAAATCAGTTATATCAAATTTGAATTTGTAAAAGAAGCTATTGCTAAAACCATATCAATGCTGATGATGCAGAAAATGTAAAATATAACAAAAGGAGTCACCTTACATAAAATATGGTTACCTTTACAATCAAAAGAAAAGATTTAAAATACAGCAGGCATAAGACAAAAAGCAAACTTACCAATACACTGTTATTTGAAATTTTTCAATAAGTCTTTGAAAACAAAATTATAATTATCAACAATCTAACGTGAGCACATCACCAGTAGAGTATGTTTACAAACCAAGGTTTACAGTGCTATTAGTTAATATTAAAATGCTCATTTATCTAGTTTTAGAATTCTTGACAGTTAGGTGATATTATATAACTTCATGCTCTCAATATTAAAGCTGTTCTAAAAACATTTTAAAAATATAATCACCAAGTAAAATAATTCCTGCAAAGAGCACTTGCCTAGCAAGTGCAAGGCCCTGGGTTCGGTCCTCAGCTCCGGAAAATAATAATAATAATAATAATAATAATAATAATAATAATAATTCCTGCAAAGTAGCTCTAAAATAAAGTCACAGACCAGAAGTAACAAGCTAAATATACCTTCTTCAAACATATTACTAACTCAAACTACTTACTAAATCAAGGTATTAACTACGTTATAGATATTAACAGCATTTCCAAGGCATGTTTAGCCCAACCACTTCTATTCTCCAATGGTAACTCTCTTCTCCACTTACTCAAAAAAGATAAGTATCTGTTAAAAGTAAGATCTTACCATTCTGAACCAAAAATAATATTAAAACTTACCATTTCAAATGAAAAGACAGACCTACAACACAGCAGAATAATAAACCAATTTTATCAGTGAAAATTTCAAAGAAAATACTGAAAATAAACTTTCCTCAGTAACACTCCCCAATAGAGAATGGTTCTCTAAATCTTCAAAAATATTTTAGCTATACCTCATAAAGGTCCTTCCCTGTATAAATACTCTGCATCAAAATTTCTATGGTACAGGAAATAATGTGGAATTTTCCCCCCTAAATGGAAAAATCTTCCTGTAATGGAAACCAGTCTTTGTATAAAGTGCATAGCATCCTTACATTAAAAAGTTAAGTATGCTGAAAGCAAGCACACACATCATAAAGTTGGTTGACAGTTTATTCATATGTGATTCCATTATAAAAATCTGTAAGAGTCCAGTAATTTTATCTCAGTGCCATCTGTGTTTTCCTAAAAATCTACCAAGTGTCAAATCTAAGAAACAATACACCAAGGCACAGTGACCCATAAAGTACAGCTAAAACTATGACTATAGGTTGTCTACCTACCTATCTTTTAATCTATAACATCTCCCATGTAGTAAGTACCCCAGAATGGCCTCAAATTTGTTATCCTCTTGCCTTACCCTCAGATTTCTAGGATTACAAGCTTGAGCTCCTATGGCCTACACTGGCATATAGGGGTAGAGAATATACACACAAAAGACCTATTTAATTCTTTCAGCTTACATCTAAATAACTATATTACAAATACACAAACCCTGACCTCTAAATAATTAGTATAACAGTAAATGAGAACATTTTAAAAATTAGAATGTAATTTGTAAGCACTAAAAACTAAGCAAAAATGAAAGGATTACAGCTGGGATCAAGAATCAGAGGTAACATACAAACTGTGTTTATACAAAAGCTATACTATAGACAATCTCCAGGAATGCGGGTGGGGAGGGGGGTTATGTCCGTTATGGACTCCTCTGAAACACCAAGTTGCCTCTTGAAAAAAGAGTAACATATAAAGATATTCTAATCAAGTGGTGGTGGTGGTGGCAGCAGCAGTGGTGGCGCACGCTGCTGTGGGATGTTCTGTATGGCAAATGTGTTGCTAATTTGTCAATAAATAAAACACTGATTGGCCATTGGCTAGGCAGGAAGTGTAGGCGGGACAAGGAGGAGAATAAAGCTGGGAAGTGGAAGGTTGAGTCAGAGAGACACTGCCAGCCGCCACCATGACAACCAGGATGTGAAGATGCCGGTAAGCCACGAGCCATGTGACAAGGTATAGATTAATGGAAATGGATTAATTTAAGCTGTAAGAACAGTTAGCAAGAAGCCTGCCACGGCCATACAGTTTGTAACCAATATAAGTCTTTGTGTTTACTTGGTCGGGTCTGAGCGGCTGTGGGACTGGCAGGTGAGAGAGATTTGTCCTGACTGTGGGCCAGGCAGGAAAACTCTAGCTACAGAACGCCTTTAATCCCAGCACTTAGGAGGCAGAGGCAAACAGATCTCTGTGAGTTCGAGGCCAGCCTGGTCTAGAGAGTGAGTTCCAGGACAAGCTCCAAATATACACAGAGAAACCCTGTCTCGAAAAACCGAAAGAGAGAGAGAGAAGGGAAAAGAAAAAAAGTTATTTTATGTCTTCTATTTTTAAAAATAATTTAATAGCTGGGAGTGATGGTACATGCCTTTAACCCCAACATTTGGGAGGAAGAAGTATACAGGTCTCTAAGTTTGAGGACAGCCAGGACTACACAAAAAAATCCTGTCTTTTTTTTTTTTAGGCAATTTAGAACACTATTTATTTGCTCCAATTTGTATGTAAACTTGTAAGTAATTAGCCTTTATTAAAACTAATATTTTAGTATAATTAAAGAATTAAGTATATGAATAAAAATGACCAATATTTTTTATTAGATGTTTTTCCTGTATGTATGCAGTGCCCTTGGGGGCCAGAAGAGGGCACTGGATCCCCTGGGACTGGAGTTAGAGCAGACAGTAAGCCTGCCATATGGGTTCTGAGAATTGAAGATATGATCTGGAAAAGCAGCCAATGTTCTTAACAACTGAGCCACCTCTCAAACCCCCTGACTAATACTTTCAATGCAAATATATCTAATCATCAAAATCCTAAAGAACATTAACATTCTCAATAACATGAGTAAACATCAGAAGTTTAACAAGTGTATTTTTCTTTAATCAGAAGTCTGTTTCAATTATGTACCCCCAAGCTACAGGTGGCATTCTAATTAAACACTCAGACTCACTGTTCTTTTGTAGTGTACGCGATTTTTTAAAAAGTTTCTAAAAACACTGTATACCCTCCCTAATACTTACAAGTCCTTAGCTTATAGAAAGATCCAATTAAGTAAGTGAAAGGGTAATAATCCAAACTGGTTACAAATAAAACATTACTTCTAAGACCATTTACAATATCACTATATCATTTGTTTAGGTTTTTATCAAAATGTCCCAGTCTGTCGACTAGCTGAACTGCAAGTCATGTCGAAGTCCAAACTAAACCTTTCCTGCAGTATTAATACCTTCAACTACTCCCAAAAAATGAAAGGCCATGGAAAACTACTTGTAAAAGGTGTCCTCTGAATGGGCAGCTGCTTGACTCCTCTCCACTTCTCTGGAAAAAGAAAACCTTCTATTGCAAGCCAATCAAATTATTCATTAAATTATTTAGAAGGGAAGAGGAATAAGCCATATGGAAAATACAAAATTACAACTTGTCTAAAAAAATACATACATCATTTAAGACAACAAATGTGTACCTACTGACCTTGTCATGCAAAAGAAATTATAGGTATCATTTCTCCTTGGCTAGCTCCAATTAATGACTTTTATTATTCCCAAACTTCTGTTTTGTTCTGCACATGTCACACCGGGCAAATCAATTTTGTAATTAAATCATGGAGGTAATGGAAAACACATACAGTACACGAAAAAAAGACTGACATGGAGGTTTCAACAACACAGCAAAGTTGACACTACTGATCAAGGAAGCAACATCAGAAAAAATGGCTAGAGCTCTATTGATGAAAACTAAAAGCATCTGGAAACCCGCAAAGAACAGCGTTTGGCAGCATCACTTTAGCTGTTGCTTCTTTAACTCTCGCTTTGACTTATAACAAGATTATCATGAACCTAATTTGGATTCCTCAGGAACCTTGGATCTTACGATATGAGCAGATGTGCTCAGTGGGCCTTCTAAAAACACTGGAAAGGAAACATACAAATTAATTAATTTGCATTGTAATTTACAGACTGTTGAGTTTGGATAATCTGAGCCTTTTTTTTTTTTTTTTTAAAGATTTCCCCCAATTATCATACTGACTTTAGATCAGGGATCAGCAAACACCGCCAAGTAATAAATATTCTAGTCTTTGCTTGCCATACACTCTTAATATAACATCGTTCACAACTAGTCAACTTAGCCTCTGTAAGGCAAAGCAGATATTAACAAACTAACAAAAGTGTTTCAATTTTATTTACAAAAACAGAAAGCATGCAGATGAACATGGCCATCTCTAGTCTGCTGACCCCTGGTCCAGATGAAATCAGTAAAAATTAACAGTACCATTACTTGAGACCATATCTCCTGCATACATATAGTATGAAAGACAAATTCAAGGTTGATATCCGAATGTACAAGGCACTACTCATACAGAATGCTGTACTACTTAAATTGTATATATATATTCCTAACTATTTGCAATGTTTCCTCGAGGCCATTTACTGCTTAAAAACCTGAACCACTACCATAGTGATTTCAACACATTTAAGTGCATCTTAAGCATCATTTAAAAAATTAAATATGTTGCCCAACATTTTAAAATCCAGAGCTGTGCTCCCAACATAAACCTACTGATTCAAAATATTGCGGGATCAAGTATTTTTCAGTAGTTTCATGAATGTGTCATAAATTGTTACATACTGATTTAGCAAATCACTATGCCCAAATACACAATGCCAGAATATTCTCTAATCAAACAAACATAAAATTATTTCTAGGTTAATTATTTGTAGGGATTTACTAGGCACAGTGGCATGCACATTCTTAATCTCAGACATAAGGAGAGAGAGAGGTAGGGAGATCTCCTCTGAGTTGAGGCCCGCCTGGTCTAAATAGCAAGTTCCAGGCCAGTCCAGGCTATACATAGCAAGACACTGTCTCTAAATCAAAAAACACCCCTCCCCAAAAAAAGGTGTAGGGATTCACTCTGTGTATGAAGTACTGGGTAGGGACTATGAACATCAGCAATGCTATGCTGTCTGCCACTAAAATGTATTTCCTAGGCTAGCTTTGAATTTGTAATCCACCAACTTCAGCGTCCCAAATACATGGGGTTAAAGGCCTGAGCCAGCACTCAAACTGGTGTTGTGGTATATTGGTACACTGTGCAAAGATGTATTTGTTGTGATTGTCTAATAAAAAGCTGAATGGCCAATAGCTAGGCAGAAGGTATAGGCAGGATTTCCAAGGAGAGCAAGGGAGGAGAATCTAGGTACAGGAGATGAGAGGACACGGAAAAAAGAGGTGCAAGACAGAAGAGAAGTAACACCTCGTGACAGAACGTAGATGAATATAAATGGGTTAATTTAAGTTTTAAGAGCAAGTTAGGAACAAGCCCAAGTTACAGGCTGAGCTTTCATAATTAATAAGAAGTTCCCATGTCATTATTTGGGAGCTGGCTAGCATGAAAGAGAAAGACTTATTACAAGGTTGCTACTCATAACTTTAAGGAGCTCTTCCTAGCTGGCCAGGCATGGTGGTACACGCCTTGAATCCCAGCACTCAGGAGGCAGAGGAAGGCGGATCTCCTGTGTTCGGAGGCCAGCCTGGTCTACAGAGTGTTCCAGAACAACCAGGGCTACAGTTTCTGAAACCCTGTCTCCAAAAAACAAAGAGTTCTTCCTAAGTGATTTGAAAAACAACGTTCTTGAATAAATATGAAATCATTGGCTGACTGTATTTTGTTCCTCCCACAACTGTTTGAACTAGTTTTGCTTTTTTGATGCTAGGGATGTGCTGCCCTCAACTGTAACAAGCCCATCCCTTGGTTTTTCTCTTTTGTGTCAGGGTTTTACGTTTCCTAGGTTGGACTTGTGACCCTCTGCCTCCACCTCAGCAACGCTAAGACTACAAACCTGTACTGTCTATTCATGCAGGTTTGTACAGTGTGGGAGGGAACTCAGAGCTTCATGCATGGTAGGTTAGGCACTCCTGGCTGAGCTTCATCCTCAGCCCTGTTTCTAGTCTTGACACAGTGCTACAGTGGAAGTCCGCTGACAAAGGAACACAGCTTGAATAAATACTTGTCATAGCATATACCATTTCCAAGTTCATTGTGTATACTTATTGAAAGTTCCAAGGTACGTGCCTTTAAGCCCAGCACTCCAGAGGCAGAGGCATGTGGATCTCTGAAATCGAGGCCGGCCTGCTCTACAGAGTGATATATATGGGCTAGAGAGATGAATCAGTAGTTAATAACACTGGTAGCTCCTCCAAAAGACCTGGGCTCAATTCCTAGCACCCATGTGGTAGCTCAAAACTGCCTGTAATGCAAATTCCAGAGAATCCAAAGCCATCTTCTGACCTCCATGGCTGCCAGGCACTTAAGTGGTACACACACATACATGCAGGCAAAACACAAATATACAGGAAATAAAAAAAATTTTAAATGTATACACACATACACACACATACACAAACACACACACACACTCACATTCACACTCTCTCTCTGTCACACACACACACACAATGTAGTGAAAACTAAGACATGTTACAAAACTGAAAACTATCATATTTAATTTATAATTACACCTATTATCAAAGAGTTTGACACTTTCTAAGAAGAAATTAAGTATGAAATAAGAATGACAATTTAAAATAAGAATGAAAATTTAGAGGCTGGCAGTGGTGGCGCATGCCTTTAATCCCAGCACTCGGGAGGCAGAGGCAGGTGGACCTCTGTGAGTTCGAGGCCAGCCTGGTCTACAGAGCGAGATCCAGGATAGGCACCAAAACTACACAGAGAAACCCTGTCTTGAAAAATCCAAAAAAAAAAAAAAAAAAAAAAGGAAGAAAGAAAGAAAGAAAGAAAGAAAGAAAGAAAGAAAGAGAAAGAAGACGTAAAGACGTATACTTCATGGCCTCATGCACTTACTACTGATGAAGTCTATCCAATAGTGGATGACAAACTGAGAGGTAGCACCTTAAACAAACCTGCCAAGACGATCTGCTTTGGCGCTTATTACTCAGGCAAAGTTAACTTACCATTTGACTCCTTCCTTAAAACTGAAACAGTGAAAAAAGAGAGAACACATAAAAACAGCCTAATTTCAAAGCTTAAAAAGAACAAAAAGGAATTAAAACTTTAATAATTTTTTTCCCAAAGGCACATTTTACAGGAACATGAATTTGGAATGCCTCAATAATCCTGTTAACACAATGTTAACATAAAATTATTGAGATTAATACAGTACTACTGAAATCCTTCTTTTAATATTTCATTTTTTTACAGTAACAGTAAACATTATAAAGCTAAAAAATTGCCGGCGGTGGTGGCGCACACCTTTAATCCCAGCACTCAGGAGGCAGAGCCAGGCGGATCTCTGTGAGTTCGAGGCCAGCCTGGTCTACAGAGCGAGATCCGGGACAGGCACCAAAACTACACAGAGAAGCCCTGTCTCGAAAAAACAAAAAAAAAAAGCTAAAAAATTGACACCAAAATGAGAGAAAACCTTGAGCTTACCGTTTCTGATCTATTAAAAAAGTTGTAGCCAGGCGGTGGTGGCGCACGCCTTTAATCCCAGCACTCAGGAGGCAGAGCCAGGCGGATGTCTGTGGGTTCGAGGCCAGCCTGGTCTACAGAGTGAGATCCGGGACAGGCACCAAAACTACAGAGAAGCCCTGTCTCGAAAAAACAAAATAATAACAATAATAATAATAATATAAACTCCCCCCTCCCAAAAAAAAGTTCTAAATTGCCAGGCATGGTAGCACTCCAGAGGCAGAATCAGGCAGATCTCTGTGAATTCCATGACAGCCTGGTCTACAGAGTGACATGCTATCTCAAAAAACAAACACACAGCTTCTAAGAAGAACCTCTGATTATCCCTGTAAGTATCAATTCCATTGTGGCTAAATTATCAAGCACATTAAATATAACTGAAATATGACAGCTCTTCAAAAAATAATAGCTGTGCAGCCTTCCAAAATAAGTATTAATTTTATTACTTAATACTTATTAAGTTGTTGATACATGCCTTTAATTCCAGCACTTGGAGGCAAAGACAAGAGGATCTCTAAGTTCAAGGCCAGCCTGGTCTATTAAGTTCCAAGACAGTCAAGGCTACACAGAGAAACCCTGTCTCAAAAAAGAAAAGAAAAAAAGAATAAATTATAAATATTCCAAACTATGGTTCAATATAATCCAAGTATTTTAAGTGAATCAGAATTAGTCTCTAGTATATTTCTTCTATTTTTACTCCTTTCCTTGTTCATTCATTCATTATGTCTGTGTGTACATGCTTCAACACTTGGAAAGGCACCTTTTGGGAGATGGTTCTAACCTCCTGTATAGTCCTAGAGAATATAATTAACGTCATCTGACTTCAAAGCAAATGCCACGTTTACTTGCTGAGCCATCTCATCAACCCAGCTTTCGTTTTGGTCAACAACTTTTTACTTTTATTTATCTATCTATGTGTGTGTTTGTTTGAGACAGGGCTTCTCTCTGTATAGCCCTAGCTGTCCTGAAAATTTGTAGACTGGCTGCCTTTGCTTCCCAAGCTCTGTAGACCAGAGTTGCCTTTGCTTCCAGAGTGCTGGGATAAAAGGCGTACGCCACCACTGCCTAGTCTACATTTTTTACTTTTATTTATGTTTTTTTGAGACAGGCTAGTTTTTTTTCCCCCTTGAGTTACCTGTCTTTCTCTCTCTTTTTTTTTAAATTGTTTTTTATTTTATGTGCATTGGTATTTTGCCGTGAGTGTCGAGTCTCTTCTAAGTGGAGTTACAGACAGTTTTGACCTGTCATGTGGGTACTAGGAATTGAACCTGGGTCCTCTGGAAGAACAGCCAGTACTATTAACCACTGAGCCAGCTCTTCAGCTCTTGAGTCAGGCTAGTCTTGAAGTTGCAGCAACTATCGTGCTTTTACCTCCAAGTGCTTGGAATACAGGTATATGCCACCACTTCCAACTCTTCTACAATGTGCGTGTGCGTGTGCGCGCATGCGCTACGTGTTCGTGTGTATGTGTGTGTGTGTGTGTGTGTGTGTGTGTGTGTGTGTGTGTGTGTGTGTACGTGTGTACGTGTGTTACGGGATGCCGTGGGAAGCCCGGAAGTTGATGGTGAAATGTCTCCTTCAATTACTTCTCAAACCTAGTTTTTGAGACAAGCTCTCAGCGAACCTGGTGCTGGCCTGGCCAGCACAACTTGGGAGATGCTCCTGGGATTACAGCCATGCCTGGCCATGCCTCAGATCTCAAGTCCTCATGTTTGCGCGCCAACATTTTACTCTCTGAGTCACTTCCCCAACACCTCAACAATCTCGGGGTGTCTTTTTGTTCATGTGCCACAGAGCTGTGTGGAGGTCAGAGGACAACTTCTGAAGTTGGTTATCTCCTTTCACAGTGAGGATCCTAGTGAACTTAGGTCTACATGACTGGCGGCAAGTGCTCTGACACACTGATCCATCTACAAGTACCCCGCCCCAAATCTTTTAAAAACACAGGAGCATGTTTACCTTTAAGGTTTGGTAGCATGAAAAAGGGCAGTGGTTACAGACTATAATTTGCTATTCTAATCAGAATTTTTATTATGTAGCTTTAAGTATGCAAAACATACTTTTTCTAACACTTGAAAAGGATCTAAATGTAAATATACTATCTAATTCTAGATAGTCTTGTGAAATAATAAACAATCTACTTTAAAAATGTCAATAAAGCCAGCCTATTTTATGACTAATTCATTTATTCCCAAAGTTCACTAGATAGCAGTAAAATTTTACCAATTTAAATAATTTCTGAAAGAAAATTATTTATTTATTTATTTATTTATTTATTTATTTATTTATTTATTTATTTATTTATTGTTTATTTGGGGGGGGTTCAAGACAGGTTTTCTCTGTGTAGTCCTTGCTGTCCTGGAACTCACTTTGTAGACCAGGCTGTCCTGGAACTCAGAGATCCCCTGCCTCTGCCTCCCTCGTGCTGGGATTAAATGTGTGTGGCACCACCACCCAGCTAAGAAAATGATTTTTGTCTTAAGAATTTAGTGGCTGATGAGATGGCTTAAGATGAGTTCAGAGTACTTGCAGTTTTGCCCGAGCACAAGGGTTCAGATTCAATAAGAACTTCAGGCAGTTCACAACAGGCTGGAACTCCAGCTCCGGAGAATCCTAACCTGCACACACATACCATACCCTCACACAGAAACACACACCTACTTCTTTTATTAAATCATTTAAAGAAAAGCAATACCTTACAGGGCCAGCAGGATGCCTCAACAAGTAAAAACTCATGTATGACAGACAACTCAAGTTCCGTATTTGGAACCCATGGTGAAGGGGAAGGCCAACTACCAAAAGCTGTCCCCTGATCTCCATACCTGGCTGACCACATTCCCTCATAACACCGACCCCTCAACACACGAGCAAATTTTACCCTTACAAAATTTAAAGAATTTGTAATTCAATTTTAAAATGAAGTAATGTTTCCCAATAAGTTCTATGGTAGAAAAGTAAAATTTAAAATAGTCATTTATCACTTATATCTATATAGGCATTATATTAATATCTATATTAATTTCCAATAAGCAAACAGTCAGGAAATGCATTTATGATATGACCAACTTATGTTTAGAAATATTCTTTAAAAGTCTAGAAATGTAATATTTTACTTAATCTTTTCCTTACAGTCGACTAGAATGACATTTTTTTTTTTTTTTTTTTTTTTTCCCGAGACAGGGTTTCTCTGTGTAGCTTTGCGCCTTTCCTGGAACTCACTTGGTAGCCCAGGCTGGCCTCGAACTCACAGAGATCCACCTGGCTCTGCCTCCCGAGTGCTGGGATTAAAGGCGTGCGCCACCACCGCCCGGCTAGAATGACATTATTAATAGCATTACAAATAACTATGTTCACTATAAACACGTAAAGTCCTTGTCAGGAAAAATACCAACAAAGTTCGTATTTACCTATTTTACTATGAAAGATCCCTTTAGTAAATATTCAGGAAAATAAAATGATTACGTAGAATTTCTTAATCCTCAGTGGAAACTCTGTAAGAAATGCGTCATATATGGCTTATATATGATAATTATTATTTGAAGAGTGAAAACCAGTATTAGCCTGGAAATATGCTAAATTCCACTTCCTTTTATATTATTACACAGTATCCAACAGATTTATGTTCAAAATTGAGATTCCAGTTTAAAATAAGTCATTAAATGCTTAGTATCCAAGAAGGAAAATAGAACTGAAAGATAATGCTAGAAATTAATAAATAAAAATACAAAAGGCTTTAAAATTTTTTCATTTGTTAATCTGGTGATAGAACAATTATGAACATTTTTCTAATTGAATTTAAATGCCAGGTAATTTCCATACAAAGAATATTTAGTTGATGGTAGGACAAACACTTCTTGTTACTACAAGTTAAGTTTTTGTTAAATATGTGTTTATGCATTCTACTCAAAAACAAAATAAAACAAAACAAAGAACAAAAACAAAATTAATTATTCCCAGATACAAAAGAATGAGAACAGAGATTTGAAAAAAGGCACCAAAGACTTAATACTTTCAGCCTCAGAAATTTACTGAATAAGTTTTAGTTTTAAACTATCATGGCTTTTTTGTTGTTGTTGTTGTTGTTGTTTTATGAGACAAGGTTTCTCTATGTAGCTTTGCACCTTTCTTGGAACTCATTTTGTAGCCCAGGCAGGCCTTGAACTCACAGAGATCTGCCTGGCTCTGCCTCCTGAGTGCTGGGATTAAAGGGGTACGCCACCACCACCACCGGGCATATCACAGCTTTTGACAATAGAATAAAATTAACAGCAACTATTTTTTCAGAATTCAAGTGAACAGTGAAACTGTTGTTTAATTATCAGGAACTTAGAGAATTTCGTATTTTTGAAGTATTTATAGAGCCATCATCATTGGGAAATAACAAAACCAAAAAACGTGAGCCCGGCGAGAAGGCATTTGCTGGGCAAGCCTGGAGACCTCAGTTCCCCAGAATACATATAAGGTGTAAGAAGGTTGTCCTCTGACCTCCAAACACACCCATAGCACAAGCTCGCAACCTCTAATACATAATTTTTAAAAGTTTAAACTGGGACTACTATGAAGGAAATTCAGGGACAGAAGAATGTGTTGAATAACCTATAACCAGGAAAATCCCACAGATGAGCTGCCCTAGTCTACGTAATGGTGCACTGTGTGAAAAGGAGGAAGAAAAGGAGGAGGGAAGCGCCTACAGACTGTAACTAATGAGAGAGAATACATCAGACAACATGAAAAGCCCACTCTACAGATGCATTTGTAAGACCCTTACAGATGTGGGCTTAATAGTAACATACTGATTAACAAAATTGAATGAAGCTAAATATTTTATACAAAATAATTTAAAAAAGGAAATGTACAAGGCAAAAGGTTCAGCTCTGTGTTTAGAGGTGTTATGGTTGGACACTAACATATCTGAAGCTTTCAAAAATAAATACTTGATAATGGTACAGTGCAAATATCAGGTAGAGATGATGAATGTATCATGGTATCTTATTGAAGAGCATGTATTATTACCAATCAATTAAAACAGAAGAAAAGTAACAGACATTTTATAAGTTATGAATATTACTTCAATGAATATACCACTTACAAGAAAGACATTAACAAAATCACTAGTTTAACAACCATAAAAAATTCAGGAATCAAAAAATATACTATTAAATAATCCAGAATCTAAAAAATTCTAAATACAGAGCATCTGACCTATTAAATCATTTTGGTTAACCAGGGTTTTACTTACATTTTCCATATAGTTTGGTTTAAAGCCTTCCTGCTGTCTCCTCAATTCCTCCTGCTCTCTGTGTCGGATCATTTCTTCTTCACGACGACGATGTTCCTCTTCATGTCTAAAACATTTTTAAAAAAGTTTCAGCATTGACATTTGAGTCACTACTTTATTCATGGAAGAAAAAAAAAAAAGAAAACTTGTATAACTTCTGTAACTTACATTACATATGCCAAGTTTGTGACTAAGGACATCCTAGATTTCACCTTCTATTTTATTACAGGCCTCCAAATCCACAACAACTGCAAACCACAGTCACAACACGTACATATGCTTCTATCAAGGAACTCCAGCCAACTTAGTAGCAGAGCCCTGTGATCTCATCAGTGGAGCAGAGCATAGAGTCACAAGTTTAAGTCTAGCATGGACTAGCACAGAGCTGTCTCAAATAAATCAAGGACAAGAGACGTAGCTCAGCAGAAGACTGTTCTAGCATGTACAAAGAATGAACCGAGAGGGGTTCAGTCCAGAACTAGCAGAGGATAAAAGAGGGGAGAAGGAAAAAAAAAAGAAGGGAAAAAGTCTGAGATCTATAACCTACATAGCAAAATTCAGACATTCACATATGGAGGAAAAGGAGAAAGGCTAGTAGGGTTTAAGTATGACCAAAATATATTATATACAGGTGAAAATATCATAATGAATTGTGTTATATATATAATTAATATATGCTGAGAAACTTTTGAATAAGGAAGCTAAAGTACATTACCACAAAGAACCAATGACACAAAAATCCAATTATGCAACCCGGGCAGTGACGGCACACACCTTTGATCCCAGCACTCTTGTGAGTTCGTATGGTGTGAATCTGTTGTTCTGATTGGTTAATAAATGAAGTTCTGATTGGCCAATTGCCAGGCAGGAAGTATAGGAGGGACAAGCAGAGAAGGGAATTCTGGGAAGAGGAAGGCTGAGTCAGGAAGTCGCCAGCCAGACACAGAGGAAGCAAGATGTGAAGGCAAAACTGAGAGAAGGTACCAAGCCACATGGCTAAACATAAATAAGAATTATGGGTTAATTTAAGTGTAAGAGCTAGTTAATAGTTAGCCTGAGCTAATGGCTGTGCAGTTATAATTAATATAAGCCTCTGTGTGTTTACTTGGGTCCAAGTGGCCATAGGAGCCAGGCAGGACCAGAAAAAATTCAGCTACAAGTTATTCCTAAGAGATCTCTAGTCAAATCTCTGTGAGTTCCAGGCTAGCCTGGTCTACAGAGCAAGATCCAGGACAGGCAAAAAAAACTGCACAGAGAAAGGCTGTCTTGAAAAACCAAATATTAATATTCTCTCACTTTCCCTACACATCTACACACACACACAAACACACACACACACACACACACACACACACACACACACACACACACACAATCTTTAGGGGGAAAAAAGGCAAAACTCCTAGAAGATCTCTAGTCAAATCTAATTTTTTCAGATTGTTATCTATCCAAAGTGTTAATCTGTTATACTCATTTAAAGTAAACAACATAAACTTTTAAAAAAAAAAGGGGGGGAAGAAAAGTCAGGTGGTGGTGGCATATGACTTTAATCCCAGCATTCAGGAAGCAGAGGCAGGCAGATCTGGGTTCAAGGCCAGCCTGGTCTACAGAGGGAGTTCTAAGACAGCCAGTGCTACACAGAGAAACACTGTCTTAAAAACAAACAAACGGGCCGGGCGGTGGTGGCGCACGCCTTTAATCCCAGCACTCGGGAGGCAGAGCCAGGCGGATCTCTGTGAGTTCGAGGCCAGCCTGGGCTACCAAGTGAGTTCCAGGAAAGGCACAAAGCTACACAGAGAAACCCTGTCTCCAAAAAAAAAAAAAAAAAAAACCACAGAGGAGGAGGAAAGCTAGGTACACTGATGCAAAGCTGTAATCCCAGCACTTAGTAGACAAAGGAAGGTTTCAAGAGTTTAAGAATAGCCTGATCTACATACATAATAAGTTCAAAACTAGCCCAGATTCAAAGCTAGACCTTGACAACAAATCAAGCAAGCTATAGTAACAAAGTCAGACAGTGGTTAACTTCTTCCACAGACATTATTAACATATTAAGTTTTACTATTAAAATAATACTTTCAGTTTGACAGGATGGCTCAGTGGGTAAAGAGCTTGTTGTTCAAGCACCAAGACCCCAAATTCTAATGCCCAGAACTCCTGTAAAACTGAACAAGGTGTCATAGGTCTATAATCCCAGTGCTCCTACAGTGACATGACAGGCAGAGACAAGAGCCAGGTAGCCTGTTCTACACAACCATAAAAAAACAACAGACTCTATCCCTGAAAGGATGGAATGCATGGACACTCAAGACTGTCCTCTGACCTCCACAGGCACACCATGACTTAAATGTACTAACACTCAGGCTGGAGACAAGTCTGAGCAGTTAAGAGAACTGACTAATGTTCCAGAAGTCCTGAGTTCAATTCCCAGCACCTACATAGCTGCTCACAACCATCTGTAACTGTAGTATCGTGGGATCCGATGCCCTCTTCTGGTGTGCATACAAAACACTCATATACATAAATAAATCTTTTTTGTAAAAAAAAAAAAATACACTCATACTGACACATATCTCCCCATGCACACACCCAAACACACAAATTTTACATCCATATACTGTGGAAAAATTTTATTTTGTTTGTACTTTTTGTTTTGTTTTTTTGAGACAGGGTTTCTCTGTTACAGCTCTGGTTGTCCTGGAACTCTCTTTGTAGACCATGTAGACCAGGCTGGCCTCAAACTCACAGAGAGATCTATCTCCCTCTGCATCCCAAGTGCTGAGTTTTAAAGGCATGCGCCACCACCCAGCTTTTTTTGCACTTTTAAAACAGGGTTTTGACTATTTAGCCAGACTGACCACAAACACATTAGCCTCAGTTTCTGGAGTGCTGCAATTACAGGCAGAGCCATCATGTCCCACTTAAAAAAAACTGTAAGAGCCAGAGGGACTCTCTGTGCATTCAAGGCCAACCTCTTCTGCCCAGTGAGTTCCAGGACAGCCAAGGTTAAAGAGACTCTGTCTCAAAAAAAATACAACATAACAGGAGCAAGGGTATTTTTAGTGTTTTTTCTGATTTTAAAAGGTCAAGGCCAGGGGCCAAAGAAATGGGTTAGTGGGTTAGGTTAAAATTGCTTAACTCCAAGGCTTAACATACAAGGCTGAAGAGCTAAGGTTCAATTCCCAGAAGACACATAAAGGTGGAAGGAAAGACCCAACTTTAAAAAGCTGTCCTCTTAACACCTACAGGACACATACCTACACACCTATATAACTTCCCACCTACCCATCCACCCCCTTTCTCTCTCTGAAACGTTTTTGTTTTAATTCAAAGCTAGCCATGGTAGTGCCTACTATACCCAAAAGCTCAGGAGAGTCAGGCAGGGACTGCAACTGTGAGCCTGGCCTAGGTTCACAGCCAAGACAGTCTAAAAAACAGAGTGAAGGAAGAGTAAATATAGTAAACCATGACTGGTATTCCTTGTGAAATCGGGAACAGCACCCCATAACCAAACACATGAACTTTCTTCAATAAAATAAATATTTGCATCCACTGAAAACAACAAATAATTATATGAGTTCAGGTCACTCTTTGCCACAAGGTTCATGTCAGACTCCGCCACTAAATGATGTAAGGGGTAGGAGCGATGGCTCAGGCTACTGTGCCAGAGGACCTTGGTTTGATTCCCAGCACTCACATGGCAGCTCACAACCATCTGTAATTCCAGTTCCAGTGAATGCAATACCCTCTTCTGGCCTCCTAGAGCACAGGGCATGCATGTGGTACACAGACATACATACAGGCAAAACACTTATAAATGTAAAGTGTTTTTTTTTTTATGTGCACTGGTGTTTTGCCTGCATGTATGTCTGTATGAGTGTATCAGAATTTGGAGTTACAGACAGTTGTAAGCTGCCATGTGGGTGCTGGGAACTGAACCCGGGTCCTCTGGAAGAACAGTGAGTGCTCTTAACTGCTGAGCCATCTCTCCAGCCACAACATAAAGATTTTTCAAATAAATAAACAAAGGATACATTTTAAGTTTGGTTTGGAGGTTGGCAATGTAGTACAGTTAGCAGAGTGCTTGCCTAGCATGTATGAAACCCTGAGTTTGACGCTCAGCACTTCACAGAAGATGTGCCGTGGTACTTGAGTGTACCCCTAGCACTGGGGAGGTGGAAACAAGAGGATCAGAACTTCAAGGTCATCCTGGCATAAGTGAGAAGACATATCAAGAAAACCCATGTCTGTATGACTGGGCTTGTGGTACATGCCTTTAATCCCAGTACTCATGAGGAGGCAAAGGCAGGCAGATCTCTGTGGTCTACTTGGCAGATTCCAGGCTGGTCAAGGGCTACTATACAGAGTGAGATCCTGTCTCAAAATATTAAAAAATAGAAAGGAAATAAGCACTGAGGTGATGGCTCAACTGGTAAAGTGCCTAGTTGACTGAGTATGAGGACCTGAGGTCAGATCCCCAACACTGCCTCCTGAGTGCTAGGATTAGAGGCATGCGCACAACCAGTAGTGTTAAGTTTCATAAAAGCAGAGTTTCTTTTGTCTGCTACCTTACCCCAACACTGAAGTAGTTTTTCTTTTCTAATGTTTTTAGATTTATGGAAAAGTTATAAAGCAGACTTCACCTAACCCTGCATAGTATTAGCATTACAAATAACCACCATTATGAATGAACACAGGTACAACATTAGCATTAACACCATTTTTTGCTTTTGTGATTTGATTTCAATTTTTATTTATATATTTATGTGTGTGCAGTGTACATAGGAAGTCAGAGGACAAGTTACAGGAGTGTCATCATCTTCTTTCAGCGGGTGGGCTCCAAAGACTAGAGCTCCTTCATTGCCTTCAAAGTTATCATGCCACAAAGTAAATAAAATCTTAGATTCAACTTTCACCAGTGTCCCCATCTATCCTTCCTTGTGTTTTAGGACCTTCATAAAATTCCACACTGCATTTGATTATTATCTCTCCTTTTTCACATTTATGTATTGGGGTTAGGGTAGATATATGCTATATCTTACAAGTCCAAGTCAGGACAATCTGTGAGAGGAGCTGGTTCTTTCCACCAAACGGTTTCCAGGGTTTAAACTCAAGTCACCAGGCTTAAAAAGGTCCTTTACTGCTAAAACATCTAAAGAGTCTAATTATTTCTCTTCAACCTCTCACAGTTCACAGTCTCTTTTAAGAATTTGCCCCCATTTTTGAAGATCAAGGACAATTTTATTAAGAGTTTTAAAAACAGGGCAAAGAAGTTATAAATCTCTTCATTTGCTCAGAAGGAGACAGAGAAAGGGAAGATATATTGCCATGTT
This sequence comes from Peromyscus eremicus, assembly GCF_949786415.1. Taxonomy (NCBI): domain Eukaryota; kingdom Metazoa; phylum Chordata; class Mammalia; order Rodentia; family Cricetidae; genus Peromyscus; species Peromyscus eremicus. The sequence goes on along the minus strand of NC_081425.1, from coordinate 65,478,210 downwards.
TTTTGAGTCTGATCCCAAGAAAGCAGGCAGTATCCTCAATAGAGGCAGGCAGGCAGCTGAATAGTCAGGAATCAGCAGCATGGTGGAAAAGGGTTTAAGTAGAGCCTCAGATGAATGAAAAGACAGTGTCATCAGAAGAATGAAAAGACAGAGTGTCAGGGAAAGCATGCCTAGGCTTTGACCAAGTATCAAAACAGAAAGAAAACATCAAAATTACTCAGAAAAGCCAAGTGGTGGCGGCACACTCCTTTAACCCCAGCACTCGGAGGCAGAGGCGGATCTCTGTGAGTTCGAGGCCAGCCTGGTCTACAGAGTGAGTTCCAGGACAGATTGCAAAGCTACACAGAGAAACCCTGTCTCGAAAAAGCAAAACAAAGAAAAGAAGGAAGGAAGGAAGGAAGGAAGGAAGGAAGGAAGGAAGGAAGGAAGGAAAAAAGGAAGCAAAAAAAAAAAATTACTAAGAAAGGCCAGGCAGGGCTTGGCAGTTAAAGATGTTATTGCTCTTGCAGAGGACCAGAATTAGATTCCCAGCACCCATGTTGGACAGCACACAACTGTCTGTAACTCCAGCTTCAGGAATCTGATGCCTTGTTCTAGTTTCTGTGGGACCCCACATGCACATAGAGACACATGCACATAAAAAGAAGTCATTCTGAAAAGAAATGAAGCAGGCAGGCTACAATGCTAAATGATGGAAGTTTGCAAGCGACTGCATTATTTATTTATTATTTTTGAGATTTTTCATTAATTCAGGTTACCCTCAAACTCACTTTATTGTTGTTACCTCTCAAGGAATTATTTGCTGATTTGAGTGTTGGGATTACAAACATGTGCCACCATGTCTGGCTTTGAATGACTATATGATTAATTTTGTTTTGTGCGTTTTTTTCTTTTTTAAACTCTGTATTTGTTTGTGTGTGTGTGCATTTCACAACCCACACATGAAGGTCAGCAGTTAACTTTTGGGGAGTTGCCTCTGTCCTTCCACCTTGCTGAGACAGGGTCTCTCAGTTCTGCCTTCCTACTGCATCCTCCAGATTACTGCACGTCCCAAGATTACATATTCTACTGTGTCTGCCTTCCACTTTGAAGTACAAGTGCAAGGATTACTCAAGCCGTTTCTTTCCATTTTCTTTTAAGATTTATTTATATGGAAAAAGAAAAAAAGGCCAGTGGTGGTGGTACATGCCTTTAATTCCAGTACCCCAGCACTGAGGAGGCAGAGGAACGTGCATCTCTACGAGTTCGAGGCCAGCCTGGTTTACAGAGTTCCAGGACAGCCAAAGCTACACAGAGAAACCCTGTTGGAGGGGAGTATTTATTTATTTAGTCAGGTGTGGTGACACACATCTTTAATCCCAGCACTTGGGAAAACAGAGGTAGACAAATCTCTGAGTTTAAGGCCAGCCTGGACTACAGAGTGAGTCCAACACAGCCAAGGCTACACAAAGACAAAAAAAGAAAAAAAGAAAAAAAAGAAAGAAAAAGAAAAAAGATTTATTACTTTCATGTGTATGAGTGCTTGCCTGTGTATATGTGATAGATATATATCATGTGCATGCCTGCAGAGGCCAAAGAAGGGCATCAGATCCCCTGAAACTAGAGTCACAGAGAGTTCTGAGCCACCATGTGAGTGCTAGGAGCCAATCCCCAGGATCTCTGCACAAGTAGGACATGGTTGTTAATCACTGAACCACCTCTGCAGCCCGCTTTGACTTTGAAGAAAACTGAGGGCCACTGAGTCTGTTCAGGATGTAGAAGTGCTTGCCCCTGTAAGCTGGTGACTCGAGTTTAATCCCTGGACCTCACTTATGATGAAAATAGAAAAGATTCCAACAAGTTATCCACTGACCTCTACAAGTTAACCATGGCAAGTGGATGTAGAAGTGCTTGCCCCTGTAAACTGGTGACTCGAGTTTAATCCCTGGACCTCACTTATGATGAAAATAGAAAAGATTCCAACAAGTTATCCACTGACCTCTACAAGTTAACCATGGCAAGTGCACACAAACACATCATACACACACACATACACACATAAATTTTTTTTTTTATTTTAAAGAGAACCAATTATTTTGTAGACTATCTTTCAATTTGCACTTGTCTAGTTTTTTTTTTTTTTCTCCCAACAAGAATGAGGGTATGCATATTTGGCAAGCATGTCAGAGAAGATATCATATGCTATATCCTTACTGAGAAATATCAACAGATGCATGATATGAACTGTCTCATTAGGATAATGAAAAGTTTTGACATTTAGTTATAATGCTGTCTACTAGGTAGCTTTATCATCATCATCATCATCATCATCATCATCATCATTATTTTGGTTTGAGATCCTGGATCTCGCTCTGTAGACCAGGCTGGCCTCGAACTCACAGAGATCCACCTGGCTCTGCCTCCCAAGTGCTGGGATTAAAGGCATGTGCCACCACCGCCCAGCAGTATCTCTACTTTAAATTTACTATTTTTCCACTTGACCTTAATACAAGAATTTAAGATTTATTTTTAATTATGTATATGTGAATGTCTATGCATAAGTATATGAGTGTAGATGCCCATGAAGGCCAGAGCATTTCATTCCCCTCTCAAGCTAAAGGTTGAGAGTTGCCTTATGTTGGTACTGGGAATCAATCTGGGTCTTCTGCAGAGCAGTATACTCAGGCCAGAGGGATTAAACAATTAAGACCACTGGCTACTCTTCCATAAGACCATTCCCAACACCAACATGGCAACACAACAAACCAGTCCCAAGAGTTTTGATTCTCTCTTCTTGTATTTAAGGGCACTCCATGCATACACGTGGTATATAAACATGTAGGTAAAACACCCATACACATTACATAAATAAAATCTAAAAAATATAATAAAAAACTTTAAAGAGATCATGCTCTTCACCTCTGAGCCATCTCTCTAACACTATATACAATTAAAATAATTTTCTTAAAATATACATCTGGCAATACCTGAGGAGGCCAGAAGGGGGAACTGGATCCTCTATAACTGGAATTATAGACAGTTCTTAGCTGGCCAGTTAGGTGTCAGAAAGGAACCTGGGGTCTCTGAGAAAGAGTAGCCAGTATTTTTAACCTCTGAGCCATCTCTCTACCCCCACTATAAACTGTAATGATGTAAATTTTATTTGTATTAACAGTATGCAAAAGTCCTGTTGTTTAAAGTTTTGCACACCTTCACTTTTGTCAATAAATCTTACCTTCTGGGTACAGTAAGGTACACCTAGACTACCAGCAGAGACACTTAAGCAAGAGGACCCCGATGGACTAAACAGTTGAGACATTGTCTCAAAAACAAAAATTGTCTTTTCTATAATAATTACTATACTGTTTACTTATCAGTGACTTTTTATCCCTTCTTACCTTTTTTTAAATTTGTTAAATGAAATTCTACTGCAAAGAGGTGCTCTTTTTCCATTATGTATTTAATTGTCCACTATTTCTAGCAGTATGGAACTTATAGGAATTTTGTTCTATGGTTTGAAAGCTAGTGATTTCATTCTCAGTGTCTCTGTCTCAACCTCTCTACCGTCCTTCCTTCTGTTGGTGAAACTGGCCATGAGAAGCTCTGTCATGTTGGCTTCCAGGTTCTTCTGATATAATCTACCCTTGTTTTGAATACTTCCTTACTACTGACAGAATTTCTTCAAAAGCCTAGCTTTGTTATATTAGGGAATGGCACTTAAAAGAATGTTGAAAGTAGATGTGATCACTGCTGCTGACATCACTGCTTCTAGGGCTATTTAGTGAATAGTACTATAAAAATATTAGTTTAATCACATATTTGTACTTCTGCATCTACCTATCAATACTAGAAACCTCTGACCTCACATTAATAAGTGAGTAATCCAGCATACAGCATTCATCTTGTCTTTCTTCATTTCCCAACAGTGAGAAACCTGGGTCTCATACTACAGTTCCTAAACTGTTTACTTAGTAAGAAATATACAATGTTGGGTGTGGGGGTGCACACCTATGATCTCACACCTGAAAATTTGAAGCAAGTAAGACAGACTGTAGTATATAGAGACTCTGCACACATTCAAACGTGCATGCATACCACCTGCACACACAGAGTATATTAAAAAAGCAGTGGATAAATGCTAACCTATGACCTTAAACTAAATTACAGAATAAATGTATGGCTTTGTCATGTATAACTATTTTTTTAGAGGAGTTTTGTGTCTGTGTGTGTGTTTTTTCTTTTCGAGGATCCTAAAGAACTGAGTGGTAGGGTTGGGGATTTAGCTCAGTGGTAAAGTGCTTGCCTAGCAAGCGCAAGGCAAGGTTCTGTCCTCAGCTCCCCCCTGGGCAGGCGGGGGGGGGGGGGGGGGGGGGGGGGATGATAGATGGATATTGAGTGGTAGATTGTATTCCCAAATACTTTGTCCCTTAGCCAAACCCACAACAACCTACTGTCAACATGTCCACTAGAGTGACACATTTGTTAAAATCCATGAACCCCAATGACACACCATCATCCAGAGTTCAATGCTTCTGTTAGGGTTCAGTTTTGGTGTGCATGCTGTAGGTTCAAAGAAAGATGAAAGGTAGCATCATACAAAACAGTTTTATTGCCCGACAAATCTGATTTCCTTAAGAGATGACTCAGAGGTTAAGAGCACGTGCTGCTTTTTGGAGGTCCTGGATTCCAGAACCCACAAGGAGACTTACTCCAGTTCTGGGGAATCTGATGCCTGACTCTGGGTTCCACTGCATACACACAGGCACTCTCATATACACAAAGAAATAAATATATCCCACATCTTCATCTCCATTCGCTAACCTCTGACAAACATGATCTTCCCATCTCCCAGCTTGCTATTTCCATGGGAATTGGAGTCATACAATATCTGGCCCTTTCAGATTGTGTTCTTTTACTTAACAGTAAGCATGCAGGGTTCCTTCCATGTCTTCTCCTGGTTCCACAGTTCATTCCTCTACAGAGCATAACAAATATTCTATTGTCTACAAACGTCAGCTTATTCAAGTTCATTCTTTTTCAAGGCAGTACATAGTTAGTTCAAGACAGTCCAGCCTGGACTACCTGAGACCTTGTTTCAAACCAACCAACCAACCAACCAACCAAACGAAAGATTATTTAGGTTCTAAATCACTTTTCAGTGTGACTATGTCATTCATTTCTATGAGAGTCATGTGTTATATTTTATGTCACAATTAGGGTCTTCTCCATACTCTATTTGGTTTTAATTATTTGGTTTTGCTTTGCTGTCTTCCTTGCTGGGGTGGGAAGCGGGGAGACAGTATCTATAGGATACATTACTATGCAAACACCTAGCTGACAAATTGAGATAAAAGAGAAAGCTGGACTCAAATTCTGGAAGAAGCTTCCTTTCCTTTTGTAAACTAAAAAGATCTGAACCTGTTTACATAAAAAGAAACTGTGAAGTGTTCTCCTGAGGTAGGAAATACACCTCAGGAGTTCTCAAACTCTGAGGTACTTTGAAAGTATAAGAGTAGTTCTCAGCCTGGTGATGGTGTTTTGTCTGCACGAATGTCTGTGTAAGGGTATAGAATCGTCTGGAACTGGAGTTACAGACAGGGGTGAGCTGCCATGCAGGTGCTGGAAATTGAACCAGCAACTAGTGCTCTTAACCTCTGAGCTATCTCTCCTACTCCTTACTACTTTTATATGGTAAACATAAATATTTCAAAATAAAAATTTCAAGTTTGTTTAATCAATTATAGCTTTGTTTAAAACATTAACTTATGATTTTTGAAGCTTTGAAGACTACATGATTTTAAATGTCCATGCTCTGAGCAGGGGATGTGGCTCATTTGTATATGTATATATCTACCACACAAGAGCCCAAGTACTGCAGAAATTGGACACAGTGGTATGAGCCTATACTTCTAGTATTTGGGGAAAGTAAGTGAACGTTCTAGACTCTGAGGCCAACCTGGTAGACAACAGCAGTGACAAGCCAGCCTAGGTTACATAGTGACAGCCTATTTCAAAGCAAAACAGCAATCTAAATGTATCTATCTCTGGGAAAACAGTCTGGCAAATCACTGAGCATTCTTATAATAAATTACATGCAATACTTAGCTCCAAAGTATATGCAATCAAAGTGTCCTTAAACAGCTAAAGAATTACAATTGTAATATGTGTGGCCAATAAATAAATAAATAAATAAATAATTTTCTTCCGTATTTTTACTATTTTCACAACTTGAATGATAAGGGAATTTTATCAATGAACCATACAATGAAATACATTTATGATAGGTATTAATTTACCTCAGTTGTATTTGCTTCCGTTTCTGCAATTCTTGGTTTCTGAGTTCTTCCAAGCGTCTGAGTTCTTCTTGACGTCTCATTAGATCTACAAAATATTACTACATGTTACAATTTTTTAACCTTCCTTTTCTGTGCATTCACATTCAAAAGTGGAATGTCTATTGCTGGCACATATAAGAGCTAAGGTCCTACTGCTTTCTTATTATTTTGTTTCAAGGATTTATTTTTATTTTATATGTATAAATATTTTGCCTGCAAGTATGTGTGTACAACATGCAGGGCTGGTACCCAAGGAGGCCAGAAGAGGGTATCAGATCCCCTGGAACTGGAGTTACAGACATCTGGGAATCGAAGCTGGGTCCTCTAGAAGAGCAGCCAGTGCTCTTTAACTGCTGAGACATCTCTCTAGCTACCTCTTTTTGTTTTCAATCTTAATCTTTTGTGGTTTTTTTTTTTAAGATAGGGTCAAACAACCTATTTACGGGGTCACCTAAGACCAAGAAAAAACACAGATATTTACATTACGATTCATAAAAGTAGCAAAATTATAAAATAGCATAGAAAACATTTTATGTCTGGGAGTCACCACAGCATGAGGAACTGCACTAAAGTGTCGCACCATTAAGTTGAGAATTACTGCCCTACACCAAACTAGAACCCACTATGTAACCCAATTCACCTTCCCTAGCTTCAAAAGTGTTAAGATTATAACTATGTTTGGTTGCTTTGAGATAATGTTTTGATACATTATGTAGTCTTGGCTGACCTCAAACTTGGGATCCTCTTGCCTCCCTGTCCAGAGTTCTGCAATTGATTACAGGCATGCAATACCATATGCAACTTCTATGCCACTTTAAAGAAATCAATAGAGGGCCGGGCGGTGGTGGCGCACGCCTTCAATCCCAGCACTTGGGAGGCAGAGCCAGGCCTGGTCTCCAAAGCGAGTTCCAGGAAAGGCGCAAAGCTACACAGAGAAACCCTGTCTTTAAAAAAAAAAAAAAGAAATCAATAGAGGATGAACATTAGACAGTCGAATGATGATCATAAAGTGAAACCTAAACAAACCTATTTAAAATAGGTTAACACTTCTATACAAGCGTGGCGTGGTGGTACACCTTTAATCCCAGCACTCAAAAAGGTAAGTGATCTCTGGGAGTTCCAGGCAGCCAGAACTACATAATAGAGAGACCTTGTCTCAAAAAAAAAAAAAAAGGATTTCTGTATAAGAAAATTATGATTGGAGAACATTATATCACCTGGGTACTTGGGAGGCAGAGGCAGGAGGATCTCCATGAGTTCCAGGTCAGAGTAGTCTATATAATGAGTTCCAAGCCAACCAGTACTACATAGTGAGATCCTATCCCCAAAAGATAGACAGACAGACAGACAGATAGATAATAGATATAGATAGACAGATAAATAGATAAATAAAGCATATATATGTGTATATATGTGTGTGTGTGTCACACACACACACACACACACACACACACACACACACATATAACCACAGAGAAAATCTAAGAATTGGGCTGGAGATATGGATCTGTTTAAGAGCACAACATATATTGCTCTTGCACAGGCACTGAGTTCTGTTCCAGGTACCCAAATGGAATCTGTGTAACTCCACTCCCAGGGGACCAGATGTCCTCTTCAGGACTTCTTGGGCACACATATACTTGGTGCACAGACATACATGCAGACAAAATAACCATACACTCAAAAATCCTTAAAAAAAAAAACGGAAACTATCCAGGGAGTGGCTAGTAAAGGCACACACCTTTACTCCCAGCACTTTGAGGCAGAGAAAAGAAGATCTACATGAGCTGGAGACCAGCCTGGTCTACAGAGCAAGTTCCAGGATAGCCAGGACTACACAGAGAAAAGCCTGTCTTGAAAAAAAACCAACTCCTGCCCCTCCAAAAAAAGGTAAAACTTAGGAACTGTCTCCTACATTAATAATCAAAAACAAGTTCAGTTTATAGTCCTAACTTCTAGAGAGGCTGTGGAAAAATAAAGAATGCTTTAGTCCAGAAACTGGAGCTCAAAATGCAGAGTTAGCCTGGACAACAGTGAGACTCTATTAAAAACAAAGTAAAGTCCTATATTTTATCCTAACAGAAATAAGAATTTACCAAAGGATTTAGAGATGAGTCATCAATGTTTTCTATTTTTCTTTTGGTGACAGAGGAGAGGGGTGTTTGAGAAAGTGTGGGAGCCTGTTTTCAGGTTCCTCGTGGCTTTACTCAGCAGATCTGCATAGAGAGGATGATTAGGACCACGGGCCTGAGTGCAGGTGTCTGAGATGGTCTGCACTTGCCTGTGCTGGGGGGAGGTCTTTTGCTCCACCCCTTGGCATCTCTATAAATACCCTGGGGCAGAGACAGTCAGGGCTCTTTGGAATAGGTTCCAGGCCCTCTTGAAGCTATCCTTTATTTTCTATCTGTTTATCTCTACAATCTAAATCCTTCTACTATTTCCTGCTGCTCAAACTCAAGAAAACTCTGGGGAACTGTGGGGTTGGTGGGTAAAAGCCCCGCAAGAAAGGATCTCATAAAATCCAGGCCAAAGTTTGAATCATTTTATGTAGCAAACAACAACCTTGAACTCTTGATCCTCCAGCCTCTATGTAGCAAATGTTGAGAATACAGGCATGGCACCACATAGTAGTGAACATTTATTATACCAGGCATAGAGTGTATGCCTATACTTCTAGCACTTGAGTGAAGAATCAGGAGTTCAAGTTTATCCTCCACTACACAGTCAAGTTTAAGGTAAGCCTGGACTACACTGAGACACCCACCCCCATCTCAAAAACAAAACAAAACAAAACAAAAAAACACAAACCCCAAACTCAAAAATGTTTTAAAAAGCTTAAAAAAAAAAAAAACGGGGGGGGGGGGGGCCTGGAGAGATGGCTCAGAGGTTAAGAGCACTGACTGCTCTTCCAGAGGTCCTGAGTTCAATTCCCAGCAACCACATGGTGGCTCACAACCACCTGTAATGAGATCTGGTGCCCTCTTCTGGCCTGCAGTCATACATGTTGTATACATAATAAATAAATAAATCTTGGGGGGAAAAAAAAAAAAGAAGAGGAGAAGGAGGAGGAGGAGCAGGAGGGGATAGTGATGTACTTAATTCCAGCATTTGGGGAGTTGGAGGTAGGAGAATTAGGAGATCAAGGTTGTCATCTGCTACACACTTAGAAGTTCAAGGTTATCTTGAGTTACAGGACAGTTTGCATTTATTAAAACAAAAACAAAAACCAAGGCTAGAGGCCAGGCAGTGGTGGTGTACACCTTTAGTCCCAGCACTTGGGAGGGAGAGGCGGGCAGATCTCTGAGTTCAGGCCAGTCTGGTTTACAGAGTGAGTTCTAGGACACCAAAAGCTACTTAGAGAAACCCCGTCTCAGAGAAAAAAAAAAAAAAGACTGCTTATGCGGGCTGGAAAAATAGCCCAGAGTAAGAGCACTGGCTGCTCTTCCAGAGAACCCCAGGTTTGATTTCCAGCACCTAGGTCCCAGCACTATGACAGCTTACTACCATCAGTTACTCCAGTTCTAGGGGACCCAATGTCCTCTTCTGGCTTCCAAGGCAACAGGCATAACAAGTGTTACAAAGACAAACATGCAGGCAAAATACAGACATATTTAAAAAAGAAAAAAAAAAACACACACACACAAAAAAAACCCCAACAACTTTCATTTAAAGACTGCTCTTAAAAACTGAGTTATATGGGGTGCTCTTAAAAACTGAGTTATATGGGGGCTGGAGAGATGGCTCAGAGGTTAAGAGCACTGACTGCTCTTCCAGAGGTCCTGAGTTCAATTCCCAGCACCCACATGGTGGCTCACAACCATCTGTAATGAGATCTGGTGCCCTCTTCTGGCCTGCAGGGCTACATGCAGGCAGAACACTGTATACATAATAAATCTAAAAAAAAAAAAACCAACTGAGTTATGTCTCATGCTCTTCCCAGTTGATAAGAACCTACAATTCTTTCTAAACCCCATATCCATCTGAATACATTAATCTTTTTCTTCTCTACCAGGTTATCCATCTGCTACTCTCTCTTCCCTCCCCTAATCCTGAGGTCTGACTAGGGAATGAATCCACAGTTTTGTGTATGCTAAAAAAAGTGTTCTACCACTAACAAAAATCACAGCTCCATTTTGGTGCTCTTTTGATGCAAATTAATAACCTTAAAGGCAGCACTTTTCCTAATTTTTCTATCAAAATTTTACACGTGGTGCTGGGAAGTGGTGGCACACACCTTTAATCCCAACAATCAAGAGGCAGAGGTAGGCAGATCTCTGTGAGTTTCTGGCCAGCATGGCCTGCAAAGTGAGTTCCATGATAGCCAGGGCTACAGAGAGAAACCTTGTCTCAAAAAAATAAAAAATTAATAATAATAATAATAATAATAATAATAAAATTCATGTATGGTTTTATCCCATATTGTCTACTATATCCCAAAATGTCTACTATGCTTTCCTTTCTGTCAAAAGAATGGTATCTGGATTACCACAAAAGTAAATATCCCTGAACTACCTGCAGAAATACTACTCATATAGGAAACACTTAAAAAAAAAATTTTTTAAGCCGGGCGGTGGTGGCGCACGCCTTTAATCCCAGCACTCGGGAGGCAGAGCCAAGCGGATCTCTGTGAGTTCGAGGCCAGCCTGGACTACCAAGTGAGTCCCAGGAAAGGCGCAAAGCTACACAGAGAAACCCTGTCTCGAAAAACCAAAAAAAATAAAAATAAAAATAAAAATAAATAAAATAAAAATTTTTTTTCAGTGTCTCATGTGACCCAGGCTGTCCTGGAACTTGCTAGCCAAAGCTAACCTCATTTTTCAGCTTCCAACACCCAAGTCCTAGGAGTATAAACATTCACCAACCACACTCCACTTCAAATAGAACCCTGGGCTTCATGCATTCTAGGCATGTAATCAATAACTGAACTACAAACCCAGCTACTAACACTTTTGTCCTCCTTATTTGTACATGTATGGGTGTTTTGCCTGCATGCATGTCTGTGAACTATGTATGTGTATTCAAGTACCCAAGGAAGCTAGAGAAAAGGGTATCGGATCCCCTGGACTGGAGTTATAGACAGTTGTGGCTGCCATACAGGTGCTGGAAATCAAACCTAGAACCTCTAGAACAGGCAGTGCTCTTAACCACAGAGCCACCTCTCTAGCTCCCTCACACATTCCCAAGCCGAATAAATATCCTGAATAGGAAGAGCTAAAGCCCAGAAATCCAACTCTGAAACAAATCTGTCCCTAAGCTTTCTGGATGAGAGACACTCAATCCTACTAAATGTCTAGCTTTTCAAAAAAGAGTTCTCATCAGGAGTTGTAGCTCACATCTACAATCCCAATACTCAAGATGATAATCAAGAGTTCAAGAAGAACCTGAGTTACCAGGTAAGACTCTGTCTTTAAAACAACCACGAAATTTCTCAGGAAAAAATTTAACTAATATATTAAGTTATAACTCGTTTGTGAACTCCAATTGGCATGTTAATACTAATATACAGCTCTCAGAATGCAGAGACAAGCAGAACTCTGTAAGTTCAAGGCCAGCCTGGTCTACATAGAAAGACCCTATCTCCAAAAGCTCAACTAACAACAAAATACTAATACAAATCAGTGGCACATCTCTTTTACCTTGCCTCATTAGCATTAATTGGTGTTCATGTCTAGCTGCTTCCATCTCTGCCTCCAGCTTCTCTTTGGCTTCTCTGATGTTTCTATCAACCTGTTCACGCTGCTGCTTTTCCATTTCATCAAGAGCCTTCCATCGAGATGCATATTCAAATTCAAATGTCCCAGGTTGAGCAAACCGTGGTGGCTGTTCTCTTTCCCTACATTAACATTAAAAACATATAAAAATGTATACTTAAAAAGTAAACAACAACAGAGAATAACAACTATCACTTATTGGACATTTATAATATTTATGGTCTGAACAGTGACTCATTCTACATTGTCTCATGACAGTATCATGAAAGATACTATATACATGAATTTATCAAACTTCCCAAGAGCGCCTGACTAGTAAGTAATGAAACCATGATTCAAACTTACAAAATGCAATATTCTAACCTATGTTATTATTGCTACCTCTCATAAAGACTTTCTCACTTTCATTCAACTACTACACATAATGAAACCTGCAACATACAAACCCAATGAGTTCTAAGTTAATAGTCTTAGAATCAGATTCTTAGTAATAAAATTATTTTGTTGGGGTTGGGGATTTAGCTCAGTGGTAGAGCACAATGCCCTGGGTTCAGTCCTCAGCTTGGGGGGGAGGGGGCGCGGTTGTTGTTATGTACCAAGTTAAGTAGCTGGGCTAAAAATAACAAACTGACTCAGTCTACCTGTAATTATATATTTAACAGCTGTGCCATTATAAAACAAACATTATCAGTCAATTGCTGTATCTCAAACATATAACACAATTCCTATTATAACATATAATTTACGGCACAACTATGTAAACACATACTTTCAAAAGTCAAATAACAAATGAGAAAACAAATGACTAAATGAAAAATGGGCCAAGGCTGGTGGTGCATGCCTTTAATCCTAGCACTCAGAAGGCAAAGCCAGGAGGATCTACATGAGTTCAAGAACAGCATGGTCTTTAACAGTGTGTTCCATGGCCACCATGGCTACATAGAGAGACCATGTCTCAAAAAAAGAAACAGTAAATAAATAAGAGCTATGAATACACCTGAAATTCAAATGAAGTTTTCAATCATTCCCAGCTATAAGTAGTTTCTTTTAAAAGTATTAATAGTAGGCCCAAGTGGTGGTAGTGCATGCCTTTAAACCCACTACTCGCAAGGCAGAGAGGCAGGTGGATCTCTGAGTTTGAAGCCAGCCTGGTCTACAAAAAGAGTTCCAGAATAGGCTTCAAAACTAAACAGAAGAACCCTGTCTTGAAAAAACAAAACAAGGCCGGGCGGTGGTGGCGCACGCCTTTAATCCCAGCACTCGGGAGGCAGAGCCAGGCGGATCTCTGTGAGTTCGAGGCCAGCCTGGACTACCAAGTGAGTTCCAGGAAAGGCGCAAAGCTACACAGAGAAACCCTGTCTCGAAAAACCAAAAAAAAAAAAAAAAAAAAAAAGAAAGAAAAGACAAAACAAAACAAAACAAGTATTAATAGTAACACAATTCTCATCTCACCTATCGAAACCTTACAATTGGAATTTTCATTTTACTTGGAATTAAAAGGAAGATGATCTGATGCGACAAAATTCCAAGCACTAACACAGAAAGTTATTATAGAGCAAAAGGAGGTAATTAACAAGAATCATATACAGGGACTAGGAATTTAGGTCAGTAGAGGAGAGATTAAGGCACAGGATTTGGTTCTGGAAGGGCATTTGGGGGATAAGAAAGAAAGGGAGTCTAGATGCAGAGGCAGGCACCTCTCTGTCAGTTCAAGACCCTGTCTCAAATGGGGGGGGGGGGGGTTAAAGAAAAGAAAAATAAGAGGCATGGTGGCACACAAATTTAATCCCAGCTGCCCTGAATCAGACAGGCAGGTGTCTCTGAGTTTGAAGCCAGCCTGGTCTACACTGTGAGTTCCAGTCCATCCAGGGCTACACAGTGAAACCCTGACTGACTCAAAACAAAATAATCACCACCAAAAAAAAAAAAAAATGAAAGGAGGGAAGGAGGGAGGGAGGGAGGGAGGGAGGAGAAATGGCTCAGTAATTAAGAGCATTTGCTGCTCTTCCAGAGGACTAGAGTTTCGTTCCTAGCACCCATGTCGGACAGCTCAACAATTAAGCCTTTATTCCAGATCCAGGGCTCTGATGCCTCCATGGCACCTGTACTCATGTGCATATACACATATGCAAATTCCAGGCCAGCCATAACTACACAGTGAAACTTTAAAAAAAAAAAGAGAGAGAGAGAGAGATAATTAAATAAATAAAAAGTAGAAATATTTCTAAGTAAAATTAGCATGTTTTATCCATGCATAAGAAGGGGAAATAATGTGGCTAGAAAGATAGCTCGGCAGTTAAGAGCAATTACTACTTTTGCAAAGGACCCACGTTTGGCTCTCATAAGTCAGCTCACAACCACCTGTAACTCCAGTTCCAGGAGCTCCAATGCTGCTTCTGACTTCTGTGGGCTCCTGTACACATGTGGTGCATATACATACTCTTAGGCACATGCACATAAAATTAAATACATAGTTTTTTTTTAATAAAAATAACATTCCATATAGACCAAAACATTCTATTAACCAATTTATATTCTAATAGTACTTTATGAAAATGTAATAAACTCTAAACAATACACATCTAAAATATCTTTATTAATCAAGTCTTACTTATGGTATTGTTGTGTTTTCTGCATTAGCTTCTCTGGTAAGCCATCTTCATCATCAAACTGCTCCATGGGTTCTACAATGACTGGACGAGGTGTTCTAGATAAGTATAAAGGCAATAATAAAAATTAATCTCATGACTACAATTAACATTCTCTCCTAAAATTTATAATAAAAATATTTACTTGAAAAATGTCACAGTTAAGAAAATGTCTAAGAATCATGCGTATTCATAGATGAAAATAAACCCAGGTGTAGTGGCGCACGCCTATAATCCCAGTACCGAGGAGGCAGAGGCAGAAGGATCTGTGAGTTTGAGGCCAGCCTGGTCTACATAGTGAGTTCTATGATAGCCAGAGCAACACAGTGAGACCCTGCTACAATATTAGTTAATTAATTTTTAATATCTGGGTCAAAATAGGTAGGCATGGTAGCTGTGCTGGTTAGTTATTTTTGTCAGTTTGACACAAGCTAGAGTCATCTGTGATGGTTTAAAGGAGAAAAATCCCCCACAGTCTTCAGCATTTGAATACTTGGCCCCTAGCTGGTAGCACTGTTTGGGGCAGCTTGGGAGGTATGGCCTTGCTAGAAGTAGATCACTGGAGAGCTCTGAAAGTTAACAACTTGCACAATTCTCAGACTGCTCTCTCTGCTCTGGTGCTTGCAGGTGTGAGCTTCTTACTCAAGCAGCTCACTTCAGCTTCTTCACTCTGCCCTCATGGACTCAGTTCCCTCTGGAACTGTAAGCCCAAATATAATTCACTCTTCTAAGTCACCTTGGTCATAAGTGTTTTATAACTAATACAGAATGTCAACTAAGAAAATACCATCAGACTGGTCTATGGACAAGCATGTGGGCATTTCTTGATTATGTATAAGGGCCCAGCCCACTGTGGGTAGTACCAGCCCTGGGCAGATGGTCCTGGGATGTATAAAGAAGCAAACTGAATGAACTAAGAGAGCAAGTAAAGAGCATTCCTCCACGCCCTCTGCCTCAATTCCTGTCTCAAGTTCCTTTCCTGACTTCTCTTTATGACAGACTACTATAAGCTGAAATAAACCTTTTCTCCCCAAGTTGCTTTCAATCACAGCTTTTTTTATTGAAGCAACAGCAACCAAACTAAGACAATAGCTTACATCTGTAATGCCAGCACTACAGAGGCTAGAGCAAGATGAATGCCAGCCTTAGCTACATAGTGAGTTCCAGGTGTGCGTGCACCAAAGTGAGATCTTGTCTCAAATAACAAGCAAAACAACCGAGAAGGAGGTTATGAGTTCAATCCCCAGCACACAGAAAGGTATTATCGAATCCATATTTTATGTATGTGGCCTCATCATCCAATTCCTACCACTTCAAACACCTATATTTCCCTATTTTTCAGTGGCCCAGGGCCTACCAATATTGTTCAATAGTCTTTAAAAATTCTACAGCAGTGACTAGAGAAATGGCTCAGTGGTTAAGAGCACTGGCTACTATTCTTCCAGAGGACCCAGGTTCAATTCTCAGAACCCAAATGGCAGCTCGAAATCATCTAACTCCAGTTCTAGAGGATCTAACACCTTCTTCTGCCTCTTCAGGCACTGCACACACAATACACAGACATACACAAAACATCTACATAAATAATTTTTTAATTCTATTATAGGAAATCCTCTCTCACACTCTCCACAATTCTCAATCTTCCTTAATAAGTCCATGTTCCCTCTGTTCAAAAAAAAAAAGTTAGCCAAGCAGTGGTGGTGCACACCTTTAATCTCAGCACTTGGGAAGCAGAGGCAGGTGGATTTCTGTAAGTTCAAGGCCATCCTGGTCTACAGAGAGAAGTGCAGGAGAGCCAGGGCTACACAGAGAAACCTCATCTTGAAAAACAAAACAAACAAAAACAAAAACTGTGGTGGTACACATATATATTCTTCTGAGGTACAGATAGCAAGGAGATGAAGAATTCATGTGATCCTTGAGCTACAGGGCATGTTCTAGGCCAACTTGGGCTACATAAGGTCCTGTCCTTGTATCAAATAAGACAAACATGAGCCTAAACCGTAATATGAGACCTCCATCAGTCACATTCACGCACATACGAACACATGCACATGTGCACACACAGAGGTGGAAGCCACAGGACACTCAAGGAACAAATTAGGGACTGAAGAGGGAGAGACAGGAATGGATGCTGATAGATATGCCCAAAAACCCTCCATACATTACTATGCTCTTAAGTGGAAGAGTGAAGTAAGCAGAACAGATGATACAATATTATGATTTGTCTGCTACCAAATGATTACCATGCAAGCAGTATTAAAACTATATTGCCTTTAGAACAGTGATGCTTTAAGAAATACAAGTCAAGCAGTTAACATCAAGGTGTAACCGAAACTAGAGAAAATACATAAAATGGGTTAGAGATAATGCTCAAGTGATAAGAGTACTTACTTGCCTGTTATACATAAAGCCCTGGGTTCCATGCCCTGAATTGAATAAAATTAGACATGGTAGTGCCTATAATCTCAGCACTCAGGAAGTAGAAGTAGGAGAAACCTAAGTTCAAAGTCATTTTAAACTAAATGCAAGCAGACTACAGAAGAACCCTTTAAAAAAAATGGTGGTGGTGGTGGTGGGGGGGTCCTGGAAGGATGGCTCAGCAGTTAAAAGGCACTGAGGCTTTTCCCCAAGAACCCAGGCTGAATTCTTAGCACCTCTATGGAGGCTCACAACAGAGATCTGACCCCCTTTTCTAGCTCCATCAGCAGCAGGCAGGCACAAAGTACAGACATACATGCAGAAAAACACTCATACACATAAAATTAAAATTAAATAATTAAGAAAGAAGAGGGCAAAAAGACTGAAAATTCTTTCTTTAATAAATGATTTATTGAGGGCTGGAGAAATGGCTCAGGGGTTAAGAGCACTGGCTATTCTTCCAAAGGACCCAGGTTCAATTTCCAGCACCCACATGGCAGCTCACAACTATCTATAACTCCAGTTCCAGGGCATCTGACACCTTCACACCAATGCGCATAAAGTTAAAATAAATTAAAAAAAGAAATGATTTATTGCTGGGCAGTGGTGGCACACACCTTTAATCCCAGCACTTGGGAGGCAGAGGTAGGTGGATCTCAGTGAGTTCAAGGCCAGCCTGGTCTACAAATCGAGTTCCAGGACAACCAGGACTGTTACACAGAGATACCCTGTCTCAAAGGAAAAAAAAGAAGATACCAGATTTCCTGGAACTGGTGTTAGGGATGATTGTGAGCTGCCATGCGCATGTGGGAACCAAACCTGGGTCTTCTACAAGAGTTGCAAGTGCCTTTATCTGCTAAGCCATTTCTCTAGCCCCGTCCAAAAAAATTTTAAGAGACTCAAAAAGGAAAATGTACTAAGCATCTCTCATAAAACATCACACAATTCAGAAATGACAAGGTAAACTACATGAAACCAAAGAAAAGAGAGAATAAAGTTCAAAAAGAAATGTTAGTTCTGTACTTTAAAACATGTCAGATACAAGACGCAAGCCAGGTGGTTATCTGTGAGTTCAAGGCCAGCCTGGTCTACGTAGCAAATTCCAGGATAGCCAGGATTATGTAGTGAGACCCTGTAAAAAAGAAAAAAGGAAGGAGGGAACAAAGGAGGGAAGAAGGGAGGAAACAAACCAAGCATGTCAGGCACTATAAATTCAATCTTTACCATGAATATGGGCACTAGATAACTGGTAGCATTAGGGAAGAAGGGAGGACAACTTTCTGAAACAGAACCTGACAAGCACAAAATTTACAATGTTCCCCCAACTCTCCCTTTTGTTGTTCCTAAATAGACACAGAACAAATGAGCCAAGATCAGTCACAAGCCCCATCATCCTATCACATAACAAAAAAAGTGAGGAATATGTGGTGCAGAATAAGTACTTAAGGGACTGTCCCACTTTATCTTTAATGGGAAGTATGCTAACATGTTAGCATCTGTGGTTTCATTATGCTTACCTACTACTCCTTGTTCATTATCTCACCTTTTTTTTAAAACTTCAATTTCATCTCAGGTATTGAAAAAGTTTTTAAATCTTGATTTAAATTCAGTTTATAGACACATTTGCTAATTTTATTCATTTTAACAAAAAATACATATGGGAACACGCAGATAAAATGACCGAAAAAAATAAATCAAGTGCCCAATCAATGACAAACCTGGAGTTACCGGGCAAGGGAATGGCTCAGTCAGCAAAGTGCTTGCTACACAAGAATGAGGATTTGACCTCAACCCCCAGCATCCATGTAAAAAGCCAGGTGGGGCAGCACCTGTAATTACAGAGTTGGAAAGGCAGAGACAAGAGTATACCTGGAGCTCACTGGCCAGCTAGCATAGCTAATCATAGCATTGGGCCTCAGGTCGCAGCAAGACCTTGTCTCAAAAACAATGTACCTAACTCTTAAAGAGGACAACCAACAATGATCTCTGGCCTTTTCATTTACACACTTACACACACACACACACACACACACACACACACACACACACACACAAACACACACACACACACCCCAAACCTGGAGTTATGATTTTGTAAGGCTTTTCCCACCCCATTTTCCCACCAAATGCATTGTTTGTTAGCAACTTGAAAGGCATTCTATTGTGGAAAATAGTGTATGCTCAGTTTAAATAAGTCATCAGAGGTAGAGATAGGACTCAGCACTTAAGCGAATGTACTGCTGCTCTTCCAGAGGACCCTAGTTCAATTCCCAAAATCCCTATCAGGTGGCTCATGAGCACCAGTAACTCTGGCTTCTGCTGTTCTTTGAAAACCACTATTTAAAAATTAAAATGTGGCTCTAGAGCAGAAGGTTCTCAATCTTCCTAATACTGCAGTCCTTTAATACTCATGTTGTGGTGACATCCCAACCATAAAATTATTTTGTTGCTACTTCATAACTGTAATTCTGCTACTGTTATGAATTATAAATTAAATATCTGATAAGCAGGATATCTGGTATGTGATCCCCCAAAGAGGTTGCAACCCACAGGTTGAGAATCACTGCTCTAAAGAGATGGCTCAGTGGTTACAAGAACATACTGGTCTTGCAAAAGACAGTAGTTCAGTTTCTAGCAGCCATATTCGGCAGTTTACAACTACCTAAAACTCCAGGTCAAGAGGAATCCATACCAGACACCTCTAGCCTCTAAGGGCAACTGCAGTCATGTGTACATATACCAATACACATACATACTTAAAAGTAAAACTTAAAAATAAATAATTTGGGGGGGAGGTGGAAGGTGAGAGAAGAATATGGAGGGGGAACAGGGGATGGTATGTAAAATGAAAAAAAAATTTTAAAAACAGTCCTTTAGTATCACTATAAATAAATTAAGTAATTAAAAAGAAAATTAAAATGCACACTACAAGACTATGATAGCTCAAGTAGAGAGCTTGTCTACAAAGTACAAAGCCCTAGGTTCCACACCCAGCACTGCCCATCCTTCCCAAAGCATAACCCACAAGTTGGACATGGTGGCACACATTTTAATCTTGCAGAGGAAGCCAGATCTCTAGTAGTTCAAGGCTAACTGGTCTACATAAAGAGTGCATAGTGAGATCTTGTTTCAAAACAAGATAAAAATGCAAGTCACAAACTAAAAAAAATATTTACAATACTGATGTATATCTAGATTATGTAATTCAGGAAAAGAAACAAACCACCTAACTTTAAAAAAAAAAAGGAGTAGGGGCAAAAATTTTCACATACTTCATGAGGAGATATAACTGACCAAAAAAAGCACACAAAAAGATGCTCAACCTTAATTATCAGAAATAAAATCTAATTTAACCTCCAACGAAATATGAAGTTGTCAGTCATTGCTGGTGAGAATGAGGAATGAAAAAGATATGACCACTCTGCAGAACAGTCTGACTGGGTGTGGACATGCACACCTGTAATCCCAGCCACTAGAATGAGTTCTAAGTCATCCCAAGCTACAGAGTAAGGTTGAAGCCAACCTGGTCTACACAGCAAGACTGTATCTCAAAATAACAACAAAAAACATACCTATTGAGCCAGCCAGCCACCACACATGCCTTTAATTATAATGCTTGGGAATCACAGTAAGGAGGATTATAAATTCAAGGTGAGTTCCAGGACAGCCTAGATCACAAAGCAAGTTAAGACTCTGTGCCCAAAACAAAAATCAAAAAATTCATTGGGTTCCACATTTAAAACAAGATGGTTTTTTATCTAAGAAAATTATACCTCAAGAAAGCTAAAATTTCTTAAAGCTTCAAATTTCTTATATGACTCCCAGTGAACACACACACAAAAATTAAAAGTATTCAAATATCTACTTACCATATACAAACATGGTAGAATTAATTACAAGGAAAAATATTATTCCAGAACAAACCACGGTAATGGCACACACTTACTTATAAACCCAGCACTCAGGAGGCTGAGGCAGGACTGCTGCAAGTTTGAGGCCAACATCTATAGACTAGATCAAAAACAACAACAACAAACTTGTTTTTTTTTAAAGCCAGGCCTGGTGGTGCATGCACACCTTTAATTACTCACAAGCTGGAGGCCAACCTGTCTCCATAGCGAGCTCTGAACCATCCAGAGCTAGACAGCGAAACCTTGTCTCAAAAAAAATTAATAAACTATACAAAACAAACCAGCAAACATCAGAATCCAGACACAGCCCATATGTAACTGGACAGAGGACAGGATAGTTAACACTTACGTTGTTAGCAAGAAGGCCCCATCACCACATCTCTCCAGAGCCTTTCGAGCAGGAGGTTTCGCTGCGAATTCTACAAAGCCTTTTCCTGTAGCTCTTCCACGATCATCCACAACCACAACAGCTTTCTCTACTGGACCAAACTGGGAAAATGCTTGCTCTAGAAGCTCATTGGAAACAACTGGAGAAAGGTTCTTAACCGTGAGAGCTGCTCCATGTGTAGCAAAGCGAATTCGGAGAGGTCTGCTCTTCAGTATGGTGCCATCCAGCTCTGCTTTTGCAATCTCAGCCAGTGTTCTGGATTCCTTTTTAAGAAGAAAAGTCATTTTTTAAAGTTGTATAACAACAACAAAAAAAAAATTAGACTAGGCTTGGCTCTAAGGATACTGGGTAACACTGGGAAACAGATAAAAGGTCTCTTTTATCTTTAACTTTGGCATCACATGCCTTTTACTAGGTTATTCAAAACACCATTGTAAATATTTTAAGCTTAAAAAAAAAAACACACACACACACACAACTCAGCCAGGGTATGTGTGTGTGTCTAGTTGCACACCTTTGATCCCAGCATTTGGGAGGCAGAGGCAGGCCAATCGCTGAGTTCAAGGCCAGTCTGGCTTACAAAATGAGTTCCAGGACAACCAGGGATACACAGAGAAACCTGTCTACAAAAAAAAAAAAAAAGAAAGAAAGAAAGAAAGAAAAGTTATTGTTGAGAATAAGTATCAGTTTCTAGAACTACCATGAAAATAATAATTCTTTATATACACCTCAATATTTTTGAGATTGGTCAATTGATTCATTTCTTTATGGGCTTTGTTTTTTTGAGTCTCCCTACAGAGTCTAGGCTGGCTTCAAAGCTGCCCCTTCTACCACCATCCCTGCTTCTACTTGTGAGTGCTGAGATACAAGCATGTACTACCATGCCTGGTTGATACAACATCAAATTCCCACTGCCAGCCTAATCCACATCATCTGCAAACACTAACATTAGGTCTTGTCGGGGCTTTTTTGTTTTTGTTGTTTTTTTTTTTTTTTTTTTTTTTTTCCCAAGACAGGGTCTGTGTATCCCTGTTATCCTGGAACTAACTCGCTCTGTAGGGCAGGCTGGCCTCAAACCCAGAGATCCACCTGCCTCTACCTCCTGAATGCTGGGATTCCATTAGCCACCACCACCTGGCTACACACTTCTTAACAGAAAGGCAAGAACTGTTACAGTCCACAAATTACTTGTTACTTGATTCTCAATGAGATCCTACCTCTCAAAACAAATGAACACTGGGCCAGTAAGATGATGCAACAGGTAAAGGCATTTGTCACCAAGCAAAATGACTGATATTTGATCCCCAGGACCCACAAAAGGTAGAACAGATTCCCAAAGGTGTTCTTTGACCTCCATATGTGTGCTACTACTGTAATTAATAAATAAATAAATAAATAAATAAATAAATAAATAAATCTAGCAAAAAAATAAAAGAGAGGGCTGGAGAGATGGCTCAGAGGTTCAGAGCACTGGCTGCTCTTCCAGAGGTCCTGAGTTCAATTCCCATGATGGCTCACAACTATCTATAATGAGATCTGGTGCCCTCTCCTGGCATGCAGGCATATATGCAGGCAGAATACTGTATACATAATAACTAAGTCTTTAAAAAATAATAATAATAGCCGGGCGTTGGTGGCGCACGACTTTAATCCCAGCACTCGGGAGGCAGAGCCAGGCTGATCTCTGTGAGTTCAAGGCCAGCCTGGGGTACCAAGTGAGTTCCAGGAAAAGGCGCAAAGCTACACAGAGAAACCCTGTCTCGAAAAACCAAAATAATAATGATGATGATGATGATGATGATGATGATGATGATGCTGGGCAGTGGAGAATGCCTTTAATTCCAGCACTTAAGAGGCAGAGCCAGGCAAATCTCTGTGAGTTCAAGGCTAGCCTGGTCTACAAAGTGAGTTCCAGGACAGGCTCCAAAGCTACATGGAGAAACCCTGTCTCAAAAATCCCCTCCAAAAAAAAACTGAAAGAGAGAAACTTCCTCCTACTCAGAGATTTCACACGTTTGGTACAAGATAAGTATATATAATGAATAAATGGTAAATTTAAAAGAAATGTTCTTCACTGTGCTCTGGAAATTCTCCAAGAAGGACCACCAAGAGCTTCTAATGTAAGATTTAATATAAGAAACATATCTACACAAGGAACATACTAGGAGGACAGGATGGAAGGGAAACTGTGGCCGGGATGTAAAATAAAATAAACTTATTTTTAAAAAAAGAAAAAAGCCGGGCAGTGGTGGCGCACGCCTTTAATCCCAGCACTCGGGAGGCAGAGCCAGGCAGATCTCTGTGAGTTCAAGGCCAGCCTGGTCTCCAAAGCGAGTTCCAGGAAAGGTGCAAAGCTACACAGAGAAACCCTGTTTCGAAAAAACAAACAAACAAACAAACAAACAAAACCGCAAATGAAGCCAATCTATTCAGAGATACCAAAACATTTGTACCTTGTCTTAGAGGTACATGTCTGTAATCTCCACTACTCAAGAGGCTGAAGCAAGAGGATCACAAATTTTATATATATATAGATATATATAGATATATATAGATATATATATCTATATATATCTATATATATCTATATATATCTGGGCTAGAGATGGTTCAATGTTAAACATGTATACTGTTCTTGCATAGGACCTAAGATCAGTTCCCATCACCTACACCAGAAAGTTCACGACCGCCTCTAACTTCAGCTCAAAGGAATCCAACTCTCTCTTTTGGATGCCATGGACACCTGCATTCACATACCCCCACATACATATACAAATAAACATAACTAAAAATAATAAATCTGGCAGTGCAGTGGTGGCTCATAGCTTTAATCTCAACATTCAGAAGGCAGAGGCAGGTGGATCTCTGAGTCTAAGGGCAGCCTGGTCTACAGAGTGAGTTCCAGGACAGCCATGACTACACAGGGAAACTGTGTCTTGAAAAACAATCAATCAATCAATAATTGATAATAAGTAATCTAAACTTTTTTTAGACAGCTGAGATATAGCTCAGTGGGAAAACACTTGCTTAGCATATGAGAAGGCCTCATTTCAATCTCCCAGCACCAAACACACACACACACACACACACACACACACACACACACACACACACGTCTTGCTTTTATCTTAATTCAACAGTACTAATAGCAGAAAACAAAAATATGTTTTAAAAAAAAAAAGCAAGTACTTTGTTATTCAATGTGTAATATAATCTAGCAGCACTAAATTAAAATGCTACGAGGGAATTGGAGACAGAGGGAACATGAGGAAAATCTCACACACACACACACACACACACACACACACACCGTACCCCAAAGACAGGGTTTCTCCATGTAATCTTGGTGCCTGTCCCGGCTCTCGCTCTGGGACCAGGCTGGCCTTGAACTCACAAGAGATCTGCCTGGCTTGCCTCCCGAGTGCTGGGATTAAAGGTGTGTGCCAACACCGTCTGGCCACAAGGAAAATTCTTGAAGACAATAATCATGTTCTCTACTTTTATATAAGGGTTTATATTAATCAGATATATTCATTCCACTTGTGAAAACTCACCAACTAATACACTTAAAACGTGTGTTTTTAGAGGCTAGGGATTAAGCTCAGTAGCAGAGTACTTACCTATACATGCAGAAGGCCCTCAGTTCAATCATCAAACACCAAAAACCAAATAAACAAAAAAGCCTTTCACTGTGTGTGCATACACATACATACAAGTATCCTACACAGAACTCTAGTTAATGGCAAGCAAGCTGGAATATTAAAGGTCATAAACTGGTGAAGAGATAATAGATATTAAAACTTTGGCAAACTTCATTTTAAAATCTACATGGTGAGTATGAGAACATTTGCAACTCTATCAAAATTTCTTTGTACTAAAAAGCTTGGGAGCAAAGGGAAATGTTAGGCAGTAAGAACATTAATGTGGGTTGGTAAGAACTCTAAAACTAAAGAATGTTTCCAGAGGGCAGCTCCTGTTTGGATTCACTGACCTATCCATGAAGTCACAAATTCTGTCATTTCATTTGGAGGAGGCCACCCGTGTCTCAATTTTACATCAAGTACATTTTTTTTTGTTTGTTTGTTTTTTTTTTTTGATATAGGGTCTCTCTACATAGCCCTAGCTGTCCTGGAACACAGTATGTAGACCATCCTGGCCTCAAACTCACAGAGATCCATCTGTCTCTGCCTCACGAGTGTTAATAATAACGCACCACCAAGAGCACACCTGGCCAAATCAAGTACATTTTTGCTTTTGGCAACTACATTTTTCACGTTTGGAACCAAATGTTTATGCAGAAAGGACATTTTAGTATCTTTTTTTTTTTTTTAAGATTTATTTATTTATTATGTATACAGTGTTCTGTCTGCATATGTCCCTGCAGGCCAGAAGAGGGCACCAGATCTCATTGTGGATGGTTGTGAGCCACCATGTGGTTGCTGGGAATTGAACTCAGAACCTCTGGAAGAGCAGTCAGTGCTCTTAACCGCTGAGCCATCTCTCCAGCCCCTTTAGTATCTTTTTTAAGTCCTGCTTACTGGAGCTGGGTGAAATGGCTCAGCAGGTAAAGGCTCATGCTTCCAAGCCAGACAACCTGAGTGTAATCCCCAGAACTCAGAAAGTAGAAGGAGAAAACCAACTCCCATAACCTGTATAGTTTTTTGTGTGTGTGTGTGCATGATTGTGCACACAATTTGTTTTTTAAATAAAGTAGAGGTAAAGGGCTGGAGAGATGGCTCAGTGGATAAAAGCACTGACATTCTTTCAGAGGACCTGGAATCAATTCCCAACACCGCTGAGGCAGCTCACAACTATCTAGGACTCCAGTCCCAGGGGAGTCTGACTCCCTCTTCTGGCCTCCATGGGCACTGCACACACATGATGCACAGACATACTCATACATTCAGGCACACCTTAAGACGTATAAACAAAACTGAAACCTAGGGTAAGGAGATGTTTGCTCATAGTTCCCCAGAAAATGTCATACAAGAGGACCCTCAGGAAATCAAGATCATCCTGCACTACAGGGTGAACTGGAAGCCAAGTTGATCTATACTGGTCCCTATCTCAAACAGAAATATAAAAGAAATTTGTGTATCAAAGATTACCAAATTAGCCAAGCGGCCAGTGGTGGTGTATGCCTTTAATCCCAGCCCTTGGAAGGCAGAAGTAGGCGGATCTCTGAGAGTTTAAGGCCAGCCTAGTCTACAGAAAGAGCTCCAAGACAGCAAGGATGGTTACACAGAGAAATGCTGTCTCAAAAAAATACAACCAAATTAAGGCTGGACATGACATCTTTAATCTCAATACTCTTGGGAGGGGAAGGAAGGCAGAGTTCTGTGTTTCAGGCTACACAGGGTTATATAGTGAGGCCCTGCCTCCAAAAATAAATATTACCAAATGCTATGAAAATTGATCAGCAGGTAAAGATACTTGCTTTCAAGCCTGACAACCTAAACTGTGTCCCTGGGACCCACATGGTGGAAGGAGAGAAATGTCTCCTGCAGGTTGTCCTCTCATGCCACATGTATGCTGTTGGGCGCACGTACACATACACAAACAAGCAAAAGAAACAAAACACTTTTTTTTTTCCGGAGCTGAGGACACTTTCTATAAAGTATTTCTAGGAGCTGGAGAGATGGCTCAGCAGTTAGGAGCACTTGTTGCTATTGCAGAGGATCTGGATTTGGTTCCCAGAACCTACATGATGGCTTGTACCATCTATAACGCCAGCTACAGGGGATCCAATGTCTTCTTCTGTCCTCTATAGCCACCAGGCACACACATGGTGGACACATACATGCAGGCAAACACAAACACACATAACATAAAAATAAAGTTGAAAATGATTAATACATTTTTAAAAGTACTTCTAGAGAGGGACATTGGTGACAACTATAATCTCAACACTATGAAGGCTGGCTACACACAACCCTGTCTCTCCTAAAGAGGTGAGGTGGGAAATATCTAGAAATACAAACCAGGCACAATTCCTATTGCTGTTTTATAGTCATTCTACCATCGATACTCATTAAGTCACTGCATACCAATATTTATATTCACATCTAGTACACAATTTTACATATGTATTCCAACTGAAAAATATACTTGAGCAACATTTAAAATTTATAATTTTACCTAATATTCACAGAATTCAGATTATACTGTAAAACTACCTAAAAAGTCAAATTTCTATAAGCTAACTCCTAGTTTTCAATGAACAGGTCTTCCTATTCCTACACAAAAAATATTGGGTGTCAGGTTTAAAAGAGTACATATATTGGGCCGGGCGGTGGTGGTGCACGCCTTTAATCCCAGCACTCGGGAGGCAGAGCCAGGCGAATTTCTGTGAGTTCGAGGCCAGCCTGGGCTACCAAGTGAGTTCCAGGAAAGGCGCAAAGCTACACAGAGAAACCCTGTCTCGAAAAAACAAAAACAAAAACAAAAAGAGTACATATTTCTTTTTTTTTTTTTTTCTTTTTTGAGGCAGGGTCTGTCTATTTAGTCCTGACTGTCCTGGAACTTGCTATGTAGACTATGCTAGCCTGGAACCCACAGAGATCCTCCTATCTCTGCCTCCACAGAGCTAGGATTAAAGGTGTGTGCCACCAAGCCCAGTTTTCAGGAATATGTCCTAAAAGAACAAAGAGCAGCCTGTTCATTTCCTTTTTTTTAAGACTTATTTATTTATGTATTTTATGAGTGTTCTAATCTGTATGTACCTCTGCATGCCAGAAGAGGGCATCGAATCCCATTATCCACAGTTATGAGCCACCATGTGGTTGCTGGAAATTAAATTCAGGACCTCTGGAGAAGCAGTTAGTGCTCTTAAATGGAGAGCCATCTCTCTAGCACCCATTTCCTACTTTATAATTCCAGAAATTATTCTTAAATGATATGAAGCCAGATATGTTGGCTTACAGCTGTAAACCCAGTGCCCAGGAGACTAAGGCAGGAGGACTGCCAGAAGATCAAGGCTAACTTAGGCTACATAATGAGTTACTGGCCAACCTGGGCTACAGAGTGAAACTCTACCTCAAAAATATATATAAATAGCCTGTTGTGGTGGTGCACACTTTTAATCCTTGACTCTCGGGTGGTAGAGGTAGGTGGGCCTGTGAGATTGATGCCAAGTTAGTCTATAGGGTAAGTCTATGCCAGCCAGAAGAGAAGTTGTTTCTCTTCACCTAAATGTATTTAGGGCTAGAGAGACAGCTCAATGGTTAATGTCACTGGTTGCTCTTCCAGAAGACCCTGGTTTAATTCCCAGCACCCACATGGCAGCTCACAACTGTCTGTAACTCCAGTCCCAGGGGATCCAATGCCTGCTTCAGGCATACATGCAGGCAAAACCCCATAAATAAAAAAATAATTAGCCGGGCAGTGGTGGCGCATGCCTTTAATCCCAGCACTCGGGAGGCAGAGCCAGGCGGATCTCTGTGAGTTCGAGGCCAGCATGGGCTACCAAGTGAGTTCCAGGAAAGGCGCAAAGCTACACAGAGAAACCCTGTCTTGAAAAACTAAATAAATAAATAAATAGATAGATAGATAGAAAAAATAATTAAATAAAATGATTTTAAGTAAATGTGTTTATATTTGCAGTATGTACTAAATATTTAACATTCTTTTTGTTTGTGTTTTGTTGTTGTTGTTTTGGTTTGGTTTGGTTTGTTTTTTTTTTTGAGACAGGCTTTCTCTGTGTAGCTTTGGAGCCTGTCCTGGAACTCATTCTATAGACCAGGCTAGCCATGAACTCACAGAGATCCGCCTGCCTCTGCCTCCTTAACATTAATTCTAAGAAAATTTTTGTGCCTCATTAGCATCTTGCATTTACCCTTCTCTTGAAGCCACTTACATATTCAAGTATCTGTCCTAAAAATGTAACAAATTATAATCAATTTTCTCTATATACTAAATCCACATCAAGAATAAAATTTTGAAGGTTGGGGCTGGAGAGATGGCTCAGCATTTAAGAGAACTGAGTGCTCTTCCAGAGGACCTGGGTTCAGTTCCCAGCACCCACCAGTTCCAGGGTATCCAACACCCATGGCAAAACACCAACGCACGCTAGTCTGAGATATATAACTGAGGCTGTTTCAAAAACAGATAACAACTTATACAAATTGCAATTACTATATCAGATATAAGCTGGGCAGTGGTGGTGCACACCTTTAATCCCAGCACTCGGGAGGCCTCGAGACAGGCAGATGTCTAAGTTCAAGGCCAGCAGGGTCTACAGAGTGACTTCCAGGACAGCCAGGGCTATAGAGAAACTGCCTCAAAAAAAAAAAAAAAATCAGATACAAAGATCTAACCATAAAAATAACAAAAAACACTTCTATGTTAAATATCAGTGTGGTAGTTTGAACAGGAGTGGGCTTCTGAAGCCTCAAAAGCCATTCATTCCCAGTTAGCTCTCTCTACCTTCTGCTTCTGGATCAAGGTGCAAGCTCTCAGCTACTGCTCCAGCACCACGCATGCCTGCCTGTTTGCTGCCATGCTCCTCACCATGATGGTCACAGACTCTAACCCTCTGGAACTGTGCTAACCTCTAGAACACATGATACAAATGCTATGGCATGCATGTATGCCCGCCCTCCCCATTACACACACAGTAATAATAAAAACCGCTTCAACAGATAACTAGGCATCATTTTTGCCTCACATATTGGAATTTAACTGTCCTTAAAGAAGGTGTCGGATAATATTCTAAAGCTAGGTTCAATCAAACACGGCGTAGCACCCCCATCCTTGCCCCCAGCTACTGCCACGAGTTTGCAGACCTGGGTGACTTAGGTGAGACAGCAGGCAGTGCAGAGAGAGGGAGAGGGCGCCTACTTGTTAAGATGCTGGGGATGGAACCTTGGGCCTTGAGCATCCTAGGCCGGAGTTCTGCCACAGAGCTACATCCCCTGTCCTTCAACGCACATCCCCTTGAAAGCGAAAGGATGATCTGGACCATTCTTTTAAGGAACAAGTCCGCTGCTGCTTACATTTCTCATCAAGTTCATCCCCAATTCACCTCGTGACAACACTATTTCCGTCTGGCAAGACCGTCAACCAGGACGCCGCCCGCCCTCCTGACCCCGCCCCCCTGCGGTACCCGGGCTCCCACAGCTACAAACCTGAGGCTAGCCGGGGACCGAAACGCTGTGGCGCCCTCACGCCAAGCCGCGGCCCCCGCAGCTTGCCCTTTTTTTTGTTTGTTTGTTTGGTTTCCTCGCGCCCTGCCGCAGACTCACCAGGCGAATGAAGCCGAAGCCGCGGTCGCGGTTGATGAAGACCTCGCTGGGCTCGCCGTAGCGCTCGAAGAGCCTCTTGAAGTCCTCCTCCGTAATGTCGGTGGGCAGGTTACCCACGAAGAGGCGGCAGCGCTGCGTGTACGTCTTCTCGCCCGGCTTGAGGAAACTCTTGATGTCGATGGTGAAGCCCATCTCCTCGTCCGGGTGCTCCTCCGAAGGCGCGGGTGGCGGCGCCTGCTCCCCGGCCAGCGTCAGCGCCATGGCCGCCGCGGCCACCGGCTCGCCCTCGCCGGCCGCCGACTCCAGGGCGCGAAGGCGAGCCGGGTTCTTCTCAATGCGTACTTGCTTCAGGTTTCCCCTTAACATCATCTTAGCCAGTTCGCCTCCGGTGCGGGTGCGGCCTAAGCGTCAGTGTACACACGTCCCCACATGTATCTATGGAAACGAAGCCAGGAAAGCCAGGTAAACGCGGGAGCCCTGCCTCCCCGCAATCACGCCCGCGGTGGCCGAACGCTCAAAATGGCGCTGCTTCCAACTGCAGTTGGAAGAGGAGACGCGGGCGAAGAGTCCCGCCCCTCCGCAACGCGCCTGCGCAAATCCGGCACTCGTGGACCGTTTGCAAGCCCGGCGCGTGCGCACATGGGGGCGAGCCGAGCGCCACGGTCCGCTCCCGGGGACCTTGCATCCTAAGAGAGTGGAGACTGTTGGGGGGAGGGGGAATTGTTGCTTTTTGCTTTTTGCAACTAGATGTATTTACATATCCTAGGCTGGCCTTGAACTTTCGGTCCTCCGGCCTCTGACCCGGGACACCCAGGTCAGACACAGAATGTAAGGAACAAATTATACCTGTGCAGTACTGTGTGAAAAATACAATAATTTAGGGAATGTATTTACCCTTTTAAACATTATGGTAAGTATCACTGAGTGGGAAAATGGAAACTTGCATGTTTTCAGCACTGGGTAGACTAGGGAAGAAGGATATGGAGTTCAAGGTCAACTTGGGCTACACAGCAAAGTGGTATTAAAAAGAATTTTTTTTTTTTTAAATCGCCTTCTTATATTTTTCTCTGTATAGCCCTGGCTGTCTTTCCCTCTTTAGACCAGGCTGGCCTCGAACTCAGAGATCCACCTGCCTGTGCTGGGATTAAAGGCATGGACCACCATGCGTGACAAAATTTATATATTTTATAAACAACATTTAATAAAACAGTATTTCCAGCTGGGTAGTGGTGGTACAGTCCTTTAATCCCAGCACTTGGGAGGCAGAGGCAGGCAGATCTCTGTTAGTTCGAGGCCAGCCTGGTCTACAAAGCAAGGTCCAGGACAGGCTCCAAAGCTACAGAGAAACCCTGTCTCAAAAAAAAAAAATATGTATATATATATATATATATGGCAGATGCATCTCTGAGTTCAAAGCTAGCCTGGTCTATGGAGCAAGTTCTAGGACCGCCAAGGTTACACAGAGAAACCCTGTATCAAAAAACAGAACAAAAACAAAATTAGTATAATCAGACCATGAATTTCTGTAGACCACAGACTTAAGTATCACAAACTCATTCTGTAAGGATTCAAGGAGCAAAACTTGAAGATTTGTGAGCAGTTCCGAATCTCTCAACTCAACATATAGTTTCTGGCACATACAAGGTGAATCCTCGAAGACAGTGAAAAGCAACTAAACTCACATGCTACTCTACAAGGAGTTCAGCAGTTTCTCATTAAAGTCAGTATTTTTTTACAATAGGAAACTCAAGAGCTGGAGAGGTAGCTCAGTGATTAAGAGCACCAGCTGTTCTTTCGGGGAGAACCTGGCTTCCAACCCCCACATGGCTGCTCACAATCCAGTTACATGGATCTGACACCAGGTCCTGAGCACCAGGCGTACACATGGTACACATGGTACACATACATACAGGAAAAACATTCATACTAACATAAAAGTTTTTCTTTTAATTAGTAAAAATATGAAGCCTATTCTTGTATTATTATTTATTAATTAAATACATTTATTCCTTTGGACCACAGTTTCCCCTCCTTCCTATCCTCCCAGTCCCTCCTCTCACCTTTCCCCCAAAACCTATTCTTAAATATTTATCCAAGGGGCTGGAGAGATGGCTCAGCAGTTAAGAGCACTGACTGTTCTTCCAGAGGACCTGGGTTCAGTTCCCAGCACCCACATGGCAGTTACAACTGTCTGTAACTCCAAGATCTGACGCCCTCACACAGACATATATGCAAGCAAGACACCAATGCACATTAAATAAATAAAAAATAAAATTTAAAAAAATAAAAAAGGATCATTAAAAAATATTTATCCAAGTAAAATAAAAATCATGTTCATACAAAATCTTTTATGCAAATTTTCTTAGGAGCTTTACTTGTTTGTGGCAGGTTCTGTGTACCTAAGAGTGACCTTGAAATCCTGACCTTATGTCTTCAGCTTTCACGTGCTGAGGTCATGAATGTGCATCACCATAGCAAGCTGCAGAGGGTGAGGAGGTGCTCGGACTTCATTTGAAGTCAACAAAAACTGGAAACAAAGCCTTGCACTGGTGAGGGGATAAAGTATTGTATTTGGTGGTGTGGTTTTTGTTCTCATTTTGTTGTTTTGTTTTGAGACAGTCTCACTAAGTAGCCCTGGCTGTTCTGGAACTTGCTATGTAGACCAACCTGGCCTGGAACTCAGTGAGATACCTGCCTTTGCTACCCAACTGCTGGTAACAGAAACAGAGACACTTTATTGAGAAATAAAGTCACCAGATGGTGGTGGCGCATGCCTTTAGTCCCAGCACTTAGGAGTCAGAGACAGGTGGATCTCTGTGAGTTCAGGGCCAGCCTGGTTTACAGAGCTAGTTCCAGGACAGCCATGGTTACACAGAGAAACTCTGTCTCAAAACATCAAAAGAAAAGGAAAAAGAAAAGGGCATTCCCAAAGATGGGAGTGAGCTTGAGAACAGGAAAGGCACATGCTCAGAAGCCTAAATAGCATAAACTGTGGTGAAATACTACTCAGAAATAAACTGCTAGGACAATTAGCACAGTGACTCAAGAAGCTTCATACTAGATGGGTGTAGTGGCACACACCTTTGATCCCAGCACTAGGAGACAGAGGCAGGTGAATCACTGTCAGTTCCTGGCCAGCAAGGACTAAAACAGACTGTTAATCCCACCAATCAGGAATAAGACCACTACCACAGTTTAAAACCAAATACTAGCCAGGTGGATGGGCAATGGCCAGGTCCATACCCAAGTTCCTGGGAAATAGGCCCTGAATCAAGTATGGCAAGGTCTTAAGAAAGAAAACCCATTATTCATTGCATTTTCCATTAGGTCCAATCAGGGGCAAACATACATCCTGACATATTTCCTGCTCCTAAACTCCCGCCCACATGTGATCAAGCACATCCTGTGCAGATGGGTCAAACAAACTTGTTTAGGGGAGTGAAAACAGGTGGCTTGTTATCTCTCATAAACAATAGCCTCCAGCATTTCAGGAACTATCTGTCCTTGAGCAAGGAGCTTGCAGATCAGAGGCATTGTTGTTTCATGGTTTTCTAAGGCATAGTAATTAAAACTTGAAATGTAACTTTGGCTCTCACGTGATGAAACTGTCTAGTGGTAGTGACTATACAACTATCAAAACAATGCTTGTCAAAACTGACAGAATTGTATACTGGAATTTTAAATTACGAGTCAATTCAGGCTTGGTGGCTCACAGATGTCAACAATGTTAGGATTCTGCCACTCCAGCTATATGACCAAGCACGTGCAGTTCAGTAGCTAAGTAAGGAGTCTTACTTCTTACATCATCAGTGTGCTGCGTGATTGTGCAAACGCGTGCAGTGGTCGCGCAAATGCGCATACATGGCGTAGCTCCGTAAGCCCACCTGTGCAGGGGAATCCTTAAAAAGCTGGACACAGACTCCTCCCCTCTCTTCTGCTCTCTCCTCCTCCCCCTCCTCTCTCCTGGGTTTTGTCGTGCCTCTGACCTTTCCTCACATGGAAACCAGTGCCACTTATTTTTTAAAACCAACAATCAAAGCACTAGGAAGGCTGAGGTAAGAGGACTGTTGAGACCAGCCTGGGCTGCATAGTGAGTTATAGGTCAGCTTAGGCTGCAAATTAGACCCTATCTCAAAAACAAATGAGCTGGAGATGGAGACATGGTGCAGTGGTTTAGAGCACAGGTTGCTCTTCCAGAGGACCCAGGTTCAATTCCCAGCACCAACATGGCAGCTCACAACTGTCTGTAACACCAGTTCCAGGGAATCTGACATTTTCACACACTCACATATATGCAGATGAAACATCAATGCACATAAAATAAAAATTTAAAAAAAAAATGGGGCTGGAGAGATGGCTCATCATTAAGAGCACTGACTGTTCTTCCATGGTTCAATTCCCTGCACCCAAATGGTGGGGGGGAGGGGCCAAAACAGCTTGACCACACAGCTGCCATGACAGGCTTAGAGGCCCAGACACAGCTGGCAGGCAATACCTGGACCTAGGAAAAGCCATATGCTGACCCCACCCAGGGGGCCTGCAGCTAAGGGGAAATACCTGACATTTCAAACATTCCCTATACCCCTAGACAAATGTCAGCCAATCAGGGTCCTGAACCCTGGAAATCCCCTCACCCCAACCTCTGTTATGATAAAAAACCCCACCCTGTCTGGGCTCTGGGCTCTCTGCTCTCACTGCTGCATCGAACAGAGAGCCCAAGCTCCGAGCTTGAAAATAAAGGCTCTCTGCTTTTACTTATGGGATTTGGTCTCTGTGGTAGTCTTTTGGGGGTCCCTGAGATCTGGGCATAACAATGACAGCTCACAGCTGTCTGTAACTCCAAGATTTGATACTCTCACACAGACATATATGCAGGCGAGACCCCAGCACATAAAATAAAAATAAATTAAAAAAGAAAAGAAGGGGCTGGAGAGATGGCTCAGAGGTTAAGAGCACTGACTGCTCTTCCAGAGGTCCTGAGTTCAATTCCCAGCAACCACATGGTGGCTCACAACCATCTGTAATGAGATCTGGTGCCTCTTCTGGCCTGCAGTCACATATGCTATATACATAATAAATAAATCTTTTAAAAAAAAAGAAAAGAAAAGAAAAAAATTAACCAAAAAGATATATGCTATCCAAAAAATAAAATGGCATCAAGACTAATTAATCACTTATTTATTTCCCTTAGCCACTATCCAAATTTGAACCTCCCAGAGTCTAACCTCAAGAGTTCTCTACATGCCTCAATCCGATCCAGTTTCCTCCACCCCTTCCAGTTGCTCCAAAACCTTCAGAGAACTGAGTCTTTAGAAACTGTCAACAAAATCCTCCAGCCTTAATTCTTCCTGTCTGTCTGCCTTCCTGCTTTAAATACAGCTCATTTCCTCTGAGGACTGCTGTTCCTATGACTCTCTCTATCAACTGCCTGGTGGGATTATAGATTACACATCTGTAATCAGCATTTGAGAGGCTGACTGAGTCAGGAGGGTGAAACACGTGCAGCCAACATAGAGGACAAACAAAGTCCCCACTCAGGCTGGGCTCTAGAATAAATTAGCCAGGCAGTGGTGGCACAGCCTTTAATCCCAGTACTGGGAAGACAGAGGCAGGTAATCTGTGAGTTCAAGACCAGCCTTCATCTCTCAACTCTAAGACCATTTGTTTCCTTCTTCCTTTGACAAAAATCCTAACTCATAAAAGCTCATTCCAAGACTGGTAGTAGTGGCAAACGCCTTTAATGTTAGCATTTACCATTGCCTGGCCGGCCCCTTGGGGACCTAGCCAGTAAGCAGGCAGTACTTTGGTCCGCTCAGGGTCCTGACTGGTCATCCTATGTAGCCCATTTGTTCACGTGCTAAGCCCGCTTTAAGCGGTGGGCTCTGCCCACCTTTCCCTCTCTCCCCCCAGGAGGCCGCATCTGCACCCTCCTCTCTTCCCGCTTTCTGTCTCTTCTCGCCCTCTCTCCTCCTCCCTCATTCCTTCCTCTCCTCAGCCTCCAGAAGCACACTCTGCGTTCCTTCTTCCCTTCCCTAAATAAAGTCCTCTATGTGAGCGCTGTCTGCATGGTGGGAGTGACTTTCAGACCTGCCCCTCGGGCGGTCGCCTGCCGTTTCTAAATACAATATTTAATCCCAGCACTTGGAAGGCAGAGGCAGGTGGATCTCTGAGCTCAAGGCCAGCCTGGTCTACAGAGCGAGTTCCAGGACAGCCCCGGCTACACAGAGAACCTCTGTCTTGAAATAAAACCAAACGAGGACATATTATCACATTAGCACAAGAATTGGCCTACTTCCACGTGGAACTACCCACTCTTCTCTTCTATCCCACTGGATAAACTGCCAAAGCTTTTCTCTAAGGCTCCTCGTATCATCCTCTTGTCTTTTTGTTTCAACAGTTAATCTGTCTGATCTTTTGAAATGATCAATTTCTTGATCTGTTCTGGTGTATTGTGCACGTAGATGGCAAATAAACATGTCAAGCTTAATGTGTCTAGGGCTGGGCATGACAGTGAGTGCCTGTAACCCCAGAATTTGGGAATGGGGGGTAGAAGAATCAATTCAAAGTCATCTTCTGCTTCCTGGCAAGTTCAAGGACCAAGACCCTGTCTCAAATAAACACCCTAAACCCCCACAAAACATCATGTTCAGACCAAGGCTCTTAGCTCTCCCCACAGTAAGCTCACCCAGTCCTTTCTATTTGAGGAAGGCCCTGTCTTTCATCCACATCATGAAACCAACACTCAACTGAAGCCTTTCTTACCACATCCTCAGTATCCAACCAGCAAATATTTTTGGTTCTGTTTTGAAAAGATATCCAAGGTTAGAGAGATGGCTCGTGATTAAGAACACTTACTGCTCTTGCAGAGGACCCAGTTTGGATTTCAGCCCCAACAAGGTGGCTGACAAGCACCCAAACCTCCAGTTCCAGGGAATCAGAAGCTCTCTTCTGCCTCCTTGGGCAACTGCACACATATTGTGCATATAAACATTTGCAGGTACACACAAATACACATAATGTTATTTAATAAGATAGCCCATACACAAATGTTCTATGCTAACTCATCATCTGCTAAATGCTAATTATTATCTAATAATGACCATGGTTGTCTTAGTCAGGGTTTCTGTTGCTGTAAGGAGACACCATGATCATGTCAACTCTTAAAAAGAAAAACTTTTAATGGAGTGGCTTACAGTTTCAGAGGTTTAGTCCATTATCACAGTGGGCAACATGGCATTGTGCAGTCAGACATGGTGCTGGAGAAGGAGCTGAGAGTTCCACATCTTTTTTTTTTTTTTTTTAGATTTATTTATTTATTATGTAGACCACATTCTGCCTCCATGTATCCTTGCATGCCAGAAGAGGGCACCAGATCTCATTATAGATGGCTGTGAGCCACCATGTGGGTGCTGGGAATTGAACTCAGGACCTCTGGAAGAGCAGTCAATGCTCTTAACCTCTGAGCCATCTCTCCAGCCCCTTTTTTGTTTGTTTGTTTGTTTGTTTGTTTGTTTGTTTGTTTTTCAAGACACGGTTTCTCTAGTGTAGTTTTGCACCTTTCCTGGAACTCACTCTATCCCAGGTTAGCCTCGAACTCACAGAGATCCACCTGGCTCTGCCTCCCGAGTGCTGGGATTACAGGCGTGCGCCACCACTGCCTGGCTGAGTTCCACATCTTGATCCACAAGCAACAGGAAGTGAACTGAATGTCACACTGAACAAAGCTTGAGCAAAGGAGACCTGAAAGCCCACCCCCACAATGACACATTTCCTCCTACAAGGCTACACCTACCCCAACAAAGCCACACCTCCTAATAATGCCACTATTTGTGAGCTTACGAGTGTCAATTACATTCAAACGACCATATATCTAGTTCTACTTTTGCCTTATGAGGCAACACATTTGTTCAAAATTACTAACTCCATTACATCAGAATGTGACTTTATTTGGAAAGAGGGTCTCTAAAGAGACAATTATGATTAAATAAAATCAAAAGGATGGAAGCAAAATTAACACAGCTAATGTCAATATTCAATATGAGGAGAAAAGATTATGGCACACCTAAAAGCCATGGAAAAGTCAGAGAAAACAGCCAATAAAGGTCTCAGAGTGAAACAACTCTGCTCACACCCTCTTCCTGCACTCTAAGCTTCCAGCACTGAGGAGATGTATTTCTATTGTTTAAACCACTAAGTGTTGTACCTTTGAAAATTGTTTGTTTTTATGTGTGTGAGTGTTTAGGCTGCATATGTGTCTATGCACCACTTGTGTGCCTGGTTCCCAGGAGGACAGGAGAGGATATCAGATCTGTGGGAGTCTGTGGGAGTCCAGCTCCAACCTGCTCCCACCTATCGAAGGGTTCTTGGGTGGAGGAGAGAAGAACGAAGAAATATTAGGTAGAAAGATAGACCTAGACGATGAGGAGAAAGACAGAGACATGGGATAGCTTCAGGGGGGCAGTGGATCAATACCCAGTCACCCAGAAATTTATTCAAAAGGGCTTCTTATAATATGCCAAAGGGAGAGGCGAAAGACCTCCCCCTTGCATGATCAAAGCACACCATACAGTCAAGTGTAGACCCTTCCAAACAACTGATAAACACACCTGTGGCCAAATTATCTCCTTATGCAGCCCCGCTGGATAAAGCAAGCTCAGATTCTCTGACCTTGAGTAAGACCTTAATAGCCTCTGAGGGGTCCCACACAGATCCCCTGGAACTGGAGTTACAGACAGTTGTGAGCAGCCAGTGCTCTTAACCACTGAGACGTCTCTCTAGCCCAAATCCCTGGTACCTTTAAAACAACAACAAATTGTATTGATTTAGAAGCATTCAGAACATCAACAAAACAGCTGCATTTTTTTTACACTTACAGAGTGGTATTCAGTTAACAGGCAATAATAATTTTTATATAAACTGAATCATAGACAACTGAACAAGGGAAAACTAAACCCTACGGTCTCCATATGTAAAGAACCTGCTATAATCTCTATGCCAGTTTACAACCCTCAGACTGTACCAAGCTACGCTAGTGGTACAGTTAGTTAATAGGACAGAGCTATTTAAAGACTTGTCCAGTGGTGTGTTAACAATACAAAAAAGACAATGTATAATTTAAAAACCAATCTCACACAGTCTTACATTTCAATGTGTTTTTTTTTTTTCTTTAAAGAGGTGAGTTGTGGGGCTGGAGAGACGGCTTGGTGGTTAAGAACGCTGACTGCTCTTCTAAAGGACCCAGGTTCAATTCCTAGGCTCTACATTTACAACTGTAACTCCAGTTTCAGGGGATTCAACACCCTCACATAGACATACATGCAGACAAATCACCAATGCATATAAAAATAAAAATAAATAATTTTAAAAAAGGGATGAGTTATGAAGGGGGGTTCTTAAATGCTTTACAGACAAGAAAAAAAAACCTGCTAGAACCAACTTATGTATTTATTTTTATTTTATTTTACTTTTATTGTTGTTGTTATTGTTTGAGACAGGGTTTCTCTTGTGTAACAGCTCTGGCTATCCTGGGACTCTATAGACCAGGCTGGCCTTGAACTCACAGAGATCTGCCTACCTCTGTTTCCTGAGTGCTGGGATTAAAAGCGTGCACCACCACTGCCCAGCCTTGCTAGAACCAACTTATTCATCATCATTTTTCTTTTTCTTTCTTTTTTTTTTATCCTGGAACTCACTCTGTATACCAGACTGGCCTTGAACTCACAGAGATCAGCCTGCCTCTGCCTCCTGAGTGCTGGAATTAAAGGCATGTGCCACCATCACCCAACTATCATCTCCTTCTTCATCTTCTTCCTCATCCTCTTTGTCCTCCTCTTCATTTTCTTGCTCTTGGCAGCTCTGACAACCCCCTTTTTTTCTCTGCATCAGGTTTCCCTTTAGCTCTATAGGCAGCTACATTCTTTTCATATTTTCCCTTTAGCCTACCAGCCTTCTTATCCTTAGGCGGCTTGTTATCTGCAGCAGTGTTGTTAGGCTGTTAGGTTAGCACCTATATTGTTAGGTGACAAAACTCTTCCTGAGGAATACAACATACATGTCTACTCACCCCAGATAGGGATCCCAGGAGAGGCCAAAGTACAGATACCACCAAAGTCCAACTTTGTGAACCAGAGTATTACTGGGGTTATTTACAGGAATATGAGTGAGGAATACTTATCGGAGCAGAAATGACTCAAAGACATTTGTATTATCAAGGCCCACCTGAGCTTGGGGGACAGCTCATGAGAGCTGAGAACCTAGAGCACACTGTACAGCCTGCAGGCAGCTCAGTAGGTTGGAGAGTGTCCTTATCCAGTGCCTCAGATCCTCTAAACCTCTTCCAGGAAGCTCGGCTGGTTTCTACTCCTTCAGTCTTCCAAATACCCAGAAGCTGCTTCCCAAATTACCACACAGAAGCTTATATTAATTATAACTGCCTGGCCATGAGCTCAGGCTTATTACTGACTAGCTCTTACATTTAAATTGATCCATAATTCTTATCTATGTTTAGCCACGTGACTTGGTACCTTTTCTCAGGTTGGGATTCTCATCTTGCTTCCTCCGCGTCTGGCTGGTGACTCCTGACTCCAACCTTCCTCTTCCCAGAATTCTCCTAGTCTAGTTGCCCCACTTATACTTTCTGCCTGGCTACTGGCCAATCAGCATTATATCTAACCAATTTGAGTGACAAATCTTTATAGTGTACAAGAGCATTATCCCACAGGATTTCCCCTTTTTTGTTTAATTAAAAAGGAAAGTTTTAACCTTAATATAGTAAAACAAAAAGTTATTAAGTAAGAATTACAGTAACAATATCCAATCCATTTACGTTTGACAAAATTAGAGAAAATACTTGATTATCTATCTTATGAGTCTAAAGTTCTGTGGGACCATGGGGCCAGGTGGAACCAGAGAAAACTTTCGACTACACTTGGCTGCCCAACGTGGAGCAAAAGTTTTCACTTAAAACCTGAGGGAACTTAATAAGAGATTCTAAAATGGAGCCAAAATCAGCTTCCTACTTCATGTCTTTTTTTTTTAAGACTTATTTATTTATTTACTATGTATACAATGTTCTGCCTGCATGTACACCTGCAGGCCAGAAGAGGGCACCAGATCTCATTACAGATGGTTGTGAGCCACCATGTGGTTGCTGGGAATTGAACTCAGGACCTCTGGAAGAACAGCCAGTGCTCTTAACCACTGAACGATCTCTCCAGCCCCCTACTTCATGTCTTATGTGGGCCATAGTACAGAAGATGCCACAGTACAGAGACCCCACAGCATTCAGGCTTGAGAGCAGCATGGCAGATTCCTACATTGGTACACAAAGCTGTCTCCAAGCTACACAGCACACTGCATGGCAGATTTAGCTTTTACTCACATAGACAAAAGGGTTTTATGGGCCAGCTGCATACTACCTGATGGTGGCATGCACCCCAGAGTTGGCAGGGTAAGTGGGACTCTCCATGCCCACTGCCATGTTGGGAAGCTAAAGTGGACAGAGTCAGCAGCCAGGGCTACCGCTTCAATCTGAGCCACGCTGCAGTTTGCAATGTACAGAAAAGGATTATAGATACACACAGGACAGAGGCAGATGGAATAAACCTCTAAATGGTTTACATTATGTGTAAAAATGTATGTAGGCTTGGAAGAGAGAGGAAAAGGAGGATATACAGTTATATAAAGAAATAGATAATTTTTAAAAATAAAATCTTTAAAGAGATAGTAAAAGAAATATAAAAAATAAGCCATTTAAATCACACAGAGTCTGCATTATATCATTTTTGGAATTTTTAACTGTAGAAAGACATTTGATTGTAAAGGCCGCTCAGTTATACCAATATATATATATTTTAAATGTATCTTGAACCAAGCAGTGGTGGTGCACGCCTTTAATCCAAGCACTTGGGAGGCAGAGCCTGGCAGATCTCTGTAAGTTCGAGGCCAGCGTGGTCTACAGAGTGAGGTCCAGGATAGGCACCAAAACTACATGGAGAAACCCTGTCTCAAAAAATAAATAAATAATATATCTTGACTTCAAAATTTGTATCTAAGGATACATTGCTTTGGAAAAGAGGTTCTGCTTTTGTTTCCACAGAAGATAAGAACCTGTGGATTGCTTCCAAGCTAATATGGTTTGATCAACCAAGACCCCCTGAAAGATTGATACAGCCTCACAGACTACTACAAAGAAGATTTAACAATAATTCTTAATTTTCTCAGGATCCCCATAAGATTGTCAGTGCCCTCAATCAGTAGGAAGTAGTATGAATGAAAAACTACACCCAAATTCCCAAAACATTGTTTATAAATGTTTATTTTTATTTCAAGGAGGTTGATTATAAATGCAATCTCTTTCTAAATAAGAAAAGGGGATATAGATATGATAGGATGAAAAGGTAGATTATTGAATCTACTTTTAAAGAGCAATAACTTGTTTGAAATGTTTTACATTGCTATGGATTTTAGTTTATTGATACAAATTTAGAGTTAATTTTGTTATACCATATGCATATTTCTACTCTTGTTTAGGGTATTATGCTTATGCAGCTCATTTTAAAATGTAATATATAATTAAAAATACAAATAAATAGTCATTTTTAATAGTCAAACTTATAGTCATGTTAACTAGGTTTTCTAGATATACAGAGATATATTTCAGATAGATAGGTAATTTTCAAACACTTCAAAGACCTATAGAATATGGCATTTAAAATGTTTTTAAGAACTTAGAACTTTCGGGACAGTGAGACAAGTCTGCTCCTGACAACAACAACAATTACTTCAAAGAAGATGACAGGCATCAAAGAAACTCCATATGGAGTTTGCTTTCTTTATGGCAGAAGATAGCCATTTGAGCAAAAACTTCTCTTGCCTAAACTTCTTTTTTTTTTTTTAAACGATTTATTTATTATGTATACAGTATTCTGCCTGCATGTGTCCCTGCAGGCCAGAAGAGGGCACCAGATCTCATTACAGGTGGTTGTGAGCCACCATGTGGTTGCTGGGAATTGAACTCAGGACCTCTGGGAGAGCAGTCGGTGCTCTTAACCACTGAGCCATCTCTCCAGCCCCCTGCCTGAACTTTTTTTTTTTAATTTATTTATTTATTATGTATACAGAAGAGGGTGCCAGATCTCATTACAGATGGTTGTGAGCCACCATGTTGGTGCTGGGAATTGAACTCAGGACCTCTGGAAGAGCAGTTGGTGTTCTTAACCTCTAAGCCATCTCTCCAGCCCTGCCTGAACTTCTTGATAATATGTTGTATAAACTGGACATACAGTACCCATAGGAAAATGACCACTGAATTTTGCCAAAACAAGGTGAGATGGTCCTTCAGGTTCCTGCTTTGCAGAGGAGACTGCCAGATATTCTGCAGTACACAGGGAAAAGTGACTGAAAGACTCTAGATCTATAGGCTGAAGATGGATGCCACAACATTGCAGAGGAACTTTGGGTGACTGTCCAGGCAGTCAGCTGTCTCTGTCATTCTACATTTTTGGAAGTTACTTAAAATGTACTTCCTGGCCGGGCGGTGGTGGCGCACGCCTTTAATCCCAGCACTCGGGAGGCAGAGCCAGGTGGATGTCTGTGAGTTCGAGGCCAGCCTGGGCTACCAAGTGAGTCCCAGGAAAGGCGCAAAGCTACACAGAGAAACCCTGTCTCGAAAAACCAAAAATAAAAAAATAAAAAAAAAAATGTACTTCCTGTTTTCTTAGGTAATATTATATCCTTCTGGGGTCTTTG
This sequence comes from Peromyscus eremicus, assembly GCF_949786415.1. Lineage (NCBI taxonomy): Eukaryota > Metazoa > Chordata > Mammalia > Rodentia > Cricetidae > Peromyscus > Peromyscus eremicus. The sequence goes on along the minus strand of NC_081425.1, from coordinate 65,433,826 downwards.
ATGTAGTTGAAAACTAGATAGATGTAACTATGGTTTTCCTTGGTTATGATAAGAGATAAGGTGGATATAAAACCTTAGACTCAGAGGTGTCTTCCAGTTGGGCCGAGCTGGTAGCTGGGTTTGTTGAAGGACATCAGCTGCAGAATTTGTGATTTGGGCGAAGATAGAAGTCATGGCTGGTCCAGAAAGTGATGGCCAATTCCAGTTCACTGGTATTAAAAAGTATTTCAACTCTTACACTCTCATGGGTAGAATGAATTGTGTACTGGCCACATATAGAAGCATTGCTTTGTTGGTCTTATACTTCAAGTTAAGGCCTAAAAAAACCCCAGCTGTGAAGGTAACATAAATGGTTTTTGAAATGTCTGACCTCATCTGTTAGTCCTATGCCTGAAGAAGCTGATGTCAACTCATCATGTAATACTCAATTTGTACAATAAATTATGAACCTGGAAAAAAAAAACCTTAGACTCACAAATATAGGATAGATGACAAAATATTTAATTTTACCAAATACAAATAGATTAGATATTGTAACTGTAGTTCTTGCTTGATAACTGTTATATACAATTTTACTATATTAAAACTAAAACCTTCCTTTTTAATTAGATAGAAAAGGGGAAGTGCTAGGGGATGTCTTTCTGTATGCTGTGAATATATATTGTTCCCAATGGTTAATAAATAAGTTGCTTTTGCCTTTGGCAAGGCAGCTTAGAGGCAGGTGGGAAAAATCCAAGGAGAGAGTCAGGAAAGAGGAAGGCAGAGTCTGGAGAGAGACACCAGCCTGCCGCCCAAAGAGCAACATGCCAGCAGACTGATAAAGCCACGAAACACCTGGCAAAACATAGATTAATAGAAATGGGTTAATTTAAGATATAAGAGCTAGTTAGCAAGAGGTCTGCCATCGGCCATACAGTTTGTAAATAATATTAAGCATCTGAATGATTATTATATAAGTGGCTGTGGGACCATGAGGCCAGGAGGGACCAGAAAAAACTTTGGACTACACTCTCAGCTTTTATTGCTTACTCTGGCAGAAGGGGACTAGTGAATCTGGTCAGTTTCAAGGACTTCCTGATGCTTCTTTGAGTTGTTTACCTTCTGTTTAAGGACATCCCTGCAGGATGGAATATTTTAATCTCAGAGGACATTGTCACAGAACATGCATCTCTCCCAGGTTCTTCACAGTATCAACAATAGATAGCCAGGATGTTCTCCTTTGGGTTGGGGCAATATTCAGAACAGAGCAACAGAACAGGGCACACTGGGGTCCTTGAACTCCTTTTTGGTTTCATCTTGTAGGGCGATATAGGTTTTCTTTTTTCTTTTTTTGTTTTTCAAGACAGAGTTTTTCTCTGTGTCACCCTGGCTGTCCTGGAACTTGCTCTGTAGACCAGGCTGGCCTTAAACTCATATAGATCCGCCTGCCTCTGCCTCTGAGTGCTGGGACTAAAAGCACACACCACCACTGCCTGGCCATAATTTTCCATTTTTTAAACACTTTATTTTTATTATTGTTGTTGTTGTTATTGTTATTTTGAGACAAGGTCTCTCTATGTAGCCCTGGCTGTTCTGAAGCTCCCAATGCAGACCAGGCTAGGCTCAAACTCAAATTTTTCAAATTTTCGTGCTTCGGCCTCCCAAGTGCTAAGGTTAAAGTGTAGCCAGTCTGCAAGCATAGATTTCCTCCTTTTTTCTGCATACATGGTCTTCCACCTCTCTGAGCTCTTCTTAGAGAATTGAGAAGTTGACAGAAGCATCTGAGTACTTCTTGTGCTCCCTGAAAGGAAAGTTTGCACAGAGAATTCATCTGATGGAATCTGGCCTCTCCACTCCTTAGGATCTCATTTGCCTGTATTTAGTTGATTTTCTTGAAGGCCCAGAGTGGCCCCCGTACTCACCAGGCTCTCACTTGCCAGGCTCTGTCTCTATGGAGTTCAGTGTATTACATACAACCCCTGGTACTTTTTAAAGGCAACTTTAAAAAGCTAGTAATACTGGATCAGTAGAAATACTCAGGCAGAAGACTGCTTTTTGTTTTTTGGGAAATCACTCTAGTAGAAGACTGAAGGATAGAGCCGTCATAGAGGAGCTTCCAGAGAGCGAGCAGGAAATTATGCCATGACTGTTAGAATTCTGACCTGCACCTTGGAGACCCGCCCAGCGTCCTGACGTCATCATACGTTAAAGCCGCTCCCCCCCAAGAGGAAACCACCCCCTCGCAAGTTAATGCGCGCTTCTTTCTCTCCCACTCCCCCCTCCCTCTCTCCTTTCTCCTCCCCTTCTCCTAAACCCAAAATAAACTCTTTTCTACGTGAACATATGCTTGGGGTGTGAGTAGCTTTCCATCCTGCCATGGCATCCGCAGCCGCCGCTGCTGAACCCACATGGCGTGTCGCACCTTGGTCCAAACCGCCAAAGCATCCAGTGCTGTATCATAACAAAGACAAAAGAAAATTTCCTGGCAATGGTGCTGCACACCTTTAATCCCAGCACTTGGGAGGCAGAGGCAGGCAGATCTCTATGAGTTTGAGACCAGCCTGGTCTACAAAGTAAGTTCCAGGATAGCCAGAGCTACACAGAGAAATACTGTCTGGAAAAACAAACAAAAAATATAAGTAAGGGGCTAGGTATGGTGCACACCTGCCTTTAATCCCAGCACTCTGGAGGCAGAGGCAAACAGTTCTGTATAAGTTTGAGGATAGCATGGTCTACATAGTAAGTTCCAGGCCAGCAAGGGTTACATAGTCTTTAAAGAAGTCAGCCATTGCTCATGCTTTTTAGTCCCATCACTCAGGAGGCAGCAGACAGAACTCGGCTGTGAGTTCGAGGCCAGCCTGGACTAGGGATCCAGTTTCAGGACAGCCAGGGATACTCAAAAACAAAAGTGTCATAAAACAAGGGGAGGGGGGCTGGAGAGTTGGCTCAGTGGATAATCAAACCTATTGTTCTTGGAGAGGAACCAAGTTCAGTTTCCAGCACCCACATCCAGCAGTTTACAACTGCCTGTAACTCCAACTACAGATAGTTGTTAGCAGCCATGTAGGCGCTGGGAACCCAACCCAAGTCTCCTGCAAAACCACCAATTTCTCCTAACCTCCAAGCCATCTTCCAGTCCCTTCTGCCCGCTTTAAACACTAACTGTCTCTGTTTCATTTCATTCTGTCTCTGTGGCTGTGATAAAATACTCTGACAAAAGTAATTTAAGGAACAAAGGATTTGATTTGTTTTAACTCACAGTTCATCATCCCAAGGAAGCTGAAGAGGCAGTAATTTGAAGCAGATCATCACATTCCAGCCACAGTCAAGAGAAGAACACTGAATTCACGAATGCATGCCAGTGCTCAGCTCGCTTCCCTTCAACACTCTCTGCCTAGGGAATGGTCCCACCCACAATTAAGACGCCTCTTCCTGCAGGGTGGTGGTGGTGCACTCAGGAGGCAGAGGCAGAGGCAGGTGGATCTCTGTGAGTTCCAGACCAGCTTGGCCTCAGAGTGAATTCCAGCCAAGACTACACAGAGAAACCCTGTCTCGAAAAACAAACAAACAAACAGAAAGCTGGGTCTTCCCACCCCAACTAACATAAAAAAGATAATCACCCACAGACAAGCTGAGTGGCCCGTGGCCCATCTCCCCAGGTGATCTAGATTTTGTCAAATTGACAACAACCATCACAGCTGCAAACACACATTGGTGAAAATATAATCATGACTTGTATTCAGCCCCTTCATTCATACTAAGCAAGGGAACAGGTGCTTTTGTTTTGTATGTGTGTGTGTACAGGTACATGTGTATTCACAGAGGCCAGAAGTCAACCTTGGGTGTCTTTCCAGAGAAGCTGTCCATTCTATTTCTGAAACACGGTATCAAACTGCTTACCCTATATAGGGTATCAAGAATAGGCCAAAGAAACAATAGACCCAATTCCAATTTAATAAGCCAATGAATTTATGGGGGCTATCTACAGCAGTATGGGTGAAGGTTTAGTTCCAGGAGCATGGACGACTCAAAGGCAGCTGTACCACCAAAAAGCCCACCCCAGCCTGGGTGATAACTCATGTGAAAGCTGCATACTTAAAGCTCCCTACAGGACTTGAGGAGTCTACTGAAGGCAGCTCTGGGATCTCTTTCCAGCAAATATTTGCTTATTTACTGAATATATATATATATATATATATATATATATATAATATTACTATATACATACACATATATTACTGTACACACATATATATTACTGTACACAAACATATATTATTGTATACACACATATTATTGTATATACGCACAAAGAGAAAGAGAAAGAGAGAGAGAGAGAGAGAGAGTGTGTGTGTGTGTGTGTGTGTGTGTGTGTGTGTATGTCTGTCTTTCTCACTGGAGCCTAGAGATCACTGATTAGATGAGGCTGGCTTACAGGCCAGTGAGTCCCAGAATCTGCCTGCCTCTACCTCTCTACCACTAGGATTACAAATGCATGGCACCATGTTGGCTTTTTATGTGGGAGCTGGGGATCAACCTCAGATCACTACACTTGCACCCCAAGTATTTTGCCCAGTAAGCTATGTCTCTGCCCATCCCCACCCCCACCCCCTGAGATATTGTCTCAATATGCAGCCCATGCTGCTTTTGAACTCAGTAGGTAGCTAAGGTGCCCTCAAACCTGTGGCAATCTGCTCAACTTCCCAAATGCTGGTATTGCAGGAGAATGCCATCACACTTGACTGGGACCTACTTTGTCTGGCTTCTTGAAATGTTTTGATAACTTTCACCGACCACCCAAGGAGGATGATTATAAATTCAAGGTCATCCTTTCTACTACATAGCAGGAAGTTGGAGACTAGCCTGGAATACATGAGACCTTGTCTCAAAAATAATATAGATGGAGCAGGTAACATGGTTTACAGGAATTCATAACAACATCCCATTAGGGCTGAGAGAGATGGCTCAGTGGTTAAGAACATTGGCTGCTTTTCCGGAGAACTTGGGTTCAATTCCCAGCACCCACATGGCGGCCCTCAACTGTCTACAACTCCAGTTCCAGTTCCAGGGGACCTGACACCCACGGCAAACACTAATACACATAAAATAATAAATGATTTTTTAAAATCCCATTAAACCATCTCACTGATTGTGTGTGTGTGTGTGTGTGTGTGTGTGTGTGTGTGTGTGTGTGTACACATACTGCAACAGGGCCCCAGACCTTAGCACAACTGATTCCATGATGGAAGTGCCATCCAGGCTATAAAACCCAGCACATAGACAGCACCACCTGCCAAAACAAAAACAAAGACTTAATCCATCAGCCCATGATTTCGGGAAAGTCTCTAAATATATTAACCTTGATTTTTGGCTTCTGTAAGTCTGCTTATGACTAACTGTTCTTACTAACTGAAGTATATCAACCCAGAGCATGTTTTTTTTTGTGTGTTTAAAAGCTCACCCTGAGGAAGGCTCAGGGCTACAAACACCCAGTGTAGTCGCCAGCCAGCTAATAAAGATTTTCTATTGGCTTAAACCCATGTCTGGGCATTCTTCTCTGGTGAATTCCCCATAACTACACACACACTACACACACACACACACACACACACACACACACACACACACACACGATCTCTCTCTCTCTCTCTCTCTCTCTCTCTCTCTCTCTCTATATATATATATATATATATATATATATATATATATATATATGGTTGTTTTGTTTTGTTTTGTTTTTCAAGACAAGGTTTCTATGTCACAGCTCTGGCTGTCCTGGAACTTGCTTTGTAAATCAGGCTGATCTCTAACTCAGAGATCTGTCTGCCTCTGCCTCCCAAGGTGTGTGCTAACACCACCCGGCAACAATATATATATTAAAGCACAATCTCACTATGGAGCCCTGGCTAACTCAGAACTCAGATTGCCTTACTTTTGCCTCCTGAGAGTGCTGAGATTAAACATGTGTGCTACCACACCTAGCCCTCAATTGCTTCCTGGGCCTGTTCTTTGAACTATCCTTGTGTAGCAATAGCAGGAATAATTGTGATTTTGTTTTGACAGGCTAATGCTGGGTAGATCCTCCAAATTTACTATTTCTTGTGGTGATATTTTGTTTGTGCTATATCAAAGCTTGCCTGGAGATCAGAGTGAGGAGCTAGCCACTAGAGACTAGGCAGTAGTGGCACACACCTTTAATCCCAGCACTTGGGAGGAAGAAACAAGAGGAAGTGGTAAGGCTGGGTAGAGACAGGAGCTCGGCCTTTTCAGGCTGAGGATTCCTAGAGGTAAGAAGTCTTTCTAGTGGCTGGTTGCTCTGGTTCTCTGGTCTTTCAGCTTTCACCCTGGTATCTGACTCCAGATTTTTATTATTAAGACTAATTAGAAATCCTGCTACAATTTCTTTTCTTTCCTTTTCTTGTTCTCTTCCTCCTTTTTTTTTTTTTTTTTTTAAATTGGTTTATTTGAGACAGGGTTTCTCTGTGTAGACCTGGCTGTTCTGGAAATCAGGCTGTAGACAGGGTGGCCTCGAACTCAGAGATCACCTGCCTCTGCCTCCCCAGTGCTGAGATTAAGGGCCTGTGCCACCTTGCCTGGCTAAATTTACTATTTCAAGGATGCCTTGGCTACTTGGATTTTGTATTACTTCTAAATTTAGAATAATTTCTTAATTTCTACCCAGAACCAATGTTAGAATTCTGCCCTTACTCCAGTTGCATGACTGCACATGCGCAGTTCAGAAGTTAAGCAAAGGGTCTTGTGTCTTACGTTATCAGTGTGCGCTGGTGATCAAGTAAGCACAGTGTGGTCACACAATCTGCGCCTTAAAGAGCTGTGACTCAGACCCCACCCTCTTTCTGTTCTGCTCTCTCTCTCCCCCCACCATCTTCCATCTCTCTGCACATGCTTTCCTCCCCAGGCCTGGTTCTCTTGTCTCTGCCCCCCCACCCCCATAAAGCTCTAAAACTAATACTGGGTTCTGTCGTGACCATGACCTTTCCATGCAGTAACCAGCGCCGCCACCAGTGCTGCTTATCATTTACTTCAATCAATATTTTAAAAAATATTTAAGGAATTTTAGTTAGTATTGTGTTGAAATTAGATGAGTATGGGACAGATGTATCATCTTCCAATCTAAGAAAAATTGTGTATTTCCCCTCTATTATTTAAGATTTTTGGCAGGCAGTGGTGGTGCACGCCTTTAATCCCAGCACTCGGGAGGCAGAGCCAGGCGGATTTCTGTGAGTTCAAGGCCAGCCTGGGCTACAGAGCGAGATCCAGGACAGGCAGCAAAACTACACAGAGAAACCCTGTCTCAGAAAAACAAACAAAGATTTTTGTGTGTGTTTTGCCTTGCATTGTTATGTACACCATGTGCATGCAATACTTGAGGAGCTACAAGAGAACATCAGATCCCCCTAGAACTGGAGTTGCAGAGGGTTATGAGCCACCAGGTAGGTGTTATATTCAACTGCTGAGCCATCTCTCTATCCTCTATTCTTTCTTTCTTCTATCTTTTTCTCTTCCTCCTCCTATTTGAGACAGAGTTCTCACTACGTAGCCTGGAGCTCGATGTGTGTAGTTTGCTGGCCTCTAATTCAGAGATCTGTTTTCCACTTCCTACTGGGTGCTGGTATTCAAAGTTTGCACCACATTATTCATTTTTTTTTTTTTCAACAGAGTTTCTCTCTGTATCCCTGGCTGTCCTGGAACTCGCTCTGTAGACCAGGCTGCATCCTGAGTGCTGGTATTAAAAGGTTTGCACCACCTTTTTTAATGTATTTTCTGTTTTTTTTCCAAACAAGGTTTCTCTATGTAGCCCTGGTTGTCCTGAAACTCACTCTGTAGACCAGGCAGTAGAGTAACTTCAGTTCCAGATTTGACACTCTCTTCTGAACTCTATGGGCACCATGGTACACACAACATACATATAGGCAAAACACTCGTACACGTAAAATGAAACTAAAAGAAGTATCATATCTTCTAAAGTACCCTCATAGGACTTTGAGAGTAAAGTGACATTTTGGAGATATTTCAAAGCTCTATGTACATTCAAATCAGTTTCTACCTCTGTATCTATTTGGAAGGAGCCTGGTAGAAGATCCACCTCAACTCCCCTCCCCCATCTCTTTCCCTAAACCCGCCCCTTCAAAGCCTGCCAAACACAGCTCCTCCCTCAGAGAGGCTCAAGACCACTCCGACAGGGTATATAAGGGCATCCCAGAAAACACTCGTGATTCTTCCAGTCTCTTGGCCCCATCTCCTCTCTGAGGGGCCAGGAGTCACCCTGAACACTTTACCCATCAAACTTGGGCTTTTCCAATTCGGTCTGATTTGGTTTGCTGTGTTGGTGGAGAGGGCTATCAGGGTGAAAAAGATTTATCAGTAGCTTATAGAACATGATAGCTCATGCTTGCCTGGAACTCATTATATATCCCATGTTGGCCATGAATTAGTAATAATCCTCCAGCCTCAGCTTCCCTAGTGCTGGGATTACAGGTGCAAACCACCATGACTGACGTGGATCAAATCCTAAATGATTAAAAGTGACTTTTTTTTTTTTGGAGACAGGGTTTCATATACCCAAGAGTGACCTGACACTTGGCTGCTTGCTTCTACCTCTTGAGTATCGAGGTTACAGGCTGATGCAGTGTTGCAGATCAAACCCAGGACTTTGTGTGACAGGCACTCTACCAATGGAAGGACATCCTCAGTTTGAAACAAGGTACAATTCTACACAAATGATTTAGTGGGTATTCTAAAAAATGCTCTTATGCAGTGGCATCATCGAGTATGTAAGTGTTTCTACACAGAAGGAAGCATCTCGTTAGGTCATTGTTAATAAAGACACTGTTTCACAAGAAAAGCCATGTCTCAGTGTTTTATTTCTGTGAAAAACAAAACAAAACACCATGACCACGGTAACTCTAATAAAGGAAGATATTTAATTGGGGCCGACTTACTTCAGGGCAGGAAATAAGGCAGTGTACAGTCAGACATGGTACTAGAGAAAGAGCCATCTTGATCCAGAGGCAACAAGGAGAGAACTGACTTGCGCTTCTGAGACCCCAAAACCCACACAGTGACACACTTCAACAAGGCCACACCTAATAGTGCCTCTCCCAGTCTACACAGGCCATTGCTATTCAAACCACAAGCCCCAAAAGGTGAAAAAATTTCACACACCCCTAAGAATTTAATAAATAAAATTTTCATAAGTCAGAAGCAAAAGAGAAAATTATCAAATTCATAGTGATCGGGACACTAGATGGCAATCAAAATTTTTAGATTTGCTTATTCTTCTTTAGGAAAATACCAAATGATGGATGATGCTGGTGCAGCAGGATGGCATGGAGAACCCTGGGGCCCAGGACTGGGAGGCTTTGGGAATTGCAGTAGTCACTGTGGCTGTGGTCCAGGCTTGGAGGCTTGTGGAGGTAAAGCTGAAGACAAGGAATGGAAACCCATCACCAAGATGGGCCATCTAGTCAAGGACGTGAAGATCAAGTCAGTTGTGGGATGTTTGGACTGTGTGAAGAGGTGTTGCTGTGATTGGTGTAATAAAGAGCTGAATGGCCAATAGCTAGGCAGGAAAGAAGAGGCAGGACTTCCGGCAGAGAGGCAGTCAGAGGGATGAACCTAGGGACGTGGGAGACACCAGTGGGATTCGGAACAAGTCCAACATAATGGGCAGGGGTAAGGTAACTGAGTCACATGTGATAGAACGTAGATTAATAGAAATAGGTTAAAAGTTATAAGAGCTAGTTTAAAAAAAAAAAAAAAAAAGTCTAAGCTAAGGCCAGGCTTTCATAATTAATAGTAAGTCTCCATCTCCATGTCGTCATCTATGGGCTGGCAGTCCCAATGAGAAAGCTCACTACACAAGTCCTGGGAGACCTACTCATTCTCCCCGCCCATCAAGGAATTTCAGATTACTGACTTTTTTCCTGGGCTCATCCCTGATGATGTTCTAAAGATGTCAGTGCAGAAGCAGACTCAGGTTGGCCAGTGGAACAGGCTCAAGGCTTTTGTTACTATTGGGGACTACAATAGCAATGCTGGTCTTGGTGTTAAGTGCTCCAAGAAGGTAGTCACTGCCATCTGAGGGGCCATCATCTCGGCCAAGCCTTCCACTGTCCCTGTGCAGAGAGACTATGGTGGGAACAAGATTTTCAAGCCCCACACTGTTCCATGCAAGGCAATCGGCTGCTGCGGCTCCATGCTGGTATGTCTCATCCCTGCCCCCACAGGCACTAGCATTATCTCTGTTCCTGTGCCCAAGAAGCTGCTGCTACTGGCTGGTATTGACTGTCTAAATTCAGCCAGGGGCTGTACTGCCACCTTGGGCAACTTTGCAAGGCCACCTTTGATGCCCTCTCCAAGACCTACCCCCAACCTCTGGAAAGAGACTGTTCATTCACCAAGTCTCCTTATCAGGAGATATTCATTGACCATCTTGTGAAAACCCACACCAGAGTCTCTGCCCCAAGCTCCAGCTGTGGCTACCACATAAGGATTTTTATACAAACAAGGAAAAAACACAGTGAATTAAGTCTGAAAAAATTTTGTTTAGATTCATAGTTTCTCAAATTTCACACATTGATTATACTTTCACAGGGAAAAGTACAACACTGAAAGTTAAATACACACAAACACACACATTTTTTTTTCTTTCTTTCTTTTTGTTTTGAGACAGGTTTCACTGTGTAGCCTTAGCTGTCCTGAACTTGCTCTGTAGACCAGGCTGGCCTTGAACTCAGATCCATCTGTCTCTGCCTCCCAAGTGCTGAGATTAAAGGCGTGTGCCACCACCACCGTTTTTAATGTCTCTTATAGTCATACTAACAGAAAAATAGCAATATAGTCTTAATAATTAAAATTCTTATTGAAGAAAAGCTAAAACATTTACACATTAAATTGAAAACAAAAATAAAAAGCCAATAAAATTCAAAATACCTTTATTTACTGTAACAAATGAACTGATTTGTGCAAATAGAAAAAATGTTTTAAAGAAAGAAAACACAAGAATTTGGTTTAATAGCAAACAGCTGTAGCTTCTGATCCTATTCAGTTCTTAAGCTGTTTGAATATATTTTCTTTTTTGGTTTATCAAGACAGGGATTTTTTTTTGTATCCCTGGCTGTCCTGGAACTCACTCTGTAGACCAGGCTGGCCTTGAACTCACAGAGACCCACCTGCCTCTGTCTCCTGAGAGCTGGGTTAAAAGGGGTATGCCAACCCTGCCCAACCTGAATATATTTTTAACAATGTTAAAAAAAATGCTTGTTCTATAATGTATCTTGTCTTTTCTGGCCCTCAGGCCATTAAGTGGAAGTCCTCTAAGAACAACTTTATAAGGCGAGAATGCCCATAGTGATAGAACTCAAACTGCCTTTAATAAAATCTGCAAGAACATTATTCACTCCAATGGCTTTTCAATTTGAAACAGGAATATTTTTACTATTTATTTGCTATTAGACGTAGTGGTAACGAACTCCTGTAAGTTCCTCCACTTAAGAGTGCCACAATGTAATGGTACTGTCTCCTGGTACAAAACTTTTCTGTGTAATGCAGACACTGCGATGTCTAGAGCAGACAGGACATTATGTGTACAACAGGAGCACACCATTTTCCCCATCCTCATAAAATCTACGCTCTATATCAGCTTCATCAGTTTTACCATTCAAGTTAGATTTTAATTTGGAATACTTAACACTGTTGTTAATGTGCATTTCACTTTCCTCATGTTTCCCGAGAATATGTGACAGATGCTGCCAATCTTTGCACCCATTCTCATTTTTCAGTTGATTCTTCCCTTCTCCAAAGAGTCTGCAATACAGACAAAACACCGAGTCTTTGGAGGCTGAGTAGAGAAGCCAGGATCTGGTGGTCTTCTCCCCGCTCGGAAGAATCCGTGTGTAGTACGCTTCCGAAAACTTCCTCCCTGTGTTGTCTTTTGGAAAATTGAAATTTCTTAGTTGAGGTGGATCATTTTTGACAAGACTATCACGCTGTTTCATATTCAAAATTCGGGGCCATGAGCCTGGATCTGAAGACAGTACAGCTGACACAGCAGGATCTTCTGAGCGTCTGTCTCCCGGTTGCTCTTGCAATGTATCAGGCATGGCTGTCTCAGGAGGCAAGTTCCCATGCTGCTCCTTCCGTGATGCATCTAGGCTACATTCTGCTGCAACTTTTATTACCTCTGAGCTCTTTCCCTTTTTTTCTGGTATTTCTATTTTTTCTGAAAGTGTGCTTGATTCAAGTAATTTTCTTTCATTTTCTTCTCTGGTAGCATTCCTTTTTCTGTTTTGTAAAAGTGATAATTTTGATCTTTTTTCCATTATCTGTCAAGAAATAGAGATTACAATTTTACTGTCATTTAAAAACTGAAATAACAGAAATAAGACCAGGCAATGGCTCACTGTTAGCTATCAAAGAAATAAGGCATACCAAGGAATGCACTAAGTGTGCATACATACATGAAGCAAAGTACTCATACTCTGACAGTGATTAGATAGTGACACAGGACTTTCGCTAAAGCTCTGGTGAAAATTTAACAATGTGCATTGAATTGTGAAAGCAGTTTGGCAGTTCATCTGACATTGTACACATATGATCCATACAGACAAGGTATATAGCTAAGATAAATGTCATGTTCACACAACCATTCAATGAGATAAATTCAAGTAACAATAAAAAACTAAGTATAAAGCTGGGCAGTGGTGGCGCACACCTTTAATCCCAGCACTCATGAGGCAGAGGTAGGTGGATCTCCAGTTAAAGGCCAGCATGGTCTACAAAGTGGTTTCCAGGACAGGCAGGGCTACACAGAGAAACCATGTCTCAGAAAACAAAACAAACAAACAAACCAAGAAACGAAGTATAAACTGGTAAAGACAGTAAACACCTTAAATCTCAGCACTTAGGAGCAGAGGCAGGCAATTGTCAGCTTGGTTTGGTTCACACAGAATTCCAGGCCAGCTAGAGATACACAGTAAGACTTTTTCTAAACAAATAAAAACAAAACAAAACAAAAAAAGAGGGGGCTGAGAAATAGCTCAGCTGTTAAAGAGCACTGGCTGCTATTCCAGAGGTCCTGAGTTCAATTCCCAGCAACCACATGGTGGCTCACAACCATCTATAATGAGATCTGGCGTCCTCTTCTACCCTTTAGGCATACATGCAGGCAGAACACTGTATACATAATAAATAAATCTTAAAAAAAAAAAAGAGGCAAGCCAGTGTGCTAGCTAGTTTTATGCCAACTTAACACAAGCTAAAGTAACCTGAGAGGAAGGAACCTCAATTAAGAAAATGGCTCTAAAGTTGGGCATGGTGGTGCATGCCTTTAATCCCAGCACGCAGGGAGGCAGAGACAGGCAGATCCGAGTTCAAGACCAGCCTGGTCTAGAGAGCGAGTTCCAGGACAGGCAGTGCTACACGAAGAAACCCTGTCTCAACAAATAAATTATTTTATATGTGTGCCCCCCCCTCCAAGGCAGGATGTCACTATGTGGTCTGGCTGTCTTCAATCTATGTATATCAGGAGGGCCTCCAACTTGTAGTGATCTGCCTGCCTCTGCCGTGATTAAACATGTCCAGCACTCCCAACTCTTCTTTCTTTTTTTCATAGAGTATTTTGCCTCCATGTATGAATATGTGCATGCCTGGTACCCATAGAGGCCAGAATCGGATCCCTTAGAACTGGAAACATGGATGGTTGTGACCCAACATATGGGTGCTAGGAATCAAATCTGGTTCCTCTGCAAGAACAAGTACTCTAAACCTCTGAGCCACCTCCCCAGCCCCTCAAAAGCAATTAGTTTTAATTGTAAAAGTGCCGTAATCCTTTTTACACATGTACAGAAGTACACACATGTAACAAAGATCTCCATTTCATAATTCCCAATACACTCTCCAGTAATCTTCATTTATTTACTTATTTGGTTTTTCGAGACAGGGTTTCTCTGAATAGCTCTGTGTCTTTCATGGAACTCACTCTGTAGCCCAGGCTGGCCTCAAACCCACAGAGATCTGCCTGCCTCTGCCTCCTGAGTGCTAGGATTAAAGGCATGCGCCACTACCACTCCCACCCCGCTATTTTTTTTTTTTTTTTTTTTTTTTAGAGACAGGGTTATTCTGTATAACAGCCTTGGCTGTCCTGGAACTCTCTTTGTAACCAGGCTGGCCTTGAGCTCAGAGATCCACCTGCCTCTGCCTTCAGAGTGCTGAATTAAAGGCATGTGCACTATGCCTGGCCCTATTGATGTGTTTTTGAGAGGGGTATCACTGTGTAGTTCCAGCTCACCTCAAACTCACAGACATCCCAAGTGCTAGGATTAAAGGTGTGCCACCATGACCACACATGGCACTTTATTTTATAATTACTTTTCAAATCCATTATAGAAAAAAGTACTTGTGGATTTAAGTGAGGACTTAAAACACCGTTTTCCTTCCTTCATGTGCTGAGGCTGTGTTTATTTTATAGAATGATTACCGAGCACTTACAAAGCTCTGGGTTTGATATTTAGCATCACATAAATGAGGTGTGGTGACAGATGCCTGTAATTCTGGGATGGTGGAGATACTGGCAGATCAGAAATATCCCCAGCAATACAGCTAGTTTGAAGCCAGCCTGGACTAGCGACCCTGTCTCAAAAACCAAAACAAGTAGTCACTCAGCATAATAGTGTGTATTGCTTTTGAAGAGGACCTAAGTTCTGTTCCCAGCACCGATGTTATACAGCTGGCGCACTAATGCAGGGAACTCAAGCTCCAGGGAATCTGATGTCTTCCTCTGACCTCCGTGGGGAACTGCAATCACACGCACACAATCACACACACACACACACACACACACACACACACACACACAATTAAAAACAAAACAACATTTGAGGGCTTGGGAGAGGATTCAGTACTTAAGAGCACTCACTGTTCTTTCAGAGGACCTGGTGTTTGATTCCCAGCACCAACATGGTGGCTCACAACTGTCTGCAATTCCAGTTCCAGGAATCCAATGACCTCTTTTGACCTCCAAGGGCACCAGGCATGAACATGGTACACATACATACATATAGGCAACACTCATATACACAAAATAAAAATAAATGTATCTAAAAAACAAAAATCTTAAACATTGAAAAGCGCCATTTACTTACTAAATTTTTAAACAGGGTCTCTCTAAATGCCAGGTTGGCCTCAAAACTGACTCTTCTTCCCTGCACTATATATGGCAGAATAGTATTTTATTATGGCAGACAAGGAAGACATTTTAAAAGATTTTCCTTTTTCTTTTTGAGATAAGAGTTTCTCTGTGTAGCCCTGGCTGTCCTGAACTCGGAGATCCCCCTACCTCTACCTCTCAAGTGCTGGGATTAAAGGCATGAACAACTACTGCTGAGCTCTTAAAACAGATTTTCATGTAGCCAAAGCTGGCCCCAAATTTGTTCCATAGCCAAGGCTGACTTTTCTTATTTGGGGTAGATGAGTGTACAGAGATGATTCAGTTGTCTCCCATGTGGGCTATGGGACTGAACTCAAGTTGTCAGAATTGGTGGCAAGTGCCTTTATCCACTGAGCCATCTCTCTGGCCTGACCCTGGACTTCTGATCCTCCAGTTTCTACCTCCTGAGTGCCAGGAATATAGGAATGTCCCGACATGCCAGTGTTTATGAGGTACTTTATGTACAATAGGTAAGCACTTACAAGCTACATACCAATCTATTTACAAATGTTGGATTATCAATTATTATTTTTCCTAATTTAAGAATCGTCAAGTGACTTGTTTCGTTGCCCCTTTTTTGAGAGAGGGTCTAATCTACAAAGCCCTGGCTGTCCTGGAACTCACTATGCAAACTAGGCTGGCTTTGAACTCACTAAGAGCCACCTTCCTTTGCCTTCTGAGTGCTGGAATTTTAAAGGCATTTACCAAGACCTGTATCAAGACTTCTCAATAAGGAAGATGGGAGTTTAGCTTTCTTTCCTCTCACAGATTCACATTCACATCACCCAGCAACATGTCAATCACAGGATGCCTTGGGGACTGTCACGTACAAACAGGATGTTGAAGAGCATACCTAGCATCTATCCAGTAGATGCCGACAGCACCCCTAAGGCACTGGCAGTAAGAAACATTCCCCAAATCCCTGGCTTACATCAAGAGTATATTTAGATTTTGGGGCCACTGAAATTTCACAGCCAGTAAATGCAGTTGCTGTGTGAGCATGATGACCTGAGTTAACCCCTGGAACTGACTTCACAAAGTGACCTCTGACCTGTGCCCATGGGTCATGGTGTTTGCCTGCACTCACACACATACATCACCCGTACACTAGAATAACTAAGCATTTCGTATATGTAACAAGTATTTTCTTAAAATTTTTGTTTTTGTTTATGGGGTTTGGGGTAGTGCAAGATGTCAGCTCTCTTGGTGCTGGAGTTACAGGAGATAGTGATCCACCTGACATGGGTGCTGGGAATTGAACTTGAGTCCTCTGGAAAAGTAGCAAGTACTCTTAACCACTGAGCCACTTTCCAGCTCCCTATTAAAAGAAGAATAGCTTTATATTTTATGACTCTACACATTATTCAGTGATAAGCAACTAATGACAATATTAAAATTTTATGTTGTTGTTGGAGGTGCCATCAGGGACTTAACCTAGGACTGTGTGTATACCAGGGAAGTCCTCTGCTCCTGAGATATCCCAAGCTCTGTTTTTTCTTAAAATGTTAATACATCACTAAGGTTTCTCTTCTGCTCTTCTCTGAAGACCTGCTACTGATACTTTGAAACGAGTCAAGATCTGGATACACAGCTGCGGCCTATTTTGATTACATGTATTTCCCCATCTTTCTTCTCTTCAATTAATACCCTATGTGCAAATCTCATGTTATTTTTTACATGTGTTTATATATGGTGTATATTTTTTACATGTGCACATATGTATGTAGATGCACGCTCTCTTGAGCATGTGCAGTCATAGAACAACATTGGGTGTCCTGTTCCAGATACATGGTTACAAAGGCAGCCCTAGTTAAACTCAGTGAGTTAAGCCGGGCGGTGGTGGCTCATGCCTTTAATCCCAGCACTTGGGAGGCAGAGCCAGGCGGATCTCTTTGAGTTCGAGGCCAGCCTGGGCTACCAAGTGAGTGCCAGGAAAGGTGCAAAGCTACCCAGAGAAACCCTGTCTCGAAAAACAAAAAACAAAAAAACAAAAAAAAAAAAAACCCTCAGTGAGTTAGAAAACAAAGGTACTGTGGTGGTTTGAATGAGATATCCACTCTAAGTCTCGAGCATGTGAATAGTTGTCCCTAGTTGGTGGCTGTTTGGGGTCCAATTAAGAGGTATGGCCCTGCTAGAGGAAGTACACCACTGCAAGAAGGCTTGGCTTTGAGGTTTTAATACTCCTGCCATTTCCAGTGTCTTCTCTCAGCTTCCTGTTTGTGAATCAGATGTGAGCACTCAGCTACTGCTGCAGCTGCCTCCACTTTACCATCATGAACTATTATCCCTCTGGAATAGTGAACCCCAAGTAAGCCCTTTTTCCTGTAAGTTGCCTTAGTCATGGTGTTTCATCACGGTAACAGAAAAGTTAATACGAACATGAATGTAGGAAAGGAATTTGGAGGGGCAGGGAATGCTGATAAGGTGGAAATAAGGGAATGAGAGTAATGAAAAGATATTACATATATGCATTATATTCATTTAAGAAATTGTTAAAGAAAAAAATTAATAATATCTGAGACAAGGTCTTGCTTTGTATGGTCTAACTTGCTAGGTAGAAGAAAGTGGCCTCCATCTCACAGAGATCCACCTGTTGGGCCTCCCTAGTGCTGGGATTAAAGGTATGCACCCTCATCACAAGTATTAAAACTTAGAAGCTCAGCATGGTGGTATACCATGAGTGAATCTGAGTGCTCCTGTAGCACAATGGGAGATGGCATCAAGACTCACCAGAAACTTGAAGGCCAGGTAGCCTGGTGTACACATTAAATAATGAGATCATGTCTCTAACAAGGTACAAGGCAAGGACAGACACCCCAGGTTGTCCTCCTTCACTTACAAGCACTTGCATCACACAAACACATGTACACACAAGTAAAAAAAAGAATTAGGGGCTGGAGAAATTACTTAAGCAGTTAAGAGCACTGGCTGCTCTTCCAGAGGATCTAGGTTTGATTCCTAGAACTCACATGATGGCTCACATCTGTCTGTAACTCCAGTTCCAGAGGACCCAATTCTTTTCTGGCCTCTGAGGGCATCAAGGATGTGATACACAGACAAACATGCAGGCAGAACACCCATGTACATAAAATAACAGCAGAGAAACAAATGAAACAATACATTACCTCTTTATATTCATTGACACAATTCTGGCAGCAGAATCTCTTTTGCTGACCTGTAATCAGGACCTTGTGTCCAGTATTCTTGGGCATATACTTGCTACACTGTTCACAGCAGTTCATTATTAGACCATTAGTCAATCTGTATTCATTAAAGCAATTATTACTACAAAGTTTATGTGTTATATTGTTAACACTGATTTCATGGCGAACCTAAAAGAAAACAAAATTTCTTAAGACAGTATTAGATAATTTACTGCCCTACAGTACTTGGATCCTTCCTTACGATATTCAGGAGGCGGATGAAGGGAATCATTATCCATACTTAGAATGCTGTCTGTGTGTCTAGCAGTGAGGTGGTTCTAAAGATGTAACTGAAATAAATTTGTCTTTGATTTGAATGTCCCCAAAGTTATTGGTATCACATTTAGTTACTGAGGACGAAGTAAAACAAAGGACTGCCTGAATAATGTCTATTTCTTCCTCTTGAACATGATCAAACTATTTGTCCCACACATTCTTATAGGATCTGTTGCTTCCTTCATTGTCTTGAAATTACTGAATTATTACAACTAATTCCACAGAAACAGACGTATTTTTTACACCACGAAATTGGGGTATATCTATCTCTATATAAAAATTGTTTGAGGGTTGGGAGAGAGGTCTCGCTGTTATACAGCCTTGGCTGTCCTGGAACTCACTATATGCAGACCAGGTTGGTCTCAAATTAAGAGATTTGCCTGTCCCTACTAGGATTAAAGGTATGCACCACCGACTCAGCAATAAATTTTTTTTTTTGAGACAGGGTTTCTCTATGTAGCCCTGCCTGTCCTGGAACTCTGTAAACCAGGCTGGCCTCAAACTCATTGAGATCCACCTGCCTCTGCCTCCCAAGTGCTGGGATTAAAGGCATGCACCTGCACCACCACCACCACCACCACCACCACCACCACCACCACCCAGTAAATCTTTTTAATAAAGAGAATTCTAACATCTTAGTAGTTCTTCCAACCTGCCAATTTAGAATATGGACATTATGTGGATACAGAGCTTACACTGGTACTTAAAATTCAGCATTATTCCTAGGAGTCTAAATAGTAGCAGTATAAAGAGCCAGACCTCTCCTAATTTATTACACATTATACATCTTGACTTAGTAAAAGCTTCTTTTCTGAGACTCTGGTAGTGTTCATTGGGAGACAGAGATGCATTACAGAATTCTGGTAAGGACTTGCTTAACTCCACTGGAGGAATAATGGTTGTTGTCTTCATAGGAGAATCTCTGGAACACAAGGGAAAAAGGAACTTCTTAAGATCACTGTACTTTAAAATCCACTCTCAGCTTTACTTCCACTATTTCCTAAATAATACAAGTGAAAACTCTTTTGGAACATTAGTAATGCACTAAAGTTCCTAGCATTCTAGGATTAAAAATACTAGTAGTTGGGGCTAGAGAGATGGCTTAGTGGTTAAGGGCACAGGCTGCACTGGGCGGTGGTGGAGCACACCTTTGATTCCAGCACTCAGGCAGAGCCAGGTAGTTCTCTGTGAGTTTGAGGCCAGCCTGGTCTATAGAGCAAGTTTCAGGATAACCAGGGACACACAGGAACCCTGTCTCGAAAAACCCCCTCCCAAAAGAGCACTGGCTGCAGTGCTTGCAGAGGACCCAGCGTTGGTTCCTAGCACAAACACGGTGGCTTACAACTGTCCATAATGCCAACTCCAGTGAACCCAGCTTCCTATTCAGGCCTTTGAGGGCACAGAGTATACTTACACAAACACAGGCAAAACAATCACACATAAATAAATCCTTTAAAAAAACACTGGTTGGAAAACACAAAACCAATGGTGCTAAACAGATGGCTCTTTGCTGCATTTACTGCTCTTACAGAGAACCCGAGCTTGGTGCCTCGCCTGTGTGAGGCAGCTCGGTATCACCTTTTTACCCCAGCTAAAGGGTGATGCAGCACCTCTGAGCTTTGGGTCACCTGCACTCACATGTACCTACACACAAACACACACACAATTTTTTTCCCTTTATTTTTATTTTGTGTGTACGGGTTATTTTGCCTGCATGTATGTCTGTTTACCACATCAATGCAATACCCACAGGGGCCAGGAGAGGGCATCGGATTTCCTGGGACTGTAGTTAACTGCAGTTAACCTGGGTGCTGGAAAAACCAAGAGCAGCTGGTGCTTAAAGCAGTGAGGCATCTCTCCAGCCCCATAAAAGTAAAAATGAAAAAAATGTTGGTAGTGGGCCTGGAGAGATGGTCCAAAAAGAAAGGGCACTATCAAGCTGGATGACCTAGGTTTGATCCCTGGAACCCACACTGTAGAAGCAAAGGACCAACTTCAGTGGGTTATTCTCTGAATGTGTGCGCGTACACGTACACGTGTGTGTGTACACACACACACACACACACACACACACACACACACACACAGGAAGATCAAAACAAACAAAGCCCGCACGTAAAAAGGGAAAGACAAACAGAGCACCTGAGAGGACACTATACTTCTGTACATTCTTCTGTTAAAACTACAATATACTACAGTGTAAGTTCTACCACAAGTCTAGCTTACAGTTATATCCAGAGGATTTATTTATACTGGACCATTAAACCACGGGAGAAATGTTGAGGTCTGCTTACTTTTTACATGTCACATTCGGTGTCTTTGGAGCAGGTTTGTGAGAGAAAGAAGAAAGGCAGGTGGTTGAACAAAAGAGGTGAGCTGATCCTTTTCGTTGATAAGCTGTCTGCCCCTTTTGTAGAGGTTTTTTGCAGTTTGCACAAGTGACTTTAACTGGTTTAGTGGGTTGTTGTTGGGCAGAAGGCTGGAATATCTGTTTAGGAAGTGAGGCCACTGGTGATAAAGAATCCACCCCTTGTTGTTTCTGGTTACGAGGAAATGATGCTGACTGGGAGATCCAAGAATCTTAAAAATGAAACACATAAGGAAAAGTCATGGAATAAATAAAAATACATATTAGGACACGTTTGAATTTAAGAAGACTTTAAGAGGCCAGCCTGGTCTATAGAGTGAGATCTAGGACAGGCTCCAAAGCTACACAGAGAAACCCTGTCTCGAAAAACCAAAACCAAAAAAAAAGTCATTGATTGAGCCCTAAAAACAAATAGGACATAAATCATTTTTGATTAAAAAAAAAATTTCCCTCTCCAAATTGCAGATACAAAAGACTTCAAAAGTAGTAAGTAACATTATCTTAATATGAAAGCCAATCAATTATATAGAATGTAACAGATATGAGTTCTAGAAAGAACAGCTATGGGAGCTGAGGAGATGGCCTATCGAGTAAAATGCTTCTTCTCCCACACTGTGCAGTCCTGAAGACCGAGTGTGATCTCCAGTATCCATGTGAAACTAAACAAAACAAACAACTGGAAAAGAGAACAACGTAAACAAATGGCAGGCTACTGAGATGGCATAGTGGTGACATCACTTGTAGCCACACCAGACAACCTGAGCAGGCTCCTTAGACCCTACACGGTAGGAGAGAACTGACCCCTGCAAATTGTCCTCCTGTCCACTACACAAGCTGTAACACACACACACACACACACACTCTTAATGTATGTAATCTAGATTTTGTTTTTAAAGTTAAACCAGTAATGGTGGCACATACCTTTGACCCCTGCACTCAGGAGACAAAGACAGGAGGATCTCTGTGAGTCTGAGGCCAGCCCGATCTACATAATGAGTCTCAGGGCAGCCATGATTACAGAGTGAGAACCTTAAAGACGTTTTCTTTTTAAGGTTAAAATAGGAAAAAAAAAAAAGGTCTCTGTGAGTTTGAGGCCAGTCTGGGCCTTAGAGCGAGTTCCAGGATGGCCAGGATTAGACAGATAAAAAACAAAGAGCATGCATTTATAATCCCAGTGTTGGGAAGACAGAAAAGGTCCCTGGGGCTTGCCAGCTAACGAATCTAGCTGAGTGAGCTTCAATGTCAGTAAAAAAAAAAAAAAAAAAAAAAAACTATTTCAAAAAACAAGACAGAGACCAATAGAGGAAGAGAGCTCCAGCCTCCAGGCACGTGCGTACAGACTGACACAGAAACCTCAATGTACTTAATACAAAGCAAACAATACAACTTACTGCTTACCAGGATTGTAATGTGCTGCAAATCTTCCACTGTGAAGTGTGTCTGCTACATCCATCCTACCAGGATTAAAAGGTCCTACTCCAGTCTTGGTCTGTGAAGTTAAAGATGAGGTGAATGTTTGTACATTAACACTACATCCTTGACTGACATATCCCAAGTTGGTACTCTACAGTGATGTACAATCAATCATTAAGTTCCTATCTCACCTAGCATTCGGGTCTTACACCTACTTTTAAAGTTGTTAACGTTAGTATTATTACAGTCAATTCTGTAGTGATACCATTAATACCCACTCCTGAATTTACCTTACTTCCTGATAGACTGGAAATGAAGAAATCCACATTTTTGGTACTATTTTTGTTTCCAGGAGGTCCCCATTCAGTAAACTTGGTAGAATTTTTCTCCTCCCCTCCATCTGTTTCTGTGTCCTCTTCATCCTCAATAACAATTGTTTCAGATATACTTCCCTTCTGAGAAGTCAAATCTTTTAAAGGAGGAGGAATTGTGGAATAATTTCCTTGTGGATTTTCATGGTTTGAAGATGCAAATACAAAGTTTCTTTCCTCAGCTATTGCTGGAGCACAAGCTGGAGGCTGTATTGATTCAACGAACACAACATCATCATCTTCCACAGGTGAGTTTCTAGATGCACTGACTGAAGAATCCACATCTGTGAGATGAGCTGCCATGGCCGAACAGCCTAGTAAAGCACGAGTCCATACAGCTAACCAATCTTCTCACCGAATTATTTATCCACAACAAAGAATCTGTAAGAGACAGAGAAGAGGATATTTCAGTTTTACTGAAGCAACAGCACTGATAAAATTTTAAACCACTCATGGGATTCTCATTCTGTTTCCTGTTAAGCACTATGTTAAATTCTACTTCTCTGTGGAGTTTGATGGAAATTATATAATTTGATAGTTGTAATTGTGCTCATTTTATGCTACTCTCCACTCACAACGAAAACAGCCTAAGCTCGCCGGGCGGTGGTGGCGCACGCCTTTAATCCCAGCACGAGGGAAGCAGAGCCAGGCGGATCTCTGTGAGTTCGAGGCCAGCCTGGTCTACAGAGCAAGATTCAGGACAGGCACCAAAACAACACAGAGAAACCTGTCTCAAAAAACAAAAAACAAACAAACAAACAAACAAAAAAGCCTAAGCTTTCTTTAAATTTAAAATAACAAAATTTAGGTTGGAGAGATTACTTGGTAGTTAGGAGTGTCTATTGCTCCTCTTATTTAAGACCTGAGTTCAGTTTCCAGCATTCATATCAAGAGGCTCACAACTGCATGTAACTCCAGCTCCAGGGGATCTGACACCTTCTGCTAGACTCCACAAACACCTGCATCCACAACTTCCAATGTCCACACAAGATACACAAGATAAACTTGAATATACATTTATCAGACACACAAGGTAGCACACACCTCTTTTAAAAAATGTTTCTTTCTTTTTCTAATTTTATTTAGTTGTATTTTTTATATATGAGTGCTCTGCATGTATACCTGCAGACCAGAAGAGGGCATCAGAACCTATTATAGAAGGTTGGTTGATCCACCATGTGGTTGCTGGGAATTGATCAGGACCTCTCAAAGAGCAGCCAGTGCTGAGCACTTCAGAGGCAGAGGCAGAGGCAGAGGCGGAGTCAAGAGAATCTCCGAGTTTAGGCCAGCCTGCTCTACATAGCAAGTTCCAGGACAGTCAGAGCTAAACAAAGACCCTGTCTCAAAAAAACTGAAACCAAAACCAAACCAAACAATAAAATTCCATTAAATACCAACTCAGGGTCCTTACATAATTATCATACCAGATGCTCTTATGACTAGTCTAATACTGCAATTCCTAGTTCTCTCGTGCTGTCCATTTTCTTCTCCCAATACTACAATGAAATTTTCTTAGAATTTTTCTTGTTTTTCCCCCGTGAGGAAGCTTAAGTCCTTCTGTTCAACAAAGTTCTTTTTTTTGTTTTTCACTGTGTAGCACTGACTGTCCTGGAACATGCTCTGTAGACCAGGCTGGCATTGAACTCGCAGAGATCCGTCTGCCTCTGCCTCCTGAGTGCTGGGATTAAAGGGGTGCACCACTACCACCCCTCTTGGAGACATTTCCTTTATTGAGGTTCCCTACTAACTGATGGCTCTAGTTTGTGTCAAGTTGACATAAAACCATTCAATACTGTTCCAAACAGAAAAGTTACTATTTGACCACTTAGTTATGTTACATTGAGCAAGTTTATACATCTCATTGAATTAAGTTTTCTAGATTGTAAACAAAATTGACATAAAACAAGATTTTAGCTTGGTATATTCCAAGACTCAGGTTAGGACCTTACACCCGCTAGGTAAGTGCTATACAACTGAGCTATATCTCCAGCCCTAGACATTTTAAATCTTGATGGGTTAAAGTTCTCTGATTTTATTTTTGCAACAATTAAGTTTTACCTATAAATGGTAATATTTTTTCAATTAATACGCTACTTGGCTATAGATAAATGATAATATATATTTTAAAAGGCTAAAAAGGAAAACTCTAATGAAAATTGCCATTAAAAAATGAGTCAGAGATAGGTGTGGTGGTGCACTTCTTTGATCCCAGCACTCAGGAGGCAGAGGCAAATGGTCTCTGTGAGTTCAAGGCCAGCCTGATCTACATCGAGAGCTTCAGGACTAGAGATGCCATCTCAAAACAAACCAACAAAAAAAAAAAAAAAAAAAAAAAAAAAAAAAAAAAAAAAAAAAAGAAAGAAAGAAAGAAAGAAAAAGAAATGAGTCGTAGCATTAGGAAGATTGAGAACCACTGACTTAGCAAGTTCCAGGACGGCCAGGTCTCTCTAGATAAAGAGACCTTGTCTCGGGGCTGGGGAGATGGTTCAGAGGTTAAGAGCACTGGCTGTTCTTCCAGAGGTCCCGAGTTCAATTCACAGCAACCACATGGTGGCTCACAACCATCTGTAATGAGATCTGGTGCCCTCTTCTGGAGTGCAGGCAGACACTGTATACATAATAAATCTTAAAAAAAAAAAAAAGAGAAAGAGACCTTGTCTCTCAAAAAAAAAAAAAAAAAAAAAAAAAAAAAAAAAAAAAAAAAAAAAAAACCAAAACACCCATAAAATGAAAAAATCCTCCAAAAGTTCTCTGAATGTATAATGGATAGGCAACTATTTCAAATTTTACAATCTCAACTTGTCAGGTCCAAAAGAAACTCTGGACAAAGGGTTAACAAGTGGTACATACTAAAATGTCTGTAGACCTCAGGCTCTCAGTACCTGGGTACCTGTGACCCCCACCCTAAACTCTACCTCATGGGTCTCCACACTCCACCCCCTACCAGGTTTTACTACTATATAACCTTGCCATTTTGGCCACATGCCCTCTTGCTCCCTTCCAACCCCATGGTCCGGTCCATTCTACTGGCCATGTTCAGTCTACTACTCTCTCCCTGCTCTGGAGTATTCCAGATGCCTCTGGCTACACTCTTCTCATATCTACAATAAAAACCTCTCCTCAACCACACCTTGGGGCAGTCATGTCCTCATTTCATTCAACAGTAAGTTTTCATTGAGTGCTTTAGACTTTCGGTTGGTTTAATTTTGTTATGTGGTGCTTTTCTATGAAAAGATTTTTTTTTTTAAATAACAAAATTGGTAAACATCCTCCATCAGATTTGGCCTATGTAGGCAAGCCTGTGGGGCATTTCCCTGGTTGCTTAATAATGTAGGAAGGCTCAGCCCAATGTGGGTGGTACCACCCCAGGGGCAGGTGGTCTTGGGTTACAGAAGACAGTCAGATGTGAATGGGAAGCAATTAAGCAAGTACCTTCAGTTTCTGCCTTTAGGTTCCTGCCCCAACTCCCTTATGATGGACTGTAAAATTTAAGATAAAGTGTGAGGAAAAATGCAACTGACAGAACCCTGACTTGTAGTTTCAGAGGGAAGCAAAGACTGACAGTGCCATTCTCATGACATATTTCAATCTGTAGCTTCTTGTCAGCAGGGGCTGACAAATTGGCTGTGATTAACAAGAGACCAGCATCACTGAGATGAAATCTGGAAAGTATGTGGTGCACACCTTTGGGGCACTTGAGAGGCAGAGGTGGGCGGATCTCTGATATCGAGCCCAGCTTGGTCTGCAGAGAGTTCCAGGACAGCCAGGGCTATACAGAGAAACACTGCCTCCAAAATACAAACAAGAAAAGAAATCTGTGAAGTATTTCCTCAGGGTCAGCACACACAAGCTGTGATTCAGAGGTGTCAAGGCTATCTTACACTGACAGCTGAACTTGGTAATATGTAAAAGTACTCGAGATAATGACAGCATGGACTCTGCAGGAGTCAAGGGGTCACAGAGAGAAGCTGATGAGGCAGGTTAAAGATCCCTGAAGAGAACCCAGGAGGGACACCGATGAAGACTTAGCCTTAGCTGCAGTAAAGACCCCAGCATATTGGAGAGGCCAGGACTGTGAGATAACAAGACAGATGCAGGTGTGAAGCGGAGCTGGCTTGAGTCCTTGTATGTGCAGATAGCAGAGCCGGAGAAGTCAAACTGTGCAAAGTTCTCTGGAGCCCCACAGATCATGAGTCAAATCCCAGGTGTCAGACTAAACTATTTGTATTTACACTGTCAAATTCTGGTTTTGCTTTGATCTGTGCCTGATTCTTCTGTCTTGGAATAATAAACATGTGACTAAATTTTATTTGTAGGAATACTCAGTTGAGAAACTTGGTGGACTTTTAATTTTAAATATTAAAAAAATATATTATTTTACGTATATGGGTGTTTTGCCCACATGCCTGGTGCCCAGTTCCCTGGAACTGAAGTTACAAACAGTTCTGAGCCACCATGTGAGTGCCGGAAACTGAACCTACTACTTCTCCTCTCCCCCTACCCCCACAGCTGAGGACTGAACCCAGGGCCTTGCTAGGTAGAACTCTATCACTGAGCTAAATGCCCAATCCCTTACTTTTTTTTTTTTTTTTTTTTTTTTTTTGGTTTTTTGAGACAGGGTTTCTCTGCGCCTTTCCTGGATCTTGCTCTGTAGACCAGGCTGGCCTGGAACTCAGAGATCCGCCTAGCTCTGCCTCCCGAGTGCTGGGATTAAAGGTGTGCGCCACCGCCGCCGCCGCCGCCGCCCGACTGATCCCTTACTTTTTTTTAAAAATTATTTATTTTTATCATATATACATTGGTGTTTTTGCATACATGTATGTCTGTGTGTAAGGGTGTCAGATCCCCTATAACTGGAGTTACAGAGAGTTGTAAACTGTCATGTGAGTGCTGGGAATTGAACTCAGGTTCTCTGGAAGAGCAGCCAGTGTTCTTAACCACTAAGTCATCTCACTAGCCACCAAACTGCTCTTAACCACTCTTCAGCCACCAGATTTTCTATTTTTAAAGAGATGTTGGCTATTTTAAAGAGACTTTGAACTTGAAAAAAAATTTTTTTTGAGTTATTCAATGTTTGAGTATTTTGCTTGTATGCATGTACCACATGAATGTCTAGTGTGCTTGGGGATCAGAAGAGGGCATCAGATCCCCCACTAGGTGGGTGCTAGGATTCAAGTGCAAATCTTCTTAATGGCTGGAGCCATTTCTCTAGCCCAATGCTTTGAACTTTTAAAAGCAGTAGCAATGTGTGGGTCACACCACCTTTGGCAAACCTCTATCAAAACCACTGTTCTTTTGAGACAGGGTCTCTCTGTGTGGCCCTGGCTGTGCTGGCACTTGCTCCATAGACCAGGCTGGACTCTAACTCAGAGATTCACCTGCCTCTGCCTCCCAAATGCTAGGATTAAAGGTGTGTGCCACCACAACCTGACAGAAACCACTGTTTTAAAGTGTATGATTTTTTTTTTTAAATGTTTATTTAATTTTGTGTGTGTGTGCGCCTGGTGCCAGCTCACTGTGTATTCAGGAGGTGGTCAGAAGAGGCATCAAATCCCCTAGAATTGGAGTTAGAGACTGCTGAGTGCCAGGACTCAAACCCAGACCCCTGAAAGATTATCAAGTGATTTTAACTGCTGAGCCATCTCTCCAGCTCCCCAATCTCCTTCCCTACTCCCCTAACACCCCCTCCTGACAGGGTTTCTGTGTAGCCCTGGCTGTTCTGGAACTTGATCTGTAGACCAGGCTGCCATCAAACTCATAGATCCTCCTGCCTCTGCCTCATGAGTGCAGGATTAAAGGCCTTTGCCACTACATCCGGTTCAATCTCCATTCTTAAAAGCTAGACAGAGAATTCTACGATCTGACATGGTCCTAACTTTAAAAGGGTACATCTGAGGGGGGCTGGAGAGATGGCTCAGCAGTTAAGAGCATTTACTGCTCTTTCAGAGGACAAAGAGTTCTGATTCCAGTGTCCAACTGATCCCACTCACAAATACCTGTAACTCCAGCTCCAGCGGATCCAATACTTTCTTCTGGCTTCCTCAAGAACACAAAGACAACACATACTCTTAAGTATTTTTAAAAAATAAAAAAGATATGTCTAAGAAGTACTATATAAGAAATCACAGAGGCTGGAGAGATGGCTCAGTGGTTAAGAGAGCTGGCTGTTCTTCCAAGGAATCAGGGTTTAAGTCCCTACATCTCAGGGGCAGCTCACAACCTGCTGTCTAGTTCCGAAGGATCCACTGCCCTCTTCTGGTTTCCTTGAACACTGCAGCCAAGTGGCACACAGACATACAGGCAGCAAAACACCTATGCATGTAAAAATAAAACCTTTCAAAAACTGAAAAACCTGTAATTCGCTCTTCCTCAATCTTAAAACATTTTTCGGTAATTATTTAGGCATTTATTTTAAAACTTACTTTAAATAATTATTAGTAGTTTAAAAAAATACAACAGAAAGAAGTATCTATTGGAAAGGAGGGCAAAAACGTTAAGTGCACAGCATTTTAATGAATTGGAGCTTAGTCCCATTTAGGAATGCTAGAAAACAGCAGTGTTAGTGCTACCCACAGGTGTGTCTTCCCCCGATTCCACAGGCTCAGCTTTCCCGGCAGAGACCACTCAAGCAGCAACTTTTCTACATAATAACAAAGCAAACCTCATATAGAACACAGTCTATCCTAGTAAGTTTAAACAGCAAAGCTACGCAAAAATTACTCACAATGGAGATGCTTTCCTTATTTCTGCCAAATGCTTCACCAGACTGGCTTGAAGGTCCTAGAATAAGAGTAAAAAACAAAACAAAACAAAAACCCTTTGGCACCAATAGCGAGGAGGTAGCATCAACCCTGAACACGAGAGAGGAAGTTAACCAAGGTGAATTCATTCCCAAGCTTTTCTAGCAACCTAACCCCAAATAAACAGGAAATCAATTATTAAAAACTACAGCAGACCAAGCTCAGTCTACTCCTTCCAGATTCAGAATTAGGAGTAGCAAAATGATAAATAGGTCCTCAAAGCCAGCAAGGGATTCCTATTTCTCCAAAGCCCACTCTGCGTCACCGCCACCACTAAAGTGCCACGAAGGAGAAAGCGGTTCAATAACTGGTCCCATTTGCCGCAAGCACTTGCTGGGACTTAAGGTTCCTACCTACGCCTCTGTAGCCAGCGACAGGCACTAAGTCAGCCATAAGAAATTAACCCCCGTAAGACTAGAAGCTGCACAGCGCGGTGGAGAAGAGCAAAAGAGAAAACGCAGCAGGCCTTAAGAGCCCACCTCACCACCGAAAACTTGGGGTCTCGGTCGGGCAGAGAGGATGGGGGTGCAGCCACCAGGCGGGAGGGCCAACGGGCCCCTCACCCGCCCCGCCCACCCGCTCGCAGTACAGAAAACACCCCGAGACCTCCCGCGACCTCGGGTAGCCGCCCCCCGCGCGCACTGCGTCCCCCGCGCCCCCCGCGCCGGCGTCCGCCTCACACAGCCCACCCGGCCGCGCCCGCGCTCCCTCAGCCTTCGGGCAGCACCTGAAGCTGCCGGAACATAGGCGCGGACCCCAGCGCACCCCGAGGCCCCGACGCAGCAGCGGCGACACCGACCAGCTGCCCTCACCCGCCTCCGCCTCCTCCTCCCGAGGCTGCGCGGCTCTCAGCCACCCCCACTCTCCGCGGCCCTCGACAGGAAAGACAGCGGGGATAAGCCTCACCCGGGGTTCTGGCTGCAGCTCCGCGGAACGAACCTCCCTCCCCGGCCCACCCCCCTTCGGCGACACGCACAACTCCGCTCGGTCCAGTCCCGGCTTTAGCGCTGGGGAGGAGGAGGCAGAGGAGGCGGCGGCGCGGCGGAGCCCGGGGAGGCCCCGCCCTCCGCACGCTCATTGGCTGCTGGCGAAGGCGGCCCCGAACGCCTCGGGCATGTCCATTGGCTCAGTCGGCTTTCTTTCAAGACTCTCCTCGGTGAGGTAGTCAGAGCGGCTGTCCGTCAAACGTGGGCCACGCCCCCAGGCCTGCTGTTCCCTCCCCCCTGCCGCCAGCCTCGGGCTTAGCCAGCCCTCCCTCCCTCCGTGCCCCGCCCCGCCCCGCCCCCACTCGCCGGGTCCGCCGGGGTCAGAGCCCGAGTGGCGAGGCCCGTAGTGCGGATCGCTGTTCGGCCTCGGGCCGGGGGATCTCCGTCGAGGCTTCCCGCGGGGCCCGGATCGGGCCACCGGGCCTTGGCCTCCAGACGGTCGCCGCGGTCCCCCGCGACTCTCCCCGAGGAGAGACGCGGCCTCGATGGCCCAGCGTCCTCCCTGTCCAGGCCCAAAGGCCCGGGAGACGGGCGAGCCCCGCAGTGCCTGCGGCGGGCCGAGGGGGCGGGCCGGGCCGCGGCTGCAGGGGACCGGCGCGCTGGCCGCCGTGCAGGCGCTTCCACCTTGCCTCGCCCGTGGGGATGGTCCCCACCTCCGCCATGGCTGCGGCGGGAGGAGACGTCGTCCTCCATTTTGTGGGCTCTGGTGGGAGAACTCTGTGCCCATCAGAACCGAACCCCGGGGCGCCGGGAAACTTGGCCCGGAACAGCCCCGACCGCGCTCCACCATCGGCCATGCCCTCGGCGGCTAAGGGCGTGCGCGCCTCGGTGGCGGCGGGGCCCCACGACGGTGCGGGGCCCAGGTGCTGCCGCCGGAAGCCGCGGGCCCCCTAGCGGGCTCACGCCCCGGGGACCCGGGCTGGCCCGGCTCGGCCGTCGGTGCCTGGCAGAGCGCGCGCTCCCGGGCCTGCTCAGCGCCCGTCCTCTACGTTGACGGGGCCTCGGGCCACCGCGCGCCCTTGGCTCCTCCTGCCCGCCGTGGCCCCGTGGGCAGCGACCCTCGCCCGGGAGCCCCGCGGGGCGCGTTCGGAGCGGAGCCGCGGGAGGGCGGCACGAGGGTCTTTTGTTCCTCGTCTACACCTACGTCTTCGGCGGATGTCATGGTGCCGGATTTCCAGGACTCCCTGGCAGTTGTTGAGGAATTACAACCGATGCTGTTGGGTTGGATTGAAGAAGTTGGTGATAGACCAAGTTGCTATATTATGTGCGAAAATATATGACTTTTTTTTTCTTTTGGAACAGTGTTTCACTAGCGTTGTCTGGCCTCAAATTCTAGATACTTTTCCTGCCTCTGCCTCCCGAGTATTGGGATTGTAAGCATTTCACCACTGTTCTTTTTGGTTTTGCCTTAGATATGATTTCAAAACAAATCTCACACCTTATGACACATACTAGCATTTAAGAGATAGTGGTAGCAGGATCATTTCAAGACCGGCCTTGGATACATGGCGTTGTCTCACCTAGAGCAAGCTGGGGTGGAAGACTATAGAGAGATGGCTCAGCAGTTAGGAGTGCGAACTGCTCTTAGAGACTACCAGGATTTGCATCCCCGTGTGACAGTTACCAACTACCAGCAACTCCAGTTCCAGGAGAGCCAGTGTGCCCTCTTCTGGCCTATCTACACACATAGGTGTGTGCATCCATGCAGGCGCATTCAGATGCATGCATATAAATGTACAAAAAAAACTGAAAATTTTTCAACGTTTAAAACACATGCCCACCCCCCTTTTTTCTCTTCTGAAGTACGATAAAAGCACATTTATTCAATGACAAGCATATAAACCTTCTAAGTCATGTTCTTGTCCATGGATCGATGAGAAAGCTGAGTAAGCCTTCCTATTACATGATGCTTTACTTCGTGGACATTCACAACATTAGCATTTTACTTAAGTCTTCAATGACTGGAAATAAATGTGTTATAACATTTCAATGGCTGCTGAAGATGATAACCATCCTTTTTTCTGTTAGGCATTGGAAATACGAAGCTGTAGGTACATTAAGTTGATACACAAAGGCTCCTTAGATTTGGAGAGATTAAATGTTAGGTTTGGTAGCTACAAGTCATGTATTTTCTGAAGCCCCATCTCCACGATATTTAGCATTAGTACTGTTCATAAGTAAAACATGTTTTCCCTAGGAATGACAGGAATGACAACTGTCCCTTTAGTATGCTGCCATGTTCAGGGAGTGCGTCAGTCAGTTTGATGCTACTATATCAGAGGGCCACACACAGTAAATTAGAACTTTAGGAGTTTATTTGGATAATGGTTTTATTTATTTATATAGTTAGTTAGTTAGTTACTCATTTGGTTTTTTAAGACAGGGTTTCTCTGTGTGTCCTTGGCTGTCCTGAAACTCACTGTATAGACCAGGCTGGCCTCGAGTTCACAGAGACCCGCCTGCCTCTGCCTCTGGAGTGCTGGGATCAAAGGCGTGCGCCACCACTGCCTGGCTAATGGTCTTAGAGGCTGGAAATGTCAGCATTGAGCCACATCTGGTGAACGATTCTTGAAGTATTCAAAGTCCTGGATAAAGGGGGCAGGAACAGAGCACTCTAGAAAGTCACTTTTATAACGAAGGCACTTCAATACATAGTTGCCTCCCAGGATTTCACCATAAGTCCACCTAAAATGGTAGAGTGCTCATGACCCAGTCATCTCTCAGTGTCCCGATTTCCTTTGCAATCTCAGCATCAGATAAAATATAATGAAGATTTTGGAGGGAACATTTAAAGTGTAATGGGGTTTTGAAAATCTGGAACAAAGTTTTTTCATTACTGATAATTGGTACTTTCATAAATTTAATGTCAGATGGTGGCACACTTCTTTATATCCAGCACTCAGTAAGCAGAGGCAGGCATATTTCTGTGGGTCTGAGGGTAACCTGGTCTACATGGTGAGTTCCAGGCTCACCAGAGCTACATAACAAGAGCTTGTTTCAAAAACAAAACAAAATCACAAACTTTTTAAAGATTTATTTATTTATTATGTATACAGAAGAGGGTGCCAGATCTCATTGCAGATGGTTGTGAGCCACCATGTGGGTGCTGAGAATTGAACTCATGACCTCTGGAAGGGCATTCAGTGCTCTTAACCTCTGAGCCATCTCTCCAGCCCCCACAAAACTTTTTAAAAGTCACAAAGATTCTGTAAGAGTAAACTACAGAGACAGCATGATATAACTAAGTTAGATTAAACTTTCCATTAGCAACCTGCATTTAGAATCTTTTTGGAGCTGTGTGTGATGGTGCATGTCTGTAATGCCAGCACTTGGAACTGTGAAGCAGAAAGATTGTGAGTTCAAGACCTACCACGGTTTCATAGACCCTGTGGCAAAAAGACAAAAATAAATGGAAAAATGTATAAGATAAATTTTTCACAGTAAGCCCTATGCACAGTGGCACGTGGTGGTAACCCAGACCCTGGAGACTGAGGCCAAGCCTGTGCAAAGTAATGAGATCTTGTCTCAAAAATAAAATGTTTTTCCTCAATAAAATATTGAAATGTTAACAAAAATTAAAAGATGGTACTTAAGATAGTGCATAGACAAGAATTTTGGAGATGATGTTGATTAGACATTCCAGAAAGAACACTGGAGTTGATGTGAGACAATATTGAAAAAGAAAGTGGTGCTGAGTTTTCTAGATTGAATGAAGGATACAGTTCAGAATGGAAAACACTTAGTTCAGGACAGGGTATTAAAAGAAAATCCCTTTCCAGGACAACCAGGATACATCAAGAGACCCTGTTTCAAAAACAAACAAACCCCTAAAAAATCTTGACACCCATGTCTAAATGGCAGACCATGGCAGAGGAAAAGGTTTGTGTTTTGAGGCAAGCGCTCACTATGCAGCCCAGGATGATCTACTTGTGGTATTCCTGCCTCAACCTCCCAGTTGCTAAATTGACAAGTGAGTGGATTACACCAAGCTAAAAAAGATGAGGGGGAAATGACAGAATTACAATCATTACAAACTTAGGAAAGGCAGGTGGATCGCCGTGAGTTCAAGGCCAGCCTGGTCTACAGAGTGAGTTCCAGGAGAGCCAGGGCTGTTACACAGAGGAACCCTGTCTCGAAAACAAAATCAAATTCTTTTTAGGGAATGGATAGATGGCTTAGCTGTTAAAAGCACCTGTTGCTTTTGCATTGGACTCAGTTTCCATTCCCAGCACCCAAATGGCAGCTCAAAACCATCAGTAACATAGTTCTAGAGGGCCTGACACCCTTTACTGGCCTCTAGGAGTCCTGCATAATTATGGTGTCCAGACACATGTGCAGGCAAAATGCCCATACACAATACATAAATACATCTGTTTTTTTTTTTTAAAGTTTTGTTATACAGGCTCTCACTATGTAGCCCTGACTGTCCTGGAACTCTATCTGTAGACCAGGCTGGTTTTGAACTCACAGAGGTCTTCCTCCAAGGTGCTGGAATTAAAGGTGTGTGCTACCATACCCAGCATTTTTGAAAGAATATTTTTTTCTAATTATTTCCGTGTGTGTGTGTGTGTGTGTGTGTGTGCTTGTGTCTGCCCAGAGAAGCCAAAAGGGTGTCAGATCTTCTGGAGCTGGTGTTACAGGTTGTGAGCTGCCTAATGTGGGTGCTCAGAATTGAACGTAGGTCCTCTAGGATTTCAGTGCTCTTTACCACTGAGCCATCTCCAGCCCCAAGAGTTATGTTATTTTTAATTATGTATATGGCCGTGTGCATGTGCATGTGGTACCCACGGGTCCAAAGAGGACATCTGATCACCTAGAGTGGGAGTTACGGGTATTGTAAGCTGTCATTATCAGATGCTGGGAACCAAATTTAGGTCCTCTGAAAGAGCAGCGAGTGCACTTTACCACTGAACCCCCTCCAGCCCCCAAAGAACACTTTTAAAAATAAATTTATTTTCACAGGCTCTCATTTGTTCCTTGGTGTCTATGAGGGATTGGATGCAGGTCCTGACTTGTGGAACAAAATCCATTACATGCCCTCAAGTAAAAATGTCAGAGTATTTGCTTTGCACTTATGCACATTGACTTATGTACTTTGAATCATCTCTAAATGACTTATAATACCCAGTATGGTATAAATGCTATGTAAACAGTTACCATACTGTTGATTAGGGAATAATAGCATGGAAAGTCTGTATAAACTTTGCATGGGTACATTTCTTTTTCTGCCTTCCATTTGGTTTAGTTGAACCCACAGATGCAAAACCTGTGGATATCAAGGGCCAGTTGTACTGCAGTGAGCATGAATTTTAATCAAGATCCAAAATAGAATCCAGGAAGTGATGGCTAAGCAAAACTGTGTGTGTACATGTTGGCAAATGTAAATAATGACTTGGAGAAATGAATAATCACTTACGTTTAGGAGAGTTAAGATGACCCATAGCAAAATAAGGCATGCTGGTAAACACTGATTCAGTTTTTTGTTGTGTTTTTTGGTTTTTTGAGACAGGGTTTCTCTGTGTAGCAGCTCTTGCTGTCCTAGAACTCTCTTTGTAGACCAGGCTAGCCTTTAAAGTATCTTTTAAAAATACCACTTTATGCCACTAGGATGACTTTTTATATGTATTCTGTGTGTGTGTGTGTGTGTGTGTGTGAGGGCACCAACACAACAAGGAAAACATCCCATACATGTCCAGGTGGGCGAACAAATGAGTTTTCTTGGGTTACTTACTATTCAGAGACAGTTGTACCACTGGGAAGTTCTACCTGGATCATGACTGACTTTAGCAACAGTGTACCACTGGAGAGTCCACACCCCAGTGGGGAAAGGATCTGTTGAAGGCCTCCTTGGTGTCTCATGAGCCACACCTCCACCCCATCTTCAGGAGAGAATTTTAATAGTCCATATCACATGTGAGTTATAACAGCTGCAAATTAGGT
Source organism: Peromyscus eremicus (assembly GCF_949786415.1). Lineage (NCBI taxonomy): Eukaryota > Metazoa > Chordata > Mammalia > Rodentia > Cricetidae > Peromyscus > Peromyscus eremicus. The sequence continues at coordinate 65,397,261 of NC_081425.1, read as the reverse complement.
TATGTCCAATTGGAGGAAACAGCAACCCTATAGAGATACGTTCAGAGATATGCATAGTCAGATGATATTGTCATTGTTTGAACATCATAGGGCACATTTAACCCTACATGGGAAGAGGAGCTGGAAAGATGGCTCAGTGGTTAAGAGCACATTACTGCCCTTGCAGAGAACCTAAATTTAGTTCCCAGTAATTATATCTAACCATATTGGAAAGCTCACAACAACTTGTATCTCCAGCTCCAAGGGATCTAATACCCTCTTCTGGTCGCCCTGGTACCCACACTTACATGGATGTATCCACCACACCCCTCCCCCCAATATATACATAATTAAAATAAAAACCTACAATGTATAATTCAATAACTTCATGAGGACTCCATTTTACTTATTTATGTATATTTTTTGAGACAAGTTCTTATGTAGCACAGACTGGCATCAAAGTATGCTGGGCGGTGGTGGCGCCCACCTTTAATCCCAGCACGAGGGAGGCAGAGGCAGGTGGATCTCTGTGAGTTTGAGGACAGCCTAGGCTACAAAGTGAGTTCCAGGAAAGGCTCCAAAAGCTACACAGAGAAACCCTGTCTCAAAAAAAAAAAGTCATTAGGTACACAGACTTGGGATCCTCTTTTTCTATGTCCCAAATGTCTACCACTGTGCCAGACTAAAGACTCTTGACACAATCAGGAAGCACCAGTAAAGGCAAGATATCTGAGGTAGCTGTTGGTGCAATACTGCACATGCTTTTATGGCAAGCTTCGTTATATTTTTATTTTTTGGAAGGGGTTCTCACCATGTAGCCCAGGCTGATCTGGAACTCACTTTGTAGAACATGCTGGTTTGCCACTCACAGAGATCCACCTGCCTCTGCCTCTAGAATGCTAGGATTATAGGTGTGAGCCACCATTCCTGGTTCAGTAAGCCTTTTTTATATATAAGTAGAAACAAATATAATCTAAAATAACAATATTGTATATCATAGGTGGCACATGCCTGAAATTCTAGCACTTGGGTGGGTGAGGCAGGAGGATTGCTATAAATTCAAGGTCAGTCAGGTCTACTTAATGAGATCCTTTCTAAAAACTATGAAACAGTAATAAAAAATACAGAAGAAGAATAAGAATCCCTGTGAGCATAATTCACAGGCCCCGTCCCTTAAGAAGGTTTGAATTAATTTTTTTTGCGGGGGGGGGGGGGGGGGGGGGGGGGGGGTTTGAGACAGGGTTTCTCTGTGTAGCTTTGCGCCTTTCCTGGAACTCGCTTTGGAGACCAGGCTGGCCTCAAACTCACAGAAATCCACTTGCCTCTGCCTCCCGAGTGCTGGAATTAAAGGTGTGTGCCACCACCACCCAGCTTTGAATTCTTGTTCTAGACCTAAGTGTTCACTTACTGTCCATTCATGAGATGGGATAGGCAATGCAAATTCTAGCTACAGTGGGAACTCCAGGCTTCTTAGGGTTTGAATAAGAACACTGGAGAACTGAGTCTCTGTAGAAGTAACCAACCATCTTATTAAATAAGAAACACAGAACCGCCGGGCGGTGGTGGCGCATGCCTTTAATGCCAGCACTCGGGAGGCAGAGCCAGGCGGATCTCTGTGAGTTCGAGGCCAGCCTGGTCTACAAAGTGAGTTCCAGGAAAGGCACAAAGCTACACAGAGAAACCCTGTCTCGAAAAACCAAAAAAACAAAAACCAAAAAAACAAAACAAAACAAACAAACAAACAAACAAAAGAAACACAGAACCAATGCAAAGAAGAAAGCCAAGAGGTCAGAGCTAAGAGCTAAAACCTTACCCTTCCTCCTGCGGTGATCCTACCTCTCCGAACGAGAGCTACTTCCTGTGTTAAAGTCTTTATATAGACTTTCTGTTCTGCCTTCTCATTGGTTGTAAACCCAACCACATGACCGCCTCATCACTGCCTGTCTGTATAGACCTCCAGGTCTTCTATGGTTGGTATTGAGATTAAAGGCGTGTGTCTCCAATGCTGGCTGTATCCCTGAACACACAGAGATCTACCTAGCTCTGCCTACCAAGTGCTGGGATTACAAGCATACGCCACCACCACCTGGCTTTCCTATGGCTTGCTAATAGCTCTGACCCCCGGGCAACTTTATTTATTAACATACAAATAACATTTTAATACAAATAAAATATCACCATAAGTCTCAGGCAGAGTTAAACTTTTAAAATTTATTTTATGTGTATGTCTGCAGCATGAGCATGCAGAATCCAGACAAAGGCATCAGATCCCCTGGATGTGGGTGCTGGGAATTGAACCAGAGTCCTGTTATATTGAGCCACCTCCCCAACCCCCAGTGTCAATTGTTTTATTTTGTTTTGTTTTTTTGGTCAGAGCTGAGGACGGAACCCAAGGCTTTGCGCTTGCTAGGCAAGTGCTGTACCACTGAGCTAAATCCCCAACCCCAGCCCAGTGTCAACTTTTAATCCTAATGTTAAAGTCAATTTTAATCCTAATGTTTCGTTGGCAATTTTGGGTTGCCACATTAACTTTGTAAAGGTCAATAAAGTCTGGTTGTCTTGGCAAAAAAAAAAGAGAGAATGAGGATGAAGAAAAAGTACAGTATATAGGCTGAAGGACTACTCAGTGTTAGAGGACTTGCCTAGCATTTGTGAGGCCCTTAGTTCAATTCTCAGCACTGTAAGAAAATACAAAGCAAAGCCAAACAACCAAGTTTATCTCTTAAAGCAAAAAGTCCAGTCCTGGTGTGATGGTTCAGTTGATAACAGTGCTGGCCCCCCAGTCTAACAACTCGAGTTCAGTCCCAGGCATCTGCGTGGTAGAATCTGAGAAACAACTCCTGACGGCTGTCCTCTGACTTCCACACATGTTCTGTGGCACGTGTGTACAAACATACACAAAATAAATAAATGTGATAAATTCAAAACAAAAACCTATAGTGTAATAAATAAATAAACCAGGGGGCTGGAGAGATGGCTCAGTGGTTAAGAGCAGTGGCTGCTCTTCCAGAGGACCTGGATTCAACTCCCAGCATCCACATGGCAGCTCACAACTGTCTGTAACTTCAGTTCCAGGGGATCCAACACCCTCACATAAACAATACATGCAGGCAAAACACCAATGTACATAAAATTAAAATAAATAAAACTGGTAACATTTTATATCTTTATTGTCAACAGTTTATTATCCTTATCAAGTATTATGCGCTGTAGACAATTTCGTATGTTTTACTTGTATGTGAATGGCAGTGCAGAAGGTTTTTACATCAGGATCACTACAAAAGCATGGGTTATACAGCTGTGGTGGGTAATATAGGGACAGGCAATGCAGCTGTGGAGTCATTCAGCTTCATTATAATCTTAGGGACTGTACTTGTATGTGAAGCCTGTCACTCATCAAAATGTTGTTCTGGGTGACTAGAAAGATGGTTCAGCAGTTAAAAGCACTAACTGCTCTTGCAGAAAACCCATGTTTGAGTCCCAGCACCCCCATGATAACTCACTATCTTCGGTACGGTAACTGTAGTTCTGGGAGATCTAATGCCCTCTTCTGCCTCCATGGGCACAGCAGGCATGTGACGCACAGAAATACATGTAAGCAAAATGCGTACACACATAAAATAAAACATTTTTATTTGTATAAATATGTGTGTTTATGTAAATCATGAAGTAAGTTTTGGTGTGGATGTAGAGAAATGGGAACTCTTGTGCATTGATGCATCAGCTGTGAAAAATAGCATGGCTATTCTTTTTTAACTTTTTCCCCCTTTTATTGAAAATAGATTTTTTTTTCCCCTCACATAATATATCCTGCTTACAATTTCCCCTCTCTCTACTCCCAGTTCCTCTCCACTTCCCCTCCCATCCAGATCTGCTGCTCCCTTTCTGTCTTTTATTAGAAGACAAACGGACTTCTAAGGGATAATAATAAAATATAACAAAAATATAATAAGATTAAACAAAACTTGTCGCATCAGAATTGTGACAATGAAGAGGAAAAAAAAAAAGAGCCCGAGAGAAGGCATAAGCTTCAGAGACTCATTCATTTGCAAATTCAGGAATCCCATAAAAAAAAAAAACCACTAACTAGAAGCCTTTTGCAGATGATCTGTCCTGGAACTCTGTAGAACAAGATGGCCTTGAACTCAGAGTTGCCTGCCTCTGCCTCCTGAGTGCTGGGATTAAAGGCGTGGGCCACCACACATGGCTTTTTAACTTTATTTTTAATGTGTTGAAAAAAAGCCATGCTGTAGGAACTCACAGAGTCTGAGGCAGCATGCATGGGGTCTGCTTGGGTCTGTACCAGATCAAACCATGTTTTCACTCCCCTAAACAAGTTTGACCCATCTGCACCAGATGTGCTTGATCACACGTGGAGGGGAGGTTTAGGAAGTCAGGATGTATGCTTGCCCCTGGTTGGACCTGATAGGAAATACTTTAAGCCCCTGCAAACCATGACTCAGGGCCATTTTCTGGGAAACCAGAGATGAACCTGGCCCGAGAGTCCATCCACCTGGCCTGTATTTAATTACAGCTGACTTCAGATTTGGCTTTAAACTGTGGTAGCGGTCTTATTCTCGACTGGTAGGATTACCAGAAGGAAGAGTGAAGACCGGGAGTGACAAAACCAAGATAGGAGCTATGTGGGAAATGGGCAAAATGCCAATAATAAGTCTTTATTAGTAATTTCTTGAAAATGGGAAGAATCACAGTCACCAATTAAAAGCAACGGACTGGCATCCAACCGTGGGGTGCTCAGGCTCAGGATGTCATACCCATTTCTCGAAACCCCCAGAGACCACCAAGGAGCCGGTTTCTGATGCAAGCACAGAAGGATCCTTTTATTCAGGTTCAACCCGGGCCGCTGCACGGCAGATGGAAGGAAATGTGGCGGCGGCCACGAGCCCAGGTGTAGAGGGTTTTTAATAGGGAAAAACCACAAGCCGGGAATTGGCTACTTGGGATTGGGTAGAAGGGTAGAAGTGACTTTTTGAAACGATTGGTCTAGACTTTTGGCGGGGAACCACAACCCGTGAACAGGATTATCTGGACTGCTCAGCAGGATTATCTAGATATCTGCAAGGGCCATAAACCACAGACAGGATTCTGTTAAGCTTTCCTTTAAACAGCAGACAGGATGTCTCCAGGAGGATACTGCTCTGTATCCATTCGAGTTATCATGGCATATTCCTGAGCCTGTAAAGTTAAGTCTAGGCCTTCACAAGGATGCCGCTGGAGAAGTGCCTCACTCTTTGCCTCCGCAGGCCTACATATTGAAAAGTACTCTCAGGAATTTAGTACAGCACCACCCACCCTGTTAGGAAAGGCAGAACTGGGCTCAGCCTGGAAACAACCATTTCTGGTTCAACCTGTTTTGATTTCAGAGAGAATGGCTGCTCCCAACACCAAGTCAGCTGCGGAAAGACCAGGCTGCAGGAATGGCAGCTTTTCCCGCTCCTTCTGGACCAGGGAACAAACACTGCCTTCGCGTCTCGCGTCTCTGGATTTATTTTGTTCTCCTTCACTATCATATATTATTTTATCCTGAGAGACTAGGAGTTAGATAGCTAGGTCCACAGAGAGACAGAGAAAGGGGTCATGACTAGGTAATAAAGGGGTTGGATTTCCAAGGTGGTTAGCTCCTTCTTCACTTTTCTTTTTTTTTTTTTTTTTTTTTTTTTTTTTTTGGTTTTTCGAGACAGGGTTTCTCTGTGTAGCTTTGCGCCTCTCCTGGAACTCACTTGGTAGCCCAAGCTGGCCTCGAACTCACAGAGATCCGCCTGGCTCTGCCTCCCAAGTGCTGGGATTAAAGGCGTGCGCCACCACCGCCCGGCTTACTTTTCTTACTTGAGACAAAAGACCAGCACCTTAAAACAAGTACTCTGGCCAGGCGATGGTGGTGCACGCCTTTAACCTCAGCACTCTGGAGGCAGAGGCTAGGGGATGTCTGAGTTCGAGGCCAGGCGGATCTACATAGTAAGTTCTAGGACAGCCAAGGTTACATACTGAAAAACCTGTCTTGAAAAACTGAAAAGAAAAAAACAAGGGCTCTGTAGGCTTTTGTCTCCCACGAGCAGGTCTCCTGCTGATGGACTGGGTCAACAAGTTCAAGACACGCTCAAGATATGTCACACCCCCACAGTCTGGGCCATCAACCACCCTAGCTGTTTTCAAACTGACGAGTTCAATTAAGGGAGGAAAACCCTTCAGGGCTTTTAAACTTCCAACCCTAGAGAAGAGACGGGATTTTCAGTTTTCCAGTTCCCCCTCTGCTTGGCAAAGGCTCTTTTTCTCTGTAGTCTGGTCTGTGGCATGCATGTTTCTCACCCCCAACAAATGCCGTCCTTTAATTGCTGATTCTGTCCGTGGTGCTTGAGATTTCTCCACAGCTACCTGTTGCACTTTGGAGGATTTTTCCACCTTTTAAATCTTCAACTGGCAAAGAACATGAATCCAACCAAGATCCCTAGACTGGGGTGGTGGTGGTGCACACCTTTAGTCCCAGCACTTGGGGGAAAGAGGCAGGTGGAACTCTGAGTTCAGGGCCAGCCTGGTCTGCAAAGCAAGTTCCAGGACAGCCAGGACCACACAGAGAAACCCTGTCTTGAAAATGCAAAAGAAAGAGAGCGAGACCCTTAGGCTTCATCAATCCCATCTACTTTCTGTCTTGCATCTATCTTATTTTTGCTGCCATTTTAAAATTTTATTTTATTTTATTATGATACTGGGTCTCACACAATCCAGGCTGTCTTCAAATCGGCTCTGTGGCCCAGGGTGAACTATAGCTCTGTAAAAGGGCCTCGGGTCTTAGTAGGAACCCAGACCTTATTAACATAAGTGACTTTATGATAGAAACACCATTCAGGCCATAAAACTCAGCATGTAGACTGCTAATCCCAAAGATGGGAGGAGAAAAGCCACCAACCCGAATCATCGTTACCAAATTAATCAAGGCAAGCAATTTATCAAAGCAAGCTTTTTTATTCCTCTCTCTCTCCTCTTAAGGTGGGGTTTGAGAGGTCAGCGTTGGATATGAGGAAGACAAGGCTTTCATAGCTCAGGGGTAGGAGATTTCAAAATGGGGGGTCTGGTGGCTAATAGGTTGTAACGGGACAGAACATAAGCATAACAAGTTAGTCCTCATCCTGAAACAAAGACGTGGTTGCAAGATGGCCATAACAACAAGCAGTCATACATAACAAGGTAGTCATAGGTAAAACCTTCTGAAACAAAGGTAGACTTGCAAGATGGTTTTAAACAACTTTTTGAAAGGAAGACATGTTTGCCATTCTGTCGGGGTGCACCTCGTAGTGCAGGTCGGTTGAAGAAAGAAGGCACTCCAAGATGAAGTTTTAAGGCCTGTGTGGCAACAGGAAGGTCCAGCCTCTTCTGATGACTGAACCCGGAATAGCCTTACAAAGGAGTATGGCTTTTTTTTAATTGAAAGTTATACAAAGTATTTCCTCATACCAAGGTCCCTAATCTTAATTTACATGTCTTGCTGAAAGAGAGCATCGTGTGCCCCCAAGACTCTAGTCCTTTATTATGTATTGTGTGCAATACACAATAATACAAGAGACTCAGGCATGCCTATGGCATCTTGTGACCAAAGTCATGGGATGGCTGCAAAGTCCCTTTAGCAAAACAGTTCTACGAATCTCGAGAAACAATCACTGTTTTCCACAAGGATTCTTCAAGGTCAAAGTATTTCTAAAACACAGCTGTTCGTTCTAATATCTACCCCCAGACACAGCGATTCTGCTAAATTCCTACAACACCATTCCTGGAACAGGCAGTACGGAACGGTTTGTAGTTAAGGTTACGGGTGGGGGATAACCCAATCCTTGAGAAACAGAGGTTTAGTCGTAAACAGGAATGAATCTAGTTTGTCTTTACTATACGATGGTTTCTAAGCTTAAAATGGAGGCACGTTGGTTCTTCAGACAACACCACTTGCCAAACAAAGACCTAATCCATTAAAGTCCCTAGTTTTGAGAAAGTCTCTAAATAACAACCCTAGGGTTTTTTTTTTTTTTTGGCTTCTGTAGTTTTGATTCTGGTTAAGTGGTCTTGTTAACTGAAATGTGTCAACCCAGGATACATGTTTTTTGTTCTTAAAAGCTCTCCCTGAGAAAGGCTTGGGGCTACACTGGGATCCTGAACACCCAGTGTAAGCCCAGTGTAGTCATTGGCCAGCTCATAAAGACTTTCTGTTCCCTTCAATCCATGTCCAAGCAGTCTTCTTTGGTGGCTACTCCACAGCAGCTCCAAAGCCTCCTGCTTCTACCTCACAACTGCTGAGAATACAGACTATCACACTTAGACTAGTTTGCACTTCTTTAAGAAATGCCCGTCTGGACCAGCTGGGCAACAGTGGTACACGTCTTTAATGCCAGCATTCGGGAGGCAGAGGCAGGCAGATCTCTGTGAGTTCGAGGCCAGCCTAGTCTACAGAGTGAGCTCCAGGACAGGCACCAAAACTACACAGAGAAACCCTGTTTCGAAAAACAAAACAAAACACCAAAAAAAAAAACCCCAAAACAAAACAAACCCAAAAAATGCCCATCTGAAGAATGGCTACCTTTCATTTTCTTACTTAATTATTAGTACCTTTTAGCTCTAATTATTATTATTTTGTTTGTTTTTTGAGATATGGTTTCTCTGTGTTGCCCTAGCTGTCCTGGAACTCCCTCTGTGAACAAGGTTGGCCTCCAACTCACAGAGATCCTCCTGCCTCTGCCTACCAAATGCTGGGATTAAAGGCGTGGGCCACCACTACCTGGCTCAAATTAATTTTACTACATTCAACGATCTGGTTTTTAGGCTAGCAATGATGGAAGCATAATGCTCTTAACTGAAAACTGGCTTCTTTAGTATATTAACTATCTTTCTTTGAGTCTTACCTTAGTGGAAAAGTACTGTGATACTCAGCTACGATGTCTATCTATCTGGGGAATCAAGACAAGGGGAAGGGCGGGAAATTCAGCTGCCCTAATTGCTCATGGAACCAGTCCAGCAATCACCCTGCAGGTGATTCCTTGGAACTCTCCTCACAACTGCCCTGCAGATGCCTTTTTGGAATCAGCCCTGCAAGTACCCTATAAACTACTAGGAACCAAGTTTCATTCAACCCTAGTCTCTGGCGAGGCAGAGAAGTTATTCCATAATGTCTTGGTCTCTTTCTGCCTATATAGGGTGAATAAATTTTTCTGCTTATGCTCTCTTGGTATAAATGTTCATACCCCTGATTATGGCCTCAGTTTCCACCTAACAATAAATATATTAAATGAAATAACCATAGGAAAAAAATCCCAAATGTAGAGCCATATATGGAAATTTGATTACAAAAAGCATTTAGAACTCCAAAGAGATATGATCCTGAAAGAACCCCTTTATATTGTAAGGGAACAGTGAAACCACTGACCACTCTATGGGTTCCAAGAAAAATTTATTTGGGGAATCATACTGCAGGGCTGTCTCTCAGAGGGTGGAGAACAAAGGGCCATGGGAAAAGCCTTGTCAGTTTGTTTGTTTGTTTGTTTCAACTTCGTCTGTTTTAAGAGGACAGGTAGCATCAGGAAGAAAGGTGTGGGCGAGAACAGCCTGGGAGAAAGTGCTGTTTGGGTTATTAGGAACTAGATGCCCTCGCCCTAACCATTGGGGGTGGATAATGGAGGTAGTAGCTTTCCCGGTAAACAGAAACCTGCCTTATGAGATTCCTGAAGAATGTGGAGCTTAGCTTTCTGTTTACCTATTGGGAGTCATGCAGCCTAGTTTTGGACCAGTATATGAGTGTTTGTCTAATGGGTCTCCAGATAAGGCAAAAGCCCACATGGCCTGTCTCACTCAGCAAGGACCACTGGACTTCGGAAAAGCACAGAATACTGCTGGGACCATGTGGCCTGCATGCTGTCTTCTCTCTTGTAATAATGATGATTCTCTTGGCGGTTTAAGTGTCATTTTGTCAATCATGCATGGGACAGATGTGATCATTCCTGGAAAGCACGTTTTTTCTCATCTATCTTCTCCTAAAATTCTTGGTGAGCGGATGCTTCTCAGGTTTCTTGTCTGGGGGATGCCAGTTGTCACTTTCGACCCCAGGAGCTGTTCTAATTCAGTGCTGACAGGATCGGAGGCAGATCACCCTTTTTTCTGTAAATATGTTTTGAACGGGATTGTTGTTCTTGAAAAGGATTGTTGTTCTTGAAAATGTGTGCCTATGTTGACCACCTTTAGTTTTGTAAAGACAGGATGTACCTGGCTTGGTATTTGGCCAGGCTAACAAAGTGGTAAATGTTGTTTGGAGTTTAAAGATGTTTTGTTGTAAAAGTTAGGAAAAAACGTGTTTGTCATATTTGTTTTTGCTGGAGGTTAACATTGAAGGATGGGAAAAACTTGTTTGTTAGTATGGAAAAACATCCTTGTTTTTGATGTGTAAATAAGAGGGCTGGAGCTATTCCTGGCAGCCATCTGGTGGTCAGACAGTTCATTTCTTCCTGCCAAAGCCCCCTCCTTGCCTCAGGACCTGAACCCAGGCTGTGGCTGGATGGCCCCATTTACCCACTAACAAGCCTATTGACCCTGTTAGAGTCCTTCTGTTTAGGACTGCCATTTTGCCGTCCCCTCCCATCCTATGCATGCTTAGGACCTAACACATAACACATAGTTAAAATGTTAAGACTACATAACAAGGGGCTGGAGAGATGGCTCAATGGTTAAGAGCACTTGTTCTTACTGAGGATGCAAATTCTATTCATAGCATCCACATGGTCACTAACAACTGTTTGTAACTCCAGTTTTAGGAATCTGCTGACCTCTTCTGGCCTCTGAGAGCACTGTATGCACATGATGCACAGACATATGTGCAGGCAAAACACCCATACACATAAAAATAAATATTTTTAAATGCCAACTTGTACAAAAAGGCAGATAGATGTACCAGAATTTGATCTGTGTTAATAGCAAAACTCTTGGAATCAAAATTATTTATCTCAAGTTCTGAATGTAAACAATTGCCAACCAAAATTACTATATCCAGAAAAGTTTTCTTTTTTCTTTCTCTTTTCTTTTCTTTTTTTCTTTTTTTTTTTTTTTTTTTGAAGCGAGGTCTCACTATGTAGGCTTCACTATGTCCTGGAACATATATGTGCTTGTTCCAGGGCTGAAGAGATGGCTCAGAGGTTAAGAGCACTGGCTGTTCTTCTAGAGGTCCTGAGTTCAATTCACAGCAAACACATGGTGGCTCACAACCATCTACAATGAGATCTGGTGCCCTCTTCTGGTGTGCAGACATACATGCAGAAAAAAACACTGTATACACAATAAATAAATAAAACTTAAAAAAAAACCAAAAAACCAACAAATCTTAACAAATAAGAAAATGAGCCAGGCGACGGCGCCAGTGGTGGTGCATGCCTTTAATCACAGGACTTGGGAGGCAGAAGCAGGAGGATTTCTGTAAGTTTGAGGCCAGCCTGGTCTACACAGTGAGTTCCAGGATAGCCTAGGCTACCAAAGAAACCCTGTCTTGAAAAGAAAAAGAAAAAAAAAGAAATAATTTTTTGTATCTTACCAGGTAATAATGTAATAAACTAGAAATTGATATCAAGAGAAACTGTACAAATCCATGGAGATAGAACAATATACTTTTTGTTGTTGTTACCAGGCTGGCTGTGAACTCACAGAGATCCTCTTGCCTCTGCTTTCCTATTGCTGGGATTAAAGGCATGCGCCACCACCGCCCGGCTGCAACTTTTATTACATTTATGTATTCATGTTGTATGTGGAGGGGGACACACATGCCACAGCATGTTTGTGGAGGTCAGAGGATAATTTGTAGGAATTGGTTCTCTCTTTCCATCACATGTGTTCCTAGGATTGAATTCAGGTCATCAAGCTTGGTGTCAAATGCTTTTATCCACTGAGCCTTCTAGCTTATCAATTTTTTTGGAATTTTCTTTCTTCCTTCCTTCCTTCCTTTCTTTATTTTCTTTATTTTTTTTATTTTTATTTTTAGTTTTTTCTAGACAGAGTATCTCTGTATAACATCCCTGGCTGTCCTGGAACTTGCTCTGTAGACTAGGGTGGCCTCCAACTCACAGAGATGCTCTTGCCTCTGCCTCCCAAATGCTGGGATTAAAGGCATGCACCATCATGCTGGGCTAATTTTTAGAAATTTAATTCATGCACTTCATTTAGTAAGAGTGGTGGTTTGAATAGGTATGGACCCCATATACTCATGTATTTGAATGCTTGGCCCATAGTGACTGGCACTATTAGGAAGTGTGGCTTTGTTGGAGTAGATGTGGCCTTGTTGGAGAAAGTATACCACTGTTGGGGTGGGCTTTGAGGTCTCATATGCTCAAGCTATGCCCAGTGTGGCACACAGTCTCCTTCTGCTGCCTGTGGGTCAAGATGTGGAACTCTCAGCTCCTTCTCCAGCACCATGTCTGCCTGTACACTGCCGTGTTTCACACCATGATGATATGAACTAAACCTCTGAAACTGTAAGCCAGCCCCAATTAAATGTTTTCGCTTATAAGAGTTTCTGTGGTCATGATGTCTCTTCACAGTAATAAAACACTAAGACAGTAAATAAATCAAAAGTAATATCAGAACTAATATTAAAATTATACTAGGGGGCTAGAGAGATGGCTCAGTGGTTAAGGGCGCTGGCTGCTTTTCTAGAGGACCTGGGTTCAATTCCCAGAACTCACATGGCAGTACAGAACTCTCTGTAACTCACATTCCAAGGGATCTAACATCCTCACACAGACATACATGCAGGCAAAACACCAATCAATGTATGTCAAATAAAAATTGTTTTTAATTATTAAAAAATTATATGAGGAAAAGAGATCATTAATGTACCTTATGGTTGTGTTGGGCCTGGCCATGTTGGGTTACTTTAATCTTAGAACAATTATGTGTTAGCATAAGATTTGATGAATGACTTTATTATTTTTTTATTTTTTAATAAATCCAGGTTCAATAATAAACAGAGCAAGAAACTCCTAGGTGAAACTCCTGGGAAGGCAGGATAGGAATCACATGGCAAATATGGCTACCAGGTCTTGAACAGCCCTGGGGGGAGAAGCTGACCCTTGGCAGGCTTTCTGAGGGGATAGGCTGCTGCTTGGTGGGCTTTTTGAAGGAGCAGGGTCTGGGGAGAGAGAGGTGGGGGTTCCACCTAATCATCCCAGACTCTTTGGGTATATGGATGCCAGGGGCTGAGGTGGAGCTTCCACCAGAACAAAAACACCAGACTAAAGTTCAGAGGAAGACCCTGAACCCTGTATTTGATAAGATGTCTTTTCTAATTGTATCACTACAAATTTTATTCAGAAACTCATTTTTTTTTTATTTTTTGGTTTTTCGAGACAGGGTTTCTCTGTGTAGCTTTGCACCTTTCCTGGGACTCACTTGGTAGCCCAGGCTGGCCTCGAACTCACAGAGATCCACCTGGCTCTGCCTCCCAAGTGCTGGGATTAAAGGCGTGCGCCACCACCACCCAGCCAGAAACTCATCTTTTTTGGTTGTTTTTAAAAAAATTTCCGCCAGGCGTTGGTGGCACACGCCTTTAATCCCAGCACTCAGGAGGCAGAGCCAGGTGGATCTCTGTGAGTTCGAGGCCAGCCTGGTCTCCAAAGCTAGTTCCAGGAAAGGCGCAAAACTACACAGAGAAACCCTGTCTCGAAAAACTAAAAAAAATAAAATAAAATAAAAAGATAAAAAAAAATTCCAGTATGAACTGGCTTGTCAATCAACTACAACACTGTCTAGCAGACAAGGTATAAAGAGCTGGACTCAGAATCTCCCATATGTCTTGAGGTATCTAGACTGCCTCCTGTCATGCTCTCGTCCTCTACCTTTGCTGCCACCATGCCTTATGTCTCTGGATGGAGAATGCCTTTTCCAGGATCGGGACCTGGATCTATGCTTCTTGCGATGGAGCCTAGACAGCTTCCTTTTGAGCTCTCTTGAGATTGGCTTCAGATGCATGAAGTTGCAGAAGGCCCCTCTTGGGCACTCGCCCATCTCATACTGGTGGCAGCAGGCTTCCCTGAAGTCAGTCACTGGGGACAGCTCTGAACGGATTGGCTGCCCATTAAACCAGCGGTTATTCAAGTCCATCACAGCTTTCTCGGCATCCTCCTCATATCAAAACTTGACATACACGTTCCCCACCAGGTGATCTCCTAGGTTGTCACAGGTGTTCATCTCTTCAACCTGTCCATCTCAGTGAAGACTTCCTCAAAGAACTCATCATAGTGCTCCTGCATCTCCCAGTCACTCATAGCACAGCGCAAACCATCAGTGGCCTGGGCAGAGTTTTGAGGGGTATGGTAAATGTTCAAGAGGGCAATGGTCTGGCTAAAGGTCGGTTTACTGGGCAACTGAGAACATCTGTCTCCATGACGACATGCTCCAGTTTTGAAATAAAATGAACAGTTGACTTTGTAGTTTCTCGGTACTAAAGATGGAAGGCAAGAAGTATTCAGCCATTTTCCAGCAGACACCGAGCGCCAACCGATGAATGACTTTAGGTGCATGAATATATTGTTGTCAACCACAAACATTTTCCTTCACTTTTAGGACCTAATTTGCAAAATTTAAAATTATGTTTCAGTTCTCCTTTTCTGTTTAATAAAAAGCTTTTCCATAAAAAGGATGTTATAAAAACCTCTCATCAACAAAATAGATAACTCACAAAAATAGGTTAGAAACCTACCAACAATGAATCACAAAGAAAGAAGAAATATTTACAAATCTATTATTAGTATAGATGTTAAATTATTATTATATATAATATATTATTATATAATTAATACATTATATTATTAATATAGACATTAAATTAATAGTTAAAATATTGATTAAAAAAGACAAAAAACAGAAACTCTTAGATCTATCAAATGTCTTCACTAACGAATTCTACCAAACATTTGTGGAATAGTGGAATAGTAAATCAACATTGATACTCCACAAACTCTTGGAAAAGGTTAAAATGGAAGGACCACTCCTCCATTCTTTCTTTGAAGCCAGCAATACTTGGATATTAGACATTAAAGGCACTTGTTCTTGCAGAGGACCTGGGCTTTGTTCCCAGGACCCATATGGTGGCTCACAAACTCCAGTTCCAAAGGATCCAATGTCTTTATCTGACCTCTATGGGCACCAGATATGTATGTGGTATATATATATATATATATATATATATATATATATATATATATATATACATACATATGCAGGAAAAAACCATCATGCACATAAAATAAAGTGTGGTGATTTGAATAGGAATGGCCCCCATAGACTCATGTGTTTGAATGCTTGGCCCATAATACCTGGCACTGTTAGGAGGTGTGGCCTTGTTGGAGGAAGTGTGTCATTGTGGGGTTGGGGCCCTGGCTTTGAGGTCATATAAGCTCAAGCCATGTCAAGTGAGTTAGTCCCTCCTCCTGCTGCCTGTGGATCAAGAGGTAGAACTCCCAGCTCCTGCTCCAGCACAGCATCTGCCTGCACAGAGTTGCCATGCACTTGGGAGGGTTGGTCCTGCCCCTCACCAGGTCAGTGCTGGAGAGCTGACCCTGGTCCTGTGGGTATGGGAGATCTGGCCGAAGGTGGGAGAGCCTGTCCTGCCCCTTGGTAGCTCCTGCAGGCAGAAGCTGGGCAAAGCTGGAGAGCTGGCTCTGGCGGCACCAGCACAGGAGAGAGGATGGGCTGACCAATTCAGCTACCACCCAGGCCCAGATCCAGGGCTTTGAGTTGGCCCAGCCCAACATTTACTCCATGTAAGAACTGCTGGAGCACATGAAAGGTCTAGTCCTGCAGATCCACAGCCACAGGAACTCCATGACACAGGGCAACAACAGGATATCCGAGAGGAGTCCTGGTGAGGGTCCAATATCGATAGTGTAGCAGAGGCCAGTGGCCTCAAACCGGACCAATGACTCTTTGCAATGAACATTTGCAAGCAAGGCTGTTTGGGCCAAAAGTATACTGGGTGACATCATGACACATCGCAGCTTCCATAGAGAGGTTTTTTGTTTTGTTTTTTTTAATTGTTTTCTTTTTGGGAGGAGGTTGCAAAGGCAGAGTATAGATATGAAGGGATGGGGAGATGAGTGAGATTGGGGTGTATTATGTGAAATTCACAAAGAGTCAATAAAAAGTTTAAAAAAAAAAGAATTTCCATCGTCATGGTGTCTCTTCACAGCAAAGCAAACCCTAAGACATAAAGTGAACCTAAAAAATATTAAAATTTTTTTATTTTATGTACACTGGTGTTTTGCCTGAATATATGTCTATGTGAGGGAGTCTGATCCCTTGGAACAGGGGTTACAGACAGTTGTGAGCTGCCATGTAGGTACTGGGAGTTTAACCCAGGTCATCTGGAAGAGCAGCCAGTGCTCTTAACTGCTGAGCCGTCCCTCTAGCCCCCCTAAAAAAAAACTTTAAAAAAGAAGGGGTTGGGGATTTAGCTCAGTGGTAGAGCACTTGCCTAGCAAGCGCAAGGCCCTGGGTTCGGTTCTCAGCTCCAGAAAAAAAAAAAAAAAGAATAAGTGACATTAATTCAAGGATGATTCAGCATATGAGAATGAGAATAAGCTGGGCATTGTTGCACATACCTTTCGTCAGCACTTGGAGGCAGAGGCAGGTAGATCTCTATGAGTTTAAGGCCAACTTGGACTACAAACCGTGCTCCAGGGCAGTTAAGGCTACTTAGAGAGATCTTGTCTTTAAAAAAAAGGATAAAACACCACATTAACAGAAGGTATATACACTGTAATCTGCATTGATAGAGAAAAGGCTTTGAGAAAACTCATTTTTTTTTTTTTAATGATTTAAGAAGCCACTCCAACCAGGCATGGTCGTACATGTCTTTAAACCCAGCACTCAAGAGGCAGAGGAAGATGGATCTCTGTGAAATCAAGGCCAACCTGGTCTACAGAGTGAGTGCCAGGACAGTCAAGGATACACAAAGAAACCCTGTCTTGAAAAAACAAACAAAAAAGCCACTCAGTACACCGGGAATAGAAGGAAATGACCATGATGTAATAAAGGTAACATGAGAAACTCACAGCCAATAGCATATTCAATTGTGATTCTAACACTTTTCTCTGAAATCAATAATAATGATAGAAGATATCAGCAAAGAAGAATAAAAAATCAACACATGAAAATCGGTTACCTTTGTGTGCAACCTATCAATGAATAACCTTGGAAGGAGTAAGATCAGGATGTCTACATTTCCATGTTATTGAACATAACAACGCAATTCCTAGTCAGAAGTCATAGAGTTAAAACGTTAGAAAAGGATTACAGTTAGCTCCTTTTGAACACCACACTGTTTTATGGGTTTTTTGTTTGTTTGGAGACAGGATTTCTCTGTGTAGCCTTGTCTGTCCTGGAACTCACTCTGTAGACCAGGCTGGCCTCCAACTCACAGAGATCTGCCTGCCTTCCGAGTGCTGGGATTAAAGGCGTGCACCACCCCCTTCTGGCCATTACTTAGTTCACACAAACCGTCAGTTGGATGTCCAGCACTGCATAAACTGGCAATGATAACCCATGTTTGTAATCTCAGGAGGCGAAGGCAGTCGTTATGATCGGAAACTCATTGTCAGCTATATAATAAGTTGAAAGCCAAGCCAGACGACATGATCTGCCTCAAAAACTAACACACACACACACACACACACACACACACACACACACACACACCAAAATCAATCAAACAAAACCAGCTAAGAAACAAATAAATGAAAACAAGGTAAATAAATTAAATAGGCAGTTTGTTTTTTTTTTCTGAGAAAGGCAAACAAATGATCAATAAATATTTAAGATTGCTCTGAAGAGGACTGGAAAGATGGCTCAGAGGTCAAGAGCACTTACTGCTCTTCCAGAGGACCAGGTTTTGATCCCTAGCACCCAGGCTCTCAACCTGGGTAGCTTCACGTCCAGGGGATGTGACACACTTCTCCTGGCCTCCAGAGTCCCAGGGCAGGTATGTGGTGTACAGACATACAGTGCAGGCAAAACACTCATACACATAAAATAAAGTAAATAAATCAAAACAATAAAACAGACATCTGCATCCTTTAAAAATAAATAAAATTGCTCTTTGCCCCTTGTAAGTCTTGGGTGAGGATCGTAACACAGTGTGGTCATTGTGGAAAACAGTTGGGTAATTCCTCAAAAATTTAAATATAGAACTGACTTATAAACCAGCATTTCTACTCCAAGAGATATATACCCAAAGAATGAAAGGAAGAAATCAAGCTGATATTTGCCAGGCATGGTGGCACATGCTCATGATCACAGCACTTGGGAGGTGGAGACAACCATCCGGAGTTCAGGGACATCGTCACTTACACAGGAAGTTTGAGGCCAATCTGGGCTTCATGATTTTAGAAATTTGTCCATTTCATGGGAGTTAACTAATTTATTTGTGTAGCCATCTTTGTTTCATAATCCATTTTATTTCCACAAGGATTATGCTGAGTTGCCCATTTTCATTTGTAAATTTTAGAAACCTGAATCTTCTCCCTTGTTGGTCACTTTTGCATTTTGTATGTTTATTATTTTTCCTTTCCTTTTTTTTTTTTTTTTTAGACTGGGTCTCGCAAGCGCGCTGTCCGCGCTCGCGCTGTCCCTCCTTGGCTGCCCTAGAACTCACTCTGTAGATCAGGATGGCCTCAAACTCAAGATTAATGACATTTGTGTGCAGGTGTCTGTATGTGTCTGCTGGTTGGATCTTAGGTCATTGGGTTTGGTTGTGGGTTTCCTTACTGTGTTACAGCTGGGATGGAAAGGTATCTTGGCAATTGGGAGCCAAGGATTACCACAAAGTCATACAGTACAACAAACCTCACAGAAGAGATTTATTGGGAGGGAAAACCCCAGGAGGGTGGCTGCCTCTGCTAGGGGGAGAAGCAGCAGAGAATTGAGCAGAAGACATAAAATGGGGCCTGACCACTCTCCTGAGGGGTTGGGGGAGCTAGAACAGCCATTAGGGAATTCTAGGGGGCCTGGCCTAGCCATTTTCCCCACCAGGACAGATGGAAGCCTGGGAGGCGGGGCTTGGCTGGTGGAGCTCCTCAGGGTCAGGGCCTGGCTGCTCCTGGGCCTAAAGAGGTCAAAACCTTCAGGCTTTGGGGGTCATCTAGGAGCTGGCTGGGGAGGTCTCCAGGGGCGGGGCTTACTAGGAGTCTGAGCACACCAGGGAAACCTGTCCTGCTGCCCAAGGTGGCCTGAATAGCCAACACTTAGTTCATGTAAAAAATAATTCACCAAGTAGTTGAAACTATTCTTCAAGGGCTCCGCTGCCTCCACCTTCCAAGTGCCGGGATTATTTATGGGCGTCAAGGCTGCTTTTCTGTGGTACTGGGACGCAGTCTAGGACTAGACCAGTGCCCTATCGACACAGCTACACCTTCAGACCCATACTGAGGTCGTGTTCCTCAGTCCCGAGGATCATTTTTTTTGCCTCAGCCTCTTGAGCAGCTGGGACACAACCCCACTTGGCTACGTCTAATTTAAAAAAATCTTCGTTACTGGTTCCTTACGTCAGAGGCCCATTCGCTGTCTTCTGAACAGCAAGATAATGACGGTGAGGACAGCGGGACAAGCAAGCAAAGAATCTTAAAAGTGAGTTACCAAGGAGCTGGAGAGCGGACTCTGGTTAAGCACATTTGCTGTTCTTGCAGAGGACCAAATTGCATTCTCAGTCCCCACACAATGGCTCGCAACCGTCCCTAGCTCCAGTTCCGGGGGACCCAAAGCCCTCTTCTGACTTAGCCTGGCACCAGGTACGAATATGGTTCATGTACGTGTGTGTATATGCAAAATACTCATACACATAAGAATAATAAGTTAAAAAACAAACAACAAAAAATATGAGTTGCCAAATAATACCCTGGGATCAGAAGTTCTTTTACATCCTGAATAAAAGGTCGATTTAGTCCCCTTGTATGTAAATTAGGCATTGACTTGAGATGAATCTGGTTGGTTAATTTGAATGTATATGGAGAAGTCTGATTGGTTGAAAGTGCCACAGGCCTAGAAATGGTTTGAGTAGAGGTTGAAGGGTAGTTGGGGGCAGGGCAGCAAAATGTTGGGGAATGGAGGGGGAGGAGAAGCAGGAAGCAGAAAGAACCCAAGGTTGTGATTGGGTGGGTACATCTTGTGAGTTCCAGGCCAGCCCGGTCTACAGAGAGAGATCCAGGACAGGCACCAAAACTACACAAAGAAACCCTGTCTCAAACAAACAAACAAACAAACAAAAAAAGTGTCACCTCATTTGAAATTATGTTTGGGAGACATTCCCCAATCCTCCCTAAGCTCAGAGATGTTGATAATTTCTCCCTAAGGCAAAAATTATCACTACCTCCTCAAGTCCTTACAGACCCTGCAACAGACCTCTGTCTCTCCCTCTGTGTGTGTGTGTGTGTCTGTCTGTCTTCCTTCCTTCTTTCTTTTTTAAAGACAGAATTACACTATGTATCCCTAACTTCCTGGAACTGCATAGACAGGGAGTGCCAGCATTAAAGGCATTGCACTACCACACCTTACCCGTTATAGCCTTGGCAAGAGTTTAACCACTGAATTACATCTGCAACTCTAATTTATACTTTGTTCAATTAAAAAAAAATTTTCTTTCATCATGTGTGTGATCATGTGTGTCTGTTTGTGTGTGTGTGTATGTGTGTGTTTAATGCTATGCCCAGATCACAGGGACCCCCGAAAGACCACCACAGAGACTGAATCATGTATGTAAAAAAGAGCCTTTATTTCAAGCTCGGAGCTTGGTCTCTTTGTCTGCTGGATACAACAGTGAGAGCAGAGAGCCCCTAGCCCAGGCAGGGTGGGGTCTTTTTTTTTTTTTTTATCATATCAGAGGTTGGGGTGAGGGGATTTTTAGGGTTCACGACCTTGATTGGCTGACATTTGTATAGGGGTGCTGGGAATGTTTGGAATGTCAGGTACTTCCCCTTAGGTACAGGCTCTCCCTGGGAGGGGTCAGCTTGTGGCTTTTACAGGTGTTGTCTGCCAGGAAGACTGTCACAGAAACTGTGTCTGGGCCTCTAAGCCTGTCATGGCAGCTGTGTGGTCAAGCTGTTTTGGGCCAACCCCTAAACACATTGGAGTGTCCAAGGAAGACACAAGAGGGCATCAAACCCCTGGAGCTAGATAACAGGTACTTGTGAGCAACCTGACATGAGGTTTGGGATCTGAACTTCGGGTCTTGTGATTAAGCAGAAAGTGCTCTTAACTGCGGAGCTATCTCACTAGTCCCCAGTTTTTCTTCTGAGACACTTTAATTTAGGGCAGGCTGACCTTGAACATACTGTGTGGTTGAGGATGAACTTGAATTTCTGATCTTCCTTACTCTAAGGCTTTCCAATCTCTGGGTTTAAAAATTTTTTTAGTTTTTTTTTTTTAAATTAATGTACAATGTTTTAGGTTTTATTATGACATTTCCATACATTAGTATCATTAGCCTTCTTTCCTATTCATTATCCTCCCCATACTGCCCTCCCTTCACCCCTGTCCACTCTTATGCAGTCCTCTTCCTCCTCTGAAATTATCCTCTCTTCTAACTTCATGTCATGTGAATAATCTCTCCTTACCCCTTCCCTGTTAAGGCATCTTTCTCCTCTTTCATGATCTCCTTTCTACTTTTATCATACACACACACACACACACACACACACACACACACACACATCAAGATATATATGAGAAAAAATATGGTATTTGTTGTTGAGAGTCTGGCTTACGTCACTTGACATAATTATTTCCAGTCCCATCCGTTTTCCTGAAAACCCATGACTTCATTTCCCTTTATGGTTGAAAAACGTTCCCCTTTTGTAAACCATATTTCCTTCATCCACTCATCTGTTTGCAGACACCTGGGCTGGTTCAGCTTCCTAACTAGTGAGACTAGTACAGCAGCTAACTTGGATGTTCGTGTGGTCTGTAGATCTGGAATCTTCGGGTATGTACCAGGTGGTCTAAAACTGTGTCCTATGGTAATACTACTTTTGGGTTTTTGTTTTGTTTTGTATTTGTGATACAGGGTGTTGTGTAACACAGGCTGGACTCAACTTACTATGTAGCCAAGCATGAGCTTGAATTATTGAAGCTGTCTTCAGCTTCCTTGTACTAGGACTACACAGATATATGTCACCATGCCTGGTTTAGTTTTAGTTTTTGAGAAACCATCAACTGATTTCTATCATAGCTTCAGTAGTTAACATTTTCGTTTTTGTTTTTGTTTTTGTTTTTCGAGACAGGGTTTCTCTGTGTAGTTTTGTGCCTTTCCTGGGACTCACTTGGTAGTCCAGGTTGGCCTCGAACTCACAGAGATCCGCCTGGCTCTGCCTCCCGAGTGCTGGGATTAAAGGCGTGCGCCACCACCGCCCGGCAGTTAACATTTTCAATAGCACTGTATAAGCATTCTTCTTTCCCTACATCACGCCCATCTCTGGTCATGTATATTTGCGGTTCTAAATGTCTTTTGTGTTCAGATATCCATTTCTTTCTCTAGATTTGAGAGGTTTCCTGCTATAATTTCATTGAACAGATTCTCTAAGTGCTAGGTTTTTATTTCAGCTCCCTCTCTATCCTTTGGACCCTTAAGTTTTGTCTCTTGATCATACCCAAGAGTCCTGGAAGCTATGATGATGCACAACAATTTTTCTTTTGTTGCTGTTTGAATGTAGTATTTCTTTCTTTTTTTTTTCTGTTTTTTGTTTTGTTTTGTTTCTGTTTTTCGAGACAGGGTTTCTCTGTGTAGCTTTGGAGTCTGTCCTGTTAATTGCTTTATAGACCAGGCTAGCCTCAAACTCACAGAGATCCACCTGCCTCGCAAGTGCTGGGATTAAAGGCGTGCACCACCACCTCCTGGCTGAATGTAGTATTTCTTTGGCTTTACCCTCCATACCTGATATTCTTTTGCTTGGTCAAGACTATTGGTAATTCTTTTCGGTGTATTTTTTCTTTTGATTCATTGAGTTTTCATTTCCAATATTTCTATTTTTCTTCAAAATACCAGTCTTCTATCAATTCTTTTCTTTCATGTTGCTGACTTTTTGGTCCATATTTCTCATCCATCTTCTGACTTTTTCCCTTTTCCGTTACTACCTTTCCTTTCTGGGTCCGGGTCATCTGCCTCTTTGAGGTTATTGATCATTTTTTTTTCTAGTAAATGTCTGATCTCTTCTTGTACTTTACCTATTTTAGTATCTTTGAGTTCAGTAGTTGAGAAGTTCTGATCATGTGGAGGAGTCATGTTACCTTCCTTTTTCTTACTTCCTCTGCTTCTGTACTGTGACTTACTCCTCTGTAGGTTTGGCTACTGCTTCAGTTTTATGAAGAGCTCTTCTCATTGAGGAGCCTACTTGTGAAATCTCAATTCTCAGTGCCACCCAAGGAAGAAAAGCAAGTTGCTATAACAGGAACCACATGAAACCAATCAAAATATTGAAATACATTTAAAATCAGTAAGAAGCAGGGCGGTGGTGACACATACCTTTAATCCCAGCACTCGGAAGGCAGAGGCAGGCAGATCTCTGTGAGTTTGAGGCCAGCCTGGACTACAGAGTGAGATCCAGGACAGGCACCAAAACTACACAGAGAAACCCTGTCTCGAAAAAACTTTAAAAAATAAATAAATAAAAATAATAAAATAAAATAATAATAATAAATAATAATGACTCTGAGATACCATCTTACACCTGTCAGAATGGCTAAGATAAAAAACACTGAAGACAGCTTATGTTGGAGAGGATGTGGAGCAAGGGGAACTCTCCTCCACTGTTGGTGGGAATTCAAACTTGTACAGCCACTCTGGAAATCAGTATGGCGGTTTCTCAGAAAATTGGGAATCAATCTTCCTCAAGACCCATCTATACCACTCTTGGGCATATACCCAAAGAATGCTCAATCTTATCACAAGGACACTTGCTCAACTATGTTCATATCAGCATTATTTGTAACAGCCAGAACCTGGAAACAACCTAGATGTCCCTCAACTGAAGAATGGATTAAGAAAATGTGGCACATATATACAATGGAGTACTACTCAGCAGTAAATAACAATGATATCATGCAAGCAAATGGATGGAACTAGAAAATATCATACTGAGTGAGGTAACCCAGATTCAGAAGGACAAACATGGTATGTACTCACTCATAAGTGGATACTAGATATAGGGCAAGGGATGGCCAGACTGCAGACCCCTTGATTTGGAGGATGTGGGGATGTGGGGTGGCTTGGGAGGGAGGACTGGGGTGTGTGTGAGGAGGGAGAAGGTGGGATCTGTGGGTGGTATGTAGAAAATTTCTTAATTAAAAAAAGAAAGAAAGGAAAGAAGGAAGGAAGAAAGGAAGGAAGGAAGAAAGGAAGATCCTGTCTTGGTGGTACAGGGTTTCTCTGTGTGTAGCTTTGGCTGTCCTGGAATTCACTCTGTAGACCAGGCTGTCCTGGAATTCACAGAGATCCGCCTGCCTCTGCCTCCTGAGTGCTGGGATTAAACGCCTGCACCACCACCAACTGGTTCCTTCTTCTCCTCTTAAGAATGGTATGTGCAAGGTCATTTGCTGCTGTTTTTCTGCCTGAGTCAGAAAGCAGCCACTTTAACTTTTCTTCCCCTTAATAAAGGATCTCTGTGAAAACAGATGTTTGGGTGTGGTTTGTGCCCGTGTCTGGAAGGGAGTCCCCACTGTGCGGGAGTCCCCTTCAGCCACCTTCTTCATACAAAGCCTCTAGAAAACAAGACAAACCATATCTAGGTTTTGTTGATATGATACAATGGCACAGGATAGTGGCTTAATTCCCCACAACATCAATTTCAGAAGAATTTTAAGCCTCCACAATTTTGTTTAAAATGTTCTACTCGTGTGGCTGAGGATGTGGCTCAGGGGCAGAGTACTTGCCTAACATTCATGAAGACCTTGGTTCAGTCTCCAACACCAAATAAAACTGTTCCTGTGATCCCAGAAGCCTGGAGGTGGAGGCAGGAGGTTCAGAAGTTCAAGACCATTCCATCCGACATACTGAGTTTGAGGCCAACATGTCTGAAAACGGGGGAAAATATTAGTGTGGAGCTAAAGGTATAGTTTAGTGGTACAGCTTGTGCTTTGCATGTGCAAGCCCCTAGTCGAATGTCCTCCCTCAGTAGGCTGTGGCAAGAGGCTCACAGGTTCAAGGACACACTGAACAACTAAGGTCAGATGTCAGAATAAAAGGTAGTGAGAGCTGGGAGTACGTATCAGTGGTTGAGCCCTTGCCTAGCTCATATGAGAATCTAGGTTCAATCTGAGGGCACATGAGCAAGCGTGAGAGAAAGATTTTTTTATACTAGAAGATGGAAAGAGTTCTTAAATAAGATGGACAAGAGACACAAATGATAGCCATTAAAAATGGGTGAAATCCACTTTATGGAAGTTTGTTTTGAATTTGCTAACAAAACACTCAATAAAAGACAGCTTGTGCTGGGCGGTGGTGGCGCATGCCTTTAATCCTAGCACTTGGGAGGCAGAGGCAGGCGGATCTCTGTGAGTTCGAGGCCAGCCTGGTCTACAGAGCGAGTTCCAGGACAGGCTCCAAAGCTACACAGAGAAACCCTGTCTCGAAAAACCAAAAAAAAAAAAAAAAAAAAAAAGATAGTTTGCCAAGCTTGGTAGCACACACCTGTGATCCCAACACCTGGGAGGCTGATGAGGCAAGATTGGGCAACAGAGTGAACACCAGGCCATCCATAACTAAAGAGTGAGAACTGTTCTTTTTTTTTTTTTTTTTTTTTTTTTTTGGTTTTTTCGAGACAGGGTTTCTCTGTGTAGCTTTGCGCCTTTCCTGGAACTCAGTTGGTAGCCCAGGCTGGCCTCGAACTCACAGAGATCCTCCTGGCTCTGCCTCCCAAGTGCTGGGATTAAAGGTGTGCACCACCACCGCCCGGCGAGAACTATTCTTAAAAAAAAAAATTAATGAATAATTAATAAAATGGAGAATAAAAAGCACACATTGCCAAAAAAGACAGTGAACTGGAAGCTTCCGCCAAGTATTAAGAAGAACAGCCAGTAAAGTCGAAGAAGAGACTCTATTCCAGACAGAGAAGAGGGAAGAGCTCTGGAAATTCACAAGGGCACTGTAAAACAACTGCCGTGTGTGTGTGTGTGTGTGTGTGTGTGTGTGTGTGTGTGTGTGTGAGAGAGAGAGAGAGAGACAGAGACAGAGACAGAGAGAGAGAGAGAGAGAGACAGACAGACAGAGAGAGAGAGAGAGAGAGAGAGAGAGAAAGGCAACAACACACAGAGAGACAGCGAAACTGAACATGGCTCCAGCCAGAGGGCTTTCCACAAGGGTGAAGAGAAGCAGAAGCCTCAACCACAAGGTAGACCAGGTAGCTCTGGTAAAAGATACTGGCTGTCTTACCATCAGACAAGCACCACCCTCACCAGCCCCAAAGCCCGTTGTGAGTTTTGGGGGGACAGTGATTCCTCCAGGGGAGAGCAGAAGGAGGATACATCAGACATCATCCTATGGATGGATTTGAATGTGTAAAACTGAGCAATCCCAGAGGACCTGAGAAGAGAGAACAACCATGAGTCAGGGAGCCTGGATTTAACCCAGCACACCTCCAGGCCAGAAACAGCCCTGGGAGAGTAAGAGTGCTTGATGCTGACAAGCCAAAACAAGCAGGCTGCAGGAGGAGGCTCAGTTCAGGCCATGCATTGCATAATAATGCAGCCTCATTAGCTGGAAATGTACCAGAGTAAATTTGGGTTTCATTTTCAAACATATGGTTGCTCACAGGGTTCCTTTGATTGTGGAGACAACCTTAGGTGTGATCACCTTTTCCTTTTTTTTTTCTCCATTCTCCCCCTATTTGTTCTTTTCTCTGCTTCTCTCCCTCCCTTCCTTTTCTCTCTCTCTCTCCCCTTCCTTTCTCTCCTTTCTTCCTTTCTTTCCTTATTTATTTATGTGTTTGTTTATTTTTGAAACAGGGTTCCTCTGTGTAACAGCCCTGGCTGTCCTGGATCTCGCTCTGTAGACCAGGCTGGCCTCGAACTCACAGAGATCCTTCTGCCTCTACCTCCTGAGTGCAGGGATTAAAGGCGTGCGCCACTACTGCACAGCTGACTCACAAACATTTTTAACTTCAATTCTGGATCTGATGCTCTTTTTTGGCCTCTGTGTGTACCAGACATGCATGTAGAACATGTAGGTAAACACAGACACCCACTTAAAAATATTTTTAAAAAGAGAAAACCTTAAAAGCACTTGGGAGGCAGAGGCAGGAGGATCTCTGTGAGTTCGAGGCCAGCCTGGTCTATAGAGCGAGCTCCAGGACAGGCACCAAAACTACACAGAGAAACCCTGTCTCGAAAAACAAAACAAAACAAAACCAACAAAACAACAACAACAACAACAACAACAACAAAACTTCAACTTTCCCAGGCAGCTGCCGAAGATGGCGGAGGGGCAGGTTCGAGTGCTGGATGGCCGCTGAGGCCATCTTCTCGGCCGCCTGGCGTCCGTTGTGGCCAAGCAGGTACTACTGGGCCGGAAGGTGGTGGTTGTGCGCTGTGAGGGCATCCACATTTCCAGGAATTTCTACAGAAACAAGTTAAAGTACCTGGCGTTTCTCCCAAAGCGGATGAACACCAACCCATCGCGAGGCCTCTACCACGTCCGAGCCCCGAGCCGCATTTTTGGGCGCACTGTGCGAGGCATGCTGCCCCCCAAGACCAAGCGAGGCCAGGCTGCCCTGGAACGCCCCAAGGTGTTGGATGGGATCCCTCCACCCTATGACAGGAAAAAACGGATGGTGGTCCCTGCTGCCCTCAAGGTTGTGCGGCTGGAGCCTACCGGAAGGTTTGCTTACCTGGGACGTCTGGCTCATGAGGTCGGGTGGAAGCACCAGGCAGTAACAGCCACTCCTGAGGAGAAACAGAAGGAAAAGGCCAAGATCCACCGTCGGAAGAAGCAGCAGCTCTTGAGACTACGGAAACAGGCAGAAAAGAACGTGGAGAAGGGGCTGGAGAGATGGCTCAGAGGTTAAGAGCACTGGCTGTTCTTCCAGAGGTCCTGAGTTCAATTCCCAGCACCCACATGGTGGCTCACAACTATCTATAATGAGATCTGGTTTCCTCTTCTGGCTTGCAAAACAGAAAACTGTATACATAATAAATAAATCTTAAAAAAAAAAAAAAAAAGAACGTGGAGAAGACAAACCAGCAAGTTCACAGACCAATGGACTCCTGGTGTGAGCCCAATAAAGACTATTTGCTTCAAAATATTTATCTAGGACAGATGTGGAAGTGTAGCTCAATTGTTGGACATTATAAATAAAGCAAAGCTTGTGACGGGTGGTGGTGGCAGAGGCCTTTAATGCCAGCACTCGGGAGGCAGAGACAGGTGGATCTCTGTGAGTTCGAGGCCAGCCTGGTCTACAGAGCAAGATCCAGGACAGGCACCAAAGCTTCAGAGAAACCCTGCCTCGAAAAACAAAACAAAACTTGTTATGTAGACCAGGCTGGCCTCGAACCTGGAGATGGCCTGTCTCTGTTTTCTGAGTGCTGGGTTTAAAGGTGTTTGCCTTTGGAAATTGACCTGTAGGCAAGTGGGAACCATTAAGTAGCCTTGTGGACATAGTTTCCTAGGCTACTTTTCTATTGATATTCACATCTAGGATTCTTTCAATATTTATTTATAGGAAAATTTTTTTATTAAATATTAAAAGACCTTCACCAACCCCACATCTGACAGAGGACTGATCTCCAAAGTATATAAAGAACTCAAGAAACTAGACATCAAAATATTGAACAATCCAATTAAAAAATGGGCTAAAGAGCTAAACAGAGAATTCTCAAAAGAAGAATCACAAATGGCTGAAAGACATTTAAAGAAATGCTCAACATCCTTAATCATCAGAGAAATACAAATCAAAACGACTCTGAGATACCACCTTACACCTGTCAGAACGGCTAAGATCAAAAACACTAATGACAGTCTATGTTGGAGAGGATGCGGAGCAAAGGGAACACTCCTCCACTGTTGGTGGGAATGCAAACTTGTACAACCACTGTGGAAATCAGTATGGCGGTTTCTCAGAAAATTGGGAATCGATCTTCCTCAAGATCCAGCCATACCACTCTTGGGCATATACCCAAGGAATGTTCAATCATACCACAAAGATACATGCTCAACTATGTTCATAGCAGCACTATTCGTAATAGCCAGAACCTGGAAACAACCTATATGCCTTCAACTGAAGAATGGATAAAGAAAATGTGGTATATATACATAATGGAGTACTACTCAGCAGAGAAAAACAATGACAGCATGAAATTTGCAGTTAAATGGATGGAACTAGAAAATATCATCCTGAGTGAGGTAACCCAAACCCAGAAGAACAAACATGGTATGTACTCACTCATAAGTTGATTCTAGATATAAAGCAAAGAACAATCAGACTGAAAAAAAATTGTTAATTTATTTAATTTTTTTTATTCATGTGAGTGTTTTGCCTGCATCTGTGAATGCATACTATATGTGTGCCTGGTGCCTGAGGAGGCTACAGGATACCCTATTTTAATTAATTGATTAATTAATTAATTTTTGTTTTTTGTTTTTCGAGACAAGATTTCTCCATGTAGTTTTGGTGCCTGTCCTGGAACTCACTCTGTAGACCAGGCTGGCCTTGAACTCAGTGAGATCTGCCTGTCTCTGCTTTCTGAGTGCTGTGATTAAAGGCCTGTGCCACACCATGCCCCACTGGGGCAATCTACCTTTAAACACACACACACACACACACACACACACACACACACACACACACCACTTACTAGGAAAGAAACAAAAATAATTAACATAATCATTAACTTAAGAATCAAAGAGGTAACATGCTCCTTGTGCAAGATGAAAGTCTTTTACTTTATTTTATTTTTGAGATAAGGGCACACTCTGTAGTTCAGGCTGGACTCAAACTTGCAGTAACCTTTCAACCTCCTGAGAGGTGGGGTTCCATGGATAGAGCTCAGTGAGATCCACCTGGCTCTGCCTTCTGAGTGCTGGGATTAAAGGCGTGCTCCACCACCGCACGGCTATACAGTCATTTTTAATTTGTGTGTGTGTGTGTGTGTGTGTGTGTGTGTGTGTGTGTGTGTGTGTTCAGACAGAGGGTAAGCTATACTTACTTCGTTATACAGTATGATCTTTTTTTTTTTTTTTTTTTAAAGATTTATTTATTTATTTATTTATTAGGTATACAATGTTCTGCCTGCATGTTATCCCTGCAGGCCAGAAGAGGGAGCCAGATCTCATACTAGATGGTTGTGAGCCACCATGTGGTTGCTGGGAATTGAACTCAGGACCTCTGGAAGAACAGCCAGTGCTCTTAACCTCTGAGCCATCTCTCCAGCCCTACAGTATGATCTTGAACTTCTGCTTCTCCTTTGTCTACCTCCCATTGAAAGGACCAAGCAGACGCCATAATAGGCTGCTTAATCTTCTCTCAGAGATCAGGCCTCAATTTCAGATTCCTGAGACTTGATCAAGCAGTTTCTTGGAAGACCATGAACAAAAGACATTGTCCTTGCAGTAGCTCCCTTTCTGCACATACTCATACTCCAACTGCTCAAGATTCAGCCAGTTGTTTATTGTCTGGGGCCCCTCACCAACTTAGAGCTACCTGCATGGGTCAATGTTAACGTGTGATGGCAACAGCCTCCATGGCAGCTCAAGGACAGAGCTTGGGCCACTGAGTCCAGCCTCCACAGTCAGTATGTGCAAGGCCAGCCAGGCTCCATGGCAGCTCAAGGACAAAACCTGGGACTTGTCCAGGCCTGCCCAAAAATGATAACTGTAACCCGCATCCAGTAAATTCAAAGGTTACACACCCTCACCCAATCATATGATGCAAAGGCTTGTACCACCCTGCTTGTGGTTTTTCCCTTTAAAAATCCCTCACTCTGAGAGCTTAGGGCCATCCTCTTCCACCCGCTGTGTCGAGTGTTGGACATGAACCAAAGCCTCGGCTTGCTTGTTATCAATAAACCCCTGTGTTTTGCATCGGATCGGCTCTGTGGTGGTCTTGCTCGGGGGTCTCGCGATGCAGGCACAACACCACATGTTAGAGTGCAGGTAGGTACTACCTTGCCCAGCAATAAAATAATTTTAATAATTGTGCCAGGCCGTGGTGGTGCACGCCTTTAATCCCAGCACTCAGGAGGCAGAAGCAGGCGGATCTCTGAGAGTTCGAGGCCAGCCTGGGCTACAGAGTGAGTTTCAGGACAGGCTTCAAAGCTACACAAAGAAACCCTGTTTCGGGGGGGAAAAAAGAATTTTAAAGGGGCTGGAGAGATAGCTCAGCGGTTAAGAGCACTGGCTGCTCTTCCAGAGGACCCAGGTTCAATTCCCAGCACCCACATGGCAGCTAACAACTGTCTGTAGCTCCAATTCCCTGGGATCTGATATCTTCACACCAGTGCACATTAAATAAAGTTAAATAAATTATTAAAAAAAAAAATAAAGGTGTGCGCTACCACTGCCCGGCGAAATGGAAGACTCTAAAAATAAATAAATAAATAAATAAAGAAAGAAAGAAAGAAAGAAAGAAGAGGATATAGTATGTCCATTCTAACGGTTCTTTGAAGAGAGGCCTCACTGAACCTAAAGCTAGGCTAGTAGTCGGTGAGCCCCAGCGATCCTCTTGTTTCTGACACATACCTAAGCACTGTAGTCACACACACAACTGTGCTCAGCCTTTCCTGTGGGGTCTAAGCTTTGGACCTCAGATCCTCTTGCTTGTGCAGTAAGCACTGTCGACCTCTGAGCCATCTCCTCAGCCCTACAACCCTCTTTAAAAGGTGATTTGAAGCTAGGTGTGGCGGTGGCATATGGGAGCCATCCTAACCCTCTGGAGGCTGAGGTTTGAGGACTGCCGTGAGTTAGAGGCCAAGGATACATAACAGGACCATGTTATTTGTCTTGTCTTGTTGAGGGAAAGAAAGAAAACAACAATAACAACAACAACAAATCACCTGGCCTAGTGGCCAGGCTGCAACCCTTGAAGTTGGGAGAGCTCAAGACCCAACTCTGCTACATAGGAGACAATCCTGAGCTATATGACACCATGTGTCAAAAATAAAAGAAGGAACCCCCCTCAAAAAAGAGTTTTTTGGACTGGGCAGTGGTGGCACACTCCTTTAATCCCAGCACTCGGGAGGCAGAGGCAGGCAGATGAGATCTCTGTGAGTTCGAGGCCAATCTGGTCTACAAAGAGAGATACAGGACAGGCACCAAAACTACACAAAGAAATCATATCTCAAAAAACCAAAAAAAAAAAAAAAAAAAAAAAAAAAGTGTTTTGGCTTCTTTGATCTTAGAAAGAAATGACCTTTCTTGGGGCACAGAAAGTGACAGCAGTTGGCCCTGCTGAGGCGCTAAAGAAGGGCTTCAGAAGCAGTCTCTGGCCTGCTTCCTGTGTTCACTGAACCTAGATTTCCTCACAGCAAACAAAGAAATTGGAACGTGTTCCCTCAAGAGAAACCTAGAGATTGTAGCAATCTGCCCCCACCCTCTTTCTGTGATTGAGTCCCCGGTGATCAAGCTGGCCTCCAACTGGGGATGCAAACAAAGGCAGCTTTGAACTCCTGACCCTCCTGCCTCTGCTCTCCGGTGGTGCTTTTATTATAGACAGGCTTCATCACATCGGTCCCAAACTATGGCTGTAGTGCACACCTTTAATCCCAAAACTGGAGAGGCAGAAGCTGGAGGCAGAAGCTGGAGGATCTCTTTCTATTCAAGGTCAGCCTGATCTACATAGGGCATTGTAAGCCAGCCTGAGTTACACAATGAGACCCTGTCTAATAAATTGATAAATCAAATGAAATAAGAAGTAAGAGGGGGAATTGGGAGATTGGATGTTCACGGTGGCAAATGCTTGTAGCTGCAAGTCCCATCTGCTCAATAGAATTAGGCAGTGGGATCAGGAGTTTAAGGTCAGCTACAGAGTGGCTCAGGGCCAGTGTGTGCTACGTGAGAGACTGTGTCTCAGAAAATAAAACAAACAGAAAACATACATTCAACTGTGTCCCCCAAGTTTGTTGGAAAAGAAGTAAAAACTAATAAGTCGGGGCTGGAGAGATGGCTCAGAGGTTAAGAGCATTGGCTGCTTTTGCAAAGGACTGGGGTTCAGTTCCCAGCACCCATATGGCGGCTCACAACTGTCCACAACTCCAGTTCCAGGGAATCTGACACCCTTTTCTGGCTTCAGCAGTTTATACATATAT
Organism: Peromyscus eremicus; assembly: GCF_949786415.1. Classification (NCBI taxonomy): domain Eukaryota; kingdom Metazoa; phylum Chordata; class Mammalia; order Rodentia; family Cricetidae; genus Peromyscus; species Peromyscus eremicus. The sequence continues at coordinate 65,363,976 of NC_081425.1, read as the reverse complement.
GCAGGCAAAACACTCAAACACAAGAAATAATCAAAAATAAAATTTAAAATGATAGTAACTAACAAAAGGCTTGGTAATTTTTAGACTGTAATTTATTTTTTAAAACCCAATAAATACAGGTATGGTGCTGCACACCTATAATTCCCACACTGAGGCAAAAGGATAGAGTCCTAGGTCCGCCTGGGACATGGAGGGAGACATTGTCTCAAAACAAAAAACTCAAGGGTTAAAGATGTTACTCAGTGGTGGAAGGCTTCCCAAGTGCCTGCTAGGTCCCAATTTCCATCCCCAGCATGGAAAAAATCCAATCAATTGAAAGTTCTAGTCTCCTGTGTGGATTTGGGGAAGGCGTGTGTGTGTGTGTGTGTGTGTGTGTGTGTGTGTGTGTGTGTGTTTTCATGTGTGTAGAGGCCTGACATCAATCTCAGGTGTTGTTTTTCAGGAGTTTTTTTTGAGATACAGTTTGTCCCTGGAACTGAGGCTCACTGATTAGGCTAGGCTGGCACATACCCAGCCCTAGGAACTAGTTTCTACTTCCCCAGTGCTGAAATGACGAAGGTGTGCCCTTATGGCCAGGCGTTGTGGCACATAGCTTTAGTTCTAGCAAGGAGGCAGAGGCAGGCAACTCTTTGAGTTCAAAGCCATCCTGGTCTACACAGTTCCGAACAACCAGGGCTACACAGAGAAGCCTTGTCTAGAAAAACAAAACAAAACAAAAATTAAAAAAAAAAAACAAACCAAACCAAAATCAACCAACCAAAAAAACCCCAACAAAACAAAACAACAAGCTGTGGTGGCACATTCCTTTAATACCAGCACTTGGGAGGCAGAGCCAAGTGAATCTCTGTGAATTCAAGGCCAGCCTGGTCTACAGAGCAAGATCCAGGACAGGCACAAAAACTACACAGAGACCCTGTCTCAAAAAAAAAAAAAAAAAAAAAAAGCCAACCAATCAAACAAACAAAAAAACCAAACATAACCAACCAACCAAATAAACACATGCCCTTATGCCTGACTCTTTATATGGTTCTCAGGTACCCGAATTCAGGTTCTGGCTTGCATACAGGCACTATACTAACTAAGCCATCTTCCCTGCCATCAAAGTAATATTCTTTTTTGTTTTGTTTTGTTTTTCAAGACAGGGTTTCTCTGTGTAGCCCTGGCTGTCCTGGAACTCACTTGGCAGTCCAGGCTGGCCTCGAACTCACAGAGATCCGCCTGGCTCTGCCTCCTGAGTGCTGGGATTAAAGGTGTGTGCCACCACCGCCCAGCCAAATTAATATTCTTTTTTTTTTAAAAAAAAGATTTATTTATTATATATACAGTGTTCTGCTTGCATGTATGCCTGCATGCCAGAAGAGGGCACCAGATCTTATTATAGATGGTTGTGAGCCATCATGTGGTTGCTGGGAATTGAACTCTGGACCATCTGGAAGAGCAGCCTGTGCTCTTAACCTCTGAGCCATCTCTCCAGCCCCAAATTAATATTCTTTATCTTGAAGTTTAGCTTTGTTTAGTTACTTCTCTATTGCTGTGAAGGGACATCATGACTAAGGCGATTTATAAAAGAAAGCATTTAATTTGGGGATTATGATCCAAAGGGTAGTAGAGTCCATGACCATTATGGTGGGAACAGGGCAGCAGGCAGACAAGCATGGCCGTGGAGCTGGGAGCTTACATATGACTCCCAAATTGGAGGCAATATTTTTTATTATTTGAAAAAATTTAGATATGTACTCAAAATATTTTGATCATATCTACTTCATGCTACCTCTCTCTGCTTTCAAGTGTGTGTGTGTGATGTTTCCTTTTTCTTGAGGAAAGTTAATTTTCTAATGATTTATTTGAGATCAGAAATTTTGGTGCCTAAAATTAAAGCGAAGTCTCACATGCTCATAGTGACTTTGCATGTGTTCTTCAGTAGCCACTGTCCCTCCATTAGTCAACGCAAAGCCCACACTTTCTCCACTACCGTTACCACACCAGACAGGGACTACCAAGGCCTGCTCTTTCTCAGAACTCTCAGTAGCTTCCCAAATTGTGCTCCTGCCACTGTTTCAATGAAATGATCAGAATTATATACTTAAAATTCGTACAGTAGGCCGGGCGGTGGTGACGCATGCTTTTAATCCCAGCACTCGGGAGGCAGAGCCGGAGAATCTCTGTGAATTCTACAGAGAGAGATCCAGGACAGCCAGGGCTGTTACACAAAGAAACCCTGTCTCGAAAAAACAACAACAAAAGTCACACAGCATCATGTTACTTGTTCACTCAAAGTCTGTGTTTATGAGTTGTCCATGCACTACAGGAACATTCTGACTCTATGGCAGGACTTGCCAGGCCTCCAGAGTCTACAGGTGCCGGTGCTTGTGAGCCCCTCACAGGACCTTCTTCTCTGTGGATAGTCTTCCATTTCCCAGGAGAATTTTTGGTGAAGTCTAGGCATCACTCCTCTGGTTTCTTCCAGTTGCTGATGCTTGCTGTGATCATCCAGTTGTTAATTTTTATTTTTAATGGTGTATGTGTGTGTGTGCATGCACTTGAGTGCAGGTGTTTGCATAGTCCAGAAGAGGGTATACATACATGCAGATAAAACACTCATTCACAGAAAATAAAATAGGTAAATCTAATATATATATATATATATATATATATATATATATATATAATTCTATATTGTATTAATAGCAGATGCTAAGTTTTAGAATCACCATGCCAACATTTAAAGAATGATGATCAGAGGTGGATGTGCGCATTTGCAATCCCTGGCAAAGTTTCAGGCCAGCATGGGATAAATAAGGTTCTGGCAGCTAAAAAAAAAAAAAGAAAAAAGAAAGAAAAGATAATTCGATGTCGAATGAGTTCCTTACTACCACAGATGCAGTTTCTCAGCAGCCTTTGCATAGAACCATTTATTTCTTTCCACCTAATCAGTATAATCGTACCTAATGTCCCCTTCCCCTGTCTGCTCTCGGGGACCGTTTGTGTTGAATGTTGCTTTCCACGAGTGTGTCCTCAGATCTGATTTCTTACCAACCTTTTAGTGGCAGAAGGCTGCCATGGCAGGGTGCTCTTAGTGAGGACATCTGGCTTGCTTCTGCATGCATTTCTTCGGAAGGTCTTCCCCCCTCTCTATCTTAGTTTTCTATTGCTGTGATAACACACCCTGACCATAGGCAACTTGGGAAAGAAAGAAGGGCTTGTTCCATCTAACGCTTTCCAGTTCACCACTGGGGAAGTCAGGGCAGCAACTGAAGCTGAGACCCTGGAGGAACTTTGCCGACTGACTGGTTCAGCCTGTTATTATTCCCCCCCCCCCCCCCCCCCCCCCCGCCCAGGACAGGGTTTCTCTGTGTAGCCCTGGCTGTCCTGGAACTTGCTCTGTAGACCAGGCTGGCCTTGAACTCACAGAGATCTGCCTGCCTCTGCCTCTTGAGTGCCGTGATTAAAGGTGTGTGCCACCACTGTCCAGCCAGCCTGCTTTTTTTTTAATTTTATTTTTTTGTTAAGAAATTCTCTATTCATTTTGCATACCAACCACAGATCCCCCTCTCCTCCCTCCTCCCGCCCCCAGCCTTCTCCCCCAACTCACCCCCTATCCCCACCTCCTTCAAAGCAAAGCCTCCCATGGGGAGTCAGCAGAGACTGGTACATTCAGCCGAGGCAGGTCCAAGCCCCTCCCCCTGCACCAAGGCTGTGTTAAGGTGTCCCACCATAGGTAGTGGGCTCCAAAAAACCTGCTCATTCACCAGGGATGGATCCCATCACACTGCCAGGGGCCCCTTAAGCAAGTCAAGCTAAACAACTGTCTCACCTATGCAGAGGGCCTAGTCCCGTCCCATGGGGGCTCCACAGCTATTATTGGTCCACAGTTCATGAGTTTCCACTAGTTTGGCTGGCCGTCTCTGTTTGTTTCTCCATCATGATCTTGATGCCCCTTGCTCATAGAATCCCTCTTCTCTCTCTTTGACTGAACTCCTGGAGCTCGGCCTGTTGCTTGGCTGTGGATCTCTGCATCTGCTTCCATCAGTTACTGGATGAAGGCTCTATGATGAGTTAGGGTATTCACCAATCTGATTACCGGAGCAGGCCAGATCAGGCACCCTCTCGACTATTGCTAGTAGTCTAATCTGGGGTCATCCTTGTGGATTCCTGGGAACTTCCCTAACACCCAGTTACTCCCTATCCCCGTGATTTCTCCCTCTATCAAGGTATCTTATTCATTGCTCTCCCACTCCATCCCTATTCCAGCTCAAATATCCCATTCCCTTATGTTCTCATCCCCTATTTCCTACTATCCATTGCTCACCCTTCATCACCAGTTTACTCATCTATTTCCCCTTCCCAGGGCAATCCATGAGTCCCTCTTTGGGTCCTCCTTGTTAGCTAGCTTCTCTGGAGCTGTGGGTTATAGTCTGATTATCCTTTGCTTTACATCTATTATCCACTTATAAATGAGTGCATACCATGTTTGTCTTTCTGAGTCTGGGTTACCTCACTCAGGATGATATTTTCTAGTTCCATCCATTTGCCTGCAAATTTCATGACAGCCTGTTTTTTTATACCATCCCAGCCCACCTGCCCAGGGATGGCACCACCCACAATGGGCTGGACCCTCCCACATGAATCATTAAGAAAATCCCAGCTGGAGAGATGGCTCAGAGGTGAAGAGCACTGACTGCTCTTCCAGAGGTCTTGAGTTCAATTCCCAGCAACCACATGGTGGCTCACAACCATCTGTAATGAGATCTGGTGCCCTCTTGTGGCCGGCAGTCATGCATGCTGTATACATAATAAATAAATAAATCTTTAAAAAAAAAATGCCCTACAGGTTTGCCTATAGGCCAATCTGATGGAGACTTTTTCTCACTGAGATCCCTCTTCTCAGGTAACTCTAGCTTGTACTGACTTGGCAAAAACAAAACAAAACAAAACAAAACAAAAACCCCAAACAAACAAACAAAACCAACCAGGACACTAGCCATTAACAGCAAAATGAGGATGATTACTTTTCTCTGGACCAATTTTATTTTTCTAAATATCACTCGTTCTTTACAGAATCTCTTCTTCACTCTGTTCCATGCCCATTAATGTCACATTGCCTCAATGAAATACATGTGGCAGCTAATTCTATAAGGAACGTTCACAGGCCGAAAGGCCAAAGGTGCTGTGGACTCTAATGGGATCCGTAGTAGATTGTGAAGCATGGGCTTGAGGAAGGAAGCACACTAAAACAAGAAGCCCGAGAGATACCTGGGTCAGAGATTATGTGCGGGGTCTCTCTCTCTCTCTTTTGGTTTTTCAAAACAGGGTTTCTCTGTGTAACAGCCCTGACTGCCTTGGACCTCACTTTGTAGACCAGGCTGGCCTTGAACTCACAGAGATCCACCAGCCTCTGCCTCCTGAGTGCTGGGATCAAAGGTGTGCGCCACCACTGTCCAGCTTGTTTTAAACATATTTAAGCACAGCACAATTGGGTGAAAACCATTCTGGTGATAACTGAATCCCATGTACACAACAAAGCATACATAAGTCTCCTTGAGGAACAAAGCCAGCTAAACACGTATCAGATGTGACTACATCAAAACTCCTTGTAAAGTCCATAAAGATAACTTCTGTAGATTGACTGTGCAAAAACAGTTTTACAAGAATGGGTCTGGAGAAAGGTCTGGTGCCAGGAAATCTTCAGCTACAGAGATTGCACAAAGGTCATCAGCCTCGAAGGCACATCCACTCCAGCCTTCTGGGCAGGAAACAGGTTTTGCATCCCTTCCCTTGAAGGAACAGCCCTGTGTATTTAACATTCCAGGTTCCCCTAGTACATGTCTATGAGCAAAAAAACCCTCCGGGATCCCTGTAAGGTGTGAATTCCAAACCACTCCAATGGTACTTCTCAGTTGTCCTAAGGACCTACCCACCAGGCCTCACCTCCTGGAGGTTCCACAGCATCTCAATCCTGTCACAAGGGGAACAAGATCTCCATGGCACCAACCAGGAGGGATAAACCACCTCTAAGCCACAACACCATCTTATAAACAAAAGGAACAGTATAGTTCTTGTGAGTGATTACGTGTTTTAAAAATATTATGAGGAAAAATATTGTTACATCAGAACATTTATATTGAAAACAACAATCGCCAGGTTTTGTGAAGAAAGAAGGAAAGGAAGAAAACAATAACATACAATGATATGGATATATCCCTTTAATCTCAGCACTCTGGAGGCAGAGGCAGGTGGAGCTCTGAGTTTGAGGCCAGCCTGGTCTATATAGTGAGTTCCAGGACAGTCAGGGCTGTGCAGAGAATCCCCTTCACAAAACAACAAAAAGATGCAATGGTATATCTGGATGATGAGAATCCAAAATGTTGAAGATCCTGAGTGCTGATGAGAGCAAAAGGAACTTGTCAGTATATATTCTTGGCGGATACAGATGATGGGGGAGGCTGTGCAAATGTAGGCATGGATGGCCCACGGGAAGTGCCTCTTTTTTACTTCATCTTGTTGGGAACCTAAAATTTTCAAGAAACGTAACAGGAGTCCTATGTGAATGCCAGCTTTATTGGTTGTGTATTATGTTGTACTTTTGGGTTTTCTTCTATGTATCTCCCTCTGTTTCTGTTTATTTTTCTTCTGAAAGCCACCGAGTTTATATTTATAGCTTGGAAAGTAGGAAAAGCATTTAGTGACAGGAATAGGCTGATTCATAACTGTTAAACCTGCTTAATTTTAGGTTTATTCTCTCTCTCTCTCTCTCTCTCTCTCTCTCTCTCTCTCTCTCTCTCTCTCTCTCTCTCTCTCTTGGTTTTTGAGACAGGGTTTCTCTGTGTAGCTTTGGCTGTCCTGGAACTCTCTGCATACCAGGCTGGCCTTGAACTCCCAGACATCTGCCTGCCTTGCCTCCCCAGTACTGGAATTAAAGGTGTGTGCCACCACTACCCGGCTTAGACTTATTTTCTTAGAGAAGAGGCATCCAATGCAGAAATTCAATGATTAATAATTGACAATATAAGGGAAGATTAAGTGAGTATTACAGCTTATATCTTTAGTGTCCCCAAATGGCCTACGTGATATAAAACCTGGCCTATGACCTGGGGCACCATTGAAAAGTGGTAGAACCTACCAAAGGTGGGGCCTAATTAAAGGAAGTTAGTGGCCTTGAAAGGGAATGTGTGACCCTGGCCTGGTCCTCTCTGCTTCTCAGCAGTCCTGAGGTGCACAGCTTCACTCCACCACATGCTTTACCCACGATGATTGCCTCACCACTGGCTCTAAGGTAACAGAGTCAGTTGACCATGGACTGGAGCCTCTGAAGCTACAAGCCAAGCCCAGTCCTTCCTTCTTTATATATTTGTCATAGTGATGGAAGATATACTACTGTAGTGGATGAAAGTTTATTCTTGAAAGAATTATTTCATATTATTATCATTATTATTTTGGTCTTTTGAGATAAGATGTCACTACATAGCCCTGGTAGGCCTGGAACTCCCTATGTAAATCATGCTAAGCTTAAATTGGCTGTGATGTGCCTGCCTCTGCTACTCAAGTCCTGGAATTACATGCATGGTCACCATGCTCTGCATAGTTTATCACCATCATCATTGTTCTTATTTATTTATTTGTTTGTTTGTTTGGGGTACAAGGGCTCATGTAGCCCAGACTGAACTTTCTGTGTAGCTAAGAATGACCTCGGAGTACTGCTTCACCCCCTGAGTTCTAGGCTTATAGAGATGAACCATACCTGGCCTCAGCTTATTATTTTTAACATCATAACATTTTATTAATTAAAAGGATCTTTGGGGCTGGAGAGATGGCTCAAAAGTTAAGAACACTGGCTGTTCTTCCAGAGGTCCTGAGTTCAATTTCCAGCAACCACATGGTGGCTCACAACCATCTGTAATGAGATCTGGTGCCCTCTTCTGGCCTGCATGCATACATGCAGACAGAACACTGTATACATAATAAATAAATCTTAAAAAAAAAAATAAAAGAATCTTTGAGGTAATCTAATATAATATTCTCTTTTACAATTTGATTCTAAGCCGGGCGGTAGTGGTGCACGCCTTTGATCCCAGCACTCGGGAGGCAGAGCCAGGTGGATCTCTGTGAGTTTGAGGCCAGCCTGGTCTACAGATCAAGATCCAGGACAGGCTCCAAAACTACACAGAGAAATCCTGCCTTGGAAAAACAAACAAACAGACAAACAAAAAATTGATTCTAGAAGGCTAGAGAAATAGCTCAGCAGTTAAGAGCACTTGCTGCTCTTGCAGAGGACCTGGGTTCAGTTTCCAGTATCCACATGGCAGCTTACAACCATCTCTAACTCCAGTGTCCTCTTCTGGCCCTTACAGACACCAGGAACGGACACAGTACACTTACCTACATGCAGGCAACATGTAGCAAGGCCCCAGACCTTAGCACAACTGACTTTATGATGGAAGTACCATTCAGGCTATAAAACTCAGTACATAGACAGTACCACTTGCCAAAACCAAAACAAAGACCTAATCCATCAAAGTCCATAGTTTTGGGAAAGCCTCTAAATGTACTAACCTTGCTTTTTGGCTTCTGTGGTTCTGCTTCTGGCTAACTATTGTTGTTAACTGAACTATGTTAACCCAGAACATAGTTTTTGTGCTTAAAAGCTCACCTGAGAAAGGCTTGGTGTTACCTTGGGATCATGAACACCCAGTGTAGTCACTGGCCGGCTATTAAAGACTATATAAACTTTCTATTGGTTTAAATCCGTGTCTGTTGAGTCTTCTCTGATAGATACCCCACAAAATTTTTGGAGATCCTGACATGATCCCCGGAGACCAGACCTTGTGACTCTGGGGTGGGGGGTGTTGCTCAGAGACCCTTGGAGGAGGAAGAATGTAGTCAAAGAGCTCCCAGGGGATGTACAACAACACATAAGAGAGGTCAGATGTGGCCACTGATCCAGTGCCTGGGATCCATGTGAGACACACTGGGTTCCCCTGTCTGTTCAGGCGTAAGGATGTGTGGTGGCCACCCCTGTTTGTTTGTCTCTCTGTGTGTTTCTGTCAGTTCAGTTATCCTATATTGACCTGTGGCTTTTTCATTTCCTCTGGCTTAAGACTGTGCCCCTCCTGTTGGGGACCTGAATTCTTTTGGGTCTGCCTGGTCACTCCAGAGAGACCAAACCAAACCGAACAAACCTCCATCTGCCCCACTATGGGAGCAGGAATGCTTGCTTGTTTCATTGTTTGACTCCTGCTCAAGGGTCAGGTGTAGATGAATTGCTAAACAGTCTTATTAAATAAAAAAACACGGAGCCAGATATCAGGGTTGAAACCTGAGAGAGATCAGAGAAATAGAAAAAGCCACAAGCTAACCTCACCTCAACGACGCCTCCGTCTCCAAAGAGAGTTACTTTCTGTATATTCCTGCCTATATGCCTGTCTGTTGTTCTCTCATTGGCTTTCTCAGCCCAGCTACATCACTTCCTCTTCCTGCCCAGCTCTGATGTCACTTCCTGTCTGTCTGTACAGACCTCCAGACCTCTATGGTTAGTGCTGGGATTAAAGGCGTGTGTCATCACACTTGGCTCTGTTCCCCAGTGTGGCCTTGAACTCACAGGAATCAGACAGATCCCTGCCTCCTGAATGATAGGATTAAAGGCTTGTGCTACCATTTCGTGACTTCTTGCCCTCCTCCAACCCCCACAGGGTTTCTCTGTGTCGTTTTGGTGCCTGACCTGGATCTCACTCTGTAGCCCAAGCTGGCCTTGAACTCACAGAGATCCACCTGGCTCTGCCTCCCGAGTGCTGGGATTAAAGGTGTGTGCCACCACCGCCTGGCCATTGCCTGACTTCTATGTTAAATATAGTGGCTGGCTTTTTCCTGCTATCCTCAGACAAAGTTTATTGGGGGACACAGTATATTGGGGGACACAATACATCGCCACAGTCAGGGTTGGTCCCTATGTGGAGGTGGGGAGGGGTCAGGCCTCTCATCCAGGGCCACCTGCCATCTAAGCAGAATCTACTCCATGCCTGTTCTAAGCAGCCTCTGGGAAGAGGAAAAGTTCCCCTGGGCTGAGCCTGAAGGAAAAGAGAAAGTTCCACTCCTTTGTTTTTCATAATTTATGACTTCTTTTTAAGAGGAAAAAAAATAATAATTTATGTCTTCTTTTAAACTAGTGATCCTTATAACCAGAAACTTACCATTCTCTGGAAAAAGTAGAAAAACTGCCCCTGGGCTGGGCAGGGGGATCACTGCTAGACAATGTAGCCTGGACAAAATGGATTGTCCCTTTGGTCCAACACTGACTAAGGAGACCTAAAAATTTTTTGCTAGTCTACAGAGTAAGATCCAGGATAGGCACCAAAATTACACAGAGAAATCCTGTCTCAAAAAACCAAAAAAATAAAAAATAAAAAAAATAAAAATTGCTAGGTCCTTTTTAGGAGGATTAAAGATAGATGCTAAAATGATTTCCTTTGCCACCCAGTTAGCCCCAGATAGTGAAAAAAATTATAAAATTTAGAAAAATTTGAAGGTATAATTAGGTCCCAGTTGTTGGAGGTAGCTCAGAGGTGTTTAACAACAGAGAACTGACTGGGACAAGATCTTTTGCATAAACTGGAAGCCATCATCACCTTCTCTGATGAGAACATAGTTAGATTTACAGATACCCAGCAAAAGGATGGTGTCTTACCCTCTGTCAGAGGAATATCTCCTAGCTGCATGTCTGCCTCCAACCAAAAGCTATAGATGGACTGTCTCTTTGACAACAAAGATTTAGGGGGGATGGGCAGAAACCAACCCCCCAGGACTGGCCCAACACCAAGCTTCTATAATTGTTCAGCTGGAGAGTCCAGCTACCCCATCCAGACTAAACAATACCCAATGAACGTGGAAACAAAAGGGGAAGTTGCAGCTCATATTGCCCGGCTTGGAGAGACAGGCATCCTGGTGCCCTGCTGGTCGCCCTGGAATATACCTCTCCCACCTGTGAAGAAACCTGGGACCTCTAATTCCCATGAGTCTGATTCTTCTGGAGAAACAGGTGGACACTGTCTTGGACCTGAAAGATGCATTCTTCAGCTTCCCATTGGCAAAGGTGAGTCGACCTATCTTTGCGTTTTAATGGACAGACCCAGAGGGAGGTTATAGTGGTCAGCTTATATGAACCACATTTCCCCAAAGATTTAAAAATTCTCCAATCCTGTTTGATGAGCCAATAAATGCTGACCCCTGCCCTTCCGTCAGAGGTTTTCCACGAAAATAGATTATAAAAGGGCCACTGAGAGACTGCTAGACCTGGGGCTACAGAATGTCAGCTAAGAAAGTCCAACTTTGTACATCAGAGGCTACCTATCTTGGTTACCAGCAGAGGGGAGGCACAAGGAGCCTGTCTCAGAGTAAGATTGCTGCCATCCTTCAGATCCCAACTCCAAAGACTGAGACAGGTTTGAGAGTTCCCAGGTGCAGGTAGGTCTTGCTTCCTCTGGATACCAGAGTTTGTGGAAATAGCAAGGTCTCTAGATACCAGCATGAGGGAGGTGCTGAGCCTCTAATCTGGACTGAGACTAAACACGGACATTTTAGGCTTTAGAAACATCTCTGTTTTGGCTCCAGCCCTAGCATTTCCAGACGTCTCGAAACCTTTTCATTTGTTTGTCCATGAAACAAAAGACAAGAGGGGTTTTAACCCAAAATTAGGGCCATGGAAACACCCTGTGACATGCCTGTCCAAATAACTTGACCGTCTAAGTAGTCATAGGATGGTCCACCCGTCTAAGAGTTGTGGTAGCTATTGCTAGTCTAATAAAAAAAATGAACAAAGGAATTAACTCTGGATCAGGATCTTAAAATTCACATCACTCCATGACATTGAGGCTCTCCTCTGAGGAACACCGATGCTGGCTGTATGATGCCTGTGTGACCCCGTTACTGGGCCCTACTCCTAGACTTCCCTTGAGTCCAGTTTGAGAGACCCGCTGCTATCAACCCTGCTACTCTCTTGCCTTACGATAACTTATAGGTACTAATCTGTGACTGTATGAGATGAAAGATGAAACCAGGTATGTGGGAGCTGCAGTCGTTACTTTAACTGAAATGATTTGGGCCTGGGGTGGTTTGAATCGGAATGGCCCCTACAGACTCATGTGTTTGAATGCTTTGGCCCACATGGAGCGGCACTATTAGGAGATCGGGCCTTGTTGGAGTAGGTGTGGCCTTGTTGGAGGAAGTTGATGTCTCATATATGCTCAAGCCATGCCCAATGTGACACATGGTCTCCTGCTGCCTGTGGATCAAGATGTAGAACTCTCAGCTCCTTCTCCAGCACTGGGTCTGCTTACATGCTGCCATGCTTCCTGCCATGATGATAATGGACTAAACCTCTGAACTGTAAGCCAGCCCCACTAAAATGTTTTCCTTTATAATAGCTTCTGTGGTCATGGTGTCTCTTCACAGCAATAAAACTCTAAGTAAGTCAGGCACCTCAGCCGGCGCAGCAGAACAGATTGATCTGACCCAGGCTCTGAGTCAGGGAAAAGAAAAGTCTACCACCATATATGTGGATAATCTTTGTGCTTTTACTACTGGGCATGTCCACAGTATAACTTATAGAGAAAGAGGACTTCTTCTTGCTGGAAAGAAAAAGGACATTAAAAAATCTTGGACCTCCTAGAGATTAGTTGGCTTTCCCTATGAATTGTTGTCCTCCACCACCAGCTGCTGACCTGGTTGTCTGACAAATGGTCCTAAAAACAGTGGGGCCTATTGACTCTGTGGTAAAGAAGAAATGGACAAGCCGGGCAGTGGTGGCACACACCTTTAATCCCAGCACTCGGGAGGCAGAGGCAGGAGGATCTCTGTGAGTTTGAGGCCAGCCTGGTCTCCAAAGCTAGTTCCAGGAAAGGCGCAAAGCTACACAGAGAAACCCCATCTCGAAAAACCAAAAGAAGAAGAAGAAGAAGAAGAAGAAGAAGAAGAAGAAGAAGAAGAAGAAGAAGAAGAAATGGATAGCTCAAGTTCATACATTGGTGAAGGACAGCAGAGGTAAAGATCATTCTCCTAGAAACACGTGATAGGACTCTGGCAACTGCTCTTCACCAGGCTACTCATCTGGGGTCCATACAACTTTCTGAGTTGCTCAGACCAACGTATGTTAAAACTAAATTGGAGAGCCTGGCACAAAATATCTCAGCCAGATGCCATATTTGTGCTCCATTAATCCAAAAGATCCCTTACCTATAAAGGTGTCTGAATGAGAAACCAACACCCTGGCAAGCTCTGGGAAAACTGACTTCACTAAGATCAGCCTGCCAGGAGAGGATATAATTACTTCCTAGTTTTTATAGATACCATTTCCAGGTGGGTGGCAGAATTCCCCGCCGTCTTAGTTAGGGTTTCTATTGCTGTGAAGAGACACCATGACCATGGCAATTCTTTTTTTTTTTTTTTTTTTTTTTGGTTTTTCGAGACAGGGTTTCTCTGTGTAGCTTTGCGCCTTTCCTGGAACTCACTTGGTAGCCCAGGCTGGACTCGAACTCACAGAGATCCGCTGGCCTCTGCCTCCTGAGTGCTGAGACTAAAGGCGTGCGCCACCACCGCCCGGCGACCATGGCAATTCTTATAAAGAAACATTTAACTGGGGCTGGTTTACAGTTCAGAGGTTTAGACCATTATCATCATGGCGGGAAGCACGGCACTATGCAGGCAAACATGGTCCTGGAGAAGGAGCTGAGAGTTCTGCATCTGGTTTGGCAGACAGCAACAAGAGATATTGGCCTTGGCTTGAGCATCTGGGGCCTCAAAGTCCACCCCCAGTGATACCCCCTCCAACAAAACCACACCTACTCCAACAAGGCCATACCTCCTAATAGTGCCATTCCCTATGGGCATATAAGGCCCATTTTCATTCAGACCACCACACTCCACTCTCTGGCCTCCATAGACTTGTAGCCATATCATAACGCAGAATGTTTATTTAGTTCAACTTCAAAAGTCCCCATAGTCTATCATAGTTTCAGCACTGTTTAAAAGTCCAGCATTCAAAGTCTCTTCTGAGACTCACGCAATCTCTTAACTGTAATCCCTGTAAAATCAAAATGAAAAATCAGACTACATAATTCCATCATATAATGGCACAGGATATACATTACCATTTCAAAAAGGTATTCATTGATTACACTCGCAGTATTCATTCAATAATTATATTTATGATATTCATAATTACATTAATTGTATTGATTTATTACCTTCATGATATTATGTCCTGATACTACTGTCCATTTGTGGGGGTTTTCCATCACACAAAACAGAGATTCTGTACTTAGGAAATCATTGCTCTATATTCCTTTCTTCTCTATCTTGAGATAACATCTAATCCTTCTGTCTCTATGAATTTGTATATTCTGTATATTTCATGTAATACAATTCTATAGTATTTGTCCTTTTTTTAATGTAAAAACATTTTATGTACAACTGCAGGAGAAATAATGCACAGATAGCCTGAACATAAAACAGGTTATAATTTAAAAGTCCAGGGTTATTTTAAACAGTAAAATATTTTCTCTGTAGAAGTGAGTGTAATTAATGACTATCATGAGTATAATTAAAAAAATAAAAATAAAAAATCCAAAAAAAGAAAAGGAAAAGGATAAAGTCATAGAAAATAATGAATAGTTTATAAAATAAAGTCTTTAAAGAGAGAATAAAAAGAACAAGCCTCACACACACACACACAAAAAAAAAAAAAAAATCAAAAGGAGGAAGGGGTCCATAATGAGGAAATACTGGACCAAAACAAGACTAAAAACCAGCTGGGCAAACTCCAAACTCTATGTCTCCATGTCTGATATCAAAATGCTCTTCAGATCTCCAAGTCCTTTCAGCTTTGTTGACTGTAACACACTTCTTTCTGTTGGGCTGGTTCCACTTCCTGTTAGCAGCTCTCCTCAGCAGGTATCCCATGACTCTGGCATCTCCAACATCTTGGGGTCTCCAAGCCAATCCAGGCTTTACCTTCACACCTTCATGGAATGGTCTCCTTAGGCCTCCACACAAGGACACCCCTGACACATACCTGGCCTCAGTGGCTTTCCTTAGTATCCCCTTTCTTTTTTTTGGGTTTTTTTTTTTTTTTTTTTGAGACAGGGTTTCTCTGTGTAGTTTTGGTGCCGGTCCTGGATCTCGCTCTGTAGACCAGGCTGGCCTCGAAGTCACAGAGATCCACCTGGCTCTGCCTCCCGAGTGCTGGGATTAAAAAGGCGTGAGCCACCACCACCTGGCAGTATCTCCTTTCTCATATCCTTGATTCTAAAGCCAGAATCATGTGGCTGAAGCTGCCAAGTTCTGTTGCTTGCTGGGGGTTGGAATATGGCCTGTACCTGGGAACTGAGGATAGTTACAGGGGAGGTGATACCAAATGTGGCTACTGTGAAGGCAATGTGAAGGCTTAGGCTTGACTTTACAGACTCCATCTTAGAGAAGGGCCACCATCTTAGACCACCTGGTGACCAGGGGCTGTACTCTGGCAGGAAGAATCTCAGGAATGTACTGTGACAATGAAACTTGAACTGATACCCTAGAAGCAACCAATTAGTTTCAAATGTGGTTTCGCTCGAGAAAGTCTAGACCAATAGTTTCAAAAAATCACCCTGCCTCATATCCCTTCACCTAATCACAAAACGCCAAGGCATGTAATTCTCTGCTGGTGGTTTTAAAAACTCTCCTACCCCTGAGCCTGCTGCCACTGCCGCATTCCCTCCATCTGCTGCATTGGAGCATAGGGTGGCGGTCCGGGTTTGAACCTGAAAATAAAAAGACCCTCTTGTGTGCTTACATCGGAAACCGACTCCTTAGTGGTCTCTGGGGAATTCGAAACACGGGCACAACAGCTACAAACCATTCCCATATTCCATCTTGTCCTTTACTTACTGATGCCTACTGTCTTAATTAGGGTTTCTATTGCTGTGAAGAGACACCATGACCATGGCAACTCTTCTATGGAGAACATTTAATTGGGTGACTTACAGTCCAGAGGTTCAGTCCATTATCATCATGGTGGGATATGGTTGACGTGCAGGCAGACATGGTGCTGGAGAAGGAACTGTGAGTTTTACATCTTGGTATGCAGGCAATGGGAATTGATCTGTGACACTGGCCATAGCTTGAGCATATATGAGCCTTCAAAGCCCACTCCCACAGTTACACACTTCCTCCAACAAGGCCATACTTATTGCAACAAAGCCACATCTAATAGTGCCATTCCCTGTGAGCCGATGGGGACCAATCACATTAAAACTACCACACATATTTTAAAGTGTCTGATTGTATTAGAGAAAGGAAAGATGCAGGAGTTTATCTTTTGAGATAGGAATACAGAGTTTACAATTGTATGCATGTCATGTGGCTGGGTCCCTTCATTATTAGGAACAAGGGAGTTTCCATTGCAAAAATTAGAGTTGTAAAACAGGCTTCCTGAAAAATTCCTTAAGAAAGATTCTGGCCTTGTGGAAACAGGGGAAACCTGGGGAATCAGATTCTATGCCACATGCAGGGACCCTGTGGATAGAGTTAATCATTCCTAGCCAATATTTGGCCAGGATTGCTTGTTAGACTGTTGCCTATTGACTGTCAAAACTCATTGTGACTGGCAACAGCCCAGATTAAAGTTGAAGGACTTACAAGGAACTGACCGGAACTTGTCTAATATCCAAAACATTTCATCCAGGCAGTTCTTAGTCTGCTACGTCAATTAACACATCTGGACAACAACGTCCGTCACTGGGCCTCTGAGACTACACGGTGGGCATGTACCAATGGTGACTAGATGTGCCTCTCATGATGCTTTCCAACTGGCTAACTGTTGTTAACTGAACTGTGTTAACCCAGAATATGGTTTTTTGGGGGGTGCTTAAAAGCTCACCCGGAGAAAGGCTTGATACTACACTGGGATCCCAAACCTCCAGTGTAGTCGCCAGCCAGCTAACAAAGACTTTCTATAGGCCTAAACCTGTGTCCGAGCAGTCTTCTCTGGTGAATACCCCATAACACAAAACATTCCTAAACATACAATGAATGTAAATAACCCTTTAAAAAATAGTAAAGCAGCTGGGGTGGTGGTGGCACACGCCTTTAATCCCAGCACTTGGGAGGCAGAGCCAGGCGCATCTCTGTGAGTTCGAGGCCGGCCTGGGCTACCAAGTGAGTTCCAGGAAAGGCGCAAAGCTACACAGAGAAACCCTGTCTCAAAAAACAAAAACAAAAACAAAAACAAAAACAAAAATAGTAAAGCCACAAAGAAGAAAAGTAAAGACTATTAATAATAAGCTAGAAGAGCCAGAAAGAAGTGCACTGGGATCCTACAAGTGAGGGTAAGTGAGAAACAAGAGCTTTCTTTCAAGGACAGAGGATGCATGATTCTCTCATTTTAGTGAAGAAGCTCAAGCTTCAAAAGATTTAGAGTTACTGCTATAGTTAGAATGCTTTTCCTTTCCTTCAGAACTCATGGGCACCGTGTCTGTCACTCAGGAAATAGAGACAGGACAATCAGGAGTTCATGGTTGTCCTCTGGTACATAGTGAGCTCAAGGCCAGGTTAGGTAGGCTACACCAAACTCATTTTCAGAGAGGGAGAGAGGGATGGAGGGAGGGAGAGAGAACAACCCTCAAGTTCAAATTGAATTGCTGTTGTGACAGTACTAAGAGGAGTTTAGATCATGGGGGTTCCCCCTTACAAATTGATCAGTGCCCTTATGGCAGCAGTGGGTTCCTTATCTAGGAGTGCGGCCACCTCTTTGCTCTTCTAGGTCTCTGCTCTTTGAGTTTCTGTCCACATCGAGGGAGCAGGAAGGCTCTCCCCGTCTGGCACCTTGATGAACTTCCCCAAATCTAAAATGAACCAATACATTTCCATTGGTTATAAATTATACAGGCTCTGGAATTCTGTTGTGGCTATTCAGAACAGCTAGACAGCCACAGGGCTAGCCAGCAGTGGATTCAGCATCGTCTTCAACTGCTGAGGCAGGTGTCCTTCCAGTCCTCCTGACTCTCCTTCCTTCTCTGGGGGCATTTTGTTCCTTTTTGCTTTCACAGATAAAGCAATTTCTTTCAGTACCTGATCTGTACTCACCAAGGCCACTGTGTACAGACACACAAACTTCATTTCTTGCTTTCTTCCTCCAGATCAAAGGAGTCTAAGGCACCCTTCTTAGGCAGAAGGCCTCTTCTTCATCCTTCTTGAGAACTCCTAAGCCTGGAGTTTCCTCAGGGGCCTTTTGGAATGTTTAGAATGTTTGCTGAGGACCCCCTTCTCCTCTGTATGCAGGCTATGATACACTTGGCATTCCATCTTACTAGATTCATAGAATTTGCAGCCAGCATAGGACCTCACCCAGGTCACCTTTAGGGGCATTCAAAGCCTGACTCACCCTTTCCTTACTAAGCCCCAGGGTTATCCTTCCCTGGAGCACAGGTGTTTTTATGGAAGCTCACAGGCTTGTGGATGAGCAGGTCTTATTGGATAAGACTCTAGATGCACCAGCAGAGTTGGCATTGTTGATTTTTTGGTCTTATTAGATATGAAAATTCAACCCTGATAGAGTCTCTGCTGCCCTCTGAATCTTTACTAGCCAGACTTCCATCATCTGTACTGCCTTCAAACATGCCTTTCTTCCAAACTCCCACAACAGTGCATTCAGTTCTGAACACTAAATGGTTTTTCCAGCTCCAAGTCCCAAATTCCTTTCGCAGTCTTCCCCAAAGCAACAAGGTCAGGTCTGTCACAGCAATACCCCACTCTTGGCTACCATTTTCTATTCTAGGTTGCTTTCTGTGTGGTGCAGGGCTGGGTGCAAAAGGATCAAGAGTTGGATAATAGAAAAATTAATTAATTAATTAGTTAAAAAAAAGAGTTGGAATTAAACTTGATTTATAGGAGACACTGTTTCAAAGAAAAGCAAAAAGGAAGCTGAGTGGTGGTGGCGCACGCCTTTAATGCCAGCACTCAGGAGGCAGAGCCAGGTGGATCTCTGTGAGTCCGAGGCCAGCCTGGACTACAGAGTGAGTTCCAGGAGAGGCACAAAGCTACACAGAGAAACCCTGTCTCGAAAACAAACAAACAAACAAACAACAACAAAAAAAAGAAAAGCAAAAAGGAAAAATGAGATTTGACTGATAACTCTAGAAGCTGAAGGATCCAAACCGCACTGCACTCCCTAACTGTTTCAACATGGTAAAGAAAGGGAGCCAGACTCCATACCAAGGAACCAAGAATACAAGTGGCCTTGCTTTCAGAAAAAGCTATTCCTGAACGGGCTCTTACATGACAGCAATGGTTCTCAGCCTTCCTAATGTGGGGACCGTTTAGTTCCTCAGGTTGTGGTGACCTCCAACTATAAAATTATTTCATTGAGCCGGGTGGTGGTGGTGCACGCCTGTAATCCCAGCACTCGGGAGGCAGAGGCAGGTGGATCTCTCTGAGTTCGAGGCCAGTCTGGTCTACAGAGCTAGTCCAGGACAGGCTCCAAAGCTACAGAGAAACCCTGTCTTGAAAAACCAAAAAAAAAAAAGTTATTTCATTGCTACTTTATAAGTGTAAATTTGCTACTGTTATGACTGTTAATGTAAATATCTGATATGCATAATGGTCTTAGGTGACCCATGTGAAAGGGTCATTCAATTCCTAAAGGGGCTGTGACCCACAGGTTGAGAACCACTGCACTATAGAGACTAGCATCATCCATTCATGAAAGTAGAACCTCCCATGGCTGCTTTCTTCCTCCTCCTTCTCCCACAAAGCTCTTGTAAAATCCGGACTAGCCCTGAATTTACTAGGTACCCAGTATTGGCCTTGAATGTCTAATCTTCCTTCCTCCTCCCCTCCTCACCAGACAGGGTTTCTCTGTGTAGCCCTAGCTGTCCTGGAACTCGATTTGTAGATCAGGCTGGCCTTGAACTCAGAGATTCACCTGCCTCTGCCTCCACTTTCCCCACTGGGATTAAAGAGTGTGTCACCACTGCCTGGCCTGCCTCAGTTTCTCAAGAGCTGAGATTACAGGCATGTTCCACCATGCCCCAATCAAGAACAGGATTTCTGTGCTATAGTCCGCCATGCTAAACTTGTTTCAGTCTTTCTTCTCCCTCAAAAAAAAAAAAAAAAAAAAAAAAGAAAAGAAAAAAGAGCCCCAAACAAACAAACTAAAGCAAACAAACAAAACAAAACAACAACAACAACAACAACAACAAAAAACTATTAAAAAAAAAAAAAACCTCTCTAGGTCTTCAATGATTGCAGAATTTCTTTCTTTTTGGCTGTCCTGGAACTCACTGTATAGATCAGGCTGGCCTTGAACTCACAGAGATCCATGTGCCTTTGCCTCCCAGGTGCTGGGATTAAAGCTGTGCACCACTATCGCCTGGTTCTTTCTTTCTTTTCAACGGGAAAATTCAAAGTATTAGTCTACATTAGCTACATAACCTTCAGACTCAAACAGCTTTTAGATCAGAACTGCTAGTTTCTAGCCACCATGTTGGGAAGATGGAATAATTCACCCTAGCCAGAAAACTCTTTTTGCCATCATACCCAATGTATTCATTGCAATGTATAAATAAATGTCTTCTTTTTAAAAGAAAAATTATACTAAACTCCTTTCAAAAAAGAAAACAGTACATCTGATTTGAAGTACTACTTGATCTATTTGTGATCATCACTATCTTTTTGTTTTGTTTTGTTTTTTTGAGACTGGGTTTCTCTGTGTAGTTTTCATGCCTGTCCTAGATCTTACTCTGTAGATCAGGCTGGCCTTGAATTCACAGAGATCTGTCTGGCTCTGCCTCCAGAGTGCTGGGATTAAAGGCGTGTGCCACCACCTCCCGGCTGATCATCTCTATCTTGATTACATATAAGTATAGTGTTGGTGGTAGATGTACCAATGTAGCCCCAGAAGCTACTATACCTATTTTTTTCTGCCCAGGCAAGACGGTCAAGCCCTGTAAGCCTAGCACTTTTTCCTTTGTGACAGGGTCTCCCTATGTAGCCCAGGCTGGTCTTAAACTCATGATCCTTGTTCTAGTTTGCTTTCTATAGCTGTAATAAAACATTTTTATTAAAAGCACCTTGAAGAGGAAAGGGTTTATTTGGCATACACATCCCAATCATAGTCCTTGATGAAGAGAAGTCAGGGCAAGAACTCAAGACAGGAACCAGGAGGCATGAACGGAATCAGAGGCCATGGAGGAATGATGCTTACTGACTTACTCCCCCGGCTTGCTCAGACTGCTTTCTTATACAACCCAGAACTACTATGTGCCCAGTGATGGCAAGACCTTCATTGGCCTGGGACCTTCCACATCAATCATTAATCAAGAAAATGCCCTCCAGTCATGCCCACAGATCAGGCTACTGAAGGGTCCCTCTAATTTGGGTGACCCTAGCTTGTGTCAAATTGATAAAAAAAAAAACCTACTGGTACAATCATTCTGCCTCTGCCTCTTGAGTGCCAGAGTTACAGGTATGCACCATCAAGCCTAGCTATATAAAAGTATATCTCTAGTAGTCTACTGAGCCAATTATGCCAAGCATTTATTGACGTCTACAAGTTCTACTTATGGGTGCTCATTGTGTCTCTGAAAGGAGGGATTATCTATACTTTACACATGATGAAACAGGCTTAGAGAAGTTACTGCATGCCTAAATTCAGTTGCCCAGTGGTGGGTGATGCTGGAATGCCAGCATTTGTGGCTGTATCATCTCAGTGGTGATTTCTTGGCACTCAGAGGACTAAACTTTACATTTGCATATATTACTATCACAAAACTTGCTCAGTCCTTATAATAGCTCTGTATTGCTTTATTTTAGGAATGAGGAAAAAGGCTCAAAAGGGACGTTTCTGAGGGTCTGATTGGCCAAATAAGTATTTGAAAGAAGAATCTGATGCTCAGGGCTTTTTTTTTTTTAATTTCAACTGCTACTTTTCTTAAAAATATGATTTACTTATTGTGTTTGTTGTCACACACGGCACAGCAGCCAGTAGGAGGCCAGGGGACAACTTCTGGGAGTCACTGCTCTCCTTTCATCACATAGGTTCTGGGGACTGATGAGGTCATCAGGTTGGCAGAAAGGCACCTTTATCCCCTGAGCCATCTCGCTGACCCAAACTGTTACTTTCCAAATTTGGCAGCTCAATATCTTCATCCTGTTACCAGGCACAGTCACTAGTGTTACATAAAGCTTCATGTGAAATTAAGTAAGAATTAAAAGTACAGTTAGGGATGCAAGATGACTTAGTATTGCAAAGGTGCCTGCTGCCAAGCCTTCAGACTGTAAACCCCGAGAACAGTGGTTCTCAACACATGAGTCTTGACTCCTACAGATGTTGCATATCAGATTTTACATTGTGATTCTTTTTTTTTTTTTTGAGACAGGTTGTCTCTGTGTAACAGCCCTGGCTGTCCTGGATCTCACTTTGTAGATCAGGCTGGCCTTAAACTCACAGAGATCCACCTGCCTCTGCCTCTGGAGTGCTGGGATTAAAGGTATGCACTACCATGCCTGGCTTACATTATAATTCCTAATAATAGCAAGATTATAGCGTATGATGAAATAATTTTATGGCCAGGGATGATCACAACTTGGGGAACTGTATTAAAGGATTACAGCATTAGGAAGGTTGAGAGCCACTGGTCTAGATAGAGAGAGGCACAAGGTGGAAAGGCAGAACCAATTCTTGTCAAGTTATCCTTTTACCTCCACACACTAAAGTGGCTGTGTGCACCCACCTTTACAGGCATGCATGTAAAATCAATAAAAATATATTTAAAAAATGAACAGCTAGCAGAGTGTAGTAGTTCATGGATTTAATCCCAGCACTGGGGAGGCAGAGGCAGGCAGATCTCCATAAGTCTACATAGCAAGTTTCAGGCCAGCCAGGCCACACAGAGACACGCTGTTATGAAAAAACAAGAAACCAAACCAAACCAAACAAAAAACCCACCACCACCACCACCAACCAACCAACCAACCAACCAACCAAAGGACACAGCAAAAAGGAATTTGTGAGAGCATTCATTATCACACGTTCTCATTCCTAATATGATTATTTCTTCTATTTTGGGGTCTTAGCTTCTTTAGACTCATCATTTAGGTAGGGAGAGGAGCATCCCCCTGAGTTCCTCAAGGGCATGCCTTCCTTTCCACCGTGCTATTTCTCATGAAGACTCAGGGGTTCCTGTCCCTCCAGCGCACAGCTGTAGGCTCTGTAGCACTTGAGAGTTTTCATGTCCTGGAGCCTAGAGAGATGGCTCATGCAGTGAAGCCCCTCCACGCAAGCATGAGGAGGTGAGTTCAGGTCTGCAGCACCCATGAAGAAGCCGGGCATAGTGCTGAGCACCCGCAGTCTTAGTACTGGGGAAGTGGAGACAGGAAGGCCACTGCAGCAGCTCACTGGTGAGCCATTCCAATGGAATTGGTGAGCCTCGTACCGCTGAGAGACCTTATCGAAAAAAAGAAGGTAGTGCCAGGCATAGCGGCACATGCTTTCAATCCTAGCACTTGGGAGGCAGAGGCAGGCGGATCTCCATGATGTCCTCCTGTCATGACTTAGTCCTTGCACCCTTGAACTCTCAGCAGCGGTAGTTACTTGTGCAAGACCTGTGCAAGATTTGGCCCATTACTGTTTGTCATATTGGTGGTTAGGGGTTCATAATCGACTTTTAGATATATGGGCAGTTAACAGTTGGTTGGGGGAAGGGATCATGAAACCCTGTCTCATCCCAAGAATATATAGGCTGGTAGAGGAGGGGTTCACAAGGCACCATGCCTTCCTAAGAATAAGTAGATAGTTAATAGTTGCTGGGGGAGGGGCTCCAGAGATGCCGCCCTCCAGGATATAAAGTGTTAACAGTTGCTGGGGAGACTTTCTTCAATATAAGTTTTCTTCAAGCATAAGTTGCCTATGCTCCTGTAAATAGTCATAATTAAACCCATTCATTTACAAAGTTCTACTTGTGTGGAGTCATTCCTTTGACTTGTCTTTGGTACTCTACCTGGGGTGAATAAGTATTTGTTCCTCTCCCTAGGAAAAGTCCATGTAACATCCAGATCAATCAGAATTCTTCTAACTGGCTGGCTATGGTGGTACTTGCCTGTAAGCTCAGCACTCAGCAGGCTGAGATAGGACAATCTCTGAGAGTTCCAGGGGAGCCTGGTCTACTATTGCATATCAGGCCAGTCAGGCTGCATAGTGAGAGATTGTCTTACAATAAAATGAAACAAAACTCTGATAAGTCAAGTTTATGGACAAAATAAAATGATGAACAAAGTATTGTATCTAATCTTCCATATATTTTAATGTTCAAATAGTGTGTGTGTGTGCACATGTCTGCACATGGATGTTCATGTAGCTGCACGTATTTGTAATCCTTGAGTTTAGGAGGTATAGGCAAGATCAAGGGCCTGAAGTCATCCTCAGCTACAATGTAAGTAGGCCAGACTGGAGTATATGAGGCATTTGAATAGGGCTAATTGACACATGCTTATCCCAGAATTTGGGAGGTAGAGGCAGAAGGACCAGGAATTCCAGGTCTTCCTTAGCTACATATTTGAGTTCTAGGCCATCCTGGAGTGTAAGAACCTGTTTCAACTAACCAAATAAACATTTGACTATTTTTCCAAGGAGGGTCATGCACACCTGCCTTCCACCATGTGGCTTCCAGGGATTGAGCTCAGGTTGTCACCAGAGAATAATGAAGTATAAAAAAGCAACAACATCAGGGAATTGATAGCAGTATAAAGCTGTTCCCATGTGAACAGCTTGTGGCAAACCAATCAATCAGCCAACCACATAAAAACACTTCTAACCATAAATTCAGTGAGTCAACTTAGAATATGGCCCTAATGTCTTTATCAGACCCTTTCCCTCAAGGCTCAGGGATGTCTTCGGTAGAGGAGGACAGACTGTAAGAGCCAGAGGTGGTGGATGACTCCAAGGAAACAGCAATGGTACACTTATGACCTCTCAGAGAGGCTGGGACAGACGGAACTCATGGGACTTGCAGGGGTTCAGGTTCCAGCACTGGGAGGGGGAATTGGACCCTGGGGTCCTACTTCTAACCAAGAAGCTATTTGCAACTAATACCTGCTGGCAAGTGGGAGGTCAGTTTTCTCTAAGGAGTGTCAGTGAGTATGTCAACCACAGGTCAGGGCAGGCCTGATACCCAGGAGTAGTTGGCCAACACAAACGAACTCCATGCTTTTTTAGAGTGGACTTTTTGTTTAGTTTTGGCATTATTTACTTATTTATTTGGTTTTTCGAAGACAGGGTTTCTCTGTGTAGCCTTGGCTGTCCTGGAACTCACTCTGTAGATCAGGCTGGCCTTGAATTTGGAGATATGCCTACCTCTGCTTCCCAAGTGCTAAGATTAAAGGCATGTGCCACCATTGCCTGTCACATTTTGGCATTTTTTGGTCTTACTAGTTTCCTATTTGTTTTTTATTTTTATTTTTTTTGAGAGAAAGAACAAAAGTTGGGTTAGGGAGGTGAGGAGGAGGTTCAAGAAGCTGGAGAAGGAAAACATGATGAAAAAATATTTTTCATCATATGAAAAAATATTAAAGAAAAAAAGAATATGGCCCTAGATGGCAGCAGAAAATGGATATTGCCACATTTTTAGAGAATTTTATTGTTCCTCACATTTATTAAGAGAATGGTCCTGTTGTGACAATGGCATTGAGCATGTCAATGTAAAACTGTATTGTGTAACATGAAATTTCACAAGAATGTTTTAGTGTATTGAAAATAATTTTTTAAATGAAATTTCCAGAAAAATATTCTTTAAAAAGCTGGATCAAATACATGCAGGTCTTTTTCAGTTAGTAAAGCAGAGCCGTGTATATATCGAATTTAGACGCGGGTGAAAGCACTTGTGTATAATTTTCATTGAGAATGAATCTCATTTTCTATCAGGTTATACTTTATAAATGGCATCCACTAGAGTTTACACATTAGTCTTGAGTCCTGAATCGATAATTCACTTCATTAAAAATTTCACGTTCATTATCATTCTGAAGAGCTTTAAAATGTAACGTCATATGTCTCATTAATAGGCAGTATTGTCAATCTGGAAATTGAGGTCTAATTCTCGCATCCATTTGGCTGGGGAAGTAACCAACAGCATCGGTTGTAATCCCACTAACAACCGACAGGGCGAGGTGCATCTCCTAAGTCTCTACAGGGAGTCCTGGAAATCCGGCACCATGACATCCGCCGAAGACGTAGGTGTAGACGAGGAACAAAAGACCCTCGTGCCGCCCTCCCGCGGCTCCGCTCCGAACGCGCCCCGCGGGGCTCCCGGGCGAGGGTCGCTGCCCACGGGGCCACGGCGGGCAGGAGGAGCCAAGGGCGCGCGGTGGCCCGAGGCCCCGTCAACGTAGAGGACGGGCGCTGAGCAGGCCCGGGAGCGCGCGCTCTGCCAGGCACCGACGGCCGAGCCGGGCCAGCCCGGGTCCCCGGGGCGTGAGCCCGCTAGGGGGCCCGCGGCTTCCGGCGGCAGCACCTGGGCCCCGCACCGTCGTGGGGCCCCGCCGCCACCGAGGCGCGCACGCCCTTAGCCGCCGAGGGCATGGCCGATGGTGGAGCGCGGTCGGGGCTGTTCCGGGCCAAGTTTCCCGGCGCCCCGGGGTTCGGTTCTGATGGGCACAGAGTTCTCCCACCAGAGCCCACAAAATGGAGGACGACGTCTCCTCCCGCCGCAGCCATGGCGGAGGTGGGGACCATTCCCACGGGCGAGGCAAGGTGGAAGCGCCTGCACGGCGGCCAGCGCGCCGGTCCCCTGCAGCCGCGGCCCGGCCCGCCCCCTCGGCCCGCCGCAGGCACTGCGGGGCTCGCCCGTCTCCCGGGCCTTTGGGCCTGGACAGGGAGGACGCTGGGCCATCGAGGCCGCGTCTCTCCTCGGGGAGAGTCGCGGGGGACCGCGGCGACCGTCTGGAGGCCAAGGCCCGGTGGCCCGATCCGGGCCCCGCGGGAAGCCTCGACGGAGATCCCCCGGCCCGAGGCCGAACGGCGATCCGCACTACGGGCCTCGCCACTCGGGCTCTGACCCCGGCGGACCCGGCGAGTGGGGGCGGGGCGGGGCGGGGGCACGGAGGGAGGGAGGGCTGGCTAAGCCCGAGGCTGGCGGCAGGGGGGAGGGAACAGCAGGCCTGGGGGCGTGGCCCACGTTTGAGGGACAGCCGCTCTGACTACCTCACCGAGGAGAGTCTTGAAAGAAAGCCGACTGAGCCAATGGACATGCCCGAGGCGTTCGGGGCCGCCTTCGCCAGCAGCCAATGAGCGTGCGGAGGGCGGGGCCTCCCCGGGCTCCGCCGCGCCGCCGCCTCCTCTGCCTCCTCCTCCCCAGCGCTAAAGCCGGGACTGGACCGAGCGGAGTTGTGCGTGTCGCCGAAGGGGGGTGGGCCGGGGGAGGGGAGGTTCGTTCCGCGGAGCTGCAGCCAGAACCGGGTGAGGCTTATCCCCGCTGTCTTTCCTGTCGAGGGCCGCGGAGAGTGGGGGTGGCTGAGAGCCGCGCAGCCTCGGGAGGAGGAGGCGGAGGCGGGGGCGACTGGGGAGGCGGAGATGGGTGAGGGCAGCCTCGGGAGCCTCCCACCGACCCGGGCTTAGCAGCCCGCGGCGGCCGGTGTCGCCGCTGCTGCGTCGGGGCCTCGGGGTGCGCTGGGGGCCGCGCTCATGTCTCGGGCGTCTTCGCGTGCGGCCCGAGGGCTGAGGGAGCGCGGGCGCGGCCGGGCGGGCTGGGTGAGGCGGACGCCGGGGCGGGGGGCGCGGGGGCCTCGGGGCGCGGGCGGCGGCGGCGGCCGGAGGTCGTGGGGTGTTTTCCTTTCTGTGCTGCGGGCGGGCGGGCCGGGGAGGGGCCCTTTGGCCCTCCCGCCTGGGGGCCGCACTCCCACCCGGTCTGCCTGACCGAGACCCCAAGTTTTCGAAGGCGAGGGGCGCCGCCGGAGTCTCGCCGGGTCCTCTTCGTCGCTGGTCTCCTCCCCGGCGCTGTGCTGCGCGGCTCTTGCTCCTCACGTATTGTTTGGCTGGGTCTCTAATGGCGGACGGGGAGGCAGCGCTGCCGGTCGCGGACTGCAGGGGGGGCAAACCTCGGGCCCAGGGCAACTGCTTGGGGCAAATATGGGCAATATTAGCCCAGCGCAGACGTGAACTGTTTCTTACCTGTAAATTGATGCTGAGTTTGACTGGAATGACGGTGGGTGGTAGGATTTGAGAGGGAGTGCAAGTCCCTTGCTGGCGTCGGGGCAATGTTTGCCCTTCCCCCCTCCCCTTCCCAGGAGTAGGCTTGATGCCCTCTGGTCCGTTCCCCTGCAGATTGTGGCTTCACGTAGGTTTTGGCCCCAAATAAATATTTCACTCCACTTGCATAGGAGTGGGCTGTTTTGCGTGGGCTGGGGATAATAATAGAAGGGCTGAACCTCCTTGACCTCTTAGTCCCTTTTCTGCCTCCTCCTGGTGAAATAGGTTTGGTGCTCCTACCAGATTGGGTGTTCATCCATTTTTCTTTTCCTTTTTTTCTCTTATACCAGGACCAGAAATTTCGTTCAACCCTATCTGGTGCATCTTTGGCAGAAAGTGAGGAAAACACCCCCATTGTGAGTCCTTTGCATCCAATTTGTGCTTAATACAGAGGACATCGTCAGGTTATAGGGGTTCAGCTATGGGACTTGGCCCTCCTGGTTGTTTTCAGGAGGAGGAGCCTTCGCTTGGGTGGCAGCTGCTCCCGGGGAGAAGCCCGAGTGATGCCTGGTGAGGCAGCTGGGAGTGGGCGCTGCTGTTTCCACCGCTGCAGACATCGCTTCTGCTGCTGCAATACCAACCTCAGCAACCAGACGACGGGCTTCTGCAGCTGCTCACGTTACCGGGGAGGAGGGGTGTTGTGAAGGAGGGCATATTTCTGGTGCCCTCTAGAGTTGCAAAGTGGGAATTAACGTTATTTTATTTGAAGTGCACGCAACCATTTTTTGACATTTTTCTTGTCATAATGGTTAACTGATCTAAGGTATTGAAAAACTAGAGGGAGCTGCTTAACTTTTTATGTCTGATCTAAATGACAAAATTTGAACCTTACGGTGGATGCGTTTCTAGATCTTTTCCTGTCTTTGGTTAAGAAAGGACAGAATATCTGTTCCTTTAGTACCTTCTGTTTCACCTCACCAAGTAGCTGCTGCTCAGAGCTGTGTAGTCTCTGCTTAGTCTTTCATCTCCAGTGTTGACAAAGCTTCCATTAAGTTACTCTTTTTTTAATTGCTAAAATTTTTAATTGTGTGTGAGTACCTGATGTGTGGGTGCACATGCCACAGCAACAGTGTGTAGGTCAGGACAGGTTTTGGAGTTGGTTCTACTCTTTGAGGCTTACTGGGTTCCGTGGAACCAACTCATGTGGTTAGGCTCAGCCAGTGAGCACCTCTATCCATTTTGCCATCTTGCCAGCCCTGTCACTTATTTTGAGACAGGGTCTAATGTCTCCCAGGTTGACCTTGAACTTTAGTTGTATAGACTAGGAGATGATTTTGAACTTGATCCCTCTGTCTCAACTTCTTAAGGGCTAGAATTACAGGTGCATGCCCTCTTGCCAGGTTTATGTGGTGCTGGGAGTCAAACCCAGGGCTTCCTGCATGCTAGCAAGAACTCCACCAACTGAGCTGCACCCCTAGTCTCCAACGTCATTTTTGAGCCCAGGACAGTTCGTGTTGTAATTTGTAGACTTTCGAAGGTGTGTTATGATATTAGTATTGGTGCTTGTGGTTCTTTTTTTTTTTTTAATGTATATGAGTATTTTGCTTGCATGAAATGTATGTGCACAATACATGTATTTGGTGACCAAGTATATCTGAAGAGGGTAATGGATTCCATGGGAACTGGAGATGGTTGTAAGCCACTGTGTGAGTGCTGGAAACTGAACTTGGGTCCTCTGCAAGAACAAGTGCTTTCTTTGAACTGATGAGCTATCTCTCCAACCCAATGTTAAACATTTTTTTTAAGTGTGTTTTAAGTAATTTAATTCACAGGAGAACTTGGTAGTATAGCTAGCTAGCTAATATTTTTTCCTTGTGAATACTGTTTTCATTCCTAATTTTGCAGAAGAGGAAATAGGCATAGAAAGATACGGGGTAATACTTAGTAAAGCAAGGTATGAACTTAAGCAGTGTGATTGATGGAGCCCAACATCAGCAACCATACTTTAAGGTTCTCATGACATCTCACATTTGAAACTGAGTCAGAAATGATCTTTTCCTGCCTGGAAGTAGAAACATAAAAAGTGCTTGAATCCTGTTGAATTTTTTTCTTTTTAAAAAATAAGAGAATGCCAGGTGTTGGTGGCACATGCCTTTCGTCAAGGCATTAAAAAGACAGAGGCAGGCCTCTGAGTTTGAGGCCATTATGGTCTACAGAGTGAGTTCCAGGATAAGTAGGGCTGCACAGAGAAACCCTGTCTTGGGGGGAAAAAAGGGGGGAGGGACACACCCATGCTTAACTTGCACTTATTTCTTTAATTAATTTTGACTAGAATTATGGCCCAGGCTGGCCTTGAATTCACTGTGGCACTGGATGTCCTTGGGCTATTCTTTCTGCCTCTGTTTCCTAGTTGGTGGTGTTACAGGTATGTGGCACTATGGCCTGCTTCATTTAGATTTTTTTTACTACCTCATCAAAACCAATAGAGGTTGTTTGTATCATTATTTTTTGCAGTATATGTCCAGATTAGTCTGAAAATTTTGTAAGAAACATTATTATTATTACTATTACTATTATTTGAGATGAGGTTTTTACTATATAGACCTGGAACTCACTTTGTAGACCAAGCTGACCCCGAACTCAGATTCACCTACCTCAGCATTCCAAGTGCTGGGATGCTGGAATTGCAGGTGTTTACCACTATGCCTGGCTTGAATATAAACCTGAGAGTGAAGCTCTTTTTAGGAATTAAGCCATTCAGATACTACACTACAGGACCTTTCAAGTGGATTGACTTATCTTCTCCCCTTTTTCTTAGTTGTGTTTTTGTTGTTTTGCTTTGTGTGTATGTGTGTGTGTGTGTGTGTGTGTGTGTGTGTGTGAGAGAGAGAGAGAGAGAGAGAGAGAGAGAGAGAGAGAGAGAGAGACTTGCTATGTAGCTCAGACTGGCCTAGAACTTGCAGCAGTTCTCTTGCCTCAGTCTTAGTTCTAGGATCATAGGTGTGTGCCACCTGACATGGCCTGACTTTGTGTCCCTCATTTGGTGAGTCAGTTCTTTGGTATTCCACAGAAGCTGACATAAAAACATTTCCAGTTTGCCCCCCCCCCCCCCCCCCAAAAAAAAAGAAGGCCTGGGCAGTATGCCTTTAATCCCAGCACTTGGGAGGCAGAGTCAGCTGGATCTCTGTGAGTTCAAGGCCAGCCTGGTCTACAGAGCAATATTTAGGACAGGCACCAAAACTACACAGAGAAACCTTGTCTCGAAACAAAACAAAACAATAAAAAAAACCATTTCCAGCTTGCATGGATATGAGCTTGTTAGACCATAGATTTGTATAACTGGATTCATTTTGTAGGCATTTACTCTATTTTGCTTGTTTGAGTTACAGAAGTATACAAACAGTACTGTTGTGACAAAGTAAATCTTTGCCTTTAATAAGATGCTCTGGTATTATATATTAAATGCTATAACTCTTTGTTGTTAAAAGTTGTGGTATAGTTTTAATTTTGTCTCTTTATGCATTGATATCTGTCCCATTTCATTGATACCATTAACACGTAGTTTATTATGTTAAAGGGACTTCTTACAGAAATATTAGGCATATTCACTTCTGTGTGTTTTTATGACCATAAGGAAAGGCTCAGACTGTTACCAAGTCTGAGTGCTGGAATTACATGTGTGAGCTACCACAGTGGTAAGGAGAGAGAGAGACAGACAGACAGACAGACAGTGTTTCTCTTTCTGTAATATCTCTCATTAGGAAAGAGATTGCCTGGACTCAATGCTTAGTAAATTTTTATTTTAATTTTAGTTAATTAATTTTCTTCTGTTACTAACAGTATAGAATGAGGATTTTAGAATTGAACATAATCAAATCCAAAAGCTGTGCAGATCCCAATACATTTAACTCATAAAGTTGCCACTGAGAAAAAAATGCTGTTAAAAAAATGCATAAGTTTGAAGTATGAGGTTCAGAGCAACACTTACAGTTCATTATTTTTTGTGTATCACCCAGGAAATAATTCTGCTTTACATGATTGGAGTTGGAAATTGAAAATTTATATCTGTAGCCCATCTTCCTTTTTTTTTTTGGCCAGTAATGGGGAATTAACCTAGGGCCTCATTAACCTACACTAGGCAAGAGTCTACCATTGAGCTACAACCTCAGCCTATGTTACCTTAGTTTTAAAACTACTGCCTTTTCTCTCTCTCTCTCTCTCTCTCTCTCTCTCTCTCTCTCTCTCTCTCTCTCCCCCCTCTCCCCCTCCCTCCCTCCTTCCCTCCCTCCCTCCCTCCCTCCCTCTCTCTCCCCCTTTCCCTCTCCCTCTCTGTCTCTCTTCCCCCTCCCCCTCTCTCCCCACCTCCTCTCTCTTCCCTCCCTTCCTCCCTTCCTTCCTTTGGTTTGTTTGTTTGTTTTCAACATGGCAAATAGCAAGAGCATCTTCTTTGGTGCTGGTGCTAAATTCGTGGTGGGCTCCATGGTGAAAAAACCTGGTGTGGTGATGCCGGTGGTGCACACCTTTGATCCCAGCACTGGGAGGCAGAGGCAGGTAGATCTCTGAGTTTGAGGCCAGACTGGTCTACAGAGTGAGTTCCAGGACAGCTAGCCAGGGCTGTTACACAGAGAAACCCTATCTCAAAAAACCAAAACCAAACAAATAAATAAAAAAGATAGTTGATCATCTTAAAGGGTGAATTACAACACGCTTTTTATTTTGTTTAAAAGCATATCAATTTAAAAATGAAGTTTGAATAATAGGAGTACTTTTGTTAAACTGCAGGATAAAATTCTTGTTAACCATTAAAAATACAATTTAGAGTTAGAAAATTAGTGAGGTAGTATAATCACTTGATCACATAGTGTGATTTGTGGTTTATTTATATTACTACTACTATTACTATTATATATATATATTTTGAGACAGAGTATCCTAGCTTGCTTCTTTGTTGCAATTAAAAAAAAACAGCTTAGGGGAGGAAAGGGTTTATTTGTTTTACATTTCTAGGTCATAGTCCATCATTGAGGGAAGTCAGGGTGGGAACTCAAGCCAGGAACCTGGAAGCAGGAATCATGGAGGAATGCTGCTTGCTGCGTTGTTTTCCCCCTGTTCATCTTTCTTCTCTTTCTCTGTCTTTTCTTTTTTGACAGAATTTCACTAAATAGCCTGGTCTGACTTGGAACTTCCTATGTAGACCAGGCTGCACTTAAACATATAGAGATCTGCATGCCTCTGCTTTTGCCCCCAGAGTGCAATTAAAGGATATGCTGCTATGCTCTACTCAGATAGTTTTAGACAGCGTAGGCCTCCCTGTCCAGAGATGTTGTTGCCCAGAGTGGGCTGGACCCTACCATATCAATCATTAGTCAAGACAATTCCTCACAGACATTTGTAGTTGGAATTTTCTTTGGGCTACCAACCCCCAAATTGGCCTTATTTTATGCTTGTCCCACTAGCTCTTATAAAGTTATAAGAGCTTATAATTTAACTTGTTTCTCTTCATCCATGTTTTGCCTCAGGGCTTCTTACCTTTCTTTCATTCTGATGTCCTACTTTCCTGATTTCTCTGTGTCTCTCTGGCCTCTGGCTGCTCCCTGGCTGTTGTTGACTGGCTGGCCCCCAGCTGGCTGTGCCCCAGCTGGCTGCTCACCAGCCCCACCTATCACTTCTCTGCCTAGCTGTTGGCTGTTCAGCTTTTTACTAGACCAGTCAGGTGCTTTAGGCAGGCAAGGTAAAACAGCACCACATCTTCACATAGTGAACAAATGCAGCATAAACACATACATCACATCTTTACATAGTTAAACAACTGTTCTGCAACACAAATGCAACACATCTTTACATAGTTAAACTAATACTCCACAACAGACATGGCACAGCACAGCACAATCTGATCTGGGCAGCCCTTCAGTTGATATTCCTTAGATACTCTGGGATGTGTCACATTGACAGCTGACTAGGATGCTTCATTCCTTTTCTACTTGACACACAGACATACCACTTTAAGCCATAGCCTTTCAATTCTTTCCTTGTCTCTAAGATCTTACATTAATATCATTAAATAAAACGTCCAACTTCAAAGTCCCACAGTCTTTAAAAATTTCCAATACTTGAAAAGTTCAATCTCTTCAAAGGTTAAAAGTCTTTTAACTATAGGCTCTATAAAATAGAAAACAAGTAATATTCTTTGGGGGAAGAACTGGGCATTTTTATATTCAGGTGAAAGCAAACTCAAAATATCAGTATAAATCCAAATTTTGAAGCTCAGGCTCTGGCATCTGAGACTCAGTCATCTTCTGGGCTCCACAGTGCTTGGCGGCTGTGTCATCCACAGCATAGACAACTTGTCTTGTAGGCTCGGGCCATCTCTGTCACGCTTGATTTTCTTGGGATGTCTTATAGCCATGAATCTCTGATATCTGAGTTGTCCACTGTAACTGCACTTTCAGTGAGGCCTCTCCTAGTTTGCCATTAGAGTCTCTGACTGCTATAGCGTGCCAGGCCTCAGCCACTCTCTGTGAGCCCCTCAAATCCCTCAACTTTTATGCCTTTAAAACAGTACCAGGCAGACAGTTCTGACAAGTTAGTTGCCAAGTTTTGGCTTGAGATGCAGCATTCATGTGTGCCCCCCCCTTCCCCCCATCCCTCCCCCCCAGCGTCTGTGTGCCAACTCTGAGGAAATCAACTGCCTAGAAGATTGCACTTCAGTGATACTGACCTCTTGTTCATCACAGATGATTATTCAGCCCTAGCTGACCCGGAACCACACAATGATAATTCAGAATACAGCACAGACAATTCTGATTAAGAGTCTTTGCTTCTTATCTTTCGAACTCCATTTGAAATGGCCCATTCATTAAGCACTGTTTTGCTATGGTTTTCCAACTCAAAGTTTGAAAATCCTTCAGTGAGATAGTCCAAAAGCATGAAAAGCCTCATGAAGGTTCATCATAGCCACAGCCTGACTCTGATACCAAATTCAGTTCTTTTTTTTTTTCTTTCTTTTTTTTTTCCCTTTTTAATTGTTGCTGTGATAAGACACTTGTACCAAAAGCAATTTTGAAGAAGAGAGGATTTGTTTGGCTTATACTTTGAAGACATAGTCCACCATTGAAGGAAGGGAACATGAACTGGGAGTGGAACTGTGGAGGAACACTGCTTCCTTGCTCACAGGCTCATCTTTATCTAGTTTTCTTTCTTTCTTTCTTTCTTTTTTTCCCCCCCCCAAATCAAGGTTTCTCTATTCAACAGCCCTGGCTCTCCTGGATCTCACTCTGTAGCCCAGGCTGGTCTTGAACTCAAGAGATCCACCTGCCTCTGCCTTCTGAGTGCTGGGATTAAAGGCGTGCGCCACCATGCTGGGTTTAATCTAGTTTTCTTAAACAACCCGTGTTGTGTGCTATTTTGATGTCATTCTGATGTTCCCAAGACTGCCAATAAAATTTGCTTTGAGTCAGAGGGCAGAGCTAGCTACTAGCTCACCAAAATTAGCCATAGAGGTTTTGGAGGATTGAGGACAGACACAGGAAGTAGGATGTGGTTGCTGAGAATTGAACTCAGGACCTCTGGAAGAGCAGCCAGTGCTCTTAACCTCTGAGCCATCTCTCCAGCCCCCCTGAAATGTACTTTTGGTCCCTATTTCCTGGCATACTACTCCTGAAGTTTATGAATCTCCAGAGTGATGTCTATGCTAACAAGGTTTTCTGATGGCTGGCAGTCCTTTGGTGGTTTCAGAATGTGGATGGGGCAAGAGACTGGTAATCGGCAAGACTGAGATATAAAAGGGTTAGGATTTTTTAGTCCCAAACTGTTACCTCTGCGGAAGGGCAAGAGAGTTGGTAGTTAACCTATCATCAGTGTTCACAAGCTTCTATGAAACCTAAAAGGAAAGATTCAGAGAGATTTTGGATAGATGAACTATTAGAGAGCCTTGGAGGATGGCACCCTAGGTGGGGGAGGCATGGGCTCTTTCCCTCTTTCTGGTTCTTTAGATCTCTTCTGTAGTCTTTAAAATATCATTTATATAAAGTAAACTGTTAAATATAAATTCCAAATTGAGTTTTATGGACATCTTTAGCAAAGTTTGGACTTAGCTAGAGGATCTTGAAAACTCCCAGTTTAGAGCTAATTAATCAGAAACACAAGTTAAACACAAACCTATGGCTTGCAATCTGAAATGGAAGGTATGTAAGTCTCAACCTGTGGGATCTCATGTTGTCTCTAGATAGATGGTGTCAGAATTAAGATGAATCAGAGGGTATCTTGCTGGTGTTTAGGGAAGCCCTCCTCTACATTTGGTCAAAGATTTTCTGTACTGAATTTTGAGTAGGAGTATTGGAGAAACTTCAGTGTTTTTTCCCCTAATTGGTTGTCTTAGTTAGGGTTTCTATTGCTGTGAAGAGACACCATGACCTTGGCAACTCTTATAAATGAAAACATTTAATTGGGATGGCTGGCTTACAGTTTCAGAGGTTCAGTCCATTATCATCCTGGTGGAGAGCATGGCGGCATGTAGGCAGACTTGGTGCTGGAGTAAAGTTGAGAGTCCTACATCTTGCAGGCAACAGGAAATTGACTGAGATACTGAGTGGTATCTTGAGCATAGGAAACCTCAAGGCCTGCCCCCACACTAACACATTTTTTCCAACAAAGCTATACCTCCTAATAGTGCCACTCCCTATGAACTTATGGAGGCCAAATACATTGAAACTACCACATTGGTCATTCTGCCGCGGCGCCCCCCTCCCCCATAGTTATCTTCTGCTTTTTCCTGTAAAACTTGCTGTGACAGCCTGGTGGTGGTGGTGGTGGTGGTGGCGGCGGCGGCGGCGGCGGCGGCGGCGGTGGTTAAAGGCGGCGCACTCAGGAGACAGAGGCAGGTATATCTCTCTGGGTTCAAGGCCAGCCTGGACTACAAAGTGAGTTACAGAACAGCCAGAGCTGTTACACAGAGAAATCCTGACTCAAAAAAAAAAAATAATAATAATAATAATGTGGACATTTAAAAAATATTATTACTTAAAAATTCTTTTTTTTTTTTTGTTTGGTTTTTTTTGGTTGTTTTTTTTGTTTTTCGAGACAGGGTTTCTCTGTGTAGCTTTGCGCCTTTCCTGGAACTCACTTGGTAGCCCAGGCTGGCCTCGAACTCACAGAGATCCGCCTGGCTCTGCCTCCCAAGTGCTGGGATTAAAGGCGTGCGCCACCACCGCCCGGCTACTTAAAAATTCTTAAGGTTTATTTTATGTGTATAAATGTGACTGCATGTATGTATGTGTACCAAGTGTGTGTCTGGTTCTCCTGGAGGCCGGAAGAAGGCATTGGATCCTCTAGAACCGGAGTTACTGATGATTATAGGCCACCATATAGGTGGTATGTATGTATGTATGTATGTATGTATGTATGTGTGTATATGTATATGTGTATGTTTGTATGTATGCCTTCACAATGCCATCAGGTCTGCAAGATTAACAAGTGATCTTAATTCACTAAGCCATCTTGAGCTTCTGTGTTATTATTGTTATTATTATCATTATTTTTATTTATTTATTTGGTTTTTTGAGACAGGGTTTCTCCATGTAGTTTTGCCTGTCCTGGATCTCACTTTGTGGACCAGGCTGGCCTCGAACTCACAGAGATCTGCCTGGCTCTGCCTCCCAAGTGCTGGGATTAAAGGTGTGCACCACCACCTCCTGGCTTATTTTACTATTTTTAATTATGGGTTTTGTGCGCATGCGCACATGTATGTATGTGTGTATATGTATATGTGTATGTTTGTATGTATGCCTTCACAATGCCATCAGAGGCCAGAGAAATCAAATCTGCCTGGAGCTGTTGTCATAGGCAGTTTTTAGCAGCCTGCCGTGGATGCTGGTAATTGAACTTCTGTCATCTGCTGAGCCATGCTCTTGTGTTGATCTTATGTGGTCGTTCACACCTGTAGTTGTAGTACTTAGAAGGCTGAGGTAAGAGAATCACCAATGTTTGAAGCTAGCTTGGACTGTATAGTGAATTCTAGGTTAGCCTGGATAACAGAGTTAATTAAGCCCTTTTCTCAAAAAAATGTAAACAAAGCAAAATATTCCTGTAAAATACACTAAAGAAATTTACCTTTTATTTTTGTCTTTGCTGTTTGTTTTTGCTGTGGTCAAGATCAAACTCAGGACCTCATGCCTGTGAGTGAGGTACTCCACTAGTAAGCAACGTCTTCTGTCAAATTTACCTTTGTTTCTAGGAATTCCCCTATAGTAAGTACCTCATGATTGGAATCATAGTATTTGTTTTTTTGTGTGTCTTTTTTTTTGTGTGTGTGTGTGTGTTTTAAAGATTTATTATTTATTTATTTATTATGTATATAGTGTTCTGCCTGCATGTGTCCTTGCAGGCCAGAAGAGGGCGCCAGATCTCATTACAGGTGGCTGTGAGCCACCATGTGGTTGCTGGGAATTGAACTCAGGTCCTTTGGAAGAACAGCCAGTGCTCTTACCTGCTGAGCCATCTCTCCAGCCCCCTTTTTGTGTTGTTTGAGTTATTTCACTTAGCACAGTATTTCAGAGTTCTATGTTGTATGTTTCAGAATTTAATTCATTTTCAAGGCTTGAGTACTATTCTAAGCGTGTAGAACAACATTTTTGCTTTTTTATAAATTTGGTGATGGACATTTACACTGTTTCTACTTTTGGTCCTTTGTTTAGTACTATCCATTTGATTCTTTGCATTTAGTACTGTTGAGTGAGTGTGTGGTTTCTCTGTGTAGTTTTGCGCCTTTCCTGGGACTCACTTGGTAGCCCAGGCTGGCCTCGAACTCACAGAGATCCGCCTGGCTCTGCCTCCCAAGTGCTGGGATTAAAGGCGTGCGCCACCACCGCCTGGCTTTAACATTTTCAATTCTTATTAAAAAACCCACA
Organism: Peromyscus eremicus; assembly: GCF_949786415.1. NCBI lineage: Eukaryota > Metazoa > Chordata > Mammalia > Rodentia > Cricetidae > Peromyscus > Peromyscus eremicus. The sequence goes on along the minus strand of NC_081425.1, from coordinate 65,324,871 downwards.
TAATAGCTCTCCTGCTGGAGAGAACCCGGGGTCTTATGGAATGCTAGTTAAGCATTCTATCACTGAGATTCATGTACCCCTAGCCCTACATTTTACCATCTTAATTCTTTTTTGAGGCAAAGTCTCTCACTATATGTAGTTCTGGCAAGTCTGGAACTTGCTATATAGAACATTTCTGCTTCCTGTGCATTGAAATTAAAAGTGTGTGTCACTATATTTAGCTTAAGAGTACAGCTTAAAACATGTAATACTGCTGGGTTGTGGTGATGCATGCCTTTGGTTCCAGTACTTGGGAGGCAGAGGCAGATGGAGGCCAGTTTGAGGCCAGCTTGGTCTGAGAGTTCTAGGATAACAAGGGCCACACAGAGAAACCTTGTCTTGAAAAACTAGACCAAACTAAACCAAAAACAAAACAAAAACAACCAAGCCTGTAATTCCAACATTTGAAAGTCAGAGGCCCTAGACTGTATAAGACCTTCTCTCCCCAAAAACAAAAGCAACGGGGGGACAGACACACACACACTCACTCACTCACTCACTCACTCACTCACTCACTCACTCATAGTGTCATGTTGCCAGCAATAGATCTTTAGAACTTTGTTTTGATCTTGTAAAATCAGAAAACTAATATTAAACAGTTTCCTATTTATCTTTCTTGTAGCAACCGTTTTACTTTTGCTTAGATGAATCTGACCATTAAAGGTGGCTCAAGTGAGATCATAGGCGGTTTGTCTTTTTTTTTTCTTAAATGGTACTCCAGGACACGTGCTTCTGTAACGCACCCTGAATAGTTTCCTATTTTGTAGATATTCTATATTTTGTTTATCTGGTAGACATTTGGATTTCTTCAACCTTTTGGCATTTGTGAATACTACTACTATATGAACATAGATGTACAAATGTCATTTTGAGTTTCTCCCTTCATGTCTTTTTGGACATATATCCAGTGATACAATTGATGGATCACATAGCAGTTCAGTTAAAAAAAGTTGCTTAGAGGGATTGGGCAGTGAGGTGGCTCAGCAGGTAAAGGTACTTACTATTAGGACCTGCATTTTGGAAGGGGGGAACTGATTTCTCTGACCTCTGTACACACCGTATGCATGCATGTGCACACATATCCATAGACATACACACCCATGTACATGCACACTCACATGCACACATAAGTATAATACAACTTTTAAAAGGTTGTTGAGGTTTCTTCATACCTTGGACTTTTTTTTTTTTTTTTTTTCTTCTCTTTTTTTAAACATTTTTTGAGACGGTTTCTCTTGTGTAGCCCTGGCTGTCTTGGAACTCACTTTTTATACCAGGCTCGCCTTGAACTCAGAACCAACCACCCGCCTCTGCCTCTTGAGTGCTGGGATTAAAGGCATGAGCCACCACCTTGAGACAGATAATAAAATGTAGCTCAGGCTGGCCTGAATCTCTTGCTCATTCTCCAGAGCTGAGATTACAGATAACATACTATCCAGTTGAGATCTCTTGGTTTCATATACATTTGCCTAATGACTGATAATGTTGGACTATCTTTTGATTTGATTATTGGTTGTTTGTGTGTCTTCTGGCAAAGTGTTTTATTTAAGTATGATGTTCATTTAAAAAATATGTTGATATTGTGGAAATTCCACCTACGTACCTAATTACCTACCTACATTTATTTCGGTTGATTTTTGATTTGGAGGTATTTTCCCTCTGCATTGTCTTCATTTCCTTGGAAATAATTCTTTGCACAAATACTGTAAATCTTGAGCAGTCTAATTTTTTTTCTTATCTGTGTTTTTGGTGTCATCTAAAAATGAATGACAATTCCAGTGGCATGAAGTTTTCTCTCTCTTTCTAAGAGTTTTAGTTGGCTTCTATTTAGATTTTGATTGTTTTTTTTGAGATTTATTTATTTATTTATTTATTTTGGTTTTTCGAGACAGGGTTTCTCGGTGTAGAAAAGCTTTGCGCCTTTCCTGGGACTCACTTGGTAGTCCAGGCTGGCCTCGAACTCACAGAGATCCGCCTGGCTCTGCCTCCCGAGTGCTGGGATTAAAGGCGTGCACCACCACCGCCCGGCCTGTTTTTTGAGATTTATTAACGTATTGTACATGGTCTAAGTAACGGACCAGTTTTGTGAGATTTTTTTTCCTTTAGGTCATCTTTATTTTTGTTACCATATATGAAAGAAAGTACAGGACCCAGATGTATTATTTTACTCAACATGATTTCCTCTAGTTCATCCATTTTCCTATGTTAACAGGATCCCATTCTTCATGCTAGAATATACTCTCTGTATACCATATTCTTTATCCATTCATTTATTTATTTCTCTGTTAAAGACTTTTGGAGCTGTCTTTGTTGTTTATTTTTTGAGAAAGGGTCTCTGTAGTCCTGGCTGTCCTCGTTTGATATACAGACCATGCTGGTCTCCAACTCACTGAGATCCTTCGTACTCTGCCTCTCAGTGTTGGTGTTAAAGACCTGTGCCACCAAGCAAAGCATGGATTTGTCTTTTTAAAGATTACTATAAGTTGCCTGTAAGGTGTTTATATATTCAGGGTTAAAAAAGAGAGTTTGGAAATGTTCCCCTTTTCATTATTTTTAGTTGTTGGTTATTTTGAAATGTTAGAGTTTGTGAGTAAAGTTATCTGCCCTAATCTTATTTTTTGGTGAGATGTTTCTGATTACTGACTTACTTACTGGCATAATCAACTTGCCTATTTTAGATCTACTTAGATTTCATGTTTTTCCTTTGTGTGAATTTTAAGGATTTTTTTTTTTTCATTTCATCTTTGTTATCCAGTTTGGCATATAATGAATATTCTATTTCTGGCCGGGCGGTGGTGGCGCACGCCTTTAATCCCAGCACTCGGGAGGCAGAGCCAGGCGGATCTCTGTGAGTTCGAGGCCAGCCTGGGCTACCAAGTGAGTCCCAGGAAAGGCGCAAAGCTACACAGAGAAACCCTGTCTCGAAAAACCAAAAAAAAAAAAAAAATTCTGAAGCCGGGCGGTGGCGTACGCCTGTAATCCCAGCACTCGGGAGGCAGAGGCAGGTGGATCTCTGTGAGTTCAAGGCCAGCCTGGCCTACAGAGCTAGTCCAGGACAGGCTCCAAAGCTACAGAGAAACCCTGTCTCGAAAAACTTAAAAAAAAGAAAAAAAAAAATTTCTGTAAAGTTTTACATCCCCATTTTTAGTAATTTGAGGCTTTTTTCTCTCCAAAGAATTGGTCTTTGCTTTTGTTTTTCTATTTTAATGTTATTTATTTCTATTTTTTTAAAAAATTTCCTTCCATTATGAATTTAGGCTTAGTTTATCCCCCCTTTTATGTTGCTGTTTCTTTGTCCTTATTTATTTAAAAGGTTTTGTTGTTATTTGTTTTAATAGTCTCATGTACCCCAGGCTGGCCCATATCCTTTAAACCTGAATTGTCTTTAACAAGGGATTTAAATTAAATTAATGGGAAGATAGGCAGTCACTAAAGCTAAGTCTCATGATACATAGCTTTGCTTATTCTGACAACAGAGGTAGAGTAAAATTTAGAATGAAGGTCTTCCATTCACAAAGCCCTGGGATGATTTTATGAATTCTTCATTTTGGTTTTTTTGAGACAGGGTTTCTCTGTGTAGTTTGGTGCTTGTCCTGGATCTGGATCTCTGTAGACCAGGCTGGCCCAACTCACAGAGATCTGCCTGCCTCGGCCTCCCAAATGCTGGGATTAAAGGCGTGCACCACCACTGCCTGCCATGAATTCTTAATTAGTGGGAATCTTCAAGTTTATTTGTGTGTAGTCACTGTATTACTACTGTAAATCTAGTAGCACTGCTGAACACTCTTGTTATGTTCAGCTGTAAAGTTTTGATTTCTTGACCAGTTAACAGTTGCTCAGTGTATACTTTTCTACTGTGTTTTGGAATAAAGTTTCTGACCATCAACTATATATTTTTCTATGCTATGTCTCTCTTTTTTCTTTTGTTTTTGTCAAGACAGGATTTCTCTGGGTAGCCCTAGCTGTACTGGAACTAACTTTATAGGCTAGGTTGGCTTCACTCAACAGCTTCTGCCTCCCCGAGTGCTGGAATTAAAGGCGTGTGCCACCACTGCCCAGCAGAAGTATCATCCTTCTTAAGGTTTAAAAATGAGTTATTTGAAAGATTTTTTTTCAACTTTCTTAAGTTGGAATATTGTTCCTTGCAAACTTGCTGCTCTTCAGTTCCACTAAACTGCCATTTCAGTCATTTCTATTTTATCTTCAGTATTATATCCAGTATTATATCATCTTTCTGGTTGTCTATTAGCTCTCTAGATAGTTGTCTCAAAATTATTCATTATAAGTCTCAAAACATTCTGATTTTCTTTCAGAGGAGTATGCAGGTTTTTGTTCTCTCCATGAATTTGTCTGTTTTCTTGTGGGAGTCCCATAAGTAGTAATATGAGCCATGGCTGATTTCTTGTAGCTTTGTTGCTGTTTTGTGTTGTGCTTTGGTTTTTGTTTATTTTTAGACTAGGTTTCACTATGTAGTCCTGGGTATCCTTGAACTTGCCTTATAGACCAGGCTGGTCTTAGACTCACAGAAGTCTGCCCACCTCTCTTTCCTGCATGCTGGTGTTAAAGGTGTGGGTGGGCCCAACCAAGCCCAGTTCTCTTACGGCTTCTTTAAGCTCATAGACTTCTTGGTACTACTTCATTCCTTGTCACTCGTTGAGAGCTATGATCTGCTCAGCGATCATAGATCAGCAGTGCATTGTCATGATCACTCTGTCAGAAGGGTTTTAGCATCAGCAAATGCTTTCTCAGTTGTGCAGCTCACTTCCAAAGGAATACCTCAGTTCCCAAAAGAAGAGCTCACTGCTAGGCACCGGGTCAAGGAGGTTTCCACTTACTCATTCTTTTCCTAGTCCTGAGCTTACAACTGAGACTTGAATGCCTAAGTCAAAGACTGTGCCTTTGTTTTACTTTTTAATACAAGGCCCTGGTGCTAGGGTCTCTTGCCTTCTCATTATAGGTTCTGGGATTACAAATGGGTGCTTCTGCCCCTGGTTTATGTCATGATAGGGATCTGAACCCAGGATTTTGTGCATGCCAGGCAAACAGTCTGCCAACTGAGCTACATCTTCATACCTCTTTCTGTTTTAAAAAACTTAAATTTATAGCCAGACATGATAGTTTACACCTGTAATCCTAGCACTTGGGAGGATAAGGCAGAAGGATTGCCACAGGTTCAAGGCTATCTTGAGCTACATATTGAGTACCTGGCCAGCTAGGACTACATAATAAGGCCCTATCTCAAACATAAAGCCAAGTCCCCCCTAAATTAGCTTAAAAAAAATGAAAATCATGTGATCCAAAAATTAAGAATATGATAAACGGTGAACACATTCTCTACCCTGTCACCCATTAATTGAAGTGATACTTACATTTATGTCCTCTATCCTAGTAGCTCTTTGTACTTTATGGTTTTAAGCCAGGTTTTTAAGATTTACACAGCCAGGGGCTAGGGTGATGGCTCAGATGAAAAAATGGTTGCTGCACAAGCATGCAAGCATTAGGACCTGAGTTCGAGCACCCACGTAAGAAGCTGTGTGTGGTGGTGCATATCTGTCATCCTAGCAGTGGAGAAGTAGAGACAGCAGGATCTCTGAAACTTGCTAGCCAGTTAGTCTAGTCAAATTGGTGAGCTCCAGGTTAAGCAAGAGATTCTGTCTTAAAAATCAAGGTGGAAAGTGTTGAAGAGATGACTCAGTGGTTAAGAGGGCTTCTTGTTCTTCCAGAAGACTTGAGTTTGTTCCTCGCACCCACTTTGAGCAGCTCACAACTGCCTGTAATTCCAGCTCCAGGAGATCTAATGCCCTCTCTTGGCCTCTGTGGATATCTACACACATGTGGCATGCACTTACTACATGTACACATAAATAAAATAAAACTAAACCTTAATTAAAAAAATAAGGTAAAGAGCTGCCTTAGGGTTTTTATTGCTGTGAGAGACCCCATGAACATGGCAACTCTTACAAGGGAAAACATTTAACTGGGGTGGTTTACATTTTCAGAGGTTTAGTCTATCATCATCATGGTGAGGACACGGCAGCATGAAGGCAGACATGGTGCTGGAGCTGAGAGTCCTACATCTTGATTGCAGGAAGTGAACTCAGTCACTGGATATGACTTGAACATAGAGGAGACCTCAAAACATGCTGCCACAGTGACACACTTCCTCCAACAAGGCCATACCTCCTAATAATATCCCTCTCCATGAGCTTATGGGGGCTAATTACATTCAAACAAGAGCCATTGAGGAATAAATGCATGTTGACTTCTGGCCTCTGTGCACATGTGCATGCATGCCTATATATGTATACTCATGAATGTGCATACACACATACACAAATAATACCTATATATCTGTTTTCTCTTTAGGTAGCATCCTCTGAAAATAACATTGTCATCTATAAACCACTTCAACTTCTGTCATGTCTACAAATCTACCTAGAGTGTATGCTCTCTATTTTTTACCCCTCAGCTTGGTCCACTGATCTCTTTCATTTCTAAGATCTCCAGATTTCTTGAGAATTAGTAATGCTACCTTTTGTGTACACAATCTCATCTCCATGTATTCAAGAATTTTGTTCTATTTTTTTTTTCTTTTATTAGCTCTGCCTTCTCTCTTTTTGGCTTCAACATAGGTAGGCTTTATGTTAGGTATTTAGAGAATTTTAACTGGAGCTGGATGTGGTGGGGTGGCTCATGCCTGCTATAAACTAGTACTTGAGGCTGAGACAGGAGGATTGCCATGATTTGAGACTAGATTGGGTTACAGAGTGAGAGCTTTTCTAAAAACAACAACAAATGAACAGAAATAGTTGAATGTAGCAGAGCATTGGAAGGCCCTGGGCTCTTGAGTTTAGAGGCTTGTGTATTCATACTGTATACTTGGACAAACTAGCTTCTCTAAGTTACAATTTTTGAGAGAGAGAGTGAGAGTGTTTGCTTGTGTGTGTGTGTATAAATTTTATTATTTTATGTTTATGTCTGCATCATGTATATTTCTGGTGCCCATGGAGGCCAGAAGAAACCATCTGATTTCCTGGAGTTACAGATGGTCGTGAACAAACACGTGGGTGCTGAGAATTGGACCTAGATCCTCTGGAAAAACCGTCAGTAAATTGCTGAGCCACCTCTCCAATCCCTAAGCTACAATTCTTTCCTTTTTGGGGGGTTTGCAGGTGGTTTAGAGAAAGGGTTTCTCTTTGCAGCCCTGACTGTCCTGGAGCTTGCTCTGTAGACCAAGCTGGCCTTGAACTTAGTGATCTGCCTGCCCCTGCCTCTGAGTGCTGGGATTAAAGGTGTGCACCACCACTGCCTGGCCTTCCTTTATATATAAAGATAGGGTTTTAGTGTGTAGTTCTAGCTGGCCTGGAACTCTATGTAAAAGCAGGTTGGGCCGGGCGGTGGTGGTGCACGCCTTTAATCCCAGCACTCGGGAGGCAGAGCCAGGCGGATCTCTGTGAGTTCAAGGCCAGCCTGGACTACCAAGTGAGTTCCAGGAAAGGCGCAAAGCTACACACAGAAACCCTGTCTCGAAAAACCAAAAAAAAAAAAAAAAAAAAAAAAAAAAAAAAAAAAAAGCAGGTTGGTCTGGAACTCCACCTGCTTTTCCTTGGAATTAAAGACCTGTACAATGTCTGGCTTGCAATTTTTTTTTTTTTAAAGATTTATTTATTTATTATGTATTCAGTGTTCTGCCTACATGCATGCTTGCAGGCCAGAAGAGGGCGCCAAATCTCATTTCAGATGGTTGTGAGCCACCATGTGGTTGCTGGGAATTGAACTTAGGACCTCTGGAAGAATAGCCAGTGCTCTTAACCTCTGAGCCATCTCTCCAGCCCCCGGCTTGCAATTTCTTAATTATTAACATAGGATACAAATTATAGCTAGATTAAAGGTTGTTTGGGAGATGATTGAACAGAGAAGTGGATTATATGGGTTTCCTATGGCTGCTGCAACAAACTACAATAAACTTGGTAGCTTAAAACAACAGAAATTTAGCCTGATAGTTTTGGAATCTGGAATCCATTTCACTGGGATCAGATCAAGGTGTCAGCAGTACCACACTTCTTAGGACCTGCCAACCTTCTTAAACTGGATGGTTGTGGAAAATTTGTTAACAGTAAAATGAATGTTTCTGAGTGTCCAAAGACCAAAAATTAACAGTGAGTTCCAGGTTCAGTGAAAGATTCCATCTCAAAAAAAGAAAAAAAAGAAAAAAAATAGAGAACAATAGAGGAAGATACCTGATGTTGACCTCTTACTTTCATATTATCGTGTTAGTTTTGGATTTTTCTGTTGACACTTACTATTTACATTTTGGTTAAACTTTATAGAGTAAATAGTGTATCTACTGTTTACATTTTGGATAAACTTTATAGAGTAAATAGTGTATCTCTAGAAAGAAAGTGGGAGTGTAGTACACATAATTACTGAGGATTGGCTGTTTTCCTTGTTCCCATGCATGTAGCTATATGGATATGTAAACAATGGAATGTTTGAGACCACAGAAGATATTACAGCAGTCTCACAACAGAAAATAAGTGCATCTTTAAAAATCAAGTCACATACTCACATGTATATTTCATTTCCCTGAACAGGTTCTTTGGCATGGACACAAGTTCAGTGGGAACATTAGAATTGACTGATCAAACTCCTGTTTTATTAGGAAGTACAGCCATGGCAACTAGTCTCACGAACGTAGGAAATTCATTTAGTGGCCCACCGAATCCTTTAGTGTCTAGATCTAGTAAGTTTCAGAATTCATCAGTGGAAGATGACGATGACGTTGTTTTTATTGAACCTGTACAACCTCCTCCATCTTCTGCGCCTTCGGTTGCTGATCAAAGAAGCGTAACATTTACATCTTCAAAAAATGAAGAACTACAAGGAAATGATCCCAAAGTCCTTCCTTCATCGAAAGAGTTGGCTTCTCAGAAGGGCAGTGTAAGTGAGACAATTGTCATTGATGATGAAGAGGACATGGAAACAAATCAAGGGCAAGAGAAGAATTCCTCAAATTTTATTGAAAGGAGACCTTCTGAAACTAAAAACAGAACGAATGATGTGGATTTCTCTACTTCCACTTTTTCAAGAAGTAAGGTAAACACAGGAATGGGTAATAGTGGTATTACCACAGAACCAGACTCTGAAATTCAGATTGCTAATGTTACAACCTTAGAAACAGGTGTAAGCTCTGTGAGTGATGGCCAGCTAGAAAATACTGACGGGAGAGATATGAACTTAATGATTACTCATGTAACATCACTGCATAATACCAACCTGGGAGATGTCTCTAACGGACTTCAGTCAAGTAACTTTGGTGTTAATATACAAACATACACCCCATCTTTAACTTCACAGACCAAGTCTGGAGTAGGACCTTTTAATCCTGGTAGGATGAATGTTGCAGGAGATGTATTTCAGAATGGAGAGTCTGCACCGCACCATAATCCTGGTAAGTAGTGATACTCTACTTCATGCAAATGAATTTAATAATTTGTCTGATCCCTTTTTCATTGTAATAAGAGGTGTTGCTTTGTTTAATATCTTCATAAACTATAGCATCTTGTCATTGCTTTTTGCTAATATGCATTAATGTTTGAATATGTAAATTAAAAGAAAAAGATTAATAATATCCTGAAAAATGTTATATAATTGCACTTATATTCTCTTTTTCTGCATATTTTCCATATTTTTATTAAAGAATTGACTAATCCTTTTATTTCTTATCTTTTGAAGAAAGCCAAATACATTATTTTTCATTTTTAAACTATTTTAAGGGATGATTGACACGCACACATTTACTATATTCTACTCAATGACTTTGAGATCCTTGTGGTTTGTTTGCTTGTTATTATCTTTGTTCTTTTGAGCCAGGGTCTTACTGTGTATCCTTGACTGGCCTGGAACTTGCTATGTAAACCAGGCTGGCCTTGAACTCAGAGATCTGCTTGCCTCTATCTCCAAAGTGCTGGGATTAAAGGTGTGTGACAGTACACTTGCCTTGTGTTTGTTTTTGATTGCTTATCTACGTTGGCTTTTTATTTTATTTTACTTTTTTCCAGTGTTTTCTTTTTTTTTTTTTTTTTTCCCCTGGAGCTGAGGATTGAACTCAGGGCCTTGCGCTTGCTAGGCAAGCACTCTACCACTGAGCTAAATTCCCAACCCCTTTTCCAGTGTTTTCAATAAACACTTCACTTATTATTTTTGAAAGTTGGATAGTTCTTGACTATTGGATCTTCCTTTCTGTGAGCTTCTTTGCTCATTGAAAAATAATAAAATACAGAGATTGTAATAATTCTGGCCTTAGCTGGGTGTAGTGGCACTTGAGAGATGAAGGCAGAAAGATCAGGAATTCAAAGCCATCCTTTGCCATGTAGCACATTTGAGGGCATCTTAGGCTATAGCGAGACACTATCTCAAAAAGCTCTCTCCCCAAACCAGCCAACGTACAAAACTGGCCGTTTCACAACCATAACGGTGTATATTCCTCTGCTTTCATCTTTCTCTGCATGTAGGTATGCCTGTCTCTATCTCAGTTTCTCTCTGTGTCTGTTTCCATTTATTTAGTCTCATTAGCAACTTTAACACCCTAGGAATTGTGGAGAATTAATTTGAGTTACTAAAATGTAGATGGTGTGCACTGCACTGTTATATATGCCATTTATTTTTTTTTTCAAAGATTTATTTATTTATTATGCATGCAGTGTTCTGCCTTTATGTATGCTTGCAGGCCAGAAGAGGGCACCAGATCTCATTACAGATGGTTGTGAGCCACCAAGTGGGTGCTGGGAATTGAACTCAGATCCTTTGGAAGAGCAGCCAGTGTTCTTAACCGCTGAGCCATTTCTCCAGCCCTAATTATTTCTTTTTTAAACTAATTTATTTATTCAATGTGTATGAGTTTGCCTGTGTGTATGTATCTGCACCATGAACTTGAGTCCAGAAGAGGTGTAGAATCCCCAGAGCCCCTATGTGGGTACTGGGTCCTCTGGAGGTGCAGCCAGTTACTCTTAGCCTGTAAGCCAACTCTCCAGCCTGTTACTTTTGTTTATTTTCTTGAACATTAGTATCTGATTAGTGAAGAATGTTTGGAAAATGCATAAGGGGCATTTAAGAATGAGGGGCAGAGTCCCTTATACTAATTGCACATGATCATTGTCAATGCTGTTGGTAGTTATCTTTAAATTCTGGTAGTTTTGTTTGATTTTTAATTAAGCCTAGTTGAAATGTAGCTATGTATACTATCATTTTATTTTATTTTTATTATTTTTAGATTTACTTTATTATTTTGTGTCTGAGTGTTTTGTCTGCATGTATGTCTATGCACCACGTGTGTGCCTGGTGCCCAAGGAGGTGGTGTGCCTCCATGTACATGCTAAGAATTGAACTGAGGTCCTTTGCAAGAACAAGCATTCTTAACCACTGAGCCTAATCTCTAGCCTTAGGTTTTTTGTTTTTCCCTTTTAATATTATACTTCTCACAACATTAGCAGTTTCTGTTTAAGTTGTGGGGAGTAGTTGAGACATGGTCAGATCCCACTTTGTATCCTTGAACTCACAGTGATCTTTCTGTTTCAGTCTTCTGAGTCTGGTATTACTGGGTTGCACAATGGCACCTAACTCTGTTTATATGTGTTCATGACTGTCCAGTGGGGATTTGTGTCCATTTCTACCTTTGTTTTTTTTCTATTTACTATATTTTGTTCATATTTCTGGTTATCTTCTTAGCATATATTTCTAGAGGTGAAGTTAGGACAAAGGTTATCCCCATACTTTTTAGTTTGGAAAAAAATGGAGCTGGGTGTGGTGGTGCACACCTTCAATCCCAATACTTGGGAGGCAGAGGCAGGCAGATTTCTGAGTGTGAGGCCAGCCTGGTCTATAGAGCGAGTTCCAGGACAGCCAGGGCTGCACAAAGAAACCCTGTAGGAGTGGTGTGGGGGGGATGATTAGTAAGTTATAGAAGATTCCGGGTGCAGGCATCAAAGGTGTGTGCCACCACCACCTGGCTGAAGAGATGTTTCTTCTTACTCATTTTAGAGATTTGTTTCAATACCTCTTCCCCATACATATGCATACATGTGTATGTGTAAATACATACATGCATATGAGTATTGTTATGTGTGTGTTTATATGAGCTTTGTGTGTGTACTTGTCTTAGTCACTATTTTGTTGCTGTGAAGAGACCATGAACCAAACAACTCTTATAAAAGAAAGCATGTAATTGCAGGCTTGCTTACAGTTTCAAAGGGTTGATCCAATATCATCATGGTGAGAGCTACATCCTGATCCACAGTCAGGGGAAGAGAGACTGGGCTTTGTGTGGGCTTTTGAAACCCAGTGACATCTTACTCCAACAAGGCCACACCTCCTAATCCCTCTCCAATAGTGCTACCTTCTGATGACCAAGCATTCAAATGTATGAACCTATGGGGGGCATTCTTATTCAAACCACCACAGTGTCTGTGTACACATGCATGTAGAGGCCTGTTGTTGGACGTGTTCTTCAACTACTCTCTTTTATTTTTGAGGCAAGGTTTCCAAGTGAACCTGGAACCCATGGATTTGACTAGGCTGGTTGACCAGCACGCCCTAGGGATCCTCCTGTCTATGCCTCTCCAGTATTGGATTACAGGTGCACTTCATTGTACCTGTGGCTTTTTATTTTATTTTATTTTATTTTATTTTATTTTATTTTATTTTTTTGGTTTTTCGAGACAGGGTTTCTCTGTGTAGATTTGCGCCTTTCCTGGAACTCGCTTTGGAGACCAGGCTGGCCTCGAACTCACAGAGATCCGCCTGCCTCTGCCTCGAGAGTGCTGGGATTAAAGGCGTGCGCCACCACCGCCCGGCTAAATATGCATATTTTTTAGTGTGTGTGCATTCTAGGTGATGACACTTGGGTTTTTATTCTTCCATGTAGAATTCTTTACCCAGATCTATTTCATTTTTGAGACAGAGTTTTATGTAGCCCACACTTGGGTTCAGTATGTAACTAAGGATGATCTTGAACTTCTAATTGTTTTTGCTTTTACAACTGAGTGCAGGGATTACAGGCTTGCACCACCACGATGCTCACCTTAAAATTTTTTTTTTCCTCCTCCATGGTGTGTGTTAGGAACAGCCTTAAATAAAAAATAAAAATTCTCATTTTCTCTCTCTCACGTTCCCATTCTCACATATATTTGCACACATGCTGTCTTAGTTACTGTTATATTGCTCTGATATAACACCAAGACCAAAAACAAGAGGGAGAAAGGGTTTATTTCATCCTACATGTCCTGCTCACAGGCCTTCATGAATGGAAGGACAGAAACTTCAGACTGGAATGTGAGGGCAGGAGCTGATGCAGAGGTTATGCTGTAGTGTTGGTTATTGGCTTACTCTCTCCTGACTTGGTTAGCCTGCATTCTTACAGCACCTCAGGACCACCTGTCCAAGGATGGCCACTCATACAATGGGCTAAGCCCTCCCATATCAGTCAGTAATTAAGACTTGCCTATAGGCAAATATTTTTTTTTCCATCCCCCCCCCCTCCCCCCAGCGATTCTCTGTGCCTGTCCTGCATCTCGCTCTGTACACCAGGCTGGCCTTGAACTCACAGAGATCTTCCTGCTTCTGTCTCCTGAGTGCTGGAATTAAAGTGTGCTCCACCACCGCCTGTCTTAGAATAGATATTTTTCTAATTATTATAAGTATTTTAACAATATTAGTATGAAGAAGCAAATAACAACATTGATTATCACTATTAAGAAGAATCAGTTACTTTAGCCAGGGCTATATAGTGAGACCCTGTCTCAAAAATAAAAGTGAATTGATAGTATCTGTAATTCTGAGAGCATAGTGTAGGTACGGTTTTGGACTCGACACCATTCCTTTAAATACTTAACCTTTTATTTTCTTTTTAAAAGATTTATTTTTATTTATGCCTTATGTGCCTGTCTGTTGTGTGCATGTCTGTGGGCAAGTGCCTGTAGAGATTAGAGGGGGTATCAGATCTTTTGGAGTTAACATTGTAGGTAGTTGTGAACTACTTGACGTGGGTGCTGGGTACTGCACCTCCAGTCCTGGAAGAGCACCAAGTGCTCTTGACTGCTGAGCTATCTTTTAGCCCCCACAATAGTTCTTAAAGTTTGTCCATGTCAAGTGTATGTCTCAGAGTTCTTGATTCTCTGCTTAGTTTAGTTCTAGTTTTTTAAATTTAACTACTCTTAGTAATCTGCATTTATCTTGTTATACTTATTTCTTTAGGAATATTGATGGGTCATAAAAATTATATACTATCTGTATACTACTTAATAATAATTATATAAAGGAATGTAAAATGAAAAATGTAGAGCTATCAGGATAGCTCAGTGAATAAATACCCATGCCACCCAGCCTAACCACTTGAGGTCCATCCAAGGAATTCACATGGTGGATGAGAGCTGATTTCCTCAGACTGTTAAAAAACAAAACAAAACAAAACACCCAAAATAATCAGACTGGTTGATGTAGTTTTTAATTAGCTTTTGAATTTTGGGGGTGTTTTCATTTGTAAGAGAATAATAGATTAAGAGAAAGAAAATTTACCTAGGTATCATGGTGCTAATCTGTATTTCTAGACTTTGGGAAACTAAAGGCATGAGGGGTCAGTAATTCATTGCCATTCTCAGGTACATAGAGAGTTTGAGGCCACCCTGACTGAAAAAGAGTATTATAAAATCTTGCTGTTTAGATCAGTTCTTCTACTGGTATTATTTGGAAAAATGTAACTGTTAATCCTTTTATCTGTTTATACAAAACTGAGGGCTTAGATAAGTGATTACCATTCCTGCCTATTCCTAAACTGTTTTTAAATATGGGAGGAAGTGAAAACCTGGAAGTAGGGGAAATGGAAGAGCTGATATGTAAAGAAAGTCATACATTATTTCTACAGGCATGAAGCCAAATAAAATCTTAAAGCACCATTTCCCCCAAGTAAGTGTAAAATAGATGCCCTTGTTTACAAAGTATGTGATCAAAAGATGATCCCACGAAATTGAAAATCTTAGTGATCCAGTATTTGTATTAAAAACAAACAATTCTTGTTGTTTTTGGAGACAGGATCTCACTCTGTATTGCTGGCTGGCCTGGAACTCTTGATTTACCTGCCTCTGCCTCCTGAAACTCAGAATAAAAATGTGTGCCACGATACCTTTCTTAAAAATCCTCTAGTTTAAGCATACTATGTGTAAGCATTTTGACCTTATTTATTTGTATGTTTGTCCATCCGTCTGTCCATCCATCCATCAATTTTTTGAGACAAGGTTTCTCTGTGTAGCCCTGGTTGTCCTGGATCTCACTCCAGGGAATCAGATGGTTTCTTCTGGTCTTGGACTCAGACATCTGAAAGATATGCACCATTACTACCCAGTGATTTTGGCCTTTTTAAAGATTTGTATTTGTGTCTGTGCGTCTCTGTAAATGTAGGGGCGCCTGAGGAGGTCAGAATAGGGTTTCTGATCCTATGAGCTGGTGCTACATGCAGTTATGAGCTTCTTGACATGGGTGCTGAGAACAGAACTTGGTTCATCTGGAAGAGCAGAAAGTGCCCCTAACTACCTAGCAATGTGTTCAGCCTCATTCATATATATATATTTTAACTATTTTTACCCATTTATTAAAATTGATCAGTTAAAATTGATGATAGCATGAAAACAGTTCCAGAATGTACTGTTTATTTTATGTGTATGTGTATTTTATTTGAGACAGTCTGTTCTATGTGTTCATCTCTTCTATGTGTTCATATGTATTCATCTCAAATTAGCTTGCCTCCAGTGATTTATTTACTTCAGGAGACTGCACATCCTAAAAATTCTATAATTTCCCTAAGCAGTTATACCCGCTGGGGACCAAGTCTTTAAATACATGAGGGACATGGCTCATTCAAATCACCCATCACTCAAGGTTTCACATAGCCCCAGCTGGCCTCAAAATAACTATGTAGCCAACAATATCTTTGCATTTTAAAGGAATTTTTATTTTATTTTTATTTTATGTGTGAGTTTTTACTTACATATATGTGTATGTACCACGTGCATGCCTTCATGCCATGGAGACCAGGAGGTGGCAGATTCCCTAGAACTGGAGTTACTGATGGTTGCTAGCCACCATGTGGCTACTGGGACTTGAACCCTAGTCCTCTGTAAGAGGAGTATTTTTAACTGCTGAACCATCTTTACAGCTCCATAACTTTGATTCTTCTGTCCCCTCTTCAAGTGCTGGGATTACAGAATTGTGTTACTGTGCCTATTTTTTTGTGGTGCTGAGGACTGAGCCTGGGCTTTATGCATGCTTGGCGAGTACTCTACCTATTGAGCCACATCACCATCTTTCATTCTTTTTTAAGGTGAAGAGCATTAATATAGTCAGGTAATAATACAAAATCTGACTGAAAGTATGCAATTGTTTGAAACCACGAGGCTGATTCTTAAATGTTTTGGTAGGTAAAGAAGTCTTTCCAAGATTTGGTAACATGCCTGGCTGTTTGTTGGTTTTTTTAAGACAAGGTTTCTCTGTCTGCACTTCCTGTCTCATAACCAATGACATTTTTTAGTGCTTTCTGTATACTAGCCACTGTTCCAGCTTTGTTACATGTATTATCACATTTAATGTTTGGTACTATTTCTAGTTTAAAGAAGAGTGAAACACATTTTTCTAAGGAGTACACCAATCTTAGAAGTGGTAGAATACAAACTTACTTTAAATTTATTGTTTTACTTACTTTTCTTTACTTACTGCTTTGTTATATGTATGTGCATGAGTGTTTGTGTAGGGTACATGTGCCCTCCTTTGGATGCCAGAGATTAATCTTGAGTTTGAGACAAAGTCTCTAATTTGCCTGGAGCTCACTAAATTGGCTAGGCTTGCTGGCCAGTGAGCCCTAGGGATCTGTCTTTGCCTCCTCCTGGGATTATGAGTGTGTGTATCATATTTGGCTTGCTTTTTCTTCTTTAAAAATACTTATTATGTACACAGTGTTCTGCCTGCATGTATGCCTGCAGACCAGAAGAGGGCACCAGGTCTCATTATAGATGATTGTGAACCATCTATGCAACCATATGGTTGCTGAGAATTAACTCAGGACCTCTGGAAGAGCCATCTCTCTACTCCATTGGCGTGCTTTAAAAAAAACAAAAAACAAAAAAACCAAAACAAAAATAAAAACAATGAGTTCTATTGAATTCAGACCCTCATGCTTGTGCAGCAAGTACATTACCAACTGAGCTATTGTCCAGCTCCATTCCTTTTTTATTTTTATTTATTTATTTATATTTATTTATTTTTTGTTTTTTGAGACAGGGTTTCTCTGTAGCTTTGCGTCTTTCCTGGAACTCACTCTGTAGCCCAGGCTGGCCTTGAACTCACAGAGATCCGCCTGCCTCTGCCTCCCAGTGCTGGGATTAAAGGCGTGCGCCACCACTGCCCGGCTTCCTTTTTTATTTAAACCGACAAACAGAAATAATATGCTTTTATCATGTAGAACATATTGATTAGAAATATGTATATATTGTGGAATGACTAAATCAAGCCAATCATATATTATGCCATATACTTTCTTTTTATGAGAACACTTGAAATCTACTGTCTTGCCGTTTTTAAGACTATAATGTATTGTTTCTAGAAAGCAGACAATCTTACCCGCAGACACTCTACTTCTGCAAAATTGCTGCTTCATTAGCATCTGAGACAAGGTCTTACTTTAGAGTTCAGGCTGGTCTTAAATTCATAGCAATACTTCAATTTCTTAAGTGTTGGGATTATAGGCATGAGCCACCATGTGTGGCTTTAATCAGTATTATAAACTTTGGCAAACTGGGAAATTAAAACTATTGCTTTGATAATTTCTATGTCTTTAAATATCTATTTATATAATTTTTTTCTCTATATTTTGTTTTTAAGATTCTTGGATCTCCCAGTCAGCATCATTTCCTCGTAACCAGAAACAACAAGGGGTGGATTCTTTATCACCAGTGGCCTCACTTCCTAAACAGATATTCCAGCCTTCTGCCCAACAACAACCCACTAAACCAGTTAAAGTCACTTGTGCAAACTGCAAAAAACCTCTACAGAAGGGGCAGACAGCTTATCAACGGAAAGGATCAGCTCACCTCTTTTGTTCAACCACCTGCCTTTCTTCTTTCTCTCACAAACCTGCTCCAAAGAAACTCTGTGTTATGTGTAAAAAGTAAGATTAACCTTTTATACAATTCCATGTGGCTGAATAATAATCATAAAAGTATTTAGAAGTTTCATTGAGACTCTTAGAGATGAATTCATGTTTTAAAAATTGGTAAGCCACTTTGAATTTTGGAAGCTATAGATTGAGCTTCCTGTTTGGTAGGTTTTGGGTAATTTGTTTAGGCCCTTGTAATTATTTTGACTCTCTTCTCCAATGGACCCCTTGAATTTGCAAAAATGTGAATTTTTTATTGTTTTACTTTTTTTTTTCTTTTTACAGTGCTAGGGATTAAGCCCAGAGCCTCCACCTCATAGAGGCACTCTACTACTAAATGCGTTATTAACTGTAAGAATATAGCTTAAGTGTTAGACAGTTTATTTATATTTGTGATACAGAATGTATATATGGTACAAGGTCTTAGAGTATATATGGTACATTCTGTATTAAAATAAGATGCATTTTACACTGCTTTTGGACTGGTTATTTTCAATTTGACAAATCTCTGGATTTTGTGAATATTTGTTTTGAGTGTTGTCAAGTGTTACAGTTTCATAACCCAGGTTAAGTCCCCCCCCCCCCCCCTTTTTTCTTTCTATTCTTGGACATACAGTTTATATCATGTTTTAGAACTGTTCTCAGTGATTGCAAACAAAGCTAGATGATACAATGTATTGCAGGGTCAAATGGATTTTCTGTACTCTCTAGGAGCTGCCCAAGTCTGAAGCTATTTTTAGGTATTAGACATCTGGGAAGGACTTAGTGCTTTTTTTTTTTTGTAGTAAATCCAAGCACAGAAACAATTGTTTTATAGTGTATAGATTATTTTACAATACACTTAAATACTGTAAGAGAGTCTAGAAATTTGGTATTTCTTTAAAGTCAATAGTGATTTTAGTTTTTTTTTTTTTTTGAGATATCTTGCTTTGTAGTCCAGGCTGTCTTAGAACTTTATATAAAACATTCTGGCACCGGGCAGTGGTGGCGCACGCCTTTAATCCCAGCACTCAGGAGACAGAGCCAGGTGGATCTCTGTGAGTTCAAGGCCAGCATGGTCTACAGAGTGAGATCCAGGACTGGCACCAAAACTACACAGAGAAACCTTGTCTTGAAAAACCAAAAAAAAAAAGACAGTCTGGCTTCAGACTTGTGGCAATCCCTCTATTTTTCCCTCATGCTAGGATTACAGGTGCATGCCCCCCATATTCTATTTACTCATATTTTATTTATTTATTTATACATTAATTAATTCATTTTAAAATTTAAGTCCAAATAGGGTCTTATATAATCTAGGTTGGCTGTATATTGAGGACCTTGAACCTCCGATCCTTTTTACCTCCATCTTCTAAGTATTCGGTTTATAGGTGTGAGCCACCATGCCTGGCAAGTGGTGCATTTAAGTAGAAAATACTTCGTATAGTCTCTCTTGATGTTAAATTTCTATAATCTAGGAATCTTATGTTTACCTTTTAATCGGAGAGGGGAATTGAACAGGCACTATCAGTTTAATTCCATGTAATTATGGTAATTTTATTTTAGTGTTTCCAATATCTAAAAGCCTTGTTAGTGCATTTGAAGATAAATTATTAGTAACAGGAACAAATACTTTGACTTTTTAATCTTATTGCCAAGAGTTCATATTTTATACTAAAAGTGGTCTCCTGAATCTAAAAATGGTGTTTAATTTCCATGAGTCAATCTGTGGAAATTAAAAATATTGGTTATAACTAACTGTTATTTTTAGTTTCTTTGGAAATGGAACTTTTAAGTTGTACCTCTTCTTTTTCAGAGATATAACTACAATGAAAGGAACAATTGTTGCTCAAGTAGATTCAAGTGAGTCCTTCCAAGAATTTTGTAGTACATCTTGTCTGTCTCTCTATGAAGACAAGCAGAGTCCTGCTAAAGGAGCTCTAAATAAATCGAGATGCACAATCTGTGGCAAACTGACTGAGGTTTGTACTTCTGTACTCTTCACTTAGTCTCATGTGAGGTTATTTTGGGTATTGACAGCTTTCCCTACTTTTTTATTGGTGCATGTGTCATTAGAAGTGAGGATATGTAAACTTTTTAGAGTATTCTATTATGCAATCCTAGTCTTCCAAGAAAGCTGACCTTGTTTATTTCTTAGGTTGAGAGCAATCACAGAAAAAGAGTCCCAGTATTATGATTGTACTTTTCCTTTTTTTTTTTTTTTTTTTTGGTTTTTCGAGACAGGGTTTCTCTGTGTAGCTTTGCGCCTTTCCTGGGACTCACTTGGTAGCCCAGGCTGGCTTCGAACTCAGAGATCCACCTGGCTCTGCCTCCCGAGTGCTGGGATTAAAGGCGTGTGCCACCACCGCCCAGCCCTTTTTTTTACTGGTCTAATAATATGTTTATTTATACAAATAGGCTGACTACATAAAAAGACAAACATGGGCAAATAGAAGTGAAAGAATTTTCAAAAAAATAAATTCACATTATTAATTATGACATTAAAGTAACCTATATATGCATATCTTATTTGAATTGTTTGTAGTACTGGCTTTTCTTCTTCCTTGCCTAGTGCAGTGTACTTTATCATTTCTTTTCGAGTTGTCTAAAGATTTATAGTAAGTCTGCTTATGAAATGTAACGTTAACACAATCCAAACATGGTTTTTCTGTCGTTTTTAATCTATCTTTAGAGAAGTTTATAGTGATAATCACTATGGTCATTCATTTTCTGTAGTGCCTTGCATGTGTGCATATGTTCTTGTGTATATAAACATTTTAAAGACATAGGCTATGTATTTTGGTTTTTCCTTTTCCTCAAATTTAGCATTCTTGGGTGTTTTTGTTGCTGTTGGATCGATCAGCTTTTTAGCTACTTGAAAACAGATACAATCTTTAAAATTGTTTGTTTTTCTTTTAGATTCGCCATGAAGTTAGTTTTAAAAATATGACTCATAAGCTGTGCAGTGACCACTGCTTCAATAGATATAGAATGGCCAATGGTCTAATAATGAATTGCTGTGAACAATGTGGAGAATATTTGCCTAGTAAAGGTGCTGGAAATAATGTTCTGGTGATTGATGGTCAGCAGAAAAGATTTTGCTGTCAGAGTTGTGTCAGTGAATACAAACAGGTAATTTATGTGCTAAAAAACTCCAGGTGTGGGGTTGGGGATTTAGCTCAGTGGTAGAGCACAAGGCCCTGGGTTCGGTCCTCAGTTCCGGGGTGTGTGTGTGTGTGTGTGTGTACCCAGGTGTTCTTTTGGGTGCGTTTGGAAGCATTGTAGTTCTAATATAGGAAGATTTAACCATATTTATCTTGGAATCTAATTTAAGTTCATAATTTTCTATATGTGAAGATGGCCTACCTCAAATGAATTAAGAATATATGTAGGTTGCCGGGTGGTGGTGGCGCACGCCTTTAATCCCAGCACTCGGGAGGCAGAGCCAGGCGGATCTCTGAGTTCGAGGCCAGCCTGGGCTACCAAGTGAGTCCCAGGAAAGGCGCAAAGCTACACAGAGAAACCCTGTCTCGAAAAAAACAAACAAACAAACAAACAAAAAAAGCAGGTATGGAGCCAGGTGTGGTGCTGCACACCTTTAATCTCAGCACTTCAGAGACTGAGGCAGGGAGATCTCTGGAAATTTAGGCTGGAACCAAGGTTACATAGTAAGGTCCCGTCTCAAAAAACAAAGAAATAAATGTGCTATGTGTTGGGTTTCTAGAGTAGAGGGTGAATGTTATCTCTCTATGCTGCTGTTGGTGTTGGGTTTCTTCTAAAAGTGCTTATGTTGCTCATTTCAAAATTTTATTCTTGTCTTTAATTTTAACAAATTGTTGATGTTTCTTGCCTTTTTTTTTCTTTTTGGGCAGGGATGAATTTAATCTAGGGTTTACTCGCCTTCTATCTGTAGATTACCTCTTCTGCCTGATATGAGGCATCTTCAGGCATTATTTCTTGGAAAATTCTTCTTTTTGTCTTATCCCTTCAGAGCTCCAAAGATATGAAATAGTACAATATCTGTTTATTGTCTTAAAATTATCTGATTCCTTAAGATGGGGTCTTACTATGTAACCTTGGTTCCAGCCTGAATTTCCAGAGATCTGCCTGCCTCAGTCTCTGAAGTGCTGGGATTAAAGGTGTGCAGCACCACATCTGGCTCCATACCTGTTTTTTAATTGAGAGTTTCTACTTTATTTCTTCTTCAAGCATATTGTAATTATTGAAGCATTTTTATGATAGCTACTTAGGAAATCTTTGCCTGTTAATTCTAACATTGGTAATTTGGGTTTTGACATCTATTGCCTTACTAATTTTAAAGTTTAAACTTGGCTTTTGGTGATGAGGATTGTTGTTTTTAACTTAAATTGTGACTTTGTAGTCTAGGCCTCTTTTCTTTTTTCCTCTCGTGTGTGTGTGTGTGTGTGTGTGTGTGTGTGTGTGTGTGTGTGTGTGTGTGTTGTATGTTTGTGTGTGTGTTAATCTTAATACTATAATGCTTATCTAGCATTAAAGAGCAGGTGTTGGTTCTTTAATGCTGTCAGGGTGTGGAGGGATGAATCAAAACTCTTGTTTCTCTTTTCCACATTGTTCTGTTAATGTTTTATCATTCCCCCCCCCCCCCTTCAACAGTGAGTCCAGAACAGAAAATGTACTGTTGAAAGTTAGAAGGAGATTATAAATCAGTCAATAATTGAAGCAACTTTCATAGATTATTTATTTGCTTTTCAGTCTAACAGCTTTTCTTTATGTACTTACAAAATCTTTTACAATGTTTTAGGTAGGTAGCCATCCAAGCTTCCTGAAGGAAGTTCGAGATCACATGCAGGACTCTTTCTTAATGCAGCCTGAGGTGAGCAGGAATGTTGGTGAGATTGAAGACCCATTAAAAAAAATTTTTTTTTATTTCATGTTTGTATGTGTATATATGTATGTGGGCTTGTGCATGCCAAGGTGGGTGTATGAAGGTTAGAGGACAACTTGTGGAAATTATCTTCTCATAATATGTGGGTCCCTGGTATCAAATGTATATGAAAAATCACATTCATTTGAAGCATTAAAATGTATTTTAGCATAATTGTATAAGTATATTAAAATTTATTCTCCTTAATTATAGCGGATGATGAATGTTTTCATTTCTCCAAGAGATAGATTTTTTACTTCTACTAAATTTTACCTGTCTTTTGTCAGAAAATCCTTGTGTTCTTAGAAAATTCTTTTCAGATACTGTTTCTTGATATTGTATACCCTGATTATTAACACCCCTCTGATTCAATTGACATCCTGCTTTTAATGTTTCTTAGCCACTGAGGCTGTGTGTGTGTGTATATATTTTTCTTCTCCCTATGCTCCATTTTGCAGTGTTTTTTTTTTTTTTTTTTTGGGTTGGTGTTGTTGCTGCTGTATCTTTTTGAGACAGGGTCACATTATGTAGCTTAGCCTCTTGCCTCTTCCTTCATGCTGAGATTGAGCTACGCAGGACTACTGCCAGCTCCTTCCATATCTCTGCTTCTTACACTTGCACATGTGAATTCTTAGCCCGAGCCCTCTTCTGAAATACCTGTGGTTAAATAGCCACAGTTCTGTTTTGTGCAGCTCCCTTCATTATTTTGTTTTCCAAATTGTAGTTGTCCAGAACGTCATCTGTTTCTTCAACTCAGTAAAACTTATGGGCTCCAAAATCCACCTCCAGGCAGTGAGATTTAGTAGCCATACATAGAACTTGCTTTCTTCTTGTTTCTTAGAGATGCAGTCTTGAGCATAGTACCAAAACCATTGTACACACACAGAAAAGGTACTATGCCTTTCCTAGATTTTCAACTAAATATAGACAAAATCATTGTTTTTTGAAAGAGAGTTAGATGATGATGATTGGTTTGCTAGAACCTAGTTTAGTTGATGGCACATTTAGTTTGCATCTAGAAAGAGTGTAATAGAATCACTTTGAAAAGACAGCAAATGCTTTGAACCAGGTATGATAGCATGTGTCTATAATCCCAAATCTTGTGGGGCTAAGAAAAGAAGGTCATAAGTTTTGAAGCCTGCCTAGGCTCCATAGAGAGCTCTGTCTTTTGCTGTTTAAAAAAAATGCTATGATGAAATTAGTTCTAGTTGAATTGTTTTTTTTTTTAATTATCTTTTTATGTTCCAATTTTAGAAATATGGAAAACTGACAACTTGTACTGGTTGCCGAACACAGTGCAGGTTTTTTGATATGACTCAGTGCATAGGTCCTAATGGATATATGGAGCCATATTGTTCAACTGCCTGCATGAATAGTCACAAGACAAAATATGCAAAATCACAAAGTAAGTTTCAGGTATTTGGAAAGTTTAATGACATAATTGTTTATTAAAGGTAACATCTTAATTTTATATCGTTTTTAACAGTGTTTGGTTTTCTCAGACTGAACTTCTTTATTGCAAGTATAAAATTATTTTGATGATTCCCATACTTTTTAATTTTTAAAAGTTAGTGAGGTTTTATTTGTATCTGAAATTTTTAGCTAAAACTGTTACTACACCCATCATTTTCTAAAATATTTTTATGTTTCTATGTATACTTTAGATTAGTTAATAGTTTTTTTAATGGCAGTATGTTTTTTATTAAATATTTATGCTCATTTTATGTTTATGGGTGTTTTGCCGGTGTGGTCTATGTGCACTTGTGTGCATGCAGTGCCCACAGAGATCTGAAGCGAGTGAAGGGTCATCTGGAACTGGTGTTAAGGGTGGTTAGTTGCTTTGTGGGTGCTGGGAACTGAACTTGAGTCCTTTGCAAAAGCTCTTAATTGCTGAGCCACTTATTAAACCCTGGCGGTAATTTTGAAGATGCAAATAATTTTGAAAAACATAAGGTACAAATAATATGAGAGTAATTTATAGAGAGACCCATTTAAACAATCAGTTAACATTTTAAGAAACCCTCTTTTACTTTATAAAGAAATCAGGTATGTATCTTTTTTCTTCTAGGTTTGGGAATTATTTGCCATTTTTGTAAGCGAAACTCTTTACCTCAGTACCAAGCCACAATGCCTGATGGAAAACTATATAACTTTTGCAATTCCAGTTGTGTGGCTAAATTTCAGGTTTGTTATTTATTTTCCCCCATCCCCATAAAACACATACAGAAAACAATTAGTGTAATATGCTTTATCTTTTCTGCTACTTTTTTTTACTTAATTTGTTGAAGGTCTGATTGGAGCGTGGAAACTATATCATGAATCACAGAAGTCCTGGTTGAACTTCTGTACAGATTTGATGTGATACAGAGCTTGAAGGAAAATGAATTTTAGTGTGGTTTAGTTCAGTGTTGGATGTATAGCTTTTCTTGTTAGATAGTTTGAGTAGCAGTGTTCTGTGATAAATGTGAAATATATAGGTGTCTTTAGCCTGGAAATATTAAGCATATATGTTTTCCAAATTAGAAAGGAACGTTGTAAAAAGGGGGATTTAGATTTTTTATAGTAGTATGAGTATGAGGTCCATTTCAGGGAGACATTTCTGATTTGGTAAATGGTAAGAGTTGTCTGACATAGTCCTTCAAACTTGGAGTATGAATAATCTCAGATGTTTTAGGAAGTGTTGAGACTTAACTTGGTTGACCATTCTGAAGGAGTAGTTTAGAGGGACTCAAGTATTAGGTAGTACTATTAGGTTTACATATTGTATGTTAGAATTTCAGAGTATTGCTCAAAGGTTCAAGCCAATGCATAAAGCTATGATTCATGAGTTATTTCATCCAACAGTTCTACTTTATTTTAGGTACTGTGCTGTATGTTTATTTAAACTGAAACTGTAGTCTTTTACATATGCTACAGTAGTTACTACAACAGTTACTACCATTTAAATTGAGATTTTTAAACTCAGTCAAGTGAATGAATATTGTTTTCTTGAGTTAAATCTTTATTGAAGTTAGATAATAAACTTGTTCAAGACTAAACTGTTTTAAGTTTAAGTCATGGCCATTGATAGATAAAGTTCTTATAGTGGTACATAATGTTTCTATTTTGTTGGTTTTTCTTAAACTAGAAATAAAGGAATAATTAATTTGTGAAGAGAAGGATAGTGATGATGGCCTGCTGCTTGTCAGATATTAAAACCACCTTATTTCCTCTGATGTTAGGTATACTGGACTGATACAGATAATGTCTTCACTACTTCATTCTCCACCCTGCTTTGAAAATGTTTAACGTTCTAGCTCAGGCTGGCCTCAAACTGGAAGTCAAAACGCCTTTCTCAAACTTCTAAGTGCTAGGATTGCAGGCTTGAGCCGTTAAGATCAGCTTAACTACTTTTTCCATTTACTTGAAACTTCTCTTGGCTATGGTTTGATATATGTGTATATGTACATTAAATATTTTTAAGAAACAGCTTTGAGTAACGTACAGATAAAGATGTAAATGTCCATCCTTATATAGTCTATATACAAATAAGACAAAGTTGACAAAGAGTCAATATTTTAATCTCTCAAGCAAATTGTGTATCTTGAACTTTATATCTGTATTCGGATATTTTACTTTTAAAAGCAAGATAAGAGGGCTGGAGAGATCAGCGATTAAGAGCACAGGGTGCTCTTCCAGGAGACATGGTTCAATTCCCAGCACCCACATGACTGCTCACAGTTGTCTGTACCTTCACTTCCAGGGGATCTGGTACTCTCACACAGACATACATGCAGGCAAAACACCAATGTGCATAAAAATAAATAAATCTTTAAAAAAAGCAAGATAATAGAATACTACTGTCTCTTTAAGCTATTATAAAAAATAGCTTATAAGCAAAATTTGCTATTTCTCATAGTTTTGGAACTTAGAAAATCCAGTATGGCTCTTGCAAGTTTGTGGCTCAAAGGCCTGTTAGGCTTGACTAGATGAAACTGGATGAGGTAATCCAAAAGGCATGTGACATTTTAGTCATCAGATAGTAAATATCTTTTTTGCTTCTTTCTTTCTTCCTTCCTTTTACAAATTTTAATTGTATTGTACAATATGGTATTTAAAAATGATTGTTTCTCCCTCTATTGTTTCTTTCTTTTTCGGGTTTTTTGAGACAGGGTTTCTCTCTGTAGCTTTTGGAGCCTATCATGGAACTGGCGCTGTAGACCAGGCTGGCCTCGAACTCAGAGATGCGCCTGCCTCTGCCTCTTGAGTGCTGGGAATAAAGGTGTGCGCTGCCGCCACCACCACCTGGCCCTCTATTGTTTCTTAAATAATTTCATTAGCTACTTGATACATGTACAAGGTTATGTGTAACCTTTATATGTGATGCAGGTTATACTTCAAAGAATGATAAATACCAGTGTTATTTAACTCAGGTTAAGATTCAGAAAAAAATAGCTGGGCGTGGTGATTGCTTACTTCTTTAATCTAAGCACTCAGGAGGCAGCTCTACATAGTTAGTTCAAGGACATCCAGGACTATATAGAAACTGTCTCGTACAAAGAATCAGGAAAAAAAAAATTCAAGTTTGTGTATGTTTATATGTCCTATCTTATTCTGTGAATTACTCCTTGTGTGAATACCAGAATACCAGCTTTTAGCCTTTTACTCTTTTTTTTTTTTTTTCCTTTTGAGACCGGGTTTCTCTATGTAACCTTGGCTGTCCTGGAACTCGCTTTGTGTAGACCAGGCTGGCCTCGAACTCACAGAGATCCATCTGCCTCTCAAGTGCTGGGATTAAAGGTGTGTGCCATCACCGCTTGGCTTGGTTACCTTTTTAAAAAGTAATACATGCTATTTTCCTTGATTAAGGACTTGGAGTGAGAATTATGGGAGTAATGTTGTGTGGCAAGTCATTCATAACTCAATATTTGATCATCGTCAGGATCAGTGCAGGGTTATCTGTCTCCTTCCTGTCTTTACCCTACTAACTGCCCTCCCTTCTCATCCCTCTTCCTTGCTTTTATTTTGTAGTTCAGAACTTGGATAGCTAACCTTACTGTTGAGCATTTTCTTCAGCTCAAATAATTAAGCTGTAGTTTTTCCTTTTCATATTTTAGGTAATTATTGGTAAACATTTCAATTTATAAAGCTTACAGTGTACTTTAAAAAAAAATTCTGCCGGGCGGTGGCGGCGGCGCACGCCTTTAATCCCAGCACTCGGGAGGCAGAGCCAGGTGGATCTCTGTGAGTTCGAGGCCAGCCTGGGCTACCAAGTTAGTTCCAGGAAAGGCGCAAAGCTACACAGAAACCCTGTCTCGAAAAACCAAAAAAAAAAAACCAAAAAAAACAAAACAAAAATTCTTTTTTTGCAGTACTGGGCATTGAAGCTAGGGCCTTGAACTTGCTATGCAAGCATCCTTCCACTGAGCTTCATCCCATCCCTTTGACACAGTGCATTTTAAAGGGAAAATTAAGAATGATTGTTTCACCTACTAAAGAAATAATTAGCAAATAAACTATTGCATTCTGCATCTAGTGGACATTTGATAGTACTTGCAGGTAGAAGTTCTAAAAATACATGTCAGACTAAGTGTATTTTGTTCTTTATTTTAGGCTCTAAGCATGCAGTCATCTCCAAATGGCCAATTTGTAGCACCCAGTGATATTCAATTGAAATGCAACTACTGTAAAAATTCCTTTTGTTCAAAACCAGAAATCTTGGAATGGGAGGCAAGTCTTGTTTCCTTATATGTGTTATCTAATGCTAAGATGAGAATCTAATAAAATAACTGGCATTTCTATTTGGAAACCTTTCTTAGTGGATATAAGTTTCATATTTTGTGTTGTTGGTGTGTATACTCATGTGGAAATGAAATCAACAAGTTAGATTTCAGGTGAAGCAATTTAATGAAGTCACATGCATAATTAATATGCTTGTAACAGAATATAAAAAGTCACTTTATACACCCAGAGTATCTGTCGACTATTTTACTGTTTCTCCTCATTATCATCATCCTTGAACTATAAATACCGTACTGCTCAATATTTGTAGAATTAGAATATGTAAGTCACACACTGTACTTTCATTTAACATCTTATATTGTAGTAAGAGAGTAGAGGCCTGTGAATCTAATTGATTCTCCTTAGCACTCTTAACCTATTTTACTTACTTTGTCATATTTTCTTTTGCTGTTGGCACTTCTCAGCAGTGAGTTTATTTCCATGAGAGGAGAGCAATGGATAGATTGATCCAGGCTGCTCATTGCCGTGCTGAACAGTGTTTACTTTTGGCTATTCTTTAAACTTTTTTGGGGTGTATTGGGTGGTCCGAGGTAGAACCTGAAGTATATACTTAAAAGTTATGTAAGATATAGAACTAAAATCAGACCACTTTTTTGTGATTGTTATATAAGATATAGAACTAAAATCAGATCACTTTTTGTGATTGTTCACACATCACTTAAAATGTAACACTCAGGTGAAAAGTGATACCTAGAATTATACTTCATGATTTCTAAACTATTTGGAAATCTGAGAAAGTTGATTATTTTAGTTCCTATAAAACTCGGTAGTTTATTATTTTGTTTGGTGCTGTCTCCAGTGTAGTTAAATAAGTCATTCTTTGGGGACTCTTGATGGCATCCTGTCCTGAGTTTTAGACTAATAACTACTTAACTAGTAGCAGAAATAATACTGAATGCCTGACATGAGAAAAATAAGGAATGACCAGGGAGTGAGGAAAGAAAGCCATGGCAGGCCCACAAATAGTATCATATAGGAAATAAATGTCTTATTATTATTATTTATTTATTTTTTTCCGGAGCTGAGGATCGAATATAGGGCCTTGCTCTACCACTGAGCTAAATCCCCAACCCCTAAATGTCTTAAACTGAAATTCATTAATTTCAGATGAAAATCATTGCAACCCAGATTTTATAGTGATACGGTGTTGATATTCAGTGTTAGATGACATTAAGAGATACTGTCCTATTGAGTGTGCATCCCCCTCAGGAGACTATGAGTTTAGGGCCTTTTTTCAGTCCATCGTTAGCAGCTATGAATTTTTTCTTCTTCTTTTTCGTGTGTGTGCCTCTTTCTTTGTATGTTTCTGTGTGTCCTTCTTAGCCATTTTTTTCTCCTCTTGACTTTTTTATTCATAATTCGGCAGTTTTCCATTGAACACTGCTTTAGTTTTTTGCTGCATTGCTTTATTTCCTTACTTTAGTCTTCAGATATCTCTAATACGTATTAAGTTGATGTTTTAGACTTAATCTGTAGCTGCAATAATTTGGGAGAAAAGTTACTTTTCTTCGAATTTTATTTCTTAAATCCTGGCTTGCTCTTTAAAAAGTAGGCCTGACAGCTGTGGCTTTGAAGCCAGGACAAATAGTAATTAACCATTTTTCATTTAAGGAAACTAACTTAGTCTCAAGGTTTGCATCAGTGCTGTAGAATAGCACTAAATTGAAAACTTAGACAGAATAGATGTTTTTATTAAAGTGTGTCAGGAAAGTGTTTGAATCTACCTGTCTGTTTTTAACAAAGAGTATCTTGCATTGACTAAAAATGTTGTATCTTGTATTTCTGTAGCTTACATTGTATTTTTTCATTGTTTCTTTTTTGTTTCTCCAATTCAGTTAGCATTTCCAGACTGATACTTCATGTTAGTGATTGTTCACCTAGTCATAGGATACTTTTAGGGTAGTTAATGATGCTGAATTTAGTGGAGCTATGTTTATATTTAGTGAATTGGTTAGCTTAAATGTCTTTGGCCTATAGGAAATGTGTCTCCAAGGATCATAGTATTAAGTAGATAAATGATTTAACTTACTGTAAAAGTGGCTTGTTTGTTTCTTAAACTTGGTCTTGAGATGGTTCTCATACTTACCAAGGTTCCCATTGTGCATTTAGAACAAAGTTCATCAGTTCTGCAGCAAAACTTGCTCAGATGACTATAAGAAGTTGCATTGCATAGTTACATATTGCGAATACTGCCAAGAGGAGAAGACGCTTCATGAAACAGTAAATTTCTCTGGCGTTAAGAGACCTTTCTGTAGTGAAGGCAAGTGTGTACACAGTGTTCGTTGTTCATAACTTTGACTATATATAATTAATGCCTTTTGCCAGAATCGTTATGTAATTACAGATGTCCAGAATAGGTGTACTATTTTAATAAGGCTGAACAAAACTTAAGTTTACTTTTCTGCTGAATTGTTTTGTTGTTTTACATATGTTTTTAGATTTCTGGGTCTCCAATTTTCATCTTTAGAAATTTGGGGATGAAAGGGAAAGAAAGCATTATTACACCATGTCATCTCTAAACTTGTACGTTGTGGCCTGAAAGCTGATTTTCAAGAGCAAAGAATGGTTTGTGTTAGCTGCATTTCCTCTGCCAGCTTGCTACAGATGTTTTTAGTAGACAGATTGATCACTGATCTCAAAAATCTGAAACCCATGATACTTTAGAAGTTTCAGGTTTAGGATTTTTAGGTTAAGGAAGCTCAGTCAATAAAGTGCTTCTGTTCAAAATAAACAAACACCTCATAACTCACCCAAATCTGAAATTTCTCTGACTCCAAGCATTTTAGATAAGGGTCACTGATAGATAGGTGGGAGGAATTACATGCAGTGACAACTAGAGAGGGTACATTTAGGGTATGGGTGTCTGGGGCACATTCTGTTCTGTCAAAATGTTTACAAACATCCTTTCTCCTTACTTACAGTTTCGCTGGTCTCAGCAGAAGTCAGGTTATACTCTAGTTCTGAACTCACTTCTATAGATAGAAACGGGATTTTAGCTATGGGTTTAGGTGCTTGTTAGTAGTATCCCAGTTGTCACAGTTTTGTTCTAAGCTGGCTTTCACCTTCTCTTCCTTCTCTTGCTTGTGCCACTGAACTATTATTTTCCACTGAGGATTCTTTGTATCTTGCTTCTTCTTTTTCTGTGGATTCCTATAGCAAATTGGGGGCAAGAGGAAAGTTGAGTAATTCTAAATGCCAATGTCAATGTCAAATTCAGATGTATCAGTTTGTTCAACTGTTATCTCCATACATACTTCTCACACGCAATATATGTTAGAAGGTATTAACAAAGCAAGGTATTTCTACTTAGTTGTAATTGGTACATCTTACCTAGAACCATGATGCTTTATTACTATTATTATCTAAGGGCAAAGTTATAGTGAAAATGACACATTCTAAGATGATACCGAGTTGATTGAATCTATCACTTGCATTTTTGGGCAAAAAGTCTAATTCATTCCTAAGTCTGAACATAATAATTGATAATTAATATATGTGTCAGTGATCTTGTAGCTATTAGATATTGGTAAATCTAAAATGCATTATACTAAATAAAGAGTGCATCAAATAGTTAATTGATACTTAGAAACACAATTTTCATGGGGACAGACTTAAGGTTCCAGATGGGTAATAAAGTGTTATGGATATGAATTTTTATTTTTTACATTTTTATTTACATTTACATTATTATTTTCATTAAATGACATTTTTTTAACCCTCCGTTATTCAACCTAGTTTTCTCCTGGAACTTATAAATAACAAAATACCTAGTGTTATCACCAGTCAAATCTAGTTAAATTAAAAAAGGCCAGATGTGGTGGCATATACCTTTAATCCCAACACTAAGAGACAAAGGCAGATAAATGGATACCTATGAGTTCCAGGACAGCCTGATCTACATAATGAGTTCCAAGACAGCCAAGGCTACATAGAGACCTTTTCAAAAAACCAAAACACACCCAATAAGAACAACCACAACAAAAACTAAAAAGATATATGTTACAAAATATTTTAAAATAGTTCAAGGGCTGATGATGCCTCAGTGTTCTTACTGAGGTGCCAGGCCTGGGGGCTTCAGTTTGATTCCCAGTCCCCACATAATGGAAAGAAAGAACTGACTCTTTCAAGTTGTCCTGACTGCCATGTGTATGCTATAACATGATGAGGCCACAAAAACATTTACCTATAAAAATAAATGTAACTTTAATAATAAGATATATTTCACAATAATAAATTATAGGATGGTACACAGTAATTTGCAAAACTTTATATTTTTAAAAACTGTACAGTTAGGTATGGTAACAGTTGCCTACAGTCTTAACACTCGGGAGTTTAAGGAAGGAGGATTGAAAGTTCAAAGCCATTCCTAGCTATAGCTCAGGAGAATGATGAGACCCAGTTCCCAAAAGGAGAAGGTGCGTAGATAGGACAAGACTTTTAAAATATTTAGATTGATGAGAACATTGTATATGGTAGAATTAAAATTTGAGCTTCTTATTAAGGGGTAGATAGGACAGGGCTTCTGTAGATACTAGTAGATTATTCTACTTACATGAAATAGCATGAGTAACAATATAGAGGCCTATTTAACTTTAGAGGTAGTATAGATAATAAATCAGATATGTGAAAATACATAACACATTTATGCAGTAGATAAAGAGAGGTATTTCATTAAAGGAGTAGATAGTATTTTCCCTAGACAAGTCAGGAAATCAGTTCTATTTCCTTGAACAATTCTTATATGAAAATAGGCTATTAGGAAGCATCTAGAAAACTTGAGTATAATGCTTTCTAAAGAATATGTCTGCTGGGCAGTGGTGGTGGCGCACCTTAATCCCAGCACTTGGGAGGTAGAGGCAGGTGGATCTCTGAGTTCGAGGCCAGCCTGATCTACAGAGTGTGTTCAAGGACAGCTAAGGCTACACAGTGAAACCATGTCTTGAAAAAAAAAGATTGTCTGTAAATTTAGTTGGAACTTCTTAGCAATTTGTGTTCATTTTTCTAATGTACTCACTTGCTATTTCCTTGTGATTTTATTTAAATAGAGCAAAGAAAATAGTTCTGAAGCATCACCAGATTTTATTGTCTTAAAAGTATTGTTTGAACCCTTGTGGTAGATACGTTTTCTAATGTAATAATCCACGTTCTGTTCACATTTTTAGAGGTTGGTGTTATCATAGAAGAGTTAGCATTTCATAGGGCCTGGGGAAAATGTCCCGTTAGTAAGGTGCTTACTGCGCATACATGAAGCGTGGATACCTGAGTTGGATCCCTATCATCCATGTAAAAATCAGGCATGGCATTCTGTAAGTCCAGCACTGCTGAGGCAGAGACAGGAGGATCCATTTTGGGGCTTGCTGCCCAGCCAGTCTAACTTTAGGTTCAATGAGAGACTCTCTGTTAAAGAGTAAGGTGGAGAGCAAATTTAGGAAGACAACTGGCATCAAGCTCTGGCCTCCACATGTGCCTGAACATACACATGTAGGTTTTTGAGGTTTTGTTTTGTTTTCAAGACAGGGCTTCTCTGTATAGTTTCTCTGGATCTCACTCTGGAGACCAGGCTGGCCTCGAACTCACAGAGATCTGCCTGGCTCTGTCTCCTGAGCGCTGGGATTAAAGGTATGCGCTGCTGCCTGGCCCATATGTAAGTTTTTAATCAGAAGGGAGAGAGGACTTTTTATGTGAGTATATTGAGCATTTTTTGAAACTAATCATTAACTAGTCATAAGATCTGTTTCAGTTTAAAATTTGTCTTTTTATGTGTTCTTTAAAAAAATGTAACATTTTTCAGGCTGCAAGCTATTATACAAACAAGACTTTGCAAGACGATTAGGATTAAGATGTGTTACGTGCAACTATTGTTCTCAGCTGTGTAAGAAGGGAGCAACTAAAGAGCTTGATGGAGTTCTCAGAGACTTCTGCAGTGAAGACTGCTGTAAAAAATTTCAGGAGTGGTACTACAAGGCAAGTAACTACATACATACTCTGACTGCAGCAACTACTTTGGGTAGTCTTTTAAAATTCTTGGTAGCTATTATGGTGACAGAAACTCTTTTGTTTTTTAAATTTGCATACTTTATGCCTAGCCCCGATTCAGCTGTTCATTAAGATTGTTTTTTTTTTTCTACTTGTTTTTTATAAGTTGAAGTATTATTATTATTATTTTTTTTGGAATTTAGGCATTACCAATCATTAGGTTATTCATGTATTTTCAATAGTGTAGCTTCATAAAATGGATATTTCTCTTAATTTTATTTTAATGACTCCATTGTCAGTATTGAGCAACAACAATAATAGCTTTAAATATTTATCTAGTGTTTTGTAAGTCTTTGCTTTTTTTTTTATGTGTGTGTGGGTTCATTTGTAAATGACTCTTGGTGGAATAGAGGTGTGGAACAACTTTGTGTTTTATCTTTTTTTTTTTTTTTTTTTTTTTTTTTTTTGTTTGTTTTTTTTTTTGGTTTTTCGAGACAGGGTTTCTCTGTGTAGCTTTGCGCCTTTCCTGGAACTCACTTGGTAGCCCAGGCTGGCATCGAACTCACAGAGATCCGCCTGGCTCTGCCTCCCGAGTTGTGTTGTATCTTATAAAAGACTTTTAAATGTCAGTATAATAATATAATAATAACCTTATTTTGATCTTACTAGTGATTAATTTTGTTTTTGAGACAGGGTTTCACTGTGTAGCATTGGCTGACCTTGATATTACAGATCTTTGTTTCCTGATTGCTGGGATTAAAGGTGTGCATCACCATTCCTGGTGACTTTTTATTAGATGAGAAAATAAAGATAAAATTGGAGTGTGTATCATCATGTTACCCAAGGAAAATTTAGATATTACATAAGAAAAAATTACTAATTTCTATGTTGATAACATGGAAAAAGTACCTTAGGGGTACTTCATTATGGATACAGTTTTAAAGCTTGTAAAGATAGATACCATAACTCCTAAATTGTGAGATAGACGAAGTTTGAAGAATCTGACTTAGTTTATTCACTTTATGAAGATGATTAGTGTTAATGATGTATCTACAAATCATCATACTAACTAAAGGAAGACTTCTTTCCTGGCCAGAGGTAAAATAATTGAAATTTCATGTATTTTCAGTGGTGTACCTTCATAAAATGGTTTTGGTATACTTTAGAAAGCTAATTCAGCCGGGTGGTGGTGGTGGTGGTGGCGGCGGCGGCGGCGGCGGCGGCAGCGCACGCCTTTAGTCCCAGCACTTGGGAGGTAGAGCCAGGCGGATCTCTGTGAGTTCGAGGCCAGCCTGGTCTCCAAAGCGAGTTCCAGGAAAGGCGCAAAACTACACAGAGAAACCCTGTCTCGAAAAACCAAAAAAAAAAAAAAAGAAAAAGAAAGCTAATTCATTGTTTTACTGTTGCTTTTGGATAATTGAAGTTTTAAAGTCCAAAGTTTAGAAATACACAGTGAACACACATTTTAACACTCTTCTCACATTTTCATATTTTAAAGGAATGTATTTAAAAAATTTCCCCCAATTGTTGTTTTGATCTTACTAGTGATTAATTTTTGTTTAATACACACAAATGCACTGTTATCTTCAGTTTGGGTTTTATTAAGTTGTTTGTTTACCCTTCGAGAGATCAAACTCATAGCTTCACACATCAACACTGTGTTCCATCCTTAGTATAGATTTTGTTTTTATTTTTTAATGGTGCTAGGAATAAGAGGTTTTAGTATTGAAATTTTGTTTTGAGTAATCACAAAACAGTAAAGGTATTTGGTGACTACGTATTTAAAAGTACCATTTTACTTTTTATCATTCACTGACTGAGACAGAAGTTGCTAGGATGTGATAGTAATTTTTTTTTTAAATGTCTTTTTTTTTTTTTTGTTTTTTTTTGGTTTTTTTGAGACAAGGTTTCTCTGTGTAGCTTTGGCGCCTTTCCTGGAACTCGCTCTCTAGCCCAGGCTGGCCTCAAACTCACAGAGATCTGCCTGCCTCTGCCTCCTGAGTGCTGGGATTAAAGGCGTGCACCACCACTGCCCAGTAATTTCTTTATAATTATTTTACTATTCAAGTTTCTACCTAATTATGAACCTAAAATATTTTTTTTTAATTTGTTTAGAGATTTTGGTTTTTGTTTATAGAATAAACTAACTTTATTTCTTGGGCTAGTTATTCTCTCTATCTATTATTTCTTTCTCTTGTGTGCTCCTTCCTATCTCTTTCTTTTACTCTTCATATTTTCTTTATATTATCTATAATGAAAATAGAGAAATTTTATTGTTTCTTTGTTCCTTGATGGCAGGTAAAGATGTGCTGTTTTGTAGTAGACCACATTGTTGTCTTATGTTCCATTTTGTTTCTTTAGTTTGATAGTGCTGGGGATTGAATCTAGGGCCTCATACATGCTAATTGTACATGCTAATAATGTTCATTTGTGTAGTGCTCAGTGATGACAATTCAGTGAAGCAGTACATTTCAGGGAAGCAGTACATTTCAGAACGTATAAGATCTCCGTATTTTATATTAGGTTGGTGCAGAAGTAATGTAGTTGGAGTTTTCTCTCTGGGTCCCGCAGAGCCCCGGTAGTCTAATAAAATAAACATATAGACGCTTATATTATTTACAAACTGTATGGCCGTGGCCGGCCTCTTGCTAACTGTTCTTATATCTTAAATTAACCCATTTCTATAAATTTATACCTTGCCACGTGGCTCGTGGCTTACCGGCATCTTCACATGCCGCTTGTCATGGCGGCGGCTGGCAGTGTCTCTCTCCTCAGCCTTACTCTTCCCAGAATTCTCCTCTCTCCTTTTCCCGCCTATACTTCCTGCCTGGCTACTGGCCAGTCAGTGTTTTATTTATACAGAACAGTATCCACAGCAAAGTAATGTCAGTTTTTATATTGTTGAAGTTTGTCTTTTTATAGTGAAATATTTTTTTTAAAGATTTATTCATCATATATACAGTGTTCTGCCTGCATGTATTCCTGCAAGCTAGAAGAGGGCACCAGATCTCATTACAGATGGTTGTGAGCCACCATGTCGTTGCTGGGAATTGAACTCAGAACCTCTGGTAGAGCAGCCAGTGCTCTTAACCTCTGAGCCATCTCTCCAGCCCATGAAATATGTTCTTATATAATAAATGTGGTTATACATTTCATTTTAGTGCTCATTTTTCACTTTCTCCTTTGCTTTGTTAGTGACTTGTTACTTGTTACTTATTTTGCACTATGAAAAGTATGTTAGAAAGCAGATTTGAGTGGTTTTCTTATTCAAGTTCAAAGTGAGTCATAAAGCACAGAGGTAACTTGAAAAAACATCAACAATGTGTTTGGTCCAGGAGCTTCTAGCAAAGTATACAGTGCATTGTGATGGTTCAAGGGCTTTTGCAAAGGAGACTTGAGCCTTGAAGATAAGGAGAGTAGTAATCGGCCATTGGAAGTTGACAGTGACTATTGGAAAGCAGTCAGTGAAGCTGATCCTCTTACAACTACATGAGTAGTCAGGGGTCACTAGGCATTTGAGGCAAGTTGGAAAGGGGGTAGTGGGAAAAGTGGCCGCCTCATAGCTGAAATTGTATTGTATTTTATTGAGACAGGGTGTTTCTATGTAGCTCTGGTTGTCTTGGCCTCACTCACAGAGAGCTACCTGCCTCTGCCTCCCGAGTGCTGAGATTAAAGACGTGCACCACCACTTCCCATCAACAAACTATTTGTTGATCAGATTGTGACATTTGACAAAAAGTGGATTGTAGTGGCTAGAGAGATAGCTTCATGGTTAAGAGCACTTGCTGTTCTTCCAGAGGACCTGAGTTCATTTTCTAACACTAACATGGCTCCTCATAAATGTCTGTAGGAAATGTCTCCAGGAAGTCTGACACATTCTTCGGGCCTCTCTGTGGGCAGCTACATACAGGTGGCATATACACACAGAGAGACATACATACATAAATATATAAATTAAAATCTTAAAAAACGTGGGTTGTATACAACTAATGCTTCAGAAGATGAGGCAGGTTACAGTCCCAACCTCTTGCAATGAGGTACTGCTTTCTCAAGTATCTTGACAACTTTTTGAAGGGAAAGTGCTTCTATAACCAGAAGGATGCAGAAAGTACTTTCTAAGAGTTTGTCAAATCCAAAAGCATAGATAGATGTCTCTGGAATTAACAAACATTTCTTTTTCCTCCCTCCCCCCAAGGTGATACTTGTAATGATCCTTTTTTATGGGTAAAGATTTTTTTTTTCCAAGTTAAACATAATGTGTGTTTAAGAGTCACAGCCCCAAATTGTTGTTTCTTTTGCACCAATATAGTAATTCTTATTTAAAACCTATAAACCTTTATGTAATATACATAACAACATTGAGAGACTACCTAGAATTAAAATAATTTTATATTTTAATATTTAAATTTAATAATGAAATTTAGCTGTATAGTTCAGTGCTTATTTCAGTAAGTGAAAGGCTCTGAGTTTGATGCTAAGTACCACAAGATAAATTTAATTGAAACATTTAACATTATGCTTTTAAATTTTCTACTGGTAGCTGTATTAATTACTTTTCTGTTATTGTAATAAAAACACCATGGCCAAAGTGACCTGTAGAAAAGTACTTTGGTGTATGGTTCCAGAGGGTTAGAGTCCATAGTGTCAGGGTAGAAGCACCAGGTTGTCGTGGTAGCTAGAGAATGCACATCGTGAACTGTAAGCACATAGCACATAGCAGAGAGCAGACTAGAAGTGGCGGGAGAATTTTACCTCTTGAAAGCCTACCCACACTGACTGACTTCTTCAAGAAAGGCTACGTACGTCTCTGCTACCAACTCGGGATCAAGTATTGTGATGTGGAAACCTATTGGGGGCATTCTCATTCAGCTACTACATAGGCTTTTTCGTAAGACATTGTGAATAATCTGTATTTTCTGATCTTTACACTAGATTAAATAGACTTTCTGCAAACTCTTTTGAGTTAGAATAGAAAAAAGTGTTGATAGACAACCAAAAAAAATTAAATAAAATTTGTTTTATGTGGGTGTAGGGGTTCATACCTGTAATTTAAGCTGTCAGAGCCATCTGGATGGCCAGTTGGATGCCAGCCTGTGCTTACACAAGAAGACCCTGTCTTTACGGGTTGGAAAGATGGCTCAATGGTTAAGAGCACCACTTTTTTTGCAGAGAACCCAGGTTCAGTTCCTAGCACCCATGCTAAGGCTCACAACCATCTGTAACTCCAGTTCTAGGGGTCTGACTCTCTCTTCTGACTTCCATGGACACCAGGCATGCACATGGTTCACAGACATTCCTGCCACTAAAAACCTTAAATACATAAAATAAATAAAAGTTTTCAGCCTTCACAATTTTGTTTATGGCATTAAGCTTAGAATTGTTAGTTTTAAGTTCTCACCCTTTTAGTTGGAAAAAAGTAGATTTTTTTTTAAAATGTGTAATTGATGTTAATCCTGCCCTGGTTTTCTTTGGGCAAATTGTTTTCAATTTTTTGGAAGAAAGGAGCTGGATGTAGGAAAACTAAATATGATTTTAGAATGAAGGACTTACTTTATTATTTAGATTTTTTTGGGATAGGATATACTTAGTTATGTTCTTTTGAATTATTGGTTTAAATAAAAATATTGTTTGGTATGGTGGCATATGCCTGTAATTCCAGCACTTGGGATGTGGAAGCAAGATGATTGATTGGGGTTTTTTTTTTTTAATAATTTTTTTATTTTTATTTTATGTGCATTGGTGTTCTGCCTGTATGCATGTTTGTGTGAGGGTGTCAGATCTTGTAGTTACAGACAGCTGTTAGGTGCCATGTGGGTGCTGAGAATTGAACTCATGACCTCTGGAAGAATAGTCAGTGTTCTTAACCACTGAGCCATCTCTCCAGTCCCTGATTGGGTTTTTGAGGCAAGGTTGAGCATCCTGATACCTACCTTTTCAGAAAGCCAACAGAGTACTATGCTATGGTAATTTGATAAATTTTACACAAACTGAATTTTGGCTTAGATGTTAAATTGAGAACTCCTTTTGTGTGTTTTACTTTTATTAGGGCTTTTATTTTCTAGTTATTTATAGCAACTCATTTTGTGTTTCCTTTGCCAGTCTATCATGAGGTCATGATAAAGTACAGGTTTTGACTTGGCTTTTCTGCTGGAATCCTGTAGCTTCATTTTTAATATTTGATGTTAGTCGGATCTTTAATTTTTGAGTGTTAGGAGGTAGCAGGTCAGTATTAGGCTTTTATCTCAGGTTCTCAGTGAGGGGGTAGTCAGGCTGCAGCTTTACTTGCTTTTTTCTTGTGCTCTGACTCATTTGTAAGTGGTGGTAAGCTTATTTCTTTCCTTATGATTTGATTGTAAATGGACAGAAACAAAAAGAACCTGAAACACTTTGGTTTCAAGTAGTCTTTAGTTGGTAAGAGTTGTATATAGGAACTTTTCCGTTATTGAGTCAAGTATAACTGTATTAAGAATTCTCTAGAGGAACAGACCTAATAGAATGTGTATATTAAAAGGGGATTCTTTATTACCAATAGTGGCTGTCTCTCATGGGAGAGGCCTGGTAACAGTTCAGTCCTTGAGGTTGGGTGCTTTAGCAGTTGTGGTTTGGTATTCAAGGCTGGTACTCCCAGAGCTGCTGGGAGTCCTTTTTGGAAGCCCCTAAAATCTAGGTTTTGATGTCAGCAAAAGACTATTAGCAGCAGTAGGTAGATGAACATGCTAGTGAGAGCCAAGGCCAATGGACAAAAGCAAAGCATCTTTCTTTGCTCTCCTTTTTATCTAGGGTGCTGTCTTCCCACTTGAAATACAGTTTCAAATACAGCTGAGATTAACCATCATAACGACCCAGGTTAAACACTAATTGCTCCTGTGAGTGAGATTATTATATGATACTATCAGTATACAATTTGATTCATAAATTTTTAGACAAGGCTTATTAGCTTCAGTTACTGCTTATAATATATACCACCAAGCTTCATTTGTTTAGTGTTTATTCAGCAAGAGAGCTGAAATGGAGAAAAAGAGACAGTGTGTTATGGTTCATCTTTGTTAGTTCTTTAAGACCTGTGTACCAGTGTGATCCTTTATTAGTATCTCTCAACTAGGAGCTTGCTTTTTTCTCCCCTCTTAAGCTAAAATGTGCTCTTCTTCTGAGATACACCCTTAAAGTATTTATTAATAGAAGTTCATTTGAGATATACATTGAGATATAATCACATATACAATATAAAACCATGGATTAAAGTAATGAAAAAGCCACAACTACAATTATTATGAACTGTAAAGTAGTACTTATTAGTATTATCAGAATTTCTAAGCTGTTAAGCTGATAGTTTTTTAAAATTATAGTAATTTAATTTTAGATTAGAAACTTCTTATTCTATATGGAATTAATTACATTGTTTG
The DNA here is from genome assembly GCF_949786415.1 of Peromyscus eremicus. Lineage (NCBI taxonomy): Eukaryota > Metazoa > Chordata > Mammalia > Rodentia > Cricetidae > Peromyscus > Peromyscus eremicus. Next base: position 65,282,597 of record NC_081425.1, on the reverse strand, counting down.
TTTCACTCACCGATCAAAATGTCTTTAAAAGGTGGGCAAGATTTAGGTGAAATAGTATCTCTTTAAAGTGGACATCTGCCCTGTATTGAGCTACTGCTTTAAAGTGTAATTGTATGAATTTTAGGGTGGTGGGTTTTGGTTTTATTTTGTTTTGTTTTGTTTTTAATATGAAGTTTTGGATTGCTTTGACCTAGTTGTAGATCTGTTGATCTTTCCTAGCTATAGATCTGATTGGATTTTATTTATTTATTCATTTTTTTTTTCTTTCCTTCGAGACAGGATTTTCTGTGTAGCTCTGGCTGTCATGGAACTTCTGTAGACTAGGCGGGCCTCAAACTCAGATATCCATCTGTCCCTGCCTCCAGAGTGCAGGAATTAAAGGCATGTGCCACCACCACCTGGTTTCTGATTGGATATTCTGATAAGTTATTTATTTTTAAAGTTTAATTAATTAATTAATTTTGGGGTTTTTTGAGACAGGGTTTCTCTATGTAGCTTTGGAGCCTGTCCTGGAACTCACTTTGTAGACCAGCCTGGCCTCGAACTCACAGAGAGTTGCCTGGCTCTAATTCCCAAGTGCTGGGGTTAAAGTGTGTGCCACCACTGCCCGGCAAAAATTTTTTTTTCTTTCTTTTAAGTAAGTATTGGGTTTTTTAAAACACACTCTCAAGTTCTTGTCAGAAAATTAACTCTTTCTTTTTAAATTTTATATTAAACTGTCAGAAAACTAAAATAATTGAAACTATTATTTCTGAGTTTTCCATCATAAGACGTTGCTTCAGAGTTACTTTGGTCTTCCTACAGGAAGTTCCTGTTATTGCCCAGTGTGTGGTCCTGCAGTGCACTCAGTGGACTCATTTTCTTTCTTTAATTAAAACAATCCAGTCTTCTATACTTAAGCATGGAAATCTGGTTATTATAGGAACTGTTCAAATTAATATAACTGCTAGAGACTTCTACTTGTTATGATTATGGCCCTCAAAAATTGTCTTGTACTAATGCTATTTGGTTTAAGTTTTTGTTTTGTTTATCTATCTATCTGTCTATCTATTTATTTTTTGGTTTTTCGAGACAGGGATTCTCCATGTAGTTTTGGTGTCTGTCCTGGATCTCGCTCTGTAGACCAGGCTGGCCTCGAACTCACAGAGATCACCTGGCTCTGCCTCCCAAGTGTTGGGGTTAAAGGCGTGCACTACCACCGCCTGGCTGTTTTGTTTATTTTTATTTGAGTCAGGATCTTACTTTGTAGCCTACATTTGCTGTGTAGCCCAAGGTGGCCTCAAACTTGCCAGCTTCCTGCCTTTTCTTGATGACTGTTGGAGTAATAGGTATACACCATCATGCTCAGTTTCAAAATTATTTTCTAGTAAATTCTGTTAATTTGTCTAATCATGTTGATTTAATTACTTTTTAAATGATTCATGTGTGTGTAAATACGTGCACATGCCTGCACATGGATACCATAAGAGGGCATGAGATCCCTCAGGTAGATTTATGAGTGTTTATAGTATGCTTAGTTGGTTTTACAGGTGTTAGAATTAGAACTCCAGTCCTAACAATTGGACAGCAAATACAGAAAACTACTAGCCATCTCTCCATCCATTGTTGTTTCTTTCTGACGTTGGTAATATGGGATTGGAGTTTGTCAATCTGTATTACACATTTATTTAGTCTTTGTGTGTGACTTAAAATTTTATTTCTTCTTTAACATTCTATAACATTTCAGTACTTTCTCATCACTTTTGTCAGCTAATGTGTATGGTATGTTAAATCTTCTCATTTGAAATGTCTGAGCACTTTCCCTTCTTATTAAGGCTGCGAGGTGTGACTGCTGTAAATCTCAAGGCACTCTTAAAGAGCGAGTGCAGTGGCGTGGGGAGATGAAACATTTCTGTGATCAACACTGCTTACTACGTTTCTACTGTCAGCAAAATGAGCCCAACATGACGACCCAAAAAGGACCTGAAAACCTCCATTATGGTATGTAATGTGGCCACTTAATCTCTTTACATTCTTTATCTTCCTAGTTCTGAATCCCAAACATTGATAATATACAGTTGATTTGAAGAGAGCTGTTTAGACTGGGGTATGGCTCAATGGTAGAGGAGGACAATAGGTCATATATAACTCTAGTAAGCCTCTCCTGAAAAAGGTCAGGTCTCTTGTAGTTTATGTATGGGTGAAAAAAATCAATTGAAATAAACCTCATACTTTCTCTAGGTCCAAGTCCCCAGTATGATGATGTTTTATAGATACATTGCTTATTTTATTCCCCTTTCAAAACCTATTTGCTGAAAAATACTGGGCATCACTGAACTAAATTAGAGAGAAATTAAGCAATTAAAAGAATAGTTTTAAAAATAATTTATCCTGTGACATCTAACTTCAAATAAGAAGCATTCTTAGCAGATTATGTACTGGTTGTGGCCTGGAAAGAACAACAAAACTTTAGAAGTTGTGGCTTTTAATTTTATTTCAGCAGTAATTCTTAGAATATAATATTCCCCCAAAGCACTCTTGTGTATACAGGGGGGCAAAGGGGAAAATCAGTTAACTACTCATTTACCTCCATATTTTTATGCTGTCTTTAAATTTGGGATTCTTTTTTAAAATTATTTTTCAAAATTGGTAAAATTCAGTGATAAACAGGGATTTAGAAAACGTCAAGAAAGTGTATTTGTCTTATTTTAAATGTTTATGTTTTTTAGATCAGGGCTGTCAGACGTCCCGAACCAAAATGACAGTGAGTATTTTCTCAGTTTAGTGCTGTGATGTGGTTTGAGTGAAAAATAATTAGCCTAATATAATGTGATCATCATGAAAGGTTTTTATTTTGTTGAAACATTCAGCTTACTTACTAGTAAGTACTTACTTACTAGTACTAGAAAAATATAAGGAACATAAAAAATGAATTGTTGATAGCCCCTACCCAGGTGGGGAAGATAATACATGGTATTTGAATTGGCATAGTGGTAGCTTTGAGATGAGTGTTCTCTCTATCCTTGGAGAGAGTGATGGGCCAATGGTAAACAGTCAGTCGAACGTTGTCAGGAGAAACAACAGAGGACAAAGTACATGAACGTTTGGCAGAGGAACACATTAGGGTCCAACCTGATATGGATCTCTGAGAGAATAATAAGAGAGTGAAGCTAAAAGCAGTGATTTAAAGATCTCTTAGTTGATGTCTGGATCTGTGAGTCTTTTAAACCTGAAAAATATGTACATAATATGCTCTGATCTTTTTTGGTTTAGTCTTTTTCTTTCTTTTGGTATAATGCAGCAAATCCTTAATTATCATTTTAAGAATTTTATAGGTTGATAGTGGCCATTTACATGTAATGATTACTAGAGAGCATAAGTAATTTTTTGCCATACCTTGAACAGTGAGGCACTGACTGCCTTCAAGTTGCCTCTGGAGTTCCTAGCAGCCTTGTCCAAATAAAGCTCTGTGCTTCAAGGAGTTGTTCATTGGGATCATAAAAAGCCTCTGGACTAGCCCTAATTGTGGTCAAGATGATGACGATGACGATGATTTGTAGTTACTAGTTTCTAGCTCCAACCAAGATCACATAGCAGGTTTTCAGAACCGTGTGATCTCTAGGCTCCAACTCAGAAATTGTCAATTAGAATGTCATTACGTAGTTTTAATATAAAAGCAGCGATGATAACATACACTTTATATCCTTGGTTTAGGATGCCATTATGACTATTAAGGCCTGTGTCTTACAAATCTATTTTCTTTGCATTTTGAGCTTTTAGCCCTGTATCCATTAGTCCATATCCAAAGATGAGCTAGCTGGTTTTGTTTTTTGTTTTTTGAGTTTTTTTTGGGGGGGGGGCGGGGAAGACAGGATCATACTCTTGGTGCTGGCTGGCTTAGGACTTGACATGTAGACCAGGCTGGCCTCAAACTTACAGAGATCTGCCATTCTTAGCCTCCTGATTGCTGAGATTAAAAGCATATGCTACCACACCTGGTCCTTAGCTGGATTATTTTAAGCAAGTATTTCACTGTCTTTTAGTTTCTTACTTATAAAATAAAATTGAATATGATACCCTTCTCAAATTTGTTTTATTTTGAGGTGAGATGTCATTATGTAGCCTTTGGCTGGCCTGGAACTTGCTCTCATCTTCCTGCTTTAACCTTTTGAGGGGCGCCTCCCCCCCCAGGATTTCTCTGTGTAGCTTTTAGAGCCTGTCCTGGAACTCATTTTGTAGACCAGGCTGGCCTTGAACTCACAGAGTTTCACCTGCCTCTGCCTCCCAAGTGCCAAGATGCGTCACCACCGCTGGCACCTCTTGAGATTTTAAGTGTGTGCCTCACCTGGCTTTTCACATACTGGGTATGAAACATGTGGTAATTTTTTAGTTCCAATGTTATGTAGACAGTGTATATGGTAGTTAGAACACAAGCTTTGACATAAGATGAAAATGTTTGCAATCTGACTGCAGAACTCTTAACTGTTTAATCCCTTGTCAGATTATGTAACTAAATCCTTACTGTTCTCACTTGTGAAACAGTAATAAAAAGACCCAACTCCTGTTGTATGGAGGATGAAAAATTTGTTGCTTTATGTAGATTTTAGCATAGAATATGTTTTTAGTGCCGGGCTGTAGTGGCGCACGACTTTAATCCCAGCACTTGGGAGGCAGAGGCAGGCGGAGCTCTGTGAGTTCGAGGCCAGCCTGGTCTCCAGAGCGAGTTCCAGGGAAGGCGCAAAGCTACACAGAGAAACCTTGTCTCAAAAAACCAAAAAAAAAAAAAAAAGTTTTTAGTATAGAGTATGTTCCCAACAGGATGACTAATGGTTTTGTAAAATTTTTTAAACATTTATTATTTTTTTAGATTTTCATACCGGAGTACTGTAGTCTTCGTAATTTTTATTAGTTTGAATCCTTTAGTATTAGCATAAGTAGTTATAGATCATACCTGTTGATTAGCAGACAAACATTCTAAAAAGTTGGGAGTTAGTTGTAGGCTTTCATTATGGCATAGTTAATTGACATGGTATCATGTTTACAGAATAGGGAGAGGTATAGCATGAAGTAATCATAGGACATTTGTGATTTTGGATTTCTCTGTTGTAAGTTGGAAGGGTATCCTTGATAGGGTTACTATTGCTGAAATACCATAATGAAATACCATGACCAAAAGCAACTTTAGGAGGAAAGAGTCTATTTTATTCACAGTTCATCCTCAAAAATCAGTGAGCATAGGAACTCAAACAAAACAGGGCAGGATCCTGGAGGCAGAAGCTGCTGCAGAGGCCATGGAGGGGTATTGCTTGCTGACTTGTTCCTCATGGCTTGTTCAGCCTGCATTTTTTTTTTTTTGTTTTTGTTTTTTCAAGACAGGGTTTCTCTGTGTAGCATTGGCTGTTCTGGAACTCACTCTGGAGACCAGGCTTGCCTCTAACTCACAGAGATCCGCCTACCTCTGCCTCCCAAGTGCTGAGATTAAAGGTGTGCGCTACCACCACCTGGCTCAGCCTGCTTTCTTATAGAACCCAGGACCGCCAGCCTTGGGGTGGTCTGACTTAATTGGACTGGGTCCTTCCACATCAATCACTGTTTAAGAAAATGCTCTTCAGGCTTGCTCATACCCCGATCTTATGGAGACATTTTCTTAGTTGAGATTCCCTCCTTTAGATGACTGTAGCCTGTGTCAAGTTGACATAAAACTAGCCAGCATAGAGGGATATCACGGTATTTCCCAAACCTAACATAGTGCCTGGCGTATAGTAGATACTCCTGCCAAGTTTTTTCTTCACCATATAATTGAAGAGATTGAAGTATAAATTGATTTGCCTTTACGGAACAGATTAGACCCAAGTTCCCTTCTTGTTCTAGAGTCTGTATTTCTGATTAGTTTGTAGCTTGAAATCCACTGAATCTGGCATAAGCTTCTCCTAGTGCCACCCTTCATGACTATATAGATTATGTGTATCAAGTGAGCCAGTCACTTTTATAAATTTTTTTCTTTTTAATACATACCCTTCCAGAGGTTGTGTCACTTCAAGTTTGGAAGTGGCCTCATGTACTGCCTGACAGTTTTTTTCTTCTTTGTCTAGTAGGAGTGTTGATTCATTAATTAAAAAGAAAATTGACCGAAGGGTTTGGGAAAGAGCTCACTGGAAGAGCTACTTTGCTAGCACATGCGAAGCCTTGGGTTTAGATCCTAGCACACTTTTCTTCCAGAAGCTTTTCCTCACACAAAGTTTTTACAGCATTGCCAGTCTTCATTATTTGTAGATTATGTTTTTGTAAATTTACCTACTTCCTCAAACTTAATAAACCTACTTATTGGGCATCTTTAACATATAGAGTGATTCAGGTCACCTGAGGTGCATATTTCTTGTAAATGTAAAAAGTGCTATGATTTTTACTGTTTCCATGTTCATTCTGGAAATTGGAAATGTCTGTTCTTTTTTTTTTGTGCATTATACTCTGTTTATTTTTTGCATTTTTATTGTTGAGTTTGCTGCTTATAAGGACCCACAAGTGTGGTGCTAAAGTGCTACCTCTTGTCCTGTATTAGTTAAGTTTGAGTATGGTTGGTGTGAATTTAAAATTAGCAAGTCAGCTGTGGATGGTGATAGATGTCTGTGAGTTTGAGGCCAGCCTGATGTACAGCCAGAACTACAGAGGGAAACCCTGATTCAAAAGTAAACAAATACTAACAACTAGAGAAAGAAAGGAAGAGTTTCCTAGTCAGTGCAGGAGGCCGCTGCAAGAACTGACATAAGAAAGAAAGCAACATGTGGATTTGTGAGATTATGACCTATTTACAAAAAGTGTAATGCCAAGCATTGTTGTGAAGCTTTTTGCTTATAGCATGACAATCAGATTTAGTAGAATGTTAAACTTCAGCTAGTGCTAGCTGCTTGCACATTTGATATGTTGAAAAAGTTGAACTTCAAGGAACTTATGTAGATCAGAACTGAATGAAGAATCTGGAAAGTGTTTTATAGGAAAATATATGAAGAACAAGTTTTTAGAGCTGTTAGGAGTGTCTGGTGTTCTCAAGGGCATTGGCAAACTTACTAATAATTTTCAGTACCTAGTTTTAAATCATTCAGTTTGTGCAGCCTTGAAATTGTATCAGTGCCTAAAACAACTTTACAAACTCCCAATGTCAGTGCTCAGTATCTGAACACTTAGGGAAAAAAAAAAAAAAGAGAACTGTATGTCATTCTATTAGAGATGGGATGAAAAAGAATGGGATGTCTAAAATATTCTGGACATACATCATACCAAAAAGGAGAGAACTTGGCCTTCAGAGTTGTTGAAGAATTAATCCATCTATTAGGCCAGAATCCTCATGTCCTTCTCATTTCTGGAAACATCATGAATATGTTTCACTTCTCTCGTAGACAGTCAGTCTAACTAAGTTGAAAATTAAGGCTTGATGTGGCTGAGACTTAATCAAAACCTTAAGACCTAAGTAGTCTGCAGAGGCTAGCCTGGAAAACTTCATGAGACTCCGATTCAAAAAATTATGTTGATTTAAATATTAGAAGTGCACTTGACTAACATGTGCCAGGATATAAATTTTTTTTAAACTATTGTTAACAGACTGCAAACTTTCAAGGCATACTGCATGAGGAAGATGCAAGGCTTAGAGTCAACAAAGAAACCACCACAATGGACAACTGGCCATTACATTACATTAACACAGCGTAGGAGAACATCAAACAAGTTACTGTTAGCTAATTGATAGGAAAGTGTTGGTTTAGAGCAAAAGTTTTGAAGGCTTTGAATTCTTGTAACAGAAAATAGAAATGTTAAAAACATAATTTAGAGACTGAAGAGATGGATCAGCAGTTAAAGGCACTTACTGCTTTTGCAGAAGATCTGGGTTTGGTTCCCAGCACCCACATGGTAGCTCAACAACCATCCAAAACTCCAGTTTCAGGGGAGCTGATGCCCACTTCTGACCTCTTAGGCACCAGGCATGCAGATGATGCACATACGTGCATGCAGGCAAACACTCATACACATATGAGATACATATATAATTTTTAAAATGTACATAGTTTTATGTTGTACAGTGAATGAGTAGGAAAGGCTTTGGTGCCATGAGAGGAGATTGCACAGATAGAACAGATATCTTGAAAAAAACTGTCAATGTATGGAAAAATATGATCCTGTGCTTAAGATACAGCATCAGAGTTAAGCACCACATGTGTATGTGCTTTGTATCAAGATTGGAGGCAAGTCTACTAACCAGACAAGGCTAAAACAATGTCTGGAGTTGGCTTGGGAGGTAAAATCTTTCGTGTTGCCAACAAGTCACAAGACCCTAGTGCCACTAACTTCCCTTGGTTTTCAAGAATTAAATCAATTATTATACCATCTCATCATAGATTCTGATGTTCTACGAGAGTAAAACTTAATGTATTTATAATTAAACTTCAAATGCTGAATCTTTTTAGTGTATTTTCAGGACTTTTTATATTATGTAGTACATAATTGTTTCTATAGTTTTGTGCTTACTGTGATTACTATGTAGCATGTATGTGCCATTACTGATACATGCATGTATTATATGATTTGTGAGTGTTATATAGTGTGTGATTATTTTATCTGTACTCTGTGTGTGTGTGTGTGTGTGTGTGTGTGTGTGTGTGTGTGAGAGAGAGAGAGAGAGAGAGAGAGAGACAGAGACAGAGAGACAGAGAGAGACAGAGATAGAGATAGATCTGGTCTTACTTAGTGCAGTGAGATCATTACACAAAAATTCTGTAACTGAAAGTTTACTGCCAGTAAATGTTCTAAAACAAATGGAGCAGTTGATGAAAATGTAACTAGAGGCTCACAGGAACCCAACTCTAAGTTCTTTGCAGCCATGTTCCATATGGGTTACTTCTTTGTTCAAGGAAACTATATATGAAGAGAGTAGCTACCTTAATTGTTGAGGATTGACTGAATTTGTATTCTATATTTAGTTATTTCACCTATCAGTATTAGAGTATGTCTATACAGTACAGGAAGCTGTAATGTTAGCCATAATAGCTGTAAGAATTCTTTTCATAAAAATAGATATATTTTGGTTGTGAGCCTAGCCTTTAACGGCTGAGTCAAAAAAACAAAAAACAAAAACAAAAAAAAATAGATATAAATGAGTCAATTCTTTAACAGTTGAGTTCACTGATACTTAAGAGATCATTGTTTTTATATTTTTTCTTAAAACACTCCTATTCATAGACACTTCTGAAGGTGACACTGCTCTGCAGAATGAATTCCTGCTGCTCGACAGTGTTTAGAGTAGATTCACGTTAACCCTCACAGAGTAAGACTGGTAAACTAGTAGTAGTAACATTTAGTTATACTTCCCCACTTTTTGTGGAAGTAAGTCCCCTTAGGACTTGGAAAACAGACAATGAGCTGGGCTTTATGGCGCATGCCTTTAATTCCTGCGCTTTGGAGGCAAAGACAGGTAGATCTCTGTGAGTTTGAGGCCAGCTTGGTCTGCATACCGAGTTCCAGGCCAGCCAGAGCTACATAGTAAAACCCTGCCTCAAGAAAGAAAAGAAAGAGAGGAAAAGACTAAAGAAAACAGACAATTGGCACTAGGAAGTTATAAAAATTACAAAAATAAAAAATGTTTCTCTTTGCTTCTCTGTAGGGCTCAGCACCACCCCCTTCTCCTACACCAAACAAAGAGATGAAGAACAAAGCAATTCTTTGCAAACCTTTAACAATGACAAAAGCAACTTACTGTAAGCCTCACATGCAGACCAAATCTTGTCAGACAGGTAACTTAGGATCCTTTGAATTGTACCTTCTGCTTAGATGTTACTGAATCAAAATGCATGCTTTTCTAGAGTGAAGGCTACAGATTAGATACCCTGTCCTTTTGATTTCCACCTGTGATTTTTTAAAATTGCCTTGGGAATAAAGCATATTGTTTCAACTACTTATGATCTGTTAATAGCTGATTAAAGGCTTAGAGTATAACTTGTTAAAAACTACACAATTCTATAAAACTTTTCTTGAACTGATAACCTACAATTGCATAGTTCCTGTTGAGAGAACTCTTTCTTTGTGATTATAACAAACATAGTTCTTTTTCCTCCTGGTCATAAAGATATTAAATAATTTAGATGCTTATTTCACATCTGTAGCATTAACTGTTTTTGTTCTTTGTTTCCTTTTGATATTTTGGGAATTCTGTCTTGCTGTATACAGGTTTGCCTTGAATACAATCCTTCTGAGTGCTGGGATTACAGGAGTAGGCTACTGTGCAGCTCAGTGTTCGCTACATTTTAATTGTTTAAGTAAATAAACTGAAGGGAATTGCCAGAACATCTGCTGGATATAGAAGTATATTTTTAAATATATATATTTTCCTTCCATTTTTTAAAAAGTGTAAGTTGTGTGTGTTCTAAGTTAGAACAGATGTTGCAGGAAACAACAAAGTTTTACTCTTTGAAGTTTATTAAATCTTACAGAAACTAGAAATCTCTCTCTCTCTCTTTTTTTTTTTTTTGTTCTCTAAGATAGGGTTTCTCTGTATAACAGCTCTGGCTGTCCTGGAACTTGCTTTGTAGACCAGGCTGGCCTTGAACTTGTAGAGATCCTGCCTCTGCCTCCCAAGTGCTGGGATTAAAGGCAAGAGCCACCACCACCTGGCTGGAAATTTCTTTTAAGTGAGTGCAAAGTTATTTTCCCTTGTCCAGTTAAGTTTATTATGAAACCAAGCAACCAAAGAAACAAAAAAACCACTGTGAAAAGTCATGCTTGGTGGTTATATGCTTTTAATTGCACTTCTGTGGAGGCAGAGACAGGAGGATCTCTATGAGTTTAAGGCTAGCTTGATCTACAAAGCAAGTTTATAAAAACAAAATGCCATTATCATGGCTCATACCTGTAATCCCAGGATGTAGGAGGCTGTGGCAGGAGGATTGCCGTGAGTTCAAGGCTAGCATGTATAACAGTGTGAGATTATGTCTCAAAGTAAAACACATGTTCTTCTTTGCCTGTGTCTTGTTTTTCAGATGAGAATTGGAAGACAGAGTATGTCCCAGTGCCTATCCCTGTACCTGTTTATGTCCCCGTGCCTATGCACATGTACAGCCAGAATATTCCTGTCCCTACCACAGTTCCTGTTCCTGTGCGTGAGATTTTACCCTTGCATTCTAGTTTTTGCAAGCAGTTTGGAAACTTATTTTACTGGCTTGGTAATGCTGGAGAAGCTGTACTATTTACAGTTCCTGTGACAAAAATGACTTCATGGACAGAGGAGCTTTATTTTGGGTCATGATTTAGGAGGGAGGACATGGAGGCAAAAGCATGAGGGAGCTGCTGGCCTTACTGCATCTGCAGTCAGGAAGCAGACCGGAAGAGGTAGGGCTAGGTTATAAAACCTCAAAGCCTATCCCAAGTGACCCATTTCCTCCAAAGAGGTTCCACAGTCTTCCAACACAGCACCAGCAGCTGGGGACCAAGTGTTCAAACACATGAGCATATGAAGAGCAGTTGACATGTACACCCAACAGAGGCCATCTTTTCTATTCTTCCACAGTTAGATTTTGTCAGTGTCCTGTTACCATAATAATGCTCTTTATTTGTATGTATGGTCATCCCAGAGAGTTAAGTTGAGCAGATGGGTGTACGTGCTGTACCAATACTATATTTTATATTTGAATTCATCTTCAAAGGAAATGTTTTGTTGAAACCATAAGATTTAGAACTGAAACAGACTAGAAGTTTGTTATCTATCTATCTGTCTATCTATCTATCTATCTGTCTATCTATCTATCTATCTATCTATCTATCGACTAGTCATGTATACAATGTTCTGCCTGCACGTATACCTGCACTCCAGAAGAGGGCACCTCTCATTAATAGATGATTGTGAGCCACCATGTAGTTGCTGGGAATTGAACTCAGGACCTCTGGAAGAGCAGCCAGTGCTCTCAACTTGGGAGCCATCTCTCCAGCCCAACTAGAGGTTCTTAAAATGTTCACTTCGTCACAAATCACCTGTAATATGTAGAATACTGTATTTGAGCTTGGCTTATTTTTCCTAAATTTTTATGTTTTAAAGTATCTGTATTCTGGGATTTCCTTGCCATAGTACTCATCTTAGTTTTGATATGCATTCTTGTCAAACATTTTCTTCAATAATGTATTTATATAGTAATAGATTATGCATTTAATTTGGGGAAATACCTTGTATTGTTTATTATACCTAACATTAAATGCTTTGATTAATTAGGTGCCCGTTCCTGTGTTTCTGCCTGCTCCATTGGACAGCAGTGAGAAGATTCCTTCCACAGTTGAGGACCTAAAAAGCAAAGTTTCTTCAGATCCACTTGATACAGAATTGCTTACAATGACAGATATGATGACTGAAGATGAGGGGAAAACAGAGTCATCAAACATCAACAGTGAGCCAATAAGTCAATAAGTGGTTTGGTGGATGGGTTCTATATATTGTCATTATTACAGTACTTAACGGCGTATCCTGTAGGGAAACTTAATATGAGGCTAGGAGAAAGAATTATAGCAGAAATATATTTTATATTAAGAGATACACACTTTGGCCCCCAGCACTCACATGCTTACATCTGTCTAATTTAGTTCCAGAGGGTCTCATGCCCTCTTCTGGCTTTCACAGGCATAAGACATGTAAGTGGTGCACAGATACACATGCAAAACACCTGTACACATAAAACAATAATAAATATTAAAGAGAGATACATACCATGCCTTGAGCCAAGTGTGCTCTAATTCTAAGCTTGATCTCTACTGAAATGATTTGTTCCATTTTTGTTTTATCTTGAGATGGGAGTCTTGGTATGTTCCCTGGGCAACAAACTTGGGATCAAGAGGTCTTTCAGCCTCATCATCTCAAATAGATAAGATTATTTTTGCCTACCACCACACACAGACTTATGCTCTCAAAAAAAAAAAAAAAATCAAACATTTTTTAAAAGATTTATTTATAAGTATGAGAGTTGTGCCACTTTTATGCCTGGTTTACCTGTGGAGTTCAGAAGATACCATTGTGTCCTTTGGAAACTAGGCTTGTGCCTATAACCCTAGTGAATGGAGACAGTAGAGTAAGGAGGATAGGTGGACCCAGTAAACAACAACAACAACAAATAACCATCCACCTCTGTTTCCACATGCATGCTCATCTATGTGGAAATACATACGTCATGCTAGCAAGGACATAGGTGTCTTTGTCTGTCTCTCTCACACACCCACACCCACACAGAAAAATACGTAGGAATTATCTTAGTGTTATAACATTTATTTACTAATTTTTGAAAAGGGACAGCCAGAATGTATAAGATTAAAAATTTCCAATTATAGTTATGAATTTTATAGTAGCTTTCATATTAAGATTGGTATGTACTTTTTCCTTTGGCAGATTAAGTATACAGATACTGTTGAGTTTTTTGAAAGTTTTATATCTAATGAAATTATTATTGTTTTGTTACAGGTGTAATTATTGAGAGTGACATAATTGGCTCAGATCTCACAAAGAACTCTGACCCAGATATACAATCCAGTATGCCTGATGTACCATATGAGCCAGATTTGGATATTGAAATAGATTTCCCCAGAGGTACTTAAATGCTACTTTATCATTGTTAAATCAAATTGTAGAGCTGTATTTAAAATAGTTTGATCATCAATGTTAATGTCATTACCCATTGTCTCCATACTTGTCTCTTTTTTCTGTGTGGTTTTTTTTTTGTGGTGGGTATGTGGGGATGTGCTTTTCTACTTAGCTATATCCTTCATCCTCTGCTTTTCCTTTCCCAACTACAACTTAATTTATTCCAGGAACTTTAGACACTAGAGAAGAATACGATACTTGTTTCTTTTTAATTCAAAGGTATTGATAGTGTTGAGGTAGAGGTAGTGATCAAGATAGAATTTGCTCTATATTCTAGGCTAGCCTCCAACTCACCTCAGTCCTTGTCTCAGCCTCTCTAATGCTGGGATTGTAGGCACGTCAGCATGTCTTCTAGCTTGGTAGCATTTTTCTTAATGTTTTGAAAGTTAAATTCACATTTGAATGAAAAAAGTGTATTCAGTTATTTTTTTTAAAAAGACACACTCCATGGCTTCTGGGCTGCTTAGCTAAGAACAAGTGTGGAAATGTATCCTGTCTGAACATCTTGGCATACTTCTACAGCCCAGCAATTGAACAATGTAGGCAGAATTAGAGTAAAAGGGCTGCCCCTGCTATGTATCAAGTTCTGGGGTCAGCCTGGTCTAATGAGGACTTGTTTCAAAATAAAGAACAGGAGTGTTTCAAAAGCCTCATGTGATAGTGCATACCTGTAGTCCTGCTACTGAGGCAGGAGGATTACAAATTGGGGACTCTATAAAGTGAATTCTAGACCTTAAACAGAGAGAGATGAATGTGTTTCTTTTTTTTCATTTTCCCCCTAATTTATCAATTTCCATTGAGTGATGTGTAAAGCATTCCATGAAAAAGACTTAGTAGATTAAACTGAATTGGCACTTTGCATCTTCTAAGTTTTTAGTTGTTTGCTTTTTCTAGTATCATATAGTTCTATGAAATTTCTGTATTGATACTTGTTACATATGTTTTTTAGTAGTATGAACAGAGTTTATCAAAACTCAGACTATGTTAAGTATGATAAGTCTTCTACTCCCTAGCCTACCTCAAACTTACTCATTCATGCCATGTGACTGTTTCTTTACATGCTGTGTTCATGTAGCATAAGCCAGTACTGTTCTATTAAAAAAAACTTTTTTTTCTAACTTGTCAGCTGCGGAGGAGCTTGATATGGAAAATGAGTTTTTATTACCACCTGTTTTTGGAGAAGAATATGAGGAGCAGCCCCGACCTCGATCTAAAAAGAAGGTACAGAATTTGTTAATATTTTTATGTCTTGTAGTCACTTCGTATCTCTATAGCAGCATCTCAGATAGAGAAAGATACATTGGTGATTTCTTATGATATAGGAAGAGAGATGTTAAAATGTATCTCAATACAAAGTCAAAATAGAAAATAGTTGACTTAAAAAGGAAATTCAACTCTGACAGTAATAGAGTATTTTCTGAGTGAGCATGGTGGCACATAATTGTAATCACTGGTGAGGCTGAGGTGAGAAGATTGTCTAAAAAAGGAAAGGAGAAGGGGGAGGTGTTGATGATTTTCAAGGGATTAATTTTTTTCATCATTATTTTTGATGAGGTTTATTAATATAGAGGTATAATTTATTCTTAAGCATGCCAGTACAGAAAGAAAGACATGTTGGGAACTGGGGATGTAGCCCAGTGGTAGAATGCTTACCTGCCATACAGGAAGCCCTGGGTTTGATCACCAAAACTACATAAACTGGGTGTGATGGTACATGCCTGTAATTCTAGTAGGAAATTAGAAGCTAGAGGATCAGAGGTTCCAGGCTAGCTTGGGATAAATGTCACACAGTTTCACATATCACAAAACAAACCAAAATAACACAGCAAAACAACAAACAATAAAGAAACAAGATATGTACTAGACAATTTGATCATTCAGATGTATAGAATCTAAATTTGTTTAATATTCTATCCACAACTTTCTGTTTTTGACTTCCAACATAAGGCAAGATCAAAAGACATTGTAAGAAAGTGGCTTTCCTAGATTTGTCTCGAAAGAAAGAAAGAACTGAAAAAGGGAGGGAGTATCCACAGTAGGCTAAAAGTGAGCTCTTATTTGACACCATACACAGCCATTGACTCAAATGGGTCATAGTATTAAATGTTAAAGCTAAAAGTATAAACTGTTAGGTCTAAGTCTTCATGACCTTGTAGGCATAGTGAGTTTGAGACCACCTGAGCTAGATAAGATACTGTTTCTCCAAACAACCTCACCACCCAACATTAAACGGAAGGGACTTGGGCTGTGACTGAATGACAGATGCTTGCGTAGCATGTGCGTGCTCCTGGGTTTGATCTCTGCACTAATAAGAAAGGAAACACAGTGAAAACCAAGGAAAGAGGTGTTTTGTTTTGTTTTGTTTTTGATTTTGGCTTTTCAAGACAGCGTTTCTCTTTGTAGTCCTAGCTGTCCTGGAACTCATTTTGTAGACCAGGCTGGTCTTTAACTCAGATATCTGCTTGCCTCTGCCTCTGCCTCACAAGTGCTGAGATTAAGAGTAAATTTCTTATATGTTGAAGTTATTAAAAAGTTCTTCAGTCTCAAGTTGATATTTAGAATCAGCTTCCTTTTTTTTTTTTTTTTTTGAGACAGGGTTGAATCAGCTTCCTTCTATTATTACTATTATTTTTTATTTTTTAAAGATTTATTTACTTATTGTGTATACAGTGTTCTGCCTGCCAGAAGAGGGCGCCATATCTCATTACAAATGGTTGTGAGTCACCATGTGGTTGCTGGGAATTGAACTCAGGACCTTTGGAAGAACAGCCAGTGCTCTTAACTGCTGAGCCATCTCTCCAGCCCTATTATTATTATTATTACTACTACTACTACTACTACTACTATATTATTGTTTGTCTTACTTTTTCATTAATTCTGATTTTATTATACAAAATAATTTGTATAGAAACATTTATGTAGTTAGATTTCAAGAAGTAGTATGGATAACTTTCATCAGTTCTCAGAATGTCAGCCAGTTCTAACACAAATACAGTTCTCTTTTAGTTGCCTTTCTTTAAAGATAGCTTGTATAGAATTCATGGAATAATGTAGACTTAAAGTATTTACAGTGCTTTTTTTATTGCCAGGGTACCAAGAGAAAAGCTGTATCAGGATACCAGTCTCATGATGATAGTTCTGACAATTCAGAATGCAGCTTTCCTTTCAAGTATACATATGGTGTAAATGCATGGAAACATTGGGTCAAAACTAGGCAGCTTGATGAAGATCTTCTGGTATTAGATGAGCTAAAATCCCGTAAGTGTTTTGATTTTGTTATCCTAAGTTTTGTTTAAAAATAGCTTTCTGTAGTTAGTCACTTTTAATATTTTTCTTTAAGATTTACTATCTTAATTTTTCCCCCCAAGGATTTATTATTTAATGTGCATGAGTGTTTTGCCTGCATGCCTAGTGCCCACCAAGGCCAGAGAAGGTATTGGATTCACTGGAACTGAAGTTACGACAGTTGTGAGCTGCCATGTGGGTGCTGGGAATCAACCTGAATCCTGTGGAAGAGCAGTCATTACTCTTAATCGCTTACTCTCCAACCTCAGGATTTAATTTTATTTATGTCTGTATGTGTATGTCTGTGAATGTATTCCATGTGTGTATGAGTGCCCGTGTAAGCCAAAAGAGGGCATCAGAGTTAAAGCTGGAGTTAAAAGGCAGTTATGAGCTGCCTAATATGGGTGCAGAGACATAACAGTTACTTATTATTTTATTTTATTTTTTAGCTAAATCAGTAAAGTTAAAAGAAGATCTACTCTCTCATACCACAGCTGAGCTCAACTATGGGCTAGCCCATTTTGTCAATGAGATCCGACGACCAAATGGAGAGAATTATGCACCCGACAGCATCTATTACCTCTGCCTTGGTATACAGGAGGTAAGCTTTTGAATATAATATTATTAAGAAAAGCTATGGTAGAGTTTGTAGATATAAATGTATGTCTGAAAATTTAAGGATTGTTTTCGGGAACTTTGAAAAAGTTTTTATTCAACTTACGTGTGTATGCATGTATGCACATGTGTATGTGGGTGCCCACAGATGCCTTGGAGCTGGTGTTTACAACTTGTGACCTGCCTGATGGCGGTGCTAGTATCTGAACTCTGATCTTCATGATTGAGCAGTGCTCTTGGGTGAGCCATTTCTTCAGTTTCAGGTTTCTGGAGTTTCTATTGGCTTACCAAGAAAGGTAAAATTTAATCTCTTTGGAAATACCTAGGGTATATAAAAGATTTTCCTAGATATTATGCTTTTCTGTAACATAGTACATATGTTCCTTACACCTTCAAGTTCTCTAGAACTGTGTATCAAAACAAAAACAATTGACAACCTCGCTCCCTCCCTCTTTTTTTTTTTTTTTTTTTAAAAAACCAAAACCGGGTCTCATGGTATAGCTCTGGCTGACCTGGGACTTACAGAAACCCACCTGCCTCTGCCTCCTACCTGCTGGAATTAGCACATGCACCACCATCCCTAGCCTCATGCATCTTTTGTGAGGAGTCTTAACAATTAGTTGTGTGTTTGGGGATGACACCACTTTTTAGTAGTTGCAAGTAAATGAATTCATAGACTGTTAGCTACAGAATTCCCTTTAAGTTGCTGATGTTTCTATGTAAGTACAGGGTATAAGTATATTACCTGGACCACACTAGCAATGCTAAGCAACTGTACATGCCCTTTGTTTCAAGAGACATTATGTTTGACTATGCAGATGAAAAGATTTGCGTGTAAAACAGAACATGGGTTCAGTGGGAAAGGAGAGAAAGTTTTAGGCTTTTCTTGTTATTTTAATCCAGTTCTATATTTTTGTTGTTTTTTAGTCTATATGAAATTTTATTTAAAAGCACCTTCCGAAAAATATCTTAAAATAAGCTTCTAGTTTTTTTTGTTGTTTGATTGCTTAGTTTTGAGGTTTTGTTGTTGTTTTAATAATATTTTCATTCTTTCAGAATTTCATGGTATATCCTGATAGATTTCTCTCTCTTCCAACTCCTTAGATAGTAGTAACTTGACATCATTCCAGAATTTCTTCTAGGATTTTACCTTTGAGTATTTTATAGGTAGGAATATAGTAAGATTTTGTTTTAAAGCTTTGCACTATGTTTATAAATTTAAGAAAGAGTAGAGCAGTGGCCTGTGTAGTTAATTTAAGTTCTATACAAATGAGTAGTTTTAAGAAATTACTAAATTACATACAACCAATTTTCTTTTATTCATGAGGCTTTAAGACTGCATTATTTATATACTATAAAAATATTTAGCCGGGCAGTGGTGGCACATGCCTTTAATCCTAGCACTCAGGAGGCAGAGACAGGCGGATCTCTGAGTTCAAGGCCAGCCTGGTCTACAGAGTGAGTTCCAGGATAATCTCCAAAGCTACACAGAGAAACCCTGTCTTGACAAAAACCAAACAAAAAGAAATATTTATGAAGTTTTGCTAATCCTTTATTTTAATTTTTCTGTTTACTGGACTTTGGCATGGTTTGGAAATTGACATACTTCTGTTGATAAATTACATTTATTAACTACTAGTAGTTGATTTTCTATGTACCCGTGCTAAGTGTTGGATGCACCTACCATTATTTTTGCCTTGTTCTGATGAGGAGAGGTGTGTTACATAGGAGCTTGTCCAAGTTATGTAGCTCATAAGTTTGAATCTGGGCTGAGTATAGTAGCACAGTACTTGGGGGAGACTAAGGCAGGTATGCTCATGAGTGGTGAGGTCAGCCTGGGCTACGTAGCAAGACCTTGTTTCAAAAAACAGAAAAAAAAAAAAAAACCAAAACCCAAAAAATGGAAAACAAAAATCAAAAACAAAAACACAACAACAAAAGAAAATCAAGTAGAATTGATTAGTTTGACTTATGAAATCAGTATAAACGAGGCATAGTACATCATACATGCTAGCATATGTGAGGCAGGAGGGTTGTGAGTTTGAGGCCAGCATGGGCTGTGAGGGAGAATAGTAAGGGAGGACATTATGATATGGTTTGCACAAGGATTTAAAATATTTATGATGCTCTACTCAAGGAGTATTTGTAGCACAGTTCTGGGACAAAGTAATTATACCTAAGTATCTCAGTAAGGTCTAACAGTGGGGCGAGGAGCTGGCTCAGTGGGTAAAATGCTTGCAGTACCAGCATGAGGACCTGAGTTTGGATCCCCAGCACCCATGTAAAAAGCCAGGTGTGGTGGTGTTTGCTTGTAATCCCAATGCTAGGACGGGGGAGACAGGAGGCTCCCTAGGGCTTTCTCGCCAGGAAGTCTACCTGAATCAGAGAGCTCCATGTTCAGTGAGAGACGCTTGTCGCAAAAATGTAGAGAAGTAATTAAGGAAGATACTCAGTGTTTACCTCTGGCCTCCACATGTGTGTGCTCACACAAGCATGTGTTACACAAGTGTATACACAGCATGAGAGACTTTTTAAATTGAAATACAGGTAGAAATTTCCTAGACAGGATGAGAGGAGAATGGTATCCCTAGAAAACAGAGTCAGGCAGTTTCCCAGGAACCATTTTTAACATGGCTGGATATCAGGTGTGAAGTGTAAGTGATGGTGAAGTCATACCATAAAGGGCCTGGGTTCTTCTATAACTTGTTTAGTTTTCAGGTAAAAAGATTGTTTTTGTTTTGATTTCTGCTATTTTGGAAATAATGCCCAGGTGCTTGAGCAACTAGGCAGGTGTTCCTCTCTTGTGGTGTAACCCTGGTTAGGTTCTTAGCATTTTCAAAAGCGCAACCATGTACACATGTATGCACACTTTTTTTTGGCAGAAAGCTCAGGCAGCCAGCTCCTCAGTGTTTTCCTTTAATCATTAATTATTCTTTAAAATGTCTATTTTTCTCCATGTGTGATATAAACTATAGTCATTTTGTATTTTGTCTGACAGACTAATGAGTGTGGGTGTGATTTTGTGTGTGTGTGTGTGTGTGTGTGTGTGTGTGAGAGAGAGAGAGAGAGAGAGAGAGAGAGAGAGAGAGAGAGAGGGAGAGAGAGAGGGAGAGGGAGAGGTGGGGGAAGCATGTGTGTGCCACACTGCACAGCTGGCAGTCAGAGGACAACATTGTAGAGTGGGTTCTGAGAACCTTACTTGGTTATCAGGCTTTTGCATGGCAAATGCTTTACCTGCTTAAGCCATTTCTATGGCCCCATATTGATGATTCTTATGTAGTTTTTACATTCAGGATTTTGTGTTATGCTTTCCAGCTTTTCATGTTTTAAGCAATAGTTACTTGGTAGTTTATACTTTTTCAGTTTGTACACACATACCCAAGGCCAATAATTTCTTGTGTTTTATTAGAATCCTTGCTTTTCTTAAACATAAAACTTTTTCTTAAGAAATGAAAAGCGTAATACATTCACTGTTTATAATTAGCTGGTTTTCCTTCAATAATTTTTTTGTAGTACTTATGTGGTAGTAATCGAAAGGACAACATATTTATTGATCCAGGATACCAGATGTTTGAGCAAGAATTGAATAAAATACTCCGAAGTTGGCAACCAAGCATTCTTCCAGATGGTAATGCTGTTTTAAATATGTGTTGATAGTTGATAATGGAATTTTTACTTTTACAGAAAGTATGTTAAGTATAATTAGGAAATAATCCAAATTAGGATGTATGAACTTGTGCTCAAGAGCTCATTTGCAAATAAACATAATCAGTAACTAATGTTTGTGAAGAACTTCATAAAGCCTGTGACCTACTTTATTTGGAGTGCAAAGCTAGATATTTATGTCTTAAGACCTACAATATATAGATTCTGATATGAAGAAAATGTATTTGATTATGAGAATCACATGTTTTCAAGAATTATACAGATTTTAATTATTTTCTGATGTCCTACTAAAGGACAGGAGCAAGCATCCTGTACCTTATTCTGTGGATGGTGGTTCCACAGACTGTTTCCCAACCCTTATATTGTTAAAAGAGTTAATATGTAATTAAGGTTCATTCACATTGACCCAATGTGAATAGTGGATTGGCATAGGGCTGTTGTAAATTCACTTCTATTTCTAGATGGTTAAATTAAAACTGTTGTATTTATAATTCTTTTAAAATAGTTCTCTCTATTTAAGGTTCAATATTCTCTCGAGTTGAAGAAGACTATCTCTGGAGGATAAAACAGCTAGGATCACACTCTCCAGTAGCTCTTTTGAACACCTTATTCTACTTTAACACTAAGTATTTTGGCCTGAAAACAGTGGAGCAACACTTAAGACTTTCCTTTGGCACCGTGTTTAGGCATTGGAAAAAAAATCCTTTAACGATGGAAAATAAAGCATGTCTTCGGTATCAGGTGTCTTCCTTATGTGGAACAGATAATGAAGGTAGTGTAACTTCTTTTAAAATCAACATTTATCTTTATTTTCTGTGTATGAATGTGTTTTGCCTGCATGAATGTATGTGTGCACCACATATGTGCAGTGTTCGAGGGTGCCATAAGATGGTGTCAGATACCCTGGAACTGGAGGTATGAATGGTTGTGAGCCACCATGCAGGTTCTGGGAACTGAACCCAGGTCTTCTGCAAGAGCAAATCAGTGCTCTTAACCTGTGAGCCATCACTGGTCCTGATAGTATATAGCCTTTCTATTTGGAGATTATCTGTGGTGGGAATATTCAAAGTTTTTCTTATTAAATCCACTTCATTAAGCCCTATTCATTAAGAGCCTAAAGACAATTGTTTTCATAAAACAAAATGTGCCTTTCCTTTTTTTTTTTTTTGGAGACACGGTCTCACTTATGTATCCTTGGCTAGTCTGGAACGCCCTGTGCAGACTAGGATGGCCTCAAACTCCTAGATATCCATCTGCCTCTGCCTTCAAACTGTATCTTCTTAAAATGTCTTATTTCTTTTGTTGGTTTTTTTTTTTTTTTGATATCAGATTTCTAATTCAGACTGGCCTTAAATCATGTAGCAAAGAATGACCTTGGAACTGTGGTCCTTCTTCCTTTGCTGACTATAGGCATGAACCATTATACCTGTTTTTATGCTGAGCTGGGGTTCATACTTGGGCATTCGACATACTAGGCAAGCATTCTACCAACTGAGCTATATTCTCAGCCTCTCAGTTCCTTTGTTGGAAAATTATACATTAAAAGCTACCGCATAGAAAACTCTGAAGGGAACCTAATCCTATGTTGCTATGGATAAATAGTAATGTCTTTACTGAGAATTGGTTTTAGGGGACTGTGGAAGTCTGACCACCTGAATTGGAATTCCTGGAGCCCACATAAAGAGCCAGATACAGTATGGTGCATCTGTAATCTAAGCACTCTATGGGGAGAGGAGAGGCAGAAAGTTCATAGGCCAGCTAGCCTGGAGTATGCAGTGCAGATGTAGAGAGGCCCTGCCTCAGATAGGTGGAAGATAAGGACTGACTTTCAGAAGTCCTCTGACCTTCACATATGTGCTGTGGCTCACTGTGCCCACATTCATACACATACCATACATACACATATACACAAGAAAGAAAAAAAGATTGGTTTTAGGAGGCTTACTTTTGTTATTGTTGCTTTTTAAAGATAAAATTGCTACTGGAAAACGAAAACATGAAGATGATGAGCCAGTATTTGAACAAATTGAAAACACAGCCAACCCTTCTAGATGTCCTGTGAAAATGTTTGAATGCTACTTGTCTAAAAGGTGAACATTAATGATACTTTACTTTTATTTTGTAGTACAGGTGAATTGAACTTGTGACCTCATGCATCCTAGATAAGTGCTCTGTCACTGAGCTGCATCCTCAGCCTGATACTTGACTTTTTAAAATGTTTGTATAAGTTGGTTGAATTTAACACTAATTATGAAGTGATGGCAAGCCGTACAGTGGTGGTGCATGCCTTTAATCCCAGCATTCAGGAGGCAGAGGCAGAAAGCTCTGTGAGTTCAAGGCCAGCCTGGTCTACAGAGTTCCAGGATAGCGAGGGCTACACAGTGAATCCCTGTCTTAAAAAACCAATATGTATTATGAACACACACAAAATGCATGAAGGAAGTGATGGTATTTTATCAATTTTTAAGATTTCTCTCTTGGAATTTTATATTCCAAAGTTATATTCAACTGTTAATTTTAGAGTCTTCTTGTGAAATACCTAGCACACATGCTTTAGGATTGTTCATGTTAAGAGACCACTCTTTGCTAAAAATATCACTCCTGCTGTCATCTTTTATATTAGAGATTAGCGGTTCTGTTGATTGCCGAGCAGGGACATAAACTTTCTGTGTTAGATTTTGGGGTATTTAATATCTCTGTTTTATCTATTTGATTGTCCTACTACAACTAGACAGAGGCCATATACTATATAATAATAAGTTCACAGTACATGGCTTTCTACAAACAGGTTGCTGGCCATTGTTTGTCAGCTCCTAGTGCAAAGGTAGGTGTGTTTAAAAGTAGGTACAGTGGATAGAGATGAAAATAAAATACCTAGATGTGAATGAAAACAGTTTTTTAAAGACATTCTTTGGAAGGTCCCCCAGTTGCATGACTGCTGCATTCCCCTGTCTGAAACTAATAGGCTCTGGGAACTGTTTAAGTGTTGAGGCCCTGTCATATGCTTTCATTTTGAGTGTTTTAAATAAGCACTCTGACTTTCATGAAGTGCAGAGTTGGGTTGTATTTTGTAAACAACTTCTCAAATCATAGTGTGGTTTCCGGGGTGGCTTTGAAGAACTTGTAAACATACGAACTTCACCTCTAGCATGCCCATGTTTCTAACTGTGGTATAAAGGTAGTTTTCTTAAGCTCTATTCTGGAGCATCAATTTAGTTTCATGGATTTCCAGTGTTGGTAACTACTTGCCAGATGGGAATTCCTTTCTCAGTATTGTCTTTTTGGTATTTAATTTTTTTTTTCTGTTGTATAATGCTGTAATGCTTTTTATATGTTGCATATTTTCATCATTTTAAGTCATATTTTTCGCATTTCCTTTTTCCTGAAATGGACATGTACTGTTAAATTAATGCATTTAAGATTATAATTGGCACCATTATAATAATGACTAAAATAATAGTGTATATATTAATGGAGTCTTGGATTCTATGACAATAGGATTTAAATTACAGTAGGGAACTAATCCTTTTATCACAAAAGCTTAGAGAACAGTTTACTGATAAAACATTACTGCAGTTAATGAGGCAGAAAAAAGTGCCGAGCACAGCTGTTGCTGGGGGCTGAGTTGTTCTTGAAAGAAGTAAAGTCAATTGGAATTTTATTGTGTTTTATGAAATTGACCTTTTCTCTTTTCCTCCAAAGTCCACAGAATCTTAATCAGAGAATGGATGTTTTTTATTTGCAACCAGAATGTTCTAGTTCTACAGATAGCCCTGTGTGGTACACATCTACTTCCCTGGACCGGAACACCCTGGAAAATATGCTTGTACGGGTTCTTCTAGTAAAAGATATTTATGATAAAGACAATTATGAACTGGATGAAGACACAGACTGAAAAAGGACCGTTTCAGAAGCAATGGGATAACACAGCATTAGATAGTCATGCTGCTAGATCTTTACAGGAAAACATTTCAAGTTTACTCCTTCTGTTTTGAGTTTTGTAGCAATGTACCCACACTGGGTATCACCATGTAAATAATCTGTGAGTGAAAGTTGCCATTATTCTATGTAGTGGTTTTAGGATACTTAACAAATACATCAAATTCTTTTTTATTATTATTTATTTGATTAGGTATGTTTGTAACTTTTTACATTACAAAATATGAAGAGAATGTGCCATGTATAAGTTTTTCTTGTTGCACTGCTCTCCTGTTGCAAAGCTCCCTCCAAAGGGCGTGCTTTTACTGCGTTCTGACCAGATGGTTGTGTATGGGTAGCACTACTCAAGTTTAGAACTTGCAGTGTCTTTCAAAATTTTTAAAATAAACTGTAAACTAATAGGCTGGGTTTTTTGTTTTGTTTGGGTTTTTTTGTTTGTTTGTTTTATGTTTTAGTTACTGAAGCCTTACCAGGTTGTGTAGAGAGATACCATCTTCTGTACCAAAAATAGACAAGAGAATGCTGTCGATACTGGTGTTCTGTAATGTGAACCTATGCTGGTGAAAACGACTTTATGTTCCCTTTATTAAAACTTAGTGTCCTTTTCTCACTTGTGACTTTCTGCATCACCCCATCAATAAAAAAGTATGTATGTATATATATATAGAGAGAGAGATTATATATATATGTAAGTAGAGAGAGAGAGTGTGTGTAACTTGAAAACAAAATTAAGACATTTCTCTTTGTAAAATGTCTGGTGACAGTGTAAGACTGTTTTCTTTTTCCCTGCCAGCCTTCAGTATATGACACCCTCCACCCCCAAGTGTACAGACCATGCTGCATTACAACTTGCATAGCACTCTCAAGTTTTACCACTCTTAGGAGAATTCTTGTGCCTGCTTCCAAAAGTGACTGATGTTTATGCGGGGCAGAATTATTTTTAGAAATTCCACTCCTGAAATAGTCATTTTAGAAAGTCAAGCTACTTGAAAGGAGATAGTGTCCCACTTTCTCACAAAGATTACCAGTGGAGAATGCTGATTAATCCAGATGATTGAAGGAAAAAAAACTTGTGGATAAAGTCAGTCTCAGAGGAAATCATACTTGATGCTAGATTGTTTGGCTTTGAAATTTTAATTACTTCTTATAGAAGATTACATTTAAAATATCTTTGTGCTTCTGCATAGCAGTCTATCTGTTCACAACTTTTAGATTAAGGAAACTTACTTCATATTATACTTTCTGAAGACTGAGTAAAGTAGTAGCTGAAAATCGTTATTTGGCTGACTCTGTATAGCATGTGTGATGTTACTTTCTTATTCTTAATCCTGAAATCACCATGGTGATATTAGTTTTTAAAATAGTTCTGAGAGAAATTGGCCTGTTTTCCATAGTGAGTAGACAGTATCTACATAGCCCTTGTACATTTCTCTCTCCCTTAGGATAAATTTTAGCACACTAAAGAAATTTTATCAATCACAATTTTGAAGATTTGACATGTATAGCCACTGCTCATTTAAGCAATAACTATCTCAAAAAAAATTCTTTTGGCATGAAAATTTGCAGTGTACTAACTTTTTGTAAGTTTGATTAACTTGAGTCCCTTGGTTTTATATTTGAATCATCAGCCTGACAGTAGCAAATCCAGTACAAGTTACTTTACTAAGATTGATCCCAATTCACCTGTTGAATGAAGCTGAGAACACTTAAAACATAATGCAAATGTTTCTTGGCTTTTCAGCGCTCCTTCTGAAACACTTTTACTAGAAACACATATTGTGACTAAAGGCTGGTTAATCCTAACCATCTTTTATTTCTCAGAGTGGTGCTATAGCCCATCAAAAAGCAATAAACGTATCCACAAATATCACATGTATATTTTACCAAATACCATAAATTTCTGCCGTGGTACTACTAAGCACCGTGTCTTGCTATTTAGTTTTTATCATTTGTACATTTTAGCTTTTCTAAACAGAAATGCCTACAGAAATTTGGTCTTACATGGTAGTGGATTTAGAGCTCGCTTTTGTCTCATGCAATCCAATGATTGATCTACTTGATTCTCAGGGGGAAAGAAAACTATTTTATGACAGCTGTTCTGGGAAATTTATTTCACCTGGAGCACATTTCTTTGGTTCTTGGCTCTCCTTAGTGTGTGGCCATAACCTGCTGCTGAGAGAAAGGACAATGAAATGATGGTTTATTTTTGCTTCTGGTGATATCTGATTATAGACAGCATCTTGTAAATAGAACTTTATTGTCTTGAGATGTCTATTGAAGATACTATATTTTTCTGTTCTGAACGATTTTGCCACTTAATCGTTCAATTAAAAAGATGACTAGCCATTCTAAGGCAAGTGGATTTCCCATGCAAACTGAATTCTCAACGCATTTTGAAAGGCTTTTACTGTATTAGGTAACGTGAGATATTAAAGGATTTTTCTAGGCAAGATGCTCAGCCTTCTTTTTTTCCCATAAAAATACTTTTTACTCAAATCGTAACTCATGTTTTCCTTTCATGAAATGGAGTGGTTACCCGTGTGTTAATTATTGAAACAGGAGGAGGGTGCATATTATGCTGTGCTTTCTATTTACACTGCTTTTTCTGGCTTCCCTTTGTCCTGGCCAATTGTGATTTGCAAATCACGGTAACTCATTTCTGTGTAGCATAAAGGACTGTAGTGAAGAGGATAGAAAATGTCAAGTTTGAGTTTGCACTACTCTATCATAGGTCTTCTTAGTCTTCAGTCTTAAATGTCCTAAATGTAGTCTTAAATCACTGAACGTTAGTTTTTAGGCCAGCTATTTTTTCAGAGGGTATCATTACATGGCTCTGCTTTTGTTCTAAGCTACCATTGACTGGATGTTACTTTAGTTTCCCTCAAAATAAGTCATGATTATTATGTCTGTGAAAGACTTTTAAAGATAAATTTCCTTAACCTACATAGTTTTCAGTTTTACCCCGACAAGCCATTATTCATAGAGTAGATTCTGCAGTTTGCCAATCTGTTCTGCTATACCCTTAAGATTATACCAGTTTCAGAGCGTTACCAGCTTGAACTCTTATGTCCACAGCAGGTTAGCGTCTTCATTCAGGGGCTGAGAGTAGAAACAGCTACTCTACTTTATGTCTTCATTTTGAAACTGGATGTTTGGAAGGATAATCCAATAAATGGCTGTGATTCTCACATGAGATGAACTGGGTAGGAAAAGGTCCCTACAATAAAAGGCAGGAAATCCTGATTACTGAATTACAAGCTCATAAATACAAGCCTTATGAAAAGGAGACCAAAATACAAGGTAAGATTTAACTTGTAAACAGTAGTGACAAGTTGAGCTTCCCTAGTTTGAAAATCTGAACTCTGCACTGGTCTAAAATCTGAAGACATTGAAGAGCCTTCATGACAACACTCTGATTTGGGGTGTTCGGGGGTGGGGGGGGAGCAGTCATGCAGTCAGTCCGTGGAAACATTACAGACCCGCAAACTAAAGCACTGGTGCCAAGCATTTTAGCTTGTGTGGAACTGAAGAGGGCCACACACATCCAAACTGACCCTCCTGCAGCGCAGTGACAACGGTGGCAGGGCTTCAGGTCTGTAAAGCTCACTATTGCCTAGATTTCTGATTCTGGAGTTAGAAATTGAGCTTGGTGGTGGTACACATCACAGGTTGATAGTGAATCTTTGTGATGCACTTAGAAAAATGTTTTCTGAGGGGAAAGGTCTAAAACCACTTTAATAATTTAAAAATGATCATGGTTTAAAGTCCAACCCCAAACCACATCAAATTAATGCAAAATTGTACTACACTTTTTGGGTTTTTTGAGATGGGGTTTCTCTGTGTAGCCCCTGGCTGTGCTGGAACTCACTTGTTGATCAGACTGGCCTCGAGAGCCACTTGCCCAGAGTGCTGTGGCTACTACAGATTTTCTTTGTGCCACAGAACTGCTTCTCTCCATGGTAGGCAAAGAGAAAAATGTGTATTAAAGAAGATGTACCACATTTAACTGCCAGGAATGCACTCTGCATCTTCAGAAGCTGAATAATCTAGACGCCTCCCAAAGGCTACTGCTATGCTTTGTTTGTTGACAAACTCATCACTGCCTGTGAGTGTGATGGAGATTGATTCCTGTGACTGCAGTTATTAACTCCAATGGACAGTGATGGTATCAGCCCTGGTCTCTAGCTTTAAGCCCAATTGGGTATATGAGTAGTTAAAAAAAAAAATTAGTTTTCAATACAGACCTGGAATGTTCTCCATGGATCAGCCAAGCCTACAAGAACCTCAGCTACAGTGAATCAAGAGCAATCCAGTTTCTAGGTTCTGTAAAGTAAGTAGAACATACAATGTCCAACATGTTACAGGTTATTTTAAGAATTCTATATTGATAGAGGTTTTCCATAGCAATTGCTTTTGAAATAAACTAAGCTTACTAAGTTGTAGTGTGTTCCTCTGAACTCTATATGCAATATAAAACATTCCCACTTTGATGACAAGAGTAGTAGTTTGTTTTTGTTGCTTTTTTGAGGTAGCACCTCACCCACCTATCAGAATGATCCCAAACTCCTGAACATCTTGCCTCTTTCCCAGATGATCAAATTTGTAGTTCTAAGTTCCTGTCAGCAGGTGGCAGTAGTGCGCAGGATCAGTTGCTTTTATGGGATGCCTAATTGAAATCACTGGGGGTCTTGGAGTGCAGCATTTTCAAAGGTGAATTATGTGTTGCAGATTTATGTTAGTGAAGTTGAGGCAGCACCTTGTTATTAGACTTCAATGCAGTTAAGAGTCAATGTTCTGGCATAATGACTGGCATAAACTATGCCTTACACACTTGTCAGTTTCTGTCACAAAAATTTTTCAGATTTTTAAACAAAAAATTATTGGTAAAGAATTGGTGATGGGACAAGTAATAGATTTTTATTCTTAGTAAAATATTTAGCATTTTTTTGGTAGATATAAAAGGGATCTGTAAGACTTGGATTTATATTGTTTTGTTTTGAGACAGGGTCTTAACTATGTAGTGAGCTATGGCTGTCTTGGAACTCTGTAGACTAGGCTGGCTTCCAGCTCATAGAAATCTGCCTGCCTCAGCCTTCCAAATGCTGGAACTAAAAGGTGTGTGCCACCATGCTTGGCCCTGTTTGGATCTTAATACACAAATAAATAGTTCGAATAGGAATAAAATACACAAGGGATAATTTTACCGTTGAATTCTAAATCATTGAAGAGTAGCATTCACTTTCCACCCTTTTGGGCATTTGTAGCATATGAACATCAACAGGGCTACACTTTCCATGGAGCAAATTGTTTATTCATTTAAGAACTTGACCATCCTTCAGGCATCTATCCATGTGCTAAGAACCCAATGGGACGTAGAGCCCAGCCCCTCTCCAGGATATGGTCTATAGCTGTGGAGAATGAGCTAAGATGGTCACTTGGATCTTTCTGAGAGTGATACACTATACCTAGGACCTACTCACAGACCAGCTCTGTCTGACTGCAGTTCTAGGCTTCAATAGAAGTCATGCTTCCTGTTTTCTCAAGAGGGAGATGCAAAGTGCAAAAAGCAGAGGACAACTCCCAGACTTGAGATTTCAGTCTTGATTTATTCATGCATGCCTGTTCATTCTGTTTTTAATGTCCCCCTGCTGCAAGAGCAGAGCATCATACTTGGTGAGAATGTAATGGGGTAAGATTTCTCTCCTGTATCACAAGTACCTAGGAAAATTCTGGCACATATTAGGTGTTAATAAATGTTTGTTGAATGAATCAATGGTTATAAGTACCTTTAAGTGAAAAAACTGAAAGCAAAGGAGCATTGGGAATAGCAACATGATGCATGATGATGTGTCTGTTTTGGGGTGTGCCTCTGAGCATCTGTGTTATGTGGGTTTCTCTTTACTCATCTTGCATACTGCTGCCTCCTGAATTCCTCGACCTTCCATTTCAATAACCATGGGAGTTGGGGAACAGGGCTAAATGGAGGCATTTGGTTAGTAGTCTGCATGGGCTCTAGAGGAGCTGTATTTGTAACTAGTTAAAAACCTAGTCAAAATCAGCCACAAGTCCTTAGAGGGAGACCAGGCATGTAGGTAGAACATGATAAAAGCATTCTTGACCAAACCTGTTTTAACCCTTACTATGCTGGGTGACATACATATTTTTATGATCTCAAAGTCTGAAAGCCCTACCCTTGGGCTCCAAAGGGGGTGATCTATGCCCACATTTCTTTTTTAGATCCCACTTAATTTTCTACATCAAGCTTCACCTGGGCCATATTTATGTTGTAACAGTTATGCTTTTCACCAAGGCTGGAGTGGAGTGTTAGGATCAGATGGATTCTATTTACCCCAAGTGTGAGCTCCCTGGTCCCAGCAAACATTCCTGTGGGGTTAAGAACTGTCTTAATTCTAGTGTCTTCTGTGTGTGGACCTGCAAAGTGATGGTATTACCCACAATTTAAAGACCTGTGTCACACAAACAGATGGCAGAAGTGAGGTTTGTTTGTGTCTTTAGGCATGTACCCTAGAACCATTGTGCAGTTTTGCCTGGTGTGAAGCAGGGCATCCAGATGATGCAAGAACCCAGAATCTCTTCTTGATACGAAATGGCAAGAGAGTATATGCCAAGTCAAAGGTAATAGAGAAATGTGCAAGAAGTCTTGGAAGCTAGGATGTTAAGTGGCCACAACAGAGCCAGTAATAGCCACACTGGGGGAGCACTCAGTCACCACCACAGCTGCCAGTACCAAGGGCACAGTGCTCTCAGCTGTAAAGGACCAGAGAATATGCTAGGTCCTAGGACCAATGGAAAACATTGATATTATGAGATAGTTTTTTATTTCCACAAGGTTTTTACTGACATGTCAATTTATAGAAAAATCAGTATTTTCTAATAAAGTTACAATAAGGATAGAATGCCCTTTAGAGGACTACTCATTTTGTTTAATTGGGGCTTAAAGCCAGTAATTCTTTATCATCAGAAGTGGTTGCAAATGTTCGTCTGTTGGGTCTCATCTTTAAAGATGTCTTCTTGAATGGATAGGGATTGCAGAAAACTAGCAAGTCATGAATCAAGTGCATTCCTCTCTTGAAAGGCAATAGTACAATTCTTTTATATTTTATTTAAGGATGTTTACCCCCTTAACAAATCTTTATGTTGCAGATGAATCACATTCCATCCAGAGTTCCATGAACTGGTTAGGTTAATTTATCTTTTGGAAATCACTCTCCTGTGGGATGTTCTATTCTGTAGCACTCTTTGCCTTGTGATTTTTGGGTTGCTCATTAAGAAACATCACCAACTCTGTAACAAAAACTAGTTTCCAAAACTTTAGTGTTCAGTATGGGGATTGTAACACACACACATATACACACACACACACACACACACACACACACACACACACACCACACAATTAAGCTTGGCATTGAGTGCAAAACATTAAAAGTTTACTAGTGTTAAACCCTTGAGCTTAACTGAGACCAGTAGGGCTCATCTTCAGGGCTGTACTTCTCTGACAAAAGTCTGTAGATCCAGGATCCAGGAGAGTGCACAGTGCTGACCTTTTGCACCACAGGTTCAGTCATGGGTAGAATCAGGCATGCTACGGTGGGGCCTGCTGAGGGCCACCAGCTACCATCAACTCTGACCATTTCAATCTCTGTTAAGCCTTGCTCCGTACACACATACGCATCTCAGCATCATCTTTCAGGTTTAAGTGGATGTTATTTCCCCCATACAGATCTATGGATAGAAGTTTAATTGGAGGAGCTGGTGGAGCTCTGTGGCAGAGTGCTGGCTTAGCATATATACAACGCTTTGGGTTCTACCTTTCTTTAGCACTGTGAGAAAGAGGAATAAAGAAAAAGGTGAGTCTTAAGTCATTTCAAATTTGGGGTGACTTCTTAGAAACAACTAGTGTATCAGTGAAATCACCAGACTTACCAAGAGTGAAGAGAAAGCCAGGTGTGGTGATTGAACACCTATAGTCCCTGCACTTGAGGATCTGAGGCAGGAGGATTGAGAGGTTGAGGCTAGCTTGGGCTATAAAGTGAGAATTTTGTTTTACACATATACCCTCACTCTCCCCAAGAAAGGAAAAAGTAAAAGGGGGTGATGGGGGGAGGTATTCAGTGATGTGGGTATTAGATGAGCTCATAACCAGAAGCCTGCAATTCATAGCTACTCCAACAAAAGATGCACGGGGGAGTGTGTGAGGAAGGACGATTTAGCTGCTTTTGGTGGCCTTAGCCTCTCAGCTCCAGGGTTCTGCCACAGTGGTGCCCTGCAGCCTGCACGAGCCCTGGATGGGGCCAAGCCCAGCCTCTCAAATCAGACAAGGTGCCTGGGGGAATCCCTAACTGCCAAGTACAGCACTCTTCCAGTCCTGTGGTAGGAAGGGGCCTTCCAGGAGTGCCCTGGGCTTGGTGTTCTGTCTGCCTTTTTCTGACCCAGATCCCCAGGGACACGAGGCAGCAGGTGTCTTTGGAGATTGAGTCTCACAGGGCTGGCCTTGGCCACTTCTCTGCCTGTGTCTCACTGATGGAGTGTGTAGGGTTAAAACATTTAGCTATCTGGGATTTTTGAGAGCCTGAGCATGGCAGCTATTAAGGACAAGGGGGTTTAGGTACAGGCCCCCAGAACTGCCCTCCAGCCTTGGTGATCAGTAGCAGCCCACAGTGGGGAGGCAGCATCATTTTTGCTGAAGTGCAGTGAGCAGGGCTGATTGTGAGTAGAGTTGGTGGCTAAGCAGTATCATTAGTTGGTACCCCTTAAAAATCACATCCCTGATGGGTCAGTGTCTGCCACAAAGCCTGATGATACAACTTAGTTCCTTGGGCCCACATGGTAGAGGAGAGAACCAATGCCTACAAATTATCCTCTGACTGCCACATACTCATGGTGTATGGTTTACACACCTCCCCCCTCCACACTTCTGATTCCCCACATAAAAAAGAAATAAGTGTAAAACCACATTTTTCATCATATGTTCAATTTTTACTAAATAGGCTGATCTGGATTGGTGGATGTGGAACAGGAGACTGGGAAAGGGAAGTTCACCTTCTGTCTGGTGGTCCTTAGGGAGTTTGCTCAGGTTCCCAGTCCACTCAACAAAGGCCCAGGACCTGTTTCCCCCTCCCCCCCTCTCCGCCCACCCCCTGGAAGATAGAGCCTGGGACACCGTTTGTGTTAGACAGCACTGAGGTCTCTGCTTTCTGCTCTGAGGACCAGCAAAAGTATTCCTTCTCTCCCAACTCATGCTATGGGGTTCGGTGAAGCCAGGCCATAGCTCTGTGGGGGTGCTGCAGCAGGGACCATACCTGGTAGCAGGTTCAAGGCAAGTGTTGTAGCTGTTGCTATTACAGGAGCTTGACTTATCAGCTCACAGGATTCCCTAGCTGAACCTTTGCAAGAGCAACCCTGCTCTTTATTCTAAACCTGAAGTTTTCAATAATTTGAAATGTATTTGCTGCTGTCTCCTGAGCCCTCTGGATCAACTCAAGCTGGCTCCTTGGGTTAATCTGCTACAAGTCAAGTCAGTGAACCAGAGGTTAGCAGCATAGTGCCCTCATGCTGGTGCCTGTGAGTGTCTGCCATGAATTCCTTAACACTATTGCCCACACCCCCGTGTGGAAGGAAGGAAAATCTTTTGTTTTGGCCACAATGGATTTCCTCTGAGTGATGTTATCAGAAGGTGACAGGGAAGAAAAGAGAAGTGGTTTTTATGTTCTAACTGAAATCCCAGCTCTGTGGTACATCCTAGAAGCCCTCGAAACTGAGGTAAATTTTACTCAGACATTTCTACAGAGAATCAAAACTTCTGAGATCAGAGGTGATTATTTAAAATCTCCATCTTCCTGTTTCTTCTTTCCCTGGAGTCTGATGATGTGACCCAGAACCTTCTCTGCCCTGTTGAATGAAATGTCTGAGACCATCATGTGGCCAAGCTTTCAATGAAACACAACAAAAGAGCTGCAGCCAGATACAGTCACGATGTCATGAAAGGCTGATGGAGACAAATTTTGGTGAACTGCAGTATGTCAGGGACGTGAGGCAAAAAGGAGATTATAGAGGTTGGTGACAAGGAGAGCAGGAATTTAGGTTTCAAGCAATGCCTCCTGTGCAATTCTCATTCAGATTATCAGTAAGATGTTCTACTTTAGATTTTAAGTTTTCTGAGTCAGTATTTTGTTAATTTTTTAATTAATTAGTTAATTAAATCATGAAATTTTCAGGTAAATGAATGGAACTGGAAAAAAATTATCCTGAGTGAGCTATCCCAGACACAGAAAGACAACTATGGCAAGTATTTACTTATATGTGGATATTAGCTGTGAAGTAAAAAAAAACAAGTATTGAATAGGTATGAAAAAAATAGACAAGAAAAAGCATTTTTTCTTGTATTCCCTCATCACCCTCTTTTCTCCCCCTCCTCACTTGATCCTCCCATTTTACCCCCCCCCCCATCCATCCATAACTATCTATTCTATTCCCCTTTCTTAGGGAGAGCTGCCCTGCCCCAGTCCCTTAGTCTATACCTAACCTCTGTGGTTCTATGGATTGTAGCTTGCTTATCATTGACTTCACAGCTAATGTCCACATATAAATGAATATATACCATAGTTGTCTTTCTGTATCTGGGTTACCTCACTCATGGTGATTTGTTTTGTTCCTAGTTCCATCCATTTACCTGCAAATTTCATTTTTTTAACGGTTGAGTAATATTCCATTATGTAAATATATCACATTTTCTTTATCTGTTCTTTTGTTGAGGGACATTTAGGTTGTTTCTAATTTCTGACTATTGTGAATAGCATAACAATGAACATAGTTGAGCAAATATCTCTGTGGTAAGATGAATGTTTTTTTTTGTGTATATGCCCAAGAATGATATGGCTAGATCTTGAGATAGGTTGATTCCCATCTTCCTGAGGAACTGTCATACTGATTTCCATAGTGGCTGTATAAGTTTGCACTCCTACCAACAGTGAAGGAATGTTCCCGTTACTCCACATCCTCTCCAACATGAACTGTTACTTGTTTTATTGATCTTAGCCATTCTGACAGGTGTAAGATGGAATCTCAAAGTAGATTTGAGTTGCAGTTCCCTGATGGCTAAGAATGTCAAACATTTCTTTAAATGTTCCTCAGTCATTTGAGTTTCCTCTTTAGATAATTCTCTTGTTTAGATATGTACCTCATTTTAATTAGGTTGTTTTTGTGACATCCTTTTTTTAAGTCCTTTATGTATTTTATACTTTTCAGTTTCATGAGGTCTTATTTGTTAATTATTGATCTTAGTGCCTGTGCTAATGATATTCTGTTCAGAAAGTCTTTTCCTGTGCCAATGAGTTTAAGGTTATTCCCCACTTTCTCTTCTATCAAGTTTAGTGTATCTATTTTTTTTTAAGATTTATTTTTATTATTTTAATTATGTGTATGGGGGGAGGGAATATGTGCACATGAATGCAAGTGCCCAGAGGTCAGAGGTGTGAGATCCCCCTGGAGGTGGTGTTACAGACAGTTGTGAGGCACCTGATGTGGGTGCTGGGAATTGAACTTAGGTCCTCAAGAAGAGCAGTATGTGCTCTTAACCACTGAGCCATCTCTCTAGCCCAAGTGTATCTGGTTTTATTTTGAGCTCTTTGATCCCACTTGGAGTTGAGTTTTGTGCGAGGTGATAAGTATGGATTCATTTGGATTCTTCTACATGCATCCATCCAGTTTGACTAGCACCATTTGTTGAAGATGCTGTTTCTTTTCCAGTGTGTATTTTTGACTTTATCAAAAATCAAGTTTTCCTGATTTCTTCCTCAGTCCATTTGTCATTTGTATGTAGGAGGGCTACTGATTCTTGTGTGTTAATTTTGTGTCCTGCTTCTTTGCTGAAAGTGTTTATGAGCTGTAGGAGTTTTCCAGTAGAATTTTTAGGGCCAGTTATGTATGCTATCATATCATCAGCAAATACTTTGACTTCTTCAATTCTAGTTTATATACCCTTGATCTTTAGTTGTCTTGTTGCTCTAGGTAAGACTTCAAGTACTATTCAATAGGTATGGAAAAAGAGGACAACATTGTTTTGTTCCTGATTTTAACAGAATTTCTTTGAGTTTCTCTCCATTTAAGTTGATGTTGACTGTGAGATTGCTGTAAATTGCCTTTATTATATTGAAGTATGCCTCTTTAACCCTAATCTCTTCATGATTTTTATCATGAAAGGATGTTGGATTTTGTCAAAGGCCTTTTCTGCATCTAATGAGACAGTCATGGTTTTCATATATTTCAGTTTGTTTATATATAGATTACATTTATTGATTTACATATGTCAAAACATATGTTACATATTTACATCCTTGCATCTCTAGGACAAAGCCTACTTGATCATGGTGGATGATCTTTTTGATATGCTGTTAGATTTGGTTTGCAAGTATTTTATTGACAATTTTTGCATTTATGTTCATCAGGGAATTTGGGCTGTAATTCTCTTTCTTTGTTGGGTCTTTATGTGATTTGGCTATCAGGGTAACTGTGCCTAATGTAATGAACTGAACAATGTTTCTTCTTTTTATATTTTGTGGAATAATTTGAGGAGTATTGGCATTAACTTTCCTTTAAAAGTCTGGTAGAATTTTGCACTAAAACCATCTGGCCCTGGGCTTTTTTTTTTTTGGTGGGGGGGTTGACTTTTAATGACTGCTTCTATTTCATTGAGGGTTAGAGGTCTGTTTAAATTGCTTACTTGATCTTGATTTAACTATGGTAAGTTGTATGTATTGAGAAAATTATCCATCTCTTTAAGATTTTCCAACATGGTGGAGTACAGGTTTTGAAAGTATGTCTTTACAATTCTCTGGATTTCCTAGGTGTCTGTTGTTATGTCTCCCTTTTCTTGTTTAATTTTGTTAATTTGGATATTCTCTCTTCTCCTTTTAGATAATTTGGATAAGGGTTTGTCAATCTTACTGGTTTTCTCAGAGAATTAACTGTTTTCTTTATTGATTCTTTTTTTTTGTATCGTTGTGTTTCTATTTTATTGATTTCAGACCTCAGTCTGATTATTTCTGTCTGTCTACCCCTTTTGGGTATGATTTCTCCTCCTCCTCTTGATCTTTCAGGTGTGCTGTTAAGTTGCTTGTATGAGATCTCACTTTTTTTTAAATGTTTACACTTAGTGTTACAAACTTGCCTTTTAGAACCACCTTCATTGTATTCCATAAATTTGGGTATATTGTGTATTCATTTTCATTAAATTTTAGAAAGTATTTAATTTCTTTCTTAATTTTTGTCTTGACCCATTTTTCATCTAGCAGTGAGTTCTGTTTTCCATGAGTTTGTCAGTTTTTATGTTGTTGTTGACATCCAGCTTTATTCTGTGGTGGTCAGATAGGATGGAGGGTGTTATTTCAATTTTCTTATATATGTTGAGACTTGCTTTGTGTCTGAGTATGTGGTCAATTTTGGAGAAAGTTCCATGAGGTTCTGAGAAGAAGGTATATTCTTTTGTGTTTGGATGAAATGTTCTGTAGATGTCTGTTAGGTCCATTTGGTTTATATCATCAGTTAGCTCCAGCATTTCTCTGTTTAGGTATTTTGTTTGGGTGACCTGTCTATTGGTGAGAGTGGGGTATTGAAGTCTCCCACTATAACTGTGTGCAGGTCAGTATTTAAGCTGTATTAAGTGTGTGTGTGTGTGTGTGTGTGTGTGTGTGTTTCAATCATGGATGCCCTTGTGTTTGGTGCATAGATGTTAAGAATTGCAAAGTCCTCTTTGTGAATTTTCCTTTGATGAGTATGTGGTGTCCTTCCCTATCTCTTCTGATTAGTTTCAGTTTGAAGTCTATTTTGTTAGATATTTAAATGGCTACACCAGCTTGCTTTTTAGGTTTATTTGCTTGGAATATCATTTTCTATCCTTTTACTCAGAGGTGATATCTATCCTTGATGTTAAGGTGTGTTTCTTGGATGCAGCAGAAGTATATATCATGTTACTGCATCCATTCTGTCAGTCTGTATCTTTTTATTTGGGAATTGAGACAATTGATGTTGAGAGGTATCAGTGAGCAGTGTTTGCTGATTCCTGTTATTTTGTTGTTGTTTTTGTTGTTGTTGTTGTGTGTGTGTGTTTCCCCTCTTTTGATTTTCTTATCTGAGATTATTCTT
This sequence comes from Peromyscus eremicus, assembly GCF_949786415.1. Taxonomy (NCBI): domain Eukaryota; kingdom Metazoa; phylum Chordata; class Mammalia; order Rodentia; family Cricetidae; genus Peromyscus; species Peromyscus eremicus. The sequence goes on along the minus strand of NC_081425.1, from coordinate 65,243,293 downwards.
GTGTTGTAGTTAACCTTAGGTTGGAGTTTTCCTTTTAGCACCTTCTGTAGGACTAGATTTGTAGATAGATATTGCTTAAATTTGGCTTTATCATGGAATATCTTATTTTCTCCATTTATTGTGATAGAAAGTTTTGCTGGGTATAGTAATTTGGGCTGGCATCTGTGGTCTCTTAGAGTCTGTAGAACATCTGTCCAGGTACTTCTGGCTTCTAGGGTCTCTATTGAGAATTCAGGTGTAATTCTAACAGGTCTGCCTTTATATGTTACTTGGTCCTTTTCTCTTATAGTTTATAATATTCTTTCTTTGTTCTATATATTTAGTGTTTTGGTTATTTTGTATTGTGGGGACTTTCTTTTCTGGTCCAGTCTATTTGGTGTTCTACAAGCTTCTTGTACCTTGATAAGCACCTCTTTCTTTAGGAAAATTTTCTTCTGTGATTTTGTTGAAAATATTTTCTGTGCCTCTGACCTGGGTTTCTTCTCCTTCCTTTATTCCTATTATTCTTAGATTTGGTCTCTTCATGGTGTCTCAGATTTCTTGGATGTTTTGTGCCAGGAGTTTTGGATTTAACATTTTCTTTGACTGACACTGGTGGTTCCTGGTAAAATGTGGTTTTGGGTATTGGGATCTGACACTTAGGACTGGGAATGGGCTTTCGGGTAGGGCTGAACAGGTCCCCAGGAAGAAAGAAAATAGGGTGTTCTACCTGGTTCTGCTTAGTCCCCTGGAAATGGGGGCAGAGAGTATGGAGAGGCAACAGCAGAAGGTCTGCTACAGAGTTGGGGATGAGCCTGGGTGATTGGACTTGGAAGAGTGGAGGGAGAGGTGAAGATCTGCAGTTGACTTTCCTGCTTGGCTGGCTGGAGTGACCTGTGGGTTCCCAGGGAGTGCCTGCTGAGGTTAGGGGATGGGATAAAGCAGTGAGTTGTGGGAGGGGAATTAGGAGAGGAAGATCTGTGTGTTCCACTGGAGGAGGCAGGTGTGTGTGTGCTGGGCGGGGGGAGGGTTGCAGCAGGTAGTCTGCCACAGAGCTGGGCAAAAGACTGACAGATTTTGGAGGAGCAGAGAGAGAAGCGAAGATCTGAGGTTAGCCTACCTGCTTCTCTGGCTAGAGTCAAGGAGAAGCATTATTCAGCAAATATATCTGAAAGTTTTCCACTTACTATGTTACTGACTCCATGTGGTCCTTGTCCACACCTTCATATTATTTGTGTATAAATACAATCATTTTATATTCTATCTTGTTTTTGATATAACATTAATAGTTCATGTAATTCCTTTAAGGCATTTTAATATATATTCTGTAGTTAATTTACTGTAACTCCTTTATTATTTTTTAGTAATTTCTATTCCTGTCTTTGTCGTTACTAATATTCATTTGCTATTTATTAAGAATAAAATAAATAAAATGCCAATAAAATATAGACATGAGCAGATAAAGAGCTATCAAAAAGCCAACCCTAAAACAAAAATGATTTTGTGATCTTCTTTTTGGGAATGAGAAAAGCAATATACTTTTTTAATTCACATCCACATTCATATTATTATGGGATCCCTGGCTTCCATCCTCCGGAGCTTGTCCTCCACCAGGAAAGGTTCCTATCACATTGGGTATCAGGAGAGATGTGTCAGAAGCTAACTAACTCTGAGGAAGGGGAAGAGGTGGAGCTGATTACAAGGATGGGGGCCTGGAAGAAGGTGAGACTGAGAAGGAGCATATTTAGAGAGAAGAATGAAGGGCAAGATTTGGGAGAAGGGCCCTCAGTATAGTACTGGGGAGACGGTGGGGGAGCATTTGGAGGAAGCAAGAGGTTGATGTCAGAGGCCCTGGGCCAACATGAATATGGAGTTAAAAATGCTGACCAGAAGCTTGAGAAGCAATGCTACTCCTGGGAAATTGGCTGGTGGAAGGAAGAGATGAGAGCTGTGTTTCTTTTTTAGCCTGTCCTGCAAGCTGTGCTCAGTCACCAGTGGGTGGCTCACTCTCACTTGTCTCTTCCAGAAGAATCTTCGACAGTGGGAACCAGGCAGGCTACTTCACATTGGCCACTCTTCAGCCGCTCTGTCCCACATCCCTGCCACTAGCTAGAACTGGACAACTGAATTCCAAAATGCCACTCCTTCCCCACAGGACTGAGCCCAGTCACACAGTTAGAGCCACTGGATTATAAACAAGAATTGAAAAAGGACTGCTCCCAGACTGAATCCTGCCACCACACATGCTGGTTGATGCTGTGTGGGTACTGCCACACTCATTGGCCTAGTGCCTATGATCACTTCCTGTGCCAGAGGCAGGACTGAACAGTTGCATAAGAAACCATTTGGCTCTCACGTCTAAGGTACCCACTAGAGAGGACAGGCCCATGAAGCCCTGGGTTCCAGGCAGCGGGGACAGCCATGCACTTATTGTGACCACATGGCTCTTTCTTTCAATCTGGGCTAATTGTGATGCCTTTTCAAAAGCACCAGGAACATGTTTTTGGAAGTCAGAGTTTTCCATCAAGCGGTGTTGGCTGGCCTCCAGCTCCTTTCTCTTTGTGTGAGGGCAGAGCTGGACGGGCACACGGTATGACAATCCTCAGACCTCGCTTTTGTTTCTACTCAATCCCTGGTCCTTTTAAGCAGCACAATGAAAGTGCTTGGGTCAGCAGGGTCAAGCAGGATAACCAGAGAGGAATGTGAAAATGAGATTATGGGCTGTGATTAGAGGCTGGGACGTGTGCTGAATGTCTTTCACCACGTGGTCTGAACTAAGGCCACCATTTGTCATAAAACAAACTGTCTGGTGCTCAGGGGGTAAAGAACAGATGAGAACTGCACTTTAACATGTTTTGTTTGAGTAAATGAAGCACCATTGTTTTGGAAAACAGAAGCGAAGCTTACAAACAGTGAAAGGATTTCCACATTTTTATATTTTCCTGTTCCTGACGGGCGTGGGCGCTTTGGGGGCTCTTTTACTAGTCTATATGTGGCTGGGGCTTTCATTTATTGGATAGGGGCATTCACATAAGTTGGGAACAGTGGCTATCCTCAGGGGCTGAGGTGGAGGACAGTCTCCCTGAAAAGCAGTTTGGTAATGTGCATCTTAGACGTCATCTCCCTGACTTCAGCAACCCACGCCTCGGCATCTGTCCTGAAGAAATGATCAGTGGGAACTGGAGAGATAGCTCAGCAAATGTTAGGATAGGAGTTTGGATCCCAGAAAACCATGTAAATGTCTGGTGGGCATGGTGGATCACTTGTAACTTCCACTTTTGAAGGTGGAGATGACCAGAGTAAGGTGTCCGGCAAGACTGGTCATGGCTGTGAGCTCTGGGTTTGATTGACAGATCCTGACTCCATGAATAAAGAGGAAGTGCAGTTGAGGCTGACTTCCTACATCACCTTTAAGCCTATACGCTGGCACACGTGCATGCATTCTCCCCACATGTGCAAAAACGTGTGCACGTACATATGCACATCACACACACGGGAAGTGGAGAGAAAAAACAGAAAGGATGTCTGTACAAAATTGGCTTCTGATTAAACAGATTGTCATACAATGAAAAGGTGGAATTTATTTATTTTATTGTTGCTGGGTTTTGAGACAGGCCCTCACACTGTAGTCTAGGCTATCTTCAATCTGCTCTGTAGCCCAGGCTGGCCAGATCTTACTGATCCTGCTTCAGTTTAAGGAGTGGCAGAATTATAGATGTGAGTGTATACCTGATATAAGTAATTTCTCCAGGGAGATGGGGAGAGTACACACCTTTAATCTGAGCCACACCTTCTGCTGGAAGTCTGTATAAAGACAATAGAAGAAGGCAGGCTTCTCTCTTCCTGTCTCCTTGCCCTCACACTACCAGCACATTCCTTCAATGGCATTGGAGCCTACTTCTTTGGGATTTGGCATATACAGAAGACCAGCTGAGACACCCAGCCTCATGGGACTGAGCAACTACTAGATTCGTGGATTCACAGCTAGCTGTTGGATTAGCTGGACTGCAGCCTATAGATTTTATAAATTGGAAGAAGAAAATGTACTAACTTTACAGAATGTTTATGATATAATAACAAATGACCCAGATTCTGTGTGAACATACAGGTAAAAGATAACACAAGCCGGGCTGCAGTGGTAGCTCACACCTTTAATCCCAGTACTGGGGAGGCAGAGGCAGACGGATCTCTGTGAATTCGAGGTCAGCCTGGTCTACAGAGTGTGAGTTCCAGGTCAGCCAGGCTAGAGTTACACAGAAAAATCCTGTCTTCAAAAACCAAACAACAACAACAACAACAACAACAACAACAACAACAACAACAACCAGAAACTGTAAGCAGAGCTGAACTGTGAATACTAAGATAAAAATTTCCTTCATAGCTCCTTCATGCCCTTATGTTTATACTTCCTCTATAACAAGCCTTGAGGGAATGTTTACTTGAGGTGAGGGGTGACTTGGAATTCATTGGGTTTTGAATCCTTGGATGGGATCCTTCATTAGACTTGACAATTTTTTGTCTTCTCACATATTGTCCCTGCTTCCACCTGCCTCTTTCTCTTCTAGCATGTTCTTTTTCTTGTTGCTGTGATTTGTTTTGTTTTTCATGACAGGGTTTCTCTGTGTAGCCCTGGTGGTCCTGGAGCTCACTTGGTAGGCCAGGTTAGCCTCAAATTCAGAGATCTGCCTGCCTCAGCCTCCTGAGTGCTGGGATTAAAGGTGTGCACCACCACCGATTTGCTAGCTTGTTGATTTAACACAAGACTTTCTGTACCTGAACTTCTTTCTCATATTGTTAGAGAAGAAATTCCTGGTCAAGAGAATTGATCTCTGGCCTGAATGGAGACTACCATTCCAGTTGAATGGTTCACTCACTTGGCCAGGGACCTCCATAAGGAAGGCAGGCTCACCTGAAGTCTAGCTAAAGAGTTAGGAAGAATTATTAGCCCTTCAGTGAGATACTTCTGTCTTCCGAGAATCCCCACCCTGAGGGAGGTAGTTTATGGGTTACAGCCATCCATATGGCATGCAAGTCTGCCTGCCTTAAATTTCCCTTTTCTCCTTTCTGTCTCTTTTCTTTTCAAAGATTTATTTATTTATTATATATACAGAAGAGGGCGCCAGATCTCATTACAGATGGTTGTGAGCCACCATGTGGTTGCTGGGAATTGAACTCAGGACCTCTGGAAGAGCAGTCGGTGCTCTTACCTCTGAGCCATCTCTCCAGCCCCTCTGTCTCTTTTCGAAGCATGCTCTCCCTAACACTTTCCAATTCCCCCACATTTTAGGTTTCCTTATTCTTCCTCAGAAGCTCCCCACCCCCAACTCCCTCATATGACTGCTTGTTGGCAAGTGTCTGAACTGGCCAGCTTATAAAGCATGGCCTTTTCTCCTCTCCATCATCCTTCTCTGGGAAATTGATGAGGTTAACAACCTGCGTCCTCTGCAGTTTTTTTTCTCTCTAATAAAATTGTCCTTGAGCTTTCAGTCCATTGATAAATTTCTTCATCAGCAAGACTCAAAACACCTAGAGGAGACCCAGATTTCACCTATATACCTTTTGTTTCTTCCTAGTTCCTGATTCTTTCAGGATGATTTCTCCAGCTTACTTTTTTTTTTTTTTTAAATAGATTCTTGTTAGGTCATGGTGACAGCTATTCTTGGTTGACAACTTGATAATTTGAAATTAATTAAAAAAAACCCAAATGGAGGGCACACCTGTGAGGGATTACTGCTTAATTTGAAGTGGGAAGACCTAATTCTAATCCAGATCTTTGAGGTAGGAAGACAACACACCTTTAATCAAGAATTCCAGCCAGGAAGACACATCTTTAATCCAGATCTCATCTGGGTTAAACCCTTCCAGTGGAAGCACATGGAAGAAGGAAGTATTTGCTCTTTGCCTGGTCTCACCAGAGTGGCAAGTCCATTCCCTCACAGGCATTAGAGCCTACTTGTTTGGGATTCTAGTGTATACATACTGACAGGTGAGACATCCAGCCTCAGACAATAAACAACTACTAGAGCTAACCTACAAAGGCAGCCATTGTAGGATGAGCTGGACCACAGCCTCTAAATGTTCTCAAACTCCCTATATACATATGCACATACACATACATATACAAATACTCACATACACATACAAATACACATACATATAGACGCACACACACACATATATATATATATATACATATACAAATACACATACATATACACACACATACACATACATATACGCATACAAACAGCACACACACAGAAACACAATATATACAGATTCATTTTGTGGTTCTATTAATCTAGACAATTCTGACTAATCCAAAACACATAGCTATATCTAGTTATCAAAAGAGTATTAAGGCTTGTTAGGAAGGTCTGGGATTCAGCATCAGAAAAGTCAGGGCTTTAATGAGACACTGGTTACTTAGAAACAATCTCCTGATATGGGGCTCACATCTCAAGTCCTTCACATGGGACTTTGCATAGCTGCAGGACCTGTAAATGGGCAGAGATCCCAAACCACCGAGGGCAGGCACATCAGGAGTTCAAGGTCATCCTAATTCTACTGAATGAGTTGTAGGCCAGCCCCAGGGTACCTCAAAACGCGCTCTCCAAAGTAGAAAGAAGGAAACAGATGCATGGATCCTTCACATGGGTGCCTGGCAGTTGTCTTCCTCTTGTGCTGGTGTTGAAAGTCCATATTAAAGTCTCTTTCTCTGCTCCAGCTCTGCTGTTGTCTGTGAGCCCTCTATTGTATCATGACATGTGTTTGTGGATAATGCCAGCAACGGGGAGATCAAGGGAGGAGGGACAGATGATCTTGGTCATCCTCGAGAAGAAGGTGGGCTGCATGATAGCCTGGGATCCATGAGATACTGTCTCAAGAACCTCAAACCTACAAAACCCACCAAGTATCCGATAGAGGTTTTCCCCACCCTTGAATATTGATGATGTGGGTCCCTGTTGCATGTAACTGTCCCGTTGTCCCTAGTCCCCTTTGCTTTAAAGTGAACACAGCAGGGGAACCTTCTGTCCCACAGGATAGAGCAGTGTTCCTCAACCTCCTGATGCTGTCACCTGATACAGTTCCTCATGTTGTGGTGACCACCCAACCATTAGATTATTTCAGTTGCTACTTTGTAAGTGTAATTGCCTGCTGTTTTAAATCATAATGTCAATATCTGTGTTTGTTGATAATCATAGTCCATCCTTGTGATGGGATCATTCTAGCTCTAGTGGTGCTAGAATGGCAAGGTGAGGAAGCTGTGGCTTGTTCTGCTTCTCTGATCTTCCAGCATTCACCCCAATAACTGGCATCAGGTTTGTTTTTATTAATAAGAACTTTTAAGATTCTTGTAACAGTGTGGTCTCCATCCCAGAAGGCCCCGCTGCCCCACTGCCCCTGACTTTTCCACAGGCCGTGCTTGCCTGCTGTCCCCTGCTCTTCTGCACTGCTTCCTTTCTCTCTTTTTGCCTCCTGGTGAAGAAGATGCCAGGCTCCACATTCCAGTATTTGGAGGAGCTGCAGTTTTAGAGATGATCCCCAGTTACTAAGTAACAGATCCAAAAATTTCTGTAAATTTCAGGTTTTCAATGAAAGTTTACAAGAGATGCAGGTGTGGGGAGGGGCTTGGTTCTGCCTCACCTCGATATGCCAGACTTTGTTACCCTACGGTCCAGGGCTTTACCCTCTCTGAGGATCGGATGAGGGAAGCTGGGGGGCGAGGATGTATAGGGGACAAGAGAAACATTGGTTGTTATGTAAAATGAAAGAAAAAATATTTAAAAAGTATTTATTTATTATGTATACAGTGTTCTGTTTGCATGCATGTCTGCAGCCCAGAAGAGTGTGCCAGATCTAATTACAGATGGTTGTGAGCCCTTCTGTGGTTGCTGGGAATTGAACTCAGGACCTCTGGAAGAACAAGTGTTCTTATCTGCTGAGCCATCTCTCCAGCCCGTAACTCTTTTTGTTTGTTTGTTCATTTGTTTTCTGTTTTAGGTTTTGCAGACAGTGTCTCTCCATAGCTTTGGAGCCTGTCCTGGAAGTCACCAACTCATATGGATGTTTGGCTTTGGTTAGATTGTTACAAGCTGTTACTGGTCATAGTCAATATATTTCTTAAAAAAAAGGGGGGGATATGATATGGAAATATAGGATGTAGATATGATAGGATAAAAGGATGGATTGTTGAACCTACTTTAAAGAACAACTTGTTTAAAATGATTTACGTTGGTATAGATTTTAGTTTATTGATACAAATTGAAAGTTAATTTTGTTATACTGTATGTTATTTCTACTCTTGTTTAAGGTATTATATTTGTGTAACTCACTTAAATTGTAATGGATAGTTAAGAAATACAGATTAATAATTAGTCTTCTATGATAGTCAAATTTAGAGTCATGTGAAGTTTTCTATGTGTACATAGATATAATTCAATTAGGTAGGTAATCTTCAAACACTTCAAAGACCTACAGAATATGGCCTTTGAAATGTTTGAAAAATTTAGACTTTTCTGCACATTGAGACATGTCTTCGCCTGGCAGCACTTTTATTTATTTCAAAGAGAAAGATTGGCATCGAAGACACTCTATATGGAGTTTATCTTCTTCTTGGAAAAAATAGCCATTTGGGTAAGAAACTGTTCTTGCTTGGACTGTTTGACAAAATGTTGATTTGAATGAACATGCAGAACCCATAGGAAGGTGACCACTGAACTTTGAAAGGCCAAATGGTCCTTCAGGTTCCTGCTTCTCGGAAGAAACAGTCAGACATTCCACAGGACACTGAGAGAAGTGACTGAGAGACTCTAGATCTGTGGGCTGAAAATAGAAGCCCCAACATTGCAGAAGAACTTTGGGTGACTGTCCAGGCAGGCAGCTGTCTCTGTCATTCTAGATTTTTGTAAGTTGCTTACAATGCACTTCTTGTTTACATAGGTAATATTATATCCTTGTGAGGTCTTTGATGTATTTGAAGACTAGATAGTTATAATCATGTTCTTCCTTGGTGATGATAAGAGATAAGGTAGACATGAAACTTTAGACTCACAAATATAGGATAGACAGGATATTCTCTTTAATTTTGCCAAATACAAATAGACTAGATATTAAAACTATAATTCTTGCTTGATAATTGTTTTGTTATATGAATTTATTACGTTAAATTTAAAACCATTGTTTTTGAAAAAAAAAGAAAAGGGGAAGTGCTGTGGATATCACTCTGCCTGCTGTGAATATATCGCTCTGATTGGTAGATAAATAAATGCTGATTGGTCAGTAGCCAGGCAGGAAGTACAGGCGGGATAAGCAGACAAGGAGAATTCTGGGAAGAGGAAGGCTGAGTGAGGAGACGCCAGTCATCAGACCAGGTAGCAGCACTTAATGGCAGACAGGTAAAGCCCCAGAAAATGAGGCAACATGTAGATCAACAGAAATGGGCTGAGTTTAAAGTAAGAGCTAGTCAGGAGTGAGCCTGAGCTAAGGGCCAAGTAGTTATAAGTAATATAAGTCTCTGTGTGTTTACTTGGGTCTGAGCTGCTATGGAGCAGGTGGGACCCAGGAATACTTTCAGCTACATGTTTAAGCTTCTCTCCCTACCTCCTGAATGAGGAAAAATAAAGTGAAATCAAATAGAGGTCTCTAAAGGAACTTCTGCCCCATCCTTGTCATTTCAGTGGGGACTATAAGAGTAGTGGGAGAGGGGATGTGGTAGTGGTGGAGGTTCATTCCTGGGTGACTGAGACTTGGCTTCTACCCTCTATCTTCATCTGACTCCTGGCATTGTGTCTCCTCGACTAAAAGGTGAATCCCTGCTACCATAGACAGCAGCTCAACACTGTATCCATTCCCTAGCCCTCAATTGTAGCACTCATAGCCAGTGTTTCAGAGACTCAGATTACCCATAATGCAATGGAAACCAGTTGGGAGCTGAAGACTTAGGTGTGTGGTGAACTGATGGAACATCAAGTAAGAGAATATCAAAGTTTTTCAAATGTAAGTTTCAGATATGAAAGAAGGCACAACAGGGGACATTGCCACTTATTCTAAGTTTGGAATGTGTTTCTCTTTGAAAAAAGAGTTATATCATGTTAGACATAATATTGACCTGATATATATATATATATATATATATATATATATATATATATATATATGCCATTGGCTTTCAACGTTGGATTGTCATATCACTATTTTCCATCTACACTTGATAGTCATATCAAAGGGTTACACTCACTCTAGGAGTCATTTTGATTGCATATATCATTTGGTAATTAAGCATGGCATAAGCTGATACAAAAGTGTGTCTAGTTGGATAGGATTGGACTCCTGATGGATATTCTTATTACTCAACTTGTCTACATCCATAATTTGCTAGAACCCCAAAGTCAGTGGGCACACTTGTGAGGGATTTCTGCTTAAATGTCTTGTGTGGCATGTTCCACTCCTAGCTAGATCTTTGAGGTGAGAAAACACATGTTTCAGTAGGGCAGACTGGGATTAGGGCAAGGGTTCACAATCCATGGTTTTTGACACCTTTTAAGGGTGGAATAACAAACTATAAAACAGGAATTTCCTAAAACATCTCAATAATCAGACATTTACTGTAGGATTCAGAACATTAGCAAAAGTATAATTATGAAGTATCAACAAAATAATTGCATGGTTGGGTATCACCACAACATGAGGAATTGTATTGAAAGTTCTGTGCATTGCGAAATTTGAGAACCACTCCATGGGCGGCTACTTCTTTTAGAGTTTGGCTGATTTTGAAGAACAGCTGAGACATTTCTTGGGAGGGAACTACAGCCACTGGAACCTTAGACCTTCTGTTCATAGGCAGCCATTGTTGGATTAGCTGGATCACAGGACGCAATGCATTGCGGTAAATTGTCTCAAGACACCCTCACACACCAACAACTTGTGGGAGAGAGACAGAGTGAGTCAGACACACAGAGAGAAACAGACACACACAGACACACAGAGAGAGACAGAGACAGAGAGGGAGAGAGACAGAGAGAAACAGAGAAAGAAAGATGGATTAATACAAATCACATAGCCAAATTCATTTATTAAAAGAGTAGTAAGGCTTGCTTGGAAGACCCAGCCTTCTGCATCTAAAAGACAGGGCTTTCATGGACCTTGGCTACTCAGGGAGGCTCTCCTGATATGGGGCTCACATCTCAACTTTTCATATGGAACTTTGCATACCTGAGGAATTGTAAGTGGGCAGAGATCCCAAACCACCAAGGGCAGGCATATCGGGAGTTCAAGATCATTCTAATTCTATGGAATTAGTTGTAGGTCCATCCCCAGGTTGTCTGGCAACTCTGTTCCAAAGTACAAGGAAGGAAACAGATGCATGTATGCTTCACACGGGTGCCAGCCACTTGACTCATTCTTGTCCTGGTGTTGAAAGTCCATATTAAAGTCTCTTTCTCTGCTCCAGCTCTGCTGTTGTCTGTGAGCCCTCTATTGTATCATGACATGTGTTTGTGGATAATGCCAGCAACGGGGAGATCAAGGGAGGAGGGACAGATGATCTTGGTCATCCTCGAGAAGAAGGTGGGCTGCATGATAGCCTGGGATCCATGAGATACTGTCTCAAGAACCTCAAACCTACAAAACCCACCAAGTATCCGATAGAGGTTTTCCCCACCCTTGAATATTGATGATGTGGGTCCCTGTTGCATGTAACTGTCCCGTTGTCCCTAGTCCCCTTTGCTTTAAAGTGAACACAGCAGGGGAACCTTCTGTCCCACAGGATAGAGCAGTGTTCCTCAACCTCCTGATGCTGTCACCTGATACAGTTCCTCATGTTGTGGTGACCACCCAACCATTAGATTATTTCAGTTGCTACATTGTAAGTGCAATGACCTACTGTTTTAAATCATAATGTCAATAATGTGTTTGCTGGTAATCTTAGGCCATCTTTGTGATTTGATCATTCTAGCTCTAGTGGGCTCCTGACCCACAGTTTGAGAACCACTGGGGTGGATAAGCAACTGTGTGCCTCCATAGGAGGCAGAAGCATCCATGACTCAGGTGTTCAGGCTGTGGCCTTAGTGAGCTGAACTGAGAGACAGAAGTATCTTGTTATAGAGGGTTGTGAGCCCTCCTGTGGTTGATGAGAATTGAACTCAGGACCTCTGGAAGAACAATCAGTGTTCTTAACTGCTGAGCCATCTCTCCAGTCTGTAACTCTTTCTTTCTTTCCTTTTTTTTTGTTTTTTGTTTTATTTCTATTTTAGATTTTCCAGACAGTGTCTCTCTGTAGCTTTGGAGTCTGACCTGGAAGTCACTTAGTAGAGCAGGTGTCCTGCAACTCAGAGATATCAGCCTGTCTATGCCTCCCAAGTGGTGGGATTAAAGGCCTGTGCCACCACTGCCTGGTGAAAAACAGCCTTGTAAATTAAAAAAATAAAAAAAAAAGAAAGACAGACAGAAAGTTTACATGAAATTTAGCACATGTGGTAGAGTATGAAATCGACCAGCCAAGGTGGCCCAATCTTTAATGCCAGCACTCAGGCTGGGGATCCAGACATGGACTGATCAGTGAGATGTCCTGAAGGATTAAGTCTAAATTTTGGTGAGTTCCAAGAAAGCCAGCACTATATAGAAACAAACAAACAACAAGTAATAACCAAACAATCAAACCAACAATCAAACCCACATGAGACACCAAAAGAACCAATGTCACGAAATCCAAATTGAAGTGAGTTGTCTTGTTTTTGTTGTGTTTCTTTGATAATTTTGAACTGAATCTGAGCTGGAGAAATCTGGGCCACCCTCCTGTCTCAGCCTCCAGAGATGTGATTCAATCTCGGTGTTCTCCACTGCTGACCCAGCAGCCTATGATCCAGAGAGGCTGGGCCAGATTCAATCACAACCAAGGGATATATAAAGGGGCGGATCTCTACTTGGTTCTCAGACTTCCAGAATTGCAGGGAGGTGAGCAGAGCTCTTTGTCCACACTCCAGTCTCTGGGGGACCCGCCAACAGCCAGAAAACCCCAGTTGTGTGACCATGTGGAGCCAGACAGATCTCAGGAGGGAAAAGGTATGTGAGTCGGGAAATCCATTCTGTGTTTTCTGGAGGCTGGCTGGGACATTTGTCCCTCAATTCACCTCAGAAGGTGGGTATTGTGCCTCTGGGACAATTCTCCAATCCACATGATTATGGAATCATCTTGTACTCATGGCAAGCCCCATGGAAGTTGTTGGTAATGGTTCATTGGACAGACCAGGACAGCAGGCAAAAATATAGTTTACTAGCTTGAATGTGAAGTTTGCTGAGGCAGATTGTGCTTTATCCAAGACTAGCCCACAACCTACTGTGTGGATGGGAGTGACCCTGAACTACTCCATGCACCTCTCAGGAAAGAACTGCTATTATTTCCACCAGCCAAACAACCATGTGCTACGCAGGAGATGGAAAAGAAGTGGGTCTTGTAATTCACCTGATTATTTTTAAGTTCTTTGAAGCACATCTGGGGTGTATTAGGAGAGTTGAAGATGGACTTTTAGCAGTAGGGTAAGAAAAAGGAGTTTGGAGAGAATGGGTGAGAGCTGGAGAGAGTGCGTGAGGTCTAGGGCTGATATATTGTAAACCCCAATACAACATAGCTAGGGATCAGAGAAGAAAGCAGGACACTAGAGTAGACAAAAAGGCCAGAAAATATGGCACACGTCCTTAATGCTATCGTGGGAGAGGCCCAGAACCCTCCAGATCTCATCGAGGTCTCTGAGGTCAAGGCCACTCTGGGAAGAGAGCCTTTAATCTCAACACTTGAGATCTCATGCCTTTGCTTGGGAAGCACACACGCCTTTAGTCCCAGGAAGTGATGTCAGGGCAGAGAAAGGTATATAAGGCCAGAGCAAAGAGAAACTCACACTCTTAAGGCTGAGGATTTTGTAGAGGTAAGAAAAATGGCTGGTTCTGCTGTTTCCTTGATCCTTCAGATTTACCCCAATATCCACCCCCCCACTTTCTTTTTTGGTACTGATAAGACCTTTTAGCAATTGATGTTACACCATCATCTCCCAGGACAGGTCTTTCTGTGTCTCATCTGTTCCTTCCCCAGGGGCACCTCTGATACTGGAGGGTTTCCCTGGTCAAGCTTGACAACCAAGCTTTCTATTAGGTGAGAATGACCAGCATCTGTAGATGAGGAATGAAGGGTCCATTGTTTGCTAATGCTGCAGGAGGCTGGTTCCTTAATCCACACACAGCTAAGAGACAGAGATTGCTGTTGCCTGAAAATGGTGTTGATACCTTATTTGTTCATTTCTGGACAGAGAAAAGCAAAGCAAGTCAAAAGCTTGAGAAACACGCAGCAAGGCAGAATGGACCAGAGTCGGCAGCAGGAAGGACGAGGAAGACCCTCAGGTAATCAGAGTGAGATGTGTGCTAAACCAAAAACCTTCCACTGCATTTCTTATTGTGTGATTCCCAGGTTTATACCAGACCCTAGATGTGAGCAGCTGTGGTGAGAATGGAGAGGTACTCAGTGTTTCCAGACCTCGGACCTTCTCACAGTAGAGACAGAGGTTCAGGGGACTGTGATAGCTCCCTGGAGTGTGGGAGGAGCGGTTGTGAGTGTAGGTCAGGGCAGCGTTCCCAGGACCCACATGTCCTGTGAGAGCCCCTTCTACTCTAAAATGTATTTTCTAAACCTGAAGACACCTATGCTCTCCCAGTGAGTGGACTCCTTGTGATCGCCAGCAGAGTGGATGCCCGATCCTTGCCAGGAAGCAAGTGTTGGTAATCTCCTGATACACAAATGAGGGCACTGGGGCTGATCAGTGTGCAGGAAGAGTCCCTAGGGAAAGCACAGATGTACATGTGCATGCTGGGAAATGTTCTGATCCCATCCCTCTGTCCTTTGCAGGTCGTTCCCATTGGCGGTGGAGTGAGTATGAATTAAGTATCTTCCTAGTGGAGTGGGAAGTCGTTGAACTGGAAGTGGGCCACAAAGGGAAAAGAACTTGTAAAAAAGTCAGGAGTATTCGAAAGCGACTCTATCGTAGGGGCCTGAGGAAGACCTGGCACGACTGTTTGCAACTGATGGTGGGTCTGCTGAATATGCACTACTTGCTCTGTGAAGAGAGAGCAGGCATCGAATCTTTGTTGTTTCCTTATGCGATGGAACTCTTCAGGATCCTGGGCCACAGACAAGAGTGGAGCCCCTTCCCAGGTTAATCCCTTCTGGAGTTCCTCCAGAGGGTGGCGTCAGCTGGCCTTTCTTCATGGGCACAGAATGTAGGCAAGCCCCATTCCCACAGGCCTCTGTGGCACAAAGCAGCAATGTCTGGCCTCTCCGTGTGTCTAACACCCTCTCACACCCAAGCAATGGAACTCTGACTTGTTCACAGCTGATTTTTGACCAAGGGGCCAATTAATTACTGAAGGATCTGGCTTCCCTGTGCCTTTCTGGAGCGCTTCAGGGGATCCCACCAGCGATGATATACAGCGGGGATTCTTGATTCCCTGATGGGAGACTTGGAAAACATTTGACTGTACCACAACTACTTCCTGCTTTGGCTCTGGAGAAACCGGCCTTCATCAGCCATGGTCAACATCTTATGACCGCCAAGGCCCTAAGAGGAGACAGTGGGGATTCCTTGAATCTTCTCTGACAACATCGGGGTCCTTTTATGTTGTTTTGTATGTGCCAATTGCTTTCTCTGCCTCCTCAGTGAAGAGTAATGGGTGGAATCAAATAAAAATTTCCAAAGAAACTCCTGCGTCCTCCTTGTCATTTCAGTAGGGCAGATCAGCATGGTGGGGCAGGGGATGTGGTAGTGGTGGAGGTTCATTCCTGGGTGACTGGGACTTGGCCTCTACCCTCTACCCTCATCAGACTCTAGGCATTGCGTCTCTTCTACTACAAGGGGAAGCCCTGCTGCCATAGACAGCAGCTCAACACTGTATCCATTCACTAGCCCTCATGTTGTAGCACTCATGGTCAGTGTTTCAGAGCGTCAGACTCCTCAGAATGCAATGGAAACCAGTTGGGAGCTGGAGTAGTAGCTGTGTGGCGCGCTGATGGAACATCAAGTAAGAGAATATCAAAGCTTCTCAAATGTAAGTTTCAAATAGGTAAGAAGGCCCAACAGGGGACACTGCCACCTATTCTAAGTTTAGAATGTGTTTCTCTTTGAATGAGGGACAGTTACATCATGTTAGCCTTAATTTTGACCTGGTTAAATATATAATGCCATTGTCTTTCAACGTTGGATATCATATCTCTATTTTCCTTCTACAGGAGATAGTCATATCACACAGTTTCACTCACTCGAGGGGTCGTTGTGACTTGGATATTGTTAACTTTGGGAATTAAGCATGACATAAGGTGATATGAAAGTGTGTCCAGTTGGAGAGGTGTAGTCTCCTGGTGAGTATTCTTAGTATTGAACTTGACTACATCCACAATGAGCAAGAATCCCAAAGTAGGTGGGCACACTTGTGAGGTGTTTTTGCTTAATCATTCTGTGGGGCATGTTCCACTTCTGAGCTAGATCTTTGAGGTGGGAAAACAGATGTTTCATTAGGGCAAACTGGGATTAGGGCAAGGGATCACAACCTCGTCTATGGTGGGAACAACCAACTGTAATACAGGGATCTCCTAAAACATCTCAATTATCAGACATTTACTTTAAAATTCGGAACATTAGCAAAAGTATACTTATGAGGGAGCGACAAAATAATAGTGTGTTTTGCCATGACTACAACATGAGGAGTTTTATTGAATGATCTGAACATTCTGAAAGCTGAGAACCACTCCATGAGAGGCTACTTCTTTTAGAGTTTGGCTGATACTGAAGAGCAGCTGAGACATTTCTTGGGAGGGAACTACAGCCACTGGATCCTTAGACCTTCTGTTCATAGGCAGTCATGTTTGGATTAGCTGGACCACAGGTCCCAATGCATTGTAGTAAATCACCTCAAGACACCCTCACACACCAACAGTGTGTGGGAGAGAGACAGAGAGACTCAGACACACACACACACACACACACACACACACACACACACAGATACACAAACACATAAACATACACACACAGAGAGAAAGAGAGAAAGAGGGAGACAGAGACAAAGACAGAGACAGAGAAAAAAAAGACTGACTAACACAAAAATACATAGCCACATTCAGTTATCAAATGAATATTAAAGCTTGCTTGGAAAACCCAGCCTTCTGCACCTAAAAGACAAGGCTTGCATAGACACTGGCTACTCAGGGAAGCTCTCCTGATATGGGGCTCACATCTCAACTCCTTCACATTGGACTTTGCGTACCTGAGGACCTGTAAATGGGCAGAGATTCCAAACCATGGAGGGCAGGCATATCAGGAGTTCAAGGTCATCCTAATTCTACTGAATGAGTTGTAGGCCCATCCCCAGGGTGCCTGGCAACCCTGGCTCCAAAGTAGAAAGAAGGAAACAGATGCATGGATCCTTCACATGGGTGCCTGGCAGTTGACTTCCTCTTGTGCTGGTGTTGAAAGTCCATATTAAAGTCTCTTTCTCTACTCCAGCTCTGCTGTTGTCTGTGAGCCCTCTATTGTATCATGACATGTGTTTGTGGATAATGCCAGCAACGGGGAGATCAAGGGAGGAGGGACAGATGATCTTGGTCATCCTCGAGAAGAAGGTGGGCTGCATGATAGCCTGGGATCCATGAGATACTGTCTCAAGAACCTCAAACCTACAAAACCCACCAAGTATCCGATAGAGGTTTTCCCCACCCTTGAATATTGATGATGTGGGTCCCTGTTGCATGTAACTGTCCCGTTGTCCCTAGTCCCCTTTGCTTTAAAGTGAACACAGCAGGGGAACCTTCTGTCCCACAGGATAGAGCAGTGTTCCTCAACCTCCTGATGCTGTCACCTGATACAGTTCCTCATGTTGTGGTGACCACCCAACCATTAGATTATTTCAGTTGCTACATTGTAAGTGCAATGACCTACTGTTTTAAATCATAATGTCAATAATGTGTTTGCTGGTAATCTTAGGCCATCTTTGTGATTTGATCATTCTAGCTCTAGTGGGCTCCTGACCCACAGTTTGAGAACCACTGGGGTGGATAAGCAACTGTGTGCCTCCATAGGAGGCAGAAGCATCCATGACTCAGGTGTTCAGGCTGTGGCCTTAGTGAGCTGAACTGAGAGACAGAAGTATCTTGTTATAGAGGGTTGTGAGCCCTCCTGTGGTTGATGAGAATTGAACTCAGGACCTCTGGAAGAACAATCAGTGTTCTTAACTGCTGAGCCATCTCTCCAGTCTGTAACTCTTTCTTTCTTTCCTTTTTTTTTGTTTTTTGTTTTATTTCTATTTTAGATTTTCCAGACAGTGTCTCTCTGTAGCTTTGGAGTCTGACCTGGAAGTCACTTAGTAGAGCAGGTGTCCTGCAACTCAGAGATATCAGCCTGTCTATGCCTCCCAAGTGGTGGGATTAAAGGCCTGTGCCACCACTGCCTGGTGAAAAACAGCCTTGTAAATTAAAAAAATAAAAAAAAAAGAAAGAAAGACAGAAAGTTTACATGAAATTTAGCACATGTGGTAGAGTATGAAATCGACCAGCCAAGGTGGCCCAATCTTTAATGCCAGCACTCAGGCTGGGGATCCAGACATGGACTGATCAGTGAGATGTCCTGAAGGATTAAGTCTAAATTTTGGTGAGTTCCAAGAAAGCCAGCACTATATAGAAACAAACAAACAACAAGTAATAACCAAACAATCAAACCAACAATCAAACCCACATGAGACACCAAAAGAACCAATGTCACGAAATCCAAATTGAAGTGAGTTGTCTTGTTTTTGTTGTGTTTCTTTGATAATTTTGAACTGAATCTGAGCTGGAGAAATCTGGGCCACCCTCCTGTCTCAGCCTCCAGAGATGTGATTCAATCTCGGTGTTCTCCACTGCTGACCCAGCAGCCTATGATCCAGAGAGGCTGGGCCAGATTCAATCACAACCAAGGGATATATAAAGGGGCGGATCTCTACTTGGTTCTCAGACTTCCAGAATTGCAGGGAGGTGAGCAGAGCTCTTTGTCCACACTCCAGTCTCTGGGGGACCCGCCAACAGCCAGAAAACCCCAGTTGTGTGACCATGTGGAGCCAGACAGATCTCAGGAGGGAAAAGGTATGTGAGTCGGGAAATCCATTCTGTGTTTTCTGGAGGCTGGCTGGGACATTTGTCCCTCAATTCACCTCAGAAGGTGGGTATTGTGCCTCTGGGACAATTCTCCAATCCACATGATTATGGAATCATCTTGTACTCATGGCAAGCCCCATGGAAGTTGTTGGTAATGGTTCATTGGACAGACCAGGACAGCAGGCAAAAATATAGTTTACTAGCTTGAATGTGAAGTTTGCTGAGGCAGATTGTGCTTTATCCAAGACTAGCCCACAACCTACTGTGTGGATGGGAGTGACCCTGAACTACTCCATGCACCTCTCAGGAAAGAACTGCTATTATTTCCACCAGCCAAACAACCATGTCCTACGCAGGAGATGGAAAAGAAGTGGGTCTTGTAATTCACCTGATTATTTTTAAGTTCTTTGAAGCACATCTGGGGTGTATTAGGAGAGTTGAAGATGGACTTTTAGCAGTAGGGTAAGAAAAAGGAGTTTGGAGAGAATGGGTGAGAGCTGGAGAGAGTGCGTGAGGTCTAGGGCTGATATATTGTAAACCCCAATACAACATAGCTAGGGATCAGAGAAGAAAGCAGGACACTAGAGTAGACAAAAAGGCCAGAAAATATGGCACACGTCCTTAATGCTATCGTGGGAGAGGCCCAGAACCCTCCAGATCTCATCGAGGTCTCTGAGGTCAAGGCCACTCTGGGAAGAGAGCCTTTAATCTCAACACTTGAGATCTCATGCCTTTGCTTGGGAAGCACACACGCCTTTAGTCCCAGGAAGTGATGTCAGGGCAGAGAAAGGTATATAAGGCCAGAGCAAAGAGAAACTCACACTCTTAAGGCTGAGGATTTTGTAGAGGTAAGAACAATGGCTGGCTCTGCTGTTTCCTTGATCCTTCAGATTTACCCCAATATCCACCCCCCACAACTTTCTTTTTTGGTATTGATAAGACCTTTTAGCAATTGATGTTACACCATCATCTCCCAGGACAGATCTTTCTGTGTCTCATCTGCTTCTTCCCCAGGGGCACCTCTGATACTGGAGGCTTTCCCTGGTCAAGCTTGATAACCAAGCTTTCTATTAGGTGAGACTGACCAGCATCTGTAGATGAGGAATGAAGGGTCCATTGTTTGCTAATGCTGCAGGAGGCTGGTTCCTTAATCCACACACAGCTAAGAGACAGAGATTGCTGTTGCCTGAAATGGTGTTGATACCTTATTTGTTCATTTCTGGACAGAGAAAAGCAAAGCAAGTCAAAAGCTTGAGAAACACGCAGCAAGGCAGAATGGACCAGAGACGGCAGCAGGAAGGACGAGGAAGACCCTCAGGTAATCAGAGTGAGATGTGTGCTAAACCAAAAACCTTCCACTGCATTTCTTATTGTGTGATTCCCAGGTTTATACCAGACCCTAGATGTGAGCAGCTGTGGTGAGAATGGAGAGGTACTCAGTGTTTCCAGACCTCGGACCTTCTCACAGTAGAGACAGAGGTTCAGGGGACTGTGATAGCTCCCTGGAGTGTGGGAGGAGCGGTTGTGAGTGTAGGTCAGGGCAGCGTTCCCAGGACCCACATGTCCTGTGAGAGCCCCTTCTACTCTAAAATGTATTTTCTAAACCTGAAGACACCTATGCTCTCCCAGTGAGTGGACTCCTTGTGATCGCCAGCAGAGTGGATGCCCGATCCTTGCCAGGAAGCAAGTGTTGGTAATCTCCTGATACACAAATGAGGGCACTGGGGCTGATCAGTGTGCAGGAAGAGTCCCTAGGGAAAGCACAGATGTACATGTGCATGCTGGGAAATGTTCTGATCCCATCCCTCTGTCCTTTGCAGGTCGTTCCCATTGGCGGTGGAGTGAGTATGAATTAAGTATCTTCCTAGTGGAGTGGGAAGTCGTTGAACTGGAAGTGGGCCACAAAGGGAAAAGAACTTGTAAAAAAGTCAGGAGTATTCGAAAGCGACTCTATCGTAGGGGCCTGAGGAAGACCTGGCACGACTGTTTGCAACTGATGGTGGGTCTGCTGAATATGCACTACTTGCTCTGTGAAGAGAGAGCAGGCATCGAATCTTTGTTGTTTCCTTATGCGATGGAACTCTTCAGGATCCTGGGCCACAGACAAGAGTGGAGCCCCTTCCCAGGTTAATCCCTTCTGGAGTTCCTCCAGAGGGTGGCGTCAGCTGGCCTTTCTTCATGGGCACAGAATGTAGGCAAGCCCCATTCCCACAGGCCTCTGTGGCACAAAGCAGCAATGTCTGGCCTCTCCGTGTGTCTAACACCCTCTCACACCCAAGCAATGGAACTCTGACTTGTTCACAGCTGATTTTTGACCAAGGGGCCAATTAATTACTGAAGGATCTGGCTTCCCTGTGCCTTTCTGGAGCGCTTCAGGGGATCCCACCAGCGATGATATACAGCGGGGATTCTTGATTCCCTGATGGGAGACTTGGAAAACATTTGACTGTACCACAACTACTTCCTGCTTTGGCTCTGGAGAAACCGGCCTTCATCAGCCATGGTCAACATCTTATGACCGCCAAGGCCCTAAGAGGAGACAGTGGGGATTCCTTGAATCTTCTCTGACAACATCGGGGTCCTTTTATGTTGTTTTGTATGTGCCAATTGCTTTCTCTGCCTCCTCAGTGAAGAGTAATGGGTGGAATCAAATAAAAATTTCCAAAGAAACTCCTGCGTCCTCCTTGTCATTTCAGTAGGGCAGATCAGCATGGTGGGGCAGGGGATGTGGTAGTGGTGGAGGTTCATTCCTGGGTGACTGGGACTTGGCCTCTACCCTCTACCCTCATCAGACTCTAGGCATTGCGTCTCTTCTACTACAAGGGGAAGCCCTGCTGCCATAGACAGCAGCTCAACACTGTATCCATTCACTAGCCCTCATGTTGTAGCACTCATGGTCAGTGTTTCAGAGCGTCAGACTCCTCAGAATGCAATGGAAACCAGTTGGGAGCTGGAGTAGTAGCTGTGTGGCGCGCTGATGGAACATCAAGTAAGAGAATATCAAAGCTTCTCAAATGTAAGTTTCAAATAGGTAAGAAGGCCCAACAGGGGACACTGCCACCTATTCTAAGTTTAGAATGTGTTTCTCTTTGAATGAGGGACAGTTACATCATGTTAGCCTTAATTTTGACCTGGTTAAATATATAATGCCATTGTCTTTCAACGTTGGATATCATATCTCTATTTTCCTTCTACAGGAGATAGTCATATCACACAGTTTCACTCACTCGAGGGGTCGTTGTGACTTGGATATTGTTAACTTTGGGAATTAAGCATGACATAAGGTGATATGAAAGTGTGTCCAGTTGGAGAGGTGTAGTCTCCTGGTGAGTATTCTTAGTATTGAACTTGACTACATCCACAATGAGCAAGAATCCCAAAGTAGGTGGGCACACTTGTGAGGTGTTTTTGCTTAATCATTCTGTGGGGCATGTTCCACTTCTGAGCTAGATCTTTGAGGTGGGAAAACAGATGTTTCATTAGGGCAAACTGGGATTAGGGCAAGGGATCACAACCTCGTCTATGGTGGGAACAACCAACTGTAATACAGGGATCTCCTAAAACATCTCAATTATCAGACATTTACTTTAAAATTCGGAACATTAGCAAAAGTATACTTATGAGGGAGCGACAAAATAATAGTGTGTTTTGCCATGACTACAACATGAGGAGTTTTATTGAATGATCTGAACATTCTGAAAGCTGAGAACCACTCCATGAGAGGCTACTTCTTTTAGAGTTTGGCTGATACTGAAGAGCAGCTGAGACATTTCTTGGGAGGGAACTACAGCCACTGGATCCTTAGACCTTCTGTTCATAGGCAGTCATGTTTGGATTAGCTGGACCACAGGTCCCAATGCATTGTAGTAAATCACCTCAAGACACCCTCACACACCAACAGTGTGTGGGAGAGAGACAGAGAGACTCAGACACACACACACACACACACACACACACACACACAGATACACAAACACATAAACATACACACACAGAGAGAAAGAGAGAAAGAGGGAGACAGAGACAAAGACAGAGACAGAGAAAAAAAAGACTGACTAACACAAAAATACATAGCCACATTCAGTTATCAAATGAATATTAAAGCTTGCTTGGAAAACCCAGCCTTCTGCACCTAAAAGACAAGGCTTGCATAGACACTGGCTACTCAGGGAAGCTCTCCTGATATGGGGCTCACATCTCAACTCCTTCACATTGGACTTTGCGTACCTGAGGACCTGTAAATGGGCAGAGATTCCAAACCATGGAGGGCAGGCATATCAGGAGTTCAAGGTCATCCTAATTCTACTGAATGAGTTGTAGGCCCATCCCCAGGGTGCCTGGCAACCCTGGCTCCAAAGTAGAAAGAAGGAAACAGATGCATGGATCCTTCACATGGGTGCCTGGCAGTTGACTTCCTCTTGTGCTGGTGTTGAAAGTCCATATTAAAGTCTCTTTCTCTACTCCAGCTCTGCTGTTGTCTGTGAGCCCTCTATTGTATCATGACATGTGTTTGTGGATAATGCCAGCAACGGGGAGATCAAGGGAGGAGGGACAGATGATCTTGGTCATCCTCGAGAAGAAGGTGGGCTGCATGATAGCCTGGGATCCATGAGATACTGTCTCAAGAACCTCAAACCTACAAAACCCACCAAGTATCCGATAGAGGTTTTCCCCACCCTTGAATATTGATGATGTGGGTCCCTGTTGCATGTAACTGTCCCGTTGTCCCTAGTCCCCTTTGCTTTAAAGTGAACACAGCAGGGGAACCTTCTGTCCCACAGGATAGAGCAGTGTTCCTCAACCTCCTGATGCTGTCACCTGATACAGTTCCTCATGTTGTGGTGACCACCCAACCATTAGATTATTTCAGTTGCTACATTGTAAGTGCAATGACCTACTGTTTTAAATCATAATGTCAATAATGTGTTTGCTGGTAATCTTAGGCCATCTTTGTGATTTGATCATTCTAGCTCTAGTGGGCTCCTGACCCACAGTTTGAGAACCACTGGGGTGGATAAGCAACTGTGTGCCTCCATAGGAGGCAGAAGCATCCATGACTCAGGTGTTCAGGTTGTGGCCGTAGTGAGCTGAACTGAGAGACAGAAGTATCTTGTTATAGAGGGTTGTGAGCCCTCCTGTGGTTGATGAGAATTGAACTCAGGACCTCTGGAAGAACAACCAGTGTTCTTAACTGCTGAGCCATCTCTCCAGTCTGTAACTCTTTCTTTCTTTCCTTTTTTTTTGTTTTGTTTTTTGTTTTATTTCTATTTTAGATTTTCCAGACAGTGTCTCTCTGTAGCTTTGGAGTCTGACCTGGAAGTCACTTTGTAGACCAGGTGGCCAGCAACTCAGAGATATCAGCCTGTCTATGCCTCCCAAGTGGTGGGATTAAAGGCCTGTGCCACCACTGCCTGGTGAAAAACAGCCTTGTAAATTAAAAAAATAAAAAAAGAGAGAAAGACAGAAAGTTTACATGAAATTTAGCACATGTGGTAGAGTATGAAATCGACCAGCCAAGGTGGCCCAATCTTTAATGCCAGCACTCAGGCTGGGGATCCAGACATGGACTGATCAGTGAGATGTCCTGAAGGATTAAGTCTAAATTTTGGTGAGTTCCAAGAAAGCCAGCACTATATAGAAACAAACAAACAACAAGTAATAACCAAACAATCAAACCAACAATCAAACCCACATGAGACACCAAAAGAACCAATGTCACGAAATCCAAATTGAAGTGAGTTGTCTTGTTTTTGTTGTGTTTCTTTGATAATTTTGAACTGAATCTGAGCTGGAGAAATCTGGGCCACCCTCCTGTCTCAGCCTCCAGAGATGTGATTCAATCTCGGTGTTCTCCACTGCTGACCCAGCAGCCTATGATCCAGAGAGGCTGGGCCAGATTCAATCACAACCAAGGGATATATAAAGGGGCGGATCTCTACTTGGTTCTCAGACTTCCAGAATTGCAGGGAGGTGAGCAGAGCTCTTTGTCCACACTCCAGTCTCTGGGGGACCCGCCAACAGCCAGAAAACCCCAGTTGTGTGACCATGTGGAGCCAGACAGATCTCAGGAGGGAAAAGGTATGTGAGTCGGGAAATCCATTCTGTGTTTTCTGGAGGCTGGCTGGGACATTTGTCCCTCAATTCACCTCAGAAGGTGGGTATTGTGCCTCTGGGACAATTCTCCAATCCACATGATTATGGAATCATCTTGTACTCATGGCAAGCCCCATGGAAGTTGTTGGTAATGGTTCATTGGACAGACCAGGACAGCAGGCAAAAATATAGTTTACTAGCTTGAATGTGAAGTTTGCTGAGGCAGATTGTGCTTTATCCAAGACTAGCCCACAACCTACTGTGTGGATGGGAGTGACCCTGAACTACTCCATGCACCTCTCAGGAAAGAACTGCTATTATTTCCACCAGCCAAACAACCATGTCCTACGCAGGAGATGGAAAAGAAGTGGGTCTTGTAATTCACCTGATTATTTTTAAGTTCTTTGAAGCACATCTGGGGTGTATTAGGAGAGTTGAAGATGGACTTTTAGCAGTAGGGTAAGAAAAAGGAGTTTGGAGAGAATGGGTGAGAGCTGGAGAGAGTGCGTGAGGTCTAGGGCTGATATATTGTAAACCCCAATACAACATAGCTAGGGATCAGAGAAGAAAGCAGGACACTAGAGTAGACAAAAAGGCCAGAAAATATGGCACACGTCCTTAATGCTATCGTGGGAGAGGCCCAGAACCCTCCAGATCTCATCGAGGTCTCTGAGGTCAAGGCCACTCTGGGAAGAGAGCCTTTAATCTCAACACTTGAGATCTCATGCCTTTGCTTGGGAAGCACACACGCCTTTAGTCCCAGGAAGTGATGTCAGGGCAGAGAAAGGTATATAAGGCCAGAGCAAAGAGAAACTCACACTCTTAAGGCTGAGGATTTTGTAGAGGTAAGAAAAATGGCTGGTTCTGCTGTTTCCTTGATCCTTCAGATTTACCCCAATATCCACCCCCCCACTTTCTTTTTTGGTACTGATAAGACCTTTTAGCAATTGATGTTACACCATCATCTCCCAGGACAGGTCTTTCTGTGTCTCATCTGTTCCTTCCCCAGGGGCACCTCTGATACTGGAGGGTTTCCCTGGTCAAGCTTGACAACCAAGCTTTCTATTAGGTGAGAATGACCAGCATCTGTAGATGAGGAATGAAGGGTCCATTGTTTGCTAATGCTGCAGGAGGCTGGTTCCTTAATCCACACACAGCTAAGAGACAGAGATTGCTGTTGCCTGAAAATGGTGTTGATACCTTATTTGTTCATTTCTGGACAGAGAAAAGCAAAGCAAGTCAAAAGCTTGAGAAACACGCAGCAAGGCAGAATGGACCAGAGTCGGCAGCAGGAAGGACGAGGAAGACCCTCAGGTAATCAGAGTGAGATGTGTGCTAAACCAAAAACCTTCCACTGCATTTCTTATTGTGTGATTCCCAGGTTTATACCAGACCCTAGATGTGAGCAGCTGTGGTGAGAATGGAGAGGTACTCAGTGTTTCCAGACCTCGGACCTTCTCACAGTAGAGACAGAGGTTCAGGGGACTGTGATAGCTCCCTGGAGTGTGGGAGGAGCGGTTGTGAGTGTAGGTCAGGGCAGCGTTCCCAGGACCCACATGTCCTGTGAGAGCCCCTTCTACTCTAAAATGTATTTTCTAAACCTGAAGACACCTATGCTCTCCCAGTGAGTGGACTCCTTGTGATCGCCAGCAGAGTGGATGCCCGATCCTTGCCAGGAAGCAAGTGTTGGTAATCTCCTGATACACAAATGAGGGCACTGGGGCTGATCAGTGTGCAGGAAGAGTCCCTAGGGAAAGCACAGATGTACATGTGCATGCTGGGAAATGTTCTGATCCCATCCCTCTGTCCTTTGCAGGTCGTTCCCATTGGCGGTGGAGTGAGTATGAATTAAGTATCTTCCTAGTGGAGTGGGAAGTCGTTGAACTGGAAGTGGGCCACAAAGGGAAAAGAACTTGTAAAAAAGTCAGGAGTATTCGAAAGCGACTCTATCGTAGGGGCCTGAGGAAGACCTGGCACGACTGTTTGCAACTGATGGTGGGTCTGCTGAATATGCACTACTTGCTCTGTGAAGAGAGAGCAGGCATCGAATCTTTGTTGTTTCCTTATGCGATGGAACTCTTCAGGATCCTGGGCCACAGACAAGAGTGGAGCCCCTTCCCAGGTTAATCCCTTCTGGAGTTCCTCCAGAGGGTGGCGTCAGCTGGCCTTTCTTCATGGGCACAGAATGTAGGCAAGCCCCATTCCCACAGGCCTCTGTGGCACAAAGCAGCAATGTCTGGCCTCTCCGTGTGTCTAACACCCTCTCACACCCAAGCAATGGAACTCTGACTTGTTCACAGCTGATTTTTGACCAAGGGGCCAATTAATTACTGAAGGATCTGGCTTCCCTGTGCCTTTCTGGAGCGCTTCAGGGGATCCCACCAGCGATGATATACAGCGGGGATTCTTGATTCCCTGATGGGAGACTTGGAAAACATTTGACTGTACCACAACTACTTCCTGCTTTGGCTCTGGAGAAACCGGCCTTCATCAGCCATGGTCAACATCTTATGACCGCCAAGGCCCTAAGAGGAGACAGTGGGGATTCCTTGAATCTTCTCTGACAACATCGGGGTCCTTTTATGTTGTTTTGTATGTGCCAATTGCTTTCTCTGCCTCCTCAGTGAAGAGTAATGGGTGGAATCAAATAAAAATTTCCAAAGAAACTCCTGCGTCCTCCTTGTCATTTCAGTAGGGCAGATCAGCATGGTGGGGCAGGGGATGTGGTAGTGGTGGAGGTTCATTCCTGGGTGACTGGGACTTGGCCTCTACCCTCTACCCTCATCAGACTCTAGGCATTGCGTCTCTTCTACTACAAGGGGAAGCCCTGCTGCCATAGACAGCAGCTCAACACTGTATCCATTCACTAGCCCTCATGTTGTAGCACTCATGGTCAGTGTTTCAGAGCGTCAGACTCCTCAGAATGCAATGGAAACCAGTTGGGAGCTGGAGTAGTAGCTGTGTGGCGCGCTGATGGAACATCAAGTAAGAGAATATCAAAGCTTCTCAAATGTAAGTTTCAAATAGGTAAGAAGGCCCAACAGGGGACACTGCCACCTATTCTAAGTTTAGAATGTGTTTCTCTTTGAATGAGGGACAGTTACATCATGTTAGCCTTAATTTTGACCTGGTTAAATATATAATGCCATTGTCTTTCAACGTTGGATATCATATCTCTATTTTCCTTCTACAGGAGATAGTCATATCACACAGTTTCACTCACTCGAGGGGTCGTTGTGACTTGGATATTGTTAACTTTGGGAATTAAGCATGACATAAGGTGATATGAAAGTGTGTCCAGTTGGAGAGGTGTAGTCTCCTGGTGAGTATTCTTAGTATTGAACTTGACTACATCCACAATGAGCAAGAATCCCAAAGTAGGTGGGCACACTTGTGAGGTGTTTTTGCTTAATCATTCTGTGGGGCATGTTCCACTTCTGAGCTAGATCTTTGAGGTGGGAAAACAGATGTTTCATTAGGGCAAACTGGGATTAGGGCAAGGGATCACAACCTCGTCTATGGTGGGAACAACCAACTGTAATACAGGGATCTCCTAAAACATCTCAATTATCAGACATTTACTTTAAAATTCGGAACATTAGCAAAAGTATACTTATGAGGGAGCGACAAAATAATAGTGTGTTTTGCCATGACTACAACATGAGGAGTTTTATTGAATGATCTGAACATTCTGAAAGCTGAGAACCACTCCATGAGAGGCTACTTCTTTTAGAGTTTGGCTGATACTGAAGAGCAGCTGAGACATTTCTTGGGAGGGAACTACAGCCACTGGATCCTTAGACCTTCTGTTCATAGGCAGTCATGTTTGGATTAGCTGGACCACAGGTCCCAATGCATTGTAGTAAATCACCTCAAGACACCCTCACACACCAACAGTGTGTGGGAGAGAGACAGAGAGACTCAGACACACACACACACACACACACACACACACACACAGATACACAAACACATAAACATACACACACAGAGAGAAAGAGAGAAAGAGGGAGACAGAGACAAAGACAGAGACAGAGAAAAAAAAGACTGACTAACACAAAAATACATAGCCACATTCAGTTATCAAATGAATATTAAAGCTTGCTTGGAAAACCCAGCCTTCTGCACCTAAAAGACAAGGCTTGCATAGACACTGGCTACTCAGGGAAGCTCTCCTGATATGGGGCTCACATCTCAACTCCTTCACATTGGACTTTGCGTACCTGAGGACCTGTAAATGGGCAGAGATTCCAAACCATGGAGGGCAGGCATATCAGGAGTTCAAGGTCATCCTAATTCTACTGAATGAGTTGTAGGCCCATCCCCAGGGTGCCTGGCAACCCTGGCTCCAAAGTAGAAAGAAGGAAACAGATGCATGGATCCTTCACATGGGTGCCTGGCAGTTGACTTCCTCTTGTGCTGGTGTTGAAAGTCCATATTAAAGTCTCTTTCTCTACTCCAGCTCTGCTGTTGTCTGTGAGCCCTCTATTGTATCATGACATGTGTTTGTGGATAATGCCAGCAACGGGGAGATCAAGGGAGGAGGGACAGATGATCTTGGTCATCCTCGAGAAGAAGGTGGGCTGCATGATAGCCTGGGATCCATGAGATACTGTCTCAAGAACCTCAAACCTACAAAACCCACCAAGTATCCGATAGAGGTTTTCCCCACCCTTGAATATTGATGATGTGGGTCCCTGTTGCATGTAACTGTCCCGTTGTCCCTAGTCCCCTTTGCTTTAAAGTGAACACAGCAGGGGAACCTTCTGTCCCACAGGATAGAGCAGTGTTCCTCAACCTCCTGATGCTGTCACCTGATACAGTTCCTCATGTTGTGGTGACCACCCAACCATTAGATTATTTCAGTTGCTACATTGTAAGTGCAATGACCTACTGTTTTAAATCATAATGTCAATAATGTGTTTGCTGGTAATCTTAGGCCATCTTTGTGATTTGATCATTCTAGCTCTAGTGGGCTCCTGACCCACAGTTTGAGAACCACTGGGGTGGATAAGCAACTGTGTGCCTCCATAGGAGGCAGAAGCATCCATGACTCAGGTGTTCAGGTTGTGGCCGTAGTGAGCTGAACTGAGAGACAGAAGTATCTTGTTATAGAGGGTTGTGAGCCCTCCTGTGGTTGATGAGAATTGAACTCAGGACCTCTGGAAGAACAACCAGTGTTCTTAACTGCTGAGCCATCTCTCCAGTCTGTAACTCTTTCTTTCTTTCCTTTTTTTTTGTTTTGTTTTTTGTTTTATTTCTATTTTAGATTTTCCAGACAGTGTCTCTCTGTAGCTTTGGAGTCTGACCTGGAAGTCACTTTGTAGACCAGGTGGCCAGCAACTCAGAGATATCAGCCTGTCTATGCCTCCCAAGTGGTGGGATTAAAGGCCTGTGCCACCACTGCCTGGTGAAAAACAGCCTTGTAAATTAAAAAAATAAAAAAAGAGAGAAAGACAGAAAGTTTACATGAAATTTAGCACATGTGGTAGAGTATGAAATCGACCAGCCAAGGTGGCCCAATCTTTAATGCCAGCACTCAGGCTGGGGATCCAGACATGGACTGATCAGTGAGATGTCCTGAAGGATTAAGTCTAAATTTTGGTGAGTTCCAAGAAAGCCAGCACTATATAGAAACAAACAAACAACAAGTAATAACCAAACAATCAAACCAACAATCAAACCCACATGAGACACCAAAAGAACCAATGTCACGAAATCCAAATTGAAGTGAGTTGTCTTGTTTTTGTTGTGTTTCTTTGATAATTTTGAACTGAATCTGAGCTGGAGAAATCTGGGCCACCCTCCTGTCTCAGCCTCCAGAGATGTGATTCAATCTCGGTGTTCTCCACTGCTGACCCAGCAGCCTATGATCCAGAGAGGCTGGGCCAGATTCAATCACAACCAAGGGATATATAAAGGGGCGGATCTCTACTTGGTTCTCAGACTTCCAGAATTGCAGGGAGGTGAGCAGAGCTCTTTGTCCACACTCCAGTCTCTGGGGGACCCGCCAACAGCCAGAAAACCCCAGTTGTGTGACCATGTGGAGCCAGACAGATCTCAGGAGGGAAAAGGTATGTGAGTCGGGAAATCCATTCTGTGTTTTCTGGAGGCTGGCTGGGACATTTGTCCCTCAATTCACCTCAGAAGGTGGGTATTGTGCCTCTGGGACAATTCTCCAATCCACATGATTATGGAATCATCTTGTACTCATGGCAAGCCCCATGGAAGTTGTTGGTAATGGTTCATTGGACAGACCAGGACAGCAGGCAAAAATATAGTTTACTAGCTTGAATGTGAAGTTTGCTGAGGCAGATTGTGCTTTATCCAAGACTAGCCCACAACCTACTGTGTGGATGGGAGTGACCCTGAACTACTCCATGCACCTCTCAGGAAAGAACTGCTATTATTTCCACCAGCCAAACAACCATGTCCTACGCAGGAGATGGAAAAGAAGTGGGTCTTGTAATTCACCTGATTATTTTTAAGTTCTTTGAAGCACATCTGGGGTGTATTAGGAGAGTTGAAGATGGACTTTTAGCAGTAGGGTAAGAAAAAGGAGTTTGGAGAGAATGGGTGAGAGCTGGAGAGAGTGCGTGAGGTCTAGGGCTGATATATTGTAAACCCCAATACAACATAGCTAGGGATCAGAGAAGAAAGCAGGACACTAGAGTAGACAAAAAGGCCAGAAAATATGGCACACGTCCTTAATGCTATCGTGGGAGAGGCCCAGAACCCTCCAGATCTCATCGAGGTCTCTGAGGTCAAGGCCACTCTGGGAAGAGAGCCTTTAATCTCAACACTTGAGATCTCATGCCTTTGCTTGGGAAGCACACACGCCTTTAGTCCCAGGAAGTGATGTCAGGGCAGAGAAAGGTATATAAGGCCAGAGCAAAGAGAAACTCACACTCTTAAGGCTGAGGATTTTGTAGAGGTAAGAAAAATGGCTGGTTCTGCTGTTTCCTTGATCCTTCAGATTTACCCCAATATCCACCCCCCCACTTTCTTTTTTGGTACTGATAAGACCTTTTAGCAATTGATGTTACACCATCATCTCCCAGGACAGGTCTTTCTGTGTCTCATCTGTTCCTTCCCCAGGGGCACCTCTGATACTGGAGGGTTTCCCTGGTCAAGCTTGACAACCAAGCTTTCTATTAGGTGAGAATGACCAGCATCTGTAGATGAGGAATGAAGGGTCCATTGTTTGCTAATGCTGCAGGAGGCTGGTTCCTTAATCCACACACAGCTAAGAGACAGAGATTGCTGTTGCCTGAAAATGGTGTTGATACCTTATTTGTTCATTTCTGGACAGAGAAAAGCAAAGCAAGTCAAAAGCTTGAGAAACACGCAGCAAGGCAGAATGGACCAGAGTCGGCAGCAGGAAGGACGAGGAAGACCCTCAGGTAATCAGAGTGAGATGTGTGCTAAACCAAAAACCTTCCACTGCATTTCTTATTGTGTGATTCCCAGGTTTATACCAGACCCTAGATGTGAGCAGCTGTGGTGAGAATGGAGAGGTACTCAGTGTTTCCAGACCTCGGACCTTCTCACAGTAGAGACAGAGGTTCAGGGGACTGTGATAGCTCCCTGGAGTGTGGGAGGAGCGGTTGTGAGTGTAGGTCAGGGCAGCGTTCCCAGGACCCACATGTCCTGTGAGAGCCCCTTCTACTCTAAAATGTATTTTCTAAACCTGAAGACACCTATGCTCTCCCAGTGAGTGGACTCCTTGTGATCGCCAGCAGAGTGGATGCCCGATCCTTGCCAGGAAGCAAGTGTTGGTAATCTCCTGATACACAAATGAGGGCACTGGGGCTGATCAGTGTGCAGGAAGAGTCCCTAGGGAAAGCACAGATGTACATGTGCATGCTGGGAAATGTTCTGATCCCATCCCTCTGTCCTTTGCAGGTCGTTCCCATTGGCGGTGGAGTGAGTATGAATTAAGTATCTTCCTAGTGGAGTGGGAAGTCGTTGAACTGGAAGTGGGCCACAAAGGGAAAAGAACTTGTAAAAAAGTCAGGAGTATTCGAAAGCGACTCTATCGTAGGGGCCTGAGGAAGACCTGGCACGACTGTTTGCAACTGATGGTGGGTCTGCTGAATATGCACTACTTGCTCTGTGAAGAGAGAGCAGGCATCGAATCTTTGTTGTTTCCTTATGCGATGGAACTCTTCAGGATCCTGGGCCACAGACAAGAGTGGAGCCCCTTCCCAGGTTAATCCCTTCTGGAGTTCCTCCAGAGGGTGGCGTCAGCTGGCCTTTCTTCATGGGCACAGAATGTAGGCAAGCCCCATTCCCACAGGCCTCTGTGGCACAAAGCAGCAATGTCTGGCCTCTCCGTGTGTCTAACACCCTCTCACACCCAAGCAATGGAACTCTGACTTGTTCACAGCTGATTTTTGACCAAGGGGCCAATTAATTACTGAAGGATCTGGCTTCCCTGTGCCTTTCTGGAGCGCTTCAGGGGATCCCACCAGCGATGATATACAGCGGGGATTCTTGATTCCCTGATGGGAGACTTGGAAAACATTTGACTGTACCACAACTACTTCCTGCTTTGGCTCTGGAGAAACCGGCCTTCATCAGCCATGGTCAACATCTTATGACCGCCAAGGCCCTAAGAGGAGACAGTGGGGATTCCTTGAATCTTCTCTGACAACATCGGGGTCCTTTTATGTTGTTTTGTATGTGCCAATTGCTTTCTCTGCCTCCTCAGTGAAGAGTAATGGGTGGAATCAAATAAAAATTTCCAAAGAAACTCCTGCGTCCTCCTTGTCATTTCAGTAGGGCAGATCAGCATGGTGGGGCAGGGGATGTGGTAGTGGTGGAGGTTCATTCCTGGGTGACTGGGACTTGGCCTCTACCCTCTACCCTCATCAGACTCTAGGCATTGCGTCTCTTCTACTACAAGGGGAAGCCCTGCTGCCATAGACAGCAGCTCAACACTGTATCCATTCACTAGCCCTCATGTTGTAGCACTCATGGTCAGTGTTTCAGAGCGTCAGACTCCTCAGAATGCAATGGAAACCAGTTGGGAGCTGGAGTAGTAGCTGTGTGGCGCGCTGATGGAACATCAAGTAAGAGAATATCAAAGCTTCTCAAATGTAAGTTTCAAATAGGTAAGAAGGCCCAACAGGGGACACTGCCACCTATTCTAAGTTTAGAATGTGTTTCTCTTTGAATGAGGGACAGTTACATCATGTTAGCCTTAATTTTGACCTGGTTAAATATATAATGCCATTGTCTTTCAACGTTGGATATCATATCTCTATTTTCCTTCTACAGGAGATAGTCATATCACACAGTTTCACTCACTCGAGGGGTCGTTGTGACTTGGATATTGTTAACTTTGGGAATTAAGCATGACATAAGGTGATATGAAAGTGTGTCCAGTTGGAGAGGTGTAGTCTCCTGGTGAGTATTCTTAGTATTGAACTTGACTACATCCACAATGAGCAAGAATCCCAAAGTAGGTGGGCACACTTGTGAGGTGTTTTTGCTTAATCATTCTGTGGGGCATGTTCCACTTCTGAGCTAGATCTTTGAGGTGGGAAAACAGATGTTTCATTAGGGCAAACTGGGATTAGGGCAAGGGATCACAACCTCGTCTATGGTGGGAACAACCAACTGTAATACAGGGATCTCCTAAAACATCTCAATTATCAGACATTTACTTTAAAATTCGGAACATTAGCAAAAGTATACTTATGAGGGAGCGACAAAATAATAGTGTGTTTTGCCATGACTACAACATGAGGAGTTTTATTGAATGATCTGAACATTCTGAAAGCTGAGAACCACTCCATGAGAGGCTACTTCTTTTAGAGTTTGGCTGATACTGAAGAGCAGCTGAGACATTTCTTGGGAGGGAACTACAGCCACTGGATCCTTAGACCTTCTGTTCATAGGCAGTCATGTTTGGATTAGCTGGACCACAGGTCCCAATGCATTGTAGTAAATCACCTCAAGACACCCTCACACACCAACAGTGTGTGGGAGAGAGACAGAGAGACTCAGACACACACACACACACACACACACACACACACACACACACACACAGATACACAAACACATAAACATACACACACAGAGAGAAAGAGAGAAAGAGGGAGACAGAGACAAAGACAGAGACAGAGAAAAAAAAGACTGACTAACACAAAAATACATAGCCACATTCAGTTATCAAATGAATATTAAAGCTTGCTTGGAAAACCCAGCCTTCTGCACCTAAAAGACAAGGCTTGCATAGACACTGGCTACTCAGGGAAGCTCTCCTGATATGGGGCTCACATCTCAACTCCTTCACATTGGACTTTGCGTACCTGAGGACCTGTAAATGGGCAGAGATTCCAAACCATGGAGGGCAGGCATATCAGGAGTTCAAGGTCATCCTAATTCTACTGAATGAGTTGTAGGCCCATCCCCAGGGTGCCTGGCAACCCTGGCTCCAAAGTAGAAAGAAGGAAACAGATGCATGGATCCTTCACATGGGTGCCTGGCAGTTGACTTCCTCTTGTGCTGGTGTTGAAAGTCCATATTAAAGTCTCTTTCTCTACTCCAGCTCTGCTGTTGTCTGTGAGCCCTCTATTGTATCATGACATGTGTTTGTGGATAATGCCAGCAACGGGGAGATCAAGGGAGGAGGGACAGATGATCTTGGTCATCCTCGAGAAGAAGGTGGGCTGCATGATAGCCTGGGATCCATGAGATACTGTCTCAAGAACCTCAAACCTACAAAACCCACCAAGTATCCGATAGAGGTTTTCCCCACCCTTGAATATTGATGATGTGGGTCCCTGTTGCATGTAACTGTCCCGTTGTCCCTAGTCCCCTTTGCTTTAAAGTGAACACAGCAGGGGAACCTTCTGTCCCACAGGATAGAGCAGTGTTCCTCAACCTCCTGATGCTGTCACCTGATACAGTTCCTCATGTTGTGGTGACCACCCAACCATTAGATTATTTCAGTTGCTACATTGTAAGTGCAATGACCTACTGTTTTAAATCATAATGTCAATAATGTGTTTGCTGGTAATCTTAGGCCATCTTTGTGATTTGATCATTCTAGCTCTAGTGGGCTCCTGACCCACAGTTTGAGAACCACTGGGGTGGATAAGCAACTGTGTGCCTCCATAGGAGGCAGAAGCATCCATGACTCAGGTGTTCAGGTTGTGGCCGTAGTGAGCTGAACTGAGAGACAGAAGTATCTTGTTATAGAGGGTTGTGAGCCCTCCTGTGGTTGATGAGAATTGAACTCAGGACCTCTGGAAGAACAACCAGTGTTCTTAACTGCTGAGCCATCTCTCCAGTCTGTAACTCTTTCTTTCTTTCCTTTTTTTTTGTTTTGTTTTTTGTTTTATTTCTATTTTAGATTTTCCAGACAGTGTCTCTCTGTAGCTTTGGAGTCTGACCTGGAAGTCACTTTGTAGACCAGGTGGCCAGCAACTCAGAGATATCAGCCTGTCTATGCCTCCCAAGTGGTGGGATTAAAGGCCTGTGCCACCACTGCCTGGTGAAAAACAGCCTTGTAAATTAAAAAAATAAAAAAAGAGAGAAAGACAGAAAGTTTACATGAAATTTAGCACATGTGGTAGAGTATGAAATCGACCAGCCAAGGTGGCCCAATCTTTAATGCCAGCACTCAGGCTGGGGATCCAGACATGGACTGATCAGTGAGATGTCCTGAAGGATTAAGTCTAAATTTTGGTGAGTTCCAAGAAAGCCAGCACTATATAGAAACAAACAAACAACAAGTAATAACCAAACAATCAAACCAACAATCAAACCCACATGAGACACCAAAAGAACCAATGTCACGAAATCCAAATTGAAGTGAGTTGTCTTGTTTTTGTTGTGTTTCTTTGATAATTTTGAACTGAATCTGAGCTGGAGAAATCTGGGCCACCCTCCTGTCTCAGCCTCCAGAGATGTGATTCAATCTCGGTGTTCTCCACTGCTGACCCAGCAGCCTATGATCCAGAGAGGCTGGGCCAGATTCAATCACAACCAAGGGATATATAAAGGGGCGGATCTCTACTTGGTTCTCAGACTTCCAGAATTGCAGGGAGGTGAGCAGAGCTCTTTGTCCACACTCCAGTCTCTGGGGGACCCGCCAACAGCCAGAAAACCCCAGTTGTGTGACCATGTGGAGCCAGACAGATCTCAGGAGGGAAAAGGTATGTGAGTCGGGAAATCCATTCTGTGTTTTCTGGAGGCTGGCTGGGACATTTGTCCCTCAATTCACCTCAGAAGGTGGGTATTGTGCCTCTGGGACAATTCTCCAATCCACATGATTATGGAATCATCTTGTACTCATGGCAAGCCCCATGGAAGTTGTTGGTAATGGTTCATTGGACAGACCAGGACAGCAGGCAAAAATATAGTTTACTAGCTTGAATGTGAAGTTTGCTGAGGCAGATTGTGCTTTATCCAAGACTAGCCCACAACCTACTGTGTGGATGGGAGTGACCCTGAACTACTCCATGCACCTCTCAGGAAAGAACTGCTATTATTTCCACCAGCCAAACAACCATGTGCTACGCAGGAGATGGAAAAGAAGTGGGTCTTGTAATTCACCTGATTATTTTTAAGTTCTTTGAAGCACATCTGGGGTGTATTAGGAGAGTTGAAGATGGACTTTTAGCAGTAGGGTAAGAAAAAGGAGTTTGGAGAGAATGGGTGAGAGCTGGAGAGAGTGCGTGAGGTCTAGGGCTGATATATTGTAAACCCCAATACAACATAGCTAGGGATCAGAGAAGAAAGCAGGACACTAGAGTAGACAAAAAGGCCAGAAAATATGGCACACGTCCTTAATGCTATCGTGGGAGAGGCCCAGAACCCTCCAGATCTCATCGAGGTCTCTGAGGTCAAGGCCACTCTGGGAAGAGAGCCTTTAATCTCAACACTTGAGATCTCATGCCTTTGCTTGGGAAGCACACACGCCTTTAGTCCCAGGAAGTGATGTCAGGGCAGAGAAAGGTATATAAGGCCAGAGCAAAGAGAAACTCACACTCTTAAGGCTGAGGATTTTGTAGAGGTAAGAACAATGGCTGGTTCTGCTGTTTCCTTGATCCTTCAGATTTACCCCAATATCCACCCCCCCACTTTCTTTTTTGGTACTGATAAGACCTTTTAGCAATTGATGTTACACCATCATCTCCCAGGACAGGTCTTTCTGTGTCTCATCTGTTCCTTCCCCAGGGGCACCTCTGATACTGGAGGGTTTCCCTGGTCAAGCTTGACAACCAAGCTTTCTATTAGGTGAGAATGACCAGCATCTGTAGATGAGGAATGAAGGGTCCATTGTTTGCTAATGCTGCAGGAGGCTGGTTCCTTAATCCACACACAGCTAAGAGACAGAGATTGCTGTTGCCTGAAAATGGTGTTGATACCTTATTTGTTCATTTCTGGACAGAGAAAAGCAAAGCAAGTCAAAAGCTTGAGAAACACGCAGCAAGGCAGAATGGACCAGAGTCGGCAGCAGGAAGGACGAGGAAGACCCTCAGGTAATCAGAGTGAGATGTGTGCTAAACCAAAAACCTTCCACTGCATTTCTTATTGTGTGATTCCCAGGTTTATACCAGACCCTAGATGTGAGCAGCTGTGGTGAGAATGGAGAGGTACTCAGTGTTTCCAGACCTCGGACCTTCTCACAGTAGAGACAGAGGTTCAGGGGACTGTGATAGCTCCCTGGAGTGTGGGAGGAGCGGTTGTGAGTGTAGGTCAGGGCAGCGTTCCCAGGACCCACATGTCCTGTGAGAGCCCCTTCTACTCTAAAATGTATTTTCTAAACCTGAAGACACCTATGCTCTCCCAGTGAGTGGACTCCTTGTGATCGCCAGCAGAGTGGATGCCCGATCCTTGCCAGGAAGCAAGTGTTGGTAATCTCCTGATACACAAATGAGGGCACTGGGGCTGATCAGTGTGCAGGAAGAGTCCCTAGGGAAAGCACAGATGTACATGTGCATGCTGGGAAATGTTCTGATCCCATCCCTCTGTCCTTTGCAGGTCGTTCCCATTGGCGGTGGAGTGAGTATGAATTAAGTATCTTCCTAGTGGAGTGGGAAGTCGTTGAACTGGAAGTGGGCCACAAAGGGAAAAGAACTTGTAAAAAAGTCAGGAGTATTCGAAAGCGACTCTATCGTAGGGGCCTGAGGAAGACCTGGCACGACTGTTTGCAACTGATGGTGGGTCTGCTGAATATGCACTACTTGCTCTGTGAAGAGAGAGCAGGCATCGAATCTTTGTTGTTTCCTTATGCGATGGAACTCTTCAGGATCCTGGGCCACAGACAAGAGTGGAGCCCCTTCCCAGGTTAATCCCTTCTGGAGTTCCTCCAGAGGGTGGCGTCAGCTGGCCTTTCTTCATGGGCACAGAATGTAGGCAAGCCCCATTCCCACAGGCCTCTGTGGCACAAAGCAGCAATGTCTGGCCTCTCCGTGTGTCTAACACCCTCTCACACCCAAGCAATGGAACTCTGACTTGTTCACAGCTGATTTTTGACCAAGGGGCCAATTAATTACTGAAGGATCTGGCTTCCCTGTGCCTTTCTGGAGCGCTTCAGGGGATCCCACCAGCGATGATATACAGCGGGGATTCTTGATTCCCTGATGGGAGACTTGGAAAACATTTGACTGTACCACAACTACTTCCTGCTTTGGCTCTGGAGAAACCGGCCTTCATCAGCCATGGTCAACATCTTATGACCGCCAAGGCCCTAAGAGGAGACAGTGGGGATTCCTTGAATCTTCTCTGACAACATCGGGGTCCTTTTATGTTGTTTTGTATGTGCCAATTGCTTTCTCTGCCTCCTCAGTGAAGAGTAATGGGTGGAATCAAATAAAAATTTCCAAAGAAACTCCTGCGTCCTCCTTGTCATTTCAGTAGGGCAGATCAGCATGGTGGGGCAGGGGATGTGGTAGTGGTGGAGGTTCATTCCTGGGTGACTGGGACTTGGCCTCTACCCTCTACCCTCATCAGACTCTAGGCATTGCGTCTCTTCTACTACAAGGGGAAGCCCTGCTGCCATAGACAGCAGCTCAACACTGTATCCATTCACTAGCCCTCATGTTGTAGCACTCATGGTCAGTGTTTCAGAGCGTCAGACTCCTCAGAATGCAATGGAAACCAGTTGGGAGCTGGAGTAGTAGCTGTGTGGCGCGCTGATGGAACATCAAGTAAGAGAATATCAAAGCTTCTCAAATGTAAGTTTCAAATAGGTAAGAAGGCCCAACAGGGGACACTGCCACCTATTCTAAGTTTAGAATGTGTTTCTCTTTGAATGAGGGACAGTTACATCATGTTAGCCTTAATTTTGACCTGGTTAAATATATAATGCCATTGTCTTTCAACGTTGGATATCATATCTCTATTTTCCTTCTACAGGAGATAGTCATATCACACAGTTTCACTCACTCGAGGGGTCGTTGTGACTTGGATATTGTTAACTTTGGGAATTAAGCATGACATAAGGTGATATGAAAGTGTGTCCAGTTGGAGAGGTGTAGTCTCCTGGTGAGTATTCTTAGTATTGAACTTGACTACATCCACAATGAGCAAGAATCCCAAAGTAGGTGGGCACACTTGTGAGGTGTTTTTGCTTAATCATTCTGTGGGGCATGTTCCACTTCTGAGCTAGATCTTTGAGGTGGGAAAACAGATGTTTCATTAGGGCAAACTGGGATTAGGGCAAGGGATCACAACCTCGTCTATGGTGGGAACAACCAACTGTAATACAGGGATCTCCTAAAACATCTCAATTATCAGACATTTACTTTAAAATTCGGAACATTAGCAAAAGTATACTTATGAGGGAGCGACAAAATAATAGTGTGTTTTGCCATGACTACAACATGAGGAGTTTTATTGAATGATCTGAACATTCTGAAAGCTGAGAACCACTCCATGAGAGGCTACTTCTTTTAGAGTTTGGCTGATACTGAAGAGCAGCTGAGACATTTCTTGGGAGGGAACTACAGCCACTGGATCCTTAGACCTTCTGTTCATAGGCAGTCATGTTTGGATTAGCTGGACCACAGGTCCCAATGCATTGTAGTAAATCACCTCAAGACACCCTCACACACCAACAGTGTGTGGGAGAGAGACAGAGAGACTCAGACACACACACACACACACACACACACACACACAGATACACAAACACATAAACATACACACACAGAGAGAAAGAGAGAAAGAGGGAGACAGAGACAAAGACAGAGACAGAGAAAAAAAAGACTGACTAACACAAAAATACATAGCCACATTCAGTTATCAAATGAATATTAAAGCTTGCTTGGAAAACCCAGCCTTCTGCACCTAAAAGACAAGGCTTGCATAGACACTGGCTACTCAGGGAAGCTCTCCTGATATGGGGCTCACATCTCAACTCCTTCACATTGGACTTTGCGTACCTGAGGACCTGTAAATGGGCAGAGATTCCAAACCATGGAGGGCAGGCATATCAGGAGTTCAAGGTCATCCTAATTCTACTGAATGAGTTGTAGGCCCATCCCCAGGGTGCCTGGCAACCCTGGCTCCAAAGTAGAAAGAAGGAAACAGATGCATGGATCCTTCACATGGGTGCCTGGCAGTTGACTTCCTCTTGTGCTGGTGTTGAAAGTCCATATTAAAGTCTCTTTCTCTACTCCAGCTCTGCTGTTGTCTGTGAGCCCTCTATTGTATCATGACATGTGTTTGTGGATAATGCCAGCAACGGGGAGATCAAGGGAGGAGGGACAGATGATCTTGGTCATCCTTGAGAAGAAGGTGGGCTGCATGATAGCCTGGGATCCATGAGATACTGTCTCAAGAACCTCAAACCTACAAAACCCACCAAGTATCCGATAGAGGTTTTCCCCACCCTTGAATATTGATGATGTGGGTCCCTGTTGCATGTAACTGTCCCGTTGTCCCTAGTCCCCTTTGCTTTAAAGTGAACACAGCAGGGGAACCTTCTGTCCCACAGGATAGAGCAGTGTTCCTCAACCTCCTGATGCTGTCACCTGATACAGTTCCTCATGTTGTGGTGACCACCCAACCATTAGATTATTTCAGTTGCTACATTGTAAGTGCAATGACCTACTGTTTTAAATCATAATGTCAATAATGTGTTTGCTGGTAATCTTAGGCCATCTTTGTGATTTGATCATTCTAGCTCTAGTGGGCTCCTGACCCACAGTTTGAGAACCACTGGGGTGGATAAGCAACTGTGTGCCTCCATAGGAGGCAGAAGCATCCATGACTCAGGTGTTCAGGCTGTGGCCTTAGTGAGCTGAACTGAGAGACAGAAGTATCTTGTTATAGAGGGTTGTGAGCCCTCCTGTGGTTGATGAGAATTGAACTCAGGACCTCTGGAAGAACAATCAGTGTTCTTAACTGCTGAGCCATCTCTCCAGTCTGTAACTCTTTCTTTCTTTCCTTTTTTTTTGTTTTTTGTTTTATTTCTATTTTAGATTTTCCAGACAGTGTCTCTCTGTAGCTTTGGAGTCTGACCTGGAAGTCACTTAGTAGAGCAGGTGTCCTGCAACTCAGAGATATCAGCCTGTCTATGCCTCCCAAGTGGTGGGATTAAAGGCCTGTGCCACCACTGCCTGGTGAAAAACAGCCTTGTAAATTAAAAAAATAAAAAAAAAAGAAAGAAAGACAGAAAGTTTACATGAAATTTAGCACATGTGGTAGAGTATGAAATCGACCAGCCAAGGTGGCCCAATCTTTAATGCCAGCACTCAGGCTGGGGATCCAGACATGGACTGATCAGTGAGATGTCCTGAAGGATTAAGTCTAAATTTTGGTGAGTTCCAAGAAAGCCAGCACTATATAGAAACAAACAAACAACAAGTAATAACCAAACAATCAAACCAACAATCAAACCCACATGAGACACCAAAAGAACCAATGTCACGAAATCCAAATTGAAGTGAGTTGTCTTGTTTTTGTTGTGTTTCTTTGATAATTTTGAACTGAATCTGAGCTGGAGAAATCTGGGCCACCCTCCTGTCTCAGCCTCCAGAGATGTGATTCAATCTCGGTGTTCTCCACTGCTGACCCAGCAGCCTATGATCCAGAGAGGCTGGGCCAGATTCAATCACAACCAAGGGATATATAAAGGGGCGGATCTCTACTTGGTTCTCAGACTTCCAGAATTGCAGGGAGGTGAGCAGAGCTCTTTGTCCACACTCCAGTCT
This sequence comes from Peromyscus eremicus, assembly GCF_949786415.1. Lineage (NCBI taxonomy): Eukaryota > Metazoa > Chordata > Mammalia > Rodentia > Cricetidae > Peromyscus > Peromyscus eremicus. The sequence continues at coordinate 65,199,874 of NC_081425.1, read as the reverse complement.
CTGGGGGACCCGCCAACAGCCAGAAAACCCCAGTTGTGTGACCATGTGGAGCCAGACAGATCTCAGGAGGGAAAAGGTATGTGAGTCGGGAAATCCATTCTGTGTTTTCTGGAGGCTGGCTGGGACATTTGTCCCTCAATTCACCTCAGAAGGTGGGTATTGTGCCTCTGGGACAATTCTCCAATCCACATGATTATGGAATCATCTTGTACTCATGGCAAGCCCCATGGAAGTTGTTGGTAATGGTTCATTGGACAGACCAGGACAGCAGGCAAAAATATAGTTTACTAGCTTGAATGTGAAGTTTGCTGAGGCAGATTGTGCTTTATCCAAGACTAGCCCACAACCTACTGTGTGGATGGGAGTGACCCTGAACTACTCCATGCACCTCTCAGGAAAGAACTGCTATTATTTCCACCAGCCAAACAACCATGTCCTACGCAGGAGATGGAAAAGAAGTGGGTCTTGTAATTCACCTGATTATTTTTAAGTTCTTTGAAGCACATCTGGGGTGTATTAGGAGAGTTGAAGATGGACTTTTAGCAGTAGGGTAAGAAAAAGGAGTTTGGAGAGAATGGGTGAGAGCTGGAGAGAGTGCGTGAGGTCTAGGGCTGATATATTGTAAACCCCAATACAACATAGCTAGGGATCAGAGAAGAAAGCAGGACACTAGAGTAGACAAAAAGGCCAGAAAATATGGCACACGTCCTTAATGCTATCGTGGGAGAGGCCCAGAACCCTCCAGATCTCATCGAGGTCTCTGAGGTCAAGGCCACTCTGGGAAGAGAGCCTTTAATCTCAACACTTGAGATCTCATGCCTTTGCTTGGGAAGCACACACGCCTTTAGTCCCAGGAAGTGATGTCAGGGCAGAGAAAGGTATATAAGGCCAGAGCAAAGAGAAACTCACACTCTTAAGGCTGAGGATTTTGTAGAGGTAAGAACAATGGCTGGCTCTGCTGTTTCCTTGATCCTTCAGATTTACCCCAATATCCACCCCCCACAACTTTCTTTTTTGGTATTGATAAGACCTTTTAGCAATTGATGTTACACCATCATCTCCCAGGACAGATCTTTCTGTGTCTCATCTGCTTCTTCCCCAGGGGCACCTCTGATACTGGAGGCTTTCCCTGGTCAAGCTTGATAACCAAGCTTTCTATTAGGTGAGACTGACCAGCATCTGTAGATGAGGAATGAAGGGTCCATTGTTTGCTAATGCTGCAGGAGGCTGGTTCCTTAATCCACACACAGCTAAGAGACAGAGATTGCTGTTGCCTGAAATGGTGTTGATACCTTATTTGTTCATTTCTGGACAGAGAAAAGCAAAGCAAGTCAAAAGCTTGAGAAACACGCAGCAAGGCAGAATGGACCAGAGACGGCAGCAGGAAGGACGAGGAAGACCCTCAGGTAATCAGAGTGAGATGTGTGCTAAACCAAAAACCTTCCACTGCATTTCTTATTGTGTGATTCCCAGGTTTATACCAGACCCTAGATGTGAGCAGCTGTGGTGAGAATGGAGAGGTACTCAGTGTTTCCAGACCTCGGACCTTCTCACAGTAGAGACAGAGGTTCAGGGGACTGTGATAGCTCCCTGGAGTGTGGGAGGAGCGGTTGTGAGTGTAGGTCAGGGCAGCGTTCCCAGGACCCACATGTCCTGTGAGAGCCCCTTCTTCTCTAAAATGTATTTTCTAAACCTGAAGACACCTATGCTCTCCCAGTGAGTGGACTCCTTGTGATCGCCAGCAGAGTGGATGCCCGATCCTTGCCAGGAAGCAAGTGTTGGTAATCTCCTGATACACAAATGAGGGCACTGGGGCTGATCAGTGTGCAGGAAGAGTCCCTAGGGAAAGCACAGATGTACATGTGCATGCTGGGAAATGTTCTGATCCCATCCCTCTGTCCTTTGCAGGTCGTTCCCATTGGCGGTGGAGTGAGTATGAATTAAGTATCTTCCTAGTGGAGTGGGAAGTCGTTGAACTGGAAGTGGGCCACAAAGGGAAAAGAACTTGTAAAAAAGTCAGGAGTATTCGAAAGCGACTCTATCGTAGGGGCCTGAGGAAGACCTGGCACGACTGTTTGCAACTGATGGTGGGTCTGCTGAATATGCACTACTTGCTCTGTGAAGAGAGAGCAGGCATCGAATCTTTGTTGTTTCCTTATGCGATGGAACTCTTCAGGATCCTGGGCCACAGACAAGAGTGGAGCCCCTTCCCAGGTTAATCCCTTCTGGAGTTCCTCCAGAGGGTGGCGTCAGCTGGCCTTTCCTCATGGGCACAGAATGTAGGCAAGCCCCATTCCCACAGGCCTCTGTGGCACAAAGCAGCAATGTCTGGCCTCTCCGTGTGTCTAACACCCTCTCACACCCAAGCAATGGAACTCTGACTTGTTCACAGCTGATTTTTGACCAAGGGGCCAATTAATTACTGAAGGATCTGGCTTCCCTGTGCCTTTCTGGAGCGCTTCAGGGGATCCCACCAGCGATGATATACAGCGGGGATTCTTGATTCCCTGATGGGAGACTTGGAAAACATTTGACTGTACCACAACTACTTCCTGCTTTGGCTCTGGAGAAACCAGCCTTCATCAGCCATGGTCAACATCTTATGACCGCCAAGGCCCTAAGAGGAGACAGTGGGGATTCCTTGAATCTTCTCTGACAACATCGGGGTCCTTTTATGTTGTTTTGTATGTGCCAATTGCTTTCTCTGCCTCCTCAGTGAAGAGTAATGGGTGGAATCAAATAAAAATTTCCAAAGAAACTCCTGCGTCCTCCTTGTCATTTCAGTAGGGCAGATCAGCATGGTGGGGCAGGGGATGTGGTAGTGGTGGAGGTTCATTCCTGGGTGACTGGGACTTGGCCTCTACCCTCTACCCTCATCAGACTCTAGGCATTGCGTCTCTTCTACTACAAGGGGAACCCCTGCTGCCATAGACAGCAGCTCAACACTGTATCCATTCACTAGCCCTCATGTTGTAGCACTCATGGTCAGTGTTTCAGAGCCTCAGACTCCTCAGAATGCAATGGAAACCAGTTGGGAGCTGGAGTAGTAGCTGTGTGGCGCGCTGATGGAACATCAAGTAAGAGAATATCAAAGCTTCTCAAATGTAAGTTTCAAATAGGTAAGAAGGCCCAACAGGGGACACTGCCACCTATTCTAAGTTTAGAATGTGTTTCTCTTTGAATGAGGGACAGTTACATCATGTTAGCCTTAATTTTGACCTGGTTAAATATATAATGCCATTGTCTTTCAACGTTGGATATCATATCTCTATTTTCCTTCTACAGGAGATAGTCATATCACACAGTTTCACTCACTCGAGGGGTCGTTGTGACTTGGATATTGTTAACTTTGGGAATTAAGCATGACATAAGGTGATATGAAAGTGTGTCCAGTTGGAGAGGTGTAGTCTCCTGGTGAGTATTCTTAGTATTGAACTTGACTACATCCACAATGAGCAAGAATCCCAAAGTAGGTGGGCACACTTGTGAGGTGTTTTTGCTTAATCATTCTGTGGGGCATGTTCCACTTCTGAGCTAGATCTTTGAGGTGGGAAAACAGATGTTTCATTAGGGCAAACTGGGATTAGGGCAAGGGATCACAACCTCGTCTATGGTGGGAACAACCAACTGTAATACAGGGATCTCCTAAAACATCTCAATTATCAGACATTTACTTTAAAATTCGGAACATTAGCAAAAGTATACTTATGAGGGAGCGACAAAATAATAGTGTGTTTTGCCATGACTACAACATGAGGAGTTTTATTGAATGATCTGAACATTCTGAAAGCTGAGAACCACTCCATGAGAGGCTACTTCTTTTAGAGTTTGGCTGATACTGAAGAGCAGCTGAGACATTTCTTGGGAGGGAACTACAGCCACTGGATCCTTAGACCTTCTGTTCATAGGCAGTCATGTTTGGATTAGCTGGACCACAGGTCCCAATGCATTGTAGTAAATCACCTCAAGACACCCTCACACACCAACAGTGTGTGGGAGAGAGACAGAGAGACTCAGACACACACACACACACACACACACACACACACACAGATACACAAACACATAAACATACACACACAGAGAGAAAGAGAGAAAGAGGGAGACAGAGACAAAGACAGAGACAGAGAAAAAAAAGACTGACTAACACAAAAATACATAGCCACATTCAGTTATCAAATGAATATTAAAGCTTGCTTGGAAAACCCAGCCTTCTGCACCTAAAAGACAAGGCTTGCATAGACACTGGCTACTCAGGGAAGCTCTCCTGATATGGGGCTCACATCTCAACTCCTTCACATTGGACTTTGCGTACCTGAGGACCTGTAAATGGGCAGAGATTCCAAACCATGGAGGGCAGGCATATCAGGAGTTCAAGGTCATCCTAATTCTACTGAATGAGTTGTAGGCCCATCCCCAGGGTGCCTGGCAACCCTGGCTCCAAAGTAGAAAGAAGGAAACAGATGCATGGATCCTTCACATGGGTGCCTGGCAGTTGACTTCCTCTTGTGCTGGTGTTGAAAGTCCATATTAAAGTCTCTTTCTCTACTCCAGCTCTGCTGTTGTCTGTGAGCCCTCTATTGTATCATGACATGTGTTTGTGGATAATGCCAGCAACGGGGAGATCAAGGGAGGAGGGACAGATGATCTTGGTCATCCTCGAGAAGAAGGTGGGCTGCATGATAGCCTGGGATCCATGAGATACTGTCTCAAGAACCTCAAACCTACAAAACCCACCAAGTATCCGATAGAGGTTTTCCCCACCCTTGAATATTGATGATGTGGGTCCCTGTTGCATGTAACTGTCCCGTTGTCCCTAGTCCCCTTTGCTTTAAAGTGAACACAGCAGGGGAACCTTCTGTCCCACAGGATAGAGCAGTGTTCCTCAACCTCCTGATGCTGTCACCTGATACAGTTCCTCATGTTGTGGTGACCACCCAACCATTAGATTATTTCAGTTGCTACATTGTAAGTGCAATGACCTACTGTTTTAAATCATAATGTCAATAATGTGTTTGCTGGTAATCTTAGGCCATCTTTGTGATTTGATCATTCTAGCTCTAGTGGGCTCCTGACCCACAGTTTGAGAACCACTGGGGTGGATAAGCAACTGTGTGCCTCCATAGGAGGCAGAAGCATCCATGACTCAGGTGTTCAGGTTGTGGCCGTAGTGAGCTGAACTGAGAGACAGAAGTATCTTGTTATAGAGGGTTGTGAGCCCTCCTGTGGTTGATGAGAATTGAACTCAGGACCTCTGGAAGAACAACCAGTGTTCTTAACTGCTGAGCCATCTCTCCAGTCTGTAACTCTTTCTTTCTTTCCTTTTTTTTTGTTTTGTTTTTTGTTTTATTTCTATTTTAGATTTTCCAGACAGTGTCTCTCTGTAGCTTTGGAGTCTGACCTGGAAGTCACTTTGTAGACCAGGTGGCCAGCAACTCAGAGATATCAGCCTGTCTATGCCTCCCAAGTGGTGGGATTAAAGGCCTGTGCCACCACTGCCTGGTGAAAAACAGCCTTGTAAATTAAAAAAATAAAAAAAGAGAGAAAGACAGAAAGTTTACATGAAATTTAGCACATGTGGTAGAGTATGAAATCGACCAGCCAAGGTGGCCCAATCTTTAATGCCAGCACTCAGGCTGGGGATCCAGACATGGACTGATCAGTGAGATGTCCTGAAGGATTAAGTCTAAATTTTGGTGAGTTCCAAGAAAGCCAGCACTATATAGAAACAAACAAACAACAAGTAATAACCAAACAATCAAACCAACAATCAAACCCACATGAGACACCAAAAGAACCAATGTCACGAAATCCAAATTGAAGTGAGTTGTCTTGTTTTTGTTGTGTTTCTTTGATAATTTTGAACTGAATCTGAGCTGGAGAAATCTGGGCCACCCTCCTGTCTCAGCCTCCAGAGATGTGATTCAATCTCGGTGTTCTCCACTGCTGACCCAGCAGCCTATGATCCAGAGAGGCTGGGCCAGATTCAATCACAACCAAGGGATATATAAAGGGGCGGATCTCTACTTGGTTCTCAGACTTCCAGAATTGCAGGGAGGTGAGCAGAGCTCTTTGTCCACACTCCAGTCTCTGGGGGACCCGCCAACAGCCAGAAAACCCCAGTTGTGTGACCATGTGGAGCCAGACAGATCTCAGGAGGGAAAAGGTATGTGAGTCGGGAAATCCATTCTGTGTTTTCTGGAGGCTGGCTGGGACATTTGTCCCTCAATTCACCTCAGAAGGTGGGTATTGTGCCTCTGGGACAATTCTCCAATCCACATGATTATGGAATCATCTTGTACTCATGGCAAGCCCCATGGAAGTTGTTGGTAATGGTTCATTGGACAGACCAGGACAGCAGGCAAAAATATAGTTTACTAGCTTGAATGTGAAGTTTGCTGAGGCAGATTGTGCTTTATCCAAGACTAGCCCACAACCTACTGTGTGGATGGGAGTGACCCTGAACTACTCCATGCACCTCTCAGGAAAGAACTGCTATTATTTCCACCAGCCAAACAACCATGTCCTACGCAGGAGATGGAAAAGAAGTGGGTCTTGTAATTCACCTGATTATTTTTAAGTTCTTTGAAGCACATCTGGGGTGTATTAGGAGAGTTGAAGATGGACTTTTAGCAGTAGGGTAAGAAAAAGGAGTTTGGAGAGAATGGGTGAGAGCTGGAGAGAGTGCGTGAGGTCTAGGGCTGATATATTGTAAACCCCAATACAACATAGCTAGGGATCAGAGAAGAAAGCAGGACACTAGAGTAGACAAAAAGGCCAGAAAATATGGCACACGTCCTTAATGCTATCGTGGGAGAGGCCCAGAACCCTCCAGATCTCATCGAGGTCTCTGAGGTCAAGGCCACTCTGGGAAGAGAGCCTTTAATCTCAACACTTGAGATCTCATGCCTTTGCTTGGGAAGCACACACGCCTTTAGTCCCAGGAAGTGATGTCAGGGCAGAGAAAGGTATATAAGGCCAGAGCAAAGAGAAACTCACACTCTTAAGGCTGAGGATTTTGTAGAGGTAAGAACAATGGCTGGCTCTGCTGTTTCCTTGATCCTTCAGATTTACCCCAATATCCACCCCCCACAACTTTCTTTTTTGGTATTGATAAGACCTTTTAGCAATTGATGTTACACCATCATCTCCCAGGACAGGTCTTTCTGTGTCTCATCTGCTTCTTCCCCAGGGGCACCTCTGATACTGGAGGCTTTCCCTGGTCAAGCTTGATAACCAAGCTTTCTATTAGGTGAGACTGACCAGCATCTGTAGATGAGGAATGAAGGGTCCATTGTTTGCTAATGCTGCAGGAGGCTGGTTCCTTAATCCACACACAGCTAAGAGACAGAGATTGCTGTTGCCTGAAATGGTGTTGATACCTTATTTGTTCATTTCTGGACAGAGAAAAGCAAAGCAAGTCAAAAGCTTGAGAAACACGCAGCAAGGCAGAATGGACCAGAGACGGCAGCAGGAAGGACGAGGAAGACCCTCAGGTAATCAGAGTGAGATGTGTGCTAAACCAAAAACCTTCCACTGCATTTCTTATTGTGTGATTCCCAGGTTTATTCCAGACCCTAGATGTGAGCAGCTGTGGTGAGAATGGAGAGGTACTCAGTGTTTCCAGACCTCGGACCTTCTCACAGTAGAGACAGAGTTTCACGGGACTGTGATAGCTCCCTGGAGTATGGGAGGAGCGGTTGTGAGTGTAGGTCAGGGCAGCGTTCCCAGGACCCACATGTCCTGTGAGAGCCCCTTCTTCTCTAAAATGTATTTTCTAAACCTGAAGACACCTATGCTCTCCCAGTGAGTGGACTCCTTGTGATCGCCAGCAGAGTGGATGCCCGATCCTTGCCAGGAAGCAAGTGTTGGTAATCTCCTGATACACAAATGAGGGCACTGGGGCTGATCAGTGTGCAGGAAGAGTCCCTAGGGAAAGCACAGATGTACATGTGCATGCTGGGAAATGTTCTGATCCCATCCCTCTGTCCTTTGCAGGTCGTTCCCATTGGCGGTGGAGTGAGTATGAATTAAGTATCTTCCTAGTGGAGTGGGAAGTCGTTGAACTGGAAGTGGGCCACAAAGGGAAAAGAACTTGTAAAAAAGTCAGGAGTATTCGAAAGCGACTCTATCGTAGGGGCCTGAGGAAGACCTGGCACGACTGTTTGCAACTGATGGTGGGTCTGCTGAATATGCACTACTTGCTCTGTGAAGAGAGAGCAGGCATCGAATCTTTGTTGTTTCCTTATGCGATGGAACTCTTCAGGATCCTGGGCCACAGACAAGAGTGGAGCCCCTTCCCAGGTTAATCCCTTCTGGAGTTCCTCCAGAGGGTGGCGTCAGCTGGCCTTTCTTCATGGGCACAGAATGTAGGCAAGCCCCATTCCCACAGGCCTCTGTGGCACAAAGCAGCAATGTCTGGCCTCTCCGTGTGTCTAACACCCTCTCACACCCAAGCAATGGAACTCTGACTTGTTCACAGCTGATTTTTGACCAAGGGGCCAATTAATTACTGAAGGATCTGGCTTCCCTGTGCCTTTCTGGAGCGCTTCAGGGGATCCCACCAGCGATGATATACAGCGGGGATTCTTGATTCCCTGATGGGAGACTTGGAAAACATTTGACTGTACCACAACTACTTCCTGCTTTGGCTCTGGAGAAACCGGCCTTCATCAGCCATGGTCAACATCTTATGACCGCCAAGGCCCTAAGAGGAGACAGTGGGGATTCCTTGAATCTTCTCTGACAACATCGGGGTCCTTTTATGTTGTTTTGTATGTGCCAATTGCTTTCTCTGCCTCCTCAGTGAAGAGTAATGGGTGGAATCAAATAAAAATTTCCAAAGAAACTCCTGCGTCCTCCTTGTCATTTCAGTAGGGCAGATCAGCATGGTGGGGCAGGGGATGTGGTAGTGGTGGAGGTTCATTCCTGGGTGACTGGGACTTGGCCTCTACCCTCTACCCTCATCAGACTCTAGGCATTGCGTCTCTTCTACTACAAGGGGAAGCCCTGCTGCCATAGACAGCAGCTCAACACTGTATCCATTCACTAGCCCTCATGTTGTAGCACTCATGGTCAGTGTTTCAGAGCGTCAGACTCCTCAGAATGCAATGGAAACCAGTTGGGAGCTGGAGTAGTAGCTGTGTGGCGCGCTGATGGAACATCAAGTAAGAGAATATCAAAGCTTCTCAAATGTAAGTTTCAAATAGGTAAGAAGGCCCAACAGGGGACACTGCCACCTATTCTAAGTTTAGAATGTGTTTCTCTTTGAATGAGGGACAGTTACATCATGTTAGCCTTAATTTTGACCTGGTTAAATATATAATGCCATTGTCTTTCAACGTTGGATATCATATCTCTATTTTCCTTCTACAGGAGATAGTCATATCACACAGTTTCACTCACTCGAGGGGTCGTTGTGACTTGGATATTGTTAACTTTGGGAATTAAGCATGACATAAGGTGATATGAAAGTGTGTCCAGTTGGAGAGGTGTAGTCTCCTGGTGAGTATTCTTAGTATTGAACTTGACTACATCCACAATGAGCAAGAATCCCAAAGTAGGTGGGCACACTTGTGAGGTGTTTTTGCTTAATCATTCTGTGGGGCATGTTCCACTTCTGAGCTAGATCTTTGAGGTGGGAAAACAGATGTTTCATTAGGGCAAACTGGGATTAGGGCAAGGGATCACAACCTCGTCTATGGTGGGAACAACCAACTGTAATACAGGGATCTCCTAAAACATCTCAATTATCAGACATTTACTTTAAAATTCGGAACATTAGCAAAAGTATACTTATGAGGGAGCGACAAAATAATAGTGTGTTTTGCCATGACTACAACATGAGGAGTTTTATTGAATGATCTGAACATTCTGAAAGCTGAGAACCACTCCATGAGAGGCTACTTCTTTTAGAGTTTGGCTGATACTGAAGAGCAGCTGAGACATTTCTTGGGAGGGAACTACAGCCACTGGATCCTTAGACCTTCTGTTCATAGGCAGTCATGTTTGGATTAGCTGGACCACAGGTCCCAATGCATTGTAGTAAATCACCTCAAGACACCCTCACACACCAACAGTGTGTGGGAGAGAGACAGAGAGACTCAGACACACACACACACACACACACACACACACACACACACACAGATACACAAACACATAAACATACACACACAGAGAGAAAGAGAGAAAGAGGGAGACAGAGACAAAGACAGAGACAGAGAAAAAAAAGACTGACTAACACAAAAATACATAGCCACATTCAGTTATCAAATGAATATTAAAGCTTGCTTGGAAAACCCAGCCTTCTGCACCTAAAAGACAAGGCTTGCATAGACACTGGCTACTCAGGGAAGCTCTCCTGATATGGGGCTCACATCTCAACTCCTTCACATTGGACTTTGCGTACCTGAGGACCTGTAAATGGGCAGAGATTCCAAACCATGGAGGGCAGGCATATCAGGAGTTCAAGGTCATCCTAATTCTACTGAATGAGTTGTAGGCCCATCCCCAGGGTGCCTGGCAACCCTGGCTCCAAAGTAGAAAGAAGGAAACAGATGCATGGATCCTTCACATGGGTGCCTGGCAGTTGACTTCCTCTTGTGCTGGTGTTGAAAGTCCATATTAAAGTCTCTTTCTCTACTCCAGCTCTGCTGTTGTCTGTGAGCCCTCTATTGTATCATGACATGTGTTTGTGGATAATGCCAGCAACGGGGAGATCAAGGGAGGAGGGACAGATGATCTTGGTCATCCTCGAGAAGAAGGTGGGCTGCATGATAGCCTGGGATCCATGAGATACTGTCTCAAGAACCTCAAACCTACAAAACCCACCAAGTATCCGATAGAGGTTTTCCCCACCCTTGAATATTGATGATGTGGGTCCCTGTTGCATGTAACTGTCCCGTTGTCCCTAGTCCCCTTTGCTTTAAAGTGAACACAGCAGGGGAACCTTCTGTCCCACAGGATAGAGCAGTGTTCCTCAACCTCCTGATGCTGTCACCTGATACAGTTCCTCATGTTGTGGTGACCACCCAACCATTAGATTATTTCAGTTGCTACATTGTAAGTGCAATGACCTACTGTTTTAAATCATAATGTCAATAATGTGTTTGCTGGTAATCTTAGGCCATCTTTGTGATTTGATCATTCTAGCTCTAGTGGGCTCCTGACCCACAGTTTGAGAACCACTGGGGTGGATAAGCAACTGTGTGCCTCCATAGGAGGCAGAAGCATCCATGACTCAGGTGTTCAGGTTGTGGCCGTAGTGAGCTGAACTGAGAGACAGAAGTATCTTGTTATAGAGGGTTGTGAGCCCTCCTGTGGTTGATGAGAATTGAACTCAGGACCTCTGGAAGAACAACCAGTGTTCTTAACTGCTGAGCCATCTCTCCAGTCTGTAACTCTTTCTTTCTTTCCTTTTTTTTTTTTGTTTTTTGTTTTATTTCTATTTTAGATTTTCCAGACAGTGTCTCTCTGTAGCTTTGGAGTCTGACCTGGAAGTCACTTTGTAGACCAGGTGGCCAGCAACTCAGAGATATCAGCCTGTCTATGCCTCCCAAGTGGTGGGATTAAAGGCCTGTGCCACCACTGCCTGGTGAAAAACAGCCTTGTAAATTAAAAAAATAAAAAAAGAGAGAAAGACAGAAAGTTTACATGAAATTTAGCACATGTGGTAGAGTATGAAATCGACCAGCCAAGGTGGTCCAATCTTTAATGCCAGCACTCAGGCTGGGGATCCAGACATGGACTGATCAGTGAGATGTCCTGAAGGATTAAGTCTAAATTTTGGTGAGTTCCAAGAAAGCCAGCACTATATAGAAACAAACAAACAACAAGTAATAACCAAACAATCAAACCAACAATCAAACCCACATGAGACACCAAAAGAACCAATGTCACGAAATCCAAATTGAAGTGAGTTGTCTTGTTTTTGTTGTGTTTCTTTGATAATTTTGAACTGAATCTGAGCTGGAGAAATCTGGGCCACCCTCCTGTCTCAGCCTCCAGAGATGTGATTCAATCTCGGTGTTCTCCACTGCTGACCCAGCAGCCTATGATCCAGAGAGGCTGGGCCAGATTCAATCACAACCAAGGGATATATAAAGGGGTGGATCTCTACTTGGTTCTCAGACTTCCAGAATTGCAGGGAGGTGAGCAGAGCTCTTTGTCCACACTCCAGTCTCTGGGGGACCCGCCAACAGCCAGAAAACCCCAGTTGTGTGACCATGTGGAGCCAGACAGATCTCAGGAGGGAAAAGGTATGTGAGTCGGGAAATCCATTCTGTGTTTTCTGGAGGCTGGCTGGGACATTTGTCCCTCAATTCACCTCAGAAGGTGGGTATTGTGCCTCTGGGACAATTCTCCAATCCACATGATTATGGAATCATCTTGTACTCATGGCAAGCCCCATGGAAGTTGTTGGTAATGGTTCATTGGACAGACCAGGACAGCAGGCAAAAATATAGTTTACTAGCTTGAATGTGAAGTTTGCTGAGGCAGATTGTGCTTTATCCAAGACTAGCCCACAACCTACTGTGTGGATGGGAGTGACCCTGAACTACTCCATGCACCTCTCAGGAAAGAACTGCTATTATTTCCACCAGCCAAACAACCATGTCCTACGCAGGAGATGGAAAAGAAGTGGGTCTTGTAATTCACCTGATTATTTTTAAGTTCTTTGAAGCACATCTGGGGTGTATTAGGAGAGTTGAAGATGGACTTTTAGCAGTAGGGTAAGAAAAAGGAGTTTGGAGAGAATGGGTGAGAGCTGGAGAGAGTGCGTGAGGTCTAGGGCTGATATATTGTAAACCCCAATACAACATAGCTAGGGATCAGAGAAGAAAGCAGGACACTAGAGTAGACAAAAAGGCCAGAAAATATGGCACACGTCCTTAATGCTATCGTGGGAGAGGCCCAGAACCCTCCAGATCTCATCGAGGTCTCTGAGGTCAAGGCCACTCTGGGAAGAGAGCCTTTAATCTCAACACTTGAGATCTCATGCCTTTGCTTGGGAAGCACACACGCCTTTAGTCCCAGGAAGTGATGTCAGGGCAGAGAAAGGTATATAAGGCCAGAGCAAAGAGAAACTCACACTCTTAAGGCTGAGGATTTTGTAGAGGTAAGAAAAATGGCTGGCTCTGCTGTTTCCTTGATCCTTCAGATTTACCCCAATATCCACCCCCCCCCACTTTCTTTTTTGGTACTGATAAGACCTTTTAGCAATTGATGTTACACCATCATCTCCCAGGACAGGTCTTTCTGTGTCTCATCTGCTTCTTCCCCAGGGGCACCTCTGATACTGGAGGCTTTCCCTGGTCAAGCTTGACAACCAAGCTTTCTATTAGGTGAGACTGACCAGCATCTGTAGATGAGGAATGAAGGGTCCATTGTTTGCTAATGCTGCAGGAGGCTGGTTCCTTAATCCACACACAGCTAAGAGACAGAGATTGCTGTTGCCTGAAAATGGTGTTGATACCTTATTTGTTCATTTCTGGACAGAGAAAAGCAAAGCAAGTCAAAAGCTTGAGAAACACGCAGCAAGGCAGAATGGACCAGAGTCGGCAGCAGGAAGGACGAGGAAGACCCTCAGGTAATCAGAGTGAGATGTGTGCTAAACCAAAAACCTTCCACTGCATTTCTTATTGTGTGATTCCCAGGTTTATACCAGACCCTAGATGTGAGCAGCTGTGGTGAGAATGGAGAGGTACTCAGTGTTTCCAGACCTCGGACCTTCTCACAGTAGAGACAGAGGTTCAGGGGACTGTGATAGCTCCCTGGAGTGTGGGAGGAGCGGTTGTGAGTGTAGGTCAGGGCAGCGTTCCCAGGACCCACATGTCCTGTGAGAGCCCCTTCTACTCTAAAATGTATTTTCTAAACCTGAAGACACCTATGCTCTCCCAGTGAGTGGACTCCTTGTGATCGCCAGCAGAGTGGATGCCCGATCCTTGCCAGGAAGCAAGTGTTGGTAATCTCCTGATACACAAATGAGGGCACTGGGGCTGATCAGTGTGCAGGAAGAGTCCCTAGGGAAAGCACAGATGTACATGTGCATGCTGGGAAACGTTCTGATCCCATCCCTCTGTCCTTTGCAGGTCGTTCCCATTGGCGGTGGAGTGAGTATGAATTAAGTATCTTCCTAGTGGAGTGGGAAGTCGTTGAACTGGAAGTGGGCCACAAAGGGAAAAGAACTTGTAAAAAAGTCAGGAGTATTCGAAAGCGACTCTATCGTAGGGGCCTGAGGAAGACCTGGCACGACTGTTTGCAACTGATGGTGGGTCTGCTGAATATGCACTACTTGCTCTGTGAAGAGAGAGCAGGCATCGAATCTTTGTTGTTTCCTTATGCGATGGAACTCTTCAGGATCCTGGGCCACAGACAAGAGTGGAGCCCCTTCCCAGGTTAATCCCTTCTGGAGTTCCTCCAGAGGGTGGCGTCAGCTGGCCTTTCCTCATGGGCACAGAATGTAGGCAAGCCCCATTCCCACAGGCCTCTGTGGCACAAAGCAGCAATGTCTGGCCTCTCCGTGTGTCTAACACCCTCTCACACCCAAGCAATGGAACTCTGACTTGTTCACAGCTGATTTTTGACCAAGGGGCCAATTAATTACTGAAGGATCTGGCTTCCCTGTGCCTTTCTGGAGCGCTTCAGGGGATCCCACCAGCGATGATATACAGCGGGGATTCTTGATTCCCTGATGGGAGACTTGGAAAACATTTGACTGTACCACAACTACTTCCTGCTTTGGCTCTGGAGAAACCAGCCTTCATCAGCCATGGTCAACAACTTATGACCGCCAAGGCCCTAAGAGGAGACAGTGGGGATTCCTTGAATCTTCTCTGACAACATCGGGGTCCTTTTATGTTGTTTTGTATGTGCCAATTGCTTTCTCTGCCTCCTCAGTGAAGAGTAATGGGTGGAATCAAATAAAAATTTCCAAAGAAACTCCTGCATCCTCCTTGTCATTTCAGTAGGGCAGATCAGCATGGTGGGGCAGGGGATGTGGTAGTGGTGGAGGTTCATTCCTGGGTGACTGGGACTTGGCCTCTACCCTCTATCCTCTTCATCAGACTCTAGGCATTGCGTCTCTTCTACTACAAGGGGAACCCCTGCTGCCATAGACAGCAGCTCAACACTGTATCCATTCACTAGCCCTCATGTTGTAGCACTCATGGTCAGTGTTTCAGAGCCTCAGACTCCTCAGAATGCAATGGAAACCAGTTGGGAGCTGGAGTAGTAGCTGTGTGGCGCGCTGATGGAACATCAAGTAAGAGAATATCAAAGCTTCTCAAATGTAAGTTTCAAATAGGTAAGAAGGTCCAACAGGGGACACTGCCACCTATTCTAAGTTTAGAATGTGTTTCTCTTTGAATGAGGGACAGTTACGTCATGTTAGCCTTAATTTTGACCTGGTTAAATATATAATGCCATTGTCTTTCAATGTTGGATATCATATCTCTATTTTCCTTCTACAGGAGATAGTCATATCACACAGTTTCACTCACTTGAGGGGTCGTTGTGACTTGGATATTGTTAACTTTGGGAATTAAGCATGACATAAGGTGATATGAAAGTGTGTCCAGTTGGAGAGGTGTAGTCTCCTGGTGAGTATTCTTAGTATTGAACTTGACTACATCCACAATGAGCAAGAATCCCAAAGTAGGTGGGCACACTTGTGAGGTGTTTTTGCTTAATCATCCTGTGTGGCATGTTCCACTTCTGAGCTAGATCTTTGAGGTGGGAAAACAAATGTTTCATTAGGGCAAATTGTTATTAGGGCAAGGGATCACAACCTCGTCTATGGTGGGAACAACCAACTGTAATACAGGGATCTCCTAAAACATCTCAATTATCAGACATTTACTTCAAAATTCAGAACATTAGCAAAAGTATACTTATGAGGGAGCGACAAAATAATAGTGTGTTTTGCAATGACTACAACATGAGGAGTTATATTGAATGATCTGAACATTCTGAAAGCTGAGAACCACTCCATGAGAGGCTACTTCTTTTAGAGTTTGGCTGATACTGAAGAGCAGCTGAGACTTTTCTTGGGAGGGAACTACAGCCACTGGATCCTTAGACCTTCTGTTCATAGGCAGTCATGTTTGGATTAGCTGGACCACAGGTCTCAATGCATTGTAGTAAATCATCTCAAGACACCCTCACACACCAACAGTGTGTGAGAGAGAGACAGAGAGAGTCAGACACACACACACAGACAGACACACAAACACACACACAGGGACAAATATATATATATATATATATATATATATATATATATATATATATATATATATATAGAGAGAGAGAGAGAGAGAGAGAGAGAGAGAGATACAGAGAAAAAAAGACTGAGTAACACAAAAACACATAGCCACATTCAGTTATCAAATGAATATTAAAGCTTGCTTGGAAAACCCATCCTTCAGCACCTAAAAGACAAGGCTTGCATAGATACTGGCTACTCAGGGAAGCTCTCCTGATATGGGGCTCACATCTCAACTCCTTCACATTGGACTTTGCGTACCTGAGGACCTGTAAATGGGCAGAGATTCCAAACCATGGAGGGCAGGCATATCAGGAGTTCAAGGTCATCCTAATTCTACTGAATGAGTTGTAGGCCCATCCCCAGGGTGCCTGGAAACCCTGGCTCCAAAGTAGAAAGAAGGAAACAGATGCATGGATCCTTCACACGGGTGTCTGGCAGTTGTCTTCCTCTTGTCCTGGTGTTGAAAGTCCATATTAAAGTCTCTTTCTCTACTCCAGCTCTGCTGTTGTCTGTGAGCCCTCTATTGTATCATGACATGTGTTTGTGGATAATGCCAGCAACGGGGAGATCAAAGGATGAGGGGCTGATGATCATGATCATCCTTCAGAAGAAGTTGGGCTGCATTGTAGCCTGGGATACATCAGATACTATCTCCAGAACCTCAAACTCACAAACTTCACCAAGGATCAGAATGAGGTTTTCCCTACCCTTGATTATTGATGATGTGGGTCCCTGTTGGATGTAACTGTCCTGTTGTCCCTCAGTCCCCTTTGCTTTAAAGTGAACACAGCAGGGAAACCTCTGTCTCACAGGATAGAGCAGTGTTCCTCAACCTCCTGATGCTGTCACCTTCAATACAGTTCCTCATGTTGTGGTGACCACCCAACCATAATTGTATCAGTTGCTACTTTGTATGTTCAATTGCCTTCTGTTTTAAATCATAATGTCAATAATGTGTTTGCTGGTAATCTTAAGGCATCCCTGTGATGGGATCATTCTAGCTCTAGGGCGATCCTGACGCACAGTTTGAGAACCACTGGGGTGGATAAGGAACTGTGTGCCTCTATAGGAGAGAGAAGCATCCATGACTCATGTGTTCAGGCTGTGGCAGTAGTGAGCTGAACTGAGAGACAGAAGTGTTTGAAGCCTGGCCCAGCATTGGCATATCCAGCATGGTGTTCATCCCAGAAGGCCCCGGTGCCACACTGCTCCTGACTTTTCCACAGGCCGTGCTTTCCTGCTGTCCTCTGCTCTTCTGCACTGCTTCCTTTCTCTCTTTTTGCCTCCTGGTGAAGAAGATGCCATGGTCCAAATTCCAATATTTGGAGGAGCTGCAGTTTTAGAGATGATCCCCAGTTACCAAGTAACAGATCCAAAAAATTCTGTAAATCTCAGGTTTTCAATGAAAGTTTACAGGAGACGCAGTTGTGGAGAGGGGCTTGGTTTTGTCTCAGCTTGATATGCCAGACTTTTTAAATTTCTGGTCCAGGGTTTTACCTTCTCTGAGGAAGGCATGATGGAAGATATGGGGCGAGCACGTGTAAGTGAGAAGAGAAACTTTGGTTCTAAATGCAAAAAATACATTAAAAAACAGTAACACTTATTTGTTATTTATACAGTGTTCTGTTTGCATTTATGTCGACAGCCCAGAAGAGTGAGTCAGATCTTATTATCGATGGTTGTGAGTTCTATGTGGCCATGATTCCTTCCTTCCTTCCTTCCTTCCTTTCTTTCTTTTCTTTCTTTCTTTGTTTCTTTTCTTTCCCTCTCTCCCTCTCTCTCTTTGAATTCCCATCTCAGATGCTAGGTAGCTGTTTTGAAATTCCCTCAGATTTCTACTGTTCTGTGCAGACTTGGTAAGTCAATTAAGATATCAGATATTTTAAAGGGAAAAACTACTTAAAAGAGAAAAATATGGATATTCTCTGTACAATAGGAGGAAACTGGTCTTTGTTTGATAAAACTTTAGGCAGTCTGAAAATGGAACAATTATTTAAGAAGATTAATGTTGATGGGATGTACATTACACCAGTTATGCATTTTATTACTTTACTTAACCTTATTTTACAATTTAAAAAGATAGTCAATTTAAGTGCTAGGATAAAAGCTTTAGAAAAACCTGTTGAAATGAATTATAGAGAAATTCAGATTCAGACAGAAAAATTTAAGGGTGAAATTATTTCAGGATTAGATTATAAGGTTAGAGAAAGAAAGCCTGTTTTCAAACAATCAAACTTAATTTATCCTGTAACCATACAGCAGCTACCTGATCAAGTGAATGCACAAACTAATTGGACTCCAATTGAAATGTTAGATTTAAGAAGGTTTAAGGAGGCAATAGTATCTCATGGCATGCATTCTGCATTTATAAAGCAAATGTTAAACTCATTGTCAACTTGTAATAGGACTATCCCTCAGTACTGGAAAGAATTGGTAACCATTGTCCTGGAACACGGAGCACAGCTCCATTGGCATATGTGGTACTGAGATGAGAATAAGACCACAGAAAGTCAGTGGAGGGCTAGAGGTCTGGAAATTTCCCAGGATCAGCTTCTTGGAGAAGGCCAATATGACGAAATACAAAGACATTATTTATATGATAAGCAAATCCCAATTCTATGTTGAATGGCGGCCATGAATGCATGGGACAGAATTGAGGAAGCAGGAAAGAAAACTGAGTCATTCACAAAAGTTATACAGGACCCAAAAGAATATTCTGAATTCAGAAGCTAGCCAGATAATAATCGAATCTTTGGCTTTTGAGAACGTGAATGCAGTGTGGAAGAGAATAATCAGGTTTTTAAAGGCAAGATCTGCATCCGTGGGAGATTGGATTAGAGACACATTTAATGCTGAGGCTCATGACCATGATGATATGTGGATAGGAGAAGCAATTTCAAGAGGTTTGAGAAATGTCAGATGTTTTGGATGTGGAAAGCAAGGACATTTGAAAAGAGACTGTGCCAGGCGGTGGTGGTGCATGCCTTTAATGCCAGCATTCAAGAGGCAGAGCCAGGCAGATCTCTGTGAGTTCAAGGCCAGCCTGGTCTACAGAGTGAGTTCCAGGACAGGCACCAAAGCTACACAGAGAAACCCTGTCTCGAAAAACAAAAACAAAAACAAAAACAAAAACAAAAACAAACAAAAACCAAAAAAACAACAACAAAAAAAAAAAAAAGAAAAGAGACTGTAAACAGGGCATTCCTAGAAACCATGTTTCTTCAAGGAACAATGGCAACAGAATGCCCCTTGCTTCTGGAGTATGCAGAGGTGTGGTAAGGGAAAACATTGGACCAACAAATGTAGATCAACAAAGGACAGACAAGGTAATCCTTTGCCTTGGTCTTCAGGAAACTCCCAGAGGGGCCTCAGGCAGGCCCTCACAGCAAATCCAGTCCAGACATTCCCTGCCATCATAGAAGAAACCCCTACTCAGAGCAATTATATAACCAAATGTTTATTGGAATAAACCAGGCTGCTCGGGGTGATGGAACAGGTGAGACAGAGAGAACAGTAAATTCAGGAGAAAAAATAAAGAAAATTTTTTGGCAAACTTCTATAAATGAACAAAGACCAAAATTAACAATAATAATAAATGATGTTTTGTTGTCTGGTCTACTAGACACAGGTGCTGGTGTGACCATAATTGCACCAGAATTTTGGCATCCAACTTGGCTTCATCAGGAGGTAAACATTATCTGTTAGGGATTGGAACATTATCTCAAGTGAAACAGAGTGCAAGATGGCTCGAATGTATAGGTCCAGAAGGACAGAGAGGAAAATTAAAGCCATATGTGGCTAATATAGCTATGAACTCATGGGGTCAAGATCTGTTACAACAATGGAATACTCAGATTAACATCCCTCCAACCTCAGAAACAAATCATAAACTAGCACATGTGTAGCTGGAGAATTTCTCTTCAGCTCCCGCCAAGTCCCGCCAGTCCTGGAGCCCACTTATAAAACAAACACACAGATGCTTATATTATTTAAACTGTTTGGCCTAATGGCTCAGGCTTCTAGCTATCTAATTCTTACATCTTAAATTAATCCATTAAGGTAAATCTATACCTTGCCACACAGCTTGTGGCCTACCGGCATCTTCACATGCTGCTTGTCATGGCAGAGGCTGGCAGTGTCTCCCTCCTCTCAGCCTTCTACTTCCCAGAATTCTCCTCTATACTTGTCACACCTATACTTCCTGCCTAGCCACTGGCCAATCAGTGTTTTATTTATACAGAGTGATATCCACAGCACACATGTTTCTGAGAGAAATATTAGAAGGTATTATTCTAATAAGTGGTCACCAGCCATTCAGATTGTACAAGAACATGGCACAACAACTGATGTTCTTCCAAAGACACCAACAACTCTACCTTTAAAATGGTTAACATTTTAAAGCCTGTATGGGTTCAGCAATGGCCTTTAACAACAGAGAAACTCCAGGCTTTTGAAGAGCCAGTACAAGAGCAATTAAATGCTCAGCATATTGAAGTATCCACCAGCCCTTGGAATTCTCCTGTGTTTGTTATTAAAAAGAAATCTGGTAAATGGAGAATAGTAACAGACCTTAGAGCAATTAACAAAGTAATTCAGCCAATGGGCTCTCTATAGTCTAGAATTCTTTGCCTACTCTATTACCTAAAGGATTGCCTCTTATAGTTATTGATTTAAAAGACAGTTTCTTTTCAATACCCTTACAAGAAAAAGACAGAGAAAGATTTGCCTTCATGGTGCCTACTTAAATAATTCTCAACTGGTTAAGAGATATCAATGGAGGGTCCTCCCAGAGGGAATGTTGAATAGCCCAACCCTGTGCCAATATTTTGTACAACAGCCATTGGAAATAATATGTAAAAAATTTCCTAAATCTAGAATATATCATTATATGGATGATATTTTACTAGCTGACTCAAATGCAGATACTTTAGAAAGAATGTTTGAAGAAGTAAAGAAAATTTTGCCTTGTTGGGGATTACAAATTGCTCCTGAAAAATACAAAGAGGAGATTCTATTAATTATTTAGGATATAAAATAGGTGAACAAAAAATTAGACCCCAAAACATGCAAATTAGGAGAGATTGATTACGGACTCTTAATGACTTTCAAAGATTATTTGGAGACATTTCTCATCTACAAACTATTGTTAGGGTAAAAATTGGTGAACTGAATAATTTGTTCAAAATCTTAGAAGATAAGAAGGATTTAAATAGTCCAAGAGAATTATCACCTGAAGCTGAGAAAGAATTGGCCTCGGTAGAAAAGAAAGTACATGAAGGACACGTGGATTGTGTCGATCCAAAGCTTGATTGCAATTTGGTTATTTTACCCTCTAGATATTCTCCTACCATAATTTCAATGCAGAGGGAAACTATTATATTGGAATGTATATTTTTACCAAACAAACAGAGTAAAAAATTAAAAACTTATGTAGAAAAAAAATCTCTGACTTGATTTTGAAAGGTAAATTGAGACTTCATCAATTAGCAGGAATAGACCCAGCAGAAATTGTTGTACCTTTAACTAAGGAGGACATCGAAAAATCATAGGCAGTAAGTGAACCTTGGCAAAGAGCTTGCAGTAATTTTTGGGGTGATATTAACATTAAATATCCCAAAAGTGATAGAATTGATCTTATAAAGAGAGCTGATTGGATTTTGCCTCGAATTGTACGGGAAACCTTCATACCTGGAGCTCGTACATTTTATACAAACAAGGAAAGGCAGGTACAAATCAGAAAATGTAAGTAAAGTGGTTCAAAGCCCTTATAATTCAGTTCACAAATCGGAATTGTATGCTATTCTGTTGGTATTGATGGATTTTTCAGAACTTCTCAACATAGTTACTGACTCTCAGTATGCTGAAAGAGTTACATATTGAGACTGCAGAATTTATCCCTGATGAATCAGAATTTTCACTATTTATTCAGTTACAAGAAATAATCAGGAATAGGAGTCATCCTTTATATATAACAGACATCTGATCCCATAGGGGTCTGCCAGGCCCTCTAGCACAAGGTAATGATGAGATTGATAAATTATTGATAGAAAATGTGCTGGAGGCCTCAGAATTTTATAAAAAACATCATGTCAATAGTAAAGGTTTAAAAAACGATTTTTCTATAACCTGGCAACAAGCCAAGGAAATGTCCTGATTGTTCCTTTTACAGTCAGACTCCATTACCAGCAGGATGTAACTCAAAGGGTACTCAGAGGAATGAAATCTGGCAGATAGATGTGTTTCACTTTGCAAAATTTGGAAAATTGAAATTTGTACACCATACCATTGATACTTATTCAGGATTTCAATGGGCAACTGCGTTGAGTTCTGAAAAAGCTGATTCGGTAATCATGTATTTGCTAGACGTTATGGCCATCATGGGTATACCTGCACAAATAAAAATGAAAATGCTCCAGCATATGTCTCTGGTAAAATGAAACAGTCTTTTGCTTATTACAATATAAAGCATATTACAGGTATACCATATAATCCTGCAGGCCAAACAGTTATAGAAAGATCAAACAGAACTCTAAAGGATATGCTAAATAAACAGAAAGGGGTAACAAAAACCCCCAGAAATAGACTGCATAATACTCTATTAACTTTGAATTTTCTCAGGGCTAATGAGAAAGGAACAACAGCTGCAGAGAGACATTGATAATAGAAAAGATTACAGAATTAAATCATCCTATATACTTTAATTATGTACTGACTTCAGAATGGAAACCAGGATATGTGTTATGTTGGGGACAAGGTTTTGCTTTTTTTTTCTACAGGAGAAGATAAGCTGTGGATACCATCAAAATTGAACAAGAGAGACCTCTTAATTAGAAGAGGTGATAGTTCATCAACCAGCATGACCATCCAATTCAAACTAGCTTATACCATTAACACATGCCTTTTCTTTAATCAGATATAACTTGCCAAAAGGGAACCTCCCCAAAGTTAGTCTTGGGGAAAGTTTTTTGTTTTTGTCTTTAGAAGAATGAAAGCTAAGAAATCTGAAAAACAGTGAACAAATGAGACATCTGAAGAAAAAGGACAAATCATCTAGAAAAAAATGTCCCAAGAAAAAGAGTAAAATGGCCTATTGTTGTATCATCTATAAAATGTAATAAGTCTTTCTAAATGTTTGTTTCTGCTCTTCTCTAAAAATAACATTAATGATCTTCTTGTAGTCCCAGTTCAATTAAAAATTAAAGCTGGCTTTGGAGTTGGAGAACGGCTCTCTCCTTCTTTAAACCTAAGTATGTTTTTAAAAGGAAAATGGAAACTCCCTGTATCATGCCAGAAGAAAGAGCCATCTTCTGATATGGGACAGGAGAAAACAAGCAAACAAAAAAATTTAAGGGACTATTTTATTACTACTAATCTCAATTCTTTGATTCTATTCTGATCCTTTAAACTTTTCTTAAAGTATGAATTTTATATCAAAATTTACAAGATTAATATACATATATATTTTAAACTTTGTTAAGATATTAATGGTCATATAGAGTACTAATGAATTCTAGAAAAAAGGCTTCAATTAGCTGCCGATACATGTCTTTGTGTTTGAGTCTCTATCAGTTTTCTGCAGGGAATCACGAACAGGCCTAACATCAAATTTGAAGTCTCCAAAAAGAAGATAGGGCCCCACAACAACAACAATTCCATGTGGACAATAAAAATCCCACTAAGCTGACAAACATCATCTACAGATCAACTTTGGACTACAAACTGTTCAGAGCAGTTTTGAGATGGCTAGCTGAGATGATCGAGTTTCACAGACTACTTGAACAAGGACTTGAGATAAGCCCTGAACTTTGGCATTATGCACAGACTGGACAACAAAGGATATAGCTATGTTTCTTAGAATTTGACTATTAACCCAAATTTTTTCTTTTCAGAATAAAGATGCCTTCACCCATAACCAGTAAGAAGCAATTTTAAGAACACAACACCCACCTTCTTAAAGAGGTGATGTGGGGTGTGTGTTTTTTGGTCTTTTTATGGGTTTTGGGTCTGGGATACTTTTCATTGTTTAGGAGGTTTGGTTACAAGTTGTTGTTAAGGGTTAGGAAAAGGGCTAGCCAAAGGATACTAGATTTAAGGTTCTTGTTTAAAAAAAAGATATACAGAAATGATAGAATAGAGTGTAGATTATTGAATCTACTCTGAAAAGTAAAGAGAAGATATGGATAACATATAGATGTAGCTTAAGTTTTCCTGCCTGGCCCACAGTCAGGATATATCTCTTTCACCTGCCAGTCCCACAGCCTCTCAGACCCGACCAAGTAAACACAGAGACTTATGTTGCTTTCAAACTGTATGGCCGTGGCAGGCTTCTTGCTAACTGTTCTTATAGCTTAAATTAATCCATTTCCTTTAATCTATACCTTGCCACATGGCTCGTGGCTTACCGGCATCTTCACAAGCTGTTTCTCATCGTGGCGGCTGGCAGTGTCTCTCTGACTCAGCCTTCCACTTCCCAGCTTTATTCTCCTCCTTGCCCCGCCTATACTTCCTGCCTAGCCAACGGCCAATCAGTGTTTTATTGATTAATTAGCAACACATTTGCCATACATCCCACAGCATATAGATAAAAAAT
Organism: Peromyscus eremicus; assembly: GCF_949786415.1. Taxonomy (NCBI): domain Eukaryota; kingdom Metazoa; phylum Chordata; class Mammalia; order Rodentia; family Cricetidae; genus Peromyscus; species Peromyscus eremicus. The sequence continues at coordinate 65,175,014 of NC_081425.1, read as the reverse complement.
AGATTATTTAATCTACTTTTAAAAGACAATTACTATGTTTTAAATAATTTACATTGGATTGGATTTTTGTTTATTGTATACAAATTATATATAGAGATTGATATTGTTAGAAAATGTTATACGTATATTTTTAATCTTGTTCAACATACTGTACTTACACAGTTTATTTAACAATGTAATGCAATTTGCTGATCCTTGAATGTTATTATTACCAACTATTAGGATATAAAGAAATCAAAGTTAATAGTTAGACATTACAGTCGAACTGGTAGTCATATTCAGTATGTTTTCAAGATCGAGCAGATAAATTTTAGATAGACAGGTCATCTTCAAACCCTTCAGAGATGTACAGAATATGATATTTAAAATGTTTTTAATAACTTAGAAATTTTTTCTTTTTTATGACTATGAGATATGTTGGCTCCTGGCAGTACCAATCTACTTCAGAGAAAATATGGGCATTGAAGAAACTGCATATGGAGTTAACTTTCATTGTGGCAAAAGTTAGCCACTGGAAACAAAGTATCCTTGAATCGACTACTGACAAACAGGACAAAATGGACAGACAGGACACAAAACAAAGGACTACTGACTCTTGCCAAGACAAGTGTGGTTGTGGTTTTAACAACAGGCATCTTCTGAGACCAGGACAATATGACACCATCCGTGAAGTGGCTTTGCAATCTGGAAAAGGTACAGTGCCTCTTTCTTTGAAGGCAGCTGAACTGGCAGTGGATCAATGGCTTCTGATGTGCAGTGGAACAGCAGCTGAAACAGTTATTCTTGAAAGAGTAACTAAGGTGATGGAGTCTAACCTGTCAATGGTAGACTGGCATTTAATAAAAAATGGAAGCCACGCACAAGCCGAGAAGAATGGGATGCAGAGAACAGGATGCCGAGATGAAGTCACCCACAAGCTAAGAAGAATGTACAGCTGAATTCAAAAAACATCAACAATTTCCAGAGTTTAAAACCCTGATCATGACAGGACATTGGTGGAATTCAGGTGTTTCTGGACTGCTCTCACCAAATGTTAGGTTGAACAGTTGGCTTTGTGTACATCCTACTTCACAAATGAGTCTGTTGGATACGCTAAGCCTATAGGCTGAAGATGATGCCCCAACACTGCTGAGACACCTCAGGTGACTGTCCAGGCAGTTGGCTGTTTCTGTCAACTCACATTTTTTTGGAAGCCACTTGCATGCACTTACTGTTTTTTTTTTTCTTTTTTAGGTAATATTATATCCTTCTTGGGTCTCTGAGGAAGTTGAAGTTTAGATAGTTATAGTTACAGTTATAGTTAAAAATTAGATAGTTATAGTTTTCCTAGTTAAGAAATTCAGAAAAGAAACTCACTAAAGAGGTGTAAGTGTATAAATTTGAAAGATGTTTTAAGATAGTTCTGTTAGTATTATAAGTTAGGATAGAAAGTGAATCAGGTACATTTTGAACTTACCAAAATAGGATAGATAATGGCATTTTTTTCTGGGTTTGTCCGATGCAAATGGACTAGACATTGTTTAAGTATTTATTGCTTGTATAAATTGTATATATTTATTGTACTTATTGTATACAGTTTTTTATATTAGTTATACCTTTGTTACTTTTTTTCTTTCTATTAGAATAGGAGGGGGAATATGGTGATATTTTATTTGTGCTGAAATGTGATTTTATTTGATTGTTAATAAATAGTAGCCTGGAGGTCAGAGATAAAAGAAAGCCATTTAACAGAAGACTGGCAGTGATGGCACACGCCCTTAATCCCGTCACATGGCAGGCAGAGTCACTGTGTGTTCAAGGACACAGCCAAGCAGTGACCCGAAACTTTAATCTCAATAAGAACCATAGAGACATGGAGGTCTGCACAGACAGGCAGTGATGAGGAAAACATGTGGTTGGGTTTAAAGCCAATGAGTAGATAGAACAGAAAGGCAATAAAAAGACAAGTCACACAGGACAAGGTTTCTCTCTCAGGTCAAGGACAGCAGCGAGTGGTAAGCTAAAGGCTTTGCAAGCGCTCTGATCTTTTGGGCTTTTAACTCTGCATTTGGTACTGTGTATTTTATTTGATAACACCATTTAGAATTTCCTCTACACCCCACTGAAATGACAAGGATGAAGCAAGAGTTTCTTTTGAAACCTTTATTTGATTCCACCTATTACTCTTCACTGGGGAGGCAGAGAAAGATGCTTACATATACAAAACACAATGATTCCAATGTTGTTAGAGAAAATTCAAGGAATCTACACTGTCTCCTCTTAGGGCCGTGGTACTCATAAGAAGTTGACCATGGCTGATGAAGGCTGGTGTCTGAAGGGCCAAAGCAGGAAGTAGGTATGGCACAGTGAAATATTTTCCAAGTCTCCCATCAGGGAATCAAGAATCCCCTCTGTACATCATTGGCGGTGGGTTCCCTTGAAGCTCTCCAGAAGGCACAGGGAAGCCATAATCCCAAGGCTGGTACATGGGAGTCGGCCATAGCATTGGAGGTTGAGAGTACATGTGAAGCATGGGGTTATCAGCTCCTCCATCACAGAGAGGTCCTGTGGGAAAAGAAACAGAGAGAGAGAGAGAGAGAGAGAGAGAGAGAGAGAGAGAGAGAGAGAGAGAGAGAGAGAGAATTCTCATAAGCATGGTGCCATGGTTCCCCCTGAATCACCTTCAGTAATTTGTAGCTTGAGTTTTCCTGCCTGGCCCACGGTCAGGGTAAATCGCTGTCACCCGCCAGTCCCACAGCCACTTAGACCCGACCAAGTAAACACAGAGACTTATATTGCTTCCAAACTGTATGGCCGTGGCAGGCTTCTTGCTAACTGTTCTTACAGCTTAAATTAATCCATTTCTATTAATCTATACCTTGCCACATGGCTCGTGGCTTACCGGCATCTTCACATGCTGTTTGTCATCATGGCAGCTGGCAGTGTCTCTCTGACTCAGCCTTCCACTTCCCAGCTTTATTCTCCTCCTTGTCCCGCCTACACTTCCTGCCTAGCCAATGGCCAATCAGTGTTTTATTTATTGACTAATCAGCAACACATTTGCCATACAGAACATCCCACAGCAGTAATTCATTGGCTCCTTGGTCAAAAATCAGCTATGAACAAGTCATAGTTCCATTGCTTGGTTGTGAGAGAGAGTTAGACACACAGAGAGGCCAGACATTGTTGCTTTGTGCCACGGAGGCCTATGGGAATGGGGCTTGCCTACATTCTGTGCTCATGAAGACAGGCCAGCTGAGGCCACCCTCTGGATGGCCTCAGAGGTCTATGCAAAAGGGACTAACCTGGAAAGGGGCTCCACTCTTGTCTGTGACCAAGAATCCTGTAGAGGTCCTCTGAATAAGGAGAAAACAAGGGTTTGACTTCTGCTCTCTCATTAGAGAGCCGCCAGTGCAAGGTCTTTAGATTGATCATCACTTGCAAACAGTCACACCAGGTCTTGCTCAGGCCCCACTGAGAGAGTCTCTTGCCAATGGCCCTGAATTTCTTCAGCATCTTGCCTGGGTGCACCACTTCCTGTAAAAAAAACTTCCCACTCCAGCAGGAAGATCCTGATTTCATAATCATTCCATGGCCTAGGGGAAGTTCTGCAAAGGAGAGAGGGATGGAATCAGACCATTTCCCAGCATGCACATGCACATCTGAACTTTTCTTGGGGACTCTTCCTGCACACCCATCAGCCACAGTGCCCTCATTCACGTATCATGAGATTACCAACACTTGTTTGCCGACCACGGATTGGGCATCCACCCTACTGGTAATTACAAGGAGTACACTCACCGGGAGAGCTTAGGTGTCTTCAGTTTTAGAAATACATTTCAGAATAGAAGGGGCTCTAACAGGACAAGTGGGACCTGGGAACACTGTGCCAACCTACACTCACAACCACCCCTCCCACACCCCAGGGAGGTTATCATAGCCGCTGGAACCTGTGTCAACTGAAAGAAGGTTAGACATCTGAAACTACTGAGTACCTCTCTAGCTTTACCACAGCTGCTCACATCTGGGGTCTGCCATAATTCTGGATATCACACAACAAGAAATGCAGTAGAAGGTTTTTGGTTTAGCACACATTTCACTCTGATTACTTCAGGGTCTCCGTTGTCCTTCTTGCTGCCCACTCTGGTCCATTCTGCCTTGCTGTGTGTTTCTTAAACTTTTGACTGAGTTGGAGAAATCTGGGCCACCCTCCTGTCTCAGCCTCCAGAGATGTGATTCAATCTTGGAGTTCTCCACTGCTGACCCAGCCTATGATCCAGACAGACTGGCCAGATTCAATCATAACCAAGGGATATATATGTAAAGGGCTGGATCTCTAATTGGTTCAGAGACTTCCAGATTGCAGGGAGGTGAGCAGAGAGCTCTTTGTCCACACTCCAGTCTCTGGGGGACCCGCTAACACCCAGAGAACCCCAGTTCTGTGACCCTGTGGAGCCAGACAGATCTTAGGAGGGAAAAGGTATGTGAGTCGGGAAATCCATTCTGTGTTTTCTGGAGGCTGGCTGGGACATTTGTCCCTCAATTCATCTCAGAAGGTGGACATTGTGCCTCTGGGACAATTCTCCAATCCACATGATTATGGAATCATCTTGTACTCATGGCAAGCCCCATGGAAGTTGTTGGTAATGGTTCATTGGACAGACCAGGACAGCAGGCAAAAATATAGTTTACTAGCTTGAATGTGAAGTTTGCTGAGGCAGATTGTGCTTCATCCAAGACTAGCCCACAACCTACTGTGTGGATGGGAATGACCCTGAACTACTCCATGCACCTCTCAGAAAAGAACTGCTATTATTTCCACCAGCCAAACAACCACGTCCTGTGCAGGAGATGGAAAAGAAGTGGGTCTTATAATTCACCTGATTATTTTTAAGTTCTTTGAAGCACATCTGGGGTGTATTAGGAGAGTTGAAGATGGACTTTTAGCAGTAGGGTAAGAGAGAGGAGTTTGGAGAGAATGGGTGAGAGCTGGAGAGAGTGGGTGAGGTGTTGGGGTAACATATTGTAAACCCCAGTAAAACTTATCTGGGCATCAGAGAAGAAAGCAGGACACTAGATTAGACAAAAAGGCTAGAAAATATGGCACACACCCTTAATGCTATCATGGGAGATGCACAGAACCTTCTCGATCTCATCTGGGTCTCTGATTTCAAGGTCACACTGGGAAGAGAGCCTTTAATCTCAACACTTGAGATCTCATGCCTTTGCTTGGGAAGCACACACACCTTTAATCCAAGGAAGTGATGTCAGGGCAGACGAAGGTATACAAGGTCTAAGCAAACAGTAGCTCACACTCTTAAGGCTGAGGATTTTGGAGAGGTAAGAATATGGGTGGCTCTTCTATTTGTCTGATCCTTCAGATTTAACCTAATCTCAGCCATACTGAAATGACAAGGATGAGACAGGAGATTCTTTCGAAACCTTTATTTAATTCTACCTATTACTCTGCACTGAGGAGGTAGAGAAAGAAGCTTATGTATACAAAACACAATTCCAATGTTGTCAGAGAAAATTCAAGGAATCCGCACTGTCTCCTTTTAGGGCTTTGGTGGTCATAAGAAGTTGACCATGGCTGATGAAGGCTGGTGTCTCCAGGGCCAAAGCAGGAAGTAGGTGTGGCACAGTCAAATGTTTTCAAGTCTTCCATCAGGGAATCAAGAATTTCTGCTGTATGTCATCAGCAGTGGGTTCCCTGGAAGCTCTCCAGAAGGCACAGGGAAGCCATATCCCAAGGCTGGTACACAGGAGTCCGCCATAGCATTGGAGGTTGAGAGTACATGTGAAGGTGGGGGTTACCAGCTCCTTCATAGTGAGGTCCTGTGGGAAAAGAAACAGAGAGAGAGAGAGAGAGAGAGAGAGAGAGAGAGAGAGAGAGAGAGAGAGACAGAGACAGAGACAGAGACAGAGACAGAGAGATCATAAGTAAGCATGGTATCATGATTCTCCCTGAATCACCTTCAGTAATTCATTGGCCCCTTGGTCAAAAATCAGCTATGAACAAGTCATAGTTCCATTGTTTGGTGGTGAGAGGGAGTTAGACACACAGGCAGGCCAGACATTGCTGCTTTGTGCCAAAGAGGTCTGTGGAAATGGGACATGCTTACATTCTGTGTTCCCTCATTCACATATCATGAGATTACCGACACTTCCTTGCCGACCAAGGACTGGGCATCCACCCTGCTGGTAATTACAAGGAGTCCACTCACTCAGAGAGCTTATGGGTCTTCAGTTTGAGAAAATACATTTTAGAGTAGAAGGGGCTCTCACAGGACATGTGGGTCCTGGGAACGCTGTCCTGACGTACACTAATAACCACTCCTCCCACACTCCAGGGAGCTTATCACAGCCCCTGAATTTCTGTGTCTACTGTAGGAAGGTCAGAGATCTGGATCAACTGAGTACCTCTCCATTCTCACCACAGCTGCTCACATCTGGGCTCTGGCATAAACCTGGGAATCACACAACAAGTAATGCAGTAAAAGGTTTTGGTTTAGCACACATTTCACTCTGATTACCTAAGGGTCTTCCTTGTCCTTCCTGCTGCCCACTCTGGTCTATTCTGCCTTGCTGCATGTTTCTATAACTTTTCACTTGGTTTGATTTTCTCTGTCCAGAAATGAATAAATAAGTTACCAACACTATTTTCATGCAACAGCAATCTCTGTCTCTTAGCTGTATGTGGAATAAGGAACCAGCCTCGTGCAGCTTTAGCAAACAAGGAACCCTTCATTCCTCATCTACAGATGCTGGTCATTCTCACCTAATGGAAAGTTTGGTTATCATGCTTGACAAGATAAGTCTCCAGTGAGCATCAGAGGTCCCCCTGTGGAAGGGATAGATGAGACAAAGAAGGACGTGTCCTGTTACATGACAGTGTAACACCAATTGCTAACAGGTCTTATTAATAAAATACAAAAACAGGGCTGGATATTGGGTTAAATCTGAAGGATCAGACAAATAGAAGAGCCACCCATATTCTTACCTCTCCAAAATCCTCAGCCTTAAGAGTGTGAGCTTCTGTTTGCTCAGACCTTATATACCTTTGTCTGCCCTGACATCACTTCCTTGGATTAAAGGCGTGTGTGCTTCCCAATAAAGGCATGAGATCTCAAGTGTTGAGATTAAAGGCTCTCTTCCCAGTGTGACCTTGAAATCAGAGACCTCGATGAGATCTGGAGGGTTCTGTGCCTCTCCCATGATAGCATTAAGGACGTGTGCCATATTTTCTGGCCTTTTTGTCTAATCTAGTGTCCTGCTTTCTTCTCTGATCCCCAGATAAGTTTTACTGGGGTTTACAATATGTTACCCCAACACCTCACCCACTCTCTCCAGCTCTCACCCATTCTCTCCAAACTCCTTTTTCTTACCCTACTGCTAAAAGTCCATCTTAAACTCTCCTAATACACCCCAGATGTGCTTCAAAGAACTTAAAAATAATCAGGTGAATTACAAGACCCACTTCTTTTCCATCTCCTGCATAGGACGTGGTTGTTTGGCTGGTGGAAATAATAGCAGTTCTTTCCTGAGAGATGCATGGAGTATTTCAGGGTCATTCCCATCCACACAGCAGGTTGTGGGCTAGTCTTGGATAAAGCAGAATCGGCCTCAGCAAACTTCACATTCAAGGTAGTAAACTATAGTTTTGCCTGCTGTCCTGGTCTGTCCAATGAACACATTACCAACAACTTCCATGGGGCTTGCCATGAGCACAAGATGATTCCTTAATCCTGTCGATTGGAGTATTGTCCAAAAGGCACAATGTCCGCCTTCTGAGATTAATTGAAGGACACATTTCCCAGCCAGCCTCCAGAAAACACAGAATGGGTTCCCTGACTCACATACCTTTTCCCTCCTGAGATCTGTCTGGCTCCACAGGGTCACAGAACTGGGGTTCTCAGGGTGTTGGCAGGTCCAAAAAAGACTGGAGTGTGGACAACGAGGTCTGCTCACCTCCCTGAAATTTTGGAAGTCGGGAACCAAGTAGAGATCCGGCCATGTACAAAACTCTTGGTTGTGATTGAATCTGGATCATAGGCTGTATCAGCAGTGGATAACACCAAGATTGTATCCCATCTCTGTAGGCTGAGACAGGAGCTTGGCTCATATTTCTCCAACTCCGACTCTATTTAAAATTATCAAAGAAACACTACACAAACAAGGTCAACTAACTTCATTTTGGGTTTTGTGACATTGGTTTTTTTGATGTCTCGTGTTTGTTTTTTTGTTTGTTGTTGTTTGTTTGTTTCTATATAGTCCTGGCTTTCCTGGAACTAACTGAAATTTAGACAGTCCATCAGATCTTCACACTGATCAGCCCATGTCTGGATCCCCATCCTGAGTGCTGGCATTAGATATGTGGGCCACCTTGGCTGGTAGATTTCATACTCTAACACATTTGCTACATTTCATGTAAACTTTCGGTTTTCTTTCCTTCCTTCGTTTCTTTCTTTCTTTCTTTCTTTCTTTCTTTCTTTCTTCCTTTCTTTCCTTCTTTATTTCTTTTTTAATTTAAAAGGCTGTTTATCACTGGGCAGTGGTGGCATAGGCCTTTAATCCCACCACTCCAGAGGCATGGAAAGGTTGATATCTCTCATTTGCAGGCCAGCCTGGTCTACTAAGTGACTGCCAGGATAGGCTCAAATACAACAGAGAGACACTGTCAGGAAAATCTAAAACAGAAAACAAACAAACAGAAAAAAAAAAAAAAAGAAAGAGTTACCGACTGGAGTGATGACTCAGCAGTTAAGAACACTGGTTGTTCTTCCAGAGGTCCTGAGTTCAATTTTTAGAAACCACAGGAGAGCTCACAACCATCTATAATAAGATCTGGTCCACTGTTCAGGGCTGTAGACATGCATGCAAACAGAGCACAGTATACATAATAAACCAATACTTTTCACATATTTTTTCTTTCATTTCCTATAACAACCAATGTTTCTCTTGTCCCCTATACCTCCTCGCCCCACAGCTTCCCTCATCTGATCCTCAGAGAGGGTAAAGCCCTGGACCATAGGTTAACAAAATTGGCATATCCAGGTGAGGCAGAACCAAGTCCCTCCACCACCTGCATCTCTTGTAAACTTTCATTGAAAACCTGAGATTTACAGAATTTTTTGGATCTGTTACTTGATAACTGGGGATCATGACTAAAACTGCAGCTCCTCCAAATATTGGCATGTGGACCATGGCATCTTCTTCACTAGGAGGCAAAAAGAGAGAAAGGAAGCAGTGCAGGAGTACAGGGGATAGCAGGCAAGCACGGCCTGTGGAAAAGTCAGGGGCAGTGGGGCAGCGGGGCCTTCTAGGATGGAGGCCACACTGGATATGCCAATGCTGGGCCAGGCTTCAAACCCTTCTGTCTCTCAGTTCAGCTCACTACGGCCACAGCCTGAACACCTCAGTCATGGATGCTTCTGCCTCCTATAGAGGCACACAGTTCCTTATCCACCCGAGTGGTTCTCAAACTGTGGGTCATGACCCCTCTAGAGCTAGAATGATCAAATTACAGGGATGGCCTAAGATTATCAGCAAACACAGGTACTGACATTTTGATTGAAAACAGTAGGCAATTGCACTTACAAAGTAGCAACTGAAATAACCACAACATGAGGAACTGTATTGAAGGCGACAGCATCAGGATGTTGAAGAACACTGCTCTATCCTGTGGGACAGAAGGTTTCCCTGCTGTGTTCACTTTAAAGCAGAGGGGACTGAGGGACACCAGGACAGTTACATCCAATAGGGACCCACAGCATTAATATTCAAGGGTAGGGAAAACCTCTATCTGATACTTGGTGGGGTTTGTAGGTTTGACGTTCTGGAGACAGTATCTCATGTATCCCAGTCTACCATTCAGTCCACCTTCTTCTCGAGGATGATCAAGATCATCTGTCCCTCCTCCTTTGATCTCCCCTTTGCTGACATTATCCACAAACACATGTCATGACACAATAGGGATCACAGACAACAGCAGGGCTGGAGTAGAGAAAGAGACTTTAATATGTACTTTCAACACCAGGACAAGTTGAAGTCAACTGGCAGGCATCCATGTGAAGGATCCATGCATCTGTTTCCTTCTTCCTATTTTGAGACAGGGTAGCCACGTACCCTTGGGCTGGCGTACAATTCCTTCAATAGAACACAATAACCTTGAACTCCTGATGTGCCTGCCCTCAATAGTTTGGGATCTCTGCCCATTTAGAGGTCCTAAGGGACGCAAAGTGCCATGTGAAAGAGTGGAGATGTGTGCCCCATATCAGGAGAGCCTCCCTGAGTAGCCAGTGTCCATGCAAGCCCTGTCTTTTAGGTGCAGAAGGCCGGATCTTGATGGGACTCCACAAAGATGATTCCACATATACTGTGGTAAAGCCATTAAGCTGATTAACACCACAGAAAGATTGGCTTTGGACTACAAACTGTTCAGGAGAATTTTGAGATGATTAGCTGAGATGATTCAGCCTGACAGACTACTTGAACAAGGACTTGAAACAAGCCCTGCACTTTCTCATTATGCAGTGACTGGACAAATGATACAGGACTTGACAATTAATCCAAAAATTTTCTTTTCAAGATTCCCTAAAGATATCTTCACCCCTAGAAAGCAAAAAGAAAAAGAAAATATAGGTATGAGATAGATCATCGAATCTACTCTGAGAAAAAAAGATAAAGAAATAATAGGATAAATGGGTAGATCACTGAATCTACACTGAAAAGAAAAAAGGGAAGATATAAAAATGACAAAAGGTAGATTATTGAAACTTTTATGAAAATATGAATATGGTAAGATAAAAAGGTTAATTTTTGAATCTACTTTTAAAAAGGCACTACTTGTTTTAAACAAGATAAGTAATGAAATTTTTTTTGTCTGAGTTTATCAAATGTTACTGGATTGGACATTGTTAATATACATAATGGAATTTGTATCTGAATTTGTCAAATGTTAATGGACTAGACATTGTTAATGTAATTCTTGACTGTATATATTGTATATAATTATTGGATAATTTTTCTTGTATTAGTTATGAGCTTTTTTAAATTTTAGACAAAAAAAGGGGAAATGTGTTCGTATTGTGTTCCCTAAAATATTGTGCACCCGAATAAACTTATCTGGGGTCAGAGACAGAGAGCCACAATTTTAAACATAAAGGTTAGGCAGTGGTAGCACAAACCTTTAATCCTAGCATTCCAGAGACAGAAATCCATCTGTTCAAGGATACAGCCAAGCATGGTGACTCACACCTTTAATCCCAGGGAGTGGTGGTAGAAAGCGGAAAGGTATATAAAGCATGAGGACCACAAACTAGAGGCATTTGGCCTGGTTAAGCATTTTGGCTGGTTAAGCTTTTAGGTTTTGAGCAGCACAGTTCAGCTGAGATCCATTCTGGATGAGGACTCAGAGGCATCCAGTCTGAGGAAACAGGATCAGCTGAGGAACTGGCGAGACCATCTAAGATTCCTGCTACACTTGCCCTAATCTCAGTCTGCCCTAATGAAACATCTGTTTTACCACCTCAAAGATATGGCTCAGAAGTGGAACATTCCACACAAAATGACTAAGCAAAAGCACCTCACAAGTGTGCTCCCCTACTTTGGGATTCTAGCTAATTGTGGATGTAGTCAAGTTGAATACTAAGAATACTCATCAGGAGATTACACCTATTCAATTGGACACATTTTCATATCACCTTATGTCATACTTAATTCGCAAAAGTAACTAGATCCAAGTCACAATGACCCCTAGAGTGAGTGTATCTGTATGATATGACTATTACCTGTAGCTGTAAAATAGTGATATGACTATCCAACGTTGAAAGGCAATGGCATTATATGTTTAACCAGGTCAATATTACAGCTACCATGATGTAACTATCCCTCATTCAAAGAGAAACATGTTCTAAAGTTAGAATAGGTGGTGATGTTGTCTGGCCTTCTTTCATATCTGAAACTTACATTTGAGGAACTCTGATATTCTCTTACTTGAGGTTCCAAAACTGCACCACACAGCTACATCTCCAGCTCTCAATGGTTTCCATTGCAGTCTGGGGATTCTGAGGCTCTGAAACACTGTCCATGGGTTCTACACCACAAGCACTAGAGAACGGATACAGTGTTGAGCTGCTGTTTATGGAAGCAGGGTTTCCCCTTGTAGTCGAGGAGACACAATACCAGGAGTCTGATGAAGGTAGAGGGTAGAGGCCAAGTCCCAGTCACCCAGGAATGAACCTCCACCACTACCACATCACCGGCCCGACTACCCTTATGGGCCCCATTGAAATGACAAGGATGAAGCAAGAGTTTCTTTTGAAACTTTTATTTGATTTCACTTACTACACTTCACTGGGGAGGCAGAGAAAGAAGTTTACATATACAAAACATAATGATTGCAATGTTGTCAGAGAAAATTCAAGGAATCTACACTGTCTCCTCTTAGACCGGTGGTGCTCATAAGAAGTTGACCATGGCTGATGGAGGCTGGTTTCTTCAGGGCTAAAACAGGAAGTAGGTGTGGCACAGTCAAATGTTTTCAAGTCTCCCATCAGGAAAGCAAGGATGCCCACTGTACATCATTGTTGGTGGATTCCCTGGAATCTCTCCATAAGGCACAGGGAAGCCATAATTCCAAGGCTGGTACATGGGAGTCGGCCATACCATTGGAGGTTGAGGATATATGTGAACTTGGGGGTTACCAGCTTCATCATATTGAGGACCTGTGGGAGAAGAAACAGAGAGAGAGAGAGAGAGAGAGAGAGAGAGAGAGAGAGAGAGAGAGAGAGATCGAGATCATAAGTAAGCATGGTATCATGATTCTCCCTGAATCACCTTCAGTAATTAATTGGCCCCTTGGTCAAAATCAGCTGTGAACAAGTCATAGTTCCATTGCTTGGGTGTGAGAGGGTGTTAGACACACAGAGAGGCCAGACATTGCTGCTTTGTGCCACAGAGGCCTGTGGGAATGGGGCTTGCCTACATTCTGTGCCCATGAAGAAAGGCCAGCTGAGACCACCCTCTATAGAGCCTCAGAGGTCTCGGCAGAAGGGACTAACCTGGGAAGGGGCTCCACTCTTGTCTGTGACCAAGGATCCTGTAGAGGTTCTCCGAGTACGGAGAAAACAGGGATTCGACCCCTGCTCTGTCCTGAGTGAGCCTCCAGTGCAAGGTCTTTAGATCAGTCATCAGTTGCAAACAGTCGCGCCAGGTCTTCCTTAGGCCCCGCTCATAGAGTCGCTGTCGAATAGCCCTGACTTTTTTACAAGTTTTTTGCCCTTTGTGGCCCACTTCCTGTTCAACGACTTCCCACTCCATCAGGAATATCCTGATTTCACTGTCATTCCATGGCCTCTGGGAAGGACCTGCAAAGGACAGAGGAATGGGTCAGACCATTTCCCAGCATGCACATGCATATCTAAACTTTTCCTGGGGACTCTTCCTGGACACTGATCAGCCACAGTGCCCTCATTCACATATCATGAGATTACCAGCACCTGCTTGCCAAACAAGGATCGGGCATCTACCCTGGCCTTAATTACAAGGAGTCCACTCACTGGGAGAGCATAGGTGTCTTCAGGTTTAGAAAATACATTTCAGAATAGAAGGGGCTCTCAGAGGACGAGTGGGACCTGGGAATGCTGTCTTGACCTAAACTCATAACCACTCCTCCCACACCCCAGGGAGCTATCACAGCCCTGAACCTCTGTCTCTACTGTGAGAACGTCAGAGATTTGGAACCACTGAGTAACTCTCTATCCTCACCAATGCTGCTCACATCGGGGTCTGCCATAATCTCAGGAATCACAGATCAAGAAATGCAGTAGAAGGTTTTTGGTTTGGCACACATTTCACTCTGATTACCTGAGGGGCTTCCTTGTCTTTCCTGCTGCCCACTCTGGTCCATTCTGCCTTCTTGGGTGTTTCTCAAACTTTTGACTTGGTTTGCTTTTCTCTGTCAAAAAATGAATAAATGAATAAATGACTTATCAACACCGTTTTCAAGCTTGCTTGGAAAACCTGGCCTTCTGCACCTAAAAGACAAGGCTTGCATAGACACTGGCTACTCAGGGAAGCTCTCCTGATATGGGGCTCACATCTCAACTCCTTCACATTGGACTTTGCATACCTGAGGACCTGTAAATGGGCAGAGATTCCAAACCATGGAGGGAAGGCATATCAGGAGTTCAAGGTCATTCTAATTCTACTGAATGAGTTGTAGGCCCATCCCCAGGGTGCCTGGCAACCCTGGCTCCAAAGTAGAAAGAAGGAAACAGATGCATGGATCCTTCACATGGGTGCCTGGCAGTTGACTTCCTCTTGTCCTGGTGTTGAAAGTCCATATTAAAGTCTCTTTCTCTACTCCAGCTCTGCTGTTGTCTGTGAGCCCTCTATTGTATCATGATATGTGTTTGTGGATAATGCCAGCAACGGGGAGATCAAGGGAGGAGGGACAAATGATTTTGGTCATCCTCGAGAAGAAGATGGGCTGCATGATAGCCTGGGATACATGAGATACTGTCTCCAGAACCTCAAACTCACAAACCCACCAAGGATCAGAATGAGGTTTTCCTACCCTTGAATGTTGATGCCATGGGTCCCTGTTGGATGTAACTGTCCTGGTGTCCCTCAGTCCCCTCTGCTTTAAAGTGAACACAGCAGGGGAACCTTCTGTCCCACAGGATAGAGCAGCGTTCCTCAACCTCCTGATACTGTCACCATCAATACAGTTCCTCATGTTGTGGTTATTTCAGTTGCTACTTTGTACGTGCAATTGCCTACTGTTTTCAATCATAATGTCAGTACCTGTGTTTGCTGGTAATCTTAGGCCATCCCTGTAATTTGATCATTCTTGCTCTAGAGGGGTCCTGACCCACAGTTTGAGAACCACTGGGGTGGATAAGGAACTGTGTGCCTCCATAGGAGGGAGAAGCATCCATGACTGAGGTGTTCAGGCTGTGGCCGTAGTGAGCTGAACTGAGAGACAGAAGGGTTTGAAGCCTGGCCCAGCATTGGCACATCCAGTGTGGCCTCCATCCTAGAAGGGCCCGCTGCCCCACTGCTCCTGACTTTTCCACAGGCCGAGCTTTCCTGCTGTCCTCTGCTCTCCTGCACTGCTTCATTTCTCTCCTTTTGCCTCCTGGTGAAGAAGATGCCACGGTCCATATTCCAGTATTTGGAGGAGCTGCAGTTTTAGAGATGATCCCCAGTTACCAAGTAACAGATCCAAAAAATTTTGTATACCTCAAGTTTTCAATGAAAGTTTACAGGAGACGCAGGTGTGGGGAGGGGCTTGGTTTTAAAAAACAGTAACATTTATTTGTAATTTATACAGTGTTCTGTTTGCATGTATGTCTGCAGCCCAGAACAGTGTGCCAGATCTTATTATACATGGTTGTGAGCTCTCCTGTGGTTGATGGGAATTGAACTCAGGACCTCTGGGAGAACAACAACCAGTGTTCTTATCTGTGGAGCCGTCTCTGCAGCCAGTAACTCTTTTTGTTCGTTTGTTCATTTGTTTTCTGTTTTAGGTTTTGCAGACAGTGTCTCTCTGTAGCTTTGGAGCCTGTCCTGGAAGTCACTTTGTAGACCAGGCTAGCCTGCAACTCAGAGGGATCAGCCTGTGTATGCCACCCGAGTGCTGGGATTAAAGGTCTGTGCCACCATTAGCCAGGGAAAAGCAGACTTTTAAATAAAAATATTAAAAAGAAAGTTTTAATGAAATTTAGCAAATGTGTTAGAGCATGAAATTGAGCAGCCAAGGTGGCCCACATGTTTAATGCCAGCACTCAAGATGGGGATCCAGACGTGGGCTGACTAGTGTGATGCCCTGAAGGAATAATTCTAAATTTTAGTGAGTTCCAGGAAGGCCAGGACTATATAGAAACAAACAAACAAACAAACATAAGACAACAAAAAAAAAACCCCAATATCACAAAACCCAAATTGAAGTGAGTTGTCTTGTTTGTGTTGTGTTTCTTTGATAATTTTAAATTGAGTCTGAGTTGGAGAAATCTGGGCCACCCTCCTGTCTCAGCCTCCAGAGATGTGATTCAATCTTGGTGTTCTCCACTGCTGACCCAGCCTATGATCCAGAAAGGCGGGGCCAGATTCAATCACAACCAAGGGATATATAAAGGGCCGGATGGATCTCTACTTGGTTCTGAGACTTCCAGAATTGCAGGGAGGTGAGCAGAGCTCTTTGTCCACACTCCAGTCTCTGTGGGACCCGCCAACACCCAGAGAACCCCAGTTCTGTGACTCTGTGGAGCCAGACAGATCTCAGGAGGGAAAAGGTATGTGAGTCGGGGAACCCATTCTGTGTTTTCTGGATGATAGCTGGGACATTTGTCCTTGAATTAATCCCAGAGGGTAGACTATGTGCCTCTGGGACAATTCTCCAATCCACATGATTATGGTATCCGTCTTGTACTCATGGCAAGCCCCATGGAAGTTGTTGGTAATGTGATCATTGGACAGACCAGGACATCAGGCAAAAATACAGTTTACTACCTTGAACGTGAAGTTTGCTGAGGCAGATTCTGCTTTGTTGAACACTAGCCCTCAACCTACTGTGTGGATGGGAATGACCCTGAACTACTCCCTGAACCTCTCAGGAAAGAACTGGTATTATTTCCACCAGCCAAACAACCACGTCCTATGCAGGAGATGAAAAATGTTGGGTTTTATAATTCATCTGATATTTGTAAGTTCTTTGAAGCACAGCTGGGGTATATTAGGAGAGTTTATGATGGACTTTTAGCAGTAGGGTAAGAGAGAGGAGTTTGGAGAGAATGGGTGAGAGCTGGAGAGATTGGGTGAGGTGTTGGGGTGATATATTGTAAACCCCAATAAAACTTATCTGGCGATCTGAGAACAAAGGCAGAAGCTAGATTATCCATAAAGGCCAGACAATTTATGGCACACACCCTTAATCCTATCACTAGAGAGGCACAGAACCCTCTGGATCTCATCTGAGTCTCTGGTTTCAACACCACACTGGGCAGAGAGCCTTTAATCTCAACACTTGAGATCTTATGCCTTTGCTTGGGAAGCACACACACCTTTAATCCCAGGAAGTGATGTCAGGGCAGAGAAAAGTACATAAGGCCTGAACAAACAGAAACTCACACTCTTAAGGCTGAGGATTTTGTAGAGGTAAGAACAATGGCGGGCTCTTCTGTTTCTGTGATGCTTCAGATTTACCCCAATATCTGGCCTCGTTTTTTTGTTTTTTATTGATAAGACCTTTTAGCAATCACTGTTACACCGTCATCTCCCAGGACAGGTCTTTCTGTGTCTCATCTGTCCCTTCCCCAGGGGCACCTCTGATACTCACTAGAGACTTTCCCTGGCCAAGCTTGACAACCAAGCTTTCTATTAGGTGAGAATGACCAGCATCTGTAGATGAGGAATGAAGGGTCCATTGTTTGCTAATGCTGCAAGAGGCTGGTTCCTTAATCCACACACAGCTATTCCTGTTGCATGAAAACGGTGTTGATAACTCATTTATTCATTTTTTGACAGAGAAAAGCAAACCAAGTCAAAAGTTTGAGAAACACCCAAGAAGGCAGAATGGACCAGAGTGGGCAGCAGGAAAGACAAGGAAGCCCCTCAGGTAATCAGAGTGAAATGTGTGCCAAACCAAAAACCTTCTACTGCATTTCTTGATCTGTGATTCCTGAGATTATGGCAGACCCCGATGTGAGCAGCATTGGTGAGGATAGAGAGTTACTCAGTGGTTCCAAATCTCTGACGTTCTCACAGTAGAGACAGAGGTTCAGGGCTGTGATAGCTCCCTGGGGTGTGGGAGGAGTGGTTATGAGTTTAGGTCAAGACAGCATTCCCAGGTCCCACTCGTCCTCTGAGAGCCCCTTCTATTCTGAAATGTATTTTCTAAACCTGAAGACACCTATGCTCTCCCAGTGAGTGGACTCCTTGTAATTAAGGCCAGGGTAGATGCCCGATCCTTGTTTGGCAAGCAGGTGCTGGTAATCTCATGATATGTGAATGAGGGCACTGTGGCTGATCAGTGTCCAGGAAGAGTCCCCAGGAAAAGTTTAGATATGCATGTGCATGCTGGGAAATGGTCTGACCCATTCCTCTGTCCTTTGCAGGTCCTTCCCAGAGGCCATGGAATGACAGTGAAATCAGGATATTCCTGATGGAGTGGGAAGTCGTTGAACAGGAAGTGGGCCACAAAGGGCAAAAAACTTGTAAAAAAGTCAGGGCTATTCGACAGCGACTCTATGAGCGGGGCCTAAGGAAGACCTGGCGCGACTGTTTGCAACTGATGACTGATCTAAAGACCTTGCACTGGAGGCTCACTCAGGACAGAGCAGGGGTCGAATCCCTGTTTTCTCCGTACTCGGAGAACCTCTACAGGATCCTTGGTCACAGACAAGAGTGGAGCCCCTTCCCAGGTTAGTCCCTTCTGCCGAGACCTCTGAGGCTCTATAGAGGGTGGTCTCAGCTGGCCTTTCTTCATGGGCACAGAATGTAGGCAAGCCCCATTCCCACAGGCCTCTGTGGCACAAAGCAGCAATGTCTGGCCTCTCTGTGTGTCTAACACCCTCTCACACCCAAGCAATGGAACTATGACTTGTTCACAGCTGATTTTGACCAAGGGGCCAATTAATTACTGAAGGTGATTCAGGGAGAATCATGATACCATGCTTACTTATGATCTCTCTCTCTCTCTCTCTCTCTCTCTCTCTCTCTCTCTCTCTCTGTTTCTTCTCCCACAGGTCCTCAATATGATGAAGCTGGTAACCCCCAAGTTCACATATATCCTCAACCTCCAATGGTATGGCCGACTCCCATGTACCAGCCTTGGAATTATGGCTTCCCTGTGCCTTATGGAGAGATTCCAGGGAATCCACCAACAATGATGTACAGTGGGCATCCTTGCTTTCCTGATGGGAGACTTGAAAACATTTGACTGTGCCACACCTACTTCCTGTTTTAGCCCTGAAGAAACCAGCCTCCATCAGCCATGGTCAACTTCTTATGAGCACCACCGGTCTAAGAGGAGACAGTGTAGATTCCTTGAATTTTCTCTGACAACATTGCAATCATTATGTTTTGTATATGTAAACTTCTTTCTCTGCCTCCCCAGTGAAGTGTAGTAAGTGAAATCAAATAAAAGTTTCAAAAGAAACTCTTGCTTCATCCTTGTCATTTCAATGGGGCCCATAAGGGTAGTCGGGCCGGTGATGTGGTAGTGGTGGAGGTTCATTCCTGGGTGACTGGGACTTGGCCTCTACCCTCTACCTTCATCAGACTCCTGGTATTGTGTCTCCTCGACTACAAGGGGAAACCCTGCTTCCATAAACAGCAGCTCAACACTGTATCCGTTCTCTAGTGCTTGTGGTGTAGAACCCATGGACAGTGTTTCAGAGCCTCAGAATCCCCAGACTGCAATGGAAACCATTGAGAGCTGGAGATGTAGCTGTGTGGTGCAGTTTTGGAACCTCAAGTAAGAGAATATCAGAGTTCCTCAAATGTAAGTTTCAGATATGAAAGAAGGCCAGACAACATCACCACCTATTCTAACTTTAGAACATGTTTCTCTTTGAATGAGGGATAGTTACATCATGGTAGCTGTAATATTGACCTGGTTAAACATATAATGCCATTGCCTTTCAACGTTGGATAGTCATATCACTATTTTACAGCTACAGGTAATAGTCATATCATACAGATACACTCACTCTAGGGGTCATTGTGACTTGGATCTAGTTACTTTTGCGAATTAAGTATGACATAAGGTGATATGAAAATGTGTCCAATTGAATAGGTGTAATCTCCTGATGAGTATTCTTAGTATTCAACTTGACTACATCCACAATTAGCTAGAATCCCAAAGTAGGGGAGCACACTTGTGAGGTGCTTTTGCTTAGTCATTTTGTGTGGAATGTTCCACTTCTGAGCCATATCTTTGAGGTGGTAAAACAGATGTTTCATTAGGGCAGACTGAGATTAGGGCAAGTGTAGCAGGAATCTTAGATGGTCTCGCCAGTTCCTCAGCTGATCCTGTTTCCTCAGACTGGATGCCTCTGAGTCCTCATCCAGAATGGATCTCAGCTGAACTGTGCTGCTCAAAACCTAAAAGCTTAACCAGCCAAAATGCTTAACCAGGCCAAATGCCTCTAGTTTGTGGTCCTCATGCTTTATATACCTTTCCGCTTTCTACCACCACTCCCTGGGATTAAAGGCGTGAGTCACCATGCTTGGCTGTATCCTTGAACAGATGGATTTCTGTCTCTGGAATGCTAGGATTAAAGGTTTGTGCTACCACTGCCTAACCTTTATGTTTAAAATTGTGGCTCTCTGTCTCTGACCCCAGATAAGTTTATTCGGGTGCACAATATTTTAGGGAACACAATACGAACACATTTCCCCTTTTTTTGTCTAAAATTTAAAAAAGCTCATAACTAATACAAGAAAAATTATCCAATAATTATATACAATATATACAGTCAAGAATTACATTAACAATGTCTAGTCCATTAACATTTGACAAATTCAGATACAAATTCCATTATGTATATTAACAATGTCCAATCCAGTAACATTTGATAAACTCAGACAAAAAAAATTTCATTACTTATCTTGTTTAAAACAAGTAGTGCCTTTTTAAAAGTAGATTCAAAAATTAACCTTTTTATCTTACCATATTCATATTTTCATAAAAGTTTCAATAATCTACCTTTTGTCATTTTTATATCTTCCCTTTTTTCTTTTCAGTGTAGATTCAGTGATCTACCCATTTATCCTATTATTTCTTTATCTTTTTTTCTCAGAGTAGATTCGATGATCTATCTCATACCTATATTTTCTTTTTCTTTTTGCTTTCTAGGGGTGAAGATATCTTTAGGGAATCTTGAAAAGAAAATTTTTGGATTAATTGTCAAGTCCTGTATCATTTGTCCAGTCACTGCATAATGAGAAAGTGCAGGGCTTGTTTCAAGTCCTTGTTCAAGTAGTCTGTCAGGCTGAATCATCTCAGCTAATCATCTCAAAATTCTCCTGAACAGTTTGTAGTCCAAAGCCAATCTTTCTGTGGTGTTAATCAGCTTAATGGCTTTACCACAGTATATGTGGAATCATCTTTGTGGAGTCCCATCAAGATCCGGCCTTCTGCACCTAAAAGACAGGGCTTGCATGGACACTGGCTACTCAGGGAGGCTCTCCTGATATGGGGCACACATCTCCACTCTTTCACATGGCACTTTGCGTCCCTTAGGACCTCTAAATGGGCAGAGATCCCAAACTATTGAGGGCAGGCACATCAGGAGTTCAAGGTTATTGTGTTCTATTGAAGGAATTGTACGCCAGCCCAAGGGTACGTGGCTACCCTGTCTCAAAATAGGAAGAAGGAAACAGATGCATGGATCCTTCACATGGATGCCTGCCAGTTGACTTCAACTTGTCCTGGTGTTGAAAGTACATATTAAAGTCTCTTTCTCTACTCCAGCCCTGCTGTTGTCTGTGATCCCTATTGTGTCATGACATGTGTTTGTGGATAATGTCAGCAAAGGGGAGATCAAAGGAGGAGGGACAGATGATCTTGATCATCCTCGAGAAGAAGGTGGACTGAATGGTAGACTGGGATACATGAGATACTGTCTCCAGAACGTCAAACCTACAAACCCCACCAAGTATCAGATAGAGGTTTTCCCTACCCTTGAATATTAATGCTGTGGGTCCCTATTGGATGTAACTGTCCTGGTGTCCCTCAGTCCCCTCTGCTTTAAAGTGAACACAGCAGGGAAACCTTCTGTCCCACAGGATAGAGCAGTGTTCTTCAACATCCTGATGCTGTCGCCTTCAATACAGTTCCTCATGTTGTGGTTATTTCAGTTGCTACTTTGTAAGTGCAATTGCCTACTGTTTTCAATCAAAATGTCAGTACCTGTGTTTGCTGATAATCTTAGGCCATCCCTGTAATTTGATCATTCTAGCTCTAGAGGGGTCATGACCCACAGTTTGAGAACCACTCGGGTGGATAAGGAACTGTGTGCCTCTATAGGAGGCAGAAGCATCCATGACTGAGGTGTTCAGGCTGTGGCCGTAGTGAGCTGAACTGAGAGACAGAAGGGTTTGAAGCCTGGCCCAGCATTGGCATATCCAGTGTGGCCTCCATCCTAGAAGGCCCCGCTGCCCCACTGCCCCTGACTTTTCCACAGGCCGTGCTTGCCTGCTATCCCCTGTACTCCTGCACTGCTTCCTTTCTCTCTTTTTGCCTCCTAGTGAAGAAGATGCCATGGTCCACATGCCAATATTTGGAGGAGCTGCAGTTTTAGTCATGATCCCCAGTTATCAAGTAACAGATCCAAAAAATTCTGTAAATCTCAGGTTTTCAATGAAAGTTTACAAGAGATGCAGGTGGTGGAGGGACTTGGTTCTGCCTCACCTGGATATGCCAATTTTGTTAACCTATGGTCCAGGGCTTTACCCTCTCTGAGGATCAGATGAGGGAAGCTGTGGGGCGAGGAGGTATAGGGGACAAGAGAAACATTGGTTGTTATAGGAAATGAAAGAAAAAATATGTGAAAAGTATTGGTTTATTATGTATACTGTGCTCTGTTTGCATGCATGTCTACAGCCCTGAACAGTGGACCAGATCTTATTATAGATGGTTGTGAGCTCTCCTGTGGTTTCTAAAAATTGAACTCAGGACCTCTGGAAGAACAACCAGTGTTCTTAACTGCTGAGTCATCACTCCAGTCGGTAACTCTTTCTTTTTTTTTTTTTTTCTGTTTGTTTGTTTTCTGTTTTAGATTTTCCTGACAGTGTCTCTCTGTTGTATTTGAGCCTATCCTGGCAGTCACTTAGTAGACCAGGCTGGCCTGCAAATGAGAGATATCAACCTTTCCATGCCTCTGGAGTGGTGGGATTAAAGGCCTATGCCACCACTGCCCAGTGATAAACAGCCTTTTAAATTAAAAAAGAAATAAAGAAGGAAAGAAAGGAAGAAAGAAAGAAAGAAAGAAAGAAAGAAAGAAAGAAACGAAGGAAGGAAAGAAAACCGAAAGTTTACATGAAATGTAGCAAATGTGTTAGAGTATGAAATCTACCAGCCAAGGTGGCCCACATATCTAATGCCAGCACTCAGGATGGGGATCCAGACATGGGCTGATCAGTGTGAAGATCTGATGGACTGTCTAAATTTCAGTTAGTTCCAGGAAAGCCAGGACTATATAGAAACAAACAAACAACAACAAACAAAAAAACAAACACGAGACATCAAAAAAACCAATGTCACAAAACCCAAAATGAAGTTAGTTGACCTTGTTTGTGTAGTGTTTCTTTGATAATTTTAAATAGAGTCGGAGTTGGAGAAATATGAGCCAAGCTCCTGTCTCAGCCTACAGAGATGGGATACAATCTTGGTGTTATCCACTGCTGATACAGCCTATGATCCAGATTCAATCACAACCAAGAGTTTTGTACATGGCCGGATCTCTACTTGGTTCCCGACTTCCAAAATTTCAGGGAGGTGAGCAGACCTCGTTGTCCACACTCCAGTCTTTTTTGGACCTGCCAACACCCTGAGAACCCCAGTTCTGTGACCCTGTGGAGCCAGACAGATCTCAGGAGGGAAAAGGTATGTGAGTCAGGGAACCCATTCTGTGTTTTCTGGAGGCTGGCTGGGAAATGTGTCCTTCAATTAATCTCAGAAGGCGGACATTGTGCCTTTTGGACAATACTCCAATCGACAGGATTAAGGAATCATCTTGTGCTCATGGCAAGCCCCATGGAAGTTGTTGGTAATGTGTTCATTGGACAGACCAGGACAGCAGGCAAAACTATAGTTTACTACCTTGAATGTGAAGTTTGCTGAGGCCGATTCTGCTTTATCCAAGACTAGCCCACAACCTACTGTGTGGATGGAAATGACCCTGAACTACTCCATTCATCTCTCAGGAAAGAACTGCTATTATTTCCACTAGCCAAACAACCACGTCCTATGCAGAGGATAGAAAAGTATTGGGTCTGGGTAGGTAGGTCTTGGGGTGATATATTGTAAACCACAATAAAACTTATCTGGGGATCAGAAAAGAAAGCAGGACACTAGATTAGACACAAAGGCCAGAAAATATGGCACACACCCTTAATGCTATCATGGGAGATGCACAGAACCTTCTCGATCTCATCTGGGTCTCTGATTTCAAGGTCACACTGGGAAGAGAGCCTTTAGTCACAACACTTGAGATCTCATGCCTTTAATGGGAAGCACACACACCTTTAATCCAAGGAAGTGATGTCAGGGCAGACAAAGGTATATAAGGTCTAAGCAAAAAGAAGCTCACACTCTTAAGGCTGAGGATTTTGGAGAGGTAAGAATATGGGTGGCTCTTCTATTTGTCTGATCCTTCAGATTTAACCCAATATTCAGCCCTGTTTTTGTATTTTATTAATAAGACCTGTTAGCAATTGGTGTTACACTGTCATGTAACAGGACACGTCCTTCTTTGTCTCATCTATCCCTTCCACAAGGGGACCTCTGATGCTCACTGGAGACTTATCTTGTCAAGCATGACAACCAAGCTTTCCATTAGGTGAGAATGACCAGCATCTGTAGATGAGGAATGAAGGTCCCTTGTTTGCTAAAGCTGCACGAGGCTGGTTCCTTATTCCACACACAGCTAAGAGACAGAGATTGTTGTTGCATGAAAATGGTGTTGACAACTTATTTATTCATTTCTGGACAGAGAAAGTCAAACCAAGTGAAAAGTTATAGAAACATGCAGCAAGGCAGAATAGACCAGAGTGGGCAGCAGGAAGGACAAGGAAGACCCTCAGGTAATCAGAGTGAAATATGTGCTAAACCAAAAACCTTTTACTGCATTACTTGTTGTGTGATTCCCAGGTTTATGCCAGAGCCCAGATGTGAGCAGCTGTGGTGAGAATGGAGAGGTACTCAGTTGATCCAGATCTCTGACTTTCCTACAGTAGACACAGAAATTCAGGGGCTGTGATAAGCTCCCTGGAGTGTGGGAGGAGTGGTTATTAGTGTAGGTCAGGACAGCGTTCCCAGGACCCACATGTCCTGTGAGAGCCCCTTCTACTCTAAAATGTATTTTCTCAAACTGAAGACCCATAAGCTCTCTGAGTGAGTGGACTCCTTGTAATTACCAGCAGGGTGGATGCCCAGTCCTTGGTCGGCAAGGAAGTGTCGGTAATCTCATGATATGTGAATGAGGGAACACAGAATGTAAGCATGTCCCATTTCCACAGACCTCTTTGGCACAAAGCAGCAATGTCTGGCCTGCCTGTGTGTCTAACTCCTTCTCACCACCAAGCAATGGAACTATGACTTGTTCATAGCTGATTTTTGACCAAGGGGCCAATGAATTACTGAAGGTGATTCAGGGAGAATCATGATACCATGCTTACTTATGATCTCTCTGTCTCTGTCTCTGTCTCTCTCTGTCTCTCTCTGTCTCTCTCTGTCTCTCTCTGTCTCTCTCTCTCTGTTTCTTTTCCCACAGGACCTCACTATGAAGGAGCTGGTAACCCCCACCTTCACATGTACTCTCAACCTCCAATGCTATGGCGGACTCCTGTGTACCAGCCTTGGGATATGGCTTCCCTGTGCCTTCTGGAGAGCTTCCAGGGAACCCACTGCTGATGACATACAGCAGAAATTCTTGATTCCCTGATGGAAGACTTGAAAACATTTGACTGTGCCACACCTACTTCCTGCTTTGGCCCTGGAGACACCAACCTTCATCAGCCATGGTCAACTTCTTATGACCACCAAGGCCCTAAAAGGAGACAGTGCGGATTCCTTGAATTTTCTCTGACAACATTGGAATTGTGTTTTGTATACATAAGCTTCTTTCTCTACCTCCTCAGTGCAGAGTAATAGGTAGAATTAAATAAAGGTTTCGAAAGAATCTCCTGTCTCATCCTTGTCATTTCAGTATGGCTGAGATTAGGTTAAATCTGAAGGATCAGACAAATAGAAGAGCCACCCATATTCTTACCTCTCCAAAATCCTCAGCCTTAAGAGTGTGAGCTACTGTTTGCTTAGACCTTGTATACCTTCGTCTGCCCTGACATCACTTCCTTGGATTAAAGGTGTGTGTGCTTCCCAAGCAAAGGCATGAGATCTCAAGTGTTGAGATTAAAGGCTCTCTTCCCAGTGTGACCTTGAAATCAGAGACCCAGATGAGATCGAGAAGGTTCTGTGCATCTCCCATGATAGCATTAAGGGTGTGTGCCATATTTTCTGGCCTTTGTGTCTAATCTAGTGTCCTGCTTTCTTCTCTGATCCCCAGATAAGTTTTACTGGGGTTTACAATATGTTACCCCAACACCTCACCCACTCTCTCCAGCTCTCACCCATTCTCTCCAAACTCGTCTCTCTTACCCTACTGCTAAAAGTCCATCTTAAACTCTCCTAATACACCCCAGATGTGCTTCAAAGAACTTAAAAATAATCAGGTGAATTATAAGATCTAATACTTTTCCATCTCCTGCATAGGACGTGGTTGTTTGGCTGGTGGAAATAATAGCAGTTCTTTTCTGAGAGATGCATGGAGTAGTTCAGGGTCATTCCCATCCACACAGTAGGTTGTGGGCTAGTCTTGGATGAAGCACAATCTGCCTCAGCAAACTTCACATTCAAGCTAGTAAACTATATTTTTGCCTGCTGTCCTGGTCTGTCCAATGAACCATTACCAACAACTTCCATGGGGCTTGCCATGAGTACAAGATGATTCCATAATCATGTGGATTGGAGAATTGTCCCAGGGGCACAATACCCACCTTCTGAGATGAATTGAGGGACAAATGTCCCAGCCAGCCTCCAGAAAACACAGAATGGATTTCCCGACTCACATACCTTTTCCCTCCTGAGATCTGTCTGGCTCCACAGGGTCACAGAACTGGGGTTCTCTGGGTGTTGGTGGGTCCCACAGAGACTGGAGTGTGGACAAAGAGCTCTCTGCTCACCTCCCTGCAATTCTGGAAGTCTCTGAACCAATTAGAGATCCAGCCCTTTACATATATATCCCTTGGTTATGATTGAATCTGGCCAGCCTGTCTGGATCATAGGCTGGGTCAGCAGTGGAGAACACCAAGACTGAATCACATCTCTGGAGGCTGAGACAGGAGGGTGGCCCAGATTTCTCCAACTCAGTCAAAAGTTTAAGAAACACGCAGCAAGGCAGAATGGACCAGAGTGGGCAGCAAGAAGGACAACGGAGACCCTGAAGTAATCAGAGTGAAATGTGTGCTAAACCAAAAACCTTCTACTGCATTTCTTGTTGTGTGATATCCAGAATTATGGCAGACCCCAGATGTGAGCAGCTGTGGTAAAGCTAGAGAGGTACTCAGTAGTTTCAGATGTCTAACCTTCTTTCAGTTGACACAGGTTCCAGCGGCTATGATAACCTCCCTGGGGTGTGGGAGGGGTGGTTGTGAGTGTAGGTTGGCACAGTGTTCCCAGGTCCCACTTGTCCTGTTAGAGCCCCTTCTATTCTGAAATGTATTTCTAAAACTGAAGACACCTAAGCTCTCCCGGTGAGTGTACTCCTTGTAATTACCAGTAGGGTGGATGCCCAATCCGTGGTCGGCAAACAAGTGTTGGTAATCTCATGATACGTGAATGAGGGCACTGTGGCTGATGGGTGTGCAGGAAGAGTCCCCAAGAAAAGTTCAGATGTGCATGTGCATGCTGGGAAATGGTCTGATTCCATCCCTCTCTCCTTTGCAGAACTTCCCCTAGGCCATGGAATGATTATGAAATCAGGATCTTCCTGCTGGAGTGGGAAGTTTTTTTACAGGAAGTGGTGCACCCAGGCAAGATGCTGAAGAAATTCAGGGCCATTGGCAAGAGACTCTCTCAGTGGGGCCTGAGCAAGACCTGGTGTGACTGTTTGCAAGTGATGATCAATCTAAAGACCTTGCACTGGCGGCTCTCTAATGAGAGAGCAGAAGTCAAACCCTTGTTTTCTCCTTATTCAGAGGACCTCTACAGGATTCTTGGTCACAGACAAGAGTGGAGCCCCTTTCCAGGTTAGTCTCTTTTGCATAGACCTCTGAGGCCATCCAGAGGGTGGCCTCAGCTGGCCTGTCTTCATGAGCACAGAATGTAGGCAAGCCCCATTCCCATAGGCCTCCGTGGCACAAAGCAGCAATGTCTGGCCTCTCTGTGTGTCTAACTCTCTCTCACAACCAAGAAATGGAACTATGACTTGTTCATAGCTGATTTTTGACCAAGGGGCCAATGAATTACTGCTGTGGGATGTTCTGTATGGCAAATGTGTTGCTGATTAGTCAATAAATAAAACACTTATTGGCCATTGGCTAGGCAGGAAGTGTAGGCGGGACAAGGAGGAGAATAAAGCTGGGAAGTGGAAGGCTGAGTCAGAGAGACACTGCCAGCTGCCATGATGACAAACAGCATGTGAAGATGCCGGTAAGCCACGAGCCATGTGGCAAGGTATAGATTAATAGAAATGGATTAATTTAAGCTGTAAGAACAGTTAGCAAGAAGCCTGCCACAGCCATACAGTTTGTAAGCAATATAAGTCTCTGTGTACTTGGTCGGGTCTAAGTGGCTGTGGGACTGGCGGGTGACAGAGATTTACCCTGACCGTGGGCCAGGCAGGAAAACTCAAGCTACAAATTACTGAAGGTGATTCAGGGGGAACCATGGCACCATGCTTATGAGAATTCTCTCTCTCTCTCTCTCTCTCTCTCTCTCTCTCTCTCTCTCTCTCCCTCCCTCTCTCTCTCTCTTTCTGTTTCTTTTCCCACAGGACCTCTCTGTGATGGAGGAGCTGATAACCCCATGCTTCACATGTACTCTCAACCTCCAATGCTATGGCCGACTCCCATGTACCAGCCTTGGGATTATGGCTTCCCTGTGCCTTCTGGAGAGCTTCAAGGGAACCCACCACCAATGATGTACAGAGGGGATTCTTGATTCCCTGATGGGAGACTTGGAAAATATTTCACTGTGCCATACCTACTTCCTGCTTTGGCCCTTCAGACACCAGCCTTCATCAGCCATGGTCAACTTCTTATGAGTACCACGGCCCTAAGAGGAGACAGTGTAGATTCCTTGAATTTTCTCTAACAACATTGGAATCATTGTGTTTTGTATATGTAAGCATCTTTCTCTGCCTCCCCAGTGAAGAGTAATAGGTGGAATCAAATAAAGGTTTCAAAAGAAACTCTTGCTTCATCCTTGTCATTTCAGTGGGGTGTAGAGGAAATTCTAAATGGTGTTATCAAATAAAATACACAGTACCAAATGCAGAGTTAAAAGCCCAAAAGATCAGAGCGCTTGCAAAGCCTTTAGCTTACCACTCGCTGCTGTCCTTGACCTGAGAGAGAAACCTTGTCCTGTGTGACTTGTCTTTTTATTGCCTTTCTGTTCTATCTACTCATTGGCTTTAAACCCAACCACATGTTTTCCTCATCATTGCCTGTCTGTGCAGACCTCCATGTCTCTATGGTTCTTATGGAGATTAAAGTTTCGGGTCACTGCTTGGCTGTGTCCTTGAACACACAGTGACTCTGCCTGCCATGTGACGGGATTAAGGGTGTGTGCCATCACTGCCAGTCTTCTGTTATATGGCTTTCTTTTATCTCTGACCTCCAGGCTACTATTTATTAACAATCAAATAAAATCACATTTCAGCACAAATAAAATATCACCATATTCCCCCTCCTATTCTAATAGAAAGAAAAAAAGTAACAAAGGTATAACTAATATAAAAAACTATATACAATAAGTACAATAAATATATACAATTTATACAAGCAATAAATACTTAAACAATGTCTAGTCCATTTGCATCGGACAAACCCAGAAAAAAATGCCATTATCTATCCTATTTTGGTAAGTTCAAAATGTACCTGATTCACTTTCTATCCTAACTTATAATACTAACAGAACTATCTTAAAACATCTTTCAAATTTATACACTTACACCTCTTTAGTGAGTTTCTTTTCTGAATTTCTTAACTAGGAAAACTATAACTATCTAATTTTTAACTATAACTGTAACTATAACTATCTAAACTTCAACTTCCTCAGAGACCCAAGAAGGACATAATATTACCTAAAAAAGAAAAAAAAAACAGGAAGTGCATGCAAGTGGCTTCCAAAAAAATGTGAGTTGACAGAAACAGCCAGCTGCCTGGACCGTCACCTGAGGTGTCTCAGCAATGTTGGGGCATCATCTTCAGCCTATAGGCTTAGCGTATCCAACAGACTCATTTGTGAAGTAGGATGTACACAAAGCCAACTGTTCAACCTAACATTTGGTGAGAGCAGTCCAGAAACACCTGAATTCCACCAATGTCCTGTCATGATCAGGGTTTTAAACTCTGGAAATTGTTGATGTTTTTTGAATTCAGCTGTACATTCTTCTTAGCTTGTGGGTGACTTCATCTTGGCATCCTGTTCTCTGCATCCCATTCTTCTCGGCTTGTGCGTGGCTTCCATTTTTTATTAAATGCCAGTCTACCATTGACAGGTTAGACTCCATCACCTTAGTTACTCTTTCAAGAATAACTGTTTCAGCTGCTGTTCCACTGCACATCAGAAGCCATTGATCCACTGCCAGTTTAGCTGCCTTCAAAGAAAGAGGCACTGTACCTTTTCCAGATTGCAAAGCCACTTCACGGATGGTGTCATATTGTCCTGGTCTCAGAAGATGCCTGTTGTTAAAACCACAACCACACTTGTCTTGGCAAGAGTCAGTAGTCCTTTGTTTTGTGTCCTGTCTGTCCATTTTGTCCTGTTTGTCAGTAGTCGATTCAAGGATACTTTGTTTCCAGTGGCTAACTTTTGCCACAATGAAAGTTAACTCCATATGCAGTTTCTTCAATGCCCATATTTTCTCTGAAGTAGATTGGTACTGCCAGGAGCCAACATATCTCATAGTCATGAAAAAGAAAAAATTTCTAAGTTATTAAAAACATTTTAAATATCATATTCTGTACATCTCTGAAGGGTTTGAAGATGACCTGTCTATCTAAAATTTATCTGCTCGATCTTGAAAACATACCGAATATGACCACCAGTTCGACTGTAATGTCTAACTATTAACTTTGATTTCTTTATATCCTAATAGTTGGTAATAATAACATTCAAGGATCAGCAAATTGCATTACATTGTTAAATAAACTGTGTAAGTACAGTATGTTGAACAAGATTAGAAATATACGTATAACATTTTCTAACAATATCAATCTCTATATATAATTTGTATACAATAAACAAAAATCCAATCCAATGTAAATTATTTAAAACATAGCAATTGTCATTTAAAAGTAGATTAAATAATCTATTTTTTATCTATATATTATCCATATCTTCTCTTTACTTTTCAGAGTAGATTCAATAATCTACACTCTATTCTATCATTTCTGTATATCTTTTTTTTAAACAAGAACCTTAAATCTAGTATCCTTTGGCTAGCCCTTTTCCTAACCCTTAACAACAACTTGTAACCAAACCTCCTAAACAATGAAAAGTATCCCAGACCCAAAACCCATAAAAAGACCAAAAAACACACACCCCACATCACCTCTTTAAGAAGGTGGGTGTTGTGTTCTTAAAATTGCTTCTTACTGGTTATGGGTGAAGGCATCTTTATTCTGAAAAGAAAAAATTTGGGTTAATAGTCAAATTCTAAGAAACATAGCTATATCCTTTGTTGTCCAGTCTGTGCATAATGCCAAAGTTCAGGGCTTATCTCAAGTCCTTGTTCAAGTAGTCTGTGAAACTCGATCATCTCAGCTAGCCATCTCAAAACTGCTCTGAACAGTTTGTAGTCCAAAGTTGATCTGTAGATGATGTTTGTCAGCTTAGTGGGATTTTTATTGTCCACATGGAATTGTTGTTGTTGTGGGGCCCTATCTTCTTTTTGGAGACTTCAAATTTGATGTTAGGCCTGTTCGTGATTCCCTGCAGAAAACTGATAGAGACTCAAACACAAAGACATGTATCGGCAGCTAATTGAAGCCTTTTTTCTAGAATTCATTAGTACTCTATATGACCATTAATATCTTAACAAAGTTTAAAATATATATGTATATTAATCTTGTAAATTTTGATATAAAATTCATACTTTAAGAAAAGTTTAAAGGATCAGAATAGAATCAAAGAATTGAGATTAGTAGTAATAAAATAGTCCCTTAAATTTTTTTGTTTGCTTGTTTTCTCCTGTCCCATATCAGAAGATGGCTCTTTCTTCTGGCATGATACAGGGAGTTTCCATTTTCCTTTTAAAAACATGCTTAGGTTTAAAGAAGGAGAGAGCCGTTCTCCAACTCCAAAGCCAGCTTTAATTTTTAATTGAACTGGGACTACAAGAAGATCATTAATGTTATTTTTAGAGAAGAGCAGAAACAAAGATTTAGAAAGACTTATTACATTTTATAGATGATACAACAATAGGCCATTTTACTCTTTTTCTTGGGACATTTTTTTTCTAGATGATTTGTCCTTTTTCTTCAGATGTCTCATTTGTTCACTGTTTTTCAGATTTCTTAGCTTTCATTCTTCTAAAGACAAAAACAAAAAACTTTCCCCAAGACTAACTTTGGGGAGGTTCCCTTTTGGCAAGTTATATCTGATTAAAGAAAAGGCATGTGTTAATGGTATAAGCTAGTTTGAATTGGATGGTCATGCTGGTTGATGAACTATCACCTCTTCTAATTAAGAGGTCTCTCTTGTTCAATTTTGATGGTATCCACAACTTATCTTCTCCTGTAGAAACAAAAGCAAAACCTTGTCCCCAACATAACACATATCCTGGTTTCCATTCTGAAGTCAGTACATAATTAAAGTATATAGGATGATTTAATTCTGTAATCTTTTCTATTATCAATGTCTCTCTGCAGCTGTTGTTCCTTTCTCATTAGCACTGAGAAAATTCAAAGTTAATAGAGTATTATGCAGTCTGTTTCTGGGGGTTTTTGTTACCCCTTTCTGTTTATTTAGCATATCCTTTAGAGTTCTGTTTGATCTTTCTATAACTGTTTGGCCTGCAGGATTATATGGTATACCTGTAATATGCTTTATATTGTAATAAGCAAAAGA
Organism: Peromyscus eremicus; assembly: GCF_949786415.1. Taxonomy (NCBI): domain Eukaryota; kingdom Metazoa; phylum Chordata; class Mammalia; order Rodentia; family Cricetidae; genus Peromyscus; species Peromyscus eremicus. The sequence goes on along the minus strand of NC_081425.1, from coordinate 65,141,950 downwards.
CTGTTTCATTTTACCAGAGACATATGCTGGAGCATTTTCATTTTTATTTGTGCAGGTATACCCATGATGGCCATAACGTCTAGCAAATACATGATTACCGAATCAGCTTTTTCAGAACTCAACACAGTTGCCCATTGAAATCCTGAATAAGTATCAATGGTATGGTGTACAAATTTCAATTTTCCAAATTTTGCAAAGTGAAACACATCTATCTGCCAGATTTCATTCCTCTGAGTACCCTTTGAGTTACATCCTGCTGGTAATGGAGTCTGACTGTAAAAGGAACAATCAGGACATTTCCTTGGCTTGTTGCCAGGTTATAGAAAAATCATTTTTTAAACCTTTACTATTGACATGATGTTTTTTATAAAATTCTGAGGCCTCCAGCACATTTTCTATCAATAATTTATCAATCTCATCATTACCTTGTGCTAGAGGGCCTGGCAGACCCCTATGGGATCAGATGTCTGTTATATATAAAGGATGACTCCTATTCCTGATTATTTCTTGTAACTGAATAAATAGTGAAAATTCTGATTCATCAGGGATAAATTCTGCAGTCTCAATATGTAACACCACTCTTTCAGGATACTGAGAGTCAGTAACTATGTTGAGAAGTTCTGAAGAATCCATCAATACCAACAGAATAGCATACAATTCCGATTTGTGAACTGAATTATAAGGGCTTTGAACCACTTTACTTACATTTTCTGATTTGTACCTGCCTTTCCTTGTTTGTATAAAATGTACGAGCTCCAGGTATGAAGGTTTCCCGTACAATTCGAGGCAAAATCCAATCAGCTCTCTTTATAAGATCAATTCTATCACTTTTGGGATATTTAATGTTAATATCACCCCAAAAATTACTGCAAGCTCTTTGCCAAGGTTCACTTACTGCCTATGATTTTTCGATGTCCTCCTTAGTTAAAGGTACAACAATTTCTGCTGGGTCTACTCCTGCTAATTGATGAAGTCTCAATTAACCTTTCAAAATCAAGTCAGAGATTTTTTTCTACATAAGTTTTTAATTTTTTACTCTGTTTGTTTGGTAAAAATATACATTCCAATATAATAGTTTCCCTCTGCATTGAAATTATGGTAGGAGAATATCTAGAGGGTAAAATAACCAAATTGCAATCAAGCTTTGGCTTGACACAATCCACGTGTCCTTCATGTACTTTCTTTTCTACCGAGGCCAATTCTTTCTCAGCTTCAGGTGATAATTCTCTTGGACTATTTAAATCCTTCTTATCTTCTAAGATTTTGAACAAATTATTCAGTTCACCAATTTTTACCCTAACAATAGTTTGTAGATGAGAAATGTCTCCAAATAATCTTTGAAAGTCATTAAGAGTCCGTAATCAATCTCTCCTAATTTGCATGTTTTGGGGTCTAATTTTTTGTTCACCTATTTTATATCCTAAATAATTAATAGAATCTCCTCTTTGTATTTTTCAGGAGCAATTTGTAATCACTAACAAGGTAAATTTTTCTTTACTTCTTCAAACATTCTTTCTAAAGTATCTGCATTTGAGTCAGCTAGTAAAATATCATCCATATAATGATATATTCTAGATTTAGGAAATTTTTTACATATTATTTCCAATGGCTGTTGCACAAAATATTGGCACAGGGTTGGGCTATTCAACATTCCCTCTGGGAGGACCCTCCATTGATATCTCTTAACCGGTTGAGAATTATTTAAGTAGGCACCATGAAGGCAAATCTTTCTCTGTCTTTTTCTTGTAAGGGTATTGAAAAGAAACTGTCTTTTAAATCAATAACTATAAGAGGCAATCCTTTAGGTAATAGAGTAGGCAAAGAATTCTAGACTATAGAGAGCCTATTGGCTGAATTACTTTGTTAATTGCTCTAAGGTCTGTTACTATTCTCCATTTACCAGATTTCTTTTTAATAACAAACACAGGAGAATTCCAAGGGCTGGTGGATACTTCAATATGCTGAGCATTTAATTGCTCTTGTACTGGCTCTTCAAAAGCCTGGAGTTTCTCTGTTGTTAAAGGCCATTGCTGAACCCATACAGGCTTTAAAATGTTAACCATTTTAAAGGTAGAGTTGTTGGTGTCTTTGGAAGAACATCAGTTGTTGTGCCATGTTCTTGTACAATCTGAATGGCTGGTGACCACTTATTAGAATAATACCTTCTAATATTTCTCTCAGAAACATGTGTGCTGTGGATATCACTCTGTATAAATAAAACACTGATTGGCCAGTGGCTAGGCAGGAAGTATAGGTGTGACAAGTATAGAGGAGAATTCTGGGAAGTAGAAGGCTGAGAGGAGGGAGACACTGCCAGCCTCTGCCATGACAAACAGCATGTGAAGATGCCGGTAGGCCACAAGCTGTGTGGCAAGGTATAGATTTACCTTAATGGATTAATTTAAGATGTAAGAATTAGATAGCTAGAAGCCTGAGCCATTAGGCCAAACAGTTTAAATAATATAAGCATCTGTGTGTTTGTTTTATAAGTGGGCTCCAGGACTGGCGGGACTTGGCGGGAGCTGAAGAGAAATTCTCCAGCTACACATGTGCTAGTTTATGATTTGTTTCTGAGGTTGGAGGGATGTTAATCTGAGTATTCCATTGTTGTAACAGATCATAGCTATATTAGCCACATATGGCTTTAATTTTCCTCTCTGTTCTTCTGGACCTATACATTCGAGCCATCTTGCACTCTGTTTCACTTGAGATAATATTCCAATCCCTAACAGATAATGTTTACCTCCTGATGAAGCCAAGTTGGATGCCAAAATTCTGGTGCAATTATGGTCACACCAGCACCTGTGTCTAGTAGACCAGACAACAAAACATCATTTATTATTATTGTTAATTTTGGTCTTTGTTCATTTATAGAAGTTTGCCAAAAAATTTTCTTTATTTTTTCTCCTGAATTTACTGTTCTCTCTGTCTCACCTGTTCAATCACCCCGAGCAGCCTGGTTTATTCCAATAAACATTTGGTTATATAATTGCTCTGAGTAGGGGTTTCTTCTATGATGGCAGGGAATGTCTGGACTGGATTTGCTGTGAGGGCCTGCCTGAGGCCCCTCTGGGAGTTTCCTGAAGACCAAGGCAAAGGATTACCTTGTCTGTCCCTTGTTGATCTACATTTGTTGGTCCAATGTTTTCCCTTACCACACCTCTGCATACTCCAGAAGCAAGGGGTATTCTGTTGCCATTGTTCCTTGAAGAAACATGGTTTCTAGGAATGCCCTGTTTACAGTCTCTTTTCTTTTTCTTTTTTTTTTTTTTTTTGGGGTTTTTTTGTTTTTGTTTTTGTTTTTTTTTTTTTTTTGTTTCTCGAGACAGGGTTTCTCTGTGTAGTTTTGGTGCCTGTCCTGGAACTCACTCTGTAGACCAGGCTGGCCTTGAACTCACAGAGATCTGCCTGGCTCTGCCTCTTGAATGCTGGCATTAAAGGCATGCACCACCACCGCCTGGCACAGTCTCTTTTCAAATGTCCTTGCTTTCCACATCCAAAACATCTGACATTTCTCAAACCTCTTGAATTTGCTTCTCCTATCCACATATCATCATGGTCATGAGCCTCAGCATTAAATGTGTCTCTAATCCAATCTCCCACGGATGCAGATCTTGCCTTTAAAAACCTGATTATTCTCTTCCACACTGCATTCACGTTCTCAAAAGCCAAAGATTCAATTATTATCTGGCTAGCTTCTGAATTCAGAATATTCTTTTGGGTCCTGTATAACTTTTGTGAATGACTCAGTTTTCTTTCCTGCTTCCTCAATTCTGTCCCATGCATTCATGGCCGCATTTGACATAGAATTAGGGTTTGCTTATCATATAAATAATGTCTTTGTATTTCGTCATATTGGCCTTCTCCAAGAAGCTGATCCTGGGAAATTTCCAGACCTCTAGCCCTCCACTGACTTTCTGTGGTCTTATCCTCATCTTGGTACTACATATGCCAATGGAGCTGTGCTCCGTGTTCCAGGACAATGGTTACCAATTCTTTCCAGTACTGAGGGATAGTCCTATTACAAGTTGACAATGAGTTTAACATTTGCTTTATAAATGCAGAATGCATGCCATGAGATACTATTGCCTCCTTAAACCTTAAATCTAACATTTCAATTGGAGTCCAATTAGTTTGTGCATTCACTTGATCAGGTAGCTGCTGTATGGTTACAGGATAAATTAAGTTTGATTGTTTGAAAACAGGCTTTCTTTCTCTAACCTTATAATCTAATCCTGAAATAATTTCACCCTTAAATTTTTCTGTCTGAATCTGAATTTCTCTATAATTCATTTCAACAGGTTTTTCTAAAGCTTTTATCCTAGCACTTAAATTGACTATCTTTTTAAATTGTAAAATAAGGTTAAGTAAAGTAATAAAATGCATAACTGGTGTAATGTACATCCCATCAACATTAATCTTCTTAAATAATTGTTCCATTTTCAGACTGCCTAAAGTTTTATCAAACAAAGACCAGTTTCCTCCTATTGTACAGATAATATCCATATTTTTTCTCTTTTAAGTAGTTTTTCCCTTTAAAATATCTGATATCTTAATTGACTTACCAAGTCTGCACAGAACAGTAGAAATCTGAGGGAATTTCAAAACAGCTACCTAGCATCTGAGATGGGAATTCAAAGAGAGGGAGAGAGGGAAAGAAAAGAAAGAAAAGAAAGAAAGAAAGGAAGGAAGGAAGGAAGGAAGGAAGGAAGGAAGGAAGGAATGAATCATGGCCACATAGAACTCACAACCATCGATAATAAGATCTGACTCAATCTTCTGGGCTGTCGACATAAATGCAAACAGAACACTGTATAAATAACAAATAAGTGTTGCTGTTTTTAATGTATTTTTTCATTAACAACCAAAGTTTCTCTTCTCACTTACACCTGCTTGCCCCATATCTTCCATCATCCCTTCCTCAGAGAAGGTAAAACCCTGGACCAGAAATTTAAAAAGTCTGGCATATCAAGCTGAGACAAAACCAAGCCCCTCTCCACAACTGCGTCTCCTGTAAACTTTCATTGAAAACCTGAGATTTACAGAATTTTTTGGATCTGTTACTTGGTAACTGGGGATCATCTCTAAAACTGCAGCTCCTCCAAATATTGGAATTTGGACCATGGCATCTTCTTCACCAGGAGGCAAAAAGAGAGAAAGGAAGCAGTGCAGAAGAGCAGAGGACAGCAGGAAAGCACGGCCTGTGGAAAAGTCAGGAGCAGTGTGGCACCGGGGCTTCTGGGATGAACACCACGCTGGATATGCCAATGCTGGGCCAGGCTTCGAACACTTCTGTCTCTCAGTTCAGCTCACTACTGCCACAGCCTGAACACAGGAGTCATGGATGTTTCTCTCTCCTATAGAGGCACATAGTTCCTTATCCACCCCATAGGTTCTCAAACTGTGCGTCAGGATCGCCCTAGAGCTAGAATGATCCCATCACAGGGATGCCTTAAGATTACCAGCAAACACATTATTGACATTATGATTTAAAACAGAAGGCAATTGCACATACAAAGTAGCAACTGATATAATTATGATAGGGTAGTCACCACAACATGAGGAACTGTATTGAAGGTGACAGCATCAGGAGGTTGAGGAACACTGCTCTATCCTGTGGGACAGAGGTTTCCCTGCTGTGTTCACTTTAAAGCAAAGGGGACTGAGGGACAACAGGACAGTTACATCTAACAGGGATTCACATCATCAATATTCAAGGGTAAGGAAAACCTCATTCTGATCCTTGGTGGGGTTTGTGAGTTTGAGGTTCTGGAGATAGTATCTGATGTATCCCAGGCTACAATGCAGCCCAACTTCTTCTCAAGGATGATCATGATCATCAGCCCCTCATCCTTTGATCTCCCTGTTGCTGGCATTATCCACAAACACATGTCATGATACAATAGAGGGTTCACAGACAACAGCAGAGCTGGAGCAGAGAAAGAGACTTTAATATGGACTTTCAACACCAGGACAAGAGGAAGTCAACTGCCAGGCACCCATGTGAAGGATCCCTGCATCTGTTTCCTTCTTTCTACTTTGGAGCCAGGGTTGCCAGGCACCCTGGGGATGGACCTACAACTCATTCAGTAGAATTAGGATGACTTTGAACTCCTGATATGTCTGCCCTCCATGGTTTGGAATCTCTGCCCATTTACAGGTCCTCAGGTATGCAAAGTCCAATGTGAAGGAGTGGAGATGTGAGCCCCATATCAGGAGAGCTTCCCCGAGTAGCCAGTGTCTATGCAAGCCTTGTCTTTTAGGTGCAGAAGGCCAGGTTTTCCAAGCAAGCTTTAATATTGATTTGATAACTGAATGTGGCTATGTGTTTTTGTGTTAGTCAGTCTTTTTTTGTCTGTATCTCTCTATAAATATATATATATTTCTCCCTGTGTGTGTATGTGTGTGTGTTTGTGTGTCTGTCTGTGTGTGTGTGTCTGACTCTCTCTGTCTCTCTCCCACATGCTGTTGGTGTGTGAGGGTGTCTTGAGATGATTTACTACAATGCATTGGGACCTGTGGTCCAGCTTATCCAAACATGACTGCCTATGAACAGAAGGTCTAAGGATCCAGTGGCTGTAGTTCCCTCCCAAGAAAAGTCTCAGCTGCTCTTCAGTATCAGCCAAACTCTAAAAGAAGTAGCCTCTCATGGAGTGGTTCTCAGCTTTCAGAATGTTCAGATCATTCAATAAAACTCCTCATGTTGTAGTCATGGCAAAACACACTATTATTTTGTCGCTCCCTCATAAGTATACTTTTGCTAATGTTCTGAATTTTAAAGTAAATGTCTGATAATTGAGATGTTTTAGGAGATCCCTGTATTACAGTTGGTTGTTCCCACCATAGACGAGGTTGTGATCCCTTGCCCTAATCCCAGTTTGCCCTAATGAAACATCTGTTTTCCCACCTCAAAGATCTAGCTCAGAAGTGGAACATGCCCCACAGAATGATTAAGCAAAAACACCTCACAAGTGTGCCCACCTACTTTGGGATTCTTGCTCATTGTGGATGTAGTCAAGTTCAATACTAAGAATACTCACCAGGAGACTACACCTCTCCAACTGGACACACTTTCATATCACCTTATGTCATGCTTAATTCCCAAAGTTAACAATATCCAAGTCACAGCGACCCCTCGAGTGAGTGAAACTGTGTGATATGACTATCTCCTGTAGAAGGAAAATAGAGATATGATATCCAACGTTGAAAGACAATGGCATTATATATTTAACCAGGTCAAAATTAAGGCTAACATGATGTAACTGTCCCTCATTCAAAGAGAAACACATTCTAAACTTAGAATAGGTGGCAGTGTCCCCTGTTGGGCCTTCTTACCTATTTGAAACTTACATTTGCGAAGCTTTGATATTCTCTTACTTGATGTTCCATCAGCGCGCCACACAGCTACTACTCCAGCTCCCAACTGGTTTCCATTGCATTCTGAGGAGTCTGAGGCTCTGAAACACTGACCATGAGTGCTACAACATGAGGGCTAGTGAATGGATACAGTGTTGAGCTGCTGTCTATGGCAGCAGGGCTTCCCCTTGTAGTAGAAGAGACGCAATGCCTAGAGTCTGATGAGGGTAGAGGGTAGAGGCCAAGTCCCAGTCACCCAGGAATGAACCTCCACCACTACCACATCCCCTGCCCCACCATGCTGATCTGCCCTACTGAAATGACAAGGAGGACGCAGGAGTTTCTTTGGAAATTTTTATTTGATTCCACCCATTACTCTTCACTGAGGAGGCAGAGAAAGCAATTGGCACATACAAAACAACATAAAAGGACCCCGATGTTGTCAGAGAAGATTCAAGGAATCCCCACTGTCTCCTCTTAGGGCCTTGGCCGTCATAAGATGTTGACCATGGCTGATGAAGGCTGGTTTCTCCAGAGCCAAAGCAGGAAGTAGTTGTGGTACAGTCAAATGTTTTCCAAGTCTCCCATCAGGGAATCAAGAATCCCCGCTGTATATCATCGGTGGTGGGATCCCTTGAAGCGCTCCAGAAAGGCACAGGGAAGCCAGATCCTTCAGTAATTAATTGGCCCCTTGGTCAAAAATCAGCTGTGAACAAGTCAGAGTTCCATTGCTTGGGTGTGAGAGGGTGTTAGACACACGGAGAGGCCAGACATTGCTGCTTCGTGCCACAGAGGCCTGTGGGAATGGGGCTTGCCTACATTCTGTGTCCATGAAGAAAGGCCAGCTGACGCCACCCTCTGGAGGAACTCCAGAAGGGATTAACCTGGGAAGGGGCTCCACTCTTGTCTGTGGCCCAGGATCCTGAAGAGTTCCATCGCATAAGGAAACAACAAAGATTCGATGCCTGCTCTCTCTTCACAGAGCAAGTAGTGCATATTCAGCAGACCCACCATCAGTTGCAAACAGTCGTGCCAGGTCTTCCTCAGGCCCCTACGATAGAGTCGCTTTCGAATACTCCTGACTTTTTTACAAGTTCTTTTCCCTTTGTGGCCCACTTCCAGTTCAACGACTTCCCACTCCACTAGGAAGATACTTAATTCATACTCACTCCACCGCCAATGGGAACGACCTGCAAAGGACAGAGGGATGGGATCAGAACATTTCCCAGCATGCACATGTACATCTGTGCTTTCCCTAGGGACTCTTCCTGCACACTGATCAGCCCCAGTGCCCTCATTTGTGTATCAGGAGATTACCAACACTTGCTTCCTGGCAAGGATCGGGCATCCACTCTGCTGGCGATCACAAGGAGTCCACTCACTGGGAGAGCATAGGTGTCTTCAGGTTTAGAAAATACATTTTAGAGTAGAAGGGGCTCTCACAGGACATGTGGGTCCTGGGAACGCTGCCCTGACCTACACTCACAACCGCTCCTCCCACACTCCAGGGAGCTATCACAGTCCCCTGAACCTCTGTCTCTACTGTGAGAAGGTCCGAGGTCTGGAAACACTGAGTACCTCTCCATTCTCACCACAGCTGCTCACATCTAGGGTCTGGTATAAACCTGGGAATCACACAATAAGAAATGCAGTGGAAGGTTTTTGGTTTAGCACACATCTCACTCTGATTACCTGAGGGTCTTCCTTGTCCTTCCTGCTGCCGTCTCTGGGCCATTCTGCCTTGCTGCGTGTTTCTCAAGCTTTTGACTTGCTTTGCTTTTCTCTGTCCAGAAATGAACAAATAAGGTATCAACACCATTTTCAGGCAACAGCAATCTCTGTCTCTTAGCTGTGTGTGGATTAAGGAACCAGCCTCTTGCAGCATTAGCAAACAATGGACCCTTCATTCCTCATCTACAGATGCTGGTCATTCTCACCTAATAGAAAGCTTGGTTGTCAAGCTTGACCAGGGAAAGCCTCCAGTATCAGAGGTGCCCCTGGGGAAGAAGCAGATGAGACACAGAAAGACCTGTCCTGGGAGATGATGGTGTAACATCAATTGCTAAAAGGTCTTATCAATACCAAAAAAGAAAGTGGGGGCTGGGGTGGATATTGGGGTAAATCTGAAGGATCAAGGAAACAGCAGAGCCAGCCATTGCTCTTACCTCTACAAAATCCTCAGCCTTAAGAGTGTGAGTTTCTCTTTGCTCTGGCCTTATATACCTTTCTCTGCCCTGACATCACTTCCTGGGACTAAAGGCGTGTGTGCTTCCCAAGCAAAGGCATGAGATCTCAAGTGTTGAGATTAAAGGCTCTCTTCCCAGAGTGGCCTTGAAATCAGAGACCCCAATGAGTTTCAGAGGTTTGTGCCTCTCCCACGATAGCATTAAGAGTGTGTGCCATTGTGTATATGTACCACATTTTGTTTATCCATTCTTCAGTTGAAGGGCATCTAGGTTGTTTCCATGTTCTGGCTATTACAAACAACGCTGATATGAACATAGCTGAACAAGTGCTCTTGTGGTGTGGTTGAGCATTCCTTGGGTATATGCCCAAGAGTGGTATAGCTGGATCTTGGGGGAGATGGATTCCCAATTTTCTAAGAAATCGCCATATTGATTGCCAAAGTGGTTGTACAAGCTTGCATTCCCACCAGCAGTGGAGGAGAGTTCCCCTAGCTCCACATCCTCTCCAGCATAAGGTGTCTTCAGTGTTTTTGTTCTTAGGGATGGCCAAACACCCTAATTGTCGTGCTAGAAACCTCATCCAACTACTGAGGGATCTGGATGCAGAGATCCATGACTAGGCCCCAGGTGGATCTCTGGGAGTCCAATTAACGAGAATGAGGAGGGTTTATATGAGCGAGAATTGTTGAGACCAAGGTCGGATAAAGCACAGAGACAAATAGCCAAACAAACGGAAACACATGAAATATGAACCAATGGCTGAGGGGTCACCAACTGGATCAGGCCCTCTGAGTGGGTGAGACAGTTGATTGGCCTGATCTGTTTGGGAGGCATCCAGGCAGTGGCACCGGGTCCTGTGCTCACTGCATGAGTTGGCTGTTTGAAACCTGGGGCCTATGCAGGGTCCCTTGGCTCGGCCTGGGAGGAGGGGACTGGACCTACCTGGACTGAGTCCACCAGGTTGATCTCAGTCTGTGGGGAAGGCTTTGCCCTGGAGGAGATTGGAATGGGGGGCGGGATGGGGGGAAGGTGAGGGGGAGAGGGGGGAGAACAAGAAAATCTGTGGCTGATATGTAGAACTGAATTGTATTGCAAAATAAAAATTAAAAAAAAAAACAAAAAAAAAACAAAACGAAACAAAAGAGTGTGTGCCATATTTTCTGGCCTTTATGTCTAATCTAGTGTCCTGCTTTGTTCTCTGATCCCCAGATGTGTTGTATTGGGGTTTACAATATATCAGCCCTAGACCTCATGCACTCTCTCCAGCTCTCACCCATTCTCTCCAAACTCCTCTCTCTTACCCTACCGCTAAAAGTCCACCTTCAACTCTCCTAATACACCCCAGCTGTGCTTCAAAGAACTTAAAAATAATCAGGTGAATTATAAGACCCACTTCTTTTCCATCTCCTGCATAGGACGAAGTTGTTTATCTGGTGGAAATAATAGCAGTTCTTTCCTGAGAGATGCATGGAGTAGTTCAGGGTCATTCCCATCCACACAGTAGGTTGTGGGCTAGTCTTGGATAAAGCACAATCTGCCTCAGCAAACTTCACATTCAAGCTAGTAAACTATATTTTTGCCTGCTGTCCTGGTCTGTCCAATGAACCATTACCAACAACTTCCATGGGGCTTGCCATGAGTACAAGATGATTCCATAATCATGTGGATTGGAGAATTGTCCCAGAGGCACAATACCCACCTTCTGAGGTGAATTGAGGGACAAGTGTCCCAGCCAGCCTCCAGAAAACACAGAATGGATTTCCCGACTCACATACCTTTTCCCTCCTGAGATCTGTCTGGCTCCACATGGTCACACAACTGGGGTTCTCTGGCTGTTGGCAGGTCCCCCAGAGACTGGAGTGTGGACAAAGAGCTCTGCTCACCTCCCTGCAATTCTGGAAGTCTGAGAACCAAGTAGAGACCCGCCCCTTTATATATCCCTTGGTTGTGATTGAATCTGGCCCAGCCTCTCTGGATCATAGGCTGCTGGGTCAGCAGTGGAGAACATCAAGATTGAATCACATCTCTGGAGGCTGAGACAGGAGGGTGGCCCAGATTTACCCAGCTCAGATTCAGTTCAAAATTATCAAAGAAACACAACAAAAACAAGACAACTCACTTCAATTTGGATTTCGTGACATTGGTTCTTTTGGTGTCTCATGTGGGTTTGATTGTTGGTTTGATTGTTTGGTTATTACTTGTTGTTTGTTTGTTTCTATATAGTGCAGGCTTTCTTGGAACTCACCAAAATTTAGACTTAATCCTTCAGGACATCTCACTGATCAGTCCATGTCTGGATCCCCAGCCTGAGTGCTGGCATTAAACATTGGGCCACTTTGGCTGGTCGATTTCATACTCTACCACATGTGCTAAATTTCATGTAAACTTTCTGTCTTTCTTTCTTTTTTTTAATTTTTTTTAATTTACAAGGCTGTTTTTCACCAGGCAGTGGTGGCACAGGCCTTTAATCCCACCACTTGGGAGGCATAGACAGGCTGATATCTCTGAGTTGCAGGACACCTGCTCTACTAAGTGACTTCCAGGTCAGACTCCAAAGCTACAGAGAGACACTGTCTGGAAAATCTAAAATAGAAATAAAACAAAAAACAACAACAACAAAAAGGAAAGAAGTAAAGAGTTACAGACTGGAGAGATGGCTCAGCAGTTAAGAACACTGGTTGTTCTTCCAGAGGTCCTGAGTTCAATTCTCATCAACCACAGGAGGGCTCACAACCCTCTATAACAAGATACTTCTGTCTCTCAGTTCAGCTCACTATGGCCACAGCCTGAACACCTGAGTCATGGATGCTTCTGCCTCCTATGGAGGCACACAGTTATTTATCCACCCCAGTGGTTCTCACACTGTGGGTCAGGAGCCCACTAGAGCTAGAATGATCAAATCACAAAGATGGCCTAAGATTACCAGCAAACACATTATTGACATTATGATTTAAAACAGTAGGTCATTGCACTTACAATGTAGCAACTGAAATAATCTAATGGTTGGGTGGTCACCACAACCTGAGGAACTGTATTGAAAGTGACAGCATAAGGAGGTTGAGGAACACTGCTCTATCCTGTGGGACAGAAGGTTCCCCTGCTGTGTTCACTTTAAAGCAAAGGGGACTAGGGACAACGGGACAGTTACATGCAACAGGGAACCACATCATCAATATTCAAGGGTGGGGAAAACCTCATTCTGATCCTTGGTGGGTTGTGTGAGTTTGAGGTTCTTGAGACAGTATCTCATGGATCCCAGGCTATCATGCAGCCCACCTTCTTCTCGAGGATGACCATGATCATTTGTCCCTCCTCCCTTGATCTCCCCGTTGCTGGCATTATCCACAAACACATGTCATGATACAATAGAGGGCTCACAGACAACAGCAGAGCTGGAGCAGAGAAAGACTTTAATATGGACTTTCAACACCAGAACAAGAGGAAGTCAACTGCCAGGCACCCGTGTGAAGGATCCATGCATCTGTTTCCTTCTTTCTACTTTGGAGCCAGGGTTGCCAGGCACCCTGGGGATGAGCCTACAACTCATTCAGTAGAATTAGGATGACCTTGAACTCCTGATATGCTTGCCCTCCATGGTTTGGAATCTCTGCCCATTTACAGGTCCTCAGGTATGCAAAGTCCAATGTGAAGGAGTTGAGATGTGAGCCCCATATCAGGAGAGCTTCCCTGAGTAGCCAGTGTCTATGCAAGCCTTGTCTTTTAGGTGCAGAAGGCCAGGTTTTCCAAGCAAGTTTAATATTCATTTCATAACTGAATGTGGCTATGTGTTTTTGTGTTAGTCAGTCTTTTTTTTGGTCTGTATCTCTCTCTAAATATATATATATTTCTCCCTGTGTGTGTATGTGTGTGTGTTTGTGTGTCTGTCTGTGTGTGTGTGTGTGACTCTCTCTGTCTCTCTCCCACATGCTGTTGGTGTGTGAGGGTGTCTTGAGATGATTTACTACAATGCATTGGGACCTGTGGTCCAGCTAATCCAAACATGACTGCCTATGAACAGAAGGTCTAAGGATCCAGTGGCTGTAGTTCCCTCCCAAGAAAAGTCTCAGCTGCTCTTCAGTATCAGCCAAACTCTAAAAGAAGTAGCCTCTCATGGAGTGGTTCTCAGCTTTCAGAATGTTCAGATCATTCAATAAAACTCCTCATGTTGTAGTCATGGCAAAACACACTATTATTTTGTCGCTCCCTCATAAGTATACTTTTGCTAATGTTCTGAATTTTAAAGTAAATGTCTGATAATTGAGATGTTTTAGGAGATCCCTGTATTACAGTTGGTTGTACCCACCATAGACGAGGTTGTGATCCCTTGCCCTAATCCCAGTTTGCCCTAATGAAACATCTGTTTTCCCACCTCAAAGATCTAGCTCAGAAGTGGAACATGCCCCACAGAATGATTAAGCAAAAACACCTCACAAGTGTGCCCACCTACTTTGGGATTCTTGCTCATTGTGGATGTAGTCAAGTTCAATACTAAGAATACTCACCAGGAGACTACACCTCTCCAACTGGACACACTTTCATATCACCTTATGTCATGCTTAATTCCCAAAGTTAACAATATCCAAGTCACAACGACCCCTCGAGTGAGTGAAACTGTGTGATATGACTATCTCCTGTAGAAGGAAAATAGAGATATGATATCCAACGTTGAAAGACAATGGCATTATATATTTAACCAGGTCAAAATTAAGGCTAACATGATGTAACTGTCCCTCATTCAAAGAGAAACACATTCTAAACTTAGAATAGGTGGCAGTGTCCCCTGTTGGGCCTTCTTACCTATTTGAAACTTACATTTGCGAAGCTTTGATATTCTCTTACTTGATGTTCCATCAGCACGCCACACAGCTACTACTCCAGCTCCCAACTGGTTTCCATTGCATTCTGAGGAGTCTGAGGCTCTGAAACACTGACCATGAGTGCTACAACATGAGGGCTAGTGAATGGATACAGTGTTGAGCTGCTGTCTATGGCAGCAGGGCTTCCCCTTGTAGTAGAAGAGACGCAATGCCTAGAGTCTGATGAGGGTAGAGGGTAGAGGCCAAGTCCCAGTCACCCAGGAATGAACCTCCACCACTACCACATCCCCTGCCCCACCATGCTGATCTGCCCTACTGAAATGACAAGGAGGACGCAGGAGTTTCTTTGGAAATTTTTATTTGATTCCACCCATTACTCTTCACTGAGGAGGCAGAGAAAGCAATTGGCACATACAAAACAACATAAAAGGACCCCGATGTTGTCAGAGAAGATTCAAGGAATCCCCACTGTCTCCTCTTAGGGCCTTGGCCGTCATAAGATGTTGACCATGGCTGATGAAGGCTGGTTTCTCCAGAGCCAAAGCAGGAAGTAGTTGTGGTACAGTCAAATGTTTTCCAAGTCTCCCATCAGGGAATCAAGAATCCCCGCTGTATATCATCGGTGGTGGGATCCCTTGAAGCGCTCCAGAAAGGCACAGGGAAGCCAGATCCTTCAGTAATTAATTGGCCCCTTGGTCAAAAATCAGCTGTGAACAAGTCAGAGTTCCATTGCTTGGGTGTGAGAGGGTGTTAGACACACGGAGAGGCCAGACATTGCTGCTTCGTGCCACAGAGGCCTGTGGGAATGGGGCTTGCCTACATTCTGTGTCCAT
Source organism: Peromyscus eremicus (assembly GCF_949786415.1). Classification (NCBI taxonomy): domain Eukaryota; kingdom Metazoa; phylum Chordata; class Mammalia; order Rodentia; family Cricetidae; genus Peromyscus; species Peromyscus eremicus. The sequence continues at coordinate 65,126,758 of NC_081425.1, read as the reverse complement.
GAAGAAAGGCCAGCTGACGCCACCCTCTGGAGGAACTCCAGAAGGGATTAACCTGGGAAGGGGCTCCACTCTTGTCTGTGGCCCAGGATCCTGAAGAGTTCCATCGCATAAGGAAACAACAAAGATTCGATGCCTGCTCTCTCTTCACAGAGCAAGTAGTGCATATTCAGCAGACCCACCATCAGTTGCAAACAGTCGTGCCAGGTCTTCCTCAGGCCCCTACGATAGAGTCGCTTTCGAATACTCCTGACTTTTTTACAAGTTCTTTTCCCTTTGTGGCCCACTTCCAGTTCAACGACTTCCCACTCCACTAGGAAGATACTTAATTCATACTCACTCCACCGCCAATGGGAACGACCTGCAAAGGACAGAGGGATGGGATCAGAACATTTCCCAGCATGCACATGTACATCTGTGCTTTCCCTAGGGACTCTTCCTGCACACTGATCAGCCCCAGTGCCCTCATTTGTGTATCAGGAGATTACCAACACTTGCTTCCTGGCAAGGATCGGGCATCCACTCTGCTGGCGATCACAAGGAGTCCACTCACTGGGAGAGCATAGGTGTCTTCAGGTTTAGAAAATACATTTTAGAGTAGAAGGGGCTCTCACAGGACATGTGGGTCCTGGGAACGCTGCCCTGACCTACACTCACAACCGCTCCTCCCACACTCCAGGGAGCTATCACAGTCCCCTGAACCTCTGTCTCTACTGTGAGAAGGTCCGAGGTCTGGAAACACTGAGTACCTCTCCATTCTCACCACAGCTGCTCACATCTAGGGTCTGGTATAAACCTGGGAATCACACAATAAGAAATGCAGTGGAAGGTTTTTGGTTTAGCACACATCTCACTCTGATTACCTGAGGGTCTTCCTTGTCCTTCCTGCTGCCGTCTCTGGGCCATTCTGCCTTGCTGCGTGTTTCTCAAGCTTTTGACTTGCTTTGCTTTTCTCTGTCCAGAAATGAACAAATAAGGTATCAACACCATTTTCAGGCAACAGCAATCTCTGTCTCTTAGCTGTGTGTGGATTAAGGAACCAGCCTCTTGCAGCATTAGCAAACAATGGACCCTTCATTCCTCATCTACAGATGCTGGTCATTCTCACCTAATAGAAAGCTTGGTTGTCAAGCTTGACCAGGGAAAGCCTCCAGTATCAGAGGTGCCCCTGGGGAAGAAGCAGATGAGACACAGAAAGACCTGTCCTGGGAGATGATGGTGTAACATCAATTGCTAAAAGGTCTTATCAATACCAAAAAAGAAAGTGGGGGCTGGGGTGGATATTGGGGTAAATCTGAAGGATCAAGGAAACAGCAGAGCCAGTCATTGCTCTTACCTCTACAAAATCCTCAGCCTTAAGAGTGTGAGTTTCTCTTTGCTCTGGCCTTATATACCTTTCTCTGCCCTGACATCACTTCCTGGGACTAAAGGCGTGTGTGCTTCCCAAGCAAAGGCATGAGATCTCAAGTGTTGAGATTAAAGGCTCTCTTCCCAGAGTGGCCTTGAAATCAGAGACCCCAATGAGTTTCAGAGGTTTGTGCCTCTCCCACGATAGCATTAAGAGTGTGTGCCATTGTGTATATGTACCACATTTTGTTTATCCATTCTTCAGTTGAAGGGCATCTAGGTTGTTTCCATGTTCTGGCTATTACAAACAACGCTGATATGAACATAGCTGAACAAGTGCTCTTGTGGTGTGGTTGAGCATTCCTTGGGTATATGCCCAAGAGTGGTATAGCTGGATCTTGGGGGAGATGGATTCCCAATTTTCTAAGAAATCGCCATATTGATTGCCAAAGTGGTTGTACAAGCTTGCATTCCCACCAGCAGTGGAGGAGAGTTCCCCTAGCTCCACATCCTCTCCAGCATAAGGTGTCTTCAGTGTTTTTGTTCTTAGGGATGGCCAAACACCCTAATTGTCGTGCTAGAAACCTCATCCAACTACTGAGGGATCTGGATGCAGAGATCCATGACTAGGCCCCAGGTGGATCTCTGGGAGTCCAATTAACGAGAATGAGGAGGGTTTATATGAGCGAGAATTGTTGAGACCAAGGTCGGATAAAGCACAGAGACAAGGTCGGATAAAGCATAGAGACAAATAGCCAAACAAACGGAAACACATGAAATATGAACCAATGGCTGAGGGGTCACCAACTGGATCAGGCCCTCTGAGTGGGTGAGACAGTTGATTGGCCTGATCTGTTTGGGAGGCATCCAGGCAGTGGCACCGGGTCCTGTGCTCACTGCATGAGTTGGCTGTTTGAAACCTGGGGCCTATGCAGGGTCCCTTGGCTCGGCCTGGGAGGAGGGGACTGGACCTACCTGGACTGAGTCCACCAGGTTGATCTCAGTCTGTGGGGAAGGCTTTGCCCTGGAGGAGATTGGAATGGGGGGCGGGATGGGGGGAAGGTGAGGGGGGGGAGGGGGGAGAACAAGAAAATCTGTGGCTGATATGTAGAACTGAATTGTATTGCAAAATAAAAATTAAAAAAAAAACAAAAACAAAACAAAAGAGTGTGTGCCATATTTTCTGGCCTTTATGTCTAATCTAGTGTCCTGCTTTGTTCTCTGATCCCCAGATGTGTTGTATTGGGGTTTACAATATATCAGCCCTAGACCTCATGCACTCTCTCCAGCTCTCACCCATTCTCTCCAAACTCCTCTCTCTTACCCTACCGCTAAAAGTCCACCTTCAACTCTCCTAATACACCCCAGCTGTGCTTCAAAGAACTTAAAAATAATCAGGTGAATTATAAGACCCACTTCTTTTCCATCTCCTGCATAGGACGAAGTTGTTTATCTGGTGGAAATAATAGCAGTTCTTTCCTGAGAGATGCATGGAGTAGTTCTGGGTCATTCCCATCCACACAGTAGGTTGTGGGCTAGTCTTGGATAAAGCACAATCTGCCTCAGCAAACTTCACATTCAAGCTAGTAAACTATATTTTTGCCTGCTGTCCTGGTCTGTCCAATGAACCATTACCAACAACTTCCATGGGGCTTGCCATGAGTACAAGATGATTCCATAATCATGTGGATTGGAGAATTGTCCCAGAGGCACAATACCCACCTTCTGAGGTGAATTGAGGGACAAGTGTCCCAGCCAGCCTCCAGAAAACACAGAATGGATTTCCTGACTCACATACCTTTTCCCTCCTGAGATCTGTCTGGCTCCACATGGTCACACAACTGGGGTTCTCTGGCTGTTGGCAGGTCCCCCAGAGACTGGAGTGTGGACAAAGAGCTCTGCTCACCTCCCTGCAATTCTGGAAGTCTGAGAACCAAGTAGAGACCCGCCCCTTTATATATCCCTTGGTTGTGATTGAATCTGGCCCAGCCTCTCTGGATCATAGGCTGCTGGGTCAGCAGTGGAGAACATCAAGATTGAATCACATCTCTGGAGGCTGAGACAGGAGGGTGGCCCAGATTTACCCAGCTCAGATTCAGTTCAAAATTATCAAAGAAACACAACAAAAACAAGACAACTCACTTCAATTTGGATTTCGTGACATTGGTTTTTTTTGGTGTCTCATGTTGGTTTGATTGTTGGTTTGATTGTTTGTTTATTAGTTGTTGCTTGTTTGTTTCTATATAGTGCTGGCTTTCTTGGAACTCACCAAAATTTAGACTTAATCCTTCAGGACATCTCACTGATCAGTCCATGTCTGGATCCCCAGCCTGAGTGCTGGCATTAAACATTGGGCCACTTTGGCTGGTCGATTTCATACTCTACCTCATGTGCTAAATTTCATGTAAACTTTCTGTCTTTCTTTCTTTTTTTTATTTTTTTAATTTACAAGGCTGTTTTTCACCAGGCAGTGGTGGCACAGGCCTTTAATCCCACCACTTGGGAGGCATAGACAGGCTGATATCTCTGAGTTGCTGGCCACCTGGTCTACTAAGTGACTTCCAGGTCAGACTCCAAAGCTACAGAGAGACACTGTCTGGAAAATCTAAAATAGAAATAAAACAAAAAACAACAACAACAAAAAGGAAAGAAGTAAAGAGTTACAGACTGGAGAGATGGCTCAGCAGTTAAGAACACTGGTTGTTCTTCCAGAGGTCCTGAGTTCAATTCTCATCAACCACAGGAGGGCTCACAACCCTCCATAATAAGATACTTCTGTCTCTCAGTTCAGCTCACTATGGCCACAGCCTGAACACCTGAGTCATGGATGCTTCTGCCTCCTATGGAGGCACACAGTTGCTTATCCACCCCAGTGGTTCTCACACTGTGGGTCAGGAGCCCACTAGAGCTAGAATGATCAAATCACAAAGATGGCCTAAGATTACCAGCAAACACATTATTGACATTATGATTTAAAACAGTAGGTCATTGCACTTACAATGTAGCAACTGAAATAATCTAATGGTTGGGTGGTCACCACAACATGAGGAACTGTATTGAAGGTGACAGCATAAGGAGGTTGAGGAACACTGCTCTATCCTGTGGGACAGAAGGTTCCCCTGCTGTGTTCACTTTAAAGCAAAGGGGACTAGGGACAACGGGATAGTTACATGCAACAGGGAACCACATCATCAATATTCAAGGGTGGGGAAAACCTCATTCTGATCCTTGGTGGGTTGTGTGAGTTTGAGGTTCTTGAGACAGTATCTCATGTATCCCAGGCTATCATGCAGCCCACCTTCTTCTCGAGGATGACCATGATCATCTGACCCTCCTCCCTTGATCTCCCCGTTGCTGGCATTATCCACAAACACATGTCATGATACAATAGAGGGCTCACAGACAACAGCAGAGCTGGAGTAGACAAAGAGACTTTAATATGGACTTTCAACACCAGGACAAGAGGAAGTCAACTGCCAGGCACCCATGTGAAGGATCCATGCATCTGTTTCCTTCTTTCTACTTTGGAGCCAGGGTTGCCAGGCACCCTGGGGATGAGCCGACAACTCATTCAATAGAATTAGGATGACCTTGAACTCCTGATATGCCTGCCCTCGATGGTTTGGAATCTCTGCCCATTCACAGGTCCTCAGGTATGCAAAGTCCAATGTGAAGGAGTTGAGTCTGTAGTCAATCTCTCCTCATTTGCACCTCTTGGGGTCTAATTTTTGGTAGTTCTATTTTATACCCTAAATAATTAATAGAATCTCCTCTTTGTATCTTTTCAGGAGCAATTTGTAATCCCCAGCAAGGCAAAATTTTCTTTACTTCTTCAAACATTCTTTCTAAATTATCTGCATTTGTGTCAGCCAGCAAAATATCATCCATATAATGATAAATTCTAGATTTAGGAAATTTTTTACTTATCACTTCCAATGGCTGTTGTACAAAATATTGGCACAGAGTTGGGCTATTCAACATTCCCTGTGTGAGGACCCTCCTTTGATATCTCTTAACCGGTTGAGAATTATTGTAAGTAGGCACCATGAAGGCAAATCTTTCTCTGTCTTTTTCTTGTAAGGGTATTGAAAAGAAACTGTCTTTTAAATCAATAACTGTAAGAGACCATCCTTTTGGTAATAGAGCAGGCAAAGAAATCTGGACTGTAGAGAGCCGATTGGCTGAATTACTTTGTTAATTGCTCTAAGGTCTGTTACCATTCTCCATTTACCAGATTTCTTTTTAATAACAAATACAGGAGAATTCCAAGGGCTGGTGGATTCTTCAATATGCTGAGCATTTACTTGCTCTTGTACCAGCTCTTCAAAAGCCTAGAGTTTCTCTGTTGTTAAAGGCCATTGCTGAACCCATACAGGCTGTTAACCATTTTAAAGGTAGAGTTGTTGGTGTCTTTGGAAGAACATCAGATGTTGTGCCATGTTCTTGTACAATCTGGATGGCTGGTGACCACTCATTAGAATAATACCTTCTAATATTTCTCTCAGAAACATGTGCTAGTTTATGATTTGTTTCTGAGGTTGGAGGGATCTTAATTTGAGTATTCCATTGTTGTAACAGATCTCGACCCCATAAGTTCATAGCTATATTAGACACATATGGCTTTAATTTTCCTGTCTGTCCTTCTAGACCTATACATTTGAGCCATCTTGCACTCTGTTTCACTTGAGATAATGTTCCAATCCCCAACAGCTGAATGTTTACCTCCTGAAGAGGCCAAGTTGGATGCCAAAATTCTGGTGCAGTTATGGTCACATCAACACTTGTGTCTACTAGACCAGATAATAAAATGTTATTTATTCTTATTGTTAATTTTGGTCTTTGTTCATTTATAGAAGTTTGCCAAAAAATTTTCTTTATTTTTTCTCCTGAATTTACTGTTCTCTCTGTCTCACCTGTTCCATCACCCCGAGCAGCCTGGTTTATTCCAATAAACATTTGGTTATATAATTGCTCTGAGTAGGGGTTTCTTCTATGATGGCAGGGAATGTCTGGACTGGATTTGCTGTGAGAGCCTGCCTGAAGCCCCTCTGGGAGTTTCCTGAAGACCAAGGCAAAGGATTACCTTGTCTGTCCCTTGTTGATCTACATTTGTTGGTCCAATGTTTTCCCTTACCACACCTCTGCATACTCCAGAAGCAAGGGGCATTCTGTTGCCATTGTTCCTTGAAGAAACATGGTTTCTAGGAATGCCCTATTTACAGTCTCTTTTCAAATGTCCTTGCTTTCCACATCCAAAACATCTGACATTTCTCAAACCTCTTGAAATTGCTTCTCCTATCCACATATCATCATGGTCATGAGCCTCAGCATTAAATGTGTCCCTAATCCAATCTCCCAAGGATGCAGATCTTGCCTTTAAAAACCTGATTATTCTCTTCCACACTGCATTCACGTTCTCATAAGCCAAAGATTCAATTATTATCTGGCTAGCTTCTGAATTCAGAATATTCTTTTGGGTCCTGTATAACTTTTGTGAATGACTCAGTTTTCTTTCCTGCTTCCTCAATTCTGTCCCATGCATTCATGGCCACCATTCGGGGTTGGTTATCATATAAATAATGTCTTTGTATTTCATCATATTGGCCTTCTCCAAGAAGCTGATCCTGGGAAATGTCCAGACCTCTAGCCCTCCACTGACTTTCTGTGGTCTTATCCTCATCTTGGTACCACATGTGCCACTGAAGCTGTGCTCCGTGTTCCAGGACAGTGGTTACCAATTCTTTCCAGTCCTGAGGGATAGTCCTATTACAAGTTGACCAGGAGTTTAACATTTGCTTTACAAATGGGGAATGCATGCCATGAGATACTATTGCCTCCTTAAACCTTCTTAAATCTAACATTTCAATTGGAGTCCAATTAGTTTGTGCATTCACTTGATCAGGTAACTGCTGTATGGTTACAGGATAAATTAAGTTTGATTGTTTGAAAACAGGCTTTCTTTCTCTAACCTTATAATCTAATCCTGAAATAATTTCACCCTTAATTCTTCTGTCTAAATCTGAATTTCTCTATAATTCATTTCAACAGGTTTTTCTAAAGCTTTTATCCTGCCACTTAAATTGACTATCTTTTTAAATTGTAAAATAAGGATAAGTAAAGTAATAAAATGCATAACTGGTGTAATGTACATCCCATCAACATTAATCTTCTCAAATAATTGTTCCATTTTCAGATTGCCTAATATTTTATCAAAAAAAGTCCAGTTTCCTCCTATTGTACAGATAATACCCATTTTTTCTCTTTTAAGTAGTTTTTCCCTTTAAAGTATCTGATATCTTAATTGACTTACCAAGTCTGCACAGAACAGTAGAAATCTGAGGGAATTTCAAAACAGCTACCTAGAGTCTGACATGAGAATTCAAAGAGAGAGAGGGAGAGAGGGAGAAAAAAGAAGGAAGAAAGAAAGAAAGGAAGAAAGAAAGAAAGAAAGGAAGAAAGAAAGAAAGGAAGGAAGAAAGAAAGAAAGAAAGAAAGGAAGGAAGGAAGGAAGGAAGGAAGGAAGGAAGGAAGGAAGGCTAATAGCTGAAATCCAGCCACATGCTCCCACTTGAGCCAATTCCAGCCTGAGCTAAGTCTTCCTTAAGCCCCGACCATGTGAGTTGGTGATTCAGCCACAAGCAGCTCCAGTGTAGCTGCTGCAGCTGTGGTCAAGTGCAGCTCTGACCGTGTGCAGCTGGACCAGTACTCCAGCTGGGCCTGAGGCCTGTAAACTCTGGCTGGCCAGGGCCGAGCTGGGGCCAAGCTGAGGCTGAGCCGGGGGGTCAAGCCGGAGACGTAACCACCAACAGTTTTTAATGAATTCTTGACATGTGGGCACCAAATGTAGATGAAATTCTAAACAGTCTTATTAAATAAAAAACACAGAGCCAAATGCAGAGTTAAAAGATCAGAGCACTAGCAAAGCCTTTAGTTTACTAGTTGTTGACATACTTCAACTGAGAGAGAGACCTTCTACTATGTGACCTGTCTTTTTATTGCCTTTCTGTTCTATCTTCTCATTGGCTTTAAACTCAACCCTTGATTTCCTCATCACTGCCTGTCTATACAGACCTCCAGGTGTCTATGGTTCTTACTGATATTAGAGGTTCGGGTCACTGCTTGGCAATGTCCTTGAACACACAGAGACTCTGCCTGCCATGTGATTGGATTAAGGGCATAGGCTACCTCCTCCAGACTTCTGCTAAATGCTTTGCTTTTAGATCTGACCACCAGGCAACTTTATTTATTAACATATAAATAAAATCACATTTCAGCACAAATAAAATATCACCATAGTGGGGCCCATAAGCATAGAGGGGCAAAGGATGTGATAGTGATGGAAGTTCATTTCTGGGTGACTGGGACTTGGCCTCTACGCTCTATCTTCATCAGACTCTTGGCATTGTGTCTCCTTGACTACAAGGGGAACCCCTGCTTCCATAAACAGCAGCTCATCACTGTATCCGTTCTCTAGCCCTCGTGTTGTAGAACCCATGGACAGTGTTTCAGAGCCTCAGATTCCCCAGAATGCAATGGAAAGCAGTTGGGAGCTGGAGACATAGCTGTGTGGTGAACTGATAGAACATCAAGTAAGAGAATATCAAAGTTTCTCAAATGTAAGTTCCAGATATGAAAGAAGGCCAGACAGGCAACATTGCCACCTATTCTAAGTTTAGAATGTGTTTCTCTTTGAATGAGGGACAGTTACATCATGTTAGACTTTATTTTGACCTGGTTAAATATATAATGCCATTGCCTTTCAAGGTTGGGTAGTCATGTCACTATTTTCCATCTACTGGTCATAGTCATATCATACAGTTACACTCACTCTAGGGATCACTGTGACTTGGATCTTGTTACATTTGGGAATTAAGCATGACATAAGGTGATATGAAAGTGTATCCAGTTGGATAGGGGTGGACTCATGATGGGTATTCTTAGTATTCAACTTGACTACATCCACAATTAGCTAGAACCCCAAAGTTATTGGGCACACTTGTGAGGGATTTTTGCTTAATCATTTTGTGTGGCATGTTCCAGTTTTGAGAACTTAGAGGTGGGAAAACAGATGTTCCATTAGGGCAGACTGTGATTAGGGCAAGGGTTCACAATCTATGGGTCACAACCCCTTTTATGGGTGGAACAACCAACTGTATTACAGGGATCTCCTAAAACATCTCAATTATCAGACATTTACTTTAGGATTCAGAATATTAGTGAAAGCATAGTTATGAAGTATCAACAAAATAATTGAATGGTTAGGGATCACCACAATATGAGGAATTTTCTGAAAGGACTGAATATTATGAAAGTTGAGAACCACTCCATGAGAGGCTACTTCTTTTAGAGTTTGGCTGATACTGAAGACCAGCTGAGACATGTCTTGGGAGCGAACCACAGCCACTTGATCCTTAGACGTTCTCTTCGTAGGTAGCCATTGTTGGATTAGCTGGACCACAGGTCACAATGCATTGTAGTAAATCATCTCAAGACATCCTCATACACCAACAGAGTGTGGGAGAGAGACAGAGAAAGTCAGACAGACAGACACAGACACAGACACAGACACACACACACACACACACACACTCACACACACACACACACACAGAGAGAGAGAGAGAGAGAGAGAGAGAGAGAGAGAGAGAGAGAGAGAGACTAATACAAAACTCATAGCCACATTGAGTTATCAAGTGTATTAAGGCTTGCTTGGAAAACTCGGCCTTCTGCACCTAAAAGACAGGACTTGCATGGACACTGGCTACTCAGAGAGGCTCTCCTGATATGGGGCACACATCTCCACTCTTTCACACAGATCTTTGCATACCTGAGGATCTGTAAATGGGCAGAGATCCCAAACCACCGAGGGCAGGCATATCAGGAGTTCAAGATCATCCTAATTCTATTGAATGAGTTGTAGTCCATCTCCAGGATACCTGGCAACCCTGTCTCCAAAGTAGAAAGAAGGAAACAAATGCATGGATCCTTCACACGGGTGCCTGCCAGTTGACCTCCTCTTGTTCTGGTGTTGAAAGTCCATATTAAAGTCTCTTTCTCTACTCCAGCTCTGCTGTTGTCTGTGAGCCCTCTATTGTATCATGACATGTGTTTGTGGATAATGCCAGCAACGGGGAGATCAAGGGAGGAGGGACAAATGATCATGGTCATCCTCGAGAAGAAGGTGGGCTGCATGATAGCCTGGGATCCATGAGATACTGTCTCCAGAACCTCAAACTTACAAAACCCACAGAGGGTTTTCCCTATCCTTGAATATTAATGCCGTGGGTCCCTGTTGGATGTAACTGTCCTGGTGTCCCTCAGTCCCCTTTGCTGTAAAGTGAACACAGCAGGGAAACCTTCTGTCCCACAGGATAGAGCAGTGTTCCTCAACCTCCTGATGCTGTCACCTTCAATACAGTTCCTCATGTTGTGGTGACTACCCAACCATTAGATTATTTCAGTTGCTATTTTGTAAGTGCAATCACCTACTGTTTTAAATCATAATGTCAATATCTGTGTTTGCTGATAATCTTAGACCATCCCTGCTCTAGAGGGGTCCTGACCCACAGTTTGAGAACCACTGGGGTGGATAAGGAACTGTGTGCCTCTATAGGAGGGAGAAGCATCCATGACTGAGGTGTTCAGGCTGTGGCCGTAGTGAGCTGAACTGAGAGACAGAAGGGTTCGAACTCTGGCCCAGCATTGGCACATCCAGTGTGGCCTCCATCCTAGAAGGCCCTGCTGGGGCACCACTCTTGCGTTTTCCACAGGTTGTGCTTACATGCCCTCCTGTTCTCCTGCACTGCTTCCTTTCACTGTCTCTGTCTCTTTCTTTTTCGAGACAGAGTTTCTCTGTGTAATTGCCTAGCCGTCCTAGAACTAGCTCTGTAGACCATGCTGGCCTTGAACACACAGAGATCCACCTACCTCTGCCTCCTGAGTGCTGGGGTTACAGGCATGCACCACCACAGCCTGGCCCTTTTACTCTTTTTGCTTCCTTTTCATGAAATTGCCTGGCTCCACTTCCCCAGTATTTGGATTAGCTACAGGTTTTAGAGACAATTCTTAGTTACAAAAGAACAGGTCCAAAAAAATCTGTATTTCTCAGGTTTTCGATGAAAGTTTACATGAAGTGAAGATATTTAGCAATTGTGTTGTGTTATTAAATGGATCAGCCATGATCCACTTAATATTTTTAATCCTGGCATTGAGATGGGGATCCACAGGCAGTCAGATCAGTTTGATGTTCTGAACGTTTTGGTCTACATGTTAGTGAGTTCCAGGATGGCCAGGACTATGTAAAAACAAAACACTGTCTCACTAGAAATCCAATTTAGTTGCCTATGTTTTTTGCTGTGTTTCTTTGATAATTATAATTGAGACTATGTGGTTTTGCTTGTTGGTCTAGCCTAAGAGTGCTAGAAATCTGGGCCACCCTTGTGTCTCAGCCTCCTGAGATAGGATTAAATCTCATTGTTATCCTCTGCTGACCCACCCTATAATCCAGACAGGCTAGGCCAGATTCAATCACAACCAAAAGCTGCATAAAGGGACTCAAGTCACAGAGTCTCAGACTTCCAGAAGCCCAGGGAAGTGAGCAGATCTCTTTTTCCACACTCCAGTCTTTGTTGCACCTTCCAGCACCCTAGTTCCTTGATTCTGCGGAGCACAATGGAGCTCAGGATGGAAAAGTTATATGAGTTGGGGTAATCCACTCTGTGTTTTCTGGAGGCTGACTGGGATATTTGTCCTTCCATTCATCTCAGAAGGTTTACAGTGTGCCTCTGACAGGCTTCTCCACTCTACATGGATATGGAATAATCTTGTACTCAGGGCAAGCCTCATGGAAGGTATTGGTACTGGACAAGGAAATGTGGCAAAAGGTGATTAACTGAGTTCAATGTGAGCCCATTTCTTCAATTATCAGAGGTACAAAAGGCAACATTCTTCTTGTTCTTGTTCTTACTTGTTTTTAGTTTGTTGAGGCAGATTCTTCTTTATTCAAGGGTAGCCCACAACCTAGTGTGTAAAGAACGACCCTGAACTGTTGAATCTCCCTGCACCTCTTAGGTAAGACCTGGGATTATAGCCACCAGCCAAATACTCATCTTATGTGATAGGAGATGGAAAAATATTGGTTGGCATAGTTGGTTGATGCCTTATTATGTACAGCAGAGCTGGCGATTTAAAGTTTATTTACATTATATTAGGAGATTTTCATATGGACTTTTTTCACTATGTTAACCGGGATAATAAGCTGGAGACAATGGGTAAGGTCTTCCCACGGGACAGGTCCTTCTGTGTCTCATGTGTCCCTTCCACAGGGGCACCTCTGATACTCACTGGAGGCTTTCCCTAGTCAAGCTTGACAACCAAGCTTTCCATTAGGTGAGAATGACCAGCATCTGTAGATGAGGAATGAAGGGTCCATTGTTTGCTAATGCTGCAAGAGGCTGGTTCCTTAATCCACACACAGCTAAGAGACAGAGATTGCTGTTGCCTGAAAATGGTGTTGATACCTTATTTGTTCATTTCTGGACAGAGAAAAGCAAAGCAAGTCAAAAGCTTGAGAAACACGCAGCAAGGCAGAATGGACCAGAGTCGGCAGCAGGAAGGACAAGGAAGACCCTCAGGTAATCAGAGTGAAATGTGTGCTAAACCAAAAACCTTCCACTGCATTTCTTGTTGTGTGATTCCCAGGTTTATGCCAGAGCCCAGATGTGAGCAGCTATGGTGAGAATGGAGAGGTACTCAGTGTTTCCAGACCTCTGACCTTCTCACAGTAGAGACAGAGGTTCAGGGGACTGTGATAGCTCCCTGGAGTGTGGGAGGAGTGGTTGTGAGTGTAGGTCGGGACAGCGTTCCCAGGACCCACATGTCCTGTGAGAGCCACTTTTACTCTAAAATGTATTTTCTAAACCTGAAGACACCTATGCTCTCCCAGTAAGTGGACTCCTTGTGATCGCCAGCAGAGTGGATGCCCGATCCTTGCCAGGAAGCAAGTGTTAGTAATGTCATAATACACGAATGAGGGCACTGGGGCTGATCAGTGTGCAGGAAGAGTCCCTAGGGAAAGCACAGATGTACATGTGCATGCTGGGAAATGTTCTGATCCCATCCCTCTGTCCTTTGCAGGTCCTTCCCATAGGCCATGGAATTACTATGAAATCAGAATCTTCCTGCTGGAGTGGGAAGTCATTGAACAGGAAGTCAGCCACCCAGGCAGGAAGATATACAAGAAAACCAGGGCTATTCACCAGCGACTCTATGAGCGGGACCTGCGGAAGACCTGGAAAAGCTGTTTCAACCTGCTGCTGAGTCTGCTGAATCTGCACAGGACTTTATGTAATGAGAGACCTAGAATAGAAGTGGTGTTTTCTCCTTATGAGGAGGAGGCTCTGTTTAGGACCCTGGGCTCCAGATTACAGGGAAGCCATTTTCCAGGTTAGTCCTTTCTGTTTGGACCTCTGAAGTTCTCTAGAACTGGTCATCACCTCACCTGTCCATGATGAGCATAGAGCACATCACACATTGTAGCCAAGCCCCATTCCCACAGGCCTCTATCACAGTCTGTCAGTCTTCCTCTGTTACCCCAGGCAATGGAATTTAGACTTGTTTATTGTTGACTATGACAGACAAGATAGGCAATTACTGAATGTGATTTAATGAGGGTGAGGGTGCCATGCTTTTGATCTGTGTTTCTTCTCTCAGAACCTCTCTATGATTGGGCTGGTAAATCCCTGCTTTCAATGTACCTTCAACCTCCAATGGTATTGCCATCTCCTGTGTACCAGCCTTGGGATCATGGCATCTCTGTACCTTCTGCAAAGTCTCAGGGAACCCATTACTGATGATATCCAGGGAGGATTCACTGGTTCCCAGATGGGTCCATGGAATCCCAGCTATCCTTTGACAGTTCCACACCTACTTCCTGCTTTGTCCCTAGAGACACCAGCCTTCTTCAGCCATGGTCAACTTCTTATGACCACCAAGGCTCTCAGAGAAGATAATGGAGATCCCTTGAATTTTCTCTAACAACTTTGGAATTATTATGCTGTGTATGTGTAAGCTTCTTCCTCTGCCTCCTCAGTGAAGAGTAATAAGTGGAATCAAATAAAGGTTTCAAAAGAAACTCCTGCCTCATCCTTGTCATTTCAGTGGGGGCCAGTAGAGGGGCAGGGGATGTGATACTGGTGGAATTTCATTCCTGAGTGACTGGGACCTGCCCTCTACCCTCTATGGTCATCAGACTCCTGGCATTGTGTCTCCTGTACTACAAGGGGAACCCCTGCTTCCATGGAAAACAGCTCAACACTGTTTCTATTCTCTAGCCCTCTTTTTGTGGAACTCATGGTCAGTGTTTCAGAGCCTCAAATTCTCCAGAATGCAATAGAAACTCTTTGGAGCTGGAGCTGTAGCTGTGCAGGGATGTAACATCAATTAGGAGAATATTAAAAGTTATCACTTTTAAGTTTCAGATACTAAAAGAATGTGTGTCAAGTGTCCTTGACATCTATCCTAAATTTATAATGCTTTGGAAGTTGTAAAAGGGATAGTTATTTCAGGCATAATTATGACCTGGTTAAACATATAATGCTTTTGTTATTCTATATTGGACTGTTATGTCACTTTAAGTGTAATTATAACCTCATTAGTATTTCATTTGCAAATTAAGTATGATATAATGTGATATGATTGTCAAATTAACAAGGGTGGACTTCTGATGGCTATTTTTGGGAGGAAACCCCCAAAATCCAGATGTTTTGATGGGGTGCTTACCATTGCCCTCCCTAGCAAGTCCATCTCTTTACTGGTTGGTGTTAGAGTAGCGATTCTCATCATATAGGTTGTGACTCCTCTGGGTGTCAAAAGACCCTTTCACAGGGTTTACCAAAGACCATGACATATATCTGATATTTACATTCCAATTCATAAGAGGAGCAAAATTATAGTTATGAAGTAACAATGAAAATAATTTTATGTTTCGGGGTCACCACAGCACGAGGAGCCATATTGAAGTGTCAAAGCTTTAGGAAAGTTGATTACCAGTGCATTAGAGGCCACTTTGAGATTCTGGTATATGCTGAAGACCAGCTGAGACATTCAGCCTCAGTGAACCAATACTTACTGTATTGTAGGATGTTCTGTTCATAGGTAGCCATTGTTGAATTAGCTGGACCACAGCCTATAAATCATTCTAATAAATCCCATATATATGTTATAGATTAATATTCATTTGATTCTGTAAATTTTATTACTCTAGAGAACCATGTCAAATACAGTTAGACTCACCTTGAATTTATGGCAATTTTCCTGCCTCTACCGTGGGATCATAGGTGTGTGCCATGACACCCCGTTTCGGCTTTATTATTTAGTTTGCTGAGTCTTTCCTTAACTCTGTGTCCAACCTACCCATTGAGTTTTCTGTTGTGATTATGTAATCCATAAGTTTTCATTCAGTCTTTATTCATTATTCCTTGTTCTCCACCTACATTTCCAGTCTTTCAGTTCTTAAAACATGCTGCATCGATAATTCTTACATCAAAAGTCTCTGTAGGTCTCTCCTGTTTACTCTCACTCCCTGGACCTCATTTCTTTGTTCATAAGATAAATTTTCCTGAGAGCTGTGTAAAGATAAAAAAAAAAAATACAGTTCTTGCTCCTGGAAGAGTTGCCTGAGGCTGTTTGCAGGTGGCTTATTGGAGATGGTGGAAAATGCTGCCTCCCTCTTTGAAGATTTGCAGGCATCTCTCCTGGTATGTAGACACCTGAAACCCAAGTCTCAGCTTGGAAGTATTTTGTCCAGTTGGTGATATGGAGTCAGGATGCAAATTCCTGTGAGCACCAGTCTATAGCAAAGTCACTTGAGCAGAAAGACCCCTTCCCACTCAGCACCAGGAATCAGCACAGATGAAGCTGGCTTGCAGTCCTTGGAGAGATTTCCAACTTTAAGCTACATCCTTTGGGGTGCTAGCATATTGGACTATTTGGAGGCACCCTGGGCTGTACACTTGGCTCCTTGGGTGCTAGTGTTCTATGAGTCCTTGTCCACTAAAGTTCAAGTTCATCCTAAATACCCTTGTTTCCATTCATTGCTCACAGTGACCTTGACAGAACAGCAATTACCTCCAGACTCTGATTACTTCTTTGCTTCCCTTGGGCTAAGCCAGCCTCTCCTTTTCTTTCTCTGCTTTCTGAGTGTGGTTGCAATATGATCAGCCAGCTTCCTGCTTCTGCCTCTCGGCCTTCCTTGACTATTTCCATATCTTCCTCCCCATGATGGGCTCTATCACCCTGAAAGGGCACATCAAAATAAGCCCTTTCCCCTTTAAGTTGTTTTTATCAGGGTGCTTTATTATTGCCACAGAAAAGTACCTAAGACAGAATTTCTCTGATTGGATCATGTGGCACTCAGTTATAAACTTCCCTGTTGGGACCGCTTTCACCATGGCCCATAGGTTTGGGTATATTGTGTTTTCGTTTTTATTTGATTTAAAGAATCTTTTATTTCTTCAGTGACCTCTTCATCGTTCAGTAGTAACTTATGTTTTAGGTTTTTTAGACAAGGTTTCTCTGTGTAGCCTTGGCTGTCCTGGATCTCGCTCTGTAGGCTGGCCTTGAAGAGATCTGCCTGGCTCTGCCTCCTGAATGCTGGGATTAAAGGCGTGTGCCACCACTGCCTGGTTTACCATTGTGTAATTTAATCTCCATGAGTATTCAGGAGTTTCTCTTCCTGTGGATTTGAAATTTTATTTTATTGTGAACAGACAGAATATGGGAATTATCCCAGGTTCCCTTTATTTGTTGAGACTTGCTTTATATCTAACATATGATCTAATTTAGAGAAAGTTCTGTGGTCTGTTGAGAAAATAGTATATTTTTCCGTGTTTGGATGGAATGCTCTGTAGAGACATATTAAGTCCACTTGGCCTATGATGCTGTTTGATCCAGATGTTTCTCTATTTTTTGCCTGGATAACCTGTTGATTGATGAAAGTGGGGTGTTCAAGTTGCCCACTGTTACTGTGCTAAAGTAGTAGTATTTGTTTGTGGAATTAGGCACAGTCACATTTGCTTATGTTTAGAATTATAATGTACTGTTGATGTGTGGCTCACCAATTGGTATAAAGAGCCATTTTTTTTCTACTTTGTCAGATCTAGACCAGTGAGGGCTCCTTGTGTCCTAGTGCTGCTTGTCTTTTCGTCCTTCTGCTCTCAGGAAGCATTTGTCTCATGGGGAGGTATTTCTTAAAGACGTCAAGTGGATAGTTCCTGCTCCCTAATCCAATCTGGTAGTCCGTGGTTTTGAACAGAGAATGGAGACTATCAGTATTTGGAGTCATTGAGAAGTGTATATTATTTTCTATCATTTTGTTGATTTTGCAGTATTTGGTGTTTTGCTATTCTTTTCTTGTTTGTTTTTGTTTTTATTTTTCAAGATAGGGTTTCTCCGTGTGTAGTCCTGGCTGTCTGGAACTCACTCTGTAGATTAGGCTGGCCTTGAACTCAGAAATCCGCCTGCCTCTGCCTCCCAAGTGCTGGGATCAAAGGCATGTGCCACAACCACCCAGCTCTTGCTTAACTTATTCAAAAGTGGTTTACTCTTCCCTGTGGCCAGGTGGATGGTTTACTTTTCTGTTCATTCCAAAGAATCTCTTTAAGTATCTTCTGAAGAGTTTTCTGTGAAGCCCATATTCATGGAAAGCTTTCTTTTCTCATTATTATTATTATGATTGAGTCTGAGTCTTACCTTGTAATTGTGGATGGTCTGGAACTCACAGAGATCTGTCAGCCTCAGCTTCCCCAGTGCTGAGCTTAAAGGCATGAGTCACCACACCTAGCTTTATTTATTTTTAATGGCCCAATGAGATGAGGTGTGTGTGTGTGTGTGTGTGTGTGTGTGTGTGTGTGTGTGTGTGTGTTTATTATGAATACAATGTTCTATCTGCATGTATGCCTGCACACCAAAAGAGTGCCCAAGAGCTCATGACAGATGGTTGTGAGCTACCATGTGGTCACTGGGAACTGAACTCAGGACCTCTGGAAGAGCAGTCACTGCTCTTAACCACTGAGCCATTTCTCCAGCCCATGACTCCATTTTGATCATAATTTCCTTCCATGACAATTGTTCCTTCTCAGAACAATTTTCTGTGAAGACATCACTGATTAACCCATCTCATGGTTTGGTTTGGTCTGGTCATCCAACAAGGAGGGAGGACCTTCCTGTTTGATCTGATCCCACATTGTGTGTGTGTGTGTGTGTGTGTGCAGATATTCAAGGAGAGAATGTCAAAAGCCTTTTATTCTTGGCCAAATTTAAGAGACTAGGAGCTCTAGAGAGTTCCAGAAGGAAAGGCTCTCAGGCTGGGTTTACCTAAAGTCTGCTATGAAATATTGAAGAATATTTAGTCTCTGTTGAGTGCTCAGTCTCCGAGGCTCAGGGTACTTTGTAGAGTAGGGGCAGAAAGAATGTTCCGAGCAGGACTGGTGAAGAGCACTGCGAAATGCTATCTTCAGGACATGGCATGTCTTTTTGTAGCAGACTATCAACATACCACAGCTACAGGACTCTCCGAGAGGATTCCTAAGCAAATCCTAGACCACAGAGGGTTCAACAGCACAGCATAGCACAGCCCTGAGCATTTACTTTTGAGCAGAATCTGGATCTTCAAAGTGTTTAGACCTTCTACAACTTTGTTTGATTACAATTTTGTTTGATTACAATTTACAATTATCAACGATTACAAGTACACATAACCTGATGCGCACACGTGACAGCTGTACTTAACAAAGTAAAAGGATTTCAGCTCAAACAGCAACTTAACTGATCAGATTGTGTTAAACGCCTGAAAAAATTAACAGGAAACTCAGAGTATTAAATATTTATTGATTCCTTTGTTTTGTGGTCCTCCAGGATGTGACTTATAGAATGCAAAGCTTAAAAAAAAAAAAAAAAGGGCTGGTGTCATCAAAACATTGTCGATAATGACAACCCTTTTAGACATGTTCCTAATTAGATCTTTTTTCAGCTGTACTAGGCCCCATGGTACTGGGAGGTGGTGTGACATCTAGCCCTTGGCATCTTTTTGCTCTCTGGTTATGCCTGAGCTGTGTCCTTCAAAACAAATCGGTGAAGGTGACTCATCTCTTTCCTGGATGTGACAGCCAGGACAGAGGTGGTAGGAAGTGAAGAAGTTCTTTCCTGGGGTGGGGGTACCATTTCCAGACTGTCCTGAAATTATGTAGCACTGACTGGCCTCAGACTCACAGCATCTTCTTGCCTCAGCTTCCCAAGTTCCAGGACTACTTCAACGAGCCACCACATCAGCAGGTTTCAATGTAGAAAGATCCAGGCTAGTTTGGAGTGAGATCTAGTAATTCTTTTGGGTTGGCTTCCCTGTGGTTCCTGCAACAAACCGCAATGAGATTAGTGTAGAAATCTCTCATCCTAACCATTCTGCAAGCCAGAAATCCAACATCAGCACCGGGCTCCAATCAAGGTGTCAGCTCTGCTGGGCTCTGTGCTTCCAGTGGCTGCTTGCCCTCCTTGGCTCTTGGCTTTCCTCCGTCTTCCAAATCCATCGCTTCAATTTCTTTCTTCTTTGTGTATGTGTGGATGTGCACGCACATACATACGTAGCATGCACTGTATATTCATGCATCACTCTCATTTCTGCTTCCTGGGTCACGTGGCTTTCTCTTCTCTTCTGAGGACCCTTGAGATCATATGTCTTCCACCTTTAGAGCCCAGGTCATGTGCCCATTCAGGAGCTTTAATTTAGACAGATCTAGGAAGTCTCTTTGGCAGTGAGGTAACATTCATAGGTCCCAGGAAAGGGGATGTGGACACAGTCCAGTGCTGTCATTTTACCTGCTCCATTTCCTCACTCGGGAAGTCACTCTGAAACTCAAGGACGTGAATAAAGTGTAAAAGATGGGGCAGCAGCAAGGCTTCTGGCTGGAATACGGCTCCCAGCTACGGGCAGAATTTCTTTCTTTTTAAAAAGATGTATTTATATTACACAAGAGTATTTTGCCTGCATGTATGTATGTATGTATGTATGTATGTATGTATGTATGTATGTGCACCATGTGTGTACAGTCTCAGCCTCCCAGGAAGCTGGATTAGAGCCATGAGGCTCAATCTGAATGCTTTGTTTAAAATAAAAGTTGCTGGGCATGTGGTGAGTCACCCCAGGAGTGACATCCAAAGAGCTCTGGGGAGAGTCTTACGTCAAGGTGAGAGGAGCCTGAGTGATGGCAGAAGGGTCACAGCAATAATTTCTTAAGCTTCGACAGGAAGCAGCTTTCTGCTCCTTGTTTTAATAAAACGGAACTTGTTCAGGAATCCTGCTCAGGGAATCTATTCAAACACTCTGCCCACTAGCAATTTAAACATATGGCACTTGTTACTGCTGATTTTTAGAAAATGCTTATTTTCCAGTTACAGTGTAATCCAGGAAAGACAAAAGATGTGTTTTGACACAAATAAGTAAATTTTTAAAAAAAAATTAAGTAAGAGTTTTGTAAAGATAGGAGCAAAATTGAGATTGACATGTGACCATTGTCTAATACCACTCTAACAGAACTCTCTAGAAGCAACTCACTCTTTCTAGTGTCACGAAATTCCTAACTGGCCCAAGAGTATTAGTCAAAAAAAAATCTTTTCGGTAGTAAGAAATCTCAGAGTGGACCTGAGGTTTGCAGTGTAATGCAGATACAGGAAGAGAGATTTTCTCCTCCATGGCTTTTTCTTTTGGTGCCAGGGTGGAGCATTCAGGCTTGTGCATGCCAAGCTGATGCTAACCATCAAGCCACGCCCCCTCATCCCTCCTGACTGGAAATGCATGATGCCCACACCTGGTATTTAAAGGATGTTAGACTAAACCCAAACTGTGGCAGAAACTTATTGTTCTTGTTTCTCTGTATAGCCCTGGCTGTCCTGGAACTTGTTCTGTAGACCAGCCTAGCCCTGAACTCAGAAATCTGCCCGCCTCTGCCTCCCAATTGCTGGGATTAAAGGCGTGCACCACCACCACTGCCTGGCTAACTTATTGCTCTTTACTGAACACATCTGCACTCTTAAGTCATGCCATAAGTTTCAAGTATTTATCGTGGTGGAGATCCATGGACTGATTAATAACAAAGATCAGAAGAAAGACAAAAAGCTCAAGAAAAAGGATTTTATTCAGGAATTCCCTAAGCATTAAAAAAAATATTAATACTGACCATAATGAGCTTAACTGCAAAAGATACCTCAACCCAATTAGGCCAGCTTTAAATAAGACAATGTTTGAGTTACCGTCTTACTCCTTACTCTAGTACTCTCTGTGCTCTCACGCCCTTCTCTCTTCTCTCCATTTTGTTCTGATTTGTTTATTTGCTTGTTTTTGAGACAGAATCTCAAGCCAGGCAGTGGTGATATACGACTTTTATCCCAGCACTTAGGAGGCAGAGGCAGGCAGATCTCTGTGAGTTCGAGGCCAGCCTGGGCTACAGAGCAAGATCCAGGACATCCCAGGCTACACAAAGAAACTCTGTCTTGAAACACAACACACACACACACACACACACACACGATCTTTCTACATAACTCTGGCTGTCCTGGAACTCATTATGTAGCCCAGGCTGGCCTTGCACTCACAGAGATCCACCCTCCTCTGCCTCCCAAATGCTGAGATCAAAGGTGTGCGCCACCATTCCTGGCTCCCATTTTGCTCTTTTGAGACAAGGTCTCACACTATAGTTCAGACTGGTCCAGAACTCACAGTCATCCTCCTGCCTCAGCAGCCTCCCACATGCTGGAATTATGTGCATGTGCTAGCATGCTTGGCTCTAGGCACCTTTTATAAAAATTTTATTCTCTAAGGGCTGGGGACATAGCTCAGTTTGTAGTGTGCTTTCATAGCAGGCAAGAGGCCCTGGGTTTGATCCACTGCATTTCATAATCAGGGTGGCACACACCCAGAATCCCAGCTTTGGGGAGGTAGAGTCAGGAGGATCAGAAGGTCAAGGCCATGCTTAGCTTTGTAAGGCAGTGTTTTTCAACCATCCTAATGCTGTGACCTTTTAATACAGTTCCTCATGTTGTAGTGACCCCCAACCAAAAAATTATTTTCATTGCTACTTCATAACTGTAATTTTGCTACTGTTATGAATCTTAATGTAAATATCTGATGTGCAGGATATCTGATATGTGATCCCTGTGAAAGAGTCATTCAACCCCCAACAGGGTTTTGACCCACAGGTTGGAATTGCTGGCATAGGGAGTTCAAGGCTAGCCTGGGTTAGAGACTCTATCTAAAACAACAGACCCCAAGAACCAATACTCTGAGCCAGATGTGGTAGCTCATGCCTGTAATTCTAGCACTAGGAGGTTGAGGCAGGAGAATTTCCATGAGATCCAGGCCAGCCTAAGCTGCAGAGTGAGACCCTGTCCCAAAACCACATATGAGAATGCATGTGTGCACATCTCCCCTCACGATGCTCCACCTACTTACTTATCCAGAGCCAGGATTTGCCAGAAGTATGCATTGCTACCTGATCTCTCTTTTTCTTTTCTCTATTGGACTTAGTTTTATGAAAAAACAAAACTAGTTCAGTAAAATCAATCTTATAAGGTGGTAATATAAGGAATGTCTAGAATTTAAGAATGAGTTGTGTTCTGTGGCTATTCATGTTCACATTTTATCACCCCTTAGCTTGGGCGCAGGGTCAACTAATGTCTAGAGTCTAAATAGTTATAAGAAGTAGCCGGGTGGTGGTGGCGCATGCTTTTAATCCCAGTACTCAGGAGGCAGAAGCAGGTAGATCTCTGTGAGTTTGAGGCTCCTGGTCTACAGAGCAAGTTCCAAAACAGCCAGGACCACACAGAGAGACCCTGTCTCAAAGCAACAAAACAAGACAAAAACCACCACCACCACCACCACCACCACATCCTCAAATTTTTTTTTTTTTTAAAGTTTCTCAAGACAGGATTTTTCTGTGTACCCACCACGGCTGTCCTGGAACTTGCTTTGTAGACCAGGATGGCCTCGAACTCATGGAGATCCACCTGCCTCTGCCTCCCAAAAGCTGGGATTATAGGCGTGTGCCACCACCACCTGGTCCCAAAAATTTTTAAAGGGACTGTGTTATATGGTACAGTTGAAACAATATATGCTTTTTAATAAGCTTAGGAATTAAAATTTTTCTATTAAATAAATAGAAAAACAGTGTTGGTAAAATCTCTAGTTCATGAAATGGCCAGAGAACATTTGTGTGGACTCTTGCCTACATAATCAATTTCTATTTTGATCACACAAGTACACAGTGATCCCACACAGCCATAGGGGACAGGCAGCCCTGCCTCTAAGATACCGTATTTCAAATAGCAACACCATGCAAGACAAGCCTTCTTTCTTCTCATGGCCTGCACACTGACCCAAGAAGTAGGCTGTAGGTAATGTCTATGTTAGATCATGCCTAATCAAATAATATTGGCATTTTTGTGCATATTGTGAAGAGAGTTCAGTTTGTGCTCATGTGTTTGAGTATGTGCATGTAAGGATGCGCATGTATGGAGTGTCTTCCTCAGTTGCTCCTCACCTTAGTTTCTGAGGCAGGGTTTCTCACTGAACCTGAAGTTAGCCTATTTGGCTCGACTGGCCAGCCAGCTCCAGAGACCTGCTGCCTCTACCTTCCCAGCTTCAGATTACAGGCACATGCCACCACAGCCCATTTAAAAAACAAAACAAAAACAAAAAAAAAAACAAAAACAAAAACAAACAAACAAACAAAACCCATAAGTACTGGGCACCCAATTCAGGTCCCAAAGCTGTCTTTCCAGTCCCAGTCTTTAAATGTGAAAACTAAATAAATATTCCATCAAAAATCAACTGTGGGTAAGCGCAGGGCTCATATGTAACATTTACTTCAGTCCAACTTGCAGAACTCAGGAAGCACCCACATCGATGTGCGACTGAACGTTAGCTCTTTGGTGACTGCTAATGCATTTTCTAAGAGAACCAAGTAGTTTATTTGCTTGTTTTATCAGAATTCTCTAGCACCAGGATTTCTCATAGCCCTTCTCTCTAAAGAGCTAAGTCCGACTCCCTAAGTCAAAGACTGCATGTGCCGAGCTAGTATTTATGTATCTAGAATTTTCCAAAGGACTTAACTGTGGCCCAGGCTCTGTATGGAGAGTCAGTGTATTTTAAACAGCAATGATTGCCCATCGCATTCGACAGCAAACCGAACGCACTAACGAACTATACATGTATGCACACAAAAGGCTCAGTCTGGAAGTTCCTCTCCACCCCTTTAACATAGGAGACAGAAAGTATGTGGGGTGTGCCCCAAATTAATCATTAGATTAACTTATAAAAATAAATGAAATAGGAAAATACATGATGTTTGCTGAGTAAGGATGGACTACTCAGAGTGGAAGCGAGTGGGGTGGGGGCAGGCTCTGCATGACCATTATTCACTGGCTTATGACAAAGGGTGACAGTAACAGAGACAACGCAGTGAGAACCACAGAGGGATTCTGCCCTCTTCCTGCCCAGCCCAGTACATAAATAGCTTCCCTGCAGGACAGTACTTAAGTGGGTGGAAACAGAGTGGACACCCACAATCAGCCACACACTCTTACACAGGCAGTCAAATCAAGACAGTTTTATTTACACTTTAGAAAGCAAACAGGCACCAAAAAGCGGTTAGGGAACTTGAAGTGTTTTATTTTGTACTTTTAAGTGTAGGTCATCAGTGATTCATCTGTAGAGATATTTGTCCTGGTTATAGTGGTGAACCTCCCGTTCGGAAACTTTAAAACTTCAAGTATTCAAAATGCACGCGAATCCCCCAAGTTTTACCTAGCGTACATTCTCACAGTGATTAACTTATCATCTAGACACCCTCACAGTGATTAGTCAGATGACATGGAAGGTGAATTTGTTTTAAAGCAAAGTTCAAAATCTCAACTAATTAAACATCTTCCTGATCAGCAGTCCTTTTAACAGAGCTAGGTTTTTTAATGAAAGATAAAAATCTCTCTCTGTGTGTGTGTGTGTTGCAAATAGTTTTTTTACCATTCAGGCTAAGCACAAAATGTCACCAAAGAATAAACACCTACGGCATACCTGCCACACTGTGGTCATTTTCCTCATCTGCTGAAGGGCTTTCCAGGGTCTCTGCATCTCCACCTGCCTCTACCAGTAATGTCTGTGGTCCTGCCCCACAGAACCACCCTCTGGAGGGCAGCTGCTCGTTGTCGCTTTGCCGTGCAGCCTGCAGTTGGATAGCCTGGACTTCACATGCAATTCCAGAAACTCAAATGACACTAGATAGAGTCCCGCTAAATCTTTTTTTAGTACAGTTTGGCAAATATCCCAAATGAAATTCAACTCTAAGTTAAAAGTATCAAACCGAGATAGAGCTAAGTGCCTCTGTGACTCTCTGGGCTGTTTGGAGAGCTTAGGAATGGAAACCCAATTGTCTCCCACTGAAGGGCTGCAAACACCTGTTGCTTTATCATGGCAGAAGAGTAACTGCAGATGGAGGAGTCCGGGAGCAACCGCTGCTGGGAACATCTTTAAGAGCCAACAACCCCGCCCCCTCTCGATCTCAGACACGCTGGTGTCAGACCCACTATATCCCACAGCGACAGGAACAGCAAGCATTAAAACAGACACCTGACTGGGTTTGTTCGGTGTTTCCGGGGACTCCAGCGCTGTCAGGCTCTCTCTCTCTCGACCTGCTGATTTGAAATGCGTTTTGGCTTTGTTGTTGTTGTTTGTTTCTAAGGAGGAAAGGGAAGGTTTATAAGGCTGTCTGGAGAGACTATGGCTAGATGGCCAAGTCACCAGGTCTGGCCCGCCCGCTGCTGGCCTTGCTGGACCTTCCTGGGTCCAGGAGGACCAATGGTGGGGAATGCATCTCCACTGTGGTGGCCAAGGCCTGCTCTCCCTCCTCTGGCGTCACTACCAAGGCACTCTCCTCTAAGCTGCTGCCACTGCTGTCCGTGAGCCCCTTCCGACCCTCGGGGCTGGACGCTGCCGAAGAGGCCTTGCTGGCTGGAGTCTGCCGCTCCGGCACTCGGCTGGCCCAGTTCTGCTCTGTGACTAGATGGTGGCCATTGCAGTGCTTGACAGGGTGGTCTCTGCCTTGTGCATCGTTCAGGGTTACCACTGTGAAGTCTGCTGGTGGTGGTGGGCCCCCAGGGAACCCTGTGGCCCTTGCCTGTACTGGGGGACAGGCAGGGTGTGTGTAGTAAGGCGGGAGCCCAATGGAGGCGCTGGGCGGATCAGAGCTGGAGGCCTGGGGTAGGGGTTCCAAGGGCTTGTGTTTGGTTTCTGAAGCATCTGGGCTGAAGTGGTTGGTAACCCCCTGCTTGAGCTTCTTCCAGCCCAGGTGGTAAATCTCCAGCATGTTGAGCACCAGTGACGCACAGGCCACAGCTAGCATGAAGATGACGAAGATGGTCTTCTCCGTGGGCCTAGAGATGAAGCAGTCTACCGTGTTGGGGCAGGGCCAGCGGTCACAGCGGTAAAGTGGCTGCAGCTGGAAGCCATATAGAAAGTACTGGCCCGCGATGAAGCCCACCTCAAAGAGCGTCTTGAAGATGATGTTGAAGACGTAGGTCCGCAGCAGCGCGCCTGCAATGCGCACCTTACCACGGTCATCACGCAGTGGCGGGTCCCGTGGACTCGCTGTACGCATCGGCTCGCGGCCACGGCCGTGCTGAGGGTTGTCTCTCCTCAGCAGCTCCTCCTCCCGCTCCCTCTTCTTCTCCTCCATGCGCACGATGTGCAGCACGTGGCCCAGGTAGATGAGGGTGGGCGTGGACACGAAGATGATCTGCAGCGCCCAGAAGCGGATGTGCGAGATGGGGAAGGCACGGTCGTAGCAGACGTTCTCGCAGCCGGGCTGCTGCGTGTTGCAGGTGAAGTCCGACTGCTCGTCGCCCCACACCTCCTCGGCCGCTGCCCCCAGCACCAGGATGCGGAAGATGAACAGCACGGTCAGCCACACCTTGCCGATGACTGTGGAGTGCTCCTGCGCATTCTCCAGCAGCCGCCCCAAGAAGCTCCAGTCGCCCATCGCTCCCGACAGCTAACCTGCAAGGGGAACATGGCTGTTAACTACTGGGGAGAGCAGGACAACACAGCAGCATGGCCCCAGTGTGCTGCCAGCCCTCAGTAGCTTCGGGTCCCACCAACCTCAGAGCTGAAGCAGGTGGAGGCCTAGGGTGGGGCCGCATGCCTGTAATCCCAGAACCAGGGAGCCTCAGCTACCCAGAAAGACCTTGTATTACTTTATTATTATTATTATTATTATTATTATTATTATTATTATTATTATTTATTATTATTATACCTCCTCCTCCTCCTCCTCCTCCTCCTCCGTGGTAAAATTGTGCTAATAACCCGAGTTAGGTCCTGGGAATTCATTTAGAAGAACCGACTCCTGATAGTTGTTCTCTGATCCCCACACATCGACCATGGCACATATGCACCTGTACTCACATACATCATACACATATACACACACAGTAATAGTAATAAATAAAGTAATTTAAAAGTATTTGGTGATTGCAATTGTCCTGTATTTGCATTTTCTGTCATTATCCCCTAAACAACATAGTATGGCAACAATTTCCACAGCATTTACATTGTATTAGATATCTTAAATCATCCAGAGATGACATACAGTATGCAGAGGGATGAGACAGGTTCTTTGCAAATACTTCACCATTTTACAGAAGGGACCCTAACATCAGTGAATCTGGGAATCTGTGGGGGTCCTGGAGCCAATCCAATCCCCATGGACACTGAGTACCAATCACCACTACGACTCAGCAGCCGTCACAGTAAGCAACTGCTGGTGTAAATGACTTAACTGCCCTCACTTCAGGGATGAGGAAGGCGGGGCACAAGGAAAGAGAAATGCATCCCCTGCCTCTAACTCTGTGTCCCCTTCTCTCCAGAATGCCTCTGCATAGAACTGGGGGACCTGGCTCAACTCCCGACCTCTGCCTTTCTGCGCCCATGGGATTACAGAACATTTGCCAAACTGCTGCCCTTCCGGGGCAACCATCTAAACTCTCTCCTTGCTGATCTACCACCTCACCCATTATTCATTTTCTCTTTCTCCATATCAACACTTTTTATAATGCTAAATCTTAAATACAAGACTCTCTCCTACTATTATACAATTATAATATTTTAATTATTATAAAAGCATTCACACCAGAAATAGATGATAGCTTTAAGAAAACATACACTGACACTACTCAGTGGGCAAGAGGACTGCCCAAAGTTCAGAGTCGCCTGGTCTGCCTAACCAGTTCCAGCCAGCTAGGGCTCCATGTCAACAACTGTCTCAAAATAAACAAACAAAATACCGATAACAGTATTATCATTATTATTATTATTTTGGCCAGAAGCTCTTAATAAACGTTCTTGGTTCAAAAGAAAATCAAGAGGCTTAGAGGAGGAGTGGGGTGTGGTGGCAAACACCTTAATCTTAGTACTTGATAGGTGCTGGAGGAGAATCAGAAGTTCCAGATCATCCTCGGCTACATAGGACGTTTGAGGCCGGCTTGGGATAGGTGGGGGCTTATTTAAAAACATAAAATAAATACGAACAAGCACAGGAAAAGATGTGTCCTCAGCAAAGATGATTGGCTCCCAGATTCTTCACAGATGATAAAAGCACTGGGTGCTCAGCAGTGTGGGCCTTGTGTAGAAGCTATGACTCCCTTCTGTGTACTTCAAACTGTCTCTGGCTAGTGTTATCACACCTGGTACTCTATGATGCTATGCAAATGGTTGCTGTGATGGTTAATTTTCACTGTCAACTTGTCTAGATTTAGAATCACCTAGGAGTTGGGTGAGCCCCACTTCTGGGTATGTCTGAGGGTATTTCCAGAGACGATGAACTGAGTGGGCCAGACCCAACCCTGTACGTGGGCAACAACATCCAAATGGGTTGGGGGACTAGAGAGTGTGGAAAAAAGTGAAAGTGAGAAGGCAGTGGAGCTTGGGTTCCAGTGTGAGCTAATTTGCTCTTTCAGGCCCCCCCCCCACCATGATGGACTGAACCTCTGAAAGCATGAGCTAAATAAGTTGTCTTCCTGTTATCTTGTCATGTGATGAGAAAGATGACTGACGGTTACACGGCATTGTTTAGGGAAAAACAACCAAGGTTTAAAAAACCCTCTGGTTGGGTCAGTTGGCTGGGAGTCAGGGTTGACTGCTAGTGTGGAACAGACACTTTCCAAGGCCACCATGAAGAAGAACCACAAGAAAGGATCAATTTTATCACCACTTCAATAATTAACAAACCACCTAAAGTCACCTCATCTATCATGTATGAAATCTCTGTGGTCCCCATGGAAGCCCAAACTGGATACTTGGGCAACACTGGATGGGACAGCCATAGGCAGAGGCTCATTGGGACCTGAGCACTGCTAAGTGCTCAAGAAGTACCCAGAGTTGGCTGTTCATGGATTCCTCCTTAGGACCAAGGCTCCAGTCCAACAGAGCAAGGCCTGCAGCAACTAATCACTCAGTAGCGTTAGTGGGCACACAGCATGTCTCCAGTACTGTGTTGACTGTGAGGGAATCATACACACAGCTGCAGTATGGGTATTATTATCTATCGTACTAGCTAAAGGCGAGTTGGAGAGGCCCAGGAGCTTTGGATTTGGGGTGGAATGTGGAGGGTCCAGATAGGGCTCATGAAGGCATCTGGTGGTGCTCTGCCTGTGGACATCACTCCTGCAGGGCACACCCTCAGCAAGGTCTGTGGACAGGAGGCCTTCGCTCTCTGAGCCTGGTCACTGAAGGGCTACCATGATGGTTAATCTTGTCAACTCAATGAGATTCAGAAGCACCATGGGAATCAACCTCTAGGCATGTTTGTGAGGGAGTTCCTAGATGAGGTTAACTGAGGTCAGAAGACCCACTCTAAATGTAGGCAGCTCCATTGCACGGGCTGGTTTTCTGGGCTGAATAAAAAGAAGGAAGAGAGCTGAGTAGTGGCATGCCTGACTGTGGATGCAATAGGACCAGCTCCTGGCAAGTCAGCCTAGCCAATTGGTGAGCTTTGGGTTCAATAAGAGACCCAGTTTAGAAACATAACGTGAACAGTAACAGTGGAAGACATCCAAGGACTTCAGCCCCCACCCCGTGTACATGTACATACATATACAATACTAATCTACTTAATTAAAAAATATAATTTGGATAGGAGAGTTTGCTCAGTGGTTAAGACCTCAAGTTTGATTCCAAGCATGCACATGGCAACTCACAACCATCTGTAACTACAGTCCCAGGGGATCCTACACCCTCTTCTGACCTTGAGGGCACCAGGCACTCACATGGTACATAGACATGCACGCAGACAAAATTCTCATGCACATAAAATAATAAAATGAATAAATCTAAAACTTTAAAAATTTATTGATTTGGGTGGAAGTCAGAAAAGAATTCACAGGAGTCTTTTCTCTCCTTCCACCCTGTAGGTCGTGGGCTCAAACTCAGGTAGTCCAGCTTGGCAGCAAGCCCCTTTACCCACTGAGCTAGCTTTTTAAAAATATTTTTAATATTTTAATATTTTAATATTTACTTTATTATATGTGTAATAGAGTTCTGCCTGCATGTCTGCACACCACACGCATGCGTGGTGCCCTCAGAGGTCAGGAGAGGGCATCAGATTCCCTGGACCTGGAGTTACAGGTGGTTGTGAGCCACCATGTGGATGCCGGGAACAGAACCCAGGTCCTCTGCAAGAACAGTAAGTGCTCTCAATAGCTGAACCATCTTTCCAGCACCCCCCATCTTCCATCCTCAGCTTGGAATTAAATAAAACTTCACTTACTAGCAGTCTAAAGGAGCAGTTAAATGTTAACTCCAAGCACGCTTCCAATGCTTGCTTATTGGGTTAAGAACAAGGATGAAATCGTACTCTTTATAAATTCCACACTCCGTTTGTCCCCGCTGTGGCATGCTCTACATGCTCTCAGGAGATAAAACATCATCCTTCGAAGACTTAAATCACTTGAAGCAGGCACTCTTCTTCCTGATGGATGTAAGGGAGCCATTCTAGCTCCCTTTCTTCTCTTCCAGTCAGCCCTCAATCTACCTGTCCCTCAGAGCTGTCCCTAGAAGGAGGGGTACCTAGCTGCCCCAGGCTATCAGGAAGGCACCTTGCCACGGCTTCAGTATGGTTCACCTGTTAGAGGTGTGGTTCCCAAGAGTGGTGGTATTGGGAAGCTGTGGGAATTCAAGTCCTTAAGTCACCAGGGGCATAGTCCTCAAAGACAGTGTGGGGCCGGTCTGTCTCTTCTCCCTCACCCTCACTCTTACTGTTTGCGCGCACACACACACACACACACACACACACACACACACACACACGCACACGCACACGCACACGCACACGCACACGCACACGCGCGCACACACATGCGCATCCTCATTCTCCACCATGACTATTGCAGGGACAGGGAAGGGAAGAGACGGTGGGGCCCCACAGAGCTGAACTCACGCCAGTGCCTGCCACTGAGCCTCTAACACTGCCAGCTACAGAAACTCTTGCTAAGCACTTTGTGGTGTCAGGCCTGCGTCACAAGGGGGAAAAGTCCACAGTTCTGACTTGTGTCTCGGCCCTTCTGCCACCCTCCCTGGGGTCCCCTGAGACTGTGACACACAAGTAAGCACATAGGTAGCACTGCACACACAAAGCCACGGTAGCATGTGGTGGGGCTCCTCCCTGGGCCCTGGCCACAGTCCAGGGTACACTAAATTCCCAGAAGCCCTGCAGACTGGCCTGGGTGTGCAGTTTCTCCAGGGCCCAGCCTGTGGACCTGGCCTGGCCTCCCAGCCTCCCGCACAGGCCCACACCTTTCTCCTTATTGACCTAGGACACCACAGCGTCCAGTCTCAAGACCACTAGAGGACTAAAGACTCTGTCCCCTTTAGTCCCACCCCTGGGGGTGGAGCCAGCACATACACCTTCCCTGGAGACGTCTACAGTAGAACTGGGGCAAACACTGCTAGCCATGGCTAAGGAGAGGCCAGTGCACGTGTTTAAGTCTCTTCCAGACGCTCATCTCCCAGAAGCACTCTGTTTGCTAGCAAACATTGACAAGATGTGCTGGAACCACGGGCCTGGGCTCTCCTCATACACAGTTGATGGCACAGAGGGAAGGAAGGGACTTTTCTGCTTGGAATAGACTGGATACTGCTGCTGGCATTTCCCTGCAGGCTAGGGAGGCCAAATGGCCCCGTGTGTGTGAGCTGACCTCATAGTGAGGAACTGATCCACCCCAGATCCATATGCCCATCATATGCACCTGTTGAGGAACATGAATAGCCCAATAACTATCCTCCCCTGGGAAACTGGTGGAGGAAAGGCATGGTGGCAGGGTGGGGTGGGGGAGCTGGCTGGACTGCCTGTCACTCTGCTGGCTGGGTCCTCTCTAGAAGAGCCACCAGCTCCAGGCACTTACAACACACCAGTACATGCTCCTGTGCAACCTATAAGAAGAGCGATGTGCCACCGAGTATCCTGTCTGTGCGCTGGCCGTGGTCACAGCTCACCAAGCCGTAGGGAGAGGCCAGTTCTCAAGCACTCTGCGGTAGTGGTGAATCTTGATGGGAAGGAATTTGGTAATGTGTGAGAGACACAGTGACGCAGTACCTTTGGCTGCAAGTGAAATCCTCAGAGATCTTCAGGATGAATGGTGCTGAAACAGATATCCACTAATAGATGGCAGATAAACAGACAGAAGGAGCCTGGTTGTTGCTGTGGCTGACAACGGTGATCTGGTCAACCCAGGGTCTACTCTCATATCTCTGGTCTACCTCTGACAAGGCTGGGGAGGGATACCTTTGTTCTCTGCCCTCCCAGCCAGCCAGAGGGGACCATCGAAAGGGGACTAAAATCTGCGCATGAAGATGAAGAATTCTGGGAAGTTCTTAGAAAGTTTTGATTTTCTTTTCTTTTAAAAAAAAATATTTTATTTTTAATTTTGTATGTACGTGTGTGTGCTGTATAGGTATGTATGGGTGCCCGGAGGGATCAGAAGAAGGTATCTGGATCCCCTGGAGGTGTAGCTATAAGCTGCTGTGAGCCCCCGGCCCCATGAGGGTGCTGGGAACTGGACTGGGACCCTGCCAAGAACAGCACATGTTCTTAACTGCGGAGTGTCCCTCCAACCGGGGCTGGCTCTCTAAGAAAAGAATGGTCCTCGTGCTGACGGTTCCGCTTCCTCCCAAGTTGAGCACAGATGTGATGTCTGGAGCTGGGCAGCCACCTTGCAAGAATGAATCAGGGGGCCTGAAGGAAGGGTCAAGGAAGTACGAAGGCCATCTGCTGTCACACTGAGAGGCAGCTCAGTCAGCCCTGCCGGCTGCACCCGGGGTTCTTACAATCAGAGGAAAGTCCACTACTGGTTCAAGTTATATCTATTTTATATACAAAGAAAAAAACCAATCCTATCGATATATTATCTTCAATTCCTAAGAGAGTAAGGCCAGGCATAAATGAGAAATTATGGTTCATTCATAATTACTGAAAAAAATTTCACATGATCCCTAACTACTGAAAGGCATACTAATATTAAATATAATTTTAAGCATATTAATGACGCAAAGAGTAGATAGCATTCCTAAGGATGACACCAAGGTTATCCTTTGGGTTCCACAGGCCACAGATCTTCTTGGGCCACATACACACATATGAGCATGTGCAACCATACATACAAATGAGCAAGCACAACTGTACACACATGAACATGCACACATGCACACATATATAAAAACAAAAACAAAAAGCAAACCAACCTGGGCAAAGTGGCTCTTGCCTGTAATTCTATACTTGGGAGGCTAGACTAGGAGGATTGCCATGAGTTTGAGGTCAGCCTGGGCTGCATAGTAAGGTCCACACACTCACACAACCGCTGTGGGACTGAGGTCATGGAGGCCCACCGCCAGTCCTGAGAGGCATGGGTGACGGACAAAGGTCAAGACGGGCCCTGTTGCCCCTGTACCAGTCACCCACAGGGGGACAGAACTAGGGGAGAGCAATTTCCCAGCTACTCTAATCCTCAAGGGCAAGGTATGTCCTGGACACCCCCGCTGGGCCTCCATGCTGCACTCCTTGGTGAGGGTTTGGTTTTGTTTGGCAAAATGCATGTGTGATGGAAACTTAACCAGAGGGTTGCCTCATCTGTTTGGAAGACTAACTGTCTGGATCCAGGCTAGAGCCAAGCAGATAAATCTAGAGCAGACCCGGCCTTCATCTCCTTCACCATCTCCTTCAGGTGGCTCCAGATGGCACAAAGGCGTTCTGGAGGCATCTTATTCATACCACTTAAAAACTATTATTTATTCTTATTTTATGAGCATTAGTGTTTTTGCCTGTTTTGTCTGTATGAGGATGTCAGGTTTCCTGGAACTGGAGTTACGGATGGTTATGAGCTGACATGTGGGTGCTGGGAATTGAACCCAGGTCCTCTGGAAGAGCAGTCAGTGCTCTTAACTGTGGAGCTGTCTCTCCAGCCCCATTCATACCATTTTTTAACTCTACCCCTAACATGAGTTTAGACAGCAGAGTCCGCAGGGATGGGTGGGGCACGCTGATTCGACAAGACAGCTGGGGCCACAGGGTGGCATGCAGCAGGATGAGGCCCACCTGGACAAATGAATCCTGCTGGGAAGAGGATGCCCGTGTTCACATGGTTTGCTCCTCCCCACCAAGTGTGTTGGGAGGTAGTGGGACCACAAAGAGGGGACTTGCTGGATGGTCCTCAGATAGACTCGGGCAGGCCCCTGGAGGGAATTGTGGGACGCCAGCCTTTCTGCTTCCTTTGTGTAGACATGATCTTCCTCTCTGTAGTTCAGCTGACATCAGTACCACACTCTTGAGACTAGTGCTGTGAGTAATGTGCCTCAGATGTAGGAGAATGTGGCAGATTGATCTTGAAGGCAGCCCAAGCTTATTCTTTTCATAATGGGAACTGCTTAACTCTGTGAGGTGCTTACAGTTTAATGACAGGATACTGTACCCAGCGTTATAATAGCACTTTAAATAGTCACGTGCTGCATAGCAACGTTGTGGTGCTGACAGACTGCAAAGCAACAGGGTCCTGTAAGATTGCATCACCTGGAGAGGATGCTCGCTTTCGTTTGTATGTGTAACTCTGTAGTCACACTGTGACAAAATATACCTGTGGCAGTTGTCAGAACAGGCCCCTGCACAGGTGGGACACAGGGGGAACTGATCCACAAGGTGGTAGGTAGTGGGGCTACATATTACCTGGATGTGATCTTTATCCCTGTGAAATGGCACCTGATCTACTCAGTATATCTTAACTGAAAAAAATTGAAGGCCAGGCATGGTAGCACAGGCATGTGATCCCAGTACCTGGGAAGTGGAGGCAGGAATATCAGGAGTTGAATGCCAACCTGGGCTCCTTAGTGAGTCTGAGGCTAGCCCGAGGAACCTGAATTGTTTACTATACTGCTACTATGTCCTGCAAACAACGGCAGCCCTTATCCTTACATCACTGAGCACTAAACAGGTCTTAGGTTTCCAAAGCTTCTGGAAGCTTTCCTGCCGCTTGGCAGCTCCATTTCTTTTTGATGGTGATGGGGCCTTGGGATGTGTTAGTGTTCCTGTCAGAGCAAATGGTGTATTTACTAAAGCAAGGACAGTCTGGGGCTCACTCCTGAACCCGGGTTTGTTGGACATGGTCACAGCACATCGGTTAAAATTTGTCTGTGTGTGGTAAGGTGGCACACATCTGCAATGTCCTGTAATCCTAGCATCCAGGACACTGAGCAAGGGCCTGAAGTTCAAAAACAAAGTAGAGAAGGACAAAAACACAGAAAAACAAGAGAAAGAAGAAACGGAAAGAGAGTAAGAAAGATCTCTTTTTAAATTTTTTTTTATGGGTATGAGTGTTTTGTTCGTGTCCTGGCTAGTTTTATGTCAACTTGACACAAGCTAGAGTCATCTGAAAGAAAGGCACCTCAATTGAGAAAATGCCTCCTTAAGATCTGGCTGTAGGGAAGCCTAGGGGCATTTTCTTAATTAGTGAGTGATATGGGAGGGCCCCAGCCCATTGTAGGTGGTGCTATCCCTGGGCTGGTGGTCCTGGGTTCTGTAAGACTGGCTGAACAAGCCATGGGGAGCAAGCCAGTAAGCAGCACCCCTCCATGGCCTCTGCATCCGCTCCTGTCTCCAGTTGTCTGCCCTGACTTTCTCTTTCCTCACCAAGTTGCTTTTGGTCAAGGTGTTTCATCACAGCAACAGAAACCCTAACTCCAGGGTTTGGAGTATGGCCTCTGGATAGAAGAAAGCAAAGCCAAAGGCGGAATGAATGCGATCTGGAACGACAACACCAGATCTGAGGTTAGAAAGCAGTAACTTTCCCAGCTGTGTACGAGAGCCGACTGTGGACCCATTCTGCTCACTGCAGACTGTAGCCCAGAGTCGGTACAAACGAAGGAGCCACTGGGCTGTTCTGAGAGGCGAGAGATAGGTGAGAAGTGGAGCTCAAGAAAGAAAAGGCCTCAGGCAGCTGGCAAGGACTCGGTGTGGCAATCAGAGGAGGCCGAATGGAGGGGGCAAAACAGATCGGAAAGGAACCGAAAGGGACTATCTTCTGAGGACAAACAGAACAGGATGTGTGTCTAAGTCAAGTCAGGAAATGCATTAAGGGTGAACCTCAAAGCCCGGCCTGGGGAGGTCACAGGGCTCTCTGAAGAGAAAAAGGTTTTGGCTGGGATGCTGAGTAGAGTCTGGAAGAAAAAAGAAGGTTTTGCCTCTGTGATGGCCTGGATTAAGTCATGGTGGAAGAGGCATGAGGCCACAGGCAAGAGGAAGCTGAGTGACCCCTAACTCCGTAAAGCCATGTGCTCTAGCCAGAGGACATTGTACCCACATTACCGGTCACATTTCAGGTGCAGTCGTGTGCTGCATAACATTTCAGGCAACGTGGACTGAAGACTAGGGCACTCTAGAACTATTGCCGTGTCCAGCCTGTGTATGCCCAGCCCATCTGTCAGCATCAGGACCAACCAAGGTCATGTGAAGAACGATGCCCTTTGAAGGGCCTGTGACCTGTGTGTGAAAGCAGTACTGGAGTCTGATGTGGTGGGGTAAGGGGCTAAGATATACTAGAGATGAAGCTCAGAAGGGCGGCATGTTGAGGACACCAGTGTTCTTCTTGGTTGTAGACCAGATGAGGGTCTCCAGAGAAATCACTGCATTGGGTTTCAAGGTCTTGGAGTCTGCACTCTGAGAAACTGTAATGCTTCATCTCTTGTCATGATTTCCCTTCAGTCTTGTAGGAAGTCACTTCACAGCCGTTTTCCTTTCTCTTCTCACCCCCTCTCCTTCCTGTTTCTTTGATTCTCTCTCTCTCTCTCTCTCTCTCTCTCTCTCTCTCTCTCTCTCTCTCTCTTCTCTCTCTCTCTCAAAAGGCCTTACTCTGTCAGGGGCATGAGAGCAGAGCTGGCCTGGCTCCCCGCTGTCTGCTGCAGTGGAGGAGCTAGCTGAGGCAGTGCTGGAGAGCTCGCCCAGGTGGTGACGATGAGGGAAAGATGGCGGGCTGACCAACCCAGCTACCACCCAGGACCCGAACCAGGACTATGAAGTGGCCCACCCCAACACCCGCCTCATCTATGGACTGTTAGAACATATGATGGGGATGAACCTACAGATCCAAAACAGCAGGATCTCCATGTCACCGGACAACAACAGGATATCCAAGAGGAGCCCCAGTGAGCTCAGTATGGAGGGTAGAACAGAGGCCAGAGGCCTTGAACCAGGCTAGGCTACAGAGGGGGCTCATGGCAATGAACACAAGTAAAGATGTATGGACTAAAGGGTAAACTGTGCGACTCATGGGGCCACAAGGCAGCTTCCACGATGAGATTTTTCTATTCGGCTTGTTTGCTTTTGTTTGGTTTTACTTTTCAGTTTTGTTGTTGGGGGTTTGCAAGGGCAGAGGGTGGAACCGAGAGGACAGGGAGCTGAGTGGGATTGAGATGCATGATGTGAAATCCACAAAGAATCAATAAAAAGTTTAAAAAAAAAAAAAGCCTTACTCTGTAGCTCAGGCTGACCTCAAATGCA
Organism: Peromyscus eremicus; assembly: GCF_949786415.1. Lineage (NCBI taxonomy): Eukaryota > Metazoa > Chordata > Mammalia > Rodentia > Cricetidae > Peromyscus > Peromyscus eremicus. The sequence continues at coordinate 65,088,284 of NC_081425.1, read as the reverse complement.
TAATTCTCCTGCCTCAGCCTCCTGAGTAGCTGGGAATGTAGTAGTTTAAAAGTGGCCAGGTATCTCTTGTAGTGTCTAATGTCAAAATGGGGCCAACGGGTGGTACAGGGACCAGGGAGGGGCTTGAGGGCAAAGGAACACTGAGGAACACCACTCCTGATTCAGAAGCCAGCAGAGGGCTTTGATGAGCCACGGTGTGTCAACGTTTTTCAGAGTGTTCAACATGGGTGAAGCAAAGACCCTTTGATCTCAGCAGAAGGAGGCCACCCACAGTCCTCAAATGACCAGTCGAGCAGGAAGGTAGGAACAGAGAGTCTAATCAAGGGGTTAAAAGGCGGCAGGCGGGGTTAAGTGGGGCCTCGGGGAAAGAGCACTTGGTTAATAAACACATAATTAAAAGAGAAGTCAGCACAGTCTCGGGCAGGGTCTGGGCCCCCTCAGAGGTGTTTCCAAGCCTTGGAAGCCATGGGTGGAGGACGTTGGAGGGGGAAGTCATAGGAACAAGGGGGATGAGGACACCAGGAGCCTTCTTCCCCCACAGAAGCGGAGAGGGCAAGTGTGAGAAGCCTTCCCTGAAGTGTTGACAAAACTCTTGTCAGGGAGGTCAAAAGGAGGTCATCTCATGGCAGGCCTCTGTTCCCAAAAAGATGAGTCTGCAGAGAAGGAACGGGAAGGAAGGAAGGTCCCACCTTCTTCTCACAGCCAGAGGCTGCAGCCATGGGCAGCCAGCCCTCAGCTGAACCTGTCCCTATAACACAAACCAAATGGCCAGACACAGAAGGTGGGCACAGGGGTCCATGGAGCCAGAGGGCAAGACACACAAGGCAAGGATGTAGTTGTGAAAACCAAACAGAGGGCCTGGGCTGCAGGGCAGAACCCTCCAGAAGTGAGGGAGTATCCCTCCAGGCATGAAGGAAGAGGGCACGCAAGCCAGTAGGTCAGGCCGCAGCACGAGGGACAGGTACCTGGTTCTCACTTATGGGAACACTAACAACCTTTGAGGGGCTGAACAGAGTGACACAATTTGTCCAGAGCACTCCTGGGACCCCCTCTCTCTGTGTGTCCTGAATGTCCTAGAGGGGAGCACAGAACTTTAGAGGGTCTCCAATGAGGACCCCTGCTGCCATCTGTAGAGGCCACTCCCTACAGGATAGATGGTAAGTCAGCTGCGCTCCACCTGATCACGCTCCTGAGACATGCTGAGGACTGGAGAGGGTCAGACGGGGGGGGGGGGGGGGGGGGGGGGGGGGGGGGGATGATGGAGCGTGTGACTCCATCTCCAGGAACAAATGCGCTCCTTCCCAAGGTGGGCCATCGGCGGCGGTGGAGGGACAAGTAGGGGAGACCGTGGCAATCGTGGGTTCTATTTGGGACACATGAAGTTTGAAATGCCTGAAATGTCCAAGCTCGAGGTCCCATCTGGGAGTTGTCACCAAGCAGAAGGTATTTAAAGCCTTCAAGCTGGGTGTGGTGGCACACTCATTTAACCCCAGTACTCAAGCTGGGTGTGGTGGTACACTTATTTAGCCCCAGTACTCTAGAGACTTAAGAGAGATGAAAAGTTTCAGACCACCCTGGAATATATGGGGAGACCCTATCTTTAAAAAAAAAAAAAAAGTCCAAGTTGGCGCTGGAGAGATGGCTCAGCAGATAAAGAGCACTGGCTGCTCTTCCAGAGGTCTTGGGTTCAATTCCCAGCACCTACATGGCAGCTTACAACTGTTTGTAACTCCAATTCCAGGGGATCTGACACCTTCACACCAATGCACATAAATTAAAAAAAAAAGTCCAAGTAAAAATAAAAAAATTAACAAAAATTTCAGAGTACAGGGAGATCTTGCAGGGAAAGAGAAGGAAAGTGGCCGCTGGTGTCTGAGTCTGGAGCACACTGACATCAGGATGTCAGCAGGGGACCGGCAAGGCAGCTGACCATAAATCTTCCAGTTTTTAAAGAGATTTATTATTTTATGTGTCTGAGTGTTTTGTATGCATGCATACACATCAAGTGTGTGACTGGTGCCCTTGAAGGTCATAAGCGGGTGTCAGATTTCCTGGGACTGGAGTTACAGATGGTTGTGAGCCCCCATGTGGGTGTTGGGAGTTCAACCCAGCTCCTCTGGGAGAGCAACAGTATTCTTAACCACTGAACCTTAGGAAATGCAAAATTTACTAAGACTCCAGAATGGTATCAGAGCCAAAAAACTGAATGTGTAGCATTCTTTATTACCTTTTATAATAATATCTTAACTGTTTTTGTTAGTTAGAGGTAATATAATCTGGGGTGGGGTTAGGAAATTCAATTTTGTATGAAGTGTATGTAATGGCCTGGAATACCACTCAGTGGAATTTGAAGAGTCCTATAAGACATACAGTTCTATGTTCCATTAGTAATGTCTGCTGGGGTTTGAAAAATGGAGGGGTGGCTCAGGAAATAGTTTTTGCTGCTCCTGATTTGAGACATACTCCAAAGGGACCTTGTGGGCTGAACTTGTGACAAATATGATCCAGTGATAAATGGACTGATCGAGTGAACTCTTTATTCATGGAAAATGGAAAGACTTTCCCACTAACTTCTTGTATTCCTTATCTACTCATTTCAAGCTTCACTCTTGAGACAGTATAGTTAGGCTTCCAGACTCTCAGATAAGAAATAGTTTATAAACTGTGTCTATCATATACAGACATCTTTGTCATGATTTCCCAAATTCCACTTTATGGTGACTATCTACATCAATGCGATGTAAATAGTTGGGTACTAGAAGTCATCCAGATAGTTCAAGGCACATGGGAGGATGTGTGTATTGGCAACATGGCACATCTCACATGTAGGACTTGAGCATCATGGACTTCAGCAAGGGTGTGTAGGCCCTGGAACCCATCCCCAATGACACCCAGGGATGACTATATCTGATATCCAGTACAGGACTCCCAGCCTTGTTCTCCAAATCTGTCTTAACTATTTTTGGCCTTTTATTTTTCAATATGAAATTTGAACACAGTAGGACAGTTTCACAAAAAAAAAAACACTAACTATGGTATCCAAAGGAAACACATTAAATTTGTATTTGAACTGAACTCAGCTCCTTACCATGTCATTCCTCTACAGTAAGCACAGCCATTCTCTGTCGACACAGACGTTCTCTGACAACCACCCCTTGTGCTTTAGACCTTGACCCAGGAGGGCTTGCATTTATTCTCTTGTTGGGTTTATTTCCAGATGCTTGAAAAGTGTTCTACATTTTTTTTCTTCTAAATAGTTTTAAATTTCCCTGATGGGTTATCATTAGTACTTGGGGACATGTACTGTTGGTTTGTTTGGGGCAGTGCTGTGGACACAACTCAGAGCTATATGTGTGCCTGGCAAGCACTTTTACGCCCAGCCTGGCTGTTCCTGTTCTATACTAATCTTGTATCCGACAGTCCGTTAGGAATCCACGAACAGAGCTGCCGGGAGATCACTTAGGGTTTGCCATGTAGCCATCATTCAATTCACCTGCTATTAAACACACACTGTTCTTCTAATTCTTCCTGCTGTTTGTTTGATACCATGTTTACCTCTTAGCTCAGACTCGCACCACGTGCATGCTTAGTGCCCAAGGAAGCCAGAAGAGGGTGTTGGATCCCCGGGACTGGAGTTACAGACAGTTGTAAGCTGTCATGTGGGTGCTGGGAATTGAACCTGGGTCTTTGGGAAGAGCAGCCAGTGCTCTGATCTACTGAGCTGTCTCTCCAGGCCTGTGACTCTGAGTGCTGCAACCAGAGCTATGAACCACAATATCTAGCTTCCTGTTACTTCTTTTTCATTTGTTTGGTGTTGTTAGCAAGTAGACCAGGTAGCATGGTGGCATCTACACATTTCTGACTTCAACACAAATGTTTCTAATGTGTGATTAGTGTTTTAATTATTTTCATCTTTTTTTTGAGACATGGCCTTATGTAGTTCAGGCTGACCTCAAATTCACTGTGTAGCTGAGGCTAGCTCTGAACTTCTGATCCTGCTTTTATGTTCTAAGTGTTGGGAGCACAGATGTGCACTAGCATTGTTGGTGCACATCTGACTTTAATTTCACAGTGTGTTCATTTTTATCAGGCTGAAGGAGCATGTGGTCTTGGCTGACTACAGGCTCCATGCTTCCCTTTGTTTCTACATCATCACTGAGTACCAGACTTAATACAGCACTTTTTTTCTGAATATATTTGAGTTTTAGCTGGTGATCACTACAAAGGTATCTCACCATGGCTTACTTTTAATATCCAAGGACACTCTATATTCTATCATTTTACTTCAGATTTATTTATTCATATCTCAGATGGACTGTTGGAGCCCACGGAGGTTTCATAGTGGCTTTACCCAGCAGGACTGCATAAGAGGATGATTGGGCCACTGGCCTGGGTACCAGGTGTTTGGAAGGGTCTACACTTGGCTGTATCTAACAAGGGGGAGGTCTTTTGCCCCTCCCCTTGGCATTGACATAAAAATCCCTTTCGAATAAAGTTCTGGGCTGGTGGGTTTTGACCCAGGCCCTCCCGAGGCTATCTTGTGTTTCTGTCTGTCTCTCTCCTCTAAATTTCTGTCTACATGTTCCTCACTTCTCCCTGATCAAGAGTACCCTGGTCATAAAAGTGGGGGCTGGTCCCCCACAATGGACCACTGTTTGCACTATTGGTATATTTTGGCATATAAGTTAGTAAGCCGGAGAGGTTAAGTTCTCTGAATTATCTCATGTAAGAAAGTCTCTTATGGGAGTTTGGGACTAATGTCTTTTCCTGGGGGGGTGGCAGAAGATCTGGATAGATCCCGCTTCATTAATAGCTCTTGATATGTGTAAGTTTGCTTTTTCTTTTTCTTTTGGGTTTTCAAGACAGTTTCTCTGTGTAACAGCTCTGGATGTCCTGGAACTCTGTAGACCAGGCTAGCCTTGAACTCACAGAGATCTAACAGCCTCTGCCTCCAGAGTGCTGGGATTAAAGGCGTGCGCCATCAATGCCCAGCAAGTTTGCTATTTCTTGAGTTAATTTTGTCTTTCAAAAAAATCTCTACTTCTTGTACATTTTAAATTTATTAACAAATTATTTGTAACATTAGCTTATGATTTCTAAACTCAGTGGTGGCCAGCCATGGTGGAGTACACCTTTAATCCCAGCACTCAGGAGACAGGCAGGTGGATGTCTGTGAGTTCAAGCCTAGCCTGGTCTACATAGCAGGTTCCAAGTCAGTGAAGGTTACATAGTGAGATCCTATCTCAAAAAAATAAAAATAAAAACCCAAACAAAGAAACAAAACGAACTACTAGGCTGGACGGTGGTGGTGCACACCTTTAATCCCAGCACTTGGGAGGCAAAGGCAGGCAGACCTCTGGATACCAGCCTGGTCTACAAAGATAATTCCAGAACAGCCAGGACTACACAGAGAAACCCTGTCTCAATAAACTAAACCAACCAACCAAAAAAACCAACCACCAAAAAACAACCAACATCAACAACAATAAAAAACTAAACTCGATGGTACTTGTACTGAGGTTCATATTTTAAAATGCTATTCTTTCAAAAGTTTTATTTTGGCTTTGTTTTCTTTTTTAGAACCAACTTTGGTATCCTTAAAAAGAATGAGTAGTGAATAGATGCCAATTTTAGTATTTACCAATATTACTGTAGAATATCTACCAAAGGGCATTCTTTATTTTAGTGTAAATGTATTTATTTATTTGTTCCAGTGGTTTCTAGCCCTTATTTTAAGTGAAAAAAAATGCATTTTTTTATCAAACTTGTACTATTTTTTTAAAGATTTTTAAAAAAATGATGTGTCTGTGTGTGTATATGTGTATGAGTACAGGTGTGTGGGCACCAGAAGAGGGCTTCAAATCCCCTGGAACTGGAGTTATAGGTAGCTGTGCCTGGCATGGGTGCTGGGAACTGAACTCTGGTCCTCCAAAGAAGCAGTACAAGCTCTTAAAACACTGAGCCATCCTTTCTGCCCCTTAATGTAGCCCATGAAGGCCTTAAACTTGTGTCAATGCTCTGGCCTCCTGAGTGCTGCCACTCCTGGGTTTTTACTTGACTTTCAAACACTCCCATGCTCTTCAGTGAAAAGCCACTTTCTCCCGGAATTCATGATGTAGTGAAATTATAAACAGTTCTTTCTCCACGTCTCTTTTAGGAGCTCCCAAGCACTGTCAGAATATCATCCTAATGTCCAAGGATAAAGCTCCAGAAAGAGAAGACTATCTTTAAATCATATTTTAAAAATTCATGCTATAGACAGTTCGCCTCCTCCCACCTCATGGCGGCGATCATTCTCGGGGTCAAGTGTACACCAGCTAAGCACTCAACCACTGCGCTCAATCCTGGCCCTGAAGCCATTGCTTATGAAATAAGAATGCACAGGAAGCACCTGTAATAGTGTGACTGTGTTCTCATCTTGCATCTTGCCACGTGGGGCTCTTGCTCATTTATGAAGGCCTGAGGAGTTGATGCTCGAGTGGACACCCAGCTACCTACAGGAATCATGGGATGACACATCATCTCTCAGAGGGAACCATGAACTGCTTTTCTTTTTTGAGCTATGGGGATTTAAAGGCCTAGTGAGAACTGCTTTCAATCTTATTTGTGTGTGTGTGTGTGTGTGTGTGTGTGTGTGTGTGTGTGTCCCAGAGGACAGCCTTGGGTGTCACTCCTTTGGAGACAAGAGTCTCTCCCTGGTGCCCAGGAAGGAGGCTAGACTGGCTGGCCAGCAAGTCTTGGGTATCCTCCTGTCTCTGTCCACCGCTAGGATGTCAAGTGTGTGCCACCATGATGGACACTTTTTAATTATTTTTTTGGTGTTTAGTGTATGCCTTTATGTGAGGGGGTGGACACACATCAGTGCATAATGTACACACAGAGTACACACAGAGAGAGTGTGGTTCTTGTTTTGTCATGGTCCCCTTTACTCCCTTGAGACAGGGTCTCTCTCTGAACCTGGAGCAAGCCCCAGGGATTCTCTGTCCCTGTCAGGTCATGGGCACACTCATGGCCACACCTAGCTTCTTATGTGGCTGCTGGTGACTGAACTCTGCTTCTCATGCTTGCACAGCAAATGCTTTTCCCGGCTGAGCTACTGCTCCAGGCTCTTGCCTGGTCCTTTTACACAGGGTCTAGGTACTAAGGCAAGCACTTGACTGGATGATCTCTCCAGCCTTCGTTTTACTTTTTGAGACAAGGTCTTACTATGCTGTTTAGTCTGTGTTGTGGAATATTATTTTAAGGTGTGTTACTTTTATTTATGTTGCATTTGTTTAACTCTGTGAAGCTGTGTTACTGTGCCTGTCTAAAACACCTGATGGTCTAATAAAGAGCTGAATGGCCAATGGCAAGGCAGGAGAAAGGATAGGCAGGGCCGGCAGGCAGAGAGAATAAATAGAAGGGGAAATCTGGGAGAGGGGAAATGAGCCAGAGAAGGAAGAGGACTCCAGGGGCCAGACACACAGCCACACAGCAAGTCACGGAGTAAAAGTGAAAGTAAGATTTACAGGAGTAGGGAAAGTAAAAAGCCCAGAGGCAAAAGGTGGATGGGATAATTTAAGCTAAGGAAAGCTGGCAAGAAACAAGCCAAGCTAAGGCCAGGTATTCATAATTAAGAATAAGCCTCCATGTGTGATTTATTTGGGAGCTGAGTGGTGGGTCCCCCAAAAGAGTAATAAAAAAGCCAACAAGTCTGGCTTTGAACTCCTGTGCTGGTACAGTCTTGCATCTCAGCCTCCCCAGTAACTGGGGCTGCAAGGGCACCATCACCACACCTGGCTACAATGAGAGCTAATTTCAATTTGTAAGTAATGGAAATGTGTGCTCATTTAAATATGAAGGTCTTGGGGCTGGAGAGATGGCTCAGTGGTTAACTACTTGTTGCTCTGCAGGGGAAGGAGGATTGGTTCTTAGCACCCACATGGTGGCTCACAACCATCCATAATTCCTATTCCAAGGCATCTGATGCCCTCTTCTGAGCTCCAAGGGCACCAGGCACGCATGTATAATGCACATACATACATTCAGGTAAAGCATGCACACACATTTAAAAAATCTAAAAAATGTTTAAAAACAGAGGTCTTTGCTGCTTTGTATGGAAGAAGGGCAAGTTAACAACACATTTACATTTTTATTAAATTCTTTCTTCTTTGGATACTTGAACAAAATAAATATTCTCTCTGGAAATAAGTCTTGAGTGGCCCTTTCTGCTGTGGGATGTCTTTCTGTATGCTGTGAATATGTGTTGCTCTGATTGGTTGATAAATAAAGCAGCATTGGCCTATGGCAGGGCAGGACAAGGTTAGGCGGTACATTCCAACTGAGGACTAGACAAATAAGGGTGGAGTTGGGGAATAGCCAGCCCGCCACCCAAGGAGCCACAAGATGCCAGCAGACCGGTAATATAGATTAATAGAAATGGGCTGAACTAAGTTGTAAGAGCTAGCTAGTGAGAAGCCTAAGCCAATAGGCCCTGGACTTGGTAATTAATATAAGCCTCTGTGTAATTATTTTCTAAGTGGCTGCGGTGTGGAGCTGGGCAGGACCAGAGAAACATGGGACCGTGGGCCCGGGTGGGACTGGAGAAACTTATAGCTACACCGTTCTGTGGAGTTCTAACATCTACAGAAAGCCAGCAACTAGCCAAACCTCGGGATGCCACAGGGAGATGGTGACAGCTTCCAAGGCCTCCATGCCACACCAGACCCTTTGCTGTCCAGGGCTCCCCTCTTCTGCCCTGTCCAACTCTCTGGTTTCCTCTGCAGGTTACTAAATGGCATTGCAAGTCTTTTAAATGACTTCTGTGAAGGAGCCACAAGACCCAGTAGAACTGTCACTTCGCAAAACATTTACTAAACATCACTTGTTAATCTTAATGAACTCACTTCAACTTCTTCCTCCAAGTATAATAACTAAATAATGAAAAAGTGACTACCTCCAAGTGGGACGGGATTTACCAACACTCTACTTTCTAAAGGACGGTTTGGGCAAAGTATATTGCAGTAAAAGAAATTATAGGGGGCTGGAGAGATGGCTCAGCAGTTAAGAGCACTGGCTGCTCTTCCAGAGGCTCAATTCCCATCACCTACATGGCAGCTCACAACTGTAACTCCAGTTCCAGGACTTCTGACGCCTCCACACAAATATACACCTAGGCAAAATATCAATGAACATAAAATAAAAATAAACTATATAAAAAAGGAATTGTGGGATGCTTTAACATACTAGAGATCTCAACAGGCTCTTGGTATGCCTAAAACGCCTAAGTCAGGCAGGCTGAGCTTTTTTAGCTCCGGCCCTGTAAACACAGTTAAAAGGTAATTTCCCTGTATAGACTGAGTGATGTCATCAGAAGTCATACTCGCTGTACCTGGTGTAGGAAAACAGCCCTGTGGCACTAAGAACCCCTCGGATGTGTCAGGTTTATCTTCCTTATTTACAGACCCGGAAGTAGAAGCCCCCAGAGAGTCCTGAGATTTGCCTTACGCTGCACAGCCCACAGTGCCAACGCCAGCAAGGAACCTCACTTGCCACTCTTTGCCACATTCCCCTTCTCATGCCTTCAAGGGGGTAAGCAGCAGGCACACTGCTCGGGTTCCAGCAGCTGCCCTTTGCATCAAATCACATTCTACACGCTTCAACAAGTATGTTAAGACAGGCAGGTTACATTGTAAGTTTTTGTCGATGAAGAGTGTCTAAAGGAGCATTTCCAGCTTCCATCAACATTCCCAGGGGCTGGTGGGATGGCTCAGCAGGTAGAACACTTGCTGAACAAGCCTGGCCACCCACAGTCAACCGCTGGACTCCGCATAAAGTTAGAAGGACAGAACCAACTCTCCAGGCTGCCCTCTCACTCCACAGGTGCTGTGACTCATGCCTGAGCCCAAACACACACATATGCATGCTCCCTAAAAGGCATTAAGGACAGTCCAGTGACCTCGTTCATCATATCACTGGAAACATCATTTTAAATGCAAATATTTCTACTCTTAGCAAACAAACCCCATACCTCCATAGCTGTGGAATGTTATTTTCCACTTTTTAATGAACAGAAACTGTATGTCAAAATGTTTTCAGCTTAAATTGGCAGGGAACTCATTATGGAACCTAGGCTGTCTTCAGACCCATGGCAATCCTCCTGCCTCAGCTTCCCAAGTGCTGGAATTATAAGGCATGAGGCACTATGCCCAGCTAAAGATTCATTTTTAAATTAACAAGAAATAGATTTTCATGAATAAGGCTAGAACTAATTTATGGAGACAGTGGGGTGGCCTGAAGAAAAAATAAGCAATTTTCACAGCTAGTACCATTAGTTTCTAAGTGGTTTAAATAAACCACTAATTCTTCAAATAAAAGAATGAAGTGCATGAACCAGGCATGGTGGCACAGGCCTTTAATCCAGCACTCAGAAGGCTAAAGCAGGCAGATCTCTTAGTGTGGAGTCAGCCTTGTCTACATAGAGAGTTCTAGGCAAGCCAGGGCTACCTAGTGAGACTCGGCCCCAAAAAACAAAACAAAAACGAAGAATAAAGTGCACAAGTATAAAAACAACTCTCTGCAACCATTCACACTTTTGAAGCTGTGGCAGTTTAAAAAAAAAAAAAAAGCCAGCTGCAGATTGCTAATCTAATTACCAGGAGGGAAAATTTCCCACCTCGAAATAATGACAATTTAGATGAAACTTTGTTTTCTTGTCTCTATACGTTATACTGAAACCACAAACAGACTGTTCTCATAGATACACACGTGCTTCTATGGCCCCATGAACAATAGTGGATGCGTTTCTCTCTCCAGGAAGCATTAAACGTCTCCTGTGTGCAGAACTGAGCTATATGTACTGTGGGGATTCAAACAAAAACAAGAGTGTGTTCCTCACCTCGGGAGATGGGTTTGCAGACTATGGAAGAGGAAAATGGGTAGAATTATACGCCCTGACTGCCTAGTCCTGGGGACCAGGAGAGCAAACCAGAGGGCCGGACAGACAGGCGCGTCAAGCCCCTAGCTGAGTTTGGCTGGTTTCTTCACACTCAGAGCCTGGGGCCAGGCTTTCTGCACAGGTGACAATCTTCCCAGGCCTTTCAGCCCTCATATGTGCCGGTAAGTTAAGAAAGTATGTGTTTATTAAAGTATTGTAGGACTGTGAAACGGTGAAGGCAGATCCTGCGGCTGTGTGTGTGTCCTATGCACTGTTGGGCATGTGTTCACGCAATGGAGGCTGTAGTCCCAATCTTCCACACGGGCCAGGCAGTCCACAGCAGCCATGAGAAAGTTTCAAACCCATCATGTCATTTAACTATGAAAAAACGAACACAAGAACCTAAAGCATTAGTACCATTCAGGGAAATTGGTCAAAATTCTCTCCTCATTGGCGAAGAGCTAACTTTTATTTCCTCCCATTTTTAAACCGGACCACTTTCAGCCATGTGCTAGTCAGCAAAGTGCACTGTCTGTCCCCACAGGACCGTGTGTGTGTGTGTGTGTGTGTGTGTGTGTGTGTGTGTGTGTACCGCTTCACACTATGGGGCAGAGCACTGTCCTCATTTGATGCTTATCTCAACAGAGGCCAAACTGCTGAGCCAGGCGACTTTGTGCCAAGCTAGCTCATTTCTACTTTGAACACACTGATATTTAGAAAAGTCCCTCCCTTACTCCACTTTAATCGCTCCATGTTTTTCTTGCAATATATTTCACGGCACCAACAGATGGGCAGTCCGGGAAGTGATGCACACATTACAAATCGCTGTAGTTTTTAATTCTAAGGGAGGGCCAGTGCACAATTCCCTTCCTGGTTGTTTTATACAGCTGCTGCTCGATGGCACATTTTGGAGGCATCTTGACAAAATGAAAATTGGAGAAGCTGAAGTCCCTTTCACAAATATTCAGGAACCAAGACGGCTTGACCAGAAGGGTGAATTCCAGCCACCAGTGTGAAGAGTGGACAGAAAACAAACAGCTGCCCAGCCGCTGCCACTACAAGTCTCTTAATTAAAGGATTCTTGTAGAACGCAGCTAAGTGCACGCTTCTGAATATGTACATTCTTTACACGTGTGCATCAGCACATGCGCACAGATCAAGAAGCTGGGTACAGATCAAGATACTAATAACTAAGGTATTTAAGAAAAATAAACTTCAGAAAGTTTCTTAGAAGGAAGGTGAGCCCACCTCGTTTCTCTCCAATCCAAACACTACGAATGCACAAGGACACTTGCAGACCACTGCGTGCAGCTGGGGTGGCTTGCTAACATGACCTTAGGATCCCTGCTGTTGGGGGCAGCCTTGCTTTCCCCAATCCAAGGGCATACTATCTCCAGGAAAACCATCTCGACCGAGCCTTGGTCATCCATCAAGGAGAGCAGGCGCTCCGCCCAGGTCTTCAGGCGCCTAGCAGGAAGAGCAATCATTCCCAAAGTTTATCAAAGTCTCCCGAGGCTCAGCTCCCTACCCCTATGGCGCCCCGCAACTATCCTAAGAATCACGAAAGCCTCCCAGGATCTGAGCGCCACCCGGCCTGGCCCAGGGGTGGCAGCGCCTTGTCCGGCCGCCCCGGGTGCTGTCGGGTCCCGAGTGTGGCCCTAGGGCACCCAGTCCATCTTACCCCGCTCTGCCGCGGCGGCACCGGCGCTCCTCGCCCAGCGGGGCTCGGCCTGCTCTGAAAAAGAGGCTCCCTCTTCACTCGTGCGGCGCCCCTTCCCACGAGCGCCCCGCGCCAGGGTCCGGCCTCTCCGCCCCGGCCGCCATCCCCACCGCCGCCGTACGCGCGGCACTTGGCGCGCCCCAAGCTGCGGCCCCGCCGCCCGCCACGCCCTCGCCACCTCCCACCCGGGCCGGCCGCGCCTCCCCGCCGGGGCCTCGCGCAGGCCACGCCCCCGCGCGCCCCTCTCCAGGTCCTCTCCTGGAAAGCCGGGCACCTGCGCCCTCTTCGCGCGCCCGCATCCTCCGGCGACACCTGCACCCCACTGCGCACCACGCGCACTTCTCGCCCGGGCTCCCGCAGCTCGGCCGATCCGCGGGAGGAGTAAGACCGGGCTCCCTGCCGCAGGCACCCCAGGACCGGGTCATGGAGGGCTGGAGTGGAGAGCCCGGCAGAGGCAACGACCTGTTCCCGGGGTGGTCTGGGCGCTGCGCGCGTGGGCGTCGGGCGGGCGCGTCGGTCGCGCCCGTGTGTCGCCGCCTGGGGGATGCAGGCTTGTTCCCGGTGTGAGCCCCGGCCGGAATCCCTTCTCGGCCTGGCGGGTAGAGACGCCCCCGCGGGCAACAAGCTATAAATAGCGGCCGCCAGCCTGCTTCCAGGAGGACCCAAATTAGCAGACAGCTCCACAGGATTCTAATTTTTTTAAATAACTTGTTCCAAGGCGCTTGAGACTTGGCATGGCCTGAAGTGTTGGGGAAGATGTCCCTGCGGGCAACTTGTTCCAGCTGGTCTTGGGGATGAGATGCCAGAGTGTGGTCCATCTAGCCTGTCCATAACCGGGTGAGGCTTTTAATATGTCCAACCCTCAGGGTTTCTCTCTTTGAGAGTCATAGGACAGAAGGCCAGAGAGCAGGACAGAATCCCAACCCTGTCTATTGTCTCAGTATCCGATAGGTCTCATGTTCCGTCTGGCTCCCTAAGATCTAGCAGGGGGGATTGGACAGTAAAGATAATCATTAATAAATGATAGTTCACTGAATTTTCGTGGCAATTTTGAAAGTTGATACCAGCATTCCCTTTATGATTGATGAATTTATTTCAGGAATGAGGCCAAAATTCTGGTTGTTTTACGGTCCCCATGAAGCCTCTATTTCGTGACTAAAGTTTGACTCTGCTGGGATTAGCAACCAGCCCACTTTGAAGAAGTCACTCATTCTGTTCAGATCAGAATTTGAGTGTATTCCAAAGAGAAAGAAAACAAAGCTTGTAAAGACATGTAAAGAGGCTTGTAAAGCCTCTCTCCTGTCCTGGAGTCTCAAGTTTGCAGTTTTATTTTATTTCGTTTTGTTTCTGAGACAGGGTCTCCTGTAGCACGACCTGGCTGTGACCAGACCCTCCTGCAGACACGTGTGCTGTGACTGCATATCTGCCTCAGTTCTTTTTAAATCCAGAAATACTATTCTAGAAGGTTTTGGTTTTCCGTGTTTTTATTCTCCTCAAGAAATACCAGAATGTACTCCCCCGAAAGCATCAGAAGTATTAAAAGACTTGCCCCCTGCCTTGCCACCCCCAAACTCTAGTATTGTATGGGTAAAGCCCGAAATATAATACAATGATGATTTACAACTTTTCACTAGAAATAAATTTAAAATGTATAACTCCAACCAACATTTGCACACCCATTTCATAACGTTATTCAACAACTAGAAAGTGGAAGTAATCCAAGTGTCCCCAGAAGGATGGATGGAGTCACAGATGGGGCTTATACATGCTGTAGCATATTGTTTGACCTTAATGAGAAAGGAGCATGAATGTACAAAAGATATGAACATAGGACATATGGCAATGGAAAAAGGCCAGTTACAATAGTAACAAATACAGAGTGATTTAATTTATGAGAAGTTTACGTTGTCAAATTAAAGCGCAGGCAAATATTTATACTTCAGCATTTGAGAAGCCGAGGTCAGTTTGATGGGACTATGGGGCCACCTTGAGGCATAGTTGGAGACTCTGTTTAAAAAACAAAAGGAACTTAGCATGGTATGGAAGTACACACCTGTCATCCTGGCACTGGAGAAGTGGGGGTAGAAGGAGCAGGAGTTTAAGGCTAGCCTGGGCTGCCTGAGATCCTGTCTCAATAAGAAAAGTATTAAGTTCATCGAGACAGAAAGTGAAATCGTGGTTGTCAGGACTCACGGAGCAGAGAATGGGGAGGGAGTGGTGGGTATGGAGTTTCAGTTTGGGGACAAGAGCTCTAGAAACAGATGGGGTGGCACTTGTACAGCAGTGTGGATATGCATAAGCCACAGGAACTGTGGACTTAACATGAGAAAGATGAGCCATTATAAATGACATCTATTTATTACCGTGAACATTTTAAGTGATATGTATGCAAAGACCAGAAGACTAAGGAGACAATGGCTCCTTACGCCTGTCCTACTACACATTTTCTAGGTGATAACTAACACACTAACTATATGGTTTAATCTTTAGTTGTAGAAGTTTGCTTCTTGTTTGATTTTTAACAAAGACTGTATTTAGGGTAATTTGAGGAGTAAATAAATATATGAATATGCACACATAAGCCAAACTAACTAGACGGGAATTCTCAGTTGGGCCACATTTCCATGTTCTAGCAACATTTCTAGTGCAGAAAATACACGGTGAGCCTGACGCTGTGGCTGTGCCCAGAATTTGGATGTTGAGAGAGAGCTTTTTCCCCATTAGCCACCAGAGTGAAAATGTGTTTGTCTGTAGCGTCCCCTGGTGGTCAGAACAGTAATTGCTTCTCTGAGAGAACCTGGGCTTGTTGTATCTGATGAAAATTCAACCCCTATTTGTCAGCTGTGTCTGTCTGTTTTTTCTCAGTGTGACAGCTCAGAGTAGTACAGCAATCTTGTGTTTGATCTGATAGGACAGAATTTAATGGGTCTTTTTTTTAAGCACCCGAAGTTTATGGTGTATGAAACCTTCTACTTGAGTTTGTTTACAAGCAGGGTAGGCAGCTCTGTTCATTAGCTGCTTACACTAATTGACAGTGTGCAGTGTCTTGTTACTTCGTGGGATAGAAATGCCTGTAGTAGCACATCTGTAACCAGTCCAGTTATTTATTGAACATCTGCTCATACAAGGCTTGGGCTGGTGTTGGGGGAGGTGAAGGTTCCACATTCTGTGCTCAAAGCATCCATTGTGCCGAGCTGTGCCAATCTCTGTCTGCCGACGGATGGACATCTGTTTATTCTGGATAATTAAAGATTGTGAATTCACAGGCACATATCAGTCTTGATGAGACAATGGTAGTCAAAGCAGGCCTGGTGGCACAAGCCTTAGTACTTGGAAAGCTGAGGCAGAAGGATTACTGTGAGTTTGAAACCAACCCAGACAAGATCCTGTCTCAAAGGAAAAAAAAAGAAAAAGAAAAGACAAAAGCCCCACTTCTGGCCTCCAGCACATTACATATTTAGGACGTGTGTATAGAACACAGTGACCGTGGCAGGAGCAGGTTAAATCACTGTGCTGTAGGCACAGAGATGCTCTCAAGAGGCAGTGTCCTGGTCTGGATTCCCTTGGCTTCAGTCTCCAGCACTATGAAAACAAGACAGAGACATCACCGTGACTGTGTTGATTCTCCTGCTCTACTTCCCAATGGCCAGGGTTCCAGGCATAAGCCACCAGTCCTGGCCCAAATGTGGAGTTAGTGATGGGCGTGGGAGGGACGTTTGGGATTAGCTAGGGGCATCAGGAGAGCCCATGGCTGAATGCTGGAGGCCTTGTTTGTTTTGCTTAGCTTAGATTTTAACACAGGATCTCACTATGTAGATCAGGATGGCCCCAAACTTGAGGTGATCACGTGCCTCTGTTCTAAGTTCATGTTCCTTCTCTGGTGGCTTCCTAAGTGCTCTTGCCTCTATTGTATGATGGCTTGTGTCACCAGATTCTGCCAGCAACACTATTACTAGATGTGGCCTCTATACCTTTGATTAGAATCACCTTTGGTTCTTGTTAGCGGGCCTATTTGCAGCACCACGTGTTGGGCATTAGGAACCAGTGTTCCTGCAAAATTGTGAAACTCTTAATTGGCATTGCTAGCAACGAAACTTGGGTCCTCTAGAAGGAGAGCAAGTGGTCTTCCCCACCTCCCCCAGCCCTAGGAAGGGCTTATCCAGCCAGTGTATCAGAGCATAAAGAATGGAAAGAATGAACTGGCCCAGACTGGTTTTGGGTGCATGCCCAATAAGAGAAACCGTGCCCTCAGGTGGACTTGTAGGGAGACTCCCCTACTTACCATCTTCTGCCAAGATATAATTGGGTATGCATATGACTAAAACCAGGTGAATTATGGGAAGGGACACATGCCATAGAAGAAACAATTATATGGTCTAATCTGCTACTCAAACCACCCCCAAACTACACCCTTAGTAACCAGCCCCTCCTCCTCCTGAACGCCTAGCGGCAGCGCCAAACAATGACACCTTAGCTCCTGTGCTCTGGGACCCTTTGCAGTTATTTTAAGCTGTCCTCTGTCTTTGCTTCAAACACCCTTTCCTTACTTCTGCAAGTCTATGTGGGTTTTCATTTGGATTCTTTGAACAAGAAGAATGGACATACCAGATCCCACCCCAGCCATTTTGGCTGCGCCAACTGGGGACGAGAAAACCCATCTTTTCCCATCTTGCTGCTAAAAATTTCCCTCCCAACTCTCTACCTTTTCATTTTGATGTCTGTGGCTGACCTCAGACTGAGGTCACCTGTGTGGTTGGAGAGCCGTAGACCGCGGCCTCTCCACTCCCCTGCTTGCCAGTGAGCAGCAGCTGCCACATGGGGGGGGCAGTCAGGACCCAGAACATTCCTGGAGAAAAGTAGGCAGCTGTGGCTGGACTCCCTGAGCCAGCCAGAGAGCAAAAAAGGGAGAAAGACGAGTGCAAGGTTAAATTCCCTACAGTCCCTGCCTTTCTTCTACCGTTGTTCCTGCTGTCTGCTCTAATCTCAAACTATTGCAGCCACCCGAGGCTTCTGTAGGTTTTTTTCTTCTCTCCTGCTTCCCTTTCTCTACGTTTCCTCTTGGTCTCAAATGGATCTGGATTGATTCTGCTTTACTATTCCTGAAATCAAAGCACTGAGTTTCCACATCCCTCTGGGATTGTTTCTGCTCTCTTGAGCAGAACCTAACTTGGCTGAAATTTGGATTATAAGAAAATGTCCCCAGAGATGGGTTCCTAGACAGTTTAGCCAATCTTAAATGTCAGCCTTAAATATATGTGTGCATGATAGCATGTGCAACAATAAAGAAGTCATGAGTTTGGAAGGGAATAGTGAGGAGATGGAGGAGGAGAGGAAGATGGGAAAGATGAAAATCCAGTACTCATTTGAAATTATTTAAAAAAAAAGTTTAAATAAAATCAATTTTCTCCCCTTTAAATTTTCCTCTACTCTCTCTTTAATCTCACATGTATCTAAGTTGTAAGATGTCCACTTATGAAATTCAAACATTAAAAACATGATTTTCCCCCCTTGGTTTTTCAAGACAGAGTTTCTCTGTGTAGCCCTGGAACTCTCTCTGTAGGCCAGGCTGGCCTCGAATTCAGAACTCAGGGGTCCACCTGTCTTTGTGTCTTGAGTGCTGGGATCAAAGGTGTGCACCACCACTGCCTGGCAAGAGTGAAGGACTAGTTTATATGCTTGAGTAGTTTAGATGCTCGCTTATGGAGGTGAGCAGGTGGATTTTTCCCTTGAGTAGTTTATATGCTCTCTTATGGAGGTGAGCAGGTGAATGAAAGGTAAAGAAACAGACACAAGGTAAATGGAAGAGGGGGAACCACGGGTACCAATCTAGTCGAGGTTCAGAACACACTCACACAGCAAGCCTGATAAATCCAACAGTGCAAACGGGAATCCCCGAAACAAGGTACATTTCCTTCCCCATCCTCCACCCCCACATCTTCTAATATTGTTTCTGCTCTCCAGACCAAAAACATTTTAAAGTCCCCCTCCCCCCCCCCACTCTCCTTTTTTCTCTTGCTTTTTCTCTGGTCTCACCTGAATCTGAGTGAGACTAGCACGTACTTGCAAGAACTAACCGAGGTAGCAAGCAGTCTTGGACAATAAGTTGTCCTAATGAAAGAGAATGGGAACCCAGGAATCCTTATAAACTCTTGTGTTGCTGGCCACACGGAACCTCTGTTAGGTAAAAGGGAAAACCAGCTCTGCCTCTGGCCCTGTTGCTGGGGGAAACCAAACTGCTCCTGCCCATGGCAGCTTCAGATGAGCACGGCCCAAATGACATCTAGCTGGAGATCAAACATTTCCAGCCTTTCTGTTTATATAAAAAAGAAACACACAGAGAAGGAGACAGAGGGAGAGATGTCATGGGGTGACGGGTGTAGTATTTACACCATGAACTGCTTGCTTACTGCTGGGTTTGGGCATCATGGCAATGACCATGGTGAGCCAGGTTTTCCCAAGGCTGGGAGGTTTGGTTGGCATCTCTAGGACACTCCAAAGTGTGCCCCAACCCATCCTGTTCTCAGGGTAGTCGGCACTGGAGAAGGCAAATGAAAATAACTCGGAATCACCGGTGGCTGAAACCTGGACCACTGTTCTGGATCTGGATGAGCAAGTACTCTTAGCTCTCTTTCTAAGCAAGGACCGAAGCCAGGACCGACACACAGGCTCCCCTAGAAGGATGACAGCACAACTCACTTTGCCATAGGATGGAGCGTATAGTTCCCAAACCGTCTCAAACATGCTTCTGTGTGCTAACAAGAGGGGTTTGCTGCCCGAGTGACTCGCCCAGTCTTTAGCACACACCGGTTACAGTGAGGGATGTACCAAGCAGAGCGCCTGTTAGCTTAAAGGAAAAAAATGAGTCTTGGCAGAGCTCAGAGTACCCACCTCCCAAGAGTCCCTCAGTAGGCTCTGTCAGCATCTCCAGCTTGGGACTGCACCACGGGGAACACTATAGCTTGGGCCGGTCCTTCCTTGAGGAGCAGAAGTCAAGTTCAGATGATGAGATGCCTGCCATGTCTACTTGACCCTGCTGCCTTCTCCAAGTCTCCATGCAGACGCTGGCTCTTCAAAGTATTTTGATGGATGGATAGAGAGATGGTTCTGTGGTTAAGAATGCTTGATGAGGCCGGGCGGTGGTGGCTCACGCCTTTAATCCCAGCACTTGGGAGGCAGAGCCAGGCGGATCTCTGTGAGTTCGAGGCCAGCCTGGGCTACCAAGTGAGTTCCAGGAAAGGCGCAAAGCTGCACAGAGAAACCCTGTCTCGAAAAACAAACAAACAAAAAAAAAAAAAAAAAAAAAAAAAGAATGCTTGATGCTCTTTCAGAGAACTTGAGATCAGTTCCCAGCACCCACGACAGCTTACAACTCCAGCTCCAGGGAAACAGGTCCTCTGGCCTCCAGGAACCTGTACTCATCCCCATAATTAAAGATAAAATACATATTTGTAAATATCTTGATTAATTTTCACAAGTTATGGACAAAGCCACCTCCAGATTTTTTTTTTTAATGTTCACAGGCAAAATCCTTACCTGTTCAAGTTAGATATTGTGTTACTCATAGACAAAGGATCTCTTAGCAGATGCTTCAATTCTCAACAGAATAAAGCCAACTGTGAATAAAAAACAACGGTTCATTCATAATTACTAAAAAATAAAATCCATATGATCCTCAACTGTGAAATGTATACTAACATAAACTATGTTAATGTAATTTTAAGCACACTGATGCCACAAAGACACACTGATGCTGTGACTAAAGTCTCATACAGAAGTCTGACTCCAGTCATTTTACACACACACCTTTACAGTGTTCTTCCTAAGGCTGGAGCCCCTTAGCACAGCTCCTCATGCTGTGGTGACCCCCAACCATACAATTACTTTCATTGCTACTTCATACCTGTGATTTTGCTACTTTTATGAATCATAATGTAAATATCTGATATTTCTAATAGTCTTAGGCTACCCCTGTAAAAGAGTCATTCAACCCCTGAAGAGGTGGTGACCTACAAGCTGAGAATCACCGGGAATTATACAAGTGTATAATGCATATATGCATAGACATGTTCATGTGTGTGCATAGGTACTTGTGGTGTGTTGATGCTGAAGACAATGTCAGGTGTCACTCTTGGGAATGTCACTCACCTCCTTTGAGGCAGAATCTCTCATTGGTCTGGTGTTGGTCTGGAGTTCACCAGGTAGGCTAGACTGTTTGGCCAGTGAAACCCAGGGATCCCTGGTGTCTGCCTCCCAACGTTATGCCCAGTACTCTCACATAGGTCCTTAGGGGTTGAGCATATGCCCTCATGCCTTTGAGGTAAACATATCACCGAGTGAACTCCTCTCCAGACTTTATTTCTTAGTGCCAAGTCTTATTCTGTGTGTGTGTGTGTGTGTGTGTGTGTGTGTGTGTGTGTGTTGTGCAGGCTGGTTTTGAACTCCTGGGCTGGTACAATCCTTAGCCTCAAGCCTCTCCGGAAGCTGGGGCCACAGGTGCACCATCAATCACACCTGGCTGCAGTGAGAGCTGATTTTATTTTGCAAATAATGAAAACTTGCTCATTTAGAAACAAAGATCTTCACTGCTTTGTAGTGGAGAAGGTTAACACCGACACCACACATCCTTTTTAGTCACTTCTTTCTTGAGATACTTGAAAAAAACTCCACAAATATTCTCTCTGGAAATCAGTGATGAGTCACCATTTCCGCACGGCTCTCATATTAGGTCAGAAAAAAGCAACTGGCTAAGACAGTCCGATCGATAAGGGCATGTGACAGCCCCAGGACCCACACGTGGCACACCAGACGCTCCTCTCCGCAGGCTCTTCCTCCTCCTGTCTTCCTGGTTTCTTCTGCAAGCTACTAAACAGCATGGGGAATCTTTTTAGTGACTTCTGTGAAAGACCTGTGACGTCTACTAGCCATGCCACACAGCCAAACGTTCTACTAATCAGCATTTAGTGAACAGTGATTTGTTAGTACAGGTGGATTTCCTTCAGTGTTTGTCCGCTGAGTTTGAATAACTGAACAGTATTTTTAAAAAGTCACTACTTTCAAGTGAAATGGAACTTACCAGTACCCCACTTTCTGAGTTGCAATACATTTTTTTTTTTTAAAGCAAGCTGTCGTTACCTAGTTAGCATGGGGAAGGATTTTCTTCCTCTGTTCCCCACAGGACCGTTTTCTGAACTACTTCACAAGACAGGGACAGTCAGCTCACTGCTCTCATTTCAGACCGATCAAACAGGTGCCAAAATGCTGAGGCAGGGGAATTTGTACCAAGTTAGCGGATGTTTACCTTGAACACACAGGTATTTAGAAAAGAGGGGCCTCTTTCTCCAGGGAAGGGGCTTGCTGGTTACAAATCGCCGGAGCTGTGAATTCTAGGGGAGAGTCAGTGTATAACCCGCTTTCAGGCCGTTTGTAAACAACCTCTGTTAAATGGCACATTTTGGAGGCATCTTGATAAAAGGAAACTGGGGTGCTGAAGTCCCTTTCACAAATATTCAGGGGCCGAGGTGGCTGACCAGGAGGGTGAATTCCGTGGACAGGAAGCCAACAGCGCCCCGCCATGGCAGCTTACTGTCACTGCTAGTCTCCCAATTAAAGGATTGCTGCAGTTCTTCAGTTTGGATTTCCCACTGAACAGGTGCCTTCTTAACACGCGGGCACCACCAGGTACGTACAGACCAATAAGCTGTGTCATGGCTGAAGCATTAAATTTTTTTTCTTAAAAGAAACTAGTTGAGCTCTGTTAATTTTAACTAATTAATTGCTAACTAATGCTAACTAATCCTGTCACCCTATCACAGCTTGAGACCATGCACCTGATGCCACGGCCTGGAGATGGGGTGTCCCGGCCATGCAAATCCTGACCTCCGCCCGCAGAGGCACACCATCTCCAGGCAAACCACCTGGACCCAGCCATGGCCATTCATCAAGAGATAGCTCAGCTGTTAAAGAGCACTGGCTGTTCTTCCAGAGGATCTGGATTCAATTCCCAGCACCCACACGGCAGCTCACAGCCATCTGTGACTCTAGTTTCAGGGGACCCGACACCCTCAAACAGTCATACATTAAGGCAAAACACCAAATACACATAAAATAATTAGTTAAAAAAAAAAAAAAGCAAGGGCTTGCCCCAGGCCATCGTCCCCGCTACTGTGGCCTGCCCTCGCCTCTGCCCACCCGGCCTTGCCACCCTTTTCCTGGAGTACCCCAGGTTTCTGCGTGTCCATTGGAGGTCCCTCCTAGAGTTCGCAGGCTCCTGCATCCCTCACCTGTCTCTTGTACCTGCATTCTGCACTGACTACATCCCCTCTACCCAAATCCCACACCTGCACTCCCCTCACGCGCTGGCATCCTCTTCCGGTGCTGACATCTCACTTGGAACCAAGCTTTGGCCTTCCTGAGACATGGCCAGGACTTCTGGGCATCCGCATGAGGGGACAGGGTGGAGTTTGGCTCGAGCCTGGCCTTGGGTGTGAAGCGCGCATGCGCACCAGTGTAGTCGCTCCCGGCTCCTGCCTGACCTCTCCTGGGCTCTTAGAGCATGGCGGAGGAAACAAGCCATACAACAGCACATCAGAATCAGGTCACTGTCCATGTCGCACACAACTCAGTGCCTTCAGACCTCTTGATCCCTCTGGCTCCCCAGCAAAGGATATTTAATAAAAAATAATAGTTGAATGAATTTTGGTAGCAATTTTGAAAATGGTACCAAAATTCCCGTTATGGGTGATGGATTTATTTCAGGAATAAGGAAAATTCAGGTCTCTGATCCTTTTACAGTCCCCACGGAGAAACCTCCGTTGTCTTATTAAAGTTTGGATCTTCTTAAGTTAGCAATGTGCTCCCTTCTCTGGAAGAATTCATTTCTGATCCAGTCTGAGTTTAACGCATTCCAAGGAGAAAGAAACCGAAGCTGTAAAGACACGTGTATGCACGGTGTCCTGGTTGTGTGACTTGGGGTTTTTGTTTTTTTAATGGAAGGCAGAGTCTCTCGGGTCTCAGTGTGGCTTTGATGTCCTGATCTTTCTGCTCATATCTGCCGAGTGTTGTGATTACAGGCCCGCATCACCGTGTCTGACATAGTTCTTAGGTTGAGAAATGTTGGTCTGGGATTTAAGGACTCCAGTGTCTGTCTTATTCAGTGTTCTGTTGCTGAGAAGAGACACCATGTCCACGACAGCTTCTATAAAGGAAAACATTTCATTGGGGCTTACTGATAGTTACAGAGGTTTAGTCCATTGTCATCATGGTGGGACAAGGTGGTGTGCAGGTAGACATGGTGCTGGAGAAGTAGCTCAGAGTTCTACACCTGATCTGCAGGCAACAGGAAGAGATCGATTCTGGCCTTGGAATGGGCTTTTTTTGAAAGCTCAGAGCCCACCCCCAGTGACATACTTCTTCCAACAAAGCCACACCTCCTAACCTTTCAAATAGTGCCACTTCCTAGTGACCTAGTATTTAAATCTATGAGCCTGGGGAGGGGGGCATTCTCAAATCGCCACAGTGCCTTTCTGTAGTTTTTATTCTCCTAACAGTACAGGAATAGTTTCTATGTTTCTTCATCACAGAAGCACTGAATGACTTGTGGTCTCCAGGACAAACTCTATTATTGTCTATACTGGAAGCTTAATAAAGAGTTATGATGATTTACAGCTTTTCATTACAACTATAGATTTAAATATATAGCTCCAACAAGTGTTTGCACACCATGTGTGTAAAATTACTCAAAAACCAAAAGGTGGAAGTAATCCAAGTATCCCTGGGTGGATGATGGATGCACAGATGTGGTTCATCCCTACAATGGAATGCTGTTTGGCCTTAAAAAGAAAGGAGCAGGAATGTACAATGTATGCAGAATTTGAAGAAATGCTGAATGAAATTAGGTGGGTACGACAGTCATAAATATTGCAAGATTCAGCTTATCAGAGCTGCTTATGGCTGTCAGATTGAAGGCCGGAGTGGGTTTTCATCCTGTGATCCTGGTACTTGAGAAGCAGAGGGAACAGATTGCTAAGAGTTGGAGCCATCTTGGGTGTAAGACTGTGGTGTGGGTGGGGGGAGGGTTGGAGGTGGAGACAGCTCTGGGGCACTCTCTGTAATCCCAGCACTTGAGAAGTGGAATCAGGAAGATCAGGAGACCTAGGGTTATAGGAGACTCCATCTTGAAAAAAAAAAAAAAACAGAAAAAAAATTCATCGAGACAGAAAGTGAAATCGTGGTTGCCAGGACTCACGGAGCAGAGAATGGGGGTTAGAGGTGGGTATGGAGTTTCAGTTTGGGGACAAGAGCTCTAGAAACAGATGGGGTGGCACTTGTACAGCAGTGTGGATGTGCATAAAGCCACAGGAACTGTGGACTTAACATGAGAAAGATGAGCCATTATAAATAACATGTATTTATTACCGTGAACATTTTAAGTGATATGTATGCAAAGACCAGAAGGACTAAGGAGACAATGGCTCCTTACGCCTGTCCTACTACACATTTTCAAGGTGACAACTAACACGCTAACTATATGGTTTAATCTTTAGTTGTAGAAGTTTGCTTCTTGTTTGATTTTTAACAAAGACTGTATTTAGGGTAATTTGAGGAGTAAATATATGAATGTGCACACATAAGCCAAACTAACTAGACGGGAATTCTCAGTTGGGCCACATTTCCATATTCTAGCAACATTTCTAGTGCAGAAAATACACGGTGAGCCTGACACTGTGGCTGTGCCCAACTTGGATGTTGAGAGAGCTTTTTCCCCATTAGCCACCAGAGTGAAAATGTGTTTGTCTGTAGCGTCCTCTGGTGGTCGGGACGGTAATTGCTTCTCTGAGCGAACCTGGGCTTGCTGTGTCTGACGAAAATTCAAGCCCTATTTGTCAGCTGTGTCTGTTTTTTCTCAGTGTGATAGCTCAGAGTAGTACAGCAATCTTGTGTTTGATCTGATAGGACAGAATTTAATGGGTCTTTTCTTTAAGCACCCGAAGTTTATGGTGTATGAAACCTTCTACTTGAGTTTGTTTACAAACAGGGTAGGCAGCTCTGTTCATTAGCTGCTTACACTAGTTGACAGTGTGCAGTGTCTCGTTACTTTGTGAGATAGAAACGCCTGTAGTAGCACATCTGTAACAAGTCCAGTTATTTATCGAACATCTGCTCATACAAGGCTTGGGCTGGTGTTGGGGGAGGTGAAGGTTCCACATTCTGTGCTCAAAGCATCCATTGTGCCGAGCTGTGCCAATCTCTGTCCGCCGACGGATGGACATCTGTTTATTCTGAATTATAAAGTATTAATTCACAGACACATCTTTATCTTAATAAGACTACAACACAAATGTAGTCGAAGTGGACCAGGTAGGGCATGCCTGTAATCTCCACATTTGGAAGGCTGAGGCAGAAGGACGGCTGTGAGTTCAAGGCTGGTGTGCTCTACATAATAAATATAGGTCAGCAGAGAAACACAGTGGGTCTCTGGCCAAAACTAAACAAAATGAAGGAAAATAAAACAAAAGCCGTCCTCCTAACTTCCCAGAGGATGTAAACTGGCCTCCAGCACAGAGAGAAAGGCTCCATTAGCATCGTCTGGAGAGTACTCTCCTGCTCATCAGGCACTGGCCACGGGAATTACATATATGAACTTATTCAGCCCTCAAGAAAGGCACTCAGGTCCACAGGATCTCTGGCTTCCCATTAAGGAAGCAGAGGCTCAGAAAGTCTACTGAAACTGGCCCAAAGCCACACAGCAGATAAGGGCACAGCCAGGGCATTGGCATGAATTGCTGCCCCAAGCCTGCTTGGCACTGGCCATATGCATGCAGCCCGAGGAGGGCATTTTCTGAGAATTGGGCCTCTAGGCAGTTCCTTCATTGTGCAAACCTCACAGAATGGACCGTCTCACACCCGGGCTCTATGGCATTGCTCACTTTTCCCGGGCCGTCGGAGGATGGAAGTACACGTTTGTGAACATATCTAGACATAGAAAAGGTGTCACAGCAGTTCTTAGTTGTTGGGATTTTCAGCTCCACGATTGTCATGTGGAGCTGCTGTTGTTGTATGGTCCTTTGTTGACTGTACTGACATTCTGGGGTGTGAGACTGCCTGCCTGCAAACAGAGGGGCCGTGGATCTGGTAGTGTGGGCTTGAATTAGGAAACTTAGAAGGGGAGGATCACAACTTGAAGGCCTGCCTGGGCAATTAGTGAGACTTTGTCTCAATTTATTTTTCTTTTTAAAAAATCAGCCTATATTAATTATAGTAATAGGTTTTACTATGACATGTCTTAGGGTTTCTATTGCTGTGAAGAGACACCATGAGCACAGCAACTCTGATAAAGGGAAACATTTCATTGGGTGGCTTACAATTCAGAGGTTCAGTCCCTTATCATCATGGTGGGATATGGCAGCATGCAGGCAAACGTGCTGGAGAGGTAGCTGAGAGCCCTACATCTTGTGCAGGCAGCAGGAAGTAGTCTCTCTCACTGGGTGTGGCTTGAGCATATGAGACCTCAAAGCCTGCCTCCACAGTGACACACTTCCTCCAACAAGGCCACACCTACTCCAACAAAGCCACATCCCCTAACAGTGCCACTCCCTTTGGAGGCCATTTTCTTTCAAACCACCACATGACATTTCCATAATGTAAATAATACATATAGGTCATATTTGCACATATACCCTCCCTTACTTTTTCTCCCTTCTCATTTTCCCTAATTCCCTTTCTCTACCCTATTGGTCCCTCCTCTGCTTCCATGTCTTTTTCTTGTTTTGTTTTTTGGTGATGAAGTGAGCTCCATTAAGGCTGTTTCTAGAAACAGTGGCTACACCATGCAAGGGAAGGTCTATCCCTCCTCCCATCAACCAATAACTGTGTAGAAACCATTGGGAGGGGAGCTTAGGAGGGGGCCCAGTAAGCCCCTCCCCCTCCCGTGATGATACAACCATCTCAAAGAGCATATGTGGATCAATACAGTTGTTACAGGGTCAATCACTTGACAAGGCTCAGGATGAAGAACTATAAGTATGAGACACAAAGCTCCTGGTTCTGGTCATGAATTTGAAACAGGTCTCACTATGGGCTCCATGCTGACCATGAACTCTACTTTCCTTCTGCCTCAGGCTTCAGTGTGTTAGTGTTACAGGTGTGCACCACTATACCCAGTGCAACAGTTAGTCTTTACTGAGCATTTGCTGTGTGCCAAGCACGTTTCTGATTACATTAAATGTATGTGTTTCTTTATGCTTTATCTCCGCCCTTGTAAGGAAGATGTAGAGGCAGCACGAAGCATTACTTAACTCGATTTAGTTAAGGCACATGCAGGGAATACAAAGATGAAGAAATAGAATAGTCCTCACCAACCAAACCGCAGCTGTGGCTACCCAGGATCGCAAACAACATTGTGACAGTCACAGTGACTCTATCCACTCTGCTCTTGCTGGAGCAGGACTCGGACTTTTTGTCTATTACAAATACTGTGACCACGAGCCTTTTGTTCACATTTGCTACGTCTCTTCTAAGGGGATTAAATTGCTGACCAGTAGCCTTTGTGTGTCTTTCCATTTCCTAAGTGATGACAAACTGCTCTCTACTTATGTTCTGCGTGTATTTGTTGCATCAACAGTTTACAGGGTTCTGTTCCATATCTACCATACACTTTCACATTGTAATACGCTTTGTCACCAATTTTTGTGTATTTTTAAAGTTACATTTGTGTGTATGCATGTGCGCATGCACACATGTTGTGCACGTATGTACACATGCATGAACTATGACACTTCTGGAGGTCAGAGGACAACTTTTCAGGAACCAATCCTCTCCTTCCACCGTGTGAGGTTTGGCGATTGAACTCAGACTGCCAGGCTCCACAGCAGGTGCCTTTACCTGGAAGGAGTCTTTCTCTGTCCCACCAGCCAGTTCCCAAATAATGACATGGAGATTTCTTACTAATTATGAAAGCTCAGCCTTAGCTTAGTCTTGTTCTTATTTCTTATAACTTTAAATTAACCCATATCTTTTAATCTATGTTCCTTTATGTGACTCGGTTACCTTTACTCTGTACTGCTCATCCTACTTCCTCTCGATCTGGCTGGTGACTCTGCCTTCTTCTTCCCCTAAGTCCTCTCTGTCCCTGGAAGTCCCACCTAACCTAGCTATTGACCACTCGGCTCTTTATTAAACCAACCACAGTGACACATCTTCACACAGTGTACAAATATCCCACAACATTTACCCACTGATCCATCTTCCTTGTCCTTTTTGTTTGTTTATTAATTAATAGTGAAGTTGAATACCACTTTCTAAAAAAAAAATTTAAGATGGTCTCATGCTGTAGCCATGGATGGTCTAGAACTCGCTATGTAGACCAGGCTGGCCTTGAACTCAAAGAGATCCACCTACTTTTGCCTCCCAAGTGCTGGGTTTAAAGATATGTGCCACCACACCCAGCCCACTATTTCTATTTAAAAAGACATTTTTTGTTTATTTATGTGTGTTTGTGATGCTGCAAGTGGTTGTGAACCACCTGATATAGGTGTTGGGAATCCAACTCTGGTCCTCTGGGCGAGCAGCGAGTGCTTTTAACTGCTGAGCCATCTCTCCAGTCCCTAACTACCTTCTAAAGCATTAGGGTTTTGTTCTGTTTGTTGTACCGGGGCCTTGCGTATGCATGCAAGACAAGTACACTGTCTGCTATCAAGCTATGGCCGTGTGTCCTCTTCTCTAAAATGCTTGCTTAAATATTTGCCAGTTTGTATTTGGATTGCTTTTCTCTGATGTACAGCAGTTGGCACATGGCTTTCAGATATCGGCCTTCATTGTTTATGGGAAGCATTGTTCTAGCTCGGTTTTTCGCTCTGTGTTGTCTTTTGTTGAAGTTCTGTGGTATAAAGTCTTGAAGTCTTCAAATGCTTATTTATTTATTTAAATTTTTTTTGGGGCGTGTGCATGTGTCTGTATGGGTGTTTCCCCCGCATGTGTGTCTGTTCACCACATGTGTGCCTGGTGCCCTCAGAGGCCAGAAGAGGGCATTGGGTCCCCTGGAACTGAAGTTACAGATGGTTGTGAGCGACATGTGGGTTCTGGTAGAGCAGCCAGTGCTCTTAACTTAGGGCCCATTTTAAGGAATTTTCTTTGAGATAATGAAGTCCCCCCCCCCCCGAGTTCTGTATCAAAATCTTTCTACCTTTACCTTTAACATTTAGATTTTTTGTGATGACTGCATTTCTTTCCATAGGGAAGGGCTCAGTTTCATTTTTTTCCTCTTATAGGTATATCCACTTATTCCAGATAGGTTTATTCCTTAGTACATTTCACCATCCCTGAAGACATGAGTACTACCCCTTGTTTCTGGATCCGTTTTTTGGTTTACTGACCAGAAGTCATTTTCTTCCATGTTCTCAGTACTGAGTTTAAGCGAAGAAGTTTTAGCGTTCCCCCCACACACACACCTTGTTCAGCTCTGCAGTCTTTTCTGGGGGAGGTACCATTAATATCCATCTCAGAGGTATTTACAATGGCATTCGCTTTAATTCATTTACTTTACTTTAATTTTCATCACATTTATTTACGTGTGTGTGTGTGTGTGTGTGTGTGTATGTGTGTGTGTATTATGAGGTGCATGTTTGCCATATCACATGTGGAGATCATAGGACAACTTGGGAGACTCAGTTCTCTTTTTCTACCATGTGACTTCTGTGGACCAAACTCGGGCGGACAGCCTTGGCTGGTGGCAAGTGCCTGCTGAGCCACCTCTCTCTTGTTTCAGCACAGGAAAGGCCAGAGCAGCAGGGTGGAATGCAGGAGGAAACCTGCAGGGGTCCGGAGGGAGCTGCAGAACACAAGGCTCTGTGTGCCAACCGGGAAGGATTCTTCCAAAACCATGTTGCTTGTGACTCTGGAGAAGACCAGAACCCCTAAGGACCTCAGCAGATCCCAGCAGGGGTGCATGCACCATGTTAGTAAATAGAGTATGGCAATGGGCTTGTCTCTCCGGCTGCCACCATGCTAGCAGCTGAAGACTGATGGGTGACACCTCCGGAGACTCTGGATTTACTAACTTGTCTCAAAAAAATTCAAAAGGTTAAAAAAAAAAGCATAAAAAAATAGGGTGGTGGGTAGGGTGATGACATCATACCCAAGGCCCTGGTTCAATCCCCAGTACTGCAGAAAGGGAGAGAGAGAGAGGTAAAGACCTTTGGCTTTCGGGATGCTTGGACAAGTTGCTGGAGAATAGCTCTTCAGTCCATAACACATACCTTCTCAGAGTTTTCAGAGAGCTGGTTTCCACACCCAGTCATGGTCTAGCTGGAAGGTGGTAGAGACAGCCAGGGCCAGGAAAGCACATCTGTGTAGAGATGGAGAAGACAACTTTTATAAGAAAGGGGTGTGTCCAAGTTTATTTTATCATTATGATCATCATTATCTTTATTTTCATTCAGGCAGGATCTTACTCTGTAGTCCAGGCTGGCATGGAGGGCACGCATCACACAGCCCAGGATGTCCTGCAACTCATGTTGAACTTCCTGCCTTTCTTTCCAAGTGCAGACTATGGGTGTGGGCCATCCTTCTCAGCTCAAGTTCTGGATTAATTAAGGCTGGCTATTAGCACAGTGTGCTCAGCCTTAAACACCTATTGGACGACCCATTTGATTTTGAATACTGTCAAGTACAGAGCCATCTCCTGTAAAGTGCAGGGGAGGAGAAGGCTGTCTTTGAGTCACCTACTTGGGAGGCCTGAGGCGTAGGTGGAACTGACTCAGCCCAGGTTACCAAAGAAGACTGCTAGGAAGGGTGAACCCTGAGCCCTGATTTTGCGCCTGAAGCAACCTTTACCACTCTAGGAAGCACAGAAGAGGAGGGAGATAGCCCTTCACCCTGTGCTTGGCTCAGAGAAATTATTGCTCACATTGTTCATTACCACACTATGTTCAGTGATTGCTTCCTCTGGTCCCTTTGATTCTTTAGTTTCTGGTCTTCTATTGCTATATTTTCATCCCCACCCCCATGTTTTCTAGATCTTCCCCCATGGATAGTGTGGTTGATGGTGAAGATAAATGCTCCACCACTAAGGTAAGTGCTCCACCATGAAGGTAAATGCTCCACCACTAAGGTGAGTGCTCCACCATGAAGGTAAGTGCTCTACCATTAAGGAAAGTGCTCCACCACTAAGGTGAGTGCTCCACTACTAAGGTAAGTGCTCCACCATGAAGGTAAGCACTCCACCACTAAGTTGAAGGTAAGATCTCCACCACTAAGGTAAGTGCTCTACCATGAAGGTGAGTGCTCTACCACTATGGTAAGCACTTCACCACTAAGGTAAGCACTCCTTCACTAAGGTGAGTGTTCCACCACTAAAGTGAGTGCTCCACCACTAAGGTGAGTGTTCCACCACTAAGGTGAGTGCTCCACCACTAAGGTGAGTGCTTCACCACTATGCAACACATCAGCTTTTTCCTGGGAACTTGTAGAGCAGCTTGACATTATTGTGACATTCATATGGTAACTTACAAAAGTTTTGGTCTTATGAGGTGGAGGGGGACCCCAATATTTTATTACTAATCTCATTTCCTTTTCTTTGCAAAAACTCCTTGCTATGTCACTGGGTCATCAGCAGATTCCTCAAATGTTGAAGGAATCTGCTGCAAATCAAGCCTCCTGCTTAGTCTAGGGAGGGAAGAAACAGATTGAAATGAAAACCAGTTCCCAGAGCCGAGAGTGGCCCAGGACTCGGGAGGCAGATGCAGGTGGATCTCTGAGTTTGAGGTCAGCCTGGTCTACAGAGTGAGTTCCAGGACAGCCAGGGCTACTCAGAGAAATCCTGTCTCAGAAAACAAAAAACAAAAAAAAAAAAAAAAGGAAAAAAAGAAAGAAAACCAGCTCCCAGCCTCCCCTCCTGCTTGCCTGTGGGGACACCCATCCTGCAGTCTATGAGACCAAAATGAGCCATCTTAGAAATAAGACCAAAATGCCTTCACCCAAAAACTAAGGCCTAACATTTCTCCTTCTAGGAATAGGCCAATAGTTACTGAAACAAGTCAGTTCAGATTCCAGAAACCAGGAAGTATAAAAGCACAGAGTCACAAGATAGTCATGAGGTAATGCCTGCCAGACTATGGAATGTCCTCTCCCTGGTTTCCAGGGTAACTGACCATAAAAATGCCCCCACCCGAGGGCAGCCAATGAGAAATGGTGGCGGGCAACCACTCCCTTAGAAGTAAGATTAAGCCATGATTTCTAGAAAGCCCCAGAAGCGAGCCAATCAGAATTGGACCTGTACTAGCACCCCTAAATGATGTAACCTTGTGATTTTTCCCTTTAAAAACTGAGCTTGCAGACAGGTGGGCACTTCCTCCAGCCTCCACTGCGTTGGATGTATTGGACAAAGTCCCTGCCTAGGCTTGTATTGCTTTTGGATATCCAGAATTAAACCTTGCTTTTGCATTCCAGCATGCTCATCTTTGGTGGTCTCTCTGGGGGTCACGATCTGGACACAACACAGTCTTGCCACTGCTAAAGGAAAAATATGTGCTATTGGGCTCAATCTGCCCCTGGGCAGTCACACTTGATGGACCCAGACCAGGAACTCCAAGTCCCCTCCAAGAAGACACCCATACCCACACACAGAGTTTCTCAGTGTAGCCCTGGCCAGCCTGGAACTCGCTCTATAGACCATACTGGCCTCAAACTCAGAGATTCCCCTGCACAAGAGGACACGTTTTATTTTCTACTCATCAGAGTCATTTTACTTGACATGCAGGGACAGCCTGGTTATAAATAGTTAGCTACTATTACCATTACAGAAGGACATTTCCTTAATAGACAAAGACATCAGGTCTCCTGGGGAAGAAATTGGCATCACTTTCAGACAGGATTCCCCTTTGTGGCGTCCTCACGGCACAGCATGTTTGCCTTACGTGGATTTCGGTTTACAGAAGCCTTCTGTTGACAAAGGCCAGGTCATTTGTTTACCAAGGAAAAGAAAGTGAGAGCTTTGTCAGAGTTCTCAGAGACAGGACTCACATCCTTCTTCCTCCAAGAGCGAAGCAAGGTAAATCCTTACACTACTGTCGCCCTGTGGTGGTATTGTGTTCCCCAAAATATTGTGCACCCTAATAAACTGATCTGGGGTCAGAGACAGAACAGCCACTAGATACAAAGGCTAGAAAATGGTGGCACTCATACCTTTAATCCTAGCATTTCAGAGGTAGAAATCCCTCTGGATCTCTATGAGTTCAAGGCCACATTGGAAACAGCCAGGCATGGTGACACACGCCTTTAATCCCAGAAAGCAAGCCTTTAATCCCAGGGAGTGATGGTAGAAAGGAAAGATATATAAGGCATGAAGACCAAAAACAAGAAGCATTTGGCTGGTTAAGCTTTTAGCTGGTTAAGCTTCAGGTTTTCGAGCAGCAGTTCAGCTGAAAGCCATTGGGATGAGGACACAGAAGCATCCAGTCTGAGGAAACAAGACCAGCTGAGAAGTTGGCCAGGTGAGGTTAGCTGTGGCTTGTTCTGTCTCTCTGATCTTCCAGAATTCACCCCAATACCTGGTCCAGGTTTGATCTTATTAATAAGAACTTTTTAAGATTCATGCTACATCGCCCAGCAAGCACAGGCCCAGCGAACATTAGATGTTATCTAGCACAGCGATTGTTCGGCGGGTGTGTCTAGTGCCGGCTCAGGAAGCATAGTGTATTCACTAGTTTATAATTCATCAATATGGATTGCCATCAATCAGTCCCTAGCAATTCATCAAATACCTGGTGAGCACAGAGGCCTGGAGTGAGGCCCTGGCCCCTGTGGTCTTGGGATTTACAGACGACTGAGGCATTGCTGCAAATAGGTAAATACAGCACACACGTACCATGTTTTTTTGAAACCAAGGTATTGTTGATCATAAGACACACTGTAGGGGGCAGGTATGGGCATGCCAAGGACCCCAGAGCCTCAGACTCATGGAAAAATGGCAAAGCTCCCTTCTTTCCACCCCCAGGGTGAGGCTCAGAGGAAAATGGCAAAGGTCCATGTGTGGATTTGTTAGTATGTGCAGAAAATGTCCACAATGACACCCCTCCCAGCTTTATGGATACTTATAGCCTGAAGACTGCTCCACTACAGAGGCTACTCCTATTGACATTAGCTAAACCCATCTCCCTGTTCAGCTGTACATCACAAACCCCACCTCCTTGTTGAACGGGATACAATAATCTCGCCTCTCTGTCAACTGTATATAATAAACACACCGAGCTTGCAGAATGCCGTGGTTTCTCCACCAGATGGCCTAGAACACCGACCCAAGTTCTCCCATCTGGGTGTCGCTTTCTTTTCTTCATTCCCCTGCCACCCCAGTCCTGTCTGTCCCAGAGGCCATACACGGATGAGGTGACATAGCACCCCTCATGTGCCAGCAAAAGAGACGCTATGGCCATGGTCAGACGTCACCAACTCTGAGACTCGGCTCTCCATTTTCACAGTGTGAAAAAACTCTGTCAGTCTCACTGTGTGTGTTGGGGGGTAGCTCAGTGGATAGAATACCTGCCTAACACCCACGAAAACCGGATTTCTGCCCTCGCCACCTCATAAGGCAGCTGTAGTGAGTCACACCTGTGATCCCAGAACTTGGGAGGTGGAGGCAGGAGGAACGTCAGGGTTATCCTCTGCAGAGCCAGTTTGAGGCAGGTCTGGGCTATGTGAGCCCTTATGCCCCTCCCCCGAAAAAGAGTCTCAAAGAATCTCTGATCTCTGTGTAAGAATTAACTTAGAAATAAGCTTATTATGGGTCATGGTGAATTTTTAATAAATGTTTATTTTTAAAATTTTATGTGTATGGATGGGTGTTTCGTCTGCACATATGTCTGTACACTGTGTGCATGTCTGGTGCCTGCTGGAGGCTAGAACTGAAGTTACAGATGGATGTGAGCCTGAAGTTACAGATGGATGTGAGCCTCCATATGAGTATTGGGAATTGAACCTTGATCCTCTGGAAGAGCAGCCAGGGCTCTTAACCGCTGAGTCATCTCTCCATGCCCCCATGGCAAATGTTTTAAAGATGAAAACCATCCCAACACTCAAGAGGCAAAAGGTTGGAGGATCACACAAATCCAAAGCCAGCCCACCTGGTCTATATAAGCAAGACTTTGTCTCAAAAAAGGAGAAGAGAGGAGAAGGAAGAAAACCGTGGTATTACAAGAAAAACTGGGAGAAGTTTATCTTTAGGTGCAGGGCTCGGTGGAACCAGAGCTCAAAGTGATGGGAACAGCCGTGGAGACTCTGGAGGCAGGAAACAGGGGTGGGGCTGGAATGATTTGACTCCCAGAAGGAGAGGGAAGACCCAGTCTGCCTGGTCGTGCAGGCCTGCCATCCACCTTACTGGGGAGGCTGAGACAGAACTGTGAGTTAAAAGCCTGCCTGGGCTACTGATGAGTTCAAGGCCAGCCTCGATCTTAATGAGAGCCTGTCTCCAAATTCAGAAAGTGAAAAGAGAGCTCGGGATAATACTCAGTGTTAGAGCACTTGCTTAGCATGTGTGAGACCTGAGTTCAATACTTAGTACAAAACAAGACAAGCAGACACACACACACACACACACACACACACACACCAACAAAGAAAGAAAGGATGTACAAAGCCCAAAGAAGGGACATGGTACTTTTACAGCAAAGGCAAAAGTCTAAGCTGAAAAAATTCATCTTCCAATAATTCATCTAGCTTCTCAATGAACTTTTCGAAGGTCTTCCGGAAAAGGCAGAAGACAGCTGACTTCGAGACTCCCCACAGAGCCGTCAGGATGGTGCGGTACTGGCATAAGAACAGACATTCGGACTAAGGAAACAGAATAGGGCCCAGAAAGAAGCCTTTGTACACACAGTCAAGTGACTTTGGTGGATGACAAGACTGTTATCACCCGGAGGAAAGGGCAGTGTTTTGAACAAATGGCATTATTACTAATTGTGATGGCTGTTCTTGGTGTGTCAAGTTGACCATATCTGGGATGAGCTACAATCCAGAAATGGAGTCCACACCTGGGAGAGAGTTTCTGCTTGGTTTAAAGTGGATGAATCCACTTCTAGTCTGGACTTTTGAGATGGGAAGACATATGCCTTTGATCTAGATCTTGGGAAGATACACTTTTTTTCTGGACCACATCTTCTGCTGGAAGCCTATAATAAGGGCGTGGAAAAAGGAAGGTTTTGCTTTTGGCCTGCTTTCCCTTGCCTTGCTAGCACATCCATTCCTTCACTGGCATTGGAGCCTGCTTCTTCAGGATTCTAGCAGGTACAGAAGACCAGCTGAGACACCCAGCCCTGTGGGACTGAGCAACTACTAGATTCTTGGACATTTTTTCACAGCTAGTCATTGTTGGATTAGTGGGACTGCCTCCTGTAAATCATTTTAATGAATCCCCCTTTTATACACACATAGGGATTCATTCCATAAGTTCTACGACTCTAGAGAACCCTGACTAATACACTAATGTTGGAAATTCAGATGCAAAAAAAAAAAACCCCAAAATGGGTCAAAGGCTTGAAACAATAGTGTTTGTGTGTGTGTGTGTGTGTGTGTGTGTGTGTGTGTGTGTGTGTGTGGTTGTTTTTGAGACAAGTCCTTACTATGTAGCCTTGGCTGGCCCAGAACACACTATCTAGACCAGGCTGGCCTTGAACTAATCAAGATCTGCCTGCTTCTGCTTCCCAAGTGCTGGGATTAAAGTCATGCATCACCATGTCCAGTTACAATATAGCAAAAAATTGACAACATTGGCTTTGACAAAGATTTTTTCAATATGACACCAAAAATATAGGAAACAAACCACAGACAGAACTTTGTGGCAATTAAAACACTGGTGCTTCAGTGGACACTGTTAACAGGAAAGACCATAAAAGGTCAATATTCGTAGGTCAACATCTGGTTGAGGGTAGGAATCTCAAACTGTAAAACACTGAAACATTAAACAATGGGCTAAGGGGGCTGGGGAGACACTCAGGGGGCAAAGCACTGGCCGTACAACCCAGAGGGCTGGAGTTCAAATCCCCAGCACCCAGAGAGAAGCCAAGTGGGCATGGTGTCCCACCTGTAACCCCAGTGCTCAGGAGGCAGAGGCAGGACGTCCCCAGGGGAAGCTGGAGAGTTGGCAAGCTCTGGGTTCAGTGAAAGCCTTATGTCACTAAATAAAGAAAAGAAAGAACAACCAAAGAAAATATCTGATATCAACTCCTGGCCTCCACATGCACACACACATGTGTGTCCCTACATATATGACACACACACACACACACACACACACACACACACACACACACACACAAATGGGCAAGAGATGTGAATATACATTTCTCCAAAGAAGGTCTATATATGGCCAAGAAGCACAGAGATGCTCAGTTCACTAATCATTAGGGAAAGGCAAATCAAACCCTCAATGAGATACCACCTCTCCCTCAGAAGGATGGATAGAGTCAAAACCAAAGACAAACAAATGACAGAAATAAAACCAGAAAAAGACAAGTGTTACTAGAAATTAGAGAAAAATTGGAATTTTTGCCCAACATAGTGACACACACGGGTAATACTAGAGGTAGGTGAGTCAGGAGTTCAAGGCCAGCCTTGGCTATATGAGATTCTACTGAAGAAATAAAACCCTAAGACAAATAGGAAGCCTTGTGCACTGTTAATGGAAATATAAAGAGTAAGGTGATGGGAAACATTCAGTTCCTCAAATATGTAAATATAGAAAGAATATGATATATATATATATAATTGTTTACCATATATATGTATACATATATATTCACAAGAATAAGAAAGAACAGGGTCTCAAAGTGGTATTTGCT
The DNA here is from genome assembly GCF_949786415.1 of Peromyscus eremicus. Taxonomy (NCBI): domain Eukaryota; kingdom Metazoa; phylum Chordata; class Mammalia; order Rodentia; family Cricetidae; genus Peromyscus; species Peromyscus eremicus. Next base: position 65,049,826 of record NC_081425.1, on the reverse strand, counting down.
CACCCGTGTTCATAGCTTATTCAAAGCAGCTAAAATGTGGAAGTAAACAATGTGCTGGTTTGAAAGAAAATGGCCCCCAAAGGGAGTGGCACTATTAGGAGGTGTGGCCTTGTTGGAGTAGGTGTGGCCTTGTTGGAGTAGGTGTGGCCTTGTTGGAGTAGGTGTGGCCTTGTTGGAGTAGGTGTGGCCTTGTTGGAGGAAGTGTGTCACTGTGGAGGCAGGCTTTGAGGTTTCCTATGCTTAAGTCACACCCAGTAAGACAGTTCACTTCCTCTTGCCTGTGAGTCAAGATGTGAGAACTCTCAGCTCCTTCTCTAGTACCACATCTGCCTGCATGCTGCTTTGCTTACTGCTATGATGATGATAGACTAAACTTCTGAGCTGTAAGTGAGCCACCACAGTTAAATGTTTTCCTTTATAAGAGTTGGCGTGGTCATGGTGTCTCTTCACAGCAATAGAAACCTTGGCCAAGACACAAACCAAATGTCCATTGACTGAAAAATGGACAAGCAAAAGGAGAATTAGATCCATAATGCAACACTACCCACTCTCAAAAAGGCTGGAAATTCTGAGACACTGTGTCCTAGTTAGGGTCACTATTGCTGTGATGAAACACCATGACCAAAGCAACTTGGGGAGGAAAGGGTTTATTTGGCTTATGCTTACAAATCACTATTCATCACTGAAGGAAGTTGGGACAGGAATTCAAGCAGGAACCTGGAGGCAGGAGCTGATGTAGAGGCCATGGAGGGGTGCTGCTTACTGCTTGCTCCTCCTGGCTTGCTCAGCTTGCTTTCTTATAGAACCCAGGGATGGCCATGTCCACTATGGTTTGGGCCTTCCCCCATCAATCACTAATTAAGAAAATGCCTTACAACTGGATCTTATTGAAGCATCTTCTCAGTTGAGGTTCCTTCCTTTCAGATGACGCTAGCTTGTGTCAAGTTGACATTGAAGTAGCCAGGATACACTGTAATGTACATTATATTAGTAAATTGTCATGTGCTTTTTAAGATCATGAGAGCTGACTGTGAGCAAGGAGACTGTATCTTGTATCCTTCGAACCCCCTCGTCCTGGGCCAGGCTGACCCTCTAACTCCATAACAAGAGAAAAGAAATTAGCAAGAAGCAGAGGGTATTGAAGCATGATACGGTTGACTCATAATAGGTCAGAGTGCCACATACAAATAACTCTGAGTGCTCAATAGTAGTTGGGTCATCTCTATCAACTTCACAACATCCAAGGCTTAGGAACTTCATGGAAGAGACGATGGTAAAAGGGTAAGAGCTGGTATGTAGAGAGGAGAGCTATGAAATGCTGACTTCAGGCATGACAGACAGTTGCACTCACTGACTCACAGAAGCTATGGTTTCCTGAACAAGACCTGTACAAGACCAAGCCAATCAAAAGTCCAGTATGGATGGAGAAGGGTCCCCTGAGGCCCTATGCCTACTGGAGGACTTATTGGCAGTCAAATGCTTCTGAGGAAGGCAGAGTCACTCTCTTTTGGGCACATGGGCACTGGTAGGTTGTTCATACCCCAGTGGATGGGCACACACCCATGGGCAGCACTAACTGGACTTGGGGTTATTAATAGCAATAAAAATAATAAAATAAAAAGAGGACATGAATTTGGGAGTGAGATGGGGTGGGACACTAGGGGAAGTTGAGGTAGTGGTGGATGGATCTGATCAATATACATTGTATAAAGGTATGAAATTTCCAAAGAAGAAGAAAATATTATTTAAAAAATGTCTAAGTTGAGAGCAACTAGAAAGTAAACTATTTCCAACAGGTCTTACTGATATTTATGTAATAATACGGAAGTGTCTGCAGTGGAAATGGGAAGCTGGAGACTTCTCCATGGAGAGGACAGAGAGGACACTATCAGGGACCCTCTCATTTGGGAACTCCACCTGACTAACTCTGATTCTCCTGTTAGCTTCTGCGGAACCATTTTAAGAGCCTGATTTGATGATGTTATCTATCTGTTGCTATTTATTTTTCATTTTAGATTTATTTATTTATCTATTTATCTATCTATCTATCTATCTATCTATTTATTTATTTATTTATTTATTTATTTATTTATTTATTTATTTATTTATTTATGTGAAAGCCTTACCCAAGAGGACACTCTGCCTGGCCTGGGAAGCTCAATCAGGAACTCCAGCTGGCTGCCTTGACAGGCCTTCTATGGTTTGTTTCTGCTAGATGTTTGTAAGCCCTCAATTTGACGGTGTTATCTTTTGTTTGCTGTCTCAAATGGGCTACTCCAGTCTCTGCTGCATGTTGTGAGTGCCCAATTCGATGATGGTTTGCCATCTGCTGAGTCTATCTGCTACTCACGTTTTAGTGTTTACTTTGTCTTGCTATATACTTCATAAACTCACTCACTTAAAAACATGGCGATCATAGATCATTCTATGGACCTTATAGACCATGCATATTGCAACATGGATGAACTCTGACGACGTCATGCTAAGTGAAATGAGCCAGTCACAAGCCGAATACTGGTTCAACTCATATGAGTTACATAGAGGAGGAAAAAATGGTGGGAGGAAGGGCGAGGTGTTCTTACAGAGTTTCTCTCTAGGAAGATGAAATGTTCTTGAGCTGGATGGTGATATGCACACAACAAATGAATGTATTTAATGCCACTGCCTGGTACACAAAATAGCTAAGGTGATGAAGCTAACCCTAACCTTCACTCTGACCCTAATTAACACATCCACACATGTGGTGATACTGTGTTCCCCAAAATATTGTGCACCCTAAAAACTTATCTGGGGTCAGAGAACAGAACAGCCACTAGATATAGAGGCCAGAAAATGGTGGCACACACGCCTTTAATCCTAGCATTCCAGAGGCAGAGATCTGCCTGGCTCTCTGTGAGTTCAAGGCCCCACTGGAAACAGCCAGGGGTGGTAACAAGAGTCTTTAATCCCAGGAAGTGATGGCAAAAAGCAGAAAGGTATTTAAGGCGTGAGGACAAGGAACTAGAGCTGGTTAAGTTTTTAGGCTTTTGAGCAGCACAGTTCAGCTGAGAGGCATCCAGTCTGAGGAAACAGAATCAGCTGAGGAATTGGCAAGGTGAGGTGGCTGTGGCTTGTTCTGCTTCTCTGATCTTTCAGAATTTACCCCAACACCCGGGTTTGTTTTTATTAATAAGACCTTCTAAGATTAGTGCTTCACACACAAGATAATGGGAATGTCCATGGGCCCAGCAGTGAAGGACCTCACCCAAGAAACAATGAGAACATGAGTTTGGGGCTGGAGCGAAAGCTCACTGGGTAAAGGCACTCACTGATGAACGTGATGACCTGAGTTCAGTCCCTGGGACCCACATGGTGGAAGGAGAGAACTGCCTCCTGCAAACTGTCCTTTGTCTTCCATACATATGCTGTGGCATGTGCCCCCAATGAGTGAATGAATGAATGAATGAATGAATGAAACAAGTGAAGCCCTGAGAGTTGATGGGAGATTTCTTTTTCAAATGAATTTGCAGCATAGACTGGGGCCAGAATGTTATAGGCTTGGGAGGAGTGAATTTATTTTCTAGGCAGCAGAAAATTCTGGAAAGATTCTCACTCTCATGAATATCCAGACTCTAGGCTCCAGAATTCCCTGAGAAGATGAGCTGACAGCTGGTTCTCTGTCTTCCCTTCTTAGGTCTAGAAGTAATACAAGCAGCAGGGTCTTGCTACAGCACTTGTGTACTGGGCCCCAGGCCTTCAGGACTGTGAGGCTAGGCAGAGGTCACTGTCACAGACTGTCCCAGAAGGATGGAGATTCCTGGCCTGGAGCAGGTGCAGCAAGGCCAGGTGAGGAGCGTAGATGTTTCATGTCAGGAACAGAGGCTGAGGGACCACCAGAATGTGAGTGGACGGGGCATGGGACGAGGATCAGATGGTGCTAGCGAGGGGAGTGGAAGCCATGCGCACAAGAATTCCTGAACTTTGATGGGCATTTGTCATGTGACTGTGGGATCCTGGGGCTGTGGTTCATGCTTAGGCTGGTGTGTTCCCCCGGGGGACTACTTGTGTAAATGATGCCGGGAATGAAACATCTTTTAGGTTTAATGTTTCACTTTGTATGGTCAGAACCATCTTAGATTTCATTTGAAATATTTTGGTCAGAGAATGCAGGGCACAAATCCCTGGGAAATTGGAAGATGGTATCCAAAGGTCCAACTGTCAACAATGAGCTGTTATATGGACGGCAGGTCACTTTCAAGAGAAAAAGTAATGATCAGGTCATTTCCTCAGTGCTTTGCCCAGGACTGACTTCAAGCATCCCTTCCTCTGAGCCCGTTAAAGGTGGCTCTGGAGGCTGGTGACAGCCAGGGGCCATGTGTTCCTGTACTGTATACGGGGATCTTGGCAGGTCATCACATAGCAGCAGAGCCTCCACCATGGAGGAGGAAGATTTCATGTCAGGGGCTTTCCAGACATGGTCAGTTTGAAGTTGGGTAAATGCAGGCACCGAGGAAAGTCAGGAGGGTCCCAGTGACTATCTTTGACATCAAGGGAGGATGTGATGTCACTGTGAAACACTGACCGCTGCCTTTGAGTATGTCTGGTGGGTAGGGGTAAGCTCTTAGGGAGGACAGGAACCAGAGGGAGGCCTGAGGACCTGTGGTGCTCTCTGGAGAGGCTGCCTCACTCGCCAGGCATGCTTGGCTGGCCTCAGTGAATTTTGCTCTTCCATACTTAGCATCCTTTCGGACTGTTTTGGGAACATTCACACCACTATGAAAAGTTTCCCAGGCACCCGGAACAGAGGAAACCTCTGACTTCTTTGTTCTGTAGGTGGAGATGCAACAGACTCAGTGACCGGAAGGGAGGCAGGAGCTCTGTGGGTTCAGAATTTCACACATGTGGATCCAAGCCAGGGTTTGGTGGCGAGGGCACACTCTGAGTTCCCTTTCTGTTGTAGAATGCCTGAAATGAGTGAGTTATAAAGTTAGAAAAAAATGTTTAGAGCTGGATGTGGTGATGTACACGTGTATTTCCTGCACATAGGAGGCTGAGACAGGAGGGTTGCTGTGAGTACCAGGCCAATCTGAACTATATGAGAAATACACTAACAAAAGAAGCAATCTCTGTGTGTGGTAGTTAGTGTACATCTTTAAAGCCAGCGCTTGGGAGGCAGAGGCAGGTGGATCTCTGAGTTTGAGGCAGCCTAATCTACATACTGAGTTCTAGGCCAGCCAGGGCTACACAGTGAGACCCCCCAACACACACACACCTAAAAATAAATAAATAAAAAGAAAAAAAGAAAAAAGAAAAGGGTTTTCTTTTGGTCCATGAAGTGAATGCCGGAAAGTTCAAGATTAGGCGCCAGTATCTACTTGTCTTCTGGTGAGGGCCTCATGCTGTTCCTTATACTGCAGGGGAGTGGGGGGGGGGGCGGGAGGGGACGGGGGGGGGAGTGGCAATAAGTGCTTGAAGAAGAGAGGAGGTGGACTCCTATGGCCACTAACACACTTCCATGAGAAAAACATTTATTCATGATAGCAGATTTGTAAAGGCCTCACCACCTCTCAGCACCACCACATTGGGATCAAGCCTCAGCACAAGTTTTGGTGGGGACAAGCCATATCCAACTTTTACCAAGCTCAAGAGGTAAAACACGCAGAGGTCACACGCAGGACAGGCAGATGGAAACTTTGAGAGCTCAGCTTTAAAAAGACAAAATAAGATGGTTCCCTATTATTTGAATTTGATTGTTTATTTTTGTGTGACTGTAATATATGTGTAGTGTGTATGGAAGCCAGCGATGGAAGGAACAGAAACAGTCTCTTACTAACCTTACTGATTGGCTAGGCTGGCAACCAATGAAGGACCAGAAACAGAGTCTCTTACTAACCTTACTGATTGGCTAGGCTGGCAACCAATGAAGGACCAGAAACAGAGTCTCTTACTAACTTTACTGATTGGCTAGGCTGGCAACCAATGAAGGACCAGAAACAGAGTCTCTTACTGAGCCTGGAGCTTACTGATTGGCTAGGCTGGCAACCAATGAGCTCTAGGAATACCATCCAGTGTTGGGATTACAGACAGGTGCCACAATCTGTGGTACTTTTAATGTGGGTGCTGGGGGTCCAAACTCAGATCTCCATACTCGGACAGCAAACCCTTTACCAAATGAGCCATTTCCTCAGTCCCCGTTTTACGTTTTTTTTTTTTTTTTTTTTTTTTTTTTTTTTTTGCGACAGGGTCCCACCATCTAGCTCAGGCTGGTTATAACCTTATGACCCTCCTATCTCGGCCTTCCTGAGCGCCAGGTTGCAACTGTGTGCCACCATGGCAGCAGGGAGGGGAATTTTTGATGCCTCTTTCTAAAATAGATTAACTACCTATTCATAGATTTTGTCCTTTTCCTAAGGACGGACCAAATGCCCCCGGGGCTTGAGGGTAGTGCCATCCGGAACAGGGTAGAGGGTATGGGGCTCTGCAGGCCGAGTTTATCTCCCAGATGGAGAAGAAAGAGGGGATGCAGGATGGAGGTAGGGAGGGACACAAAGAAGGACGTTGGGTGTTTTTCAATCAGGGTACCACTTTGCAGTACGAGTGCATAGGGATGGGGCCCCATCTGAGGCAGAGGTGTCATTTAATCCCATGGAATGGGAAGGGGACAGGGGCATCCCTTTTCATTTTGGAGACTCCTGGATCTTACATTCTCTAATGGCTTGACTAAGGGCGGGGTAGGACATGGGCTGTGTGTTTTCTCCTGGTCACGGCCCCATGGTTCCTCCAATTTTCTTACACCCCATGTCATCCTCCTCTTGGTGGCCTGTTCTCTGGCTGTCTCATCCAGGCCCTGTCCCCTCGGCTCATATTGACCTACCTTGGCTATGTTTGCTTTGGCCTAGTCAGTGCTGGCCCAGGACCCTCAGGCCTGAGTACCTGTGATCTTGTGCCTGCCCACCCCTCACCCCCTCCCAGCTCCTCCTCCTCCAGTGTCTGCAATGTTACCGTCCCTTCCCTGTCCAGAGACTCTTGTGTTTCCTCATTAGATGTGGGAGGGAAGCTCTCAAGCCCCACGACAAACCAGTCCTGACCCCATCTTGGCATCAACTCAGAGAGAAGTCAGAGGCTGAATCACCCACACCAGCCCAACACCCTGGGGATGTCTGTAATTATGGTCTCTTTTCCACACCTTGAATCATGCAACCCTAAGTCTGAAATGAGGGGTGTCCTAGTGCCTGCTGAGACTTTACAAGCAGTGCGTCGTCTCCTTTTCTTTGGAACTCAGGGGTGCTGCCTGCTTCTGGCTTCTATTGAGGAGGAAGTAATGCGTATGGATTACTAAAAGATCATTTTCTTGCTGTTTGTCTTGGCCTCAGTACTTCAGAATTCAAACACTTGTACTCTTGACCCTGCGGTGGTGGCAGGTTTTGAGTCCACTTCCTGTCTGATCGCTAAAACACGACTTCTCTAAGGAGCTTTGGTTGAAGTCACTGGCCTGATACCATTTAATTAATTGCTATTACTATTTTTTTTTTCAGTGTTGGGGATGAAGCCCAGAGCCTCTTACATGCCTGGCTGGCACTATACCATCAAACATTTCTTTCCTTCTTTCTTTCTTTCTTTCTTTCTTTCTTTCTTTCTTTCTTTCTTTCTTTCTTTCTTTCTTCTTGGCAAGACAGGGTCTCTCAAGTAACCCAGGCTGACCTCAGTCTTCCTATGTGGTCAGGATGACTTCCGGCCCTCCTGCTTCTCCCTTCCATGGAGCTGAGGTATATAGGTGTGCACTGCCACACCTGCCGCCCTGCTACCATGCTGAACTCAAGGAATGCACGTATCTAAGGTTGAGTGCTAGCTGTTGAAATACTGGAGACGTTTAAAATAATTTACCAGTTACGAAAAAGCTTTCTTGGGCACACAGTCCGATTGAATCATTAAAAAAAACACAAGAGGCACAGGTCTTTCCAATTCCAGCTTGGTGGCTTGGTCATATCTTCTTGGGACAAGCCCTCCTCCTCAGTCTGCTTGGCTGTCACACAGGGGAGGCCACGCCCACTTTATGGGCGTTCTAGAGATGTCAACACTGGCAAAGAGAAGGGACAATTAAATTCACCGAGGCCCACATGGTGTGTCAGCAACTCTGCCAACCACTTTCTTATCTTGGTTATCATTTAAATTAGTTTGAACACTTAAAAGGTTGTGTGAATGTGGGTGTCTAGTATTAGAAGTTGTGTTGTATTATTTTAAGTAGTATTCCCTCGGGGGAAGTGAATTGCTCTGAGCTCAGCCTCTTTGTCTGCGAACCTGGGATAATACCTCCAGACTCAAATGGCTGTCTGTCACAGGACTTAGCTATGAAGGGAAGGGTTGAGGCAAAAGTCAAAGCAGTTTACAAATATTAGACGCTCCTAACTGATGTCCATGGTAAATTCTTCAAATTGCTGTGTGATAAAGATCTTGTGAGGCTTTCCCAAATGGCTATCTTTCCCATCAGGGCTGTCTATCCAAGTTAAAGACAGCTTACTGGAATATTTCTGTATTCTTTTATCAGCCTAGGATTTAAATATACCCTGTGATTAGATCACAATATCAATTAAAAAAAAGGGGGGGCTCAGAGCCCAAACGCACACTATGGCGATCCTGGGGTTGGGCATTCTAAATTCTGGGAAGGAGGCTCTCTTTCTGGGAGGCTTTTTGCAGAGTTTTGGTTTTGTGTGGCATTTTATCTTAAGAATCCGAGTGGTTGTGTAAGAAAGCAATGCAGCTACTGTTCAGGTGACCTCTTTCTGCTGTGAAGAATTTGCACCACGTGAAGTGAGTTCACGAAATCCTGAATAGCCTCAGCACACCTGAGACCCAGTGCAAGGTGAGGCTTCCTGTCCCCAAAACAGGAGGCGTTTACAGGAGGAGGAGAGACCGGAGGAAGGGTCACCCAGGCAACAGGGATCGGGCACGTGGTAGGAAGCCTTACCTTATTTACTCCTTGGATGTTGAGAGAGAAAAGCCCACCACACACCTGCCCTAGTGCCTCACTCATGAAAGCTGAAGCGGGGACCATGCAATCCTTCCCTCCAGCTTCTCTCATCTCCACCATCTTCAAGAGGGACCCCAAGTGGGTGTTGTGTGCATGGCCTTCACTTCGGTGCCTAACCCCCCCCCCCACACACACACATGCACACTCCATAGACTCCGTGAACTGAGTCAGCCTAAAGTTGGTGTGAGGAAATGTAACATTTAATACTGTGGGTCTGGGACACACAGATAAACTGCCATGCATTGTACTAAAAGCTGTTGATCCCTTTCGGTCACCTGACCCTGGTGGTGACTGAATAAGTGACCTTGGTCTAGAACAATTGCTCCAATGTTCTGATGCTCTGAGTAGGTCACTGCTTGTGGCAAAGCTGATGTTTTCAGGCTGTTCCTGGGGCCAATGCTACCATTAGAGATACTTTTCAGTTTGCCTTTTAGTTCTAGATAGGGTCTTATTATGTACCTCAGCCTGGCTTAGAAGTTGTATTTATTTTTATTCTATGTGTATGAGTGTCGTGTGTGTGTGTGTGTGTGTGTGTGTGTGTGTGTGTGTGTGTGCATATATGTGTACTATGTACATGCCTGGTGCTCAAGGAAGCTGGAAGAGGGGGTTAGATTCCCTGGAATTGGAATTACAGGTAGCTGTGAGTCACAACGTGGATGCTGGGAACTGCACCCCGGTCCTGAACTTGCCCTGCTGCTGACATTGTCCATGCAGCACTGCCACCTCTGGCTCTGTCCTTGTTTTGATTAGGGAGCTGACGGGGCTGGGAAGGTATTGCTCAACTGCTTCTAGTTCTCTGGGAAAGGTTACAACAGGGCTTCTGCTTATAGCTTCTGGCTGCGTGGACAGGCTGGAAGGGGCAGGGACCCTCCATCTGGTTTGTATCCCTATCCCCTCCGAGGAGCCCTCTGTGGAAGCAAGCAATCTTGTTGCTTCACACATCTGCATAACCAGAAACAGAACCACCTTGGAGGTGTGGAGAGCAGGGCAGACTGAGACAGCTGGTACCTGGGCCCTGTGTGTGGAAGAGCTGCTGCCTGGGAGGGGAAAAACCTAAATGTCCCGTGGTTAGTCTCAATCCTTGAAAGCATAGCAAGGGTGCAGGTAAGGGCCACGAGCATGGAACACAGCCAGGCTGGAGGTGAGCATGGAGTACAGCCAGGCTGGTGGTGAGCAGAGAGCGCAGTCAGTCAGGTGGTGAGGATGGAGCACAGTCAGGCAGGTGGTGAGGATGGAGCACAGCCAGGGTGGTGGTAAGGACGGAGCACACACAGCCAGATAGGTGGTGAGGACGGAGCACAGACAGGCTGGTGGTGAGCACAGAGCACAGTCAGGCAGGTGGTGAGGATGGAGTACAGGCAGGCAGGTGGTGAGTGCAGAGCATAGCCAGGCAGGTGGTGAGAATGGACATGGACAGTGAGGTCAGGACTCTGGTTCTGCTAGACTTCTACTCACATCCACAGGCTTGCTGTGGATATTGCTCTGTATAAATAAAATGCTGATTGGCCAGTATCCAGGCAGGAAGTACAGGCGGGACAAGCAGAGAAGAGAATTCTGGGAACAGGAAGACTGAGAGAAGAGAGACACTGCCAGCCACCGCCATGACAAGCGAGATGTAAGGTACCAGTAAGCCACGAGCCACATGGCAACTTATAGACTAATAGAAATGGGTTAATTTAAGATAGAAGAACTAGATAAGAAGAAGCCTGCTACGGCCATACCGTTTGTAAGCAATATAAGTCTCTGTGTGTTTACTCAGTTGGGTCTGAGCAGCTGCGGGACTGGCGGGTGAGAGAGATTTGTCCTGACCGTGGGCCAGGCAGGACTGGAGAAAACTTCAGCTACACAGGCTTTTGCCTTTCATATGTTAAAGTTTTATTTTGTTTTTCATTGATAGAATAACTGTACATGTTTATCAGCCACATGTTGTTTCTTTACATGTAAACACAGTGCAAAGATTGAAACAAGATCACTCTAACCTCAGTTATCAGGTTTTTGTTTGTTTTGTTTTTGATAGTGAGAACATTCCAAATTTACTTCTCCAATTACTCCCAAAGGTTCTCTCTCTGTCTCTCTCCCCCCTTCATTCCTTCCTTCCTTCCTCCCTCCCTCCCTCCCTCCTTCCTTTCTTTCCTTCCTTCTCTCCTTCCTCCTTTTTTCCCTCTCTTTCTACCTTAACAAATTCTAATCCTCCTACCTCCATCTCTCAAGTCATGGATTATGTGCCTTCATTCCTAGACATTTATTTTTAGTTGATACATAAAAACATACCATTTATACATACTTTAAAAGACTATATGTGTTTGCACAATCCGGGGCACACAGGTGGAGGTCAGAGGACAGCTTGTGGGAGTCTGTTTTCTCCTTATGCCACGTGGGTTCCAGGAATTGAATGAACCCAGGTTATCAGGGCTGTGTCATCTCCCTGGCCCCCATTCATAGCATATTTTTCTTCATCCATGTATCTGTGGGTGAACTCATGTGTTGACTCTATGTCTTGGCCTGTGCGGGTAGATTAGAGCTACAGTAAACATGGAAGTGCAAATGTGTCTCCCATCTGTCATATTGATTTCATACCCTTTAGGACTGTACTCCGGACTGGGGTCATACTGTACTGCTGTTGTAAATTTTTGAGGTATTCCCACGTGGTTTTCACAATGGCTGTGCTATGTACATTTCCCATCAGAGCCGTGTAAGGGTCCCACTGTGCCCACATCTCAGCACTAGTTATCCGGTCCGTTTGGTAAGCCACCCAACGAGCTATGAGCCGTATCTCACTGTGATTTTGCTTTGCAGTTCTGTTGACTAGCGATGCCCATCTGCCTAACCAGTGTCCTCCAGTCCTAGTCTGGCAGAGTGGCCCTCTCAGCTTCACTGTTGATTTCATTCCTGCTGCCTGAGCTCTGTCCACAAGATCCTCCAACACCATTCCTAACCAGACTGCCCTCCGCACCTGCCTCTGCTGGACTTTGCCTGTGAGCTGTCTCACTGAGGTTTAACTAATGATTGACAGTTATGGAGTATACCTGTCCCGACCTTGTGGCTGGGCTAGCAGATTTAAAAGCTTCCCTTCAGGGAGGCTGTCACCCATGGTAGCTGGCTCCGACAGGCTCCCTGAGCTTCCCCTCCAGGGATAGGATAGCCCTACTCCCTTCCATTGTCCCTTGCATTTCCCAACAGTTACAAATATTCGATACTGTCACAATGTTGCTCTGAGGGATCCCAGCACCTTTTCTGACTGCAGAGAGGGTTCAGAGTTCAGTTTTCTCTCTTATCTTTCCTGGCCTCTGGCACTCTCACTCTGATCCAGACCCTGCCACCACCTCTGCCCGCCCTTCTCCTGTCTTCCTTCAAAGGTTCTGTCTATTTATGACCCCAGACAGAAGCCGTCCTGCCCCCATGCGCGTTTCTAGCCCTGATGTTTTTCTGTTGCAGCACTAGGGTGGAACCCAGGGCGTCTTGCACGCTGAGCAAGGCCTCTGCCACTGAGCCATGCCCCAGCCCTTAGCCCTGATCATATGTCATGAATTTCTGCCAAGCCTTTCCCATGCCTGCCGTATTTCCCCACTTTGCACGTGACTCATTTTCAACATGCTTTAACTCAGTCTCAACACCAGTACCCTGGTTGAAGGGATGATAAACGGCGCTGGTTACCGTGTGGAAAGGTCACAGTCATGACAGAACCCAGTGTTAGTTTTTAGAGCTTTATTAGGAGGGAAAAGAGGGGAGGGGAAAGAAGAGAGCCAGGCCTGGAGAGAGAAAGATGGTGGGAGGGGGGAGCAGAGCAGAGCAGAGAAGGAACAGAGAGAGAGGGTGGAGTCCACGTTTGGCTTTTTTTTTTTTTTTTTTTTTTTTTTTTTTTTTTTTTTTTTTTTTTTTGGTTTTTCGAGACAGGGTTTCTCTGCGTAGCTTTGCGCCTTTCCTGGAACTCACTTGGTAGCCCAGGCTGGCCTCGAACTCACAGAGATCCGCCTGCCTCTGCCTCCCGAGTGCTGGGATTAAAGGCGTGCGCCACCACCGCCCGGCCCACGTTTGGCTTTTTAAGGCACAGATTGAGTGACCACACAGCAAGTACGTAGTCACAGCGCCCCACCCCATGACGTAAGACACAAGACCCCCAGCTGCGCATGAGCAGGAGTGAGGGCAGGATCCTAACACTGGTTACGTCATTCCTCTTTCCCACTGCTCAGGCCTGAGTATCTCTTGTCTCTGTGATCCCTCGGCCCTCTGCTATGTAGCCTGGGCTGGCTCCAACCTTCTTTTCAGTTGAGGATAACCTTAAATTCTTGATCCTCCTGCTGTTGTGTCCGGAGTGCTGGGATGACGGATGTGCTCCGCCATGCCCAGCAACCTTCTGCTCCCACGATGCATGATGCCGCTTCCTTACTCTGCATGGCCTCCTTGTTCTACAAGGCTCCAGGCCTGAGTTTAGAGAGCTTCCTAACTCCTTCAGAGCCTAGGCCATGCCATGATTTTTCTGTTAAGTCATCCTGGGACTCAATTAAGCTTTCTCATAAATTGTCTGGGTTTTTCTATTCCGTTGTGTAGATAAATGGAATAATGTCATTTTATAACATTTTGGACAGACATAAGTAACTCAGAATTAATCTTGGGCATTTATCATGCCTTTCTTTTTTTTTTTTTTTAAAGAAGAATTCATCTTAACTCTCCCATAACATAGTCCTATAAGCATAGATATGCCCTGGCCCCCTCTCACCCTGTCTCAAGTGGTTCTCAACCTTCCTAATGTTGTGACCCTTTAATACAGTTCCTCGTGCTGTGGTGACCTCCCAATTATGAAATTATTTCATTGCTACTTCATAACTGTAATATTGCTACTCTCGTGAATCATAATATAAATATCTGATATGCAGGATATCTGATATGTGACCCCCCTCAAAGGGATCCTGCTGGACCCAGACCCCATCCCCTCTTCTCCTTGCCCCGGAATGCAGAATGAGCCAAGAGGAAAAGCAGGCAAGCAAGAGAATGCCGGCAATAAAAGGTGTCCATTTCCTGCTTCCTTACAAACTTAGTGTTGGTGGGGCCTGAGGGCACAGGCTAATAATATCCTAGCTGCTAGGAAGCTGAGGCAGGAGGACTGAATGTTCAAAGCCTACATGGACTATAGAGTGAGTTCAAGGCCAGCCTGAGCAACTAGCGAGACTGTGTCTCAAAGTAAAAAATAAAACGGGGCTGAGAGTAGCTCAGTGGTAGAGTGTTTGTTCCTAGAAAAGGCAAGGTAGAGGAGGGGAGGGAGAGGAAGGAGGGGAGGGGAGGGAGGGGAAGGAGGAGAGGGAGGGGAGGGAGGGGAAGGTAAAGGTAGCCACTTCCAGGAGTACTGAGAGAGTGTTTTTGGAAGCTCAAACACAGACTTTAAATTTTCTTTTATTACATTTATTTGTGTGTCCATACACACATTCATGTGTTCAGCCTGTGTGTGGAGGTCAGAGGACATCTTGCAGGAGCTGGTGCGAAGGATTAATCTCAGGTAGTTGGTTATGTTTGGTGGCAAGTGTCAGTGAGATTCCTTACACACTTGTGGATATAGAAGATGTTAAGATCATTAAAACTTCTGTTTCTGGATTGGATGGAAATGGAAATTCCTAAACCAGATCACTGACATAAACCTAAACATGAATCCATGCCAGATTTGGGAAATAAGTTGTCATGGGCTTAACAATCCAGGAACCTGGAAAACCAGGAGCTTTGAAAGGCTGCCATGGGGGCAAGAGCCCATTTTTATCAATATTATTTGAGAATAATATTTACTCACAGTGTTCTCCTTGCTGTAGTCTTCCAAGGACACCATCAGTAGCTTTGAGATGAGCAAAGGCCACTTCTGGCTGTCTCGTGAATGAGAGGCAGGATGATTTTCTGGTATTTCTCCCTTAAAGAACTTGACCAGACTGGAACACGGTTGTTTTTCACAAGGCTGGGTAAGCCTCAGCTTCATGTGCTGACTTGCTTTAATTATTTAGTGCTCACGGTTAATTTATATAGGCTTTGGGGTTTGGTGTGGCATAGTGCTAACAAAGGAAGTCAGAGATGTCAACAGCATTATGATGTATGTCTACACTCAGAGCACATCTCAATGAACTGTGATTTCCACTGTGGACTAGCCATTGGCTCTCATGCAGAGAAAAGATATCTTTTTCTACTAATTAAAACATCATGGTAAGAATATTTAAAGAAATTGTCATCTTACCTGTTTCTAAGTGTGCAGTTTACGTTACTGCTGTGTGGCCAACTCCAAGATATTTGCCCCTTTGTGTCTGGCCTATTTAACAGCCTGATGTCCTCGAGGTCTGTTCAGG
Source organism: Peromyscus eremicus (assembly GCF_949786415.1). Classification (NCBI taxonomy): domain Eukaryota; kingdom Metazoa; phylum Chordata; class Mammalia; order Rodentia; family Cricetidae; genus Peromyscus; species Peromyscus eremicus. The sequence continues at coordinate 65,034,502 of NC_081425.1, read as the reverse complement.
TCACATGAGCCAGCTTCTCCTTCCTGCTTAAGGCTCGAGGATTCTCTGTTCCTCGGATAGAGCACATTTTGTTGACGGACACCGAGGCAGGTGTGAGTAGGTGACTCTCTAAACAGGGTTTACAATCTGTTCGGTTGAGATTGCTTTTTCCTTTTGGAAAAGGTTTAGTAGGTAGGAAAAAAATGCTTTCTTGAGTAACGATAATTTAGAATTTTCTCAAGCTCATTTTTTAAGGTCTTAAGAAGTAAATGTCACATTTGTAAAAGTCCTGAAATTTTTCAATGGTGACTTCTGTCCTTAAGATTATAAAGGAGGCAGGGTGTAGCTCAGGGGCAGGCCACTTGCATAGCATGTGTGAGGCCCTGAATTCCACTCCCTAGCCCAAACAGACAAAATAGGACAAAAAACCAAGGAATGCTGACCTCTTTAGAGATGCACCGCTTTGATGTTAGCTATAGACCATAGAGTAAGGAATGTGCCTGCTTGGAAGAACGTGGAAAGAAGCAGCCTGAGTTCATTGCAGTTATGATCCAATAGTGGGCTTTTAAACCTGATGCCGGAGGAAGAGCCAACTTCAGAAGCTGTGTAAGGCAACATGAGGCCCACACACTGTCTCCACTTGGAAAAATTGTGTATGAACTTCCTGTTCCCTTTTACCATCTCCCTAACAAAACAACAGCAGGTAGAGATCTATGAACTGAAAACGCAAAGCAGAGCAGTGGGAACACAGAGATTTCTGTGGAAGGGGCAATGTTCAGGCTGAGGAATGTCTTGAAGCTGTTGCTCAAGGGAATTGCAAGGTGACACTCTGCAATTACCCCTGATGGACTGCAGATGGCAGCAGAGAAAGACTGTGCACCTGCTTGCAGGTTCTACCCTGGATAAGGGCTTCCAAGAAACCCTTCAGCCAGTTATAAATGATAGTAACTAGTGGAAGGTGTCCTTGGCGAGTTACTGAGCTTCTCACAGAAACAAACACACACACACACACAAAAAAGACCAAATAAACTACGAATCTCAAGTCTTCCCTTAAAGTTAGTGTTCTTTCTTGAGTTAGCTTTTATGAAGTTGTTCCCGAGGGCTCCCAAAATCCAACCCAAACCATGAAGCTATTTCATGTCCTGGGTTCTTGTAAGCTTGGCACATCTGTCATAGCCTCTGCTGCACACCACACAGCAGCCACTTCTCCCACATCTTCCTACACGGTGACTGCCTTCCACATTCATCTTCGTATTTGAGATCACAGGAAGATCTCAATAAACGGCCCTTTTTAAATGGCTCACGATATGACAGGCATGATTAGGGGGTTTTGCAAAATGCTCAATAAACTGTCACAGTCTCCTCATACCAACACAGAAGCCTGCAAACTAGATGTCACTAAGTTCATCTATCCTTAAAAGTCCACACTCAATCCTTGCAGGGGAGTGAATCCATGTGGCACCAGAAGGAAGTCTTCGGTGGCATTCCATATTCAACACTTTTTATTGGCCTAAGTGAGCATGAGAAATCACGCTCATTAAGCTGGCAGATGCTCTATAGTCTGAGGGAACCGATAATAAGCAGAAGACAGAGGCTGAGTTCTGGAAGAACAGGCAAAATGGACAGTTTAGAAAACTCTACAAATGGAAATCTGTTTTGTTAGGGAAGGGGAGGGTAGTTTTTGTGAAAACTGGGAAACAATGTAAGTATACAAATCTGGGAAGAGTTCCAGACATATCACTAAGTAGGAACTATCATGGAAAAAGGGACCTTAGAAATGTAAAAAGCAAAGGGCCTGTGAGATGGCTCATCTGGTAAAGGCATTTGCCTCCAAGCCTGAGGATCTGAGTGCGATCCCTGGAGCCTATACGGTGGAGAACTGACTTCCCCAGGTTGTTCCCTGACCTCCACACACATGTCATACACAGGCAAAATTAATCAATCAATCATCGATCAATGTGATGAAAATGTAGAAATGTGAACACAAACCATTGTGAATCCTTGTTGTGTAGACCTGAGTGTACAAGGACAGGTAATCCTTGGCTAATATAGGCTTGTAGCCTAAAACCTCACTGTGAGTTGAAGAAATTCTGAAATGAAAATGTGATTGTTCACCGGGCAGTAGTGGTGCATACCTTTAATCCCAGCACTCAGGAAGCAGAGGCAGGTGGGTCTCTGAGTTCAAGGCCAACCTGGGCAAGTTCTGGGGCAGTCAGGGCTACGCAGAGAAACCCACTCATTTCACTAAGTATTTTAGCTAAGTTTCACAGCATGCTGTAGAGTGCTGGGGTTTTCCTCGAGATCTCAAGGTTAATTAGGAGTTGCAGTCACTGCTATTTCCCAGGAAAGAGAGAGGATCAGACCCCACAGTGCCGTAGCCCAGGAAGAGGTCCACGTTTGGATCGGAGTATGGTTTCCATTAGATGTACTTTTGCACCATCATAAAGACGTTCAAACTGAACCATTGCTGTTGGGGTTGTGTCTACAACTGTATGGGAGAGACCGGAAGGATCTATGTCGAGATGTGGATAATGGAGAATTCTGGGCAAGAAGTGAAATGAGGCTGAATTCCACCTCTGACTTTATACACCTCTAGGCTATTTAATTTGAAATAAAAATGTGTCTCTATGTTTGACATTTACACAAGTGACATTAGTGACCTTTTCATTTAAAAGAGACCAAAGGTGATAGCGCTGTTAAAATGTTAGATTGAAATTAGACAGCAACATCTTTCTAGAAGAGTGGCACCATACTGGGCACCAGGCACATCTCCCTTCAGTGGGTCACCAGTGCAGAGAGAGAGAGACAGAAAGAGAGATCTGTAAAATATGTGCTGTTTTATATGTCAATTACACCTTAATAACTGGTCCTAATCACAGCCTGAGGGTCAGGACTGTGCTTTATTCATTCTTGGAGAAGCTTAAACCAGCTAATACTTACTAGGGCCATATACAGCAATGGCTTAATGTCGAATGAGTGAATGATCAACCCAAGGAATCAAGTCTGGGCTGAACTTGGATCTATCCCCAGCTGTTTGCAGAGTGCTCAGGTGGAAACTAGATCTGCTCTTGGTGCTCCAAGTGAAGGCAGAGCAAGGCTGGAATCAGAGTAGCTGTGGCAAAGGAGTCTGACGTAGGCACAGCATGGAAGAGACTCTTAGGACCACAGATCCTCCTGGTGGCTGGCTTGCTCTCGTGTGGACAGGCCAACTCCATCTTTGGCCCCAACCTCTTCTTACATCCCTCTGATTCCTGGAATTCATTCCCAGTCTTTTTGTCTCCCTGCCCTGAGAGGTTCCTTGTTCCTTGTTTCCTTTACGTTTCTTCAAAGAGTGGCCATCTCACACTAACAGGTATGGGTACCATTCTCTGGTGTCTGACACTCCCTGCTCTCTCTCTTTCCTTTGACACTGGCCTGCGGCAAAGAGAATCTATGGGATTTGTTGACATTCAGCCTCCTTCAGCATAAAGGCTCACGTTTTTTTTTTTTTTTTTAAATCAGCTTCAGTACCAGGGACTAATAGTGTCTGGGACTTAGTTGGTGTTCAATAAATATCAGCTGATGAAAAAAATCATGGGGATGTGAGGAATGGGCCAAGGGATCTTGTGAGGCTGTGGTTACATCATGGACTCCAACAGCATTGCAAAAGACGGAGGTGCGGGCCTGTGGAGTTAGTCTTAGCTGTGGGAGGGGGTGCACCAGAGGAATTCCAGGAGGCCAGCCGACATAACCACCCTGTGCTTGGACTGCTCTTACTAGCCTTTGATCTTGACAGTCACCAGAGCTGTGCCCTCTTGACGCCCCTCCCCACCATCCCCCTCCACAGGAGTAAAGGTGATGGTCTGCTGCTTTTTATGTTGCAAGGAGGCAAGACACGTGGTATGCCTGTTGGGTAGTACAGACTGGACACACTTGTAACATTCTTTGTTACAGTACTGATTCTCTTTGCTATTCATTTATTTGTATTTATTTAGTCTTTTTTTTTTCTGTTTTGAGATAGTCTTATGAAGCTTAGGCTGGCTTTGAACTAATGTCACTGAGGGTGACCTTGAATTTCAGATTCTCCTGGCTTCGCTTCATAGGTGTTGAGATTACAGGCATGTGCCTCTGCCCACCATTCCTATTTATTTTATCCAAGGTTGGAAATGGAACCCATTGCTTGCGTGTGGTAGGCTTGTGTGAGGCATCTTGGCATTGAGCTACTTACTCTTCAGCCGTTGATTTTCTTGAGTTACAGAGTGACATGGCTGTCACTTGTCTTTGCACTCAGCCCTCTTTCCCCTCCTGGTGTGGCTGGTCTCAGAGGTCACTGTGTTAGGCTTATTTCAGTGTCGACAAGCACTTTCTCAAGCTTCCAGTTAATTGAGCTTTGCTGGAGACATTCCTATCTAAGATGTCATTCACCATCTCCCTCGGGGTCTACTGAGTGGAAAAGAGATGACGGTAATATCACGGTTATAGTGGGTGTCTATGTAAACCGCCCCGTTGATTTCCCCAGGCTTGGGAAGTAGTTGGGAAGCCCATTGTAAGGAGAGGCCAGGGTAAGCAGGGAGCTCTCATCTGCTCTGCTGTGATCTTTTCGGCATTTGCAAGCTGCTCTCTGGTGAGTCACCTAGTTAGAACCCATGCTACTGAGGCAGCTGAGGCCCAGGGAACCAACAGAACACTGCTGTCCCACTTACAGCAGTGGCCTGCTTCTCAACAGGTGGCACCGTGTTTCCTTTGTCAGTGAATGCCACGCAGGTTGGGGGCATCACCTCTAACCTCAGAGCTCACTCACACGGTGGGCTGCTCCTCAGGGACAAATTGCCAACTGATAGTTCAGGATGATCATATTTCAGAAGTTGAGCTTTAATTTGCAAGCTTGTGGCCAGACCTCTCTGTCAGTCCTATGAAGGCATGGTTGGTGGTTTGTAATTATTTTGGCCCTGTCTTTTAATACCTTAAGAGTGATAATCTTCATAATGTGTGGGAGTACAACTAGCCATTTAAAAAGCTGTGGGTTCTCTTTACAGGGTATGGACAGGGCACCCTGGCAGGTGGGAGACTCTTCACTTCTGTTCTATTACCTGAGTGGAAGTGGGCTGAGTTTTATTCTTCTCAAGGCATGTAACGAGTGCATGGTCCTCCATAAAAATATTATCATTGATGTTTAAAATGTCTTTGACAACCTCTGATGGGAAGCTTGTACCTTAAAGGACAGAAGAAGTGTCGGTGTCATGCAGGGGAGAGCTGCATGTAGGTAGCCACTTACCTGGGACAGGCTTGCCTGGCAAGGTGTGTCCCATGGTATAGACCTGAGGAACCACAAAGCTGTCTCATGGGCCACATGCTTCTAGACACAAAGGAAATCTTGGAAAAGTTCCACAGAGGACGGTTCTCACATTGCAGACTTCACCATGGAAGGTATTTTAATTTTTAAATATGAAGAGTGTTATTTATTTCTTTTTGTAATACTGGTGCTCAAATCTGGGGGACTCATACTTGGGAGACAAGGTGTTTTAGCAGCAACTACATGCTGGGCCCAAGAACCTCTTAAACTGAATTCTTCTGGTTCTTCTAGAAACCAGACTGATCCTGTCCCTGCGACTTAGCATTCTGAAGGCTGTGCTCTAACTCCCACACCTACAGGCCTTAGGATGGGGCTCACTGAGCCCCTTAGAGGCGCTAAGGATTTGGGCAGCCATGTTCTGCCTCTCCCTCTTTACTAGTTTTTCTAGCCGCCGGGAGTTTTCTGTAACTAGGGCAGAAGAATCCCAGGACAGTGAGTGGGTAACCTGTGACCACACTCGGGATACTGTAAAATATAAACTATGAAATATATGTATACACAGATTATTATAGCTGAGGATGGTGGTGTGCACCTTTAATCTCAACACTTGGGAGTCAGGGGCAGGCGGATCTTTGTGAGTTCTAGGGCAGCCAGGGTGACATAGTGAGACCCTGTCTCAAAGACAAAACCAAGCAAAACCAAAAAAAAAAAAAAAGACTATCGATGAAGTTAAAATTTGGTATTCTATTAAAAACCTTGTTTAATTTTAAAGTATACAAAATAATCATATTTTAATAAATGACATATAAGAGTTTACAAAATCATTTTAGTGACAAGCATGAAACCACAACTCTTATTTATTGTTCCAAAATGGCTTCCCAGTGCCATTCTTGGCAGTAAGAAGTGTCCCCTCTTGGAGTCGTTGAGTGCCATCTTGTGGGAAACACATTAAGCATAATGGCAATGCTAAGGTTCAACTTGCCCTAGGAGAGTAACATATTAACCTAAACTCTAGTTTCTATTGACCTAAACTCTAGTTCCTATTTTTTTCCAAATATCCATACTTCTGTTTCCAGTTAAGAAAGCCAATGCTGAAGAGGGAAGCAAACAGACTTTCAAAGTAGAAAAATTCAGTTTTAATCGACAGAATTTTGAGTCTAGAAGTTCCACTGGTTCTCTGAAAATAGTTAACCCCCTGCCTCCACCCCACTTGGTTTCTGCACCCTTAAATTATACCATGGCAGTGAAACTCCCAAGCGCACTCATGAAGTCAATGTCTTCTGACGCTGGCTGCCACACCCCACAGCTACAGAGTCAGCAAATGTCGGGAGGGAGGGGGCTGAGTTAGGCTCATAGCAGGTGGCAGTTGTTGGCATATCCTATCTGTCTCTTACGCAAAATGACACTTGGATTTTTAAATTGAGGCCCCTTCTGGTCAGAAGCCAGCACAAAAAGCTTCCAGTTTGTCTCATTTGAGACACATTGTGATGTGTTGCGCTGTATTCGACACACCAATGGTGGATACCGTAGGTGGCCTCTCAGCCACACTGCAGATTTCCCGTAACCAAAGGCCAACGTTCTAAAGACCTTGTGAGATCTGATTACACACCATGTTCATATCACAAACTGAACCTTCGAAATAGGAGGAATGTATAATGGTTTCCAGATCATTTTGAGAACAAAAGAACCTATCTTATTTTAAGGTTTTCATTAAAAAAAAAAAGGACACAGTGCTTGAAGTATTAAATAAGTTTGTCCATTACTGCAGACTTAAACTATCAAAGCACATAAGAGTGGAGATTCTTTTCCTTTAACTGGGGGCAACTCGGGGAAGGGTACCCTAAGGGAGGCCCAGTGAACTTTCTGGGCACCTTCCTCAGGACTGGACTCATCTCTCCTGTCCTCAGAGAAAGAGAAACAATGTGAGATCCTTTGTTTAAACTGTGAATGTATCCTACAAGAATAGTCGCTACCAGCCCGGAGTCTCAGTGGAACTAACTTTAGAACCGATTAATACAGGCATAGAATTGGGCCTTTGTTTGGGAGCTTTGGGGGAAGGGAGTCCCATAGAGGCCTCTGGAGTCCCATGGAGGCCTACAGGGACTTCAAATGGTGGCATTTAAGATGAGAATGTTTGTCTTAGGAAATGCTGGTGGCTGAGCTTTGACAACTAAGCACAGGTTGCCTGATCCTTTTCCTCCGTCTTGGCTCTAGCAGCCAGGCAATGCATTAAACTGGTCTTTTTGACTTTCCTGAACAATATCTAATGAACAAATAGCACAATTCTGTGATATTTAGCAGGATGCAAATTCCAGATACCGAAATCATGAACACCGTGAAGACAGTCTTTTCTGTGGGCCTGGAAATGAAGCAGTCCACTGTATTAGGACAAGGCCAAGCATTGCATTTCACTAGACGCTGCATGAAGAAGCCATTGTACATGATGTAAAAGACATACATGAAGACAGCTTCGAAGATGACCCGGAAGAAGATGCTGGTGGTGTAGGTCCACCAGAGGGACCCTTCGATACGGACCTTCTGGGTTTTGATCTCTTCAATGTCCTTAAACTCATTCTTTATCTCTCCCTTCATGAACTTCCTTTTCTTTTCGTGTCTCCTGTAGGCCACATGCATGGCTACCAGGAGGGCTGGCGTGGACACGAAGATCAGCTGCAGGGCCCAGAGCCGGATGTGAGAGATGGGGAAGTAGTGATCGTAGCACACATTCTTGCAGCCAGGCTGGAGGGTGTTGCACACAAAATCGGCTTGCTCATCTCCCCACACCTCTTTTGCAGCCACCACGAGGATCATGATGCGGAAAATGAATAGGACGGTGAGCCAGATTTTCCCAATGCTGGTGGAGTGTTTGTTGACACCCCCGAGGATACTCTGTAGCGTGCCCCAATCCATCTTGTCCTCTGGGTGGGTGGCACTAGAAATGACAAATGAACACAAGACAGGTGTCACTCACTGGTCTGGCCAGCATCCAGGCCCTAGCCCTGTTCTGGGGACAGTCTCCTCCAGGATAGTGACAATACAACTTACTTTACCATCAGATTAAGTGTGTAGTTCCCAAACCATCTCTAACATGTGTCTGTGTGCTCTCTAGTACAGTTCTCTAAAAGACACTTGTTCACCCGAGTGATTCATCCAGTCTTTAGCACATAAAAAAGATGTGGGTACAGGGGTGCACCAAAGCAAAGTACTTGTTAGTCTAAAGGCAGAACTGAGTTCTGACTAAGTCCACCTTATGTGTTCCTGTTTCCTTACAGGTCACTCAACAGGCTGTGTTGGCAGCACCAAGCTTTGCTGTGTATCACAGTGACCGACCAAAGCTTGGACCAACTTCACCTTAAGAGGTACAGCTGCCCAGTTCGGATGACAGTGAAGTTCCATGTGACCCAGTACAGTTTCCCTGATATGCCTGGGCTTAGGAGGCAAGGGTGATCTGTCTTTACTAACGGTTACATTTGCATTTGAGATTCCTCAGCTTAACCTTTCACTACAAGCTTGCTTCTGCCTTCTGTGTAAGAGGAAGGGTCCAAAAAAAAAAAAAAAAGTCTCTGCACTTAGGTTTTTATATTCAGGTTGGTGACTCCACTGTCCAGTTAGAACTGTTTGGTTAATGCTCCGTATCTGTTTGGATGTGTGTGGCAAGTGAGCTTTGCTACTGTGAACTATGGTTTCAACTTTGACGTGATTCTAAAATAAATAATTATGAAAAGTGGCAGGAAATTTAACTCAGTGGTTCCCCAATTACTGGTCCACGGCTCTCACCATCAGTCCAGAAGCAAAGTTGCCTTGGGTCAAGAGGTGTGTATTGACTGTGCCCTGGATGATCTTTCAGGAACCAATGCCCTTCTGTTTCATCCCAGGGAAGGAACTGTCCTCTCTGATTCATAGCTACACCCTGTCTGTCACAATCAAGCCCTCTTTTGACGGGATCCCGCCCTCCTGTTGTCCTGATGAGTCACTTGCATTGCACCCCTTCCAAGCTGTAATGAATCCTCTTGCTCTCGCTTAAAAGCATCCTGCCCCCTGTTGTAGGCAAGCTGTATCCTGTTTCCTAGTGAACTACACAGGCTCAGGGTGAAAGTCCCCCGCCTTGCCCATGGTGGCTGCTGCAGAACACCAAGGTCTTGGTGGGACCCACTCAACTGTCTTGGTCAGAGGAGACAGGGCCATGGGAAGCTGGCGTACACTGGTCCCATCCAACTTGGAAAATGGGAACTCACAGGAAGAAACAGTGGCTGAGCAGGTTCAGCCCTGACCCATTTATACCTAGACTGTTCGGAGTCCCTTAGGGAAGCTGGTTGTCCTTTGAACAGACTCGCAGCTCCATGTAGTCTGCCCCCAACAAGCAGAAGTATTGAAAGCAACAGTGTTCTGTTTAACAAAACAATCAGATTGGAATTCGACCTTCTAAGTTCATGTCCACTCGCTGAGTGGAGATCAGGACACGGACTGAAAGAAACATCCACAGACCTGACCCAAAATACAGAACTCATAGGTGAGTGGGATATGTGCCTTTGCCTGCCTATAGCATCCACAGACTAGCCCAATTATTGTCAATTGGGAAAAATAAACTTCACAATAAAATCTTCACTTGTTTATAAAAATTAAAGTATTTGTTGAGTTTGAGCTTGCTCTGTTACCCTGGTTAGCTTCTAACTCCACGAAGCTGGGGTTAGTACACATCTATAATCCCAGAACTCTGGAGGCAGAGGCAGGAGGATTGTGCTAACTTGAGGAAAACTTGGGATGCAAAAAACAAACAAAAACAAACAAAAAACAAAACACCAAAAGAGAGAAGAACAAAGCAAAACAAAAACCAAAAAAAAAAAAAAAATTAGGGAAAAAGGTTCACAGGATTGAATAAACAAGACCAGGAAAAAACTCCAAGAGAAAACCAAGTAGCTGGGTCATAATAGGTGTGGACCCTGGCACATCTGGTTGCAGCTGTTTGTCTTAATGGCCTTTCCAAGACGAGGGAGAGATTAAAATTTGACCTCACCAGGGGCTTGGAGTACTGAGCCAGCAGGGCGAAATTGTCAATATTCAACTGTGGTGTAGGAGGTGATCTGGCCTCTGACTAGGGAGGTCACAGGCAGGTCCCTACCAGGCCTGGGTCACTGCAGATTGCCTGGAGCGTTGCCAGAGTGTGAGGGACCGTCAATCATTAGCTCCTGAAAAGGAGACGGGAGCTTCTCCTTATTTGTTATATATGTAATATATTATATTAATATATATAATATTATGGATATATTATATATACCCTTATTTGCCTTGAAGGGTGCTTTGGGGAGCTGGTGGAACACCGCCAGACGCTGTGCCCACCTCACTCTCTGCCTTTCTCACAATTGTAACTAACTTAGCCCAGAGTTTCCAAAGGACTCCGGGGTAAATGGAGCCATGGCTGCGCCAGGCTTCTCAAGACAGTGCCAGAGACCTGGGCAATTCGTCCCATTTAGGCTTATGCTCCCTTCCAGTGAGGCAGCACCGAGGGGCTGATGCAAGAGTCCCGATGGACACGTTTCCCAGCAGCACACCATCTGCTGAGTCTGCCTGGACTTCCAGCTGCAGAGCCCCACCTGAACGCAAACCCTTAAAAAGCATTTACGGAAAACGAAAAGCAATCAAAATCACCACTCAAGCGCAGGCTGCGGTCCCCTAGCTCGAGGGAGCGGCTACCGACGCGCGTTTTGGGCGGTCGCCCGCGTCACCCCAGTGCTTTAGGTGGTAAAGGTCAGTGTCTTCCCACGGAGGCCTCCTGCTTAAACAAATGAAACCGAGTTTTCCTGCTAAGCTTTCGGTTAGTTAAAAAAACTTTCAATGGCGGCAGACAACGCAGCCAGGAGGCCTCGGGGAAATTCTAGCAAAGGAACACTGGCAACGCGTCGCAGTCGCGCGCGGAACGGCCTGTCCCCCCCGCGTCCCTCCCCGCCCCGCGCGGTGCGGGACCTCCCCGCTCGGGCTGTGCGGACGCTTCCTGCCCCGTGCGCAGCAGCGAGCACCGCAGGAGCAGCCAGGTCCAACCCTGAGCCCGGCCAGCCGCTCCAGCCGCAGAAACGCGTTCGCGGCTTGGGTCCCTATCCGCGGGTGGCGGTGGCCCGCGGGGACGGCGCAGTGCGTTCGGGCTTCGGTTTCCCAGGACCGCGGCGGCCCGCACCTCGCCTCGCACCTCACGCGTCCCTACCGGCGGAGACTCGAGCTCCAGCCGCTGCGGGGCGTCGCGATCAAGCGCGGGCCACACCGCTGTGACTCCGGGGGCGCGGATCGGCTGTCGCACCTGTGTCCCGAGGAGCGCGCGGCGCTGGCTGGCGAGAAGCGGCAAGGCGCTGTTGCCTGGAAGGTGCAGGTCCTGAGTGGGTAGCGGGGCCGGTCCCAGGTTGGTCCGGAGTGGGTCGCGGGCTGGTCCCGGGTTGGTCCGGAGTGGGTCGCGGGCTGATCCGGAGCTGGTTCGCCGCTGGTCCCGGCCGAGGCTGCGCTCTGTAGGCGGGAGCGCCGCCGACCGGCTGCGAGTTGGGCGAGCGGAGCGCGCAGAGCGCTGCGATCTTGGACACCTGTCGGCCGCGGCGCCTTTTAACCGCACCCCTCACCCCGCCTCTCTCACCCCGGAGCGATTGAGAAAGTTGCGGAGGAGGCGGCTCCGAGTGGCCCGCCGCCCCCAGCGCCGCGGGCGGGGCTCTCCGGGCACCCAGAGCCGTTGGGCCCCGGAATGGCAGGCTCTCCTCGAGCCCCAGCCCCAAGCCCCCTCCCCCGATCCCAGAGATCCAGACTTTCCCAGTGTCGCGTCCCGTGCGCAGCCTGAAAGGAGCCTGCAGACCCCGCGTCACCACCCAGGACCCACCACCCAAGGTCGCAAAGCTCCAAGCCCCAGCTCCTAGCTTTTGGGGAAGTGGGTAGTGTTGAAAGAGAGTTGATAATGTCGTTATTACTACTCTCACTAGTGGGAGAGTGCTATACATACACACGCGCGCGTACATACACACACACACACACACACACACACACACACACACACACACACACGTATATGAAAAACGGGCATTCCAAGGAGGTGAAACTTTGTGTCGGCCCGCAGCTTCCATGGCATACGAGGCCCATAGGGGACCCGCAGCCCAGCGAGCCAGGGCACCTGGAATTCAGGTTTAAGGCAGACTAACAGGGGGCGCCATCAGGGCTGGCCAAATTCTGGCTTCTATTTCCCTGAATTCCCGACTTAATTCGATCACTTTGAACAGTGTGCCAGTGGCTAGGCCAGGGGGCGGTGTAGAGGTGAGTCTCCAGGGCTGGCCTTGAAGTCTCAGCCTGGCCTGGAAGCGGACATGTCACTGCCTCGGGAAGGTGCTGTGTTTTCTTTTCTACAACTGAGATCATTGCAAGGAAGAGGCGCCTGGAATCTGCAGGAAAGAAAGAGAGCCAGGTAAGCCCGTCCGTCCCTCTTGGAGTCCAGGCTTCTGGGAAGACCCTTGGCAGTCTGTGTCTACAGTTCGATTCCCTCTCCGCCAAGCTGGATGTGGATTATGAGGTCTGTGTTCACATTGCTTAGCTCTCTGGATAGTTTTGAGAGGCAAATGAAACAAAGTGGACATTCACAGAGCATTTAGATAAGAACTTAAAATATCAAGAGCAGGCTGTGCTCGGGACACCTAGCCCAGCTTCACCCTCCTCAGTTACCTGAGTTTGGGGTGCAAACCTCACATCCACACAGGGTTTCCTCAGATCAGTGAAGAGATAGTGATCCATCCTGATGAGGCCCAAGAGGTCTAAGAAATGACTCTCAGTGAGAAGGACGGAGCTGAGGGTGCTCGCTTTTCCTTGCAAAGCTAGCTTATTGTCAAGCGCAGACCTAGCTTGAGGGGTTTGAGCTGAGGCTACTTACCCCCACTTCTTTCTGTTAAGTCTTAACCTAAGAGGGAGTGTCTGTAACGAAGAGACAAAACCCCAGGAGGCCCACATCCTTTAGACTGCCTTTCTGAGAGAGGTGCTGAATCAGTGTGTGAAGGATGACTGGCCAAGCCAGCTGGGGTGGTACGACTCCCTTGGAGGAGGTGGTGAGGTGGTGGCAGCTGGCAGTGGTAGAAGATTGTCTGTACCTTTAGTTTTTCGTGGGTAGTACAGTTCTAGGCCAAGTGGAACTCTCGTTCAGCGACAATAAGAGAAGCTTCGAGAATCATTGCAGGAAGTCGGCTGGTGAAAAAGTTAAGTTGGAGATGAGAATCGACTCACTTTCCCCATCGAGCAGTTTCACCTGAGGTTTTAATGCCCATGTTATGATTATAGGTTCAACGTCTAGTTCCCCAACTTGCTTCTGCAGATCTGCATAATGGCCGTGTGTTGGCTGATGGTCACAGCCACTGGGAGTATTAGGATTTATAGTTCATCTCCTCTAAAGTTCCCACTGAGAACTCAGCTCTTGATTTTCATCTGTTTCATCCAATTCCCCTTGTTTCTTTGCGTTATGTTTTCTTCCCAACTAGACCAGAGGCTCCTCTAGGGCAGGAAATAGTGAATTTATTTGTGTATGTGCATTCTCCAGGGGAGGGGGTTAGGGGAGAGAAGAGGAGAGGGAAGGCTAGAAGGGAGCTGGGAAAGGTTTGACCATTTGAGATTATCTCCGAATGAAGCTAGATGTGCATCCAATTAACAGATCACAGAAAAGAATTTGTGCCTCCCCTCCACCCCCATTACAAGCATTGCTTTGATAAACCGAGCATTGGAAATAAACCCTACTCTTCTCTCCCTGGATTTCATGTCTCAGCATATGGCCTGTGAGAAGCTCAGCCCTGGTAACGTGGTGGGAAGGGACCAGCAGCTGACCAGCTCACTTTTGTCTTATTCACGTGTAGAAACTAACCAGACGAGAACAGGTTTGGTTTTTTGTTCTTGTTTGTTTGTTTGTTTTTGTTTTGTTTTGTTTGACTTGGCTTTAAGCACAATCCCATGACATCTTCTAGGCTGTCCTTGAATGAAGGGAACAGCAAGGCCAGACAACGGTGAGGGCTGAGGAGGGGCCTATGAAGTAGCTGTGGATGATTAACCAGCGAGGAGCTCTGAGCCGTGCACCTCGTCACGTCCATGTGTCAAGACAGGCGAGTGTCTGGTTAGCACTGAGAACATGAATGCTCGCTGGTTATCACTTTGTTCATGATGTTGAAAGGTGACAGGCTAATATTTAGGCTACTTAGTATTTTAATTTGATAGTTTTTTTCTGTAAATAAACTCAAAAGAACTCATTATTGTGCAAGAAATCCGTGCAAGATAAATTATACATCTTGCCATTTTGATGAATGACTGCTTACCGGATTCCTCCCGGAGCAGTATCTTGAATCCTGGGAAGGATGCTCCAACACACACACATACACTTCACATTTCTGAGTCACAAATCAAATGCAGGTGATGGCAGAGAATGTTTCAGGACAAGAAAAGGCGTGTGAGTGTCTGGAGTCCCTGTCCCACCACTTGACAAGTTTTCAGATAGGCTGGGCCCATCGATCGCCTTGGGGAGAGACACCAGTCCTTTGGGCTGCATACTCCTTTCCGGAGTTTGCTATTGAAACATTAATCCTATGGGTATGATTAATAAATCATATTCAGCTCTTCCCAAAAGAGCACCTGGAAAGCAAAGGGCCTCTGGCTTCCCTGAATAGTTAATAATGACTTACACTTGATAACATGATGTCACGACAGGAGTAGCTCTTCTGGACCCTCCAGTCTGTGTGGGTGATTACACTACGCTTTCACTACAATCTCCATTGTTGTTATTTTGTCTTGAGTCAGCTTCTCTAGCCCAGGCTGGGCTTGAACTCCCCATCAGTTAAGGATGATGTGAATTACACCTATACCTCTGCATCCTTAGTGCTGGCCCCACAGGCCTGTACCTTCAAACCTAGTTTCTTCATTTATCTCTGAGTCATACCATTCCTATGCTTTCTAAAACATATTCAGCTGAAATCATTTAGGAAGAAAAAGCCAACTGTTATATTCAGAGTAAAATTAAAAAGCACTTCAGGCTTTTAACAATTTAACCTCTCCCAAATTAAAGACATGTAAGTCCCCAACTTTTAAGCTGTGGCGGCCTGCTGTAAGTGGCTCTGTTTTCTTTTCTTCTTTCTGTTTTAAATTTTAACATAGATGTTCTGGTGAAATCGAAATAGCTGTCTCTCAGCTGCAAGAGTGTGGTGAGAGGCCTCAGTGGCATGGCTGGGTGAGCACGGACTCTTCCTGGCAAACACACCCCTGTGGCTCTTCTGTGGTTAATTGAGCAGACCATGGAAGAATTACAAAGGTCCTTCCAAACATGTTTGTGTCAAAAACACACACATACCCTGTAACAAAACAACCATAAGTACCATTGCGGGCCAGTAGGAAACATTCCTTTCTGCTGAACAGAAATTGAAATTCTGTGTGTTACAGTGGCTAGTCAGCACGGAAATTCTGCATCATCCACAAAGGAGCCAATGGGATTTCTGTATTCTGATTTGTGTGACAACAGTATTGTGCCCTATAGTATTTTGAATCTTTTTTGGAATGAGCAAAGGGGGAGGGGACCTCATGTGCTACTGTAGAACAAAATTATAGTCAGGGTTGATAATGGATTATTGATACTCCGTTATTTTATATTTGACAGACGATAGCAATTCTGTGTGAAACACTCATCTACAGTGTTGTGGACTTAAGGTTTTGTTTCCTGGAAACCACTGATCATGACATTAGGTTTTTGCTCCCCAGGTCCCAGTTCTGGTGTGTCCTGCAACCTGCAAATCTCCCTTTCGAGGACTGAATATGAAATTATTTGGCTTGAGGATTTAAAATAGAGCTTATGTATGTGGTAACTATTCATTTAAACTTCCCCTTAAACTGAGAAACATTTCCATTTTGGGAGAAGTGTTCTTAAAAGAAAAGGGGGGAAATAAATCGCAGGGCCAGAGTAAAGAATGGAACACAAGTGCTTGTAATACCTAGAGTGCACAGTAGATGGCACTAAAAAGACTTGCTCGGAAGCCCTGTACAGGGAGAACATTTTCCATGTATTTTTCTAGTCTAGTGTTGCTGGGGTCCTGATCTTGTGAGTAGGCTGGGAAATAAGTTGATTTCTTCCTACCCCTTCCTCTTCCCTCTCCCTCCCCCTCTTCTTCTTTATGTAGACACGAAACAATAAAAAAGAGAATATCAGAGTGCATTGCTCTTAACAAGGGTAAGTAATGCTTTGTGGGATGTTTGTGCATACAGACCCCCAGATCCGGTGTAAAGTGCATTCCTTGCTGTCAGTATCTGTCACAAGCAAATTTGGAAGGCCCCTGTTCTGTTCCATCTTCAGGGAGACCAGATATATCACAGCAGCTGCAGGTGAAACAGACTTGTAACATAGCGGAGAGACCTGGAGGCTCCAGATGTCACCTCCCACCTCGGCTGTGCCTTCAGTTCACAGCTGACAATCCCAACAGGCCCCTAGCTGGCAAGATGTGCTGTGGGTGGGCAGCTTAAGGACATTCTTCAGGTTGGAAAAGGACATCTGGTCTGTCACTAGACCTTTCCCCCCCAGGACTCCTCATTTTGAGCTAAAAACAATAGCAACATCTAGCAAGGTCTTTCTTCCCCCACCCCACCTTTTTATTTTTATTTCTTTTGAAACAGGATTGGCCTGGAGCTTGCTCTGGAGACCAGGCTGGCCTAGAACTACCCACTTCTGCCTTCTCATGCTGGGATTAAAAGTGTGTGTCACCACGCCCAACCTTTAGGTCTTTTACTAAATAAAAGTTTGTCTTAAAAGGAGTATATGCAGTGCTTTTGATAAATAGCACTGTTACCCACCCATCATTTTAGTGGATTTATGTATGTAAAGAACTACATGGAAACCTGTGCCTATGTATGATGTGTGCAAGGGTATATGTGCACATTCATGTGAGCTTGCGTGTGTGTGCGTATGTGTGTAGGCATGCATGTGGCACAGCTGTTTGTGGAGGGCAGAACAGCCTCAGGTTTCAGGCCTTGCCTGCTACCTTGTTTGAGGCAGTCTAGCTGCTCAGCAGGCCTCCAGGAATTCTCCCGTTGCAGCTTCCCATTTGCTCTGGGAGCACTGGGCTTTCATAGGTTCTGGGGACTCAAAGCCGGGCCCTTACGCTTACACACAAAGTGTTTCATTCACTGGACCATCTGCCCGGCCCCTTGGAGACTTCCAACATAAAAGTTTTCATTGGATAATGGACTCTGGGAAGAGACAGCAAATGCTGAAACTTTCTATCATCTCCTGGATTTGAAAATGGACGAGTTGGTGAGAAATCTGGAGAACTAGGCTGCTGCTGGTGGTGGTGATTTGGGACTCCCGTGTGCATGTAGCTTACATGAAGATAGTGCTGAGCAGTGGGCAGAGTCTCGGCATTACCATTAGATGGGAACAGTCACTTTTTCTGACGATTCCATGATGTGCATGCAGGCTACTGGGCTGCTTGGCTTCTGATTTCAATTTTGTTTTTTTGTTTTGAGATAGGGTCTCTCTATGCAGCCCTGGATGTTCAGGAACTCTATGTAGACCAGGCTGGCCTGGAACTCTCAGAAATTCCCTTGCTTCTGTCTCTGAAGTGCTGGAATTAAAGGCGCAACCATGACTGGCCTCTACTAGGCTTTTGAAAGGAGTTTTTGTGCTTATGATTTATCAAAGGAAACAATGTTGCAGATGTAACATGGCTAAGTTTAGATTGTATAAGTGACATACAGAGTCACACACACACACACACATGAAAGAATCTCTGGTTGTAAACTGATACAGGTTAGTGTGTTAATCATCGATGCACAATTGGGTATTCCTACGTGTTCAGATGCTTCATGCTTACCTCGTTGCAGAAGTCAATGAAGAATTCTTGCTTCCTCTTTCTTCTTTCTTGCTTTTTTCCTAAGATGAGGCCTTGTTATGGTATCCCTGACTGCATGGAACTCACCGTGTAGAGCAGGCTGACCCTGAACTTACAGTGCCTCCCACCCCAGCTTCTGCCTCACAAATCCTGGGATAATAAGCATGTGTCATCAGTCTAGCCAAAAGAGTGCTTTTGATTCCTTTCAACAGAAGTAGAAACAAAATTAAGAATCCAAGAGCTGGGCAGAGCGGATGACTCAGTTGGCAGAGTGGTCACGAGAGGACCTGAGTTGGGATCCCCAGCAACTGTAAAACACTGGGCATCTGTAATTCCAGTGCATGGGTGAGGGAAGAAGATGGATCCTCAGAGCTCACTGGCTAGCCAGTCTCACTGAACTGATGATCTAGCTCTCCCTGCCCATCTCTCTCTGCTTCCTGGCACCCAAGAAGTGAGCTAGTTTAACGCTCACCCCCATGATGCTCTGTTTGCAATGCAGCCAACTGATCACAACCTCCTCTCCCTTCCCTGAGGATTCATGGCAGTTAATGGCTGATGGAGAGGGAGAAACGTTTTCTTCAGTGGAGTAGCAACTGGTGAGGTCCCTGTAAGG
The DNA here is from genome assembly GCF_949786415.1 of Peromyscus eremicus. Taxonomy (NCBI): domain Eukaryota; kingdom Metazoa; phylum Chordata; class Mammalia; order Rodentia; family Cricetidae; genus Peromyscus; species Peromyscus eremicus. Next base: position 65,015,784 of record NC_081425.1, on the reverse strand, counting down.
AACTCCACAGAAGTTCATTTGTTCACACATGCCAACAGCAGCAATGAGAACAACAGCAACCCTTCTCCAAAACCCAAACACCAAAACCCTGAGGGGAGAAGGAAGACGAGCTCAGAGGAGGAGGATCAGTGGGCGTGAGGCAGGAACAAGAAGGTAAGCGGTGTGCAAATGGTATAAAAATGGTATTGTGTTCCCCAAAATATTGTGCACTCTAATAAACTTATCTGGAGTCAGAGAACAGAACAGCCACAATATTAAACATAGAGGTTAGGCAGTGCTAGCACATGCCTTTAATCCTAGCATTCCAGAGGCAGAGATCTGCCTGGATCTCTGTGAGTTCAAGGCCACACTGGAAACAGCCAAGCATGGTGACTCATGCCTTTAATCCCAGGAAGTAATGGCAGGAGGCAGAAAGGTACTTAAGGCGTGAGGACAAGGAACTATAGCCTGGTTAAGCTTTTAGGCTTTTGAGCAGCAGTTCAGCTAAGACCCATTTGGATGAGGACACAGAGGCTTCCAGTCTGAGGAAACAGGATCATCTGAGGAACTGGCGAGGTGAGGTAGCTGTGGCTAATTCTGTTTCTCTGATCTTTCAGCGTTCACCCCAATACCTGGCTTCAGGTTTGTTTTTATTAATAAGACCTTTTAAGATTCCTGCTACAAAATATACAATATACAAATATGAAAATCATTCCTAATCACAGTGTTCTGTATAATATATATATATATATATATATATAATATATGTATGCAGATGAAAATGTAAAGCAAAACAAAAATAACTTTTCTGAAACCATGAGACCAAAACCCCTTTCCTCCCGTAAGCTGTTCACCTCAGGTATTTTGTCACAGTGACAGCAAACCAACCCAAGTGCAACTATGACTTCTTTTGGTTTTATAATCATACCTTCTCCCAATTTACCATAGCAGTTGGTACATGACTGGAAAACAGAATTAGACAACTTCAAGGTGCTTAAATTCCTGAACCATGTTAGAGCTGACTGCAAGGTAAGCCTCAAGAAATATTTAGCCTGTCTCAAATGCTTTCTATTTCAAACACTGATGAGACCAAAGAGACTAAACATTCCACAGAGTGTGTGTAGGAGGGGATGGTGAGCTTGGGCTAGGAGCCCAGGGGTCCTTGTTTGCATCAGGCTTCAGTTATATACTCACATTATCACTTTGACTCAGCCTCAACTCCACTTTCATCTTGAAATCTGACTGCTCAGGCTGTCATTTTAGCTCCTGGCAGAAAGAAAAGGACTTGTGTTCACTGGAAACAAAAAAACAAAACACCCTGGAGATATTTTATATACAATATCCATCATTTAGTGAAAGACTGAAAGGTTTGTAAAGAAGAAGAAAAATGAAACCCACAATCAAGAAGAAAAATAATCAATAGACGTAGATCCACAGATACATGGAAATTAAAAGGGTAGAAAACAAGGATAATGTCAATCCAAATCAAAGGGAAGCAGGAATGCTGTATTATTAAAACACAGCTCAGCCAGGAGGTAGTGGTGCAGGCCTTTAATCCTAGCACTCAGGAGGCAGAGCCAGGCGGATCTCTGTGAGTTCGAGGCCAGCCTGGTCTACAGAGCAAGATCCAGGACAAGTACCAAAACTACACAGAGAAACCCTGTCTCAAAAAACAAAAACAAAACAAACAAACAAACAAACAAACAAAAAGCACAGCTCAAAGATGAGCAGAATTGAAAAGGCATTGCAAATAGGCAAAGGGCCATTTCATCAAGAAGACATCAGTCCTGATGGTGGATTCACTACATAGCAGAGTTGCAGAACACAAGAATTAAAACTGGAAATACCAAAGGGGAAAATGACAAATCTGTATTCATAGACTAACAGAATTCATAGAAAATGTTCACAAAAGTTACTAAGGACACAGAAGATCAAAACCCTATCAACTAACACAACCTCATTTATATTTGAGTCCTGTGCTCATAAACTTATCTATGCATAACTGTCTCCCACAAACTCTATCTGTTCTCTTCTAAATCAAAAATCTAAAATTCTAAAATCATAAAACAAGTCTCAATAAATTATAAAGAAGGGAAACCATACAGATGTTTATAGAACCAAATTAGATAATTATGTGTCTAGAAGTTACCAAATATTTGGGGATAAAACACATGAATAAAAGAAATAATTATAAGAGAAATTTAAAGTGTTTTGTTTTGATCTTATTTGGTTTTGAGCCAAGATCTCACAGTTTTGCCCAGACTGGCCTTGATGTTGGAATCCTTTGCCTCACTCTACAGAGTAGCTGAGATTAATATTTCAAATGGATTAAAGTAAAAACAAAGATAAAAAATTCGGGGATGCACTTCAAGTAATGCAGAGAAAGCAAATGTTGCCTTCCATGTATGTAACTAAAAAAGAAGAGAGGTGATCGCTACATTTCTATCTTGAGAAGTTTCACACGAAGAACGAGTGAAACTCAACGTTGGTGTTGACAGGAAGTAAAGGTAAAAGTGTTTAAATTGAGGTCACAGAACCGAAAGGGGTACATGTTGACAGTGTAGGAAAGAAATAAGAATGGACTTTTGACAGTGGATCAGGAGAATGTGGAAAGCACTCAGACTGGGAAAGAAAGTGTCCTTGGGCGTTCTTGAGTCGCCTAGCAGGTTGCTTTCAGCGTTTGTCTCCTCCCCAGGCCGGTACACCGGGATGTGGCATTTGAGGGCAAAAATGTAAACAGCTCCTTGGAAAGTCTTCAACTAAGGCATGCTGTCTACACCCTTCTCCACATCCCCTCTCCTGTCAGAGTCTCTGGTCCTTCCCCTTGTCAACACGGTGGCCATCGGCAGCTAGACCATCTGTATCTGCTCTTCAGGAGTTGAGGTTGTGAACGTCTCCCATGGAGGGTGTGTAACACCTGGAGCAGCATCATGGAGGGTGCTTGAGGAAAAGAGCCCTTGGTATAACAAGGGCAGGAGGGGGAGCGGGGGAGGGGGGCCTGGTTAGGAGTTCTCTCCCTGCCTCCATCCTGGGAGAGGAGACTGACTGGAACAAGAGCCTTCTTTCAAATAATCACACCATGGCGGGCCTGGACTAATTTCCGGTCAAGGTAAGGAGCAAATGGGGACACTTGGTTCTCATCTGGTGATGAGTTTGGCTCCTGACCTTTTGTGGTACCAAAGGAGATAAGGGAGAACATTTTGAAAGAAAGAGAAAGAAGATAGCCCTAAAAACAAAGCAGGCTGCTGGCAGGGAAGCCATGAGGGCCAGGGCAGCAAAGGACACAGAATGGAGTACGATAAATAGCTAAAGAGAAAGGAGACCCAGGAGAGCTTAGCAGATTCTGCAGTGTAGCCTGGCCCTGGAAGAGAGTGATGGCCGGGTGAGGGTGTTTGGAAGAATGACTTCCTGATCGATGGAAGCTGATCACCAGCATTAGGCTGGTGATATTCTTGGTGGTCATGGGTCACCCCCAGACCCCTCCCTGAAGGGGACAATTTGTGAAAGACCAAACTAATGTTTTGAGTCCATTGGCCTGTAAAGATCTGAATCACTTTACGGTATTTAAACAGTCGTTTTTATCACCCTGTGGCGGAACAAGACACATTTCCAGAGTGGACATCTCAGGGGGGGAGCTGTTTCATAGAACTTACGGGAAATTGCAGCTCTCTGGGTAACACCAGCATGAGGATGGCCCCAAGGGGCTTGAGCACTTCTGGGCTGTGAGATTAGAAATTCTGATCAGCAGATCTGGGAACTTCTGGCTTGTGTCTAGGCTCATGTGACTCTTGTGATTTGGTGATTGGACTCAGCGCCTGTGACCCCCGCCTTAGTCACATGTTGACATCCTAACAATGTGAGGGTTTTAGGAGGTGGTGAGATGGAGAGGAATTCGCATCCTCATAGGAGGGCGTAGAGAGCCCACCCCATCCCTCATGTGAGAATACAAACACAAACCACAAAAGTAAGGGACGGTTCCTCACCGGAGACCAGTGGAAATCTGTGGTGCCTCGTCGTGAACCACCTAGGTCTCCGAACTGTGAGGAATAAATCTCCATTGTGTTTGAGCCTTGAGGTCTATGGCATTCTACTAGAGCAGCCCCAGACCAAGTCGGCACAGTTTTGACAGAGCTACCTTGGAGAACTCGTAAGACCATGATCCTTCCCATGTAAAGTCACAAATCCCTGGGACGTGGGTGAGAAGCTGTGGCATGCTTTTAGCCAAGATTATCTCTGATATTTGGGCTGGCTCAAATACTAATGTTTTTGAGGTATTTCTCTCTGTAGGCCAGGCTGGCCTCGAACCCACTATCATTCTGCCAGTGCTGGGATTACAGGCAGCTTCACTGTACCACAACCAGCTCAATGCCAACTCTAGCATGGACCATCCCTCTCCTGTGACTATTCAGAGGCTCCAGAAACAGCACGTGTCCCCTCTGGGTTTCTCTTCCCCTCTTTTCTCATCCAGCTTATTCTGGAACTCACTATGTAGCCCAACCCTGATACCCCTGCCTCAGCCTCTCAAGTGCTGGGATTACAGGCATGAACCTCCATTTCCCCTTCTGCTTTTCTGAGCATGGGATGTCAAATGGCCACCGATGATCAGTCAGAAGAGACTGTCTCTAGCTGTATTTTTTTTGTTAAGTTTTTTCTTTTATTGAAAATAGATTTTTTTCCTCATGTAATATATCCTGATTACGGTTTCCCTTCCCTCTACTCCTCCCAGTTCCTTCCCACCTCCCCTTCCATCCCGATCCAGTGCCTTTCTGTTTCTCATTAGAAAACAAACAGGCTTCTAAGGCACAATAATAAAATATAAAAAGATAAAGCAAAAACTAACACATCGGAATAGGACACAAAACAAACAGAGGGGAAAGAGCCCAGGAAAAGGCACAAGGAACAGACATGGACACAGAGACACACTCGTTCACAGAGTTCACACACTCCGGAACCCCACAAAAGACACAAAACTGAAGCCACAAGATATATGTGCAAAGAACCTGTAGGGAGAGAGAGAGAGAGAGAGAGAGAGAGAGAGAGAGAGAGAGAGAGAGAGAGAGAAATAAGTACATGAATAAAATAAGAAATAAAAAAGATTTAAAAAGGGAATTTTGAACAAGAGACTAACCTCTCAGCGGTACCCACAAATAACCCTGCGAACAGTTAAATAATTCCTTACAACATAGTGCTAACCAAAAAGCAAAATACCAAGTAAACCCAAGTCCATAAATGTACAAAACTGTTAGGAAAAGCAAGAAAGGTTACTTTATTGCCTGTCTAATAAATCATATATAGACATAGTTTAGGCTGACAAGCACCTTCTTGTTTCTGAGGATGATGAATGATCGAGGCTCTGCTCCTGTGTAGTTATCTTTAAAGAGATTCTTGGCTGTCAAGGCCCGGTTCCCCACTGTGCTCTGCCCTCTGAATGGTTTCTAGGCATTCTTTTACAGCACCAACTCCCCCCTTCCTGTTAAGACAGCCTGAAAAGGCCTTGGCCAGCTCTGCTCTGTTTGTCAATCAGCATTCACCTAGCACTCCTAGAGGGTGGGAGAAACCATGGCGACTGTGGTGTTACTGGCAGACGGAAGTTGTTTACTGGTCTTGGAGTCTATGGTAAGGAAGCTAATGAGCCTTCTTCCTTACCCAACAGCCGGCCACAGAGTTGGGAGCGAAAGCATTGTTATTCCAGGCGTTGATCAACCCAACACGTGTTTATGCCTGCTCATTGTGTGAAGAGCATGTTGGGGGACAAGGAGGAGGGCCCCTGAAGTAGCAGGGAGAGCCCCAGAATGCACTCATAGCCTAGGAGCAGGCTGGAAGCAGGGATGGGGAGGGAATAGGTCTGCCTATGGCAGAGGGAAAAACTCCACAGTGCAGACTTTGAACCTATCCAGAGGATAGGCTGAGAAGGGGACAGGCAGGCAGGACATTCCAGGCACACAGAGTTTTTGCAATGCCCAGAGGCAAGAGTAAGTGGCTTCCGGAGGCAGCAGACACCAGAAGCCAGGAAGCAGTGACTGTGGAGACGTGAATGAGAGATCATCAAAGAGGATTGTTGAGGGCAGAGAGGCGGGAAAGCCAGCGATCCAAAACACCCATGGGTGCAGACAAAAACTCCCAAAGCCCCACAAACTGCTAACGAACGAATTAGAAATTATCCCAGGAAAGCATTCTGTTTCTAGGGAAAGGACCAGGAAAAGGACTCTGAGTGAGACACAGCAAGCAGTTTTAGCTGCTACTGCCACCGAACCAGTTACTCCAGAAAAGCTCCCCGCCAAGCCAGAGAAAGCCAGAGTATCTGGGTGAGACTGTAACAGGATGTTCTCTCCACCAAGGCTGTGTCAGGAAAGCTCACATAGAAGCGTGGACTTTCATCCCGGCTGGATCCCAGGCCTCTGTGCTCCATGGTACCGTGTCAGTCTGGACTATGGGTTACCTTGCCTAGCCCTGTGTTGTGCCATAGGAGGCATGGCGGGAGTTGGGATGTCCACATGGTGTTGGTGGAGACCACGGTAGGACCTGGAGCTCTAGATCCATCTCAGCAGCAATAAGGAGACCCTGCCCACCTTGGTTGTGCGAACTTTACACTTTCCCTCCAGCTGACAATGTTGAGGAGCCACCTGCCCTTGCCACCAGAGTGTTATTTAGCTCTGGCTAAAATAACAAACTTCAGTGTAATCTGCATGTGCTCCAAATGCCTTTGGGACTCTCTTGTCATTCCAAGAACCAAGAAGTTTCCAATATGAATGAAAAAATAAATCAATAAGGCCTACATTCACTTCCTAGCACTCACGTACAAAGTCAGGCATGGTGCATGTGCTTGTAATCCCAGGGCTGGGGAGGCTGAGACAAGAACATCTTTGGGGCTTGCTGAGTACCCAGGCTAGAAGTCAGGGAGCTCCAGGTTCCGTGAGACTCTGTCTGAAAATTAAGGTGGAAAGGGGCTGAAGAAGATAAGTGACATCAGCTTCTGGAAGACACACACACACACACACACACACACCACATACTCACACACACACACACACACACACACACACACCACATACTCTCACATACACACACACACCACATACTCACACACACACACACACACACACACCACATACTCTCACATACACACACACACCACATACTCTCTCACACACACACACACACACCACATACACACACATATACCACACACACACCACACACACACACACACACACACACACACACACACACACACACACTACACACACACACACCACATATTCTCCAACCAAAACATCCAAACAACTGTAATAAAAATACTTCAATGAGCAATTACGAACACGCTTGGAACAACTGAAGAAATGGAAAGCCTCAGCAGAGAGATGGGTACAGTAGCTCAGAGAGAGGGAGGAGAGGCCCCACATGTATGAGACGTTCCATTCAATCCACAGTACCATAAAAATGATGGAAAGGAAAACCGAGTGGAAATGCTGGAACTGAAAAATGCAGCAGAGGGAGAGCTCGGCGGACGGCCCAGAGGCACAGGACTAAGAAGTCAGAGGACTGGAAGAGTAGAAAGCATTCTGTCTAAGAAGAGGGAGAGGCAGCCTGGGAAAAAAGAGCTCCAGGGACCTTCTTTACCACAGAGGGGCCCCAGTGTTTTTGTGAAGGACACAGGGCCGAACAAATTCAAGGAAACAATATTTGCTAAAAACTTTGCAAATTTTGTGAGGGACCTAAATTCAGAGCCAAAAAGTGAAAGTTAAGCGGGGAAAAAAACAAACAAAAAAAATTGTGCCAAGACATCATGATTAAACTTACCAAACTAAAGACCGAGAAAAAAGAATCTTGAATGAATCAGGAGGGAAACCACTTGATTGGGGGCAGGCAGGCAAACAGGGTTTCCTGTCGGAGGTGACAGGGGCAAAGGCAGCAGTACAGTTTCCAAATCAATGCACAGTTCCTTTCTTAGCAAAAATGCCTTCGGGTGCCGGACATGGTGGGGCACACTTGGAATTAGGATGTGGAGGCAGAAAAATGATGTTTGCATGTAGCCTGGGCTATGTACTGAAACCCCATCTAAAAAATGTGCACACAGGGAATAAAAGCGAAGACTATGGGATGTAAAAACTTCCCTCGAAAACAATTGCAACAGCTCTCGGGAGCAGGGAATTAGTCATTTTATGCCTCGGTTTCCTGTTTCTAAACGATTCATACTAAGATACCAGTGAAATGATGATGATCGGGGTTTCCCTCAGGGCTATCCACAGTGAAGGAGAAGCAGGTGGGGTTTTTAGAAGAATGGTTAGCCAGCAGTAGGTCACATGTCACATGGGGTAGACACACGGGTTCTGGTTTTGTTCTGTTTTGAGGCAGGCTGGCTTTGTGCTCCTTATGTAGCTGAAGATGACCTTGAACAGATCTTCTCGCCTCTTTCTTTCCAGACACGTGGGCTGCTCATGAACTGTAGGGCCGGTGAGACTCCAGACTTTGCAGACACACCTGGTGTGAATCTTCCTCTGCTGCTCTTTATCGCCGTGACCCTGGGCAAACCACTGAACTTTTTACCCTGTAGGGCAAATACCAGATGCGGACAGATGACACTGCCAAGGAAGAATGTAAGGCGAGGGAAGGGAGGTTCTGAGCAGGCACTTGGCCTGAAGAAAGAGACAGGAAGCAAAGTGAACAAAGGAGAGAGGTACAGTTGCAGGTGGGCCAGCGTGCCAGAATCCAGGAAAAGATTTAAAAGTTGTAGCAGGCTAGCTGAGAAGCCCTGGGGGTGGGTGTTCAGGTCTTCCATGCCGATAATGGTTTTGGTCTAGTGGAGAAAGTGGGCCCAGACTCAATGTTGAGAAACAGGTGGGGGGAGAGGAATGATGCTCATTCTCAGAACAGTGGCAACGAGGTGGGGGAGGAGATAGAGTGGCCTGAGGGGAGGGACTCTAGGGACACTGAGGGGCATAGCAAGGAGGGCCGTTTCTTTCTCCCGGTTTTTGGGGATGGTGCTTCTGTGCACATGAAAGTGTAAATGTATCTTTGACACTCTGTTGCCCTGCCAGGTGTGTCCCCAGAAGTGCATACTCCAGTACAGCTGCTGGACCAGACCGGAGATCTGCTTCTGGTATTTACTGGAAGCCGCGCACTGTTTCCCATCCCCCAGCAACGCAGTGGTTCCAGGTTCTCCGCGTCCTCTCTAGCACCTGTGTTTTTGATTTGCTATGTTGACATCGGCATCCTGAGAGATGTCAGGTGATGTCTTGTCATAGTTTTGACACATCGGTGAAGAAAAACATGGGGTATACATATATAGAAAAATATAGTGTATACATGTAATAGAATACTATTCAGCCTTAAGAGGGAAGCAAGCCTATCTTCTGCTACAGCATGAACAAACCCGGCGAACACCACACTCAATGAAACAGAAAGACACATGCCATATCATTCCACTTTTATGAGGTGGCTAAAATAGTCTCACAGGAGTAAAGAATACGAGGGTGGTATCCAAGGCTGGGGTGAGGCTTGAGGAAATTACAGTTTAATGGGCATGAAGTTTCAGTGATCATAGACGTTTAAGCTCTACTAGAGATTTATGGCACATTGTGCCTACAGTTAACAAGGTGATATTGTAGCTGGGAAATGGTGCACGCCTTTAATTCCAGCACTTGGGAGGCAGAGGCAGGAGGATCTTTGAGTTCAAGGTTAGCCTGGTCTATAGAGTGAGTTCCAGGACAGCCAGGGCTGTGCAGAAAAACCCCGACTCCAAACAAACAAAAAAACATCAAAACACCAAACAAACAGCAAAACAAGGTGGTGTTGTACCCTTCCCTGCATTTGTACAGATGGTGGATCTCATGTTAAATCTTAAAAAAAAAAAAAAATTGTTTTTGTTTTCCCTTCCTTCCTTCCTTTCTTTTCTTTTTTCTTTCTTTCTTTCTTTTTTTTTTTTTTTTGTACAAAAAATAAAGGGACACCAGGAAACCTTTAGAAGAGTAGATTGAGTATTACTCCAAATTTGTACTGGAATCCCAGGTATTTACAGAGTTCAAAACTCACCAAAACAGACACATTAAACATATGCAGATCTGTGTGTATCAATTATACCTCAAAGCTGGAGAGAGGGGGAAGAGGGAGGGAGGAACGGAAGGAGGGCCAGTCTGTCCTGCAGGAGAAGGGCAGTCTCAAGAGCAAGGTGGGAAGCCCCTCTTCCATACAGACTGGGATTGTGCCCAAGGCTGCAATGTCTGTCCCTGAAAGCCGCCCTTCCATTCAAAAGAAAGGGACATTGAAAGGGAATCAGGACTTATAAAGGCTGACTAGATCTTATTCTCAGTGATGGAACTGTGGCGTTGTTTTAAAGGTTGGTTCTTGCTTTCTACATTGGCACTAACTTGTTTATAGATGGGATATGTCTGGGATTTATATGTCTGCCTTACCCCCATGGGAACTGGAGAATGACTCCTTTGGTCTTCTAGGGAGAGGCTCCAGAACAGGTCTTTGAGGAGCTGGAGTGCTGCGTCAAGCCCTCTTATGCTTGCCATTGACTAGGTGCCCTCCAGTTAGTATCATCAGTCACTTGGGATGGTGAAGCATTGAGCAGCATGCTAACAAGCCCTTGCCAGAGAGGCTGTGTTCCTATTTCATGATTCTCCAGAGTGACCAGTCTACACTGACTCACTCACACCCACTGGGAGGCCTGTGTGTCCAATCTGGAAATCCCTGGGTGTGAGGTACCAGTGCTCAGTCATTGTGGACCAAAGGGCTCAGGCAACAAGTCCTTCCAGGTCAGCTTTGTCTGAGGCTGCTACAGGCTGGGTGTGGCTTGAGAGTGTTGCACATCAGTAACTGGTGGGCGATGTTGAGGTGACCTACCGCCCACCTGTGGGAGGAGCCTATCGGAAGGCACTTAGGTCATGGGAGCATGCCCTTAGTAGGGATGAATGCAGGTCTTCTGGGAACCCCTAAAGGAGGTTGCGATAAGTAACCTGACACATCCCTGACTCACTGGCCCTCTTTATGCTGTGTGCGTGATCCCTCCCTCTCACACCCACTCCCATCACAGAGCTATCCTCCATGTTCTGATGACCAAGAAGACCCTTATGAGTGCTCAGCCTCCACGTCACCTAGTCTCTGGCATTTTGTTACAGCATCACAAAATGGACCAAGATATTTGTATAAGACTTCCCCCCCACCTCTTCTCTTTTTAAGTTTTTTGATGCAGGGTCTTAAAATTTACCCCAGGCTAACTCACTCACTATGTAGCCAAAGCTGACCTCTTCTTGCCTCTGCTGCCTCCTAAGTGCTAAGATTAGTAGGGAGCACCATCAAGGTGGAGCTGACCAAGAAGACATTTCCCAGAGTCCTATGAGCATCCTCTCCAAGCTGAGGGTGCTCACAGACACCAGGATAGAAGCATGCTTCTTGAAATTCAGGCACCTACACCCACAGCAACTGGTGTCCCCCCAGCAAAAACTCATCACCTCTGGTGATGGTGGGGGGGCGGGGGTGGGGAGAGCCCTGGAGGGAACAGAAACCCACAGTGTACACAGGCTTAAGCGACAGGGTGAAGCTTTATTGGGGTGATCACATTCGTGTTTGCACCGTTCACCATAGTGGAGAAGGCCAGTTTTAAAAAGTGTCCCATTTCCTTCAATTCCATCTGTATTCAGCAAGCAGCAACATATATTGTCCAGTGAACACATCCCACCTTAAGAGCACACACTAGTTCGTAAAACTGTCCTCAGACAGTGTGAAACAATATTCATAAGATGCTAGACCCTTTACAAGTTCAAACTTTAGAAACTTGGGGTGCACTTGCAAAGCCAACGTTGTGTATTTTTTCCAGGTAAGGAAGGCCAGTCATAAAAAAATACTTTATATATAAGTTCAAAGTCAGAACTAAAATATTCAACCCTATAAAAATATCTTACTGATAAAACTATTAATTTCTAGACAAAACGCTCTTTATCAACAAGTTATGTAAATTTTCAGGAAATCCACACTAAGTCAGACAGTCCCCACAGGACTTGTCAAGGTGACTTCAAGGTTCATTAGTCACCAGGATTTTGTTTTCAGAGATGGACCTCAATTTTGACTTACGCTGTGTGTGAATAGCTCAGGTGTTCTACAAAAATTGAACTCAAGTATCTATTTGCTATGAGTCGTTTATAGACAAACTCTCGACCTAGAGGGAGTAGTCAGAGTGCTGTCGTCTACAGAGAGGGCGCATGCTGTGTCAGGGCTCACCTACACTTGACAAACTTAACTTGGGAAACTTGTGATTGCGTTCTGACCGCTATCTGAGATCAGCTCATTAATTTCATTCTGCTTGCTCTCTTTCAGGGCATGGTTGGGATGGTTCCTCTGCGCCTGTGTTCTTTTGGATCTCCTGAAACACAATTTTAGCAGCAGGTAACACAGCTCGGCCACATTGAGCAGCATGCAAATCACAGATGCGGCAATCATAAACACCGTAAACACTGTTTTCTCGGTTGGCCTCGAAATAAAGCAGTCCACAAGATTGGGGCAGGGATCAATGCCGCATTTCAGCACCCAGGGCAGATGGTACCCATTGTAGAGGAAGTAGAACACATACATGAAGGCAGCTTCAAAGATGATGCGGAAGAAGATGCTGCTGGTGTATGTCCACCACAGCGAGCCCTCGATGCGTACCTTCTGCCGTTTGATGTCCTCCAGGTCTTTAAATTCATTCCTCTTCTCCCCACGGATAAACTTACGGGCTGTTTCATGTCTGTAGTAGGCCACATGCATGGCCACCAGCAGTGCTGGCGTGGACACGAAGATGAGCTGCAGGGCCCAGAGCCGGATGTGGGATACCGGGAAGAAGTGGTCGTAGCAGACATTCTTGCACCCTGGCTGCAGGGTGTTGCACACAAAGTCCTCCTGCTCATCACCCCATACTTCCTGGGCCGCCACCACAAGGATCATGACTCGGAAAATAAAGATGACTGTGATCCACACCTTCCCTATACTGGTGGAGTGCTTGTTCACACCACCGATGACAGTGTGCAGGGTCCCCCAATCCATCGTGCGGGTTTATTCCTAAATAGACAAAAAGGAGCAGAGCTGATTAGTGGAAGGCACCTCTGAATTAACCAACCACTCTCATAGTGAAATTCCAAGGTCACGTGAATCTAGGCAGGTCTCAACTGCCTAATCCGCCATCCACTATGTGCTTTTCTGACAAGGAACGGCCATCATAAAGATGTTCTCTCATTTCTGACCACAAGTCACAAATAGTGGACAAGCTTCATGTATTCCACCTACGAGGCAGCATCAACCTGACAACTTCCTTACTAGACGAGGAGTTTTAATAAATGATCGGCACAGTAAATAGGTACTTGATTTCACTTTTAGTATAAGAATTGTGCCTTTCACATGCAATATAAGTTATCTAAGTTCAATTGAACACAGGTTGTGTATTAGGTGGTGTTTGTCATTAACCCAAGAACACAGGTAAACAAACTCGTGCCCAAATTCCCTTTCTTCACTAGGCAAATGCACACATTGTATCATTGTGGTTTTACTGAGGGACTCAGAACTTCTGCCATAGGTTTTCGTAATTAAGCACTTTATCCAAGCCACAAAATAACAGCAAAAATCACTCATTAGAATGATGTAGTATGGTTTACTTAGCAGACTAAGAAGAAGCAATGCTGTCAGCTGACCTTATACAGTGTATACTTATTTCTAGCTCGGATGGACCATCTGCTGCTCTCATGTGCTCTCAGGAAAGTTAATATCTTCAGCTATCCTCCCCAAAAGAGAATCACAAGGTTTGACACAAATTGTTTCCTTGTTCTCCGATGGAAGCAGGCCATGTGTTGGCTGTTGCTCAAAAATACGGGTCCCGTTGCACCAGGGGCCACAGAAGCCCAGGACGTTCCTTCTTTCTAAAAGACTGATTTGACAACCTGAGAGAAAAGGATCCTCTTTCCTCTACAGCCGTGGTTCTCAGCCTTCCTAATGCTGTGACCCTTAAATACAGCTCCTCATGGCATAGTGACCCCCAACCATAAGATTATTTTGTTGCTGCTTCATAACTGTAATTTTTCTACTGTTACGAATCATAATGTAAATATCTGTATTTTCTGATGGTCCTAGGTGATCCGTGTGAAAGGGTTGTTTAGACCCCAAGGGGATAAGACCCACAGGTTGAGAACAATTGTTCTATGGCAATTCGAACAACTGTAATTCAAACAGCTGCTTCTTACCCCCACATCACCAAGAAGAAAGAATTGGTTGGCATGCTCTTGGTTTTTTTCTTTTTTTTAAATGTGTATATGTTGCCGGGTGGTGGTGGCGCACGCCTTTAATCCCAGCACTCGGGAGGCAGAGGCAGGCGGATCTCTGTGAGTTCGAGGCCAGCCTGGTCTACAAAGCGATTTCCAGGAAAGGCGCAAAGCTACACAGAGAAACCTGGTCTTGAAAAACCAAAAAACAAAAAAAACAAAAAAAACAAAAAAACAAAACTGTGTATGTGTGTGGGAGTAATGAATGACAGACACTGAACATCTTTAGAAACAAAGACAGTCAGGCAAGTTTTCATCCAGTTGGAGGGGATAAAAGAGTCACCAAAGTCCTTTTGCTGCTGGCCTCAGGAGACCTTCTCTTGGAAGTGGGTGAGGAACACTGTCCAACTTTCCCCCAAGTTAACCATGGTCAGTGTCTAACCACGCCTAGTCCACAGCCTGCCCTCAGCATTGCTGGCCACTCCTCACACTGCCCACCATGTCCCCTGGGATGTCCTGGGTTTGACTAATGTTAGAGTCTATGTTTTTCCCAGAAAGCCACCAAGTTTGGGCTCACCAAGTAGCTACCACATCATCTGACCCTTGTGTGATGCTGTCTGTCCTGCTGGGTCAGACAACGGCAGCTGAGGTGCACACCGTGGGGGATAGAAGAGGGCATGATAGCGGTATAGCTAAAAAATTTCCATGATTTGGTTTCAAGAATTCGTCCCCTTGCCGTGGGCCAGAACATCAGAATGTTCATAGTTGCAAAAGCTGATCACATGCTGTGACTACAGGGCTATCACCAGAACGTCTGGATTGTAGCCACACTGAATCTGAGCTTGCTCACCCACCGCCCAGTACAGGTACAAATGCACACAACGATTTTAATTCAGCCTAGACTGAGTTAAGTCTTAACTTTTTTAATAAAAAAGAGAAGGGGAATTGAATTCCATCCTCAAGGATTTGCAAAAGTGGAGGAATGAAGCTTTTCAAAAACTGTGTCCATTGTTATGAGAGGCAGGTGAGGGTCGGGAACCTAAGGCCACAGAGAGATGGGACAACTCAGACCAAAGGTTACCGGAGAGGCCTAAGTCTGTAAAAATCAAAACAAAATGAGAAAACAAAAGTCAAAAATCCACAATGTGAAAATGTAAGAGAGTTACTTGTGTTCAATGTACAAAAAAGTAGTGGATACATTCCTTGGATTATATGGCTATGGTTAACTTCTGCTGTTGTTGTTTTTGCTTTTGAGACAGAGTCTCATGGAGCCCAGACTGGCCTAGGACTCCTGATTCTCCTTCCTTTACCTCCTGAGTTGGGATTACAGGTATGTACCACCGTGTCTCACTCCAGACAGTACAATTTTAATTGGCAACCAATAAAAAGTATCCATTTATTTGTTCATAATGCTGGGGATGGAACTCCAGAACTTTGTGTGTGCTAGGTGAGCACTCTATCAGCTGAACTGTATCCGGGGCCTGACCTAGGGTACTTTCTGTTTAACCTCCAGCAAAGGTCTAAAATGACACTCATTAGTTATTTTGTAGCAATTGGGCAATGACATGGACAACATCCTAGTTTATGTTTGTAGACATCTCATAACGTCAATAACATAGTTGCATCCTCACAGTTCCTTTAATAATACGTCATAACTCTGTAGTTAAAGAGTATCAGTGCTCTGTATGAGGAGCATTGTTATCAGCAGGACTTTGGTGTCTTTGTATTACTATGGAAAAATGACTTAGGTTACAGGAGAACGAGTGTCCAGGCTCCCTGAAGACATACTCACTCCATGGTTCCAGGAAGATCCTGGCATTCTGGGGGCACCTGTGAGACTCTAAGTAGGTGTCGGAGTCTTGAATGAGGATCTTTTATTTTACAAGGGGATCAGCTAAGAGGCCGAGGCAAAAGAGTTTGAGGGTCTGGACTGTGGGGCACCTGGCCAGCAGCCTTGGCAATTGTAGCAGAAAGATTCAAAGCTTGTGCTGATCTGGAACTTAGAAGCCGGGTTGTGTATTTAGCATTAAGACAAAGCTAGGAGTCTGAAAATTTGAAACAGGCTCTTGGTAAAGTTATGGAAGCCTTTGGTCAGAGGCAGGCTGAGTTCCCATCAGGCAGAGAGATGGATCACTGGGAAGCCACAGTCTGAAGCTCCACAGAGTTCTCTCTTATTTACTATGTATTCCATGCCCCAAAGAGACTTTCATTCCCCACTCTAAGTATCTGTGTGGTTAAAAATAAAACTTCATCTTAAATAAAACGAATTATGAAAATGAAGTTTTAGTTCTTACTGAAGGACACTATATTAAATTTCCCTGACTGTTGCTGCCATGTCCTGGAGGCATGTCAGTATGTGGCCTGTGAGGAGGCAGAAGTGTGGAAGTCTTGCCGTTCACACATACTTTGCCACAGCTTGTCCCCCATGAGGTATTGTTGGTTTTAAAATGTTCTCTCGTTGACCAGTCTGCACAACACTCTGTAGTCTGCTCAACAATTGGCCCCATGGACGAGGTTTGTAGAGCTTTCCCTTCCCCCACCCAGTGCTGCCAAGTCCACGGGGCTTGAGCGGCCCTGAGGGCTGCTTCCTCTGTAAGCTCTCCATCACATCCCTTCTCACTGCTCCCCTGACTTCTAAGAAGTGAATGGATGAGGGAGGTGTCAAAGAACCACAGAGCTTGAATGAATGCTGAGGAGCTGAGGTCACAGAGGTGGTAGAGGGATCATATTTTCTTCCTAAGAATATTGGTTCCACACCCCAAAAATCAGGACGGATAGAGGCACTAGCTTTACTGTTTGCCCCCACTCCCACCCTGGGCCTCTGAATTAAATATTCTGAAGACTTTCTTTCTATCTACCTACTGCATCTGAGTAGAAGATATTCAATTTTCATTAATATTACTTTACTATTAAAAGCCATGAGTTTAGCTATGCGTGGTGGTGCATGCCTCTATCCTTGCACATGGGAACTTGGACAGAAGGACTGGAAGCCCCCAGCCAACCTGGGCTACAAGAGCCTGTCTCAAACAAATACTTCAGACAAAAACTATGAAGGAAAAACAGCCTCAACAATGGATCCAAAAGTCTAGAGCAGTGGTTTTCAGCCTTCCTGCGACCCTTTAATACAGCTCCTCATGTTGTGCTGACCCCCAACCATAAATTTTTTCATTGCTACTTCATACCTGTAATTTTGCTACTGTTATGAATCATACTGTAAATATCTTAGGTCTTAATGTGAATATCTTAGGAACGACCCTGCAAAAGCGTCATTCCAACCCCATAAGGAGTCACAACCCACGGGTTGAGAACCATTGCTTTAAAAGACTACAGCAGTCTAAGTCACTAAGGAAAACAAGGTTAAATTCAAATATTTCTAGCATGTTTAGTCTACTGGTCACTCAAGACAATCCAGCAAAAAGCAAGTCACCCGATTCAAGGGGGGTCTTCTGAAAAGTAATAAAGACCCTTTTGTTTATAACAGAAGAAATGGACGAGAATACCACTCTCTATAGTTCACCCCGGCCCTAAGTGGCTGTACCAAGGACATGAGGTGAACTTGGGTTAGCCCTTTCCAGCAGTGAGATGGTTCTTGCAGATTCTTTGTTTAGAGCATGTCATTCCTGAGGGTGTCTTCCCTCAGGAAGCCTGGGTATCTGTCCTACATAGCATTTTCCACAGGCCAAAAGCAAGAAAGTGGAGATCACCTTACAAGTAAGAATTAGGAGCCAGTCCAGGGTGATAGGCAGTTCGGGGGTTCCTGAGCCCTGCACTTCCGTGTACATGACTTCAGTTCCTGGGAAAGCCTGGCTGCTTCTGGGAGATTCTTCCCCACCCAAGGAGTGCCTGAGGGGTGGAGGTGTTGGGCTACTAAAGATTAAAGGACTCGCCCTTTGGCCTGCCTTATCAGTGGGAGGCAGTATGAAGACAGGTCCTAGGAAGTTCCTGCACCCCATCTTCTTGTAGGAACCCATGACCTTGAGGCATCTTTCTTAAATACTTTGGTTGGAGAGGAGTGGAAGTACCCACCATGTGAGAAATGGTCACTAATTCACAAGAAATTTCTCAAATGACAACAGCCACCAGAACCCTTGGCTACTTGCAGTGAGCAAAACCCCACTTTTGTTCCGTGCTTCAAGGGGCTGAGCTGATGGGAGGAGGCTTTTCAGTGAAAACCAAGCTATTAACTCTTTCTTTGTATACCAGAGAAGTTTGTTTAATCTGACAGCTTCCTGGCCTGCCTATAAGGAACAAATAAACAGATAAAGCTTAGCTCCACAGATGTCACCTTACAAGAATGTGGTTGCATTTAGGCTTAAGAAGACACATTACATCTATTTCTGTGATGTATTTAATTACAGGGCACAATTCTTGATATTATACTTCCAGCCTTAAATATGTAACTCTAAAAATACATCAACGAGCTAACTTTTGAGACATACTATTATGAAGCACATTTGTTCTCCCCTTCCACATTCCAAATAAGCCGGGTCTACTTTTGTTCCAGCAGTGATGAAATTTCATGATCAATTTTATAATTTTGTTTTGAGACAAGGTCTTGCTATGTGTCTCTGACTGGCCTTGTATTCCTAGGGTGACCTTAAGCTCATAATAATCCCCCTGTCTCAGCTTCTTGAGGGCTGAGATTTACCGGTGTATGTCATAATAACTGGCTTTTGAAGCTTCTGGTATTTGAGGGTTGAGGACAGTTTTATCAGAGTTGAAGAGAAAACATTTGGGTAGATGAGCTGTCAATGTCAGCGGCTGCTAGGAGGAGGGGATGGGGAAGAGGAGAGAGAGCCTTGCCTTCTGAGTTAGGTCAGCATGTTCAGCAAAGGAAGAGCCGAAACTTTTTACCTAGGAGTTTAATCATGCTGGTCGAATAATGCCGTTTTAGCTCCATGGAAGACAGAACCCAAACTAAATCCCTCAGCACACAGAAAGAGCTTTCTTTTTCTAGATCAATCTACAGTACACTTTGAAAAAAAAAAATCACTTAATGATTACTTAATAGATCCAAGAGGAAAGCGCACTCCTTACAAGGCCCACGTGAGGTCTGTGGAACTGAGGATACAAGGAAACCAGGTCCAAACAAAACTCCCAAACCTGAGTCTTATTCCCAAGGACTCCCAGTGTGTCCAGCTCAAGAGCCAAGGTGAAATCCTTCTGCAAGGACTTCTGCCTCTTCCTCCTACTCCTCCGGAAGTTAGGAGCACAGTGATGAGGCCCCTCAATGCTGCTCTGTTTATGGATGGCAGTGGGAATGTCACCTGTTGAATGGAAAAAAACATCATTGTTGCCGTATTCGTTCAAATTCTGTGCAAGTTCACTGGATGAACTTTATGGGTAGCTTTCCTTGATTACCAGATCCATTAAAGGGTAAATTTGGGTACAGTCAGTTTCCTATGCTCTGTGTTCTTCCACCCCATCAAAGGCACTCTCCAGTGTAGGCTTATTTCCCTGTAATCATGATGACAATGGTGATGATGATGATGATATACTCTATCCCAAACCTCAAACCCAATTTTCAAGTACGCAAAGAGTGGCAAAGAGTTTGAGAAGCTGGGTACGGCCAACCTCCCAATCCCAGAGTTAAAAACAAATCTCAAAAGCCTTTCTTTCACCAAGAAGTCTCCAGAAATCTCAGGTGACCCAAAAGACAACCTGATAGTCGAGTTTTAAATTTAATGATGCAAACCATCAGGAGCTGTGATTTCAAAACAGTGACTAGTGATGGCATCAGGTTTAGGATTCATATACTTTGTCAACATCAACTCAGTACCAATGAAACTTTTGCTATGCCTTTAAATGTAAGAATGGACAAGCTACAAAATGATGTCCCTTATTCGATTTGAGTTACAAAACATATTCTCATTAAGTTCAACACCCCTTTCATAGGCCTTCTTAGCAGTTGCCTGCTCCAAGCAAAGCTCTCCCCTCTCCAAACATTTCATTTAGGTTCCATTACAATTAAATGATTCTAAGGGGTGGATTGGGGGAGGCTTCCGGGGTCCAGTTCCACTCTCCCAGATCAAGCAACAGCTCCTGAAAATCTTAGTTAGGACAATGCAAAATTATGTCCCAAGGGGCCAAGAAATTTGGGTTGAAAACAACTTTCCCATAATTGTATTCTACTGAACCAATACACCCGAAGTCAAAGTCTCTGGAATTTTTAGACTGAATCAGAAGAACTGCATGGTGAGCATGTGCAAGTCAGCATTTTCTTTCTATTGCTGAAATTGTTGAATGACCCTACCCAGCTCTTTTCCTTCTCTTACGGTGCAAAGGAGAAAAAAAAAATAAAGAAAAAAGTCACTATGGGAATTTACCTTTAATAACAGCCACCAGTGACCCAGGTGGATGGGCCAGTCTTCTGGGTCTCAGTGACAGTGGTGAGGTGAATGAGAACCCTTCACACCCCAGTGACAGGCTAGCACCCCAGCAGGCAGCTCTCTCCATCACCACCTCCCCTCCTTGGCACTGTTCAGACAACACCCCCTACAGACTCTGCTGGATCCAAAGAGCTGACAAAGCTCTCTACAGGGGCAGTTCTGAGCAGTATCCTGCACTTCTAAGGAAACTGCACCAGGACAGGACGTTTTCTTCTAGAACACTGGTTAGATTCTGCTGGAACTGGGGCAAAGAAAGCATAAAGTCTACTTGAAGGAAAACAAGGCTGCAGGCACAAACTGACTAAAGTCGCTTGGTTGGTGTCCCTTACCTCGGCTGTACATCCATAGCCCTTCCAGTGTCCACAGCTAGATGAAGGCCACACTCTCTGAGACCTGAGGCCAGGTCCCCAAGAAGAGAAGGGAGCCCAAGTCTGCAAAAAACAGGCTAACACCTGGGACGAGGCTCGTTCACCCGACAAGGAAATACTACCCGTGTCTGAACTTTTTAATCAGATGTGTCACCAATTACTTTTAATTACTGTTGTGCACACTACTGTCATCTTCGTTTCATAAGTTCCTGAGTCTTAATCATGCAACCTGGATGGACATTTCTGTCCAAAACTTATCCATTGCTCCAAGTCTCGGGGTTGGACTGAACTTAAACATCATTCTTTTGCTCTGCATTTCCGCTCCCCAAACCCAAATGGAACAGGTCGATGACCTCCAAATCAAAGACAGCCCAAAACCAGCAAAGGAAGTGGGGAAAAGGACTCAGTCCGAACTCTGGTCACTTTACACAACTTGATGTATTTCTAAAACCTGTTGTGCAAGTCAGAGGGGCACGATGTGGATGTGTGCAGAAGTCAAACCAGTTGATCCCAGTTTCTGGAGCAGCGCGCGGGGGAGGGGACGGTGGGGATGATAACCACTTCGCAGCGTTTCTAGCCCGCGGGGGGCGCGCAAAGGCTCGGGGATGCCGATGGGAGGCAGATAAGGATGCGGGCAGCCCGGCAGCCCGGGTGCGGGAACCCACCACACCATCAAGACTCTGCCTGTGGCCACTGGGCCACCTGGAGACTGTCGCTACTCCTGCGCCCCACAGGGGCAAATATGGCGAGGAAGGGGACGGTCCACTTCCTTCACCTATTCGGGCTTCTCCGAGGAAATTCTCCCACTCGCGCTTACCTTCTCGGTGGGATCCGGCTCCCGGCTTGCAGCGGTGTCCACAGCTCCGGTCGGGAGCGCAGGTCGGATCTGGCGCCCACGGTTCGCAGCGGGAACGGAATCGGGGACTGTGCGGGTGGAGCCCCGGTTTCCACCTGCGGCTTCTTTTAACCGCGCCCTACCCCGCCTCTGCCTGACGCCGCACGGGAGGGCTGCGGGAGAGGAGCGCGGGCCCACGTCGGTCGCGCCAGCCAGCCGAGGTGCGCACCGCCCTCCTTCTGGGCTGGGGGCGCGGGGCGGGTCCCCTTTTGTGGAGCAGGGAGCAGGGGGGCCTTCCTTATAGGGTTAGGGGATCAGGGCGGGTCCGTCTTACAGGGCGTAGATTAGAGGACTCAGGTGAGACCCTTCCTCTGGGGTCAGGGACCACGACAAGTGTCCCCTAGGAGAGGTACCAGCCTAAGCGCCAGGCTTGGGTTGGGGACACAAGGCATGTCCCTTCTCGTGGATGTGGGTGGAGCGTGGACCGCGATGGGCAAGCTCAGCCAGGTCCCAACAAGGGCAGGGAAGAGTTGCCCGCTGAGGCCTTGCTGGGGCTGGACACTGGAGGGCTCAAGTAATGAGGTGAGGGCTGCCCAGAACGCCAAGGGAGCAGGCTTTGGGCGAGTGGGCCTTGCGCCAGCAGCGAGTTGCTTCTGTTGGTAGCAGCGTTAAGGAGGCAGCTGGCTTATTTTCATCCTCCTTTGTGGACCCTTTGGGCATCCTCTCCTCCAGTGCAGCCTGGGGGTTCTTTATTCATTAATGGCCACTTAGGAGTCACAAGTGTTGCTTTTATTAGTCACCTGAATCCCTTCAAGCCTCCTCCAGGGAAGGGAAGTGGATTTCCCTCTGGTCTGGTGCCGCTGAGAGACCCCACTGCGTCTCCTGTCACAGACAGGGTAGGGAAAAGTGGGAGAAAACACAGAGGGTGGTGTGGGGGCTACCGGGCTGGAAATGTTGGAAGCCATTTAGGGATCAGGCTTTACAGAGCTTGCTTTATCCTACATCAGACAAGAGATGTGTAACTTGCTTATTCCACAAAATTGGTTGGTAATTATACTGTCCCTACCTTAGCTATATTCTACTTGTTGGGTCATATTCTTTCACAAAAAAGAATTAATAGTGTTTCCTAAAATGTCTCTCCCAGGTCATGGAAGTTGAGCCAACACTTTATAAAAACCCACCTTGTGAAATACTTGAACACAAGGTTCTCAGAATTAGCCTGAATCATCCAAATTTAGAGCATTTGGGTGGTCCCTGGAATGGCCTGGAACCCAGGGATGGAGGTAAAAATGAGATGGCTGTAGGCTGCCCTGGTGTTCCTCCCTGCCTCCCACAGCCTGGCCACAGCACAGGGTTAGTTCCTTCTCCATCCCACTGGAAGTATGCACTCCAGGCAAACTCACCTGTGGCCACAGGAAAACAAACCCCCACCCTCACCCCAAGCAGATGGTAAACTTCTTTGAAGATTGTGAGATTTAAGTTTGAAGTTCTGGCTTCCTCTCTCCTTTCTTCTTTCCTACAATAACGGGCACTTTGTGCATAGCAGGTATGGGTCCACAAGTGTTTGTGCATTGCTTGGAAGAGCTGAACCAGCACAGCAGGTAACCCTGGAAAACAACTTTTGCTTCTTCCTATAGAATGACATGATCTTACTTCTGGTTCTGGCTCCTTGTAAGACAGTGCCAGATGCAGGCCAGTGGAAGATGCTCCAGGACCACACAGGACAGAAGTCAGACAAAAGAGCCCCAAGGATTGCCTTATTACACAGGTGTCCAAAGAGGAGCCCTCTCAACACAGATAATTATCTTTTTCTTTTTTCTTTTTTTTGTTCAGATCATCTATGCTGGCTCAGAGGCCTTTGATCTTGTCATGTATTTCTTACCACTTACCTTTATTGTTCAATTTTCACTCCTCATCGGGAAGGCTTGTTGCAGCAGAAATTCATGTAGACCACGTGAGCTTACTGATTTGATGAGCTTCCCATTAGGAAACTGAAAAGTCAGTTAACTAAACATGTGGCACAAAGACGCCTGGCATGGTGACAGATCATGTGGATTTGTGTCAGACATGAAAACTTTCAGGAGACAGCTACAGTGTGACCACCATCAGAAAGCACTGTACCACACTGAGAAAGATCCTTGTAGACTTGGTTGTAACTGGGGGCCTGAATTAGTTTGATTACTCCCTCCTCTTGCATTGCAATGGTGATTTCTAAGGCCCTACATTTAATGAGTACAAAATACGCAAGGTGTGGATCTGCAATATGAGAGGGGAAGAAATGAGCACAAGAGGCTCTTTTGAGCATTTCTCCCCTGAGTGTCCTCTTGTCCCTCTGCAAAAGGAGCAGAAGGGAGAGACTGCCACGCCCTCTGCCTGGCAGCTGGTACATGTGCTCAGAGATGGGGTCCTGCCCCATTGCTCAGGCACTCACTATCCAGTCTGGAAGCACAGGACCAGATTGTGTTAGTTCTCCATGCCTGGAAGAGAGGAAAATAACGTATTCTTTGAAATAAAAGCTAACATTTGTCTATTCATTCAACAGAAGACTCATGCTGTATTTAGTAGACTCCCTCCTTGGGGTTTGTCTGATTCTGTCTGCAGGATTGGATAGGGGTTAAATGCTTCGAGAGAATGACCATGGAAGGAAAGAGTTACCTTCCACACATCATATCAAAGGCACATACTGGTCCCTGACTGCTAATGCCCATCTTGGCCAAGTGGCTGAGGTGGTGCCTGTGAGCTTTTGCCCTGCAAGGTCACTCTTCCCCACTTCCACATAGTACTTCTCTGATGAGATCACTTGCACAGCCTATACCTAAGGTGTGGGATCGTCAGTTAGTTTTTGCAGATGTATTTTGTCAGTTCTTCCAATCACCTTTTTTTTTTTTTTTTTCTTTTCCGAGACAGGGTTTCTCTGTGTAGTTTTGGTGCCTGTCCTGGATCTGGATCTCACTCTGTAGACCAGGCTGGCCTCGAACTCACAGAGATTTGCCTACTTCTGCCTCCCGAGTGCTGGGATTAAAGGCATGCACCACCAGCGCCTGGCCCTCCAATCACCTTTTTATATCAGCACACACTCGTGCATATTTATTCTGTTCTTTGCATTACAACCCCATGCTACCCTCATTATTGTGATGTTCAGATTGTTTCCACCTTCCCCTTGACTCCTGCTTCCCCTTCGCTGTGCACCCACAACTGTGTGTATATAAGCATGCTGCAGCACTGTCTGTCTGTCCCTGCAAGATGCTGCAGGCTCACCTTGGAAACTCCCGGCTCCAGCCCTGGAGTCAGCCATTTCTCTAAGGAGCTGTGTCCCTTTACTGGCGTTCCACTGGATGATGCATGCCTTCTTAGTCATTGCTGGTCTTGTTGCTCAGCTGGATACCTTGCTGACAGCATCCTCTGGCTCTTCATAACCCCCGTACAAGCACAAGTGCTGTGTTTGGTGTACTCTGGGATCCCAGCAGGTGTTTGTCAAGGGAATGCTTTCAAGAAGTGTTTATTGGACTGGAGATGTAGCTCGGATTGGTAGAGTCATCTAGAATGCATGAAGCCCTGGGTTTGAGCAACTTCACAGCCTAAACTAGGTGTGGTTGTGGACACCTGTAATCCCAGCACTCAAGATGTAGAGGCAAGAGGATCAGAAAAGTGTATCCTCCGCTATATAGTAAGTTTGAGGCCAGCCTGGATTGTTTGATACTTAATTACAAATATTAGAAGAATCTGGTTTTAAAAAATGAGGAAAAGTATGGTTCTAGCATATTTGACCATCAGTTGGGTGCCTTGTACATACACACTATGGTGGCAGCCAGATCATTATGGTTTTTTTGTTTTTTTGTCCCGTCCCCCCCCCCCCCCCCCCCCCCCGAGACAGGGTTTCTCTGTGTTGTTTTGGTGCCTGTCCTGGATCTTGCTCTGTAGACAAAGCTAGCCTCGAACTCAGAGAGATCTGTAGTGGGTAGCTGTTCCAGCTTTGACCTGGAAGCACTACCTCCACTGAGTTTTCTGGTAACTGCCATGCCTACGAGGCAGGGCTGAGACAGGAGCCCAGAAGACCTGACATCGGGATGTGTAGGCGCTCTTGGTTCCTGGATCCTGGATGCTGGAGGTAGACCAAGCAGAGTTCTCCAGAGAACACTGCTGGACTGCACTACACCTTTCCCGGACCCTGTAACCTATCCCTTCACTTGTAAGTTACCCTACAAAATAAACCTCCCTTTTAACTACATAGAGTTGCCTTAATACTTCCACCAATAGAGATCTGCCTGGCTCTGCCTCCTGAGTGCTGGGATTAAAGGCATGCGCCCACCGCCACCCGGCTCATTATGATTCTTTACTCTCCAGGCCCAGAAATAATGTTTTGAAGATCCCATGCTCAGCAAGGATTACATCCTAGGCCACAATGGCAGTGTATTTTCTGTTGGAGCTGTAGCTGCTAGGCCATGTCCACACATGGTCTGCTGTTGAGCCTAGAGGGAGGGTCACAAAGCTGGGGGATTTGAAGGGTTATGTCCACCTGAGCGCCTGATACATTGGCCTTCTGGGAAAATGATCTGAAGTGTCTACAAGTAGGGCATTTTCCCAAGAAATTCTGAACTCTCCATCTTTGGTTTCTTGCTGTCTAAAGTGTATACAGCCTACAGCTCTAATTTGCAAACACCTTCTCACAGTCCATCATTGAGGGAAACCAAGGCAAGAACCAGGAAGGAGTGCTGCTTACTGGCTTGCTCTCTATGGCTTGCTCAGCCTGCTTTCTTTCTTTTCTTCTTCTTTTTTAAAAAATTCATCTATTTATTTTTACATTCCACCCACAGTCTTACCTGCATCCTCCCCTTCCAGTTCCTCTTCCCTATTCCCCCCAATCACCCCCTAATCCCCTCCTTTTCTGTCTCCATCCAGGGAAGGGCAGGTCTCCTATGAGTGTCATTAAAACATGGCCTATCAAGTTGCAGTAAGACTAAGCACCTCTCCATGTATTAATCAGCCTGCTTTCTTATACATCCCAGGACCACCTACCCAGGGTGGCACCACCCACAGTGGGCTGGACCCTCCCACATCAATCATTAGTCAAGAAAATGCCCCACAGACTTGCCTACAGGCCAAGCTGATGGAGGCAAGTCTTCCATAGAGCTTCCCTTTCTCCAGGTGACTGTAGTTTGTGTCAAGTGGACAAAAACTAACCAATACAGGTTGTGAAAATCTTCCAGTGTATTTATGGAGATTATTTTCTGATTTTATTTGCTTTTGAAGTGGATTTTTAATAACTTATCAGTAACTTCTTTGGGATGTTTCCATAGCAGGACAGTACTACTCATTTGAGCCTTAAATCCACATGCCCAGGTTTACTAAAATGCTTTCACTTCTGGCCATAAAAGAGTATGTTACATCACATAATGATATCACACAGTACTATTTCACAATAGAAAGACAAAAAAGTTAGAAAATACTCCAAGTTTTATTTTTCAGGAGACCAGAAAGGGATGGAAAGGTCTGGGACAGCTTTTCAGCTGGGGTGGCTGACTTGGATGTGGCTGGGAGAGTCTGGTGTGTGCTGGTGACAGTGAGGGGACAGGCTGGCCTGCTTAAAGAAGAGGGCTTGTGCTGGGAATAGTGGTCAGGGGTGTGTGGCTAATCTGGGAGAGAGGTTGAGCCTAGGACATGAGACAGGGACAGCATTGGGCAGAGCTGAATAGGAGATCTTGATGAAGGTTGTGCTTAGAAGCTAGTGTGCTATGATTACATGCAATGGGGTGAATGTTCCCTTTGAAATGACCATGCCAGAATTTAAGAACTATGTGACAGTGCTAAGAGGTGATTCGGCTCCCCCTCTAAGGGATTAGTACCTCCACAAAGGGTGAGCTTGGCCCTTAGTCCCATCTTTGCCCCCTTGCCTTCTACCCTGTGAAGAGAGAGTGTTCTAATTACCCTCTTTGAGGTAGAACTGTTCAACTGGCCAGCATGTTGACACAGCACATCACAGCCTCCAGAACCGGAGCCAGTAACTTTGTGTTCATTATCAACTGCTCAGTCTGAGGTGTTCTATTAGGGCAGCATTAAACCTGCTCAGACAGTAGCCAGCAGCTATGGTAATTTGGATGATATCTTCTAAGCTATATGAGCCAACAGTCCCCTGCCATGTTCTGATACAGCCAACAGTTACCGCTGAAAATGGAACAGGCAGCTGGGGTGTGTTAGGGGATAACATGCAGAGGCCAGAGAATGGCCCACAGGTAGGGGCTGCTGGATAGGGCATGGGATGATGGGTTTCCAAGTGGCACTGTAGTACAACTGAGCCCCTGGGGCTGGAAATGAAGCTTGCTGGGTCTCAGCTGTCTCTTGGAGGAAGCCAGTCCTGTGAGCCAAACCTTCTCTTACCACCAGCAGAAAAAAAAAAAAAAACCGCTGACAAAAAACGCAGTCTCGGGAGTACCTGGTGTTGACGACCTTGGCCTTGGGCTGTGCTGAAACAGCGCTGTGCAATGAAATGGGAAGGCAGGGGTGAAGCTCTGGAGGACAATCCAAGACTTGTTGCTCACCCCCTTCACCCTTACCCCGACTCCTGTCCGTGAAGTTTCCTTCCTCCCTGTACTTGCCACAGACATGTGCTGCACATCCTGGCTTCATTCCTATGGAACCTTCCAGACCCTGCCTCCTCTCTGACCCACCCTCACCCACCTAGATCTACCCTTCCGGAATACTCTAACCGACAGAGTGACAGAGTACAGTTCAAACAGAATTGAATCAGCGTACAGTTTGCTGGTTGGCAAAAGTGAGTTCTCTGTTCAACAAAATTAAAGCCAGAGAAAGCCTTTGTATTCAAGCCCTCATGCAACAAAATGCAACCTACTTTAGTACAGATAACCTGTGAATCGGTCAATAAATCAGTCAGTCATGGCAACTGAGCCTCAATCATTGCGGATGATCCATGGCGCACATGGAATGCTGAGCTGGAGACAGTTAAGCCTTCTCCACATGTGTTCATCTCGGCTCTTTGCCCATGAGTGTCAGCTAGGCACACTGTAGCGCCATAGTTCTCAGAAGCCACTCTGGCCCTGAGGCCTATTTGGTTCTAGAACTGTGAATAAAAGCCACTTCGGATGCATTTGCTGGGTTTGTTGTAGCTTTGTCTTTGGCAGGAGTTGGGTGGGAGACAATGTGGCTGGTCAAGGCCACACAGGTTCACCTGGGGTGGGGGTGAGGCGAAGGAGGAATCAGGGAGGGGGAGGCAGCTGGACTGGGGGAGGAGCCAGTGTGGCAATGTGTGTCCAGGTGGGGACAGTTTTCTGAAGGATGATGTGTGAGTGAGTCAGAACTCTCCAAAGACCGAGAACCCACAGGCACTCCGTGTGTGTATTCAGAGAGATTCATGTTAAAGAATTGGCTTTTGAAATGTGGGGTCATTAAATCCGAAATTCACAGGTCAGGCTGGAGAACCAGGTAGAGCTGGTGACTCAGTGGAGTCTCAGAAAAGTCTGGGGTAAGGTTCCCTCTTCCTTAGCTGACCTCGGCCTTTTCTCCTGTGGCCTTCCGCTGATTTTGTGAGGGTCACTCCCATTACAGTGGGCCACCTGTGTTAGTCAGTGATTTAACTGTTATTCACATTTAGAAACTACATATATCTGTCTTCATAGTGCCATCGAGACTGGTGCTTGACAAAACACATCTGGGCCCTTTGGACTAGGCAAGTTCATACATAATATTAACCAGTACATGTGGGGTCATTCATCCTCCCAGGAGATGCTAACTGATCCCTGTGCTTAGCTTTTGAACTCTGTAGCCCACAAGTTGCTTCTCCTTTGAGAGTCATGATTTGTAAACAACCGCGTATAGAACATTGGTCAGGACTGTGCTAAGGTCAAGGGCTTCACTGTGTGGCCAGGAGCATGAGAGCCATGGAAAGGTTTCTGAACAGAGAGGTCTTGTTTAGCACTTCATTTGTATCTGTGGTATACACTACCACAAATGTTCTTATTTGTTTTGAGCCAGGGTTTTGCTATGTAATCCAGGTTGGCCTTGAACTTGTGATCTTCTGGCCTTTGCTTCCTGAGCACTGGGAATACAGGCATGTGCCAGTACACCTCACCCCAGAAGATGTGAACTGTTATCTATTATCTATAATAAGTGATTTTACAAATCAATTTAATTTTGTTTTCTGCTCTCAATGAATTGTGAGGAAAAAAAGAGATTAGAAACAAGCCAGAAGAGAGTTGGGGTATTTAAGTATGGTTGTCTTCTCCTCCCCTGCCCGGAAAAAACAATGAGTAATACTGGCGATGTTTGTATGTGAGTATGCCCTTAGAAATGAAGAGATTGCCCACCATTAGATGCCAAGTTCTTTAACTACAAATGCAGCTTTCAGAGAAATGAACTTCTTATACTGACTTTTTGCCTTCTTATGTGTTTCCCTTAACTATTCTTTAAAATAGAAGACCAAAGATTTGACAGTTTTAGCGGGTGGGTATTAACCAATGAACGCTTTCAGGACTTGGGCTGGACACGGAATATTGCGATGTTTTCGGTTCTGAAGAAGAACTAAGGAACCCAGCAGAATTACCCGACAGCGCTGAGATGAGACATCGAGGCGTCAGGAAGCAAAAGGCAGATCATCTGCTTTTAAATCTCCCCTTGATTCTCCTTTAATGTTTCCATGTGGACTTTCTCAGTGATGTACCTCAATGGTCCATTTTCAGTTGTCAACCGGACTGGATTTGGAGTCACCTAGGAGGCACAGCTCTGGGTGCAACTATGAGAGCTTTTCCAGAGAGGATTGACTGAGGGAGAAAGACCCACCATGAATGTGGGCAGCACCATCCGCTAGGCACAGATCATGGGCTGGATATGAAGGAGAAAGAGGACTGAGCTCATCATTCAGCTCACTCTGCACGTGACCTCTTGCCACCATAGACTGTATGCATGCTTTACCATGGAAGTCTGCATCCTTCTTAGACAGAGAGCTGAAAGGAAACCTTTCCTTTTGCCAGATACTTTGTAACTAGAAAGTGATGAATATACTCACTTTTCACCCTCTCTTGGCTACAAGGGCTTTACCTGCCCTTTCTGGTGAAGGATGTTTGTTTTTCATAAGCTAGTGGCTGTATGTTTGGTTCACAGAAGTGGAGGGCATGTGAGAGCCTTGTTCCTTGGTAGCAAGTTGTAACTATATTTTCAGACTATTTCTGGGGATCATTTGAGAGAGCATGGGATATCTGAGGCTGCGATGTGGGAGGATGGGAAAGAAGACCCAGGTGTGAGAGAGGTGGATGACCCATGCTGGAGTCTCCAATGTCTTCCACGGACCCTCGTTTAGAATGCTTGGTCCCCAGATGTGCTGCTATTTTGGGAAGTTCTGGAGAAGTTGGAGGGTGGGGTCTACCTGATAGAAACGGTCACTAAATGCGAGCTTTTGAAGGTTGTATCTCATATTAGTTCCTGCATTGCCCTCTCTGCTTTCTGACCTGCTACAACAGCTTCTCCCTCTGACCACTCCAGTCACCATGAACCAAGCTCTCCTACCACGTCTTCCTGGCCATGAGGAAACCTTCTGAAACTGTGGACGATGTGAAGGCTGAAGTTGTCTACATCGGGTGTTTTGGCTACAGTGACAGGCCAGTGACTAATACAAGCTGCTCCTACAAGATTCCAAACTCCCTGCCCTGCGGGGTCCCTCCCTTAAATGTTTCCTTCCAAGTTCTAGCCACAGGAAGGCCTTCCCTTTCTGGGCTTCCAAGCCCAGCACACCCATCCTCCAATGATGAAAACATACTACTAAGAATTGTGTCACCCATTCAGAGACACCACAGACTGGGCAGGATCTCTACTGTCCACCAACTCCCAAGGTGTCCCCATTTACAGGGAGGTCATTATGACTTCAGGGATGTCCCAAATAGTAGATGCTCCCTACTGAAGCTGACTTCAGCAACTTTCACTCCTCTACTCTCTTCCAGTCTTGCTCTTGAAACTTTTGATCCTTCTGCATTTGGTGGCTTCCTGGAGGTCACCTTCACTGCAACCAGTCTTTAGTGGATGCTGTGGCAATACCTCTCAGCTGG
Organism: Peromyscus eremicus; assembly: GCF_949786415.1. Lineage (NCBI taxonomy): Eukaryota > Metazoa > Chordata > Mammalia > Rodentia > Cricetidae > Peromyscus > Peromyscus eremicus. The sequence goes on along the minus strand of NC_081425.1, from coordinate 64,983,936 downwards.
CCAGCCATGGTTCTGAAAGCTTCCCGGGATGTGTGGACTGTAGAATGTTTAACTATAGCTGTGGCCCAGCTCTTGTCAATGACAGGTCTCAGTCGAGCCAAGCTGCAATGTAAAACCCTTGAAGGTGCAATGTGGGGATTTCTTCTTCTCTTTTTCATATTCTTATTCCTTTCTACTTTAGTGTCCTCCTTGGGACAGAGGGGCTATCTAAATTACAGAATTGTGATCTTGAAGGGGACCTTGCTTCTGAGAGTCTAGGCAAAGTGTCTAGAATATAATGAAGGTTCTATATTTGCCTCCTGTCTTTCTAGTGGCATTCCCCACACAACAGTTTGTTGTGTCCATTTGGACATTCCTATTTGTGTCTCATTTTCCATCTTTTGCTCATTTCTCTCTTGTCTTACTGTGTTCTGAGTTACCGGTATCACTGCATTGTGAGTTGGGGAGCGGCGTCTAGTCTGAGTGTGGACAGCATTACATTGACATCAACGCGCCTTTCTTCCCACATTCTCCACTGCATCACTTAGCACTTGCACTCTTTACTGGGTTGCTTCAGTTTCCTGCTCTCCGATGAGTGCAGGAAAAACATGGCAAGGAGATATGATAATGTCCCGAGGGCCACAGAGGCCATAGCTGGGACATTATGGGACAGAGAAGCTGGGCTGTAGAAGAGGGCTATCTATGAGCACTTTGCAGCATAGATCTTGGGTTCAAAGCTGCCCCATGGGGTTCTTGTGCTTTATTTTGAAAGCTATTTTTCAGAACATCTCATTGTTCCTTTCTGTTGCTCAAGATTTGGCAACTGTGTGTCAGGTGTGGTGGCACACACCTATAATCCCAGGACTGGGCAGAATGGAACGGTGAGACTGTGAACTTGAGGCTAGCCTGGGTTGCACAGTGAGACCCTGTCTAGTAACAACAAAAGGCATTATCTATTAGTTCAAACTTCAAAAATCTGATTTTTGTGAACAAAAGCAACTCATTGGAGAAAAGATAATCTTTAAAAAAAATCATGACACCTCTCACAAAAAATTGACTCAAAATGGATCATGGATCTAAATGAAAAGAGCAAAATCGCCAATCTTCTAGAAAACAAATGGAAGAGAAAATTGGGTGACCTTAGTTTAATGATAACATATTAAAAGCATCATTCCGGAGATGAGGAGGTTGGAGGCTGGACTGTGAAACACACTATAGAGGGAGGGGGAATGAAAAGACTAGTTAAACTAGAGGAACACACCTATCCATTTAACTATGAGCCAGTATCAAAGACAGGCAATTAACTCATCAAACTGGGACCCAAACTTCCCAAACTACTCAAAGCTTGGAGAGGTGGCTCACATCTGAAATGCCAACACTTGAAAGACCAAGATAGGATTTCCACAAGTTTTAAGACCAGCCTGGACTATGCAGAGTTCCAGGCCAGTCCCCTTCCTGCTCTAGCTCTTCAAAAGGGCAAATATTGTTTTATCTTTGGTGCAATGACTGCACCTTAATCTACTGCTATTTCAGCCAACAACTGTGACTCTACAGTTACCAGACTGCTTCTCTGGCAGTGGCCTGGCCCCTCAGGCCACAGTGGGAATTCTGTTCCTGCAGACACTGGCTCTGTCGCTACAGCTAAAGGTATATTTAGTTGAATCTTTATATTTCTATTTATAAATAGGACTTGAGATTCAAAGGCTGGGGTGAAAACCTGCTAGCTCAGAGAGGTTGAGTAGTAACTAGCCAACCTTCTCTCCTGGCTGGCATCTTCCAAAAAGCCTGTTCTTTCACTCTGCCAAAACAACAACAACAAAAAGCTGCGCCACTCAAAATCCCTCCCTACTACTGCCACTACTTCTCTCTATCTCTTCCAGATGCCCTCCGAGGCTCTATGGTTACTTTCTGTCAACTAGTCACTAATTCAGCCTCCTGACCCAAAGTTAATTTTATTTAATTAATGAAAATGCTAATTCGGGTTTCACAGTGTGATTGAATATTCCCCAACAGGCAAGAACCACAACAAACATCTCCCCAAAGATGCTGACACATAAGCATGTGAGGATGTCCAATGTAAAATCTCACCAAGGAAGCACAAATTAAAACAGCGGTGAAGATGCCACTACACACCTTTAGAATGGCCAAAACTCGGAACCCTGATGACACCAAGTGCTATCAAGGATGTAGAGCAACAGGGACTCTCATCACTCATGGGAGTGTGAAACTTTGAAAGACAGTTTGGCATTTTCTTTTACCCAAGAATGTCAGAACTGATGCTCACACAAAAACTTGTAAGGATGTTTATAGAAGTTTTATTTATGAGTGGCAAAACTTGGAGGCAAACAAAATGGCCTTCCTTCTACAAGTGAAACAAACTGTGGTACGTCCATACAATGAAATATTATTCACCAGTCAAAAAATCCACCATGGAACACTAGAAAACACATGGAGGAACTTGTTGTGTGCTTTGCTGAATGACACAAGGCAGCCTGGAAAGGCCATGCACTTTAGGATTCTTACAATCTGGTAATTGGAAATAGTGAAATTCTGGTGACAGTAAAAAGATCAATGGCTATGAAAGGTTGCTGGATGGAAAAAGGAGAAAGTGGGGCACACAAGGGTTTTAGATAGTGAAATGGTTCTATGATGCTCTAATGGGGAGCACACAGCATTATATATCTGTCCAAACTCACAGAGAGTAGTACACCAAGTGTGGGCACTGAACTGGACTTTAGTGAATAATAGTGTATTGGCACTATCATACCAGCTGCAACCAACACACCATCTCAGTGCAGGACGTGAATAGCAGAGGCACTTAGGAGAAGGGGCTTGTGGGGACTCTATGCAGCGTGCTTAACTTTTCTGTAAATGTGAAATTGCTTTCAAATTGCTCTCTTGCCAGGTCTGGTGGTGCCCACCGTGTAATTTCAGCACTTGTAAATTACTGAGGCAGGAGGATTACAAGTTTGAGGCCAACCTGGGCTGCATAGTGGCTTCAAGGCTAGCTTGGGCACATAAGAAGACTGTCTCAAAAAAGACCAAGGGCTGAAGATCAGCCCAGGGTAGAGAATTCACATGTGTGAGGCCCTGTGCAACAAAAAGTAAAATACAATAAATAACAGTGAAATCTACTAATTAAAAAGCCCTTGGTTCTTTAATGTTAGGTCTTATATTAATTAATAGAAGCACATTCTATAACAGCATTTACATATAAATAAGACAATAAAATGTTCAAACATTTTCTTATCTTAATAAATGTGTTGTTTACTACATTGCTTCTTGTATTGATTTTGTTATTAATTCATTCACAAGTTGTCAAACACTCATTATTTCCCAGTCCCCAACACATGTTGAATGAATGAATCCAGCTGGGAAGTCTTAAGCTACGGCTCATTTGGATTTCAGAATACATGGATGTCGCCTCACCAATCCCTCCGATCTTTATAGCTAAGGCTGCCCCAGCCTCCATGAACAGGGCTTATTTACAACTTATTTCCAACTTTGTGGTGTGGCCTGGTAGGAAGTTTAGAGGCTGTATATTTTTCTTTCTTTATGTTTTTGCTGTTGTGTTATTTCCTAAGAATTTTACTCTGTTGCCGGAGTTGGTCCCCAACTCATGGCAATCCTTCTGATACCGGGATTAGAGGAGTGAGCCACCACACCTAGCTCTGAGACTTCCATCTTCTTCATAACAAATCAGAGTCATTCAGAAAGCTGTCACTTTCCCAGGACAGGGTTTCTCAAAGCACTTCTAACCTCCTCCTACCCAAGGCTCAGAAGCACAGAACTGGGGTGCTGAAAGAGCGGAAGAGCTGGAGGATGATGCAGGGGAGTGCCATAAATGCTGTCTTCTGGGCATGACTCAGTCACTGAACTCACAAGCCCACAGCAGCTGTGGTTTGCTGCACAAGAGCGGCACAGGACCAAGCTTGTAACTATTTCAGCTTGTAACTATCCGCTAAGGAACTCTAGGCAGTCGGTGGCTAATGGGGAAGGGAGAGACATTTTTCTTTAGGAGTGTGGCCCCTGCTCCAGTGGCCCCCACACCCATATGGGAACACAAATGGGCAGGACTAATTAGACTTAGTAGGTTAAAAAAAATAAAAAGAGGGCATGAAGTTAGGAGGAGGAAGTGTAGATGTGCTGGAGAGGGGATCGAGGGGAGCTGCCGGGAGTGGGTATGATCAAAATACATTGTGCATATATACAAGATTCTCAAAAGATAGTTTAAAAATATTATAAATAAATAAAAGAGAAGAAAAGAGCTGAGCAATGAGCTAGTTCCCAACAGTATCCAACCTGACTTCAGTCTTTGGCTCTGTGGACAGAGCCTATCCGGACCCTTCGTCAGACTTTGACTGGGAACCTAAGCTGTTTATCTCCCAGGCTCTTTATCAAAGCCCCACAGAGACTGCAATCCAAGCAGACCGGATCCTCTGTCTCAACAGATGAAACAAGATTACGTCTCACTGGTTCTGTTTTGAATCTTTAACTAAAAGCTTGGCTCAGCTGGGAGCTGGCTGCAAAATCTCTAACTTCAGCCCAGGGAAGGATCAACACGTTATCTCAAGACTGGTGACAGAGGAGTCTGTCTTCACCTGCAGCTGTTCCAGCTGCTGTCAGAAAGGACCTCCTCAGCACCAACCAAGCCGAGACACACCCTTGCATGGGGGGGGGGGGGAGCAGCGGGTTGGAGGAACCTTTCTGATAGGTCGGGTTGTACTCCGAAGCCACCAATCACGTGCCTGAAGCCGGCAAAGACTATTCCCCGACCCCCACCCCGGCAGGTTATGAGTGGCATGGTTGATGCTTGTTTCCGGTGTGCTAATGTTCCAGAGGAGCGAGGGTATGGGAGAACATGAATGCAAAGATGCCGAACCTTTATTTATAAGGCTCAATTTCAGCTCCTAGCCAGAGGGTGGGCAGGCTGGCGGTTAGTGAACGCTAAGAACAATGTCAAGGTTGTGGCGGTCCACTCTGGTAGCCTTTTCCCCTCTGGCTAGACATCTAATCCTCCTCTATCCCTCTCCAGCATCTCTCTCTCTCTCCCTCTCCCCCTCTCTTCCTCCCTCTCCCCCTCCCTCCCTCTCCCCCTCCCTCCCTCCCTTTTTCCTCCCTCTCTCTCCCTCTCCCTCTTCCTCTCCCCCCTCTCTTCCTCTCCCCCCTCCCTCCCTCCCTTTCTCTTTCCTTCTCTCTCAACAGTGCTGGAGCTTGAACCCAGGGCCTTGCTATGCTAGGCAAACTACCTCCCATGGAGCTCTTTCCCCAGCTCTTGGTTTTTAGAGACAGGTTTCTCCATGTAGTTCAAGACAGCCTTGAACTCACAGTCCCCCGCCTCCACCACCCAGCTGTGTGCCACCACACCTGGCTTGTTCCCCCCAGCTGTGCGCCACCACATCTGGCTTGTTCCCTGTCTTTTTGATGGCTCACTTTGGGCCCTGGGAAACCCTTTTCATTCACTCAACAGTCTTTTGAGTATCTTCAAGTGTGCAAAGCCCGGGTCATAAATAAATCCACTAGCCCTCGTCCCTAGTCCCTAGTCTCATGAGCTTGCAGAGAGACAACACTCAAACAAAGAGGATTTCAAAAGGGAGGGGCAGGGCACTGGGAAGTCGGGCGGCACCAGCCTGTGGCTTTCAGAGAAAGCATAACAGAGGCTGTGATGTTTGACAAGAAAAGGGTGGGCCTCCTGAGATGCTGGGAGAGTGTCGGCCAGGTGCCCTTCCTCTCCCACACTGCTCCTGGGGTTGCAGTCTTGGACATCTTACCCCGCCACTCTCCATACAGCCCTGCAGTACCTTTCTGTGGCCCTTCACCCTCGAGGATATCCTATAGACTGAAGACTTGCTGCTTGCTTTTCCCAGTCACAGTCACAGGCAGCGTGCATTCCCAGAGCACACGCTGCAAGACTGCCATGCAGCCCAGATCTTTGTGCAGCTCCTTACATGTAGGTTTTCTTTTCCCCATCTTCAAAAGTCATTCTTACCCTTCAAGACTCAAGGATTATTTGATTCTCACAAAAAATGGTAATTCTCCTTCTGTCCTGAAACATCTTTCATTCTCCCATGCTATTTTGGAAGTTGGTTTGCACATCTTTATAGAAGACCCTTGGTGACAGAAACCTCATTGCCTCTCCCAGCACCTAGTACCCCATACACCAGCACCTAGTACCCCATACACCAGCACCTAGTATCAAGCACTAGTTCCAGCACCCAGCACCTAGAATCCAGCACCAAGATCCAGCATGAACACCAGTTTTTAGCATAAAGGTGACGTGCAGAGAACCAGTTTTCAGTGAATTGAATTAAGCTGAATGAACACTGACTTTCCTAATCCAATTAGCAACCCAAGAAATCGTCGCTCTGGACTTACAACTCTTCGGGTGTGAGGCAGCTGTCAGTGTTCCCCGTGTAATTAAAAATGACTCTCCTGTAATTGCTAGGGCATTAACCTATGGAATTTAGTATGGTATAAAGAGTTACACTGACAGTTTCTAAACTTGTGCTGTCTGAGGATGATTAAGGAAAGTCAGTCAAATGCCAGCATGTTGGCAAGAATAACAGGAAGACAAAGAATGTGGTTTACTGAGGCCAGGTCTCCACGTGGCTGGCAGCCTGGGTAGCTTTCCTCTGGTGACGTGGTAGAGTCTGACAGGACATCTCCGGCTTTCCTCTCACAAGACATATGCTCAAATTACCCAAGAATATCGGTACATGGAGGGTTTTCACACAGGGACTCAGTTGAGAACCCTCAGAATAAGATGAAGGAGGCAGAAGCAGCTCAGGGATCAGGGTGGTTCGTTTGTTTCTATTTATTGGTTGTGCCTGAGACACACACACACACACACACACACACACTCTTCCCAACCAGTTCCCTTCTATTTCCCTGTCTCCTCCCTCCCCCACCCCAGGGGTTTTTAATCTGTGTATGTTACCGCTGGGGTTGCTTTGCCGGCTTACTTGGACTCGTCTATGTTAAGCTATCCATTCATTTATTCTCACAACAAGGGCTTAAACAAGGTCATAAAATGCCATTTCTTTGCAGAGCTGGAGAGACCTCTGGGTCCCACACTTGCTGGGTCCTGAAAACTAACAGTGATGGTGTTGGGGGTAAGCGAGGTCTGTGATTGTGTATTTGATTTTTTAAAAATAATCTTTCTAATACACACATTGAAAATTATAAGACTTTGAACCTAAAGATTATTTTAGTTGCGTTTCATGATTTTTGCCTTCAATCTCCACTATGATTAGGTTTAAACTATTCTCTAAGTTGTCTGGCAATGCCTTTGACCCATAAATAAATTAAGTATATATTGTTTAACTTGCCCATTGGGGGAGATTTTACCTACATCTTCTTTTTTTCCCATTCTTCTTTAGTCCATAAATACCTAGTCACAAGTTGCACAAATCATTTATTTTTGTAAAGGCCGAGAAGGGTATAGGGAAGTGTTTTTTTGTGATGTGGGGGTGGGAGAAGGGACAAGGAGTTGGGAACTAGTCCACTGCCTCCACAGACCTGATCAGACCATGGCGTCTGCAGTGAGACTCTGTGGAAGAGGTGGGCAAGGGTCCAGGGGAGCTGAGGGATGGGAATCTCTAAACCGAGAGCTTGCCCCACAAAACGTTTCAATGTGTGGCAGGGGCTCAGGGAAGATGAGGGGGCTTGGAGAGTGAGCAGCAAAACTCAGGTTAGTGAAGACAGATGGGTGGGGTCATCTCGGTGAGGGGATGAGAGACAGGAAAAGTAGTTAAAGGGGTCAGTAAAAGGTTCTCCCTGAGACCCCCAGGGAGAGGTGGGGGCCAGTTTGCCTGTTAATTTAATATTAAATTGGGATGGAGGTTGGAAAGGATGTTATTTCGAGGGATGATTTCTCAGCCTCTCAGGACTGTATAAGAGAGGCCGGGAGCCTGGGGCCTTTACCAGTCATAGTGACTGGACATTTGCACATGGGATCCCTCAGTTCCCTGGATAGCCCGGTGGGGAAGCCTCTCCTTCCTCTATCCCCAACCCGACCTACAGATGCCTCCTGCTGTCGAAATTTCAGAGGACGTTGCTACCAGAATTGGGACTCTCCCTTTGCCATTCATCATCAAATGCTGATGCCTCACTTTCATGCAGGTTGATGTAGTCCTCTAGTTCTTCCTGGCCCCCATTAGGTGGTTTCAGGAGCACTGGAGGATGTGAGCCCTGTCCTGATTGTGACAGACCACTGGCTGAGTCCCCCGGACAGTCCTCCATTTCTCCTGGATCCCACTTGGGGCAGAGCACATCTCAGATGCCTCCTGGTAAATTTTGTTTTTGTTTTTGTTTTTTTGTTTTTCGAGACAGGGTTTCTCTGTGTGGTTTTGGTGCCTGTCCTGGATCTCGCTCTGTAGACCAGGCTGGCCTCAAACTCACAGAGATCCACCTGGCACCTGGCTCTGCCTCCCAAGTGCTGGGACTAAAGGTGTGCTCCACCACTGCCCGGCTATCTCCTGGTAAATCTTGAGGGCACCATCCCCAGTGTTGGAGTAAGAGATGATAGTGAAGACAGAAAAGGTCTGGCAGTTGCCTCCAGCAGCCATGGGTTCCATGTTCCCAATCAGGTCATTCATCATTCCAAACAGGTCCATGAAGCCACCAGACATTCCCCACATCTGGAAGGAGAGCCAGCCTCAGCCTACATCCTGCTGTTGACAGGCCTGGTTGCCGGCATGATACCATCTGTGATGTGAAGGAAGGGGCTATATCCAAAGCTACCTGACAGCATGTGTTTCATATGCTGGTAGTGAATTACAAAGAGGTCCATCAGGAACATGGAGCCTCAGGCTCCACGTCCCTCATGAAGCAGAACATCCTGATCCTGGCAGTTGCCTTCAGTGGTCAGAGGGCTCTACATGGTCCCTGACTTGGGCTCACCAGCCCATCCAGCTAGCCTCTTCACTGGACACTGCAGGAATAGAGTTGTGGCTGGGAATGCAGGGATTTGACTGTGAGGGAGCTTCTCTCCTCCTGCCTCTGCTGCCACCTCCATATCCCTGCCCTCAGCCTTTTACCTATATCTTCTTGTTAATTTATTTGTAATTTAATTCTGTTTGGTCCAGAATATATTATATAGGACTTACATCTCTTGAAATTTATGGAGCCATGTTTGCAGGTCCCACGCAAGGCCAACCTTGGCAAATAGTTGTGTTCTCTTAGAAATAATGTAGGTTTCACAGTTGGGTTCTGGGGCTGTCAATGAGGCAGATGATGTTATTTGGGTCTTCTATTTCCTTATCAAAAATTTATATCTATATCCTCAGTCAACTAATGACAGAATGGTGTTGCGACCTACCCACGGTTACAGCTGCGTCTGTTCTTCCTGTTAGTTCTGTAAGTTTTACTCCAGGCATCTTTGAGTTCTATCTTAAGGCACACACATATTCGGTATCTCCCTGTGATATATTGATCTTTTTATCATTTGTGGTAGACTGATTTGAAGAAATGTATTTCTTTATCTCAGGTAAACTGCATGTCTTCAAGTCTATTTTGTCTTAAACTAACACAGCCACTCCAGCCTTCCTGTAATTAGTATTTGCGTTGCATATCTTTATCTTTCCCTGTCCTTTTGTTTCTGTCTATGCTTGTGTCTCTGGTGAACAGAGTATACTTGGGTCTTGCTCCTCCCACCAGGTCTGCTTAGCCTTTCCTTGAATTAAATTTTTTTTGTCCGTTTACATTTAATGAAATTATTGCTGTGACTGGATTTAGTCCTGGTGTTTCATTGTGTGCATGTGTGTGTCTGTGTGTGTGAATGTGTGTGAAGTGAAGATACAGTGTACATGTGTATTCAGGTGCATATGGAGGCCAGAGGAATACCTCAGGTGTCATTCCTCAGGTACCATCCACCTTCTGGTTTTTAAGACAAGGTCTCTTACTGGCCCAGAACTTGCCAAGCAGGCCAGACAGGCTGGCTATGAGTCTCAGAGATCTTCCTGTGTAGCTGAAGTTTTCCTGTGTCCCACCTGGTCCATGGTCAGGACAAATCTCTCTCACCTGCCAGTCCTGCAGCAGCTTGGACCCAAGTAAACACACAGAGGCTTATATAATTAAATAGGCTTATATAATTAAAACTGCTTGGCCATTAGCTTAGGCCTATCACTGACTAGCTCTTACATTTAAACTAACCCATAATTCTTATTTATGTTTAGCCACGTGGCTTGGTACCTTTTCTCAGTTCTACCTTCACATCTGGCTGGCAACTCTTGACTCAGCTTTCCTGTTCCCAGACTTCTCCTCTCTGCTTATTCCACATATACTATACTATACTTCCTGCCTGGCTACTGACCAATCAGCATTTTATTTATCAACCAAATCAGACCAATACACATTCACAACATACAGAAAGACATCCCCAGTATTCCTGTCTCTGCCTCCAGAGTGCTAGGATTATAAGTATGTGCCACTATGCCTGGCTTTTAAAAAATAGGTTTTAGAAATCAAACTCAGGTATTCATGCTTGAAAGGCAAGCACTTTATGGGCTGAGCTACCTCTTAGCTACTGAAGGTTTTTTTCTATGCAATCCCTTTGTAATCATTTATTCTATTGGTATATTTGCTGTATCTTTGCATCATCTATTAACGAGCTGTCTTAAAAAAAGGTGAAAAATTATGGAGAAAAACATCCAACATTAACTTGTGGCTTCCACACATATGTGCATGTACACTGGATCACAGTTATGAATAAATACACACACACACACACACACACACACACACACACACACACACACACGGGGGGGGGGCGCAAAATACTGTGGGTCCCCAGGGCAGACTACAGTCAACATGACTGTTTCACCAGTAAGTGGCCCCATGTACAATGGTGTCCCCATAATACTGGAGCTGAAAAATTCCCATTGCTTCATGATGTCATAGCTGTCCTGACACCATAGCTCATAGTTAGTGTTTGTGGAGGTGGTTGTGTGAACAAACCTCCACACTGCCAGTCATATGAAAGTATAGCTATGAAGCCCAGAATACTTGATAACGGTAATAAAACACTACACTATTGGCTTATGTTCATACTGCAACTCTTAATCACTATTTTAGTCACTATTTCAGGGTGTACTTTTTATACTTATTAAAGAGGTTTACTATAAACATTGTGTTCTACTATACCAGCATCATCACATATATCTTGTCTGTACTCCATCTCTGGACTTCATCAAGAAGCAACATGGAGCCGGGTGGTGGTGGCACACACCTTTAATCCCAGCACTCAGGAGGCAGAGCCAGGCGGAACTCTGTGAGTTCGAGGCCAGCCTGGTCTCCAAAGCGAGTTCCAGGAAAGGCACAAAGCTACACAGAGAAACCCTGTCTTGAAAAACCAAAAAAAAAAAAAAAAAAAAAAAAAAAAAAGAAGCAATGTGGAGTGATTGACAGGACTGCTTAAGTTTAGGTGAGTGTAGTCTAGGATGCTGAACAAAGAAACCAGCTAATGACACACTTTTTCAGGAGGCATTCCCATCACTAAGTTCTGTACAACTGTGTATGAGGAACACACTATTGCCAAACTGCCTAAGTGGAAGAATAAAATGGGAATAAGGAAGAGGTGAGAGGAGTCAAGAGGCTCTTTGACCAGAGACCTATTTTCTAGACAGAGTAGTCTGAACACTTCCTCAAGGGTTAAGAGGTTGACCAGATGCCCCAGACATGGCACATTGGTTCCCCCCACCCCCACCCCTTTAGTTGCTTCTCTTGCCTTTAGTAACTGTTGGGAACAAACAAATGACTATCTTGTGGGTTCGGCCTCTTTATAACCAGCTGAGCTTGTTATTCTGAGGATGTCCCTTATGATGTCACTGTGATTCAGGTCTTCAAGTTTTTTGAGGTGAGGACAGCCAGTTAAGTTACACTAAAGGCACTTCTTACATCAGCATAAATTATAGTCTCTAGAGATAAGGATCTGTGAGTGCCAGTTGGGGAGACAGCCTGCCATCACAGGACATGGTGCTTGGGGGATGACAGAAAGAGTAGACACAGCTTCTAGGCTCAGGAGCATTGTGTTTTAATATGAGGAACCAGAGATATTAGAACAATCCATGTGCACAGACATCAGCAAATGCCCCAGATTGAAGGCAATTGCACCGTGCAGTGGGAACACAGGGAATGAGCAGGTTATGGCTGCTGCGGGAGAAGAAGAAATATAAAAGAAATTAAAAAACAGGATTCAGGAAAGTGGGTGAGAGAGGTTATTTACATCTGAGTGAGGAGAGTGCATGGGGACACTGAATACTGTCTAGTTGCTATCATGCCAAAGCTCCCATACAATATCCCAGCTCTGTGAGCTTAGCTCTTTCCTTCCAGCTCATCCATGAGGCATGTTGTCTTTGTCGTCTTTCTTGTTGGTCCAGCCCTTACTGCTGACACTGTTTCATGTCACCCTCACAGGCAAGTGTCTTGTAGGTGACACTCATCTCTCATTTCTGCCTTTCACAGCCATTCTGGAAGAATTGGAATTACTGAGGTGGTTTCTCAGACCTAGCTTCTTTCAGTAGTAGTAGAGGGTAGTTACCCTCTACTACCCCAGCATATCATTTCTGGAGCACATGCCCACCTTCTATCCCCATCCTCACAGTGGGTATCAGAATCCAAGGGGTGATCATGTTCCTTGAATAAAATGACACATTCCATAGAATCTACATACACTCTGTCATGAATTTCTAAGTGTTTCTAGATAACTTACCAGTTCTAATATAGTGTCTTAGTCAGGGTTTCTATTGCTGCAACAAAAAACCGTGACCAAAAAGCAAGTTAGAAGGAAAGGGTTTATTTGGATTATACTACCATGTCACTGTTCATCATTGAAGGAAGTCAAGACAAGAACTCAATCAGGGCAGGAACTGGAGGCAAGGGCTGCTGCAGAGACCATGGAGGGATGCTGCTGAGTGGCTTGTTCATCATGGCTTGCTAAGTCTGCTTTCTTATAGAACCCAGGACCACTAGCCTGGGGATAGTACCACCCACAATCGGCTGGGCCCTCCCCCATCAATCAGAAAATTAAGAAAATGCCCTACAGTTCTAGAACGAAAAGAAGCAAACTCACCCAAGGAGGAGTAGACGACAGGAAATAATCAAACTGAGGGCTGAAATCAATAAAATAGAAACAAAGAGAACAACACAAAGAATCACTGAAAGAAAGAGTTGGTTTTTTGAGAAAATCAACAAGATAGACAAACCCTTATCCAAACTAACCGAAAGGCAGGGAGAGAATATCCAAATCAGAAATGAAAAGGGAGACATAACAACAGACACTGAGGAAATCCAGAGAATCGTCAGGTCATATTTCAAACACCTGTACTTCACAAAATTGGAAAATCTAAAAGAAATGAACAATTTTTGGACAGGGTACCACATACCAAAATTAAATCAAGACCAGATAAACAATTTTAATAGACCTATAACCCCTAAGGAAACAGAAGTAGTCATTAAAAGTCTCAACCAAAAAAAGCCCAGGGCAAGATGGTTTCAGCACAGAATTCTACCAGAATATCAAAGAAGAGTTAATACCAATACTCTTCAAATTGTTCCACACAATAGAAACAGAAGGAACATTATCAAACTCTCTTTATGAGGCTACAGTCACCCTGATACCCAAACCACATAAAGATACAACCAAGAAAGAGAATTACAGACAAATTTCCCTCATGAAAATTGATGCAAAAAATACCCAATAAAGTACTGGCGAACTGAATCCAAAAACACACCAAGAAAATCATCCACTATGATCAAGTAGGTTTTATCCCAGAGACTCGGGAATGGTTCAACATAAGAAAATCTATCAATGTAATCCACCATATAAATAAATTGAAAAAAAAAGCCACAAGACTTATCTCATTAGATGCTGAAAAAGTTTTTGACAAAATCCAACACCCCTTCATGACAAAAGTCTTGGAGGGATCAAGGATACAAAGAACATACCTAAACATAATAAAAGCAATATACAGCAAGCCGACAGCCAACATCAAATTAAATGGAGAGAAACTCAAAGCAATTCCACTAAAATCAGAAACAAGACAGGACTGTCCACTCTCTCCATATCTGTTCAATATAGTACTTGAAGTTCTAGCTAGAGCAATAAGACAACAAAAGGAGATCAAGGGGATAAAAATTGGAAGGAAGAAGTCAAACTCTCGCTATCTGCAGATGATAGGATAGTGTACATAAGTGACCCCAAAAATTCTACCAGGGAACTCCTACAGTTGATAAACACCTTCAGTAATGTGACTGGATACAAGATTAACTAAAAAAAAAAAATCAGTAGCTCTCCTGTATACAAATGATAATTGGGCCGAGAAAGAAGTCAGAGGAACATCACCCTTTACAATAGCCACAAATAATATAAAATATCTTGAGGTAACTCTAACCAAACAAGTGAAAGACCTGTATGACAAGAACTTTAAGTTTTTGGAAAAAGAAATTGAAGAAGATATCAGAAAATGGAAAGATCTCTCATGTTCTTGGATTAATAGGATTAACATAATAAAAATGGTACTCTTACCAAAAGCAATCTACAGATTCAATGCAATCCCCATCAAAATCCTAACACAATTCTTCACAGACCTCGAAAGAACAATACTCAACTTCATATAGAAAAACAAAACAAAACAAAACAAAAAAACCAGGATAGCTAAAGCAATCCTTTATAATAAAGGAACTTTTGGAAGCATCACCATCCCTGACTCAAGTTCTACTGTAGAGCTATAGTTATAAAAACAGCTTGGTATTTGCATAAACAGACACATGGATCAATGGAATTGAATTGAAGACTCTGACATAAATCCACACACCTATGAACACCTGATTTTTGATGAAGAAGCCAAAATTGTACAATGGAAAAAATAAAGCATCTTTAACAAATGGTGTTGGCATAACTGGATGACATGTAGAAGAATGCAAATAGAACCATATCTATCGCCATGCACAAGACTCAAGTCCAAGTGGATCAAAGACCTCAACATAAATTCAGTTACACTGAATCTGACAGAAAAGAAAGTGGGAAGTAGCCTTGAATGCATTGGCACAGGAGACTACTTCCTGAATATAACACCAGTAGCATAGACACTAAGATAGACAATTAATAAGTGGGACCTCCTGAAACTGTTTCTGTAAGGCAAAGGACACAGTCAATAAGACAAAAAAGAAACCTACAGAGTGGGAAAAGATCTTCACCAACCCCACATCTCAGAGAGGGCTGATCTCCAAAATATATAAAGAACTCAAAAAGCTAGACATGAAAATACCAAATGATCCAACTAAAAAATGGGGTACAGATCTAAATAGATAACTCCCAATAGAAAAAGAATCTAAAATGACTAATAGACATTTAAGGAATTGCTCAACATCTTTAGTCATCAGGGAAATGCAAATTAAAATGACTCTGAGATACCACCATACACCTGTCAGAATCGATAACATCAAATACACTGATGACAGCTTATGTTGGAGAGGATGTGGAGTAAGGGAACACTCATCCACTGCTGGTGGGAGTGCAAACTTGTACAGCCACTTTTGAAATCAGTATGGCAGTTTCTCAGAAAATTGGGAATCAATTTTTATCACCTCAAGACCCAGTGATACCACTCTTGGGCATATACCCAAAGGATGCTAAATCATACCACAAGGACACTTGCTCAACTATGTTCATAGCAGCATTATTCATAATAGCCAGAACCTGGAAACAACCTAGATACCCCTTAACTGAAGAATGGATAAAGAAAATGTGGTACATATACACAATGGTGTATTACTCAGCTGTAAAAAACAATGACATCATGAAATTTGCAGGCAAATGGATGAAACTAGAAAAAAAATCATTCTGAGTGAGGTAACTCAGACCCAGAAAGACAAACATGGTATGTACTCACTCATAAGTGGATATTTAGATGTAATAACCAGGCTACAATCCACAGCCCTAGAGAGACTAGGTAACAAGGAGGACCCTAAGAGGGATTGCCCTGGGAAGGGGAAATAGATGAGATCTCCTGGGTAAACTGGGGGTATGGGAGTATTGAAGGGAGGGGATGGAGGATGGGAACATGAGGGAACATGAAGGATAGGGATGGTCGAGCTGGGGGAGGGATGGAGAGGGAGAGCAACAAAAGAGATATCTTGATAGAGGGAGGCCATTATGGGGTTAGGAAGAAACCTGGTGGCAAGGAAACTCCCAGGAATCCACAAGGATGACCCCAGCTAAGACTCCTAGCAATAGTGGAGAGGGTGCCTGAACTGGCCTTCTCCTGTAATCAGATCGATGACTACTCTAATTGTCATCCTAGAACCTTCATCTAGTAACTGATGGAAGCTGATGCAGAGATCCACCACTAAGCACTGGGTGGAGCTCCGGGGAGTCCAGTTGAAGAGAGGGAGAAGGGATTATACAAGGAATGGGGGGTCAAGGTCATGAAGGGGAAACCCACAGAAACAGCTGACCTGAGCTCCTGGGAGCTCACAGACTCTAGACCAACAACTAGGGAGCCTGTATGGGACTGACCTAGGCCCTCTGCATGTGGGTGACTTGGTCTGTTTGTGGGGCTCCTAGCAGTGAGATCAGGACCTGTCCCTGGCACATGAGCTCGCTTTTTGGAACCTATTCCCTATGATGGGATGCCTCGCTCAGCCTTGATGCAGGGGGAGGAGCTTGGTCCTGCCGAACTTGACATGCCATGCTTTGTTGACTCCCCTGGGAGGCTTTACCCTTTCTGAGGAGTGGATGGGGAGTTATAGAAAGGAGGTGGGGGGAGGGAACAGGAGGAGAGGAGGGAGGGGAAACTGTGGTTGGTATGTAAAAATAAATAAAATAATTAATTTAGTAAAAATAAAGTAATTAATTTTAAAAAAGAAAATGCCCTAGAGATGGATCTTATGGAAGCATTTTCTCAGTTGAGACTCCCCCCTTTCAGATAGTTCTAGCTTGTGTAAAACTGACATAAAACTACCCAGTACACTTCATGTCAACACAGTAAATAGTTGTTATGGTGAACTTTTTAGGAAATCATGACAGAAAAAAAGACTTTACATCTTCATACAGACACAATTTGTTTTTCAGATTTTTTCCATCCATACTGGTAGAACTGGAGGGTCAACTCCATTATGTTTACTTCCCTATGGTTTGCTATGGATGCTGTCGCCCATGGTTACTGTAACTATTGGAAACAGCCTCTAGCCTGCTGGCTGCAGTTAATGAACTGAAGATTCTCAGGCCATGTTTTTAGCCATCAGATTTTCATTTGCTTGTAAGGAAATAAGGAGCATTTTATTCATTTGATTCTTTTAAAAATATATATTTTATTTTATATTAAATTACTTGTAAATGTGTAAGTCTGTGTAGGTATGTGCATGTGAGTGCAGGTGCCTAAGGAGGCCAGAAGAGGGAGTCAGATCCCCTGGAACTGGAGTTAAAAGTGGTTTCAAGTTACCTGACATGGGTGCTGAGAACTGAACTCTGGCCCTTTGGAAGAGTGAATAGGAAGCACTCTTAACCATGAGACCTCTCTCCAGCCCCTCCCAAATCGATTTTAAGCTTTACAACAATCCTTGAAATATAAGAGCTGCCATTCCTATCTCCCAATTGAGGTCACTGGAGCTCATAGGTCCAGTCACACACTCAAGGTTCATAGATAGTAAGTAGGACCTGAACCCTTATTGCCTGAGATCAGATTCATGTAAGGCATTCTTGATCTGGAATCTGTGGTCTGCCAAAGTACAAGGATGGACTGTATCTCACAGGCTTCACGGAACCACACACAAGAGTTTGTGTCCATGTGCTCAAGTCCACCTTTCCAGTCCACATCAATCAAATTCTCCGGGGATCTGTGGCTTCAGATGAAGCAGTGTGGGGGAGGTGGGGGGTCTGAAGAGATGGCTCAGTGGTTAAGAGCACTTGTTGTTCTTGCGAGGTCCTGGGTTGGGTTCCCAGCACCCACATGATGGTTCACAATACTTTGTAACTCCAACTGTAGGAAATCTGATGTTCTCTTCTGACCTCCATGGGCACACATGTGTATACATATAAGTATATACACATACAAACACACACACACATATATATAGATATATAGATATACATACATACAAATAAATAAAAAGAAATATTAAAAAAAGAAAGATGAGGTCGTGATGCCAGTATCCACCGTGTTTAACTTCTAGTCAAGGCTGGGTAGGTAGCATTGGCAGGTAGGGTGGATACTTTTTGGGTGTGGTGTGGTTGTTGAGACAGGATTTCATGTAGCCTGTGCTAGCCTTGAACTCACTATGTACTGACTGGTCTTGAACTCCTGGTCCTCTGGTCTCTAGCTCTCATGTCCTGAGATTATAAGTATGTGTCACCATGCCTGCCTTTGAGGGTGGTTCTTGATGTACTCCATGGAAGAAACTTGATCTTCCTAGTCTAAATTTCTAGGTCTTTATTTATTTTTTAAAGAAATATACAAAAGTTCAAGGTCAGCCTGGTCCACAGAGTAAGTTCCAGGACAGTGATTTCTCTTGTAATAACTCACTCTTTGAAGGACTAACTCAGTATTCCATATAAGAACCATCTTGATCCCTCCAAAGGACAGTGCTTTTTGGACTTCCTGATATTTCTAAAATGTACAGTCAGGTTCAACTCATCACATGATTTAATTCTGTCTGAACAATTGTTTTCTCTGGTGCTAAGTATAAAATGCTTGTAATTATCAACATTTCTCTCTCTTACCTGTGATTCTGTATAGACCTAGGGACAGGTAGGTAGAGGAGGAAAACCTTTGAGGATAAGTATTATGATCATAAAATGTAGCTGAAGTTTTCTCCAGTCCTGCCTGGCCCACGGTCAGGACAAATCTCTCTTACCCACCAGTCCCACAGCCGTTCAGACCCAACCGAATAAACACACAGAGACTTATATTGCTTACAAACTGTATGGCCGTGGCAGGCTTCTTGTTATCTAGTTCTTCTATCTTAAATTAACCGATTTCTGTTAATCTATATGTCACCACGTGTTCTGTGGCTTTACCTGCTGCCTACATGCTGCTCCCTGGATGGCAGGCTGGCATCTCCTCCCACTCCGCCTTCTTGTTCTCCCAATTCTCTTCTCTACTAGTCCTGCCTGGCTACTGGCCAATCAGTGTTTTATTTATCAATCAATAATCCACAGCAATAAAAGGCTGTACTTCCTGAGAATTACTTTTACACTCGAAATAGTAGTTTGTTGTCGTGCAAATCTGACACATTTCACGTTTCCTATCATTGTACAATGTCCAGTCAGAAAGTAGCTTACCTTGACCTCAGGCTCTTTGAGGCATCCCTCACTGGCACCCAGTCTTTGCCCCTGGATAGAAGTCATCCTTGGTGCTAGACAGCAGACCAGCTTTGTCTGAGTAAGTGGAGTTTCAGCAATATCCCAGCATTCCATAGTTCCATGTAAGTTTCCTAACATCTCATCAGTAGGATGATGGTGTGCAGGAACCTGAGATGGATGGAAAACAGAAGGAGGTAGATGGCTAAGTGGGGCAGGTACATTAGAAGTCACAGGGTAGCAGAACTAAGGAGCTCGTGTTCATCAGCTTCTGTTGCTATAACAAACGCCTGAGCAAATAACTTGTCAAGAGAAGAGGTTTATTTCAGCTCACTGATCTGGAGGAGTTTGTTTGTTTTTGGTAGGCAGGGCCTCGCTATGTATCCTTGGGTTGCCTGTAACTATCTTTGAGTCATTCTTGCTTCTGTAGGTAATCTCAACGAAGTCACTGATTCACAAGTTTATACTTGTTTATCTGGGGTGAACAGATGTTTGCTCACAATTCCCAGGCATGAGGGAGTTATATAACACCATACAACCCCAAAGGAGTTGAGTGATAACTATAATTGAGTGATAACTGGCTTCTCCAGGGCATCTCTTGTAGAAGGTGCAATTTTGACGAGAAATTTGTTCTAGAACTTTCTTTCAGTCACTGTTTAGTGAATCCACATGTTATGTGGCTATTTGTGATCTTTTGCTGTATAATACATCATTTCAGTCCTTGGTGACTTGGAAAACCTGAAGGTTTGTTGTTTCTCATGACTGTAGGTTGGCTGGGTTCAGCCGGCTTGTTCTGTTGCTCTCCCATGGAGTCTTCTGTGCAGATGTGTTCAGTTAGAAGCTGGACTTGATGGAATGTTTGGGATGGTCTCTTTTCTGTCAGGGTCCTTCCCTCATGGCATCTCACCTTTTAGTTTAGACCAAGTTTCTCACATGGCAGCTAGATCCCACGGTGAGGGCCTGGAGCTATGACAGAAGCACTTTTGCTGCCCACTCGTGACCCAGGCAAGCCCCAAGTTGGCTTCCATTCAAGCAACGGAGATGTTACTCCACCTTTCCTTGCCTTTGCACGTCTAACAGTTACCTATTTTTTTTCAGAGTATGTGATAAGACCTGTTTACAGAGCCTAACCCGTTTGACAATTGCCCAATATGATCTACAGAGTAATTAATTGTCCCTCACCCACCACATAGAAGCATGCTTCAGAGGACAATGTTTTGCCTTTGTCTTATAGAAGCTGTCGGTGACCATTGCCTGCATCCACCCAGCTTCTTGTTCCAATCTCCACCAGGAGTGAAGTGGGAAGCAGCAGAGTACAAGTGGGAGGTGCTTTATTGTCAGTTAGGGATTAACAACCCCGAGTGGGATACAATAGCATCAGACAGATTGCCACGCTGATTTTAATAGGACAAGTCTGAACTGTTGGTAGCAGCAGGATGCTGACTGAGGGTCATGAACCTAGAGCTATGGCAGCTCCAGGAATTACAATGTAAAAGGTCTTAGGGGACTCTGGGGAGCCAAGCGAAATCAGTCCCTTACAGAGCAAGCCTGTGGGTCACTGAGAGGTATAGTAGGAGCAATGGGTCTTAAGGCCTGGAGTTTCAGGTCCCTGGAGCAACAGGTGTCTGAAGCTAGAAGAAGCTGAAGGAATGAATTTTCCTCTGCAGGCAGTCAAAACGCAGGGTCTTGGAGACTGAAGCAGGAAAGAGTCCTGCCTGCGGCTGCTGGTCCAGTCCTGGAGGCCGGCTTGAGTGAGCTCTCCTTGCCCAGGGCAGAAGACTTAGGAAGAAAGAGCTTATGAGGAGTCTGTCCCTAGAAAGTCTTGAAGGCCAGTCTTCCTTCTCTGGGGAGGGGACAGGCTGGGACTGGATCCTGAAGTCTTCAGGCTTCCAGCTGTCTTCTGCGGCTGGACTCTGAAGTCTTTCTTCTTTTCATCTTCCAGAGGATCCTGCAGCAGTTCAGTCTGGAAAGCTGTAGCCTATCGGCATTTGTAGGGGGTGCATGGGAGCCAGCTGGGCTCTGATCGGCTGAATGTGAGTACAAAAATAAGGTGGAAAAATCAGGCTCAATTGGCTGGCTCAGCCAGGCCTTTTCTTTCTCTTTGGGGTTGCTGCTTCTGAACTACCAGCTATCAGCCGTGCATTCTCTGTCTCCTTTGCCCTTAAGAAGGCTGGAGCTCGTGGCTCTCAGAAAGCTCTGTGGCATGAGTGTGTGAATTCTTCATGTCGCCCTTATAACTGTGATGTGCCTGGAGATTTGCTGGGGTACCTTTGTGTGGCTGGGGAGTCTGGTGACCTGGGGCAGAAGGTCCGGCTGAAGGAGTTCACAGGTCACTTCTAGCTCTGTGCCAGAGAGCTGTGTCACTGATGGATTGGTTTGCAATGACTTTGCTTTCTTTTCAAACTCTTCTTCAGAAAAATGCTGGGCGAGATGAAAGCTTTGAAATGGAAAACCATTTATCTTTAAAACCTTTTCTTCCTAAACAGGCCCCAGCAGTATTTCTTTCATTTCTCTCCTGATCCCAGGTGCTTGGTTCTTTTAAATGGTCTTCTGTCATCTTCTGGAAGCATCTTTCCTTACATGTGATCCGTTTATAACAACATCCATTTCTGATGCTTCCACAGGATGACCATGGTGAGGGACTCATCAATTTCCTTCTTTTTTAGAGGTTAATTTATTATTATTTTTTAATTATGTGTAAGTGTGTGAATCTGCATGTGAATATGTGCATGTAAGTGCAGGTGACCTCAGAGGCCAGAGACATCAGGTCTCCTGAAGCCTGAGTTACAGATGGTTGTGAGCAGCTTGACATGGGTGCTAGGAACCAAACTCAGGACCTCTGGAAGAGCAGCAAGTGCTCTCAACTGTGGAGCCATATCTCCAGTTCCAAGCTCCCTCTTTTTTTTTTAAGTCATTCTTTCTTTCTTGTTTTTATTTGTTTGTTTTTTCTTGAGACAGCTTCTCATGTAGGCCAGGGCAGAGAGTTTACTCTCTCTGGGGAGAAGACCTTGAACCTCTGACCATCCTGCCTCCATTTCCCAATACTGGAATTATGGGCACACCCTAGCATGCCTGGATTGATAATTCTTCTCTTTTATGTGGCTGATTGTGCCTCTTGCTTTCATAAAAGTTGTTATTTGAAAACATGTTCTTTGAGCCCCAACATGTCCTGTGCATGTTCCAAAACACAGAAGCTATTGAGTAGCCATCTGGCCATGTGTTACTCACTGTGGAGAACTTTTTAATATACTCATTCCCTCACCCTATGGGGACATATCTGGTTTCTTCTATGTATATTCACCGTCTGAAACTTGGGGATAAGGTTTTCAATGAAAGTCGTCTCAGCCCGGGGAGTTTTTATTCTGAACACAAATCTTGTAGTTTCACAGTTTTCTGGTAAGAGTGACAAAGTTGACAGGTATCAGGAGCCATAACCAGGAACAATCTAATTTTAGACAATTGCATGCAATGACCATGCTACCAGGGGATGAGGGGATGTAAGGAATGAAAGGCATTGTTCTCTCCAGAGTGTGTTCTCTTTTTGACATCTCTTGGGGTCAAGAATTCATCCTTCTGTAGCGTGCTCCCCTCAATCCTGTAACCACATCCAGTTGGAATCTGGGTTTCATTTAAGCTGGGATCTCACTGGCACTTGGAAAATGTTTAAAGAATCCTCACAAAGTGACCTGCCAGGTAATGACATGCTTTGGGGTAGAAGACATTTCTGAGGCCTCGTTCAGTTCTACATGAGTATGGAAAGTGAACTTCCTGTGTTAATAATCTTCCTAGCAACTGTGAGGGATTGGCTCATCTCAATTTTACAATGAACACAGGGAGCTTTCTAACTTTCCCAGAGCTGATGTCCACGTGGTGGTTTGCATGAGAATGTCCCCAGAGGCTTAGGTGTTTGGCCATGTGGTTCCCAGTTGAAGGTGCTGCTTAGGTTTAGGAGGTGTGGCTTCCTGGAGGAAGTATGTCATCAGAGGCAGGCTTTGAGAGTTTAAGGATGCACTCCATTTCCAGATGGATCTCTCTGCTTCCTGCTTATGACTCAATATGTAAACTCTCAACTTCCAGCTTCAGTCACTGTCATCAGGGACGCTTGTCCCTCTGGAACCATGAGCCCAAATAAACTCTTGGTTCTCTGAGTTGCCTTGGCCATGGTGCTTTATCTCAGCAATGGAAAAGCAAACAACACAATTCTTTTCAAGGCCATGCAAATGAGAAGGGTGAGCCAAGGGTTTGACTGCCCTCATCAACTGAGAACATAAACCTTCTCTTTCTCCTAAATTCCCCAAGTTATTTTTCTTCATTATGCAAATAACACTAGTCACTGATATTTTAAATATTTCATGTTATATTAATTGTATAAAATAATGGATTTATTAAGACAGTTTCATATATTTATATACTGTACTTTGTGAACATTTTCACACACCTCCAAACACCTTCTTCTGTCCCCCACATTTTAAGATGTTGGAAGCATGTCTTTCAAATTCATTATTAGGTCTCTAGGGTCAATGGGACCACAAGATGATGTCAGCGGTTCTAATTAATTGGCCAGCTGGACACCTGCAGAGTCAATGACGGGTGGGCTAACAGCTAGCAGACAGTCAAGGTCAGCAGCTGACAAAGCCTTAGTGAGAGATGGACAAAGAAGGCTTTTAGCAAGCCCTAACTGGGTGGGCAGTGTGTGAACGAAGTGTAATCATCTCTCTGACTGGACCAGGGAGGCATGCATACAGCATGCAGGCCCTGCATTGGCTTGACCCACGAGAGCCTAGAGAATAAGCCAATGTCAGCAGAAATGACCTCAGTCTTTGTCCAGGTCCTGCTGGACGTCTCTCTCAAGACAAACAACACGAAACAACAACCCTAGACAAAACCAGTTTGTTGTCTTTTTCCTGTCTTGGGAACCTCTCCGGCTCAGGAATTTCTCACTTTCCCTCAGGAAAGTTTGCTTCTTCTCTGCTTACTCCCACATACATCTGTGCCTCTTTGGTTGGAGATCATGAACTTGAGAGCCCCATTTCAAGGTGAGCTTCCACTGCCCTAAGTGCCTGGGTCAAGAACAGCTGGGCTGAGAAGGGTCCTGTCAATCTCAAAACCACATCTGTAGATCAGTAGCATATGCCTTCATGTAAGCATGGGCATGCACACACGCATGCACACACACACACACACACACACACACACACACACACACACACATTGAGGGAGAGGGAGGTGCCTTTGTTTATCTTAGCAATAATCATCTATATGATTTTGAAGCCATGTTGCTTTTAGAGGGTATAATTTACAACCAAATTCAAAGACTAGGCAAAATTGAAAAATTAACTTTAAAAAATTAGCTGGTTTGCTTATTTCCCTGATCTTAATAGCTTTTTTTTTTTTTGTGAATTAAATTATAGGTGGTGGTATAAAATGGCTTGTTTAGTTTTAGGGACTACAGAGAAATGCTGACAAGGGTATGCTTTTTTTTTTTTTTAAAGAATTAACATTTAAAAAAAATATGTGCATTGGTGTTTTGTCTGAATGCATGTCTGTGTGAAGGTGTTGGGTCCCCTGAAACTGGAGTCACAGACAGTTGTGAGCTGCCCTGTGAGAGCTGGGAATTGAACCCTGGTCCTCTAGGGAGAACAGTCAGTGCTCTTAACCACTGAGCCATCTCCCCAGCCCCAGCAAGGGTCCTCTTAAGAGGACACATGTTTTGGTTATAAACATCGTTCATCAGTCCTTGTGACACCCTGGCTTGAGAGTTCTCTCTGTGAAGAGCGTCATGCTTATGCAGGCCGTCTTTCCGTTCCTTTTCTTAGTGTATGTTCGTTGTACATAGTACTGGGTTTTAAAAAGATGCTTTCACAGCAAGCACATGATATACTTTGACCACGTTTCTGCACACCCTCCTACCCTCCCGTTTGTCCCCCCTTCCTCTTCTCATTAGTACCTTTTGCTCTAGACAATTTTCCTCTCCCTTCATGGCATATGACACACGTGATTTAATGCAACATACAATATCGAGGGTCTACAGATAAAAGAAAGCTTCCACTATTTGTCTGAAACTGACTCAATTCACTTCATGTGACGATCTCCATTTTCCTACAAGTAAGAGAACTTCACTCCTTTTGGCAGACTAACATCCCATACATTTCTTCCCCTCTCCCTCTGTGTTAGGGACATGTAGGCAGGTTCCATAGCCTAGCTCTTGTGGGCAATGCCTCAGTCAACATTGATGTGCAAGAGTCTCTGTGCTATGATGACATAGAGTTCTTTGGATAAATACCTAGGAGTGGTCTGTCTGAACGGCAGGCATTGAGAAAACACCTAACAAATGTTGGTGAGCATGTGGGAAAAGGGGACTCATACATCGCTGGCTGGTGGGAATGTTAGTCTAGCTGCTGTGAAAACTGGGGCGGAGGTTCTTCAGAAACTAAAACCAGAACTGCCATATGACCCAAGCAATCTTTACAGCTCCTTCCATTCTGTCATTTGTGCCTAAGTTCTTGACTCTCTGTCAGATGTGGAGAACCAGATTTCAGTTCCTTCTTCCTTCTTCCTCCATGTCTCCTTAACCACCCCTTTCTCTCCTGCTTTGTTCTTGTAGAAGCAGGCCTTCCATTGGGCACCCGAGAAGAGGAATTTGGGAGTCAAATGTCACCTTCTGATGACTGGAAGAGCCAAGACTCCATACCCAAATAAAAGACTTCACATTCTCCTTTGCAGCTCACCAAAGCCCGGGCACACGCAGATCAGTGGAGGTGACTGTTCGGAACAGCTTCCAGGAAGAGACGGAGGATGGGTCAGGGAAGCGGGAAGTGTAATTCCAGGTAGAGAGGGTCACTGGAGGCCAGGAAGGTGCTGGCAACCCTGAGGAACAGCAGCTGATCCACCAGCTGTAGGGCTGGCCAGGCTTTGGGATGCAACAGAGGGAGGTCAGAGCCCAGCTGCGCCTGGCTGTGTTCCACCTGCTCCCTGGGTGGCCTCAGGCAAGTGACTCCCCTGAGAACTGGCTTCATTGGTAAGAAGATGAGTGGGATGACACTAGCCACTTTACAGGGTTACTTAGAGGACTAAACACACACACACACACACACACACACACACACACACACACACACGAGTTTTATAGGTATAAAGTTTTGTTTTCATAAGCCTAGACTGCAGTAGCCTACGAATGTTAGTCTGCAAAATTATTTCACTAGTCAAGGGAGAGACAGAAAGTGATTGTTAGGGGGAGTGAGGCTGGTGGCTGTGAAGTGGGCCGTGTCTAGTATCCTGGGACAGCTGAGATTGGCAGCCCCCTGGCCACCAAATAGAGTTTCTGCTCACAAATGAGTCCAGTGGAAAATTTTAGTCTGCTCTTAGGAACTGTGCGCCCAGCCTGGGAAACTGAAGATGTTTCTTTAACAGAAAAATCGTGCTTTTGAAACTCAAATGACAGCGTGGCCCATGATCTGCTTTTCTCTCCCTCACACCAGTTTTCTTGGGATGTTATCGGGCCAGCATCAGAACAATGCCCACTTCTGTCTTGTGTTTAACCTGAATGACAAATGACCAGTCAGCCGATGTAGGCCATGCAAGGAAGTCTCCCTTACCGGTTGGGCGCATGCAGAAATGCAATGGCTTTCTGAATTGTTCCGTTCTTTCTTTTCTTTCTCTTTCTGTTTCTTTCTCTTGTCCCACCTAAAAGCATTTCTTATGGATCAGGTCTGAAGAGCCCCTGAAGGTTGTCTGAGAACTCGACTGCTGTGCCTGAGTCCCTCTGACGTTCTCTGTTGCCAACTGCTCACTCATTATTCTTAAAAAAAAAAAAAAAAAAAACAGCAAACAAGCCCAAACTACTTCTCCAAGCAATTCCGAGACATATTTCACAAACAGAACAAAGCAAAGCCCAGCTTTCCTGGGATCCTTTGTGGGACTCAGGATGCTTTTTATTTTTTGGTTTTTAATTCTTATTTTATGTGCATTGGTGTTTTGCATGCACGTCTGGGTGAGGGTGTCAGCTCTGAGCCGCTTTGTGAGTGCTGGGAATTGGACCCTGGTCCTCTGGAAGAGCAGTCAGTGCTCTTAACTGCTGAGCCAGCTCTCCAGCCCCAAGAGAACCAGGATGATTTTTGATCACTACTAAGTTCCATTTAAAACATTTTTAAAGGATTTTTTTCTTTTCAATGTTTAATTAGTTCTTTGTGTACAATGTATTTTGATCATATTCACCCCAATCTTTTCTCAGATCCAACTCCTCTTTCTATCAAGCCAACCTGTGTCCTCTTTTTTTTTTCCCTTTTTTTCTTTTAACCCATCAAGTCCATTTGTACCGCCCATAAACTCTTCGATGTGTGGCCATCCTCTGGAGGTGGTAGGTGTCAACAGTATAATGAAAACGATCTCTTCTTCTTCCTCCTCCTCTTCCTCCTTCCTTTCCTCTTCTTTCTCTTCTCCTCTCCTCCCCTCCTTCACTCCCCTCCTCTCCTTGCCTCTTCTCTTCTGGAGATTGTGGTAGTGCTGGGAGTCAAATCCAGAGCCTGATACTCTACCACTGAGTTGAACCCCTGACCCTTCTCCATTATTATTATTATTTTTTTTTTTTTTTGGTTTTTCGAGACAGGGTTTCTCTGTGTAGCTTTGCGCCTCTCCTGGAACTCACTTGGTAGCCCAGGCTGGCCTCGAACTCACAGAGATCCGCCTGGCTCTGCCTCCCGAGTGCTGGGATTAAAGGCGTGCGCCACCACTGCCCGGCTCCATTATTTTTTCTGTCTATGTTTATTTTCTTGAAGGAGGACTTACATAAAAATGAACCTTTAGGAGGTCTTCTTTCATTGAGTCTGGTGTTAGGGATGTGTCCCGTTTGAATTTCTGGGTCTGGCAGGCACAAGCACTGATTTCTTTCTGCTCTCCAGAACTACATGTTTGTGCTGATGGGTGACACATCTTAGTGCTTCCCACTAAACGGCGGGCTTTCTGGGGACAAGGTGACACTTTGCTCCCAGTTCCCTCCCTGCAGGCATCTTCACCCCACCGCGGTCCAGTCTCTATTGGGGATGCAGGGGGCCGTGCTCACAGTTCTATCTGGAATGTGCTGTGCTCAGCAAAAACAGGAGCTGGCATTTGCAAGGCGGGGAGACCAGAGTGCACAGAGTGCTGTGGCCTCACACCATCCCCCCCCGCCCCCCCCCCCCAAGGCTCCTGGGGCTGCTCTGAAGAAAGCTGGTTGATTTCCAGTCAGTGCAGGTGCCTGGGACTCCAAGGGCAGCCTCTGTGTTTCACTCACCTCCTTCTCCATCCTCCATCTTACCCCAGTGTTGTGACAGGTAAATGGCTACCGAGTGAGGAGGGGAAGGAAGGTAAAGGAAGGGGTCTGGTCCTCT
This sequence comes from Peromyscus eremicus, assembly GCF_949786415.1. Lineage (NCBI taxonomy): Eukaryota > Metazoa > Chordata > Mammalia > Rodentia > Cricetidae > Peromyscus > Peromyscus eremicus. The sequence goes on along the minus strand of NC_081425.1, from coordinate 64,955,295 downwards.
GCCTGCCAGGCTTGCTCTGAGCTTGTGTCTTCAGCACTCTAGGTGGGATCTGAATGCTCCCTGGCCCTTGCAGAAGTTGTCTCGGGCCTGGTGGGCTTCAGCCATGGTGTCCTGTAACACAGGACCCTCAGACAGCCGTTAGAGACACAGCCAGCACACCTATGCGTTTGGGACTCAGCCTTTCAGTGCATGTGCCGAAGTGGAAGCTGCCAACCTCTGCATTTCACTGCGTGGACGTGTAGTGTGTTCCTTTTTCTCCCTTTTGTGTTGTAGGGCTAAAAAAGAAAAAGAAAAAAGATATGAAATCACTTTAAAAAATCCACTGGACTGTTTTGCTTTGTTCACTGCAGAAGGTCACAAAGGGTTCAAGAAAACAGGATAGGGATGCTCATGTGCTTCTCTTGTGAGCAGCAGGGCCAGCTCCCGCTCAAAGGAAGGCTTTATCTGGAAGCTGGTGACTCTAATAAAAATGAGATGGCAGGAGGCTGGGAGGAGGCGGAGGGAGAAAGCGATTTAAACATTTTCATTAAACATTCAGAGCTGGTTGTAATTTTACCTGCTCTGTCCCTCTTCCTCCTCCTCATTTCAGAACAGGAGGGAGGGCGTGCACGCACACACACCTGGCTAGGTGTGGGGCCTCTTTTCCTGTGAATGCAATGATCTGCCCTGAGAAACGCTTAAGCCATTTTTATTAGTGGACCATCTCTTCTAAAAATATGATCCAAACACAGTTGTTCCAGAATCTAAAAGACTGACTTGGTCTCTGAAAAACCAGTCTGTGATTTAGTATTTCTGTAAGTGAAAGTTCAGCTCATGGTATTGTTCCCAAAGCCCAACATGTCTGTTGACTTAACAGCAAACACAGACAGATGCCCAAAGTTAATGTTTCCTCTATTTCTTTACTCCATAAGCTCCGTGATTCTCTGCCTTCAAGTGAGATACTGCATTGGCTGGCCTATTAAGTATACTGAGACTCTTCCAGAACACAGCAAGTAGACACCCACAGTCAAGAGTGGAGGTGTAGTAGCGAGTCTAGTTTAGTTATCTCCGAATGTCTAAAGGGAGAATATTAGTATGCAGCAGTGCATGGAAAACACCCATGAGCCTCTGCATTGTCATTAGTTGTTACTTTATAGTGGGAAACGACAAAATAAAGGTGGCTGCCAGTGTTTGAACGTTTACTGTGTACAGATGAAACCCTTGCTAATCACTGCCTTAGTTAATCCAGACAACAATTCCCTGAAGTATGACTATTATTATTATTATTTACAGACAGACAAACTGAGGATTACAGAGGTTAATGACTTGCCCCAAGTCATAGTACCAAAGGCGTTATTTCAGTCAGATACTAACCGAGTGTGCACAGTCAGCCGCCATGTCAGAGGCTTCCAAGGAAGGTACTCACCTATTTGTTTTGTTTATGTATTACTTGATGAAATAAAACTACCATTCCCATTGCATATAAAAATTCCTAAAGATGCCTCCACAGGATGTTGTGCAATTCCACTTACCTGTCGATGGGCTCAGTCCTCCTGGCTGGGGATGTAGCTCATTTGCTAGAGTGCTTGCCTAGCATACATGTGAGGCCCTGGGTTTGATCCCCAGCACTGCATAAACCTGGCATGCTGATGCATGTCTATGATCCCAGGACTCCAGAGGTGGAGGCAGCCATTCTGTGTCATCTCCAGCTCTGTAATGAGTAAGAGACCAACTTGGACCACATGAGACCTTGTTTAAAAAGAAAAATGACATTCCTTTCTGACATGTATGTTTTTTGACTTTGTAAATTTTCAAGATAATGTTTCTCATGGAAGCTTTGTGCTGGTGATGGGGACATGTCTGAAATTTCAGCAATCCAGAGGCTGAGGCAGGAGGATTATTGAGTTCCATGTAGTGGGTAGCCATTCCAGCTTTGACCTGGAAATACCATCCCCTTTGAGGCTTCGGTAACTGTCACACCTACAAGGTGGAGCCGAGAGAGGACCCCTGAAGACCCGAGATGCGAATGGGGGAGCTCTCTTGGTTCCTGGATCCTGGACGCTGGACGTAGACCAAGCAGAGTTCTCCAGAGAACACCGCTGGACTGCGCTACACCTTTCCCAGACCTTGTAACCTATCCCTTCACTTGTGAGTTACCCCACAAAATAAACCTCGCTTTTAACTACTTGGAGTGGCCTTAATATTTAAACCAATAGTTCCAGGTCATCTGGGTCTAAACACAGAAGGAAAGATGAGCTTTGAATGGACACCATGTTCAGATGCTCAACAGTCTTCAGGGTTATGCTCTCGACAGACGCCAAGTCAATGGAAAAATCAAAAACAACAACCACCTTCAAAGGGCGGGTGGCCTTGTGAATCTATAACTCAAAGGAGAATTGTCCTTTGGAGTCTAAATGAGTTTGGACTGCTCCGACTGGGCCCTTCCAACTCTACTGGCATTCCTACTGAAAACAAACAGCGGTGTACTGATTGCCACAGACACTCTCTGCAGGGCAGACAGCACACAGCGGTTCCCAGGCTGTTTTGCCAGCTCACTCAGGTGTTCAGTCTGGGTGGGGAATTACAACATGTATAGCATGCCAGGTGGCCCTGCAGAGCCTGGCTGCAGCTCAGGTACCGCTGGGGACAACAGGAACATTAGGGCATGGAATGGCTCTGCCAGTCTCTGCAAAAACCCCTCACTCGTCACATAGCGTCGTCTTTGCCTAGATGTGTTCCCGCACATCTCCTAATTTGTTTTAGCTCTATTTTTACAGTGAGAATAGTTAAGAGGGCCTAGGACTGAGCATGACTGAACCTGCTGGGGACAGCAGCTCCACGGAGCCAGACAAACCTTACGCAGAGTCAGCGTGGCTGCAGCCGCCAGACCGGTTCCCCGTTTAGTGGGAGATGAAAAGGTATACACATAGATTTTTCTTTTCAATTTTTTTTTGTAAGTCAGGATTTTTCTCAGTAGCCCAGGCTAGCTTGGAACCTACTCTGTAGCTCAGGCTGGCCTGAGACTCTCAGCAGTTCTCTTGCTTCTCCTGAGTATTGGGATTACAGACATGCGACACTGTCCCTGGCTCCCGGGTGTGTGTTAAAAGCTTCAATTTTGCAATGGACTTACAAGCGTCTCTCTCAGTCTGAGGACCACAAATTCACCTCAGCCTTTAAACTCAGTTACAAATCTCTCAAGGGTGTTTCTGAAGCTTCAGGGAACTTTGGAATAACACGCCCTAAAGGGGAGATTTTTTTTCCTTCATTCATTTAACCGGTAAAGTTTCAAGCATTCAACTTCATTCATTTATATAATTCTATCTAATCAATGGAAACAGGGGATGTGGTAGGACAGGAGGAATAACTTTTAATATCCTGTAATGAAGTAGTTAGACAGCTATGGTATGACAACAATTGATGGGATACTTAGTTCAGAGCACAGGGGCTTGGGTTGGATTCTCAGCATTCACATCAGTGGCCTACAACTACCTATAGCTCCAGCCTCAGGGCATATGACACTCTCTTCTGGCTTCTGTGGGTACCTGCACATATGTGGTACTATACATATACACTCAAGCACACCTATAAAATATAAAAATAAGACTGCATGGGGCTTGAGAGATGGCTCCATGTTTAAGAAATGCTTACTGCTTTTGCAGAGGACTGGGGCTCAGTTCCCATCACCCACAACTCACAACTCATATAGCTCCAGGGCCAGGATACCTGGTCACTCATATAGGCTCACACACATACTTGTTAATTAAAAAAAATAAACCAAAAAGCCAGGCCTGATGGTGCTTGCCTTTAATCTCAGTACTCAGGAGGCAAAGACAGGCATATCTCTGTGAGTTCAAGGCCAAAGGCCAGCTTGGCCTTTTTACACAGTGATACCAGGCCTGCCAGGGCTACATAGTGAAACCCTGTCTCAAAACAAACAAGCAAAACAACAAACAAAAAACACAAATATTTCTAAAACATAGCCAGTAGAGAAGATTCTAAATGTTCTCAGCACAAGGGAATGATGTGTGTCTGAGGAGATGGAGTTGCTGAATGCCCTGATCTGGTCATTAATTCTACAGTGCATACAGATATTGAAATTTCACACTGTATCCCATAGTTTGCATTTATTGTGTGTCAATGAAAAAATTACAGATGAAGTGAAAAAAGAATTTTTTTTCTCAGAGTGTGATAGGTAAGCTGAACCAAGGAGTGATCATTATTGGTGGCCGTAAGTGGAGGGTGGTGGTCCAGTTTTAAACGTACTTTTCAGTCGTGTTCAGTCGGTTTTATTTGAGGATCTTTGTCTGTGAATTGTATAAAGCACTGGCCAGGTGTTCCTGCTCCTCTGATGTTCTCCAGGATGTCCATGGGACCAGCCCTGCAGGTGTTTGAGAGGTGGGACTTGCTATTAGGACCTTGTGTGTCAGCAGAAGAGGGAGGGAGGCACCACGTGCTCAGCCCTCGGAACTTGGGTTAGATGAATTCTCCTCCTCAATGAATTCTACCTTAGCGATGAATGGGATCCAGAGGGAGATGGTGGATGGAGGAACGGACTCTTCCACCTTGGTGGACAGTGGGGTCCAAGCCCAACTGGGTGCTCAGAAGGACACCGTGTTCCCCTGTGACCCCTGCCCTGATCAGACCGTTTAGCACTGTCTAGCTAGAGTTCATGTCAGCTTAAAAACAGACTGGACAAGTAACAGGGGACACCTGGCGATGACTGTGCTGAGGTCGCCACCAGGACTTCCTCCCGAGCTCACCAGAAGGGACTCTAGCTGGGCAATCACTACACCTGGAACACAAACTTACTTTAGAGAGAGCAGAGTCGGCTTTACTGTGAGCCTTCGGTGCAAGGGCATGCTCTTAAGGTATCCACGAATTGCCTACCACATTTGTCTTCCTCAGTGGCAGACCTCTGTGAAATGTCCGCATAGGCTCATGTGTTTGAGCACTTGCCTTAGATGCGGACTCTGTTTGGGAATTTTATGGAACCCGGGGAGGCGGGGCCTAGCTGGCCGACGACTTAAGATCACTGTGGGTAAGGCCTTGAGTATTACAGTGTACCAGTCAGCTTCGTGGTCCGCGCTAAGTAATGCGCTGCCGATACATGATTCCATCACGGGCAGAGAGCCACCTGCAACCATGCGTTCCCCGCCATGATGGACTAAAAAAATCCCTTGAAATCCTGAGCAGAAATAATCTCTTTTTCCCTTAAGTTGCACCGGCCGAGTATTTGGTCACAGCAAGGAGGACAGAAATAAGACCTTGGTGTTAGCCTGGACCATTGCTACCTTGAGTGAGAATTGGCTTTTCAGCGTGGTATGGTATTGCATGTCTGTAATCACAGTGCTTGGGAGGCTGAGGCAGGAGGATAAAGAGTTTGAGGATGCCCGTCTTGTATAGTAAGATACTGTCTTAAAGGAAAAGCTGCAGATTTTTTTTTCCAGTCTTCTTCAGTTCTGGTCTGGTGCTTAGATTAGGTGGAAAGATGAAAGTGAGTGTGTTGGGCTGGGCTTCCTGGAAGGCTGATTCAGCCGGGAGCTATGCGATTTTGCTTTGAAAGTATGTAGCTGCTCGGCACACACATGTAACAGCTACCACACAGCAGCCAAAGCAAGTCTTAAGGTGACCTTGAGACTCCCAGCCCTTTGCCAGGATGGGAAGGCAGGAAAACAGACGAAAGCCCAGGTCACTGATGCCTTTAGAGGCACCAAGAGAACTATGGGTCACCTTTCTTTTGATTTCCCCTAAGTGGAAAAAAAGTGAAACCGCGTAGTTGAAGGTCTTGTGTTATAGTCAGCTGACATTAACTTTAATGGGGTCAGACTCTTGCTCCCACTTTTAAAATCATCTCTTAAATTTTAGCACTCCATTTCTCACCATAGCCTTCATCCCCACTCAGGAGCTCTGCAGCCTTGTCTCTAACCCATTCTTCCTGCCCAGCAGTCCCCCAGACTCTCTTCGTCTACCCCAAGTCCTGCAAGTGTCCATTTGGTAGCTCTCCCTGAGCATGACCAGTCCTTTCTTCTTCCCGCTGTCCAACCTGCTCATTCCCTGCTAAATTTAGCCCCAGATTGCCAGGCCGCCTCTCGCGTCTCATCCTACTCACAACAAGGACTAGAGAAGAAAGGAATTGACACACCCTTGTAGTTGGTGTTCCACTCCATGCTTCCAGTGACCCTTCCGCCCTCTCCCTAGACTTCCCCTGACTCCTTGGCCCAGCCCAGCTGCTCTCCTCTCTCAGGGCAGCCAGCCTGCCCCACCCAGCCCACCCAGCTTCGGATGGCTATGGAGTTGCCCTGGTCTCCTTGGGTGGAGACAGCTCTCTTTGATCCAGCTTTGCTCTCTGGCTTTGGCCTCCTCATACTGCAACCTCACAGGGCTCCTCACTCACCTCCCAGGGGTCACCTCAGCCTCCCAGGGGTCACCTTAGCTCTTTTTTCCCACAGCTTTGCTTCTGGGAAGACTGTTTTGTACTTTCTCCCCCTTCTAACTCATTCCTTGACCCCTCGCTATCTGACTGCTACCCCATAACCCCAGGGCAGCTGTCAGAGTCACCCTGGCTGGCACCTGGGGATACTTTGGCTGCCTTTAATCGTGCCCCTCTTCTGGTGTGTGACGTGGACTGATAGTGTCTCTCTTGGCACTGTGCCTCTTCTTACAGTACTATTCCTCCCTTCTCTCATGTAGCTCCCGCTGCAAGACCCAGATACCACCTTCTCTGCCCATGGTAGTTCTACATAAGAGTGGCCCCCATAGGCTCATATATCTGAATTGTTGCTCGCCAGGTGGTGGAACTGTTTGGGAAGGATTAGGAGGTGTGGCCTTGTTGGAGGAGGTGCATCATCCTCCAGCAGGGTGGGCTTTGAGGTTTCAAAGGCTCATACCATCCCCGGTTAGCTCTCCCTGCCTCACATTTGTGTGTAGGTACGTGAGCTCTCAGCTACTGCTCCAGCACCATGCCTGCCTGCCTGCTGCCATGCTCCTCACCATGATGGTCATGGATTCTAGCCCTCTGGAACTGTGCGCCACACATTAAACACTTTATTTTTAGAAGTTGCCTTGGCCATGGTTCTTTGTCGCAGCTATTGAAAAGTATCTGAGACACTGTCCAAGAGACCTGCCTCTCTTTGGCCAGGTGAGAGGGACTAGAGAGTGATGTCAACACACCACCCATCTCTTCATCCCCATCCCCCACCATTTCTCTCTGTCCTTCTCAATCTGTAACAGTCCATGGTCACCTTGGGCCCCCACTCCCACTGCTGGGAGTGATGCTCCCACCCAGGCCATAGTTTACTTCTTTATATTGTTAAAAAGGTTACAAGACAACATAGGAGTTCATTTCACTAAGTGTGGTAAATAACAGAAAAGTATGTGAGAAGTCAAGTCCCTCTCCCACCACGTCCCACAGAGGTACCATTGCAGTTGACTGAGTCTGCTCCCTGGTCTTCTGCACATTGACATTGTTTATGGGCACATCTACTACTTTATACAATATCAGGTTCATGTCATGTGTCATTCTGCAATGACCCATGGGATGTCTTATCATATTTCTTGTTTCCACGGTGTTATCGGCTTGAATACATCTGGGATTAACTAAACACCCAAGCAACTAGGCACACCCATGAAGAATTTTCTTGGTTCAATTATTTGGGAGAGAAGACCCACTCTAAATCCAGATCTTTTGAAGTCAGAAGGCACACTCTAAATCCAGGGCACTTCTTCTCACAACAGCCTATACAAAGGACGTGGAAGAAGGAAGCCTTTGCTTTTTTGCCTGCTTACCCTCACTCTCTCTTCTATCTGATGCTGAGGCGTTCCTTCACTGGTGTTAGCGCCTACTTCTGCAGCCTTCCAGTGTATACCGAAGACCAGCGGAGACATCCAGCCCTGTGGACTAAATAGCTATTGGAGTCTTCCTGTTGGGACACAGCTGTTGTTGACTTAGCTGGGCCCCAGTCATATACGTTCATTCTATCAGTTGTGCTCATCGAGAGAACCCTGAATAATACAATAAGTATCCAGGTATTTAATGTTTTTGTAGTTTTCAAATCATCCCATAAAAATAATTTCCTTTTTCTGTTTAAAAATTTTAGTGTGTGTGTGTGTGTGTGTGTGTGTGTGTGTGTGTGAGAGAGAGAGAGAGAGAGAGAGAGAGAGAGAGAGAGAGAGAGAGAGAGAGATGCAGGGATGGGCGAGTGTTACCACAGCACGCATACAGAGGTCAGAGGGCAGCTTTATGGAGTCAGTTCTCTCTAATCACCTTGGTGTGGGTTTTGGGAATCCAACTCAGGTGGACAGGCTTGTGCAGCAAGCACCTTTACCCAGTGATCCACGTCACTGGCTCCTTCTCTATAGTTTCTTCTTATAAAAGATTTATTTTTACTATTTTTATTTGTGTGCATTTGTGTGGTCTGTATGTAAGTATGTGCACATGATTTTGTGTGGGACTCTGCTGGGGCCAGAGGTTTCAGATTCTCCTGAAATTGGAGTCACAGGCAGTTGTGAGCTGCCTGATTTGGGCAGTGGGAGCTGAACTCGGTCATCTGCAGAAGTGTGTGCTGTCAACTGCTGAGCCACCTCTCCACACCATACCCCATATTTTCCCTTTTCTTTCCTTAAGGTTTATTTTACTTCAAGTGTATGTGTGTTTTGCCTCCATATACACTATGTGCACCATGTGCACACCTGGACTGAACCCTGGTCCTCTGCAAGAGCAACGGGGACTCTTAACTATTGAGCCAACTCTTCACTGTCCCCATCCTGTATTTTCTTGAAGAAATCTAAGAACACAGCGCTGGTGCATGCCTCTTGCCACCATGCTACCAACTACACCAAGTTCTTCTAGGACAATTGTTAAGCTCTTGATTTTCTTTTTGTACAGTCATGAAACACTCTAGCGATAAGAAACAAAACACACCCACTTCAGTATTTTTAGAACTCTGAAAACTGTGAGTGGTACTCCAGTCTACCCTAGTCATCTGTTTTTAAGGAAAATGAATCTTCATCAAATAATGCTGAGTATGCTTTAAAAACAGGCCAACCAGGAACAGATTTAGAAGCTTAGTAGTTGTTTGTTTGTTTGTTTGTTTGTTTGTTTTTTGAGACAGGATCTCATGTAGCCCAGGCTGGCTATGTAGCTAAGGATGACTATGTAGTAAAGGATAGCTTTGAACTTCTGACTGTCCTGCATCCACTTTTCAGGTGCTGGGGTCTCAGGTATGTGCTATGATGTCCAGCTATTGTCTTACTAATGCATTTTCTCCATAATATTAAGACAAGTCATGCATGCATTTTCACAGCCATAAACTTTTATTTCTAGATCAAGACCATCTTTTCTTACATTGTTTATTTTGTGTTTCTGGGTGTGAGTATGTGCATGCCACTGCACACATGTGGAGGTTCGAGGACAACTTCTAAGAGTTGTCCTTCCACCATGTGGGTCTCGGGGATGAATCAGGCAGTCAGGATTATACACACTGACTCACTTCGATGACCCGCAGGTCCATCTTTTGATATATTTGTCCTGGTTATTTTTTGTCCGGGTTTTGTTTTGTTTTGTTTTGTTTTGTTTTGTCAACCTGACACAGCTAGAGTCATCTGAGAAGAGGGACTTTTAATTGAGGAAATGCCTTCACAAGACCACCACGTAGGTAAGTCTGTGATGGATGTGGAAGGGCCCACCATTGTGGGTGCTACTATCTCTGGGCAGGTGTCATTGGCTCCATAAGAAAACAAACTGAGCAAGTCAGGAGGAGCAAACCAGTAAGCAGCATTTGTCAATAGTCTCTTCTTCAGTTCCTGCCTCCAGGTTCCTGCTTTGGGTTCCTGTCCTGGTTTCCCTCTGTGGTGGATTGTGACCCCAGAGGTGTAAGCTGAAATAAACCCTCTCCTCCCCAGGTTGCTTTTGGTCATGGTGTTTATCACAGCACTAGGCACCTATGACAATGTTCTTATAGTCAGTCTGGAGACGCTCTCATCCTTCAGGAAATGGCCTGCTTGGGTGCTTGCTATTGTGAACAGCTGCCTTTGTGTGCCTTGTGAAAGCATTCATGCTCTATACATTCTCTTTATACACTTCAAAACAGTGTATGTATGAAGAGTTTCTGTTCTTTGAAATCCAGAAAACCCTCATGCGCTATGGAAAACAGCATCTGCTTCCTAAGAACACTGAAAACAGAACGGCGTTTGAGTGTTTAGCCAAGAGAGTCAGGAGTGGGACCAGGTGAGGACCCCTGCATACCCCAAGTAAACACACACAGCAACACCATTCACAACAGCCTCGAGGTGGGCACGCCAAGTGTCTGCATCGGATGGCTGGGTAACACAGTGGGTTGTGCACATCCAAAAGCAACATTCTCCTTTTAAAAAGGCTTTAAAGGTTAGGAAAATCCAGGCACATGCTACAGCATATAAAAACTCTGAGGACACTGTGCTAAGTGAAATGTGCTAGTCACAAAAAGACAGATATCATCAGTGTTCTTCCATGTGTATGGGGATCCTAAAGTCAGCAAATTTAGAGAGATGGAAGGGGGTCTCCAGAGGATGAGGGAGGAGAAGGAAGGAGTCAGTGTTTAATGAGCACAATGTTTCAGTTTTGTAAGTGAAAAGGTTCTACAGAACCATGGTGGGATGGTTGTGCTCAGTGTGAATACACTTCTGCCACTGTGTAGACGAATTTATAAACAGTCTTATTAAATAAAAACCATAGAGCCAGACATAGGGGTTAAAGCCTGAGAGATCAGAGGAATAGGAACAGCCACAGCTAACCTTACCTCACAACTCTTACCAACTCTGCAGCTTCCAAATGTGACTTACTTCCTGTCTACCCACCTGTATGCCTTGCTGTTCTACCATCTGATTTGCTCTCTCTGCCCAGCTACATCACTTCCTCTTCCTGCCCAGCTCTGTCACTTCCTGTCTGTCTGTGCAGACCTCCAGACCTACATGGTTAACTAGTGTTGGAATTTAAGGCGTGTGCTACCACACCTGACTCTGTTTCCAGTGTGGCCTTGAACTCACAGAGATCCAGACAGATCCCTGCCTACCAAGTGTGTGGTGGTATTGTGTTCCCCAAAATATTGTGCACCCTAATAAACTTATCTGGGGTCAGAGAACAGAACAGCCACTAGATATAGAGGCCAGAAAATAGTGGCACACACGCCTTTAATCCTAGCATTCCAGAGGCAAAGATCCACCTGGATCTCTGAGTTCAAGGCCACACTGGAAACAGCGAGGCATGGTGACTCACACGCCTTTAATCCCAGGAAGTGAGCCTTTAATCCCAGGGAGTGATGGCAGAAAGCAGAAAGATATATAAGGCGTGAAGACCAGAAAGTAGAAGCATTTGGCTGGTTAAGCTTTTAGGCTTTTGAGTAGCACATTTCAGCTGAGATTCATTCTGGATGAGGACTGAGAGGCTTCCAGTCTGAGGAAACAGGATCACCTGAGGAATTGGCAAGGTGAGGTGGCTGTGGTTTGTTCTGCTTCTCTGATCTTCCAGCATTCACCCCAATACCTGGCCTCAGGTTTGATTTTATTAATTGTATAGATTCATGCTACACAAGTGATAGGATTAAAGGCTTTTCCTCTGATCTCCAGGCAAGCTTTATTTATTAAAGCACAAATAAAATATCACCACATTTCAGCACACCACTGAACTATTCTGTTAGCAACGTCAAAGACAGGAGGTTTATGTTGTGTATTTTTTATCAAATGTTTGCACACACACACACACACACACACACACACACACACACTCAAAGATTTTTGGCTGTGACCATTGGGAGGGGGCACCCTTGGGTTTGGGGTTAGTGCTTGGAGGACAGATTATTGTCTGTCCTCTGGCTGCTAATTTAATTTCAGAACTCCAGAATGTTGGGGCTAGATGATCTGAAGGATCATCCCCTGTTTCAGACCCACATGTCTCCAGGGACCCCATGGCCACAAGCAGCAAAGAACACCTCCAAGACAGAAGGAGAACGCAAGTTCCTATCTGTCCAACGCTGCTGCTCCTTGGAGGTCACATACCACAGCACCAGGGCCCCAGCAAGCCTCCAGAGACATCTCCTGAGAATTAAAATCTTAGTAACTAATTAAGAAAAAGAAGTTTAATACTGAGATGACTAACATACACAGAGGCATGCACTGTAAGGAGGGGCGTATCAGAGAATGAGAGAGAGCAGGTGCCTCTGACGCCCATGCAGCCCATGAGGGGCAAAACATTTAGCTTCAGGGACAAGCAAGCCTTTGTCTGTAGCAGATTTGAGGTCACAGTCTAGGGTCTGTCCTCACTCAGGAGGTCTCCTGATGAGGTGCCCGGATCTATAGTACAGCATTGAAGTCTATACTTAGAATCTTGGCTCCCCCCCCCTCGTACGCTGCAGATTTTCACTATGTGTTTTGTTGAGCATGGTGTAGTTATCTTAACTTCTCTGCACTCCACTCTAGTTCCTAACTTCACAAGGTGGTTTTGAATATGATCTTGAGTAATCATTCCACAGGTGCCAACAACTATATTATCACCACAACTACTGTTATTTTGATAGTACTTTTCAGTGCTGCAGCCTAGGAGTTTGTACATGCCACACAGATGCCACTGAGCCACGTCCCCAGCCCACTATATTTTAAATGCATCATTTAGAGCTGTGGTTAAGCAAAGACGTGCAGAGGCTATTGATTTTAAATGAGCTCTCACAAGGCTCCAGACTAAACTAGAACAGAGTCACTTAAGCTAAATATCAAGGATGCAGGCAGATTCTAAAACAGACCAGCTTTTCCTGAACATGTGAGCTTCTGGTCTGTCAGAGTCAACCTAAGAAGGAAGTCCCCTCAACTTAAGCCCAGATAGAGCAGATAGTGATCTCTCCCTCCTCCCCCTCTCCCTCTCTCCCCCTCTCCCCCTCTCCTGCTTACTGGTTTTGTTTCTCTGTTGCTATGGTACAAAATGCACTGTTACACCATTGTCAGGTGTGGGGTCTCATTTCCTTGCACAGATTGAAGCCTGCACAAACCCACAAATAGTAAAGTATCACTCTTGTTGATGATTCCACTATTGCATGAAGGGGTATAGATTACTTTGTATGCATTCATTCCCTTGCTTAGCCATTCCAACAAAAGGGTTGGCTCTCTTTTACAAGCCAGGAAAGGGAGGCCCCGGATCTGTAACTAACTTATGAATATCGCCATCAAGCAGAAGGCTTTCTACTAATCTTGCTACGGTGAGAGCTTGCTGGCTTTGCTTTCCTGTGTCCCTTTGCCATCTGTGGAGCCCGTTCTCGGGTTCCTCGTGGCTTTACTCAGCAGATCTGCACAGAGAGGATGATTGGACCACGGGCCTAAGTGCAGGTGTCTGAGATGGTCTGCACTTGGCTGTGCTGGTGGGAGGTCTTTTGTTCCACCCCTTGGCGTCTCTATAAATACCCTGGGGCAGAGACAGTCAGGGCCCGTTGGAATAGGTTCCAGGCCCTCTCAAGGCTATCCTTTATTTTCTATCTGTTTATCTCTACAATCTAAATCCTTCTATCTAATATTTCCTGCTGCTCACACTCAAGAAAACTCTGGGGAACTGTGGGGTTGGTGGGTAAACACCCTGCAGCCGTCCTGTTTTTATAGATGTTACACTGTGGTCCTTGAATTGGTTTGTGTTGGGAGTTATATTTCTTATCATTCTTTTCTCAGTGTGTGATGAGGCATGCATTGTTTACCAAAGGTTTGAATTTACTTATTATGATATTGCTATATTGTAGCTCTTCCTTTTTGAGACATGGTCTCACTATGCAGCTCTGGCTGACCTGGAACTCAGACCCCCCTGCCACACTGCCCCTGGAGTGCTGGGATACAAGTCATGTGACATTACTCCCAGCCCTCCTTCTTTTCTTTTTAAATTTAACACATATATACTAGAAGATATTTTTAAGGTAAGTTTTCAGGCCTGAGTGGTGTCTAAGTTTTAACATAATTTTCTTCCCTGTTCCAATATTTTCGGGAGTAGTGCTTGTGTTTATTGTCTTACTACTACAAACAGCACACAGTGATTATTCCAATACAGAAGAATTTGTATCCCTTTCAGGTCAACAAAAATGACTTAATTATAAGACTTTGGTGGTTAGTCTAAAATTTTTTCATTTAATTAATTTCTTGCTAATTCAATATTTGGGGTAGTTTTGATAGTGGAAACGGTTACTCACACTGGTTAATTTTCCCCGTTTTCCTTGTCCATTTGCCAAGTTCTGTTTGTTGGAAGCTGCTGCTCCTAGTCTCTGCCTATCTTTAGACCTGAAGGGCAGGGCATACGACTTTTACAAATTAGTAATATCCACACCTTGTGACATGTACTCCCGACATTCTAGCTGGCTTTTCTTTTCTTTTCTTCTTGGAATTTCTTTTCACCCATTTGCTCAGGGCTAAGCCAGACATGTCTGGAATCCGGCTCTTTGGCATATTGATTTCTGTAGTTTCTGTTCTTTCCCCCTTTGCTTGAGCAGTTTCTGTCTTGAACTTGGAACTGTCGTTCCAGGTTCTGAGTTAATAGACCATGGTGGAACAGGGACGTAAGTGTGGGTTTAGAAGCTCCCCAGCAGCTCTCTCACACAGCTGAGAAACACTGTTCTAAGCTAATCCGCAGGCAGTCCCAGCTGGCTGTTTTCGTCCTGTTTTAAATATCAGTGCATTTTGACCCAGCTGTTTTCGTCTACGAACATCACAGTGAACTCTAACGCCAGCATGCATCCTCCTTCCAGGTGTTGCCGGAACAGCCAATGTCAAGTTTGCGTTTCTCGGTGCTTTGTTTAAAGCACAGGGTGGTTTTTCTTTCATTTTCTTCCTGCAGCTGTCTTGATGAGTTCGCCTGCTCTTGGAGCTCTGGTGTTTGTGTGTTGTGTTTGAACACATGTGTGCATATGTGTGGAAGCCAGATGTCAACTTCCGGTGTGGCTCTTCAGAAGCCGTTTACCTTGTGTTTTGAGACAGGGTCTCTCACTGAATCTGGATTTCATTGATTCAGCTGAACTCTGTCTCCCCAGTGCAGGGATTATGGGGCACACCCAACTTCGATGTGCGTAGGTGTTGAGGATCCAACCCAGGTCTTCATGCTTGTGTGGCAAGCCAGTTGTCAACCGAGCCACCTCCTCAGCTCCTTTTGTTTGGTTTTTGAAGGAGCCAAATCTTCTGTTCCTTCATTTATTGCGTTTGAAGTGCTCTCCATGTCATTCTTGGCCTGAGAGTCTTGGCCGTCCTTAGCCACCACACACCTGCAAACAACCATGTTACTGGTTGGTTTCCCCTCTCGATCAATTTTACAGAGGGCCTTCCCTTTCTCCCAGTTTCTTGTTGTCATCAGACTTAATCAGGTTGATACTGAGTGCTCAGTGTAAGGGGCCTTCACTGACTTGATAGACACAGGCTCATCACAATTGGATGAAACACATGAAGACGGGCCTAGAGCTTGTCCACAGCGTTGACAGTTCACACATTCCACTGCTCAGCCATTGTGGATGAGGGCGGTCTTCAGCACCTCTTGTACAGTAGTGCTGATGATGTTTATTACACCTCCAGCAGCAATGCCTTGCTCAACTACAGCAGCAGGTTCCTGGTGAGGCTGAATCTTGAATTGCACTGGAGATTCCACCTCTGGAAAACCCAGAGTATCCAAGGCTGTCCTTGAACTCCCAATCCTCCGACTCTACCTTCTGAGCATTGGGATTACAGTCCTGTGCCACCAAGTCTAGTATTTATTGCCACTGTAGGATTTTGTGGGAAAATCATTTTAGAGTCTCTGCCTTAAGGATCATTTCATCCTGACTTAAAACAGAGAACCTGTGTGGGTACGTGCTATTTCTGAAAGGCGAGGTGTGAACCTTTCTTAGACTGGCGTTATTAAATCCACATGTTAGATAGTGACAGATTACAGCTGTGTATATCAATGGGGCACCAAGCGCTGCTATGACCTGAATCTGATGTGGAATGACCAAGTCAAGCCATCCAACTCATCTATCCCCTCAAACATTTGACCCCTTCCATGATGAGAACACTTGAGATGTCCCCTTCCTGTGTGTGACACTAACTGCAGCCTCCCCTCTCCTCCTCTCCTCCCCTCCTCTCCCCTCCTTATCCCTTTACAACCCTTTGCTGTCATGGTTTCTGCTGAGTAAAACATTTTGACTTACTGATCTGGCTTCCTTAGTCTTGGCGTCACGCCTCTCACCCCAGTGCTGGGGAGGCTGAAGCAGGAAGATGATGCGCTTGGGGCCAGCCTGGGCTGCATAAGACCTTGTCAACAACAACAACAACAACAAAAACAACAACAAAAACAAACAAACAAAACAGGCAATAAAACAGGCAATAAGCCAGGCACATGGTGGCCTACCTTTAATCCCAGTGCTCTGGAGGCAGAGGCAGGAGGATCTCTATGAGTTCCAAGACAGCCTGGTCTACACAGCGCACTCCAGGACAGCCGGGGCTATGTAGAGATCCTGTCTCAAAAAAGAAACAACAAAAACAGCAATAAACAAACAAACTAATTAATTAATTAATTAATTAATTAATATGAATTCACTCCATTTTGCTTGCCATCTGTCACCTTCCTTGGCTTTGCCCCAGCTACATTTGATAACTTGTAGCTTGTAACTCAATGCCTGCAATGGTGGATCTGCTCTACCTGACCCCAGGCAGCTGGCTTTACTGTGCTCCTCATAGACTCTTTTGGACACTTCTAACACTTACTCTAAAGATGCTACTAGTTTCGCTCATTTAAAATTTTGTGCCCCCTCCGCCCCACTGTGATGATGGGGATGAGCATAGCCTTGTGTAAGTAAGTGTAACACTTACTACAGCTAAGTAAGTGTTTACTGCCTATCTGCATCCAACCTGCCTCTGAACTTTAAAACAAATGGGAAATAAGGACATTGTCATTTTTAGGAATATTCCCATGGCAGAAATAATATATGCATATTATATTAAACATCAGACCTTCTGTCTGGAGAGATGGCTCAGCCACCAAATTTGAAAAGCTGAGTTTAATCTCTGGGGTCCACATGGTAGGAAAGAACCTTGTGTTATCCTCTGACCTGTGCATAAATGTGAGAGTACACACACACACACACACACACACACACACACACACACACACAGAGGCACACACACACAATACATACGTAAATACTTTTTTGAGGCAGGGTCTTACTATGTATTCCTGGCTGGCTTGGAACTCATTGTATAGACCAGGCTGGTCTCAAACTCTTAGAGATTCACCTGCCTTTGCCTTCTGCATGCTGGGATTAAAGATGTGTGCCACCTTCCCCGGGCAGAGTAATGATTTCAAGCCACTAAACAATCTGTTATATAAATAAGATGAAAAGTTAATGTCATTTACATTTCAACCTCCAAAAGGTACTGCACTTACCTCCTATATGAACTGTTCTAATTTTTCCTGTGTTTATTCAAATCTGTTCTTCCATGGTATCTGTGTTCACGTGCCTGTGTGGCTGTAAATGCTTGGGAGTGGATTGTATGCACTGTCCTTGCTCTAACTGACTGGGTAACAGACTAGGTTATTCTCATTTTCCCAGGCTACTGTGTGAGGGGGGAGCCCCCTCATTCTTCTTATAGAATTTAATTGGGGCTTGCTTACAGTTTTAGTGGCTTAGTCCATTATCATCATGGTGGGGAGCATGGCGGCATGCAAGCAGACGTGGTGCTGGAAGTAGCTGAGAGTTCTATGCCCTGATCTACAGACATCAGGAAGAGAGAGAGAGAGATGATGGACCTGGTTGGAGCTTTTTGAACCCTCTAAGCCCACCCACAGTGACATACTTTCTCCAACAAAGCCCCCTCCCCCAATCCTTCTCAAATAGTGCCACTCCCTGCTGACTAAACATTCAACTCTATGAGCCTATGGGGCCATTCTCATTAAGCCACCACAGATATTAGAAGCAGAGACATTGTGGATTATTCATTTACTTATTTTTGCTGTTTCTGTGACAGGGTCTTACTCTGTAGCCCAGGCTAGTCCCTAATCCTCTGCAGTTTTTCTGCTCCACCATCTGAGTGCTGGGATTAAAGACGTGCACCACCGCCAACACTTGGGAGGCAGAGACAGGCAGATCTCTGTGAGTTCGAGGCCAGCCTGGTCTACAGAGTGAGTTCCAGGACAGCCAGGATTGTTACACAGAGAAACCATGACTTAAAAAACCAAAGTTGGGGCAGGGTGTGTGTGTGTGTGTGTGTGTGTGTGTGTGTGTGTGTGTGTGTGTGTGTGTAGATGTGCACCACCAATTTGTCTAGAATGCAATGTCCCATTTTTCAGTTGAATTTTTAAAATTTTAATGAGATTGACCTATTGCAAGGATTGAGGGGCTGTTTGTATTGTTTATTCATGTCTTTTATTACTTTTTAATTTTCACTTTTTTTTAAAAGATTTATTTATTTATTATGTATACAACATTCTGCCACCATGTAACTTTCCACGCCAGAAGAGGGAACCAGATTTCATTATAGATGGTTGTGAGCCACCATGTGGATGCTGGGAATTGAACTCAGGACCTCTGGAAGAGCAGTCAGTGCTCTTAACCTCTAAGCCATCTCTCCAGCCCTTAATTTTCACTTTTATTTTCAATTGGTGACAACTCTTTATGTGAACTGAGATACATATAATACGCTATTTAACTTTGACTCAAGTACATCTTGAGTTCATATTATCTGGGTTTGTAGGCTCCTCCAAATCTATAACTTTAATAAATAAAAAAATCTATTTTTCTTTGCAAAAAATTGATTTTGGTGTTAGTCTAATGATCCTATTTAAAACTTCAAGATTAGAAATTTTTTTTTTTACTAATTATTTTATCATTTGATTTTTGTGGTTTGGTTTATGTGCTTAGAGCAATCAGTGCATCTGGAAGCTGCTGCTTTGCAGAGCATGAGTTAAAAGTCAAGCTCTGTTTTCCTTCCAAATGTAGAGCAATTTTAAATTTTATTTCTTTAATTGTGGTGCTGAGGATCAAACCTAGGAGCTTAGCACCCTACCGCTCAGCTACATTCCAGCCCTGGCTAGTTGATCCTTTCATAATAAAGAATTGTTTCTTTTGAAGCTAGAGGTGAAGAAAGGGCTGTGATTCCAACCCTGGCACTACTCTGGCCAAGCTGGCCTTTCATCTCTTAGCATACACAAGCCTAATCCCTAGCAACACACAGGTTCCAAGACTACTAGGAACTCTTTGTCCAATAGATCTCTCCAGCGTAAATATATATATATATATATATATATATATATATATATATATATATATATATATATTATATGACTAAAATAATATACAAACCAAAGACAAATACCTGCAGGCTTCTGGGTGGATGCTACCCCAGGTAAAGGGGTACCCTACCCTGCCATTTAGTGAGCCCCAAAGGTAAGGCTTCTGCTTCAGTGCAAAGCCCCGTTTCTCCCTTTATTCTGAGCTCTCTTTTGGAATGGGAATGTCTGCCCCTTGCCTGCCTCATGGTCTTTTGGAACATGCGTAACAAACCTGGTTTTGCAGGTTCACAGCTAGAGAAGGGATTTCCTTCTTTCTGGGTCCACCCACATGTGACTGATGTGATACTGTGCTGCCTTAGGTCTTGGAGTGGTTCTGGGAAAGTTAAGACTTTGGACCAGTTGGGATGGGATAAGTGCATTTAGCACGTGAGAAGAATGTGAATTTGGGGAACACAGAGAGTATAGTGTTATGGACTGATATCCCTCCAAATTTGTGACTAAAGCTGTACAGTCCAGTACTCCAAAGTGTGACTGCATTTGGAGACAGGGCTTATGATGAGAGATGATATTGAAATGGTGCCGTCAGATGGACTCTAATCTGAATGGTGTCTTCGTAAGAAGATCAGGACATATGGAGAGAGCCCCATGTACACATTTAGAAAGGACACAGAGAGAAGTGGGCATCTGCAAGTCAGGCAGAGGTCTCTTGAGAAACCAGTTCTGGCCACACCCTGATCTTGAATGTCCAACCTTTAGAACTGTGAGTGTATTGCCTACTTCTGCAAATCTGTGACCAAAATGCCCCCCAAGAAAGGAGGGAATTATTTGTTTTAGCTCAGATTCTAGTCCAAGGTCACTTGGCCCCAGGTGCTTGGGCAGAACATCATGACATTTGGCAGAAGACAGTCATTCACTTCACAGGAGCTGGGACACGCAGAGAACAGAGGAAGGGGACAGGACTGGGGACCTAAGCACACACCCTGGCAGCCTGCTTGCCGCAGCTAGGCCGTTACCTCCTGAGATTTCCAGCACCATCCAAAACAGCACCCCCACTGGAGAGCAGACGTGGGGGGCATTATACATCCAAGCCATAAGAGTGAGGAAATAACTTTCTGTTAAGTCATACGTAATACTGAATTCAACACTAGAATCCCAGGGAAGCCGATGAAGCTCGGTGCAGAGCACTGGTGTGCTGGAGGCTCCGGGCTCCATCCCTCCCACACAGTTTATTTTTGGGGGGTGGGGTGTCTTCTTGTTTTTCCCATTAAAGCTGAAGTTTACATACAATGATTTTTTTGCTAATGATGAGAAGAAAGGGTTCATTTTTACTCTCACTCAGAAAGTCAATGAAGTACCTTTAAAAAAAAAAAACCCACAACAAATCCAGTTCGCAGCCCCTTGGTCTTAAGGATGCAGTCGGTGTGCACTCCTATCTTCTACTCTGTTGGTGATTCACCAGCCTGTGTCAACACTACTGGAACACAAGTTCTCTCCGGCTGATCTTCACAGACTTGGTTATTCTTAGCACTTTGCATTTCCACACAAAGTTGTTTTTTTTTTCATCTTTGTTGAAATGCAGCCAACAAATAAAAATTGTATCTCTCTAGGGTGTATAACTTGGTGTTTCGATATATGTACCCATCCTGGAAGGATTACCACGATCAGACTCAATGTGGCATCACCTCACATAGGTGGCCTGTGTGTGGGGATGCTCGGGATGCTCGGGACCCTCGCAGATTTCAAGTATAATCAGTCGAGTCAGCTAGGGCACCATTAGACTTCCAGGACTTCCGTTTTCTTTATGAGACAAGGTCAGGCTATGCAGTGTGGTTTGGCCTGGAACTTGCTATACAAGTAAAGCCAGGCTGCTCTCAAACTCACGATCTATCTGCTTAGCCTCATGAATACTGGGATTATAGCCATGCACCTCTGTGCCCAACTTTAGAATCTAAACTGCACTCTGTACCCTTTGACCCATAGCTCTCTACTTCCCCCACCCCCGTCTATTTGTGGTGTGTGTGTGTGTGTGTGTGTGTGTGTGTGTGTGTGTGTGTGTATGCATAGCATGTGTATACATAGCATGCATTACCATACCTAGCTCTTTACATTGGTTCTGGAGATCTGAGCCCATGTCCTCGTGCTTGAGTGGCAGGTACTTTGCTGACTGAGACATCTCCTCAGCCCAGAATCAGATATGAAATTTCCATTTTTCAAAGTTTATTGGGACCGGGCTGTGGTGGCGCACGCCTTTAATTCCAGCACTCGGGAGGCAGAGGCAGGCGGATCTCTGTGAGTTCGAGGACAGCCTGGTCTACAGAGCGAGATCCAGGACAGGCACCAAAACTACACAGAGAAACCCTGTCTCAAAAAAAAAAAAAAAAAGGGTTATCGGTAGCTAAGTATGGTGGTACTTACCTGTGATCTCAATGCTAAGAAGGTAGAGGCAGGAGGATCAAGATAAAGCTACACAGTGAGTTCCAGGCCATCATGAGCTACTTTGTGTGTGTGTGTGTGTGTGTGTGTGTGTGTGTGACTGTGCCTCAAAAAACAAACAAACAATAAATAAAACATTTAAAAATCTATTGGGATTCCTCACTTTTATGTGGGTAGCTGGAAGAGGGGCATGTGAGGGCACTGGGGGTGGAACCCAAGGTTTTACGCATGACAAGAAAATGCTTAGCTACCTTTTCTGGTTTTTATTTATTTATTTGTTGTCTTGTTTGTTTGTTTGTTTGTTTTTTGAGGCAGGGTCTTGCTATGTAGCCCACACTGAACTCCAACTCTTGATCCTCCTGCTTCTGCCTCTGGAATGCTGGGTTTGCAAGCATGTTGTGCCACACTGTTGGGAGCCGTGTGGCCTAGTTTCGGACCAGTATATGAGTGCTTGTCCAATGGGTCTCCAGATAAGGCAAAGCCTAAGGTGACAGTCTCACTTGGTAAGGACCAGTGGACTTTGGGACAGTGCAGAATACTGCTGGGACCACACGGCCTGCATGCTCGCTTCTCTCTTGTAATATCGATGATTCTCGTGGTGATTTTAGTGTCACTTTGTCAATCATGCATGGGACAGATGTGATCATTCCTGGAAACCCCATTTTTTTTCTCAAATATTTTCCCCTAAAGTTCCTTGGGAGCTGATGCTTCTCAGGTTTCTTGTTTGGGTGCCAGCTGTCACTTCAGACCCTGGGACCTGTTCTGATTCAGCACTGACAGGATCGGAGAGCGATCATCCCTATTTATGTAAATATGCTTTAAGTTTTGAACAATATTGTTGTTCTTGAAACTGTGTGCCTATGTTTATCACCTTTTAGTTTTATAAAGACAGGATGTACCTGGCTCCATATTTGGCCAAGCTAGCAAAATGGTAAGTGTTGTTTTTGGTTTAAAATATGTTTTGATATAAAAGTTAGGAAACAACGTATTTGACATATTTGTTTTTGCCAGAGGTTAATGTTGGAAGATGGGAAAAACTTGTTTGTTAGTATGGAAAAAGATGCTTGTTTTTGATGTGTAAATAAAGACAGCTGGAGCTATTCGGGGCTGGTCACTTGTGTGAAACTCAGCTGGTGGTTGAACAGTTCATTTCTTTGCGCCAACACCCCTTCCCCATCTCAGGACCTGAACCCAGGCTGTGGCAGGACCATAGCACCACACCTAAAAGATAAATATATAACGAGGCTTGGGAGATTGCTCAATGGTACTTACTTGTGCCTGAGGACGTGCGTTCCGACCCCCAACATCCATGTAAAAGCCAGGCATGTGTAAAAGTGTGTTGTTGTGAAATATTACTTTAACTACATAAAGATGTGTTACATTTGTTTATGTTGTGGAATATTACTTTAACTATGTAAAACTGTGTTACAGTTATTTATGCTCCACTTGTTTAATAATGTAAAGATGTGCTGCCTTGACTGCCTAAGGTACCTGATTGGTCTAATCAAAAGCTGAACGGCCAATAGCTAGGCAGTAGAGAGATAGGCAGGGCTGGCAGGCAGAGAGAATAAATAGGAGGAAAGAAGAGAACAAGAGCCAAGAACCAGGTGAACGATGGAGAAAGAGATGGAGAGGTCTGGAGCCAGCCAGGCAGCCACCAGCCAGCCAGACATAGGGTAGGACATACAGAAGGAAAGAAAGGTAAAAAGCCCGAGGCAAAATGTAGATGAAGAGAAACAGGTTAAATTAAGTTATAAGAGCTAGTAGGACAAGCATAAGATAAGACCGAGCATTCATAACTAATAATAAGTCTCCACATCATGATTTGGGAGCTGGTTGGTGGCTCAAAAGAAAGCCTGCTACAGTGTGTGCCGTAACCCCAGAACTGGAAGACAGAGATGGGCAGAATCTGGAGGCTCACTAGCCAGTCTGTCTAGGAAGCCACACATTTCAGGTTCAGCAAGAGACCTTGTCTCTAAAAAATAAGTTGGAAAAGTGACCAATGAAAGACATCCCAATGTCAACCTCTGGCCTTTTCATGTACCCACACAGGTGAGTGTAGCTCTGCACAAGTGTGTGCTCTCTCTCTCTCTCTCTCTCTCTCTCTCTCTCTCTCTCTCTCTCTCTCACACACACACACACACACACACACACACACACACACACACAGAGTTGTATGACCTTTTCCTTTCCCCTGCTGCTAGGGATTGAACCCTGGAACTTGCATGTGGTAGCTGAGCACTCTTCTACTGAGCTGTGCACCAGGCCTTTGGGATTCTTCTTGGAACTGCAGTGGGTTATTCTGGAAACAATGGACATTTTTATGATACTGAGTTATCCAATCAAATACATGATACAATCTTGTATTTGGATTAATTTTGTAATTTAAATTAAATTTATTTATTTATTTTGTGTGCATATGTACACATATGTATTGGGTGCATGCATGTCACCATGCACATGTGGAAGGTTGGTTCTCTCTATGACATGGGTCTCAGGTTATGAGGCCTTGGTCAATCTCTCTACTTGTTCTGTAGTGTTTTACAGTCTCTGTGTCTGTACAGAAGCACTGGATATCTTTAGTTTCTGTGTCTGTATAGAAGCACTGGATATCTTTAGTCTCAGTGTTTGTACAGAAGCACTGGATATCTTCAGTCTCTGTGTCTGTACAGAAGCACTGGATATCTTCAGTCTCTGTGTCTGTACAGAAGCACTGGATATCTTTAGTCTTTGTGTCTGTACAGAAGCACTGGATATCTTCAGTCTCTGTGTCTGTACAGAAGCACTGGATATCTTTAGCTAGGTTCATTCTCAGGTACAGTTGTGTTGTTATTCGTGGGTTCTGTATCAGCAAATATTTCTACTCATTAAAACCTATTCAAACTTTAAAATGAATACTCATGGATCGAGGGGGCTGTGTAACTAAGTGGTGGAGTGCTCGGCTAGCATGTACAGCATCCTGGATTTGAGCCCCAGTATTGCTGAATAAATAGAAGCTTATGAAGCCTTCAAGGTCTTTGTAAATACATGGAGACTGAAAACCAAGTCACTCCAGGTACATTGCGGCCTCCAAGCTCAGACACGGAGACACCCTGTCTTATGTTTCTGCTCTCCTGTGAATAACATCCTTTCTTGTGGCCCATTTAGGGTCATGTTTTCCATGTTTTTGTGGGTGTGGGAAAGAAAAGGTAGTTTTACCATTGAGCATATCCCCAATAGTGTTCACAAGGTGGTAATCTGCCTTATGAAGAAAATATGTGGGAAACTTCATTTGGGTATGAATTATATTGTAGCATGAATCTTAAACAGTCTTATTAATAAAATCAAACCTGAGGTCAGTTATTGGGGTGAATGCTGGAAGGTCAGAGAAGCAGAACAAGCCACAGCTACCTCGCCTCGCCAGTTCCTCAGCTGATCCTGTTTCCTCAGACTGGAAGCCTCTGAGTCCTTATCCAAATGGATCTCAGCTGAACTGTGCTGCTCAAAGCCTAAAAGCTTAACCAGCCAAATGCTTCTAGTTTCTGGTCCTCACGCCTTATATACCTTTCTGCTATCTGCCATCACTCCCTGGGATTAAAGGCGTGAGTCACCATGCTTGGCTGTATCCTTGAATCCATGGATTTCTATCTCTGGAATGCTAGGATTAAAGGTGTGAGTGCCACCATTTTCTGGCCTTTATATCTAGTGGCTGTTCTGTCTCTGACCCCAGATAAGTTTATTAGGGTGCACAATACTTTGGGGAACACAATATCACCACATTATATAGTATCATTGGCCATGGAGTTATGCTAATGACTCAATAGTATAATATAAGTTAGGTGTCTCAGTATAAATACAAATAAAGCAAGGTTCTGCATTGATCATTTAAAGAAAATGCTATGGCCCGAGACTCGCAGGAAGCTGCACTTTGATTTCCCCAAGAAGCAACGGTTGAGCATCTGCTAATTCAGTTATCTCAGTGACTTCATGGAAAGTAGCTACTACAAATAATGGGAGCAGGACACTTCATACTTTCTGTACTGTTGTAAATGTTATCTTTTGAAAATTTCAGATTGAAGTATTTACTGTTGATAATCCAGTTAGGCAGATGTGTGTGTGGCACACACCTGCTATTCAAACATTCAGAAAGCTGATGAAAGAAGACTGAAAGGGGCTAGCCTGGGCTATGTAAGACCCTGTCTCAAAAATGGATAAACTAACTAATTTTAAAATAAGTCAAAAGCAAGAAATACAATTATATTTTTCAAAGCATTTATTAAGAATTATTGCGGTTGGAAAGGTGGCTCAGCAGTTAAGAGCACTGGCTGCTCTTCCAGAGGACCTAGGTTTGACTCCCAGCACCCACAGAGCAGCTCACAATTGTAACTCCAGTTCCAGGGGATCCAATGTCTTCATCTGACCTCTTTGTGTACCAGGCATGCACACAGTGTACAGACAGGCACACAAACAAAAACACTCATACACATAAAATAATAAAATAAAAAAAATCATTTAGCATGGCCCAGACATGGTAGACTGTGCCCTTAATCCCACCACTTGGGAGGCGGAAGCAGGTGGATCTCTGTGAGTTCAAGGCCAGCCTGGTCTACATAGAAAGTTTTAGGACAACCAAGTCTACATTGTGAGACCATGTCTTTAAAAATTTTTTTTAGCATGAGATACTGTATTTGAAAGTTATTGATGAAAAACTATAATAACTATAGAAAATGTTAAAGGTTTATAACTATTTCTTTATCTGCTTTTTTTAAAATATTCTTTTGCAATGTAATATAAATCTTAAAAGATGTAAACTATCAACCTAAGTGAGAGTCAGACTTTGTAGTATATCATTGTAGGGCCAAGTTTAAAAGAGTGGACACACTGAATTGATCACACTTTGTAACCTGATGGTATAATGAATGCTCTAGAAAACTGACAAATAATTGCAGCCAAGCAAAAGTTCTCACATGAAAACATCCTCCCAATGTGTTGAATGTGTTGAATGGTTGACCCAGCACCAGGAACCTATGAATTAATTATAATATCTGAGAAATAGTTCTATAATTTTGAGCTATTTCATTCCTAATTGTTGCAACGATCATATAGCAAAATTTTTGAGACACACAGTACTGTGAGTTTTAGCACATGGCAGATTTGTATGGTCACCAGAGGCTGAGTGCTGACCACTTCAACCGCTCACCGCCCTCTCATGCTACTCTACTGCAGTGGGTCCGACCCTAACAACACAGTCACTCCTTTGTGTCACTTTGTGTCTAAGTGTCTGATGCAGAGACCATGGAGGGGTGCTGCTTACTGGCTTGCTCATCATGGCTTGCTCATCGTGGCTTGCTCACCCTGCTTTCTCATAGAACCCAGGACTACCAACCCTGGTATGGTACCACCCATGATGGGCTGAGCCTTCCCTCATTGATCACTAATCAAGAAAATGCCCTACAGACTTGCCTATAGCCAAATCTTATGGAGGCATTTTCTCAATTGAGGCTTCCTCCTAACTGATGACTCTAACTATCTGAGTTGTTATGAAACTAGCCAGTACAGAGGACATTTCCAAAGGCCCATTTTCCAGGTGACCTCTAGATCACGCTGACAGTTAACGTTAACCATGCTACTCTTGTTGTTTGGAGACATTGGACTGGTGCAACAGGAATAAAGCACAAAGGTTTCCACAGTCTGAACTTTACCAGTCTCTCTCCTGAATCATTTGATTTTAGCTTAATTCATTAATCTTTCAAAAACTCACATCAGTGGCTCCTCTCCGGACTGTGTCCTTGGCTCACTGGAGTAGGCTAATGTGGACACTTTCCAAGAGGAGCCTCTGGTGTCCTGGGTGTTCTTCTAGCCTTGTGTTTTTCATATGCGTCATGCTGTGATATCCTCATTAGACTACATGCATTTTAGGGGCAGAGATTTTCCCAGTTCAAATGTTTCCCCATTGCATGTGTACATATATACATATTTAGTAATTGTTTACTAAATACTGATTGATTGAATGAATAATGAAGAGAGACAGTATAGTGAGGGACACTGATGTTCCCAGACTTGGGTGTCTGGGTGTATAAGCTAAGAGCAAACAACAGGTGTGAAGTGTGCACATTTCAGGAGGGGGAAAGTCAAATAGGGAGATTTTCTATGCTCATTTCTTTAGTAGATATTGCAACAGCACACAGACATCCAGGTAGCTAAGCACAAATGCTTCAACAGATATCCATAGCGGGTGGACAAGCAAGGTGGCTATGGATGATAACTTCGGGGAGATTGATTTCCCCAGGCTTGGGGCTTCTCAACCATCCCTCCCCTCACAGTTCTAACAAGCAGATTTTGAATCCACTCCAGAATGCATGGGTCTGAGTGATGAGGCTTCAGAGCTCTGATCTCGACTGTAATCAGAGTTCTTCTCTCCTTTGTTTTGACTGGGAGGAAGAAATTGAAAAAATGAGTTTGAGAACCAGTTCCTTAGAGCTGGGGTAGATGCAGTCCCTACGCATGCATGCTGTGCTTGCTCACCAGACTCCATTTGGTGGGGTGGGGGTACTCCTCAGTTCTATCCTTTTCTTTGGCACAAGGTCTTATTCACTGTTAGAGTCCATTCTTGCCCTGCTATGTTCTGGAAACTTCCATTAGGGTGACAAACCTGGAGGCTTGTCCATGGGAATACTGTCTTTAGCAAAAGCTTCCTAAACTCCTTCATCAGACGTCAGGCACTCAGCTCCCTCCTTCAGAGCAGTTTGTGGTACGAATCTCCAACAGGCAGATGTAGTGATTAACAACACTTTCCCATATTTGTGTTGTTCATTTTCTTCGCTTACAAATGGTGTTTGTCACATAGCACCCACAGAAAATTCCTAGCTGAACTCACTCGAACTGTAATTTAAATGCAATTAGGAGGAACTCATACTCTATGCCTTTAACTCACAGTTTCCCACCCTGAGTGGGAAGGGACGCTCATGACCATCCTTAAAGGAAGGTACCAAGGGAGCAGGAGAGCAGGTTAAGGAGCAGCTGCCGGGAAGGAGATCAGGCTTCTGGGCTGTGAGTGGGAGGGAGGGCAGAAGTTCCTCCCTGGAGAGGCCCCTCCCAAGAGGAAATCCTGGAGGTAGAACGGGCCATAGCGACAACATGCTGACAAGGCCAAGATGTGACAGTGCTGGTGGGTGGCTGTGCCGGGAGGTGAAGGCCAGTGTGAAGGTGGAGGTCAGCGGGTCAGACAGATGGGCCACGTGGCCACTCAGGTCTCAGCTTCAGGCAGACTCCTGCTTCACAGGAGAACAGGATAAACAAAGGTCAGCTGGAGCTGCTGGGGGAATGGGCCACCATGTTGGAAAGGAGCAGGATGGAAGCCTTGTGTTGAAAACACAGGGGTCTGATCTGAGTGGACCCTAGAGCCACCGTGTACAGTTTGACTCCTTGAAAATGGAGAGAACCAATCTGAAAGAGTACCATGGGCAAAGGTACTGGGATTAATCAGTGATGAAGAAAAAGCTCCTTTCTACTTGGTTGGGCCCTAATGCTCAATGATTTAGAGTACATTTACTTATTTAATAAGACAAAGTAGCCCAGGCTGGATTTGAATTCTCTATGTAGCTGAGGCTGGCCGTGAACTCTTGATTCTCCTTCCTCCATCTCTGGTACCAGGATTATGGGTGTGCATGACTACACACGGCGTACAATGTGCTAATCACAGGCGGTGAACACTTCCTTCAGCGAAAGACTGTCAGCAGATCTCTGTGGTGTGACAACAGCTGAGGTAAGATGTTGCTCAAAGAGCAGGCAGAGGGCAGTACCCACTGGACCTGTCAGATGTAGCCACTGGTCGACTGCTCTGGGAGCAATTCAAGAAGTGAGCACTAGTCGTGAAGAAAGTAAGTATGAGTTTCCCAGGGCCGCTATAATAAGGAGCCCAGGCGATGTGGCTTAAAACAACTCAGACCGTTCTGGAGGCTAGAAAATGAGGTCATGGTGCCCACAGTGCCTCTGAAACTCTGGGCAGATTCCTCCATGCCATCCCACCTTCTTGTGTGGTCATCAAGCCTTGTTCCTTGTATTGCAGCCTTATCATTCTAATATTTACCCACTTTTTAATATGACTTGAGAATTTTAGAATCTTTGCTCTTTTTTGTTTGTTTGATTGTTGGATAACCTAAGTTGTTTGTTTTTGCTTACAGGGTCACACCATAGCCCAGGCTTGGATCACAAGCGTGTGCCAACATGCTTGGTACTGGACTAAATTTCTCTCTTTCCTTCTTTTATCCCTCCCTCCCTCCCTCCCTCCCTCCCTCCCTCCCTCCCTCCCTTCCTTCCTTTTTTCTTCTTCTTTTGTGATGCTGGGAATGGAAACCAGGGCCACTTGTGCTAGACTAATGCCTTACTACTGAGTTATATCCCTAACTATTGGCTTATCTTTTTAAATTAGGTATGTGTATATGTATGTTTGGTGCATGTACGTGTGGGTGTATGGATGTGCGTGCATGTGTGTGGAGACCAGAGGACAAGCTCAGATGTTCCTCAGGAGCTGCCCACCTCGTTTTGTTAGTTTTTAAAATTAGTTGTTTTGTTTAACTTTATTACTTGTAAGTATGTATGTGCACTGTGTGTGTGTGTGTGTGTGTGTGTGTGTGTGTGTGTGTGTGTGTTTGAGTCAGAGAACAGCTCATGAGAGTCAGTTCTCTCCTTCCACTATGGGTTCTAGGAATTGAACTCAGACTGTCAGGCTTGCATGGGAAGCACTTTAAACCACTGAGCCATTTTGCTATCTTGACCTTGCTTTTGTTTATTTATTTTTATTTTTAATTTTTTTAAGATAATGGGGTTTCACTGGGTGGTGGTGGCATACA
This sequence comes from Peromyscus eremicus, assembly GCF_949786415.1. Taxonomy (NCBI): domain Eukaryota; kingdom Metazoa; phylum Chordata; class Mammalia; order Rodentia; family Cricetidae; genus Peromyscus; species Peromyscus eremicus. The sequence goes on along the minus strand of NC_081425.1, from coordinate 64,924,806 downwards.
CCTTTAATCCCAGCACTTGGGAGGCACAGCTAGGCAGATCTCTGTGAGTTTGAGGCCAGCCTGGTCTACAGAGTGAGATCCAGGACAGACACCAAAACTACACAGAGAAACCCTGTCTCAAAAAAACCAAAAAAAAAAAAAAAATGGGATTTCACTTTATAGCCCTGGTTGGCCTGGAACTCGCTGTGTCAACCGGGCTGGACTTGAAATCACAGAGATCTGTTCTACGATCTCTCACTGGCCGGGAGCTTACCAAGTAGACTAAGCTTGGTTGACCAGAAAGCCCCAGGGATCTACCAGTTGCTTCCATAACACTGTGATTACAAGCGTGAGCCACCATGCCTGGCTTTTAGAATGTGGGTTCTGGGGACTGAACTCAGGTCCTCGTGCTTGAGAGGCAAGAACTTTACTCCCTGAGCCACGTCCCAAGCCCTCTGGCTCAAGTTTTTAGAATGGAATTGTCACGAATTCACTCTAGTCGTCCAGGCTCTTAGCAGTCAGATACTCTAAACAGCCAAGGCCGTTCCTTCCTGGCAATGGTCTTCCTAAAGAACGCTCTCGGCTGTCCACCTACGACCTGTGGACCCCTTGTCCAGTGTCTTCCCTTCATCGGCATCTTGAAGATTCTTTTCTCCTGACTTTTACCGGAGACCCAGACTCAAGACTCAGAAAGATGTCTTCTTTCTGTTCATCCCTCATTTTGGTGAGAACACCCTCCAGGAAGTTCCTGAAAGACAAATGGAAGGTAAATTCTTTGAGACGGTTGTTCCTGAACAGACATATCTATAATTGACTCTTGATTGATTGGAGGAGGTGGTGGTGACCATTATCTTGGAGGTTAATGTGTGGCTATTGGGAAGCCTAATGTCATTCCTTTTAACTCTTACCAAGTTGATTGTCTGTCCTCAGCTGAAGTTCTTGATCTGCTTCCACATGTTTTCATCTGTAGTCTATTCATTAGGTTCTTTCTTTTGTGGTGTTTGAAGCACATTTATTTAAAGCACATTTTTAGCCGATGTAAATAAAAGTGTTTTCTATTCTTAATCTGAAGCTGCTCTGGCATCAGGGCTTTATTAATTGCTTCCTGCTCCATGGGTTTCTGTTGTCACTAACTGCTGTCTCTGCACATCCTTGTCTGATGGAAGTCCTGCTGGCCACTCCAAGTGATGTCCACCCACCCATGCATCCACCCCACCACCACCCATGCATCCTCCCGTCTATGTATTTATGTATGTATATATGTATGTATCTATCTATCTACCTACTTATCTACCTACCTATCTATCTATCTATCTATCTATCTATCTATCTATCTATCTATCTATCTATCTATCTACCTACATATCTGTCTTTCTATCTCTCTATCGCCTATCAACTACCTATTTGTTGTGTGTATGTGTGTGGATGTAGAGGTCAGAAGACAACTTGTGTGGATGTAGAGGTCAGAAGACAACTTGTAGGAGTTGGTTCTCTCCTTCCACCTTGAGAATTTCAGGGATTGAAGTCATATTATCAGGCTTGGCCTCAAATGACTTTAGCCACTGAGCCATCTCTCCAGCCCCCAAGAACTTGATTCTTATCAAATGTTTAAGCGTTCAGTTTTCCACTCACCCAAGGAACACTTGTGAATATGAGAGGCTTGTGCCTCATCCAATCCAAGCATGCACTCTCTCTCCATTCCAAAAGCTACTTTGTGCTGTTTATTCTGTCAGCGATGCACAGTGTAGGAGGAAGGTGCCGTGTGCTGCTGTGATATTGTTTGTGATCTGTAACTGAAAGCTGGACAACTTTGACAATTCTTGATCTGATACATTTGTAACAAACCCATTCTGTTCCAAGAGATTCCACACTTGTCAGTGTGTATAGTCTGCTTGGGGACCTCTAAATGACTGAACACAGAACCTGTTAGGTCATTGCACTCAGAGGCACCACCTGCCAGTACCCAGGCTGAACTTCTGATTCTTTTGTATACTTCCCAACTCACTGCTGAAATCCCTCACCCGTTCACACATACTGCCTACCTGCTGTAACAACTCAGGCAGCTGGCTTAAACTCCGTGTCTGATGGGTATCTGCCTCCCCTCAGTTCTGCTGATACCTTTGCCATGGGTTGGAGTTTCTTACTCTTAAGTGTGATTTTGGGTTGAATGTTAGACAGTATGTGAAGAAGAGCACCACGCACCTGTGACCCTCTCATGGCAGTTCTTAAGAAGCATCCCTGCCGCCCTTCCCCTTGCTAACAGAGCTATGTGCATATGTACTGAGACTTGAGTGGGAGTTCCCCACATCTCCCTCATGAGTGGCAGATTTCTTGATGTAGGTGTAGGATCTGGACCCCAAGCACTTTCTCTTTGAACCCGGTGGCAAAGGAGTTTTTGCTTCTCCCATCTGTCCCTCAGCAGCAATGGTCTATTTGCTTCTCTCATCTGTCCCTCAGCGGCAATGGTCTATGCCTGTGTCTGGGGACCCTTCCTAGTGCTCTCCTTGATGCAGGTGAAAAACACTTCCTTCTCCACACTCCTGGGCAAGGGCTTCGTTGTCTCTCCCCCAGCAGCTTTTGCTCCTCAGTGGGATAAAATTTAGGGTTGGGGTATATGCACTCAACAACAACCAGTCACCTCCTATTTGATTTGGGGGACTCTCTCTTGTCTTCTGACCCATCCTCTGCTTGTGTGGCCATAAGCATGAGTTGGTATTCTCCCTTTGGATTGGAGGCCACAACCTGTGCAAAACCAATAAATTTGTCTACACACAGACTTTGAATATGTTAAAATTGCAGTTGACGCCTTCTTATCTAGTTGGTAGCCATCTCTTTCTCTTGGATCTACCAAAGATGACACCTTTTCTGTGTCCATGTCTCCTAGGAAGGGCTGCGGCCTCCCTCTTTGGAATCTGGTTTTCTTAATTGTTGGGAGGAGGGGTCCTTAGTTCTCTGCTGCTTCCCACTTTCTGGGCAGGAAATTCTTTTCATGTTATACAGAGTCCTTATCCTTAGCAATCCAACCTCGTTCATTCTCTCGGAAGCATTTACGATCCTGTCTAAATGGTAGCATTCCCCAGCCTCCTCATAACCTGTCATGCTGTCAGTCTGTTTTCATTTATTGGGGAAAATTTCTCATCTACACATTTTCCTAAGTCTGATCTTTCTAGAAGTCTAGGTTACTCAGAATAACAAATATTATATAAATTGTATATAATTAGTTGTTTTACGGCTTAAGGAATAATTTGTTAACAATAACAATTAGTTGTTTACTCATTGGGGGAATAATAGCAAGGGAAATGTCTGCACATGTTCAATACAGGTGAAATTTTTTTCTTTAGAATATTTTGAATATGAATTTGGTTGACCCTAAGAATATAGAACCTACAGGCATGGAAAGTTGATGTGTGTGCGCACGCATGCACATTTTTAGCTATTTTAACCATCATATAAGGGTACGATACTTATTGCCAGCCCCACCAGACACTCTTCAGCCATTAATAATAAAATAATGCACTATTCTCATTTTTTCTCACACTCTGGGAACTTTCCTGAGAGTGGAGTGATGTCTGGCTTCGGTCACTTAACGTAGTGTTTACAAGGATCTGCTGTGTGGTATAGGTGTTAAATATTATTCCTGAGCAATAGTCCATAACACCCCATGATGGTCATGTGGAGAGACAGAGAGACAGAGACAGAGAGAGAGGCAGAGAGAGACAGAGAGAGAGAGGCAGAGAGGGAGAGAGAGACAGAGACAGAGAGAGAGAGGGAGAAAGAGAGAGAGGGAGAGAGAGATTTTGTTGGAACACAGGTGTTAATAGATTTAGGGGTTGTTCTTGTCTGTACTTAATATTGCTATAAACATTCTCATATAAGTAGATGCTTGAGTCTGTTTTCTGCTATGAATCAACTGGGACTGGAATTGCTGGATCAACTGGTAACTCTGTATTTGGAGGTTTAAGGAATCACAGAACTGTTTAGTGTAGTAGCAGTGACACTCAGTGCACTAGGTTCTAATTTTCCTCATCTTCACCACCAACTGGTGCTGTCCTGATTACAGTCATCCCGTATGCGTGACTATGGCCTTGCCTGGGTTTTGAGCCTCATTTCCCTAATGATGAGTGGCACTGTGTATCTTTTCATCATTCATTTGTTTTAACATTCGAGAAACATGTCTATGCAAGTACTTTGCATAGTTTTAAATTGGTTTCACTTTGCCTTTGTTCTTGAGTTACAGAAGTTAAGATTCTCTGCATTAGACTTGCATCAGAGAAATGATTTGGAAATGCCTTCTTTTATTTTCTATACTTTCTTTTTATTCTTGATGGTGTCGTTGATGCACAAAGTTTTGAGTTTTGGCGAGGTATAATTTATACCTTTTTATTATAATTATCTTTGTTTGAGTCTTATCTAAGAAATCATCAAATTCAGGGTCATGAACTTTTTCCTATATTTTCTCCTGAGAGTTTTATAGCCATTTTTTAGGTCTTATGGTTGGGCCATTGATCTTTTTGAATTTATTTAATTTGCAGACAGAGTGTCAGTGTGTAGTCCTAGTTGGTCTCAGACTTAAGGTCCTCCTGCTTCAACACCCCCTTCTACAGAGTGCTGGGGTTGCAGCCATGCACCACGGCAGCCATCACTGGTCAGCTTTGTGATTAACAGTGATGCCAGAGTGCTTTCTCTAGAGATCTGGAGGAAAGGACAGAGGTTATAAGTCCTCTCCAGGGTTCATAGTTTGACTCTGAGCTTGGAGCCTCCTTTTTTACTGACCAAGCTGCTAAGGGTGTATTTTTGCTTCCACCTCGGGTAGAGCCCACGGATCCGTCTGAACGGTACAGTAACCCCCTTATGCTGCAAGCTGCGCTAGGGAGGAGGCCACCCCAGCATCACTGCCGTCGTGAGATGTTAGGCAGACTAAGGAAGCCACTGCTCACACATCTGCATTCTCTGTAGTGGGTAGCTTCATGTTACTAAGATGAAATGCCTGCAATAATTAAGCTACGAAAAGAAAAGGTTTCTTAGCTCCCGGAGCCATGATCTCTGGCCCCACTGATTTGGTTTGATGGGAGTGCTGGATGACAATGGTAGGGAGCATGGGATGGAGAAAAAGAGGAAGAAGATGAACCAGTGCCTCATTGTCCCCTCCTAGGGCATCCTCAGAACGTAAGGGCCTCCTACAAGAGCCTACCTTCTGAAAGACCCACCACCTCCCAGTGTGCCTCACCAGAGTCCAAAATATAAAATCCAGACCTTTGAGGGACATTCAGTTCCCAAGTCATGTCACCCTTCTGAATTTCAGCCACCTTCATTTCTGTTACTTGTGTCGTGATTAGATTTTAACATTCCAAACATTCTTGATTTTGTCAGGCTTTGCAAACTTCTGGGTATTGGTGGAGAGGCTGTTTTCTGAGCCTTGTCCTGGTACCTGTGACATCATTCCTCTGTTTATTTTGTAAATTGCTGCTGTCATACTTTAATTTCCTATTTTGATCCTATTGTGGACATTACTTTAGTTACCTTTTTTCTCCATTTTCATAACCTTTCTTATTTCCTGAAAATGATATCTTGTTCCCCTCCCTCCCTCTCTCCCTCCCTCCTTCCCTCCCTCCCTCTCTCCACCCCTTCAGTTTGTCTCATCTCTTCTTAAAAGCATCCTCAGAGAGGTTAGTTACTAATGCTTCAGGGAAGTATAGTTAAAAAGCTGGTTGGAACGGTCACACGAGAGGTGGACAGCTTTCCCTCCAGAGTGACTGGAGGATGTGGTGGTATTTTACTTGTACTGAAATGTGATTTTAATTGTATGTTAATAAATAAAGTTGCCTGGGGGTCAGAGCTATTAGAGCCATAGCAAGAGCGTGGCGGCAGCGGTGGTGCATGCCTTTAATCTCAATACCATAGAGGACCTGGAGGGCTGTACATACAGGCAGTGACGAGGCAGTCACGTGTTTGGGTTTACAACCAATGAGAAGGCAGAACAGCTAGACTATATAAAGACATACACACAGGAAGTAGCCCCCTTTTCGGAGAGCTCTCTTGACTAAAGAGGATCGCTGAAGCAGGAAGGGTGAGGCTCTTAGCTCTGACCTCTTGGCTTTCTTCTCTGAATCGGCTCAGTGTTTCTTATTTAATAAGACGGTTGGTTACATCTACAGGAGGATCCCGGTGCCTCATCAAGGTCAAGATGTTCAGGATGTAGATGTTCGCTGAACCCCCACTTTCAAGGCCATTGTACCCCATGTTCTCAAGGCCAGAGGCTCTTAGGTCCAGCCACACCAGAGCACCTGCTACAGTCTCCACCAGCAGAGGAGTGCAGTTGCCTGCCTGATGGCTGTGGTCTTCCTGCTCCTCACAGACTCTTGCCCAGTCCTCATCTTAGCCCTGCCCCACCTGTTCTCAGAGGTCCCCACTCCCACAGAGTTCCATAGCCAGCATAGGCTGACCACACTTGCAGATGATGAGGCTGCAGCTTCTGGAGTCTGTTGAGATGGCCGCCACTTGCCCATCTGCTGTCCACTCCCTGCTTGTGTTGATCTCTCTCCGCTGTTGCCTATCTCTAGCTCTCTCCATGGGATTTGTAGTTCCCCAGTGGACATGTTAATGAGATTTGGGAAAAAACAAAGATTAAAAATACATTGAGTTAACCATATTTCCATAATTTCTTTAATATCATGGAGATGAAGGAGAGTAAACACCTTAAATGAAGCAAAGCTGGAATAGACTTAGTGGTTGCATAATGGACAACATGTCTCACGGGGGGGGGGGGGATTACATTCTTTCTTGTTAGGGTGATACAGCGGGAAGCTTTTCTGTGTCCCACCAGGCCCTGCAGCAGCTTATAAAATAATCACTCAGAGGCTTAATGTTAATTACAAACTGTTTGGTCTATGGCTCAGGCTTATTGCTAGCTAGCTATTACATCTTAAATTGAGCAATTTCTATTAATCTATGTATCACCACGTGTCTCGTGGCTTTACCTGTGTTCTATTATACCTTACTCCTTGGGCGGCTCACAGAGTCTCCCCTAACTCCACCTTTCTTCTCCCTGTATCTTTGCTTGGATTTCCCACCTGGCTATAACATGTCTTGCCATAGGCCAAAGCAGCTTCTTTATTAACCAGTGGTAGCAACACATATTCACAGCATACAGAAAGACCATCCCACAGCAGGTGATTGTTTTTGTTTGCTTGTTTGTTTGTTTGGAAAACAAAGTACGAAGAACAAAGAGTGTCAGAAAATGTGTCACAGATGAACTCCTGGTCCTAGATGGTCAAGGCAGATCATCTAGAGGTGAAGTGACTGTGATCATAAATCATTTCTTCCTTTTTATGAAGGTTTATTTAATTTGTTTATGTTTTTATGTACACTCTCATGGATTTGTGTGTACCACATATGGAGGTCAAAGGGCATTGGATCCTCTGGCACAGGAGTTACAGATGGTTGTGAGCCACCGGGTAGGTACTGGGAACTGAACCTATGTTCTCTGTAAGAGCAGTCAACACTCTTAACCACTGAGCTATCTCTCCAGCCCCCAACTCTTCCTTCCTTCCTTCCTTCCCTCCTTCATTCCTTTCTATGTGAACCCAACTAACAAAAAGTATGCATTGTGAGAGTTATACCCCTTTCTCTTCCTTGTCATCTAATGGTTTATCATCCAGATTCTTCCTGTGATTAATAAGGTGCTGTTAGTTTACACAACTAAGCACAACTGTGATTCTAGGATGTGCTCATTATAAGCACCGTTTCTTTCCTTATGATGGAAGACATTATCTATACAGGCAGCCTCAGGAGACTTTGTTGAAGGAGTGTACAAATAAATAATAGGATTTTATTATATAGGAGATGGAAATAATGGTTTTATGTCATAGGAGGTGGAATCCAGAGCTTTGTACATGATAGACACATTCTCTATCACTGAGTTGCACCCCTGACCTACGAGTGAAAGGTGTTTTAGCTCCTATAACACAGCAAATAAATATGATGAAAATGAGCTGTGCTGAGCATTCTTTGAGTGGTGAGGTGAGCATTACCCTTAGTGTGGTTAAATATTCTTTTAAAATCAGACTTGTTTCTATCCAAGAAATGGCTGTGTCAGCAAAATGAAGATGTACAAATTGACTTTGGTTCCCCTGAGAACTGAGGTTATAATGGAAGGTAGAGAGTATGGGTGGTTTAGATTTATCTGGCCCCAGAGGAACCAGTGGATACGGCCAGCAGTGGCCAACAACAGCTCACCTGGCTGGCCAAGGCTGGTTGCATGCATCTGTTACCACCTCTGTGACTGGTGGTGTTACAGCTTGATGCAGTCATGGTGGGTATTCACACATGATGGGTATGCACACTGCAGCCATTGTGGGTATTCACACTGCAGCCATGGTGGGTAGTCACACTGCAGTCATGGTGGGTAGTCACACTGCAGCCATGGTGGGTAGTCACACTGCAGTCATGGTGGGTAGTCACACTGCAGCCATGGTGGGTATTCACACTGCAACCATGGGTGGGTATTCACACTGCAACCATGGTGGGTATTCACACTGCAGCCATGGTGGGTAGTCACACTGCAGCCATGGTGGGTATTCACACTGCAGCCATGGTGGGTAGTCACACTGCAGTCATGGTGGGTATTCACACTGCAACCATGGTGGGTATTCACACTGCAGCCATGGTGGGTATTCACACTGTAGCCATGGTGGGTATTCACACTGCAACCATGGTGGGTAGTCACACTGCAGCCATGGTGGGTATTCACACTGCAACCATGGTGGGTAGTCACACTGCAGTCATGGTGGGTATTCATACTGCAGCCATGGTGGGTATTCACACTGCAGCCATGGTGGATAGTCACACTGCAGCCATGGTGGGTAGTCACACTGCAACCATGGTGGGTATTCACACTGCAACCATGGTGGGTAGTCACACTGCAGTCATGGTGGGTATTCACACTGCAACCATGGTGGGTATTCACACTGCAACCATGGTGGGTATTCACACTGCAACCATGGTGGGTATTCACACTGCAGCCATGGTGGGTATTCACACTGCAGCCATGGTGGGTAGTCACACTGCAGCCATGGTGGGTATTCACACTGCAACCATGGTGGGTATTCACACTGCAACCATGGTGGGTAGTCACACTGCAGCCATGGTGGGTATTCACACTGCAACCATGGTGGGTAGTCACACTGCAACCATGGTGGGTATTCACACTGCAACCATGGTGGGTATTCACACTGCAACCATGGTGGGTATTCACACTGCAGCCATGGTGGGTATTCACACTGCAGCCATGGTGGGTAGTCACACTGCAGCCATGGTGGGTATTCACACTGCAACCATGGTGGGTATTCACACTGCAGCCATGGTGGGTATTCACACTGTAGCCATGGTGGGTATTCACACTGCAACCATGGTGGGTAGTTACACTGCAGTCATGGTGGGTATTCATACTGCAGCCATGGTGGGTATTCACACTCTCCCTCTATTCTGTGTGTTGTCATTGTGGGCAGGAGCTTGTCCAAGTGGCAGACAGACCTTCATTTGTCTTTCAGAAATGGAGGTGGGGATCTCTCTACATGTCAACCTTAGCGATCCTTCAAAATCACAGGGGGTGAAAACACGTGTCCACATGGTGGCTTTTTGGTTGTAGAACTGTCCTCTGTTTATGGCCTCCTTTAGGCTCCAGTGGCCTCATTGTCCCTGTTCATCACTTGGTCATGCTCCTGCCTCAGTACCTTCCTTCTACTGAAAGTGTCCCTGAGGTGTTCCTTCCTCATCCAACCTCCATCCCCATCAAATACCTCCTTCTGGAGCCTTTTCTGGTGGCTATCTACCTAACACACACACACACACACACACACACACACACACACACACACACATGCTTAAACTGGACCCCTCCAACTCCATAAGCTTCCTGCTTTGTATTTCCACAAAGCCTCAGCACCACATGCTTGTTTTCTGTTTCCCCCAGCAAGATGTGCACTCCACAGGGACAGGATTTTTTTTCTTTTTCAACAGCTGCAGCACCCCAGTACAGGGTGGCTCAGTAGAGGACCAAAGGGAGAGGGTGACCCAGTACTAATTACGGGTGTGAGCCTGTGAGGAGCTGGAGCCAGCCTGCAGGATATGGTGCAGTACGAGCAGCAAAGCCTGGGGGCACCTGGGAGGGGCTCCCCCTGCACCTCAACTTCACGCACATACCCTGGGGTGTGATGTCCTGTCCAGCTCACAGTCGCTACTGGTCTGGTAACTGCTTGATGCTATGCTAAAGTTGGTTGATGGCCAATGGGGAATATAGAACAGCCAAGAGGGAGGGGGAAGGGTGAGTGACTGTCCTTTGCGTGCTGATCTGGAAGGTGCAGAATGCTCCCCCCATAATACCTCCCTGTGCCTATGACAGCTCTGTGACATGGCTATGGCCAGCATTAATTATGAACTGATGAGAGAAAAGAGGGACAAGCCATTTCTGGATCCCCCTTGTACCAAAGGTAGGATGTGAGCTAACTCCAGCTTGTCCTGTTGGAGCCTTCTTGCCAACTGCCTGTGGGGTGTGAGACATGGTTGCCCATTCCTCATGAGAGACGAGGTGGTGAGGGGATTGTCACTCCCTGACTTATCCCAAAGACTAAGACAATATACAAACAGACTCCTAAGAGGTAGAATGCCACTCCACGTGGGTACTTGTTCAGTGTCAACATGTACAGCCTCATTCCACACCCTTGATACACACATCTGCACAGAATACCCATGCAGAATGGGCAGTATTACCTCTATTGTGTTTCCTATGAAGAAACAGACTCAGAGTCATCGGCTTTACCTGCCTAAGACTCGAAAGCCAGGTGGAGCCTGTTTTGGACCAGATCTTCCTGGCTCCAAAGCCCTGTTCTTCCTTTTGACCAGGACATCCCCTGATAGCATCAGGGCGGATTCAAGGTCACAGTGTTACATTTGTAACTCCCATCACCTCTCACCTGCTTAGCAACATTCAAAAAACTAAAAGAATAAGGGTGTTTCTAGCATGGCTGATGCCCAGAGCCTCCTCCAGACCTGATCTAGTCCATAACCATTTCTGATACAAAAAATTGATCTCTTGGGTTGGGTGGCTCTGTTTTCTCATCTAACATTTCTTATGGATTCTCTTTGTATTTGATAAATAAAATGGAAATGCCCCTTAAAAAAGACCCCAACACCGCCTAGGGAGCTGGATGGTGGTAAGGGCAGAGTTAAAAAGCATTTGTGAGTGTGAACACACCCGTGCTGCAATGTGAGAGGTCAAGATCCAAGGAACCTGAAGTCCCACTGAACAGAACAGGCAGAGCCAGAGGTTGGGGTGCACGAGGAAGCTGGAATGATGGGCAGAGTTTTAGGGTAGGGATCTAGAACAATGATGGTAGTAGCCCAGGAATGTTGGCGACTCAGGGTACTTCCTGGAGTGTAGCTGGCCTGTGCAGGCTTGACTCACCGGCTGTGAGCTAATACAAAGGTGGTGATGTTACCAGCTATGCCCAGTTGTCAGATGTTTGAGCTCTGCCCTGGCCACAGTGGAGGCGTCTCCCAGCACACCTTGCAGGTTCAGTTAAGAACCTAGAAAGGACGTGCTTCAGGAGAAAGGCCACATCCTAGAGGGAAGGGCACACCCTATGATTAAGTTCGGAACCTAAACAGACCCACCCTAACAAAGAGTAAAACCACACAAGAACAATCCTCCATGGCCTCTAATAACAGGTGGCCTTGACCATGCAAAACACCACCCACAATGTGGAACACAGAGAAGATTATAGACTTGTGAAAATGGGGTCTGTGGCCCATAATCAAGAAAAAAACGGCAGGTAATAGAAACAGGCCTCAAGACAATCCAGATGTTGGAATACGTAGATGGGAAATTGAAGACTGAAAAAGTAAAAATGCAATGTATATTTATATATGGAAATAAGCAAATAAATGAAAAGACAGGAGAAATAGCACCAAGGATGGAGGCAGGTTTCACTCATAAGATTCTTTCTTATTTGTGAGATGGGACAATACTTCTTCTAGATAGATGCCTACTATAAACTACAATAACTACTAAAAAAAGCATTATTGAGGGACTATAATGGAATCATAAAAAGCATCTTCTGGGCTTAAAACAAGGCAGGAAAGAAAGAACCAAAGAATAAAACTTTAAAGTAGAAGAGCAAACCATATATCGCATATCAAAATGACAGATACAAATCCAAAAAAAAAATCACATCAATGTAAAAGTAAACAGGAGTCTACAAATGGATAGATTCTAGAAAACATGTACTTTAACACGTCCTGGTGGAGAGGCAAAGGAGGAAGCAGCTGGTGGACTGCAGAGAGGGCTCGGTGATGAAGAGCGAGCGGGCACCGCTCTAACAGAGGATTCTGTTCAGTTCCCAGCACCCATGTCTGTGCTCACAACCACCTGCAACCCCAGTGCCAGAAGACCTGGCACCCTCTTCCGAAGGTACTTGTACTCACACTAACACGCTCACAAATCACACACACACACACACACACACACACACACACACACACACACACTTGAAATAAAATCTTTAAAAATAATAAAATTGAAGGTGCAGTCTACCAAAGGTGGCCTGCAGGGCAGTTGGCCAACCCTGCTTCAGAACTAACCTAGTGTTATGAGTCACCTTGGAGAAACTGGTGTCTGGTTGGATACAATGGCTGCCGGACTCTGAATCTAGCAGTACGCCACTATATTCTGATGAATTCTTTAAATTTAGCCAACTCTTTGCACTAATATTTTTCTATTGAGAATCATGTAATCATGATTTTCATTGGGAGATAAGATCTTCATTTAAGAACTAAGAGTTTGCTGGGTGGCAGTGGCACACGCTTTTAATCCCAGCACACGGGAGGCAGAGGCAGGTAGATCTCTGTGAGTTCAAGGCCAGCCTGGGCTCACAGAGTGAGTTCCAGGACAGGCTCCAAAGCCACACAGAGAAACCCTGTCTCAAAAAAAAAAGAACTGAGGGTTTGATATAAAATCAATAAGTGATATCCTTACAATTGAGTATCCAATTTAACTTTTTTAACAACTTAATGAGGATATAACAGAATGAAAGCATTTGAAATAAATACACTCACTACCCACCCCCAGCAATTAATGTCAACCATACCAACAATAGAATATGAAAAATGAATTCAGAAGTATAATTGATTTAAAATATACTGCTTCCACTTTTACCAGTATTTTACACGTACGTATACAGTCTATAATGGAAACAGAAATTCTCTCCACAAATATCATCTTAAAATCTTGAAAAAATACACCTAAGTACTCTTCTCACTTCAGAGGCAGAAACGGAGTGGCTGTAATAGAGACCAAATTTCACACAGCCTGGAATGCGCACTTCTGTGTCCCAAACACAATCACACAAAACACTTGCTAGCCCATGTTCTAAGAAGGGAGCATGCCTTTGCATTTTAGGAGAGATGTTGGCTTTCCTAGGGAGGGAGGAAGCTAAATTTTATGGAGTTTATCTCTTGTTCTTTCTCACTTAAGAATCTGATACTAGGAAACTGATTGAGAAAAGTTTTAACAACTTTCCACAAAGGTGGAATTTGAAAAAGCAATGGATTCCCCTAAAATAGTTACATGAGAAAAGGTTTTATCACTAGACCAATCTACTAAAGTGGATTATTCAGTATCTTACAAGTGACAGTCGATAGAATAGGAGTTCTTTTACAGGTGATTCTACAAAGAACAGTAAGAATTATTCACTTTCAGTAATCATCTTCAAGCTATGATGAGTGGAAAACTTATCTTAAACTGACTATTTTAAAAAATGTAGTAAGTAAGCAGGGCATGGTGCTGTGTGTGCCTATAACCCTTGAATTTGGAAAGGAGGATCAGAAATTCAATACCATCTTTGGCTACCTAGCAAATTCCACATCAGCCTGGGCTACATGAGACCGTAGCTCAAGAAAAGATAAATTTGCCTAAGATTAGTGCACTAAAATGCATGCCCAAGCTGGGTGTAGTAGTGCACACTGGCAATCCCACTAGAGAAAGACGTCAGTACAGGAGGATTGTGAGTTCAAAGCCAACCTGAACTACTACTCTTGTCTCCTCTACACAAAACTGTTTTTTGATAATTAATCACCACACTTTGCTGTTTCTAGGCCTCAGCATTACATGGCAAACAGTGTTTTTGTGTTCTGTGGACTTCAGCCGCTCAGCATACCAGTTTTGTCTTGAATTTTTAATGAATGCTAGAAGTCTACACTTGTGTCCAACATTGGTCCAGAAGTGGTAGAATGGGTAGTTCTGTTAGCTCTGGTCCTCTGGGAACTCACCAACTCCAGTGTTGTCCGTGTGACATAAACAATTATGTCAATAATAGCGGACGGGAGATACAGGGACTAAGCTCCCTGGAGGTCCCTGGCAGAGTGCCCGCGAAGAAGACGTGCTTCACGGATCATGAGCTCCCTGGGCTATGGGTTCTGTATAACTGCTTTTCTGATAATGTTCTAATTAATCTATAAAGCACAGCCAAAATTAATAAATACTTGGGTTGTGAACTATGGAGGAAAGGGGAAGCTGGACATGGATCTTAATCAGATATAACAGAATGAACTATTTCTTAAAGACCCCAAGCCGCTAGATAAAAAAAAGTATAAAGGTTCAGGCACTTCTAGAGAATGAATACTCACCCACTAGGAATCCTTTAGGAATCCCAACTAAAGTGATTTATGGTAGAAACGTTATCTCATAAGGGATAGATGGTGGGCCCCTCTGTTAAGGAAGTTCAACATGGAAAACTTAAGGACTACAACAAAACCCCTTCCCCTTACAGGCGAAAAAGTACAAGAGTCCATATTCCAACAGGTAAAAGGGTTTTATATTAAAAGAGATATATGATAAAAAACAAACAAACAAACTTAGGGAAGATCTACAACATCCAAATTGGCTAAGTGGGCCATGAAAACCAAAACAATAAAAACAAATAATAAACTAGAAAACAGCTAAGATAAAATGAAGGACACAACTACAACCACAAGAAGTCTACACAAATCTAGGGACTGTACTAAGTTTAAAAAACACAGACTGCTCTTTGGGTCATAAAGTTCTTGTGTGTAAAGGGATATGTCTAGTTTTCTTTTCTGTATATAAACTACTGATTTGCAGAAGTAAAATTACAACAGATTCAAACCACTTCTGAGTGTGTTGTCTGTCTGTCATTCGCCAAATCCTTGCCCTTCCTGACTACCCAAGCCCTGGTTCTCCTACGGTCGTGGTACCCCGGATGAGCCAGTCCGTGGCAGGAACTGATTGTTTTAATTCCTTTGACTAGCAACATTTGGCCATTCTCATTCTGATCACCAAATGGCTAACGTGAATGTCAAATGGAATTGTGCTATGTGTCACCCTTAGGTTGGTCTAATCTTCCTGACAAAAACAAATGGTGTATACAGGTTTAAGATGGCTGGAATCTGCAGCTGACGTTTGTTAATCTCCTTCAATTCATAACTTTAAATAGGAAGTAGGAGTTTTGTGTTAAGCCTAATAATTTATCTGTATCCTATACTTAAAGAAAAATGGTTTTTATAAATACTCTTCACTTCCTTTCTTGAAATAAACTGTTATGAAAAAAGCTTTTACAGTGAAATCCACCTTGGAAAATTAGAGAAAGACAACTTGGTGTTTATCATTGTATTTGACATCATTTAGAACTTATACTTAAACTAGTATTTTGTAGTTTAACACCTTGTTAACTCATTCAGTGGAGACTATCAAACTGTCTCCAAGGTTGCATGTTAAAGCAATTCTAATATGTACTCAGCACCCAATACAAACATGTAAAAAACATGGAATTAAAGTTTAGTTCTGTTAGCGAAATGTCAAAAATAAAAATAAAAAATGTGATTTTTCTTAAAGAAAAACAAAAGTGAACACCTGGTGTGGCATTTTTAATGTAAGACAGTGAACTTTGAGAAAAGGAGAAGAACAGAGGAGGTGGCATTTTATCAGGAAATATGTTGATCCTAGTGCACATGCCTCAGACTAGAGCTTTGTAAAACATGAAAGAAAGTGGGCAGAATTGGGGGAGGGGTGACAATAAATACGCAATCGTAGGTAGATGTTTTAAACACACCGCAGTAAACGGTAGAACAAGAATGAATCGATATTTATGAAGAACATTATCACCAAAGGAATATAATAGCCAATAGCTTTTGAAGTTTACATGGAGCATCCACCAGGACAGGATACATGTCTTATGATAGAGTAAGTTCAAAGTTTGAAAGTTTTTTTTTTTGTTTTTTTTTTTTTTTTTTTACAGAATTTGTTCTCTGACAACAGTGGACTTAAATTAGAAACCAATAGCAATAATGACCTGAAATTTCCCTAAAAATTCCTAAGTATTTGCAAATTGCAAAGCATGAAATATTTCAAGCCAGGTGATAATTAAAACAGGCATAGGAGAATGTATAAGATAAAAATGTACTTACAGTGGAAATGAGAGCTTGAATTAATAAACCTTTAGCAAGATCAATTACAATAAAAGACAGAAAATAAAAACTATCAGTAACAAGAACAAAAGAAGAGTTATTGAAGGCCCTAAATACAGCTAAAGCAGCTGGGGATGGTAGGGTGGTGGTGGCGGCAGCGGCGGGCACGCCTTTAGTCCCAGCACTCCCGGAGCAGGTGGATATCTGTGAGTTCAAGGCCAGCCTGGGCTACAAAGTAGGTTCCAGGAAAGATGCAAAGCTACACAGAGAAACCCTGTCTTGGGGGAGGGGGCGATGATACAGCTGAGGCATCAGGCAATGTTACACTGTTACAAAGTTACTTTATGTCAACACTGTTGATGCAGCGGCTTAAAAGAAATGTACGAATAGCTGAAAAGGTAACTCTTCAAGGCCAGTGACTCCATTTCCCATGTTGCACTGAGGCCCTTCTCCTTCTTGTCTAGTCCCAGGTGATTCCAGAGTGGTTGTTACCCTGAAAATGGAACAGAAATGTCATTAAAAAAAAAAAAAAAAAAAAAAAAACCCTGGTCACAGGAAAGAGACTCTCTTAAGGGGGTCCACCCTGTCTTGCTGAAAGCACGGCGGGGGCTCTGGAGAAGACGCATGCAGATTCTGTGAAGGCAATGACTGGAGGATCAGGCCATTATGCAGATTCAGCCCAAGAGGCCCAAGAAGCCAACCACAGCTCTGTCGACTTTTGCCTTCATCATCCACCCCAGAAGTGGGGGTTCGTTGCAGACTCTGTCAACCAAGGCTGAGGCTGTTACTCTAGTTCAGGACCCCAAAGAGTCAAGCCCTGTGAAGGCTTCATAATAAAGGTCTTTATCTGCCAATGTGGAGACAGATGGACCAGCGAGACCCCCAACGTCAGCTCTGTTTGCACATGGCTAGTATCCTGTGCCCTTTTTACACAGGGTCTGCCCAGGCAGGATCGGTTTTTTTGTGATTGTTGTTTGTTTGTTTTGTTTCTTGTAACTCAAAAATCATAACAGAGACATGAGATATTTGAATGGCTTTATGTCTAGCAAGGAAATACAATTTATAAGGATAAAACATATCATAATGTAGAAAAGAAATATTTCCAAACTTAGAAAATAAAAGAGGAGAGGAAAAAAATCTCTCAGCTGTTTGTATGAGGTTGGCATTATCCTGATACCAAAACCAGATAAAAAACACTGCAGGAAGAAAAATACAGAGCGTGAGGAGATGGCTGAGTTGGTAAAGTGCCTATGCGTGCATGAGGGCCTGAGTTCAGATTTCCCAGCGCCCCCCACACAAAGCACAGCAGCGCATCCCTGTACTGTTAGCACTTGGATAAGGGGGCAGGGGAGACAGAAGGGTCCTCAGGAGCTTGCTGGCCAGGCAATGTGGCCAAATCAGTCATCTCCGAGTGCAGTAAGCAACCCTGTCTCAAAGACCAGGTGGAGACTGATTGAGGAAATACCCAGTGTCAGCTTTGGTCCCCACAGCCATGCACACACGTGCAAATGTGGACCAACGTTCCTCATGGGCATCCACGCAAAAATCCTTACCAGACACTGACAAACTGAACTGAACAATATATAAAATAAGAGACCTGTTAATTTTAAAATAAGCCAACACAGCAACCTTTTCTTTTATTCTTCTCCCATACAGTAATCCAGACTGCAGTTTCCCTTCCTTCCACGCTTCCCAACCACCCCACCCACTACCCCGCAAACCACCACCTCCCCTCTCCTCCAGATCCACTCCTGCTCTGTTGCCCTTCAGAAAAGAGCAGGCCTCCCAGGGACATCGACTGAACACAGCTTAACAAATTACAGTAAGACTAGGCACAAACCCTCTCATATCAGAGTCCCAAGAGCAGGCGAAAGAGTCAGAGACAGCCCCTGTGCCCACTGTTAGGAGTCCCACAAAAACATCAAGCTAACAGCGATAACATACATGCAGAGGGCCTAGCACAGACCCGTGCAGGCTCCGCAATCACTGCTTCAGTCTCTGTGAGCCCCTAGGAGCCCTGCTTAGTTGACTCCAACATAGCTATCTTTTTTTTTTTTTATTTTTAAAATGCCTTTATTCATTAAAAGACCTGAAAACATTTGATAGAAATCTTGAACAGTTCTTTTTACAAGCATATCCAGAATTCACAATATTTTACAAAAACAAAATACAACAAACTCAAGGAAAGGAAGCAGCTTTAGATTGTAAGAAGGTAAGACTCTCATCTCCCAAAGCACAGTCTCCCTGCAGAGGAACGGCCATGACCAACCACAGTAAACACTCCTGTTCCCATCTTATAAACAACTGATTATGAATTGTTCCTTCAGGATTGGAGTGTAAGAAGAGACCAAATGAGGAGATGTCTGAGAAGAGGGCCACTGGGGTAAGCGGCACCAACACTTTAAGACACAGGCTCAGCTCTTTTCCCTGGACCCACACCTGAAAACTATATTGCACAGCACCAGTCTTTTTTTTTTTTTTTTTTTGGTTTTTCGAGAGAAGGTTTCTCTGTGTAGCTTTGCGCCTTTCCTGGAACTCACTTGGTAGCCCAGGCTGGCCTCAAACTCACAGAGATCCTCCTGCCTCTGCCTCCCGAGTGCTGGGATTAAAGGCATGCGCCACCACCGCCCAGCCAACACCAGTCTTTCATGGATTCATTCAGACACACTTGAATGGGTGATAATGACAGTACTGTACAAGTCAGTCAGCTGCATCCCAATACAATGTACAACACTTTTTAAGTCTCAATGAATCTTTTCCACACTAGGTAATGCCATTAGCAAAGCTTAAAGAAAACAACTGACATTTGCCACCCCAATATAGCAATCTTAATGCTAATTATTTGCTTGTTTTTCCACAGGGCCACACTAACAGCAGCTTTGTTAGTGGTACTGGGGTCCTTACAGACTTGGGTGTGTGCTGAAGCTTTTTTGAGGGTGGCTGAGGGTGTCCTTTGGCATGTAGGATAACACTGGACATGAACAAAGTTTTGGTGCACAGGTTTTCACCTCTGCTTATTGGAATCGAGGTCTTGGCCAAGGGTATGACATCTAAGTGACCAGACACAGAGCTGTTGCCAAAGCTATACTGTCTCTGGGAGCTCTGTGTGGCCCTATCACTTGCCCTGCTGTGTCATGGGCAGACACTGTCCCCCGCTAGCTCAGGTGAAGGAAGCATTGGTGGCCGGCAGTGGTCCTATGAGTTGCTTGCCGTTCTGCTCATGTAAGTCAGTGTAATAAATTCTCATAAGTGCATCTGGTCAGTTCTGCTCCTTTAAATAGTCCGTGAACTAATGGTGAGTGAGGGCCATTGGGTATTTCCACCAGTGCCCAGCCGATCTCCTTGCTTCTTACTTAGCTTTTCCAGGGGCACTCTGATTCTGTAACAGAACCACTTAGCATCTGGCTGACTGTACATCGGGAGTAATCCTAAAATTTGGATGATGTACTGTGGACAAATTTAACATGTTCCGTATTCTACCTTATCTTCACTGATTCAGTCAAACAGCACAGAAACTGGGGTGATCATGGTGTGTCTGGGCTGGGGACTCTTGGGTCAGCAAAGCAGTACCCTTTGGTGTTTGAGAGTGCCAGAAGGATACACACAGGTTAAGACACAAATAAGGAGAGGAGTTTCTGGCTCGTTTCTTCCTATTCCGTTTTTTAAAAACATTAAAATTGTTGTCAGGGGACATATGTGTGAAATAGTGCAAAGGTGGAGGCAGGGGACTGCTTGTTGGAGATGGTTCACTCTCTTTCCACTATGTTCTGGGGCTCAAATTTAGGGGGTCAGCCTTGGCTGTCTCACAGCCCTGGAGTCCTATTTCTTGATCCTTTACAAACACACAGCTACATTCAGTTCACTGAAACACAGGCGTTTGACTAAACATCCGTCAGCTCTAGCCCAACAGCGCAGTTGTGAACAAGGAAGGTGGTGAGCAGGAAGCAAGCAGAGTGGCTGAGTTCATGTGTCACACCTCTCCCAGCCCTCAGACCTCGCCCACCGACTTGGACTTTTAAGTAAAACTAAGGTGCTGGATTCTCAACAGGAGAGACTGTAGTCACAGAGTACATTGGGTAGAGGAGCAAAAAAATACTGGGTGCGGGTAGACTTTAGCAGGCTATGATAAAAGACATGGCATAGGGAGTCAATTCATCAGCCATAGGGCTAGGACTTGGTCAAAGCTGTAAGGGGCCTGGAGGATTCCTCAGCTTGTGACTAGGGATTCCCATTGGCATCCCTTAGGAGACTCAGGCCCTCCTCCTGTTCCAACATAGCCCAGGAATCAGGATCTATGGCGGGGACCCTGGCCATCAGAAGTGAGATTATACCTAGAGTTACCTGTTTGTATTCCATATGTTAAAAATATTTTTAACAACCTGAACGTGGCTAATTCTATCCTAGCTGTGGACAAACCAGAAATCTCTTAGAAACTTGTATAGGTGGAATGCCTCACTCTTTCGTGAGGCTATTTTGACAGAGTCACTTCAGGAAGGACACAGTGTTTCCTGCCAGCCACGGGGAACTGTTGAAGAATTCTGGGTGAAGGCAGCTAACAGATCTATAAGGAAAGCCTTCGGAGGAGTGCTAAGGATGGAGGAAGGTAGGTGGAGCCTGGAGGCATGGAGGCCACTCTGTAGGCTTTAAGAACATTCCAGAAGAGATGGTGAGGTATAGGAGAGGGCAGTGGAGAAGGATGTGGAAAAATATTTCAATACCAGCAGGACAAAGCCTGATAACCAATCAGATGTGCAGATAATAGAAGTATGATTCAGGTTGTCTTGAGCAACTGGGTGGATGGTGGCAGCATCTGAGATGGAGATGAAGATAGAAAGAGGTTGCTCACAATGATTAATGTGGACTTGGTGTAGCAGGAAAATAAGGGTGGAGAAAGAGATATCAAGATTAACGTATGAAAGAAGCCAGTTGGTAGAAGGACTAGAAATCTCCCTCCACCAAGGCTACATAATATACATAATTATATATGTATAGATATTATACACACACACACACACACACACACACACACACACACACACACACATATATATATATATATATATATATATATATATATATATATATAAAATGTATGTGTAACATGATTCTAATTAGTCTTAATAATAAAAACCCAGCCAGGCAGCAGTGGTGCACACCTTTAATCCCAGCACTCGAGAGGCAGAGCCAGGAGGATCTCTGTGAGTTCAAAGCCAGCCTGGTCTACAGAGTGAGATCCAGGACAGGTACCAAAACTACACAGAGAAACCCTGTTTCAAAAACAAACAAACAAACAAAAAAACCCCAAACAAACAAAAAAGAAAAAAGCACAGAGTCAGATATCAGGGTAAATACTGAAAGACCAGAGAAGTAAAGGAGCAGCCAAAGTCACCTCTTAGCTCCACGACTCCTCAGACTAAAAAAGGGGCGAGCTCCTGTCTCCCCCTGCCTTATATTCCTCTCTTTGCCCAGCCATATCACTTCCTGTCTGTCTGTACAGACCTCCAGACCTCCATGGTTAACTAATGGTTAGCTCTACCCTCTGATCTTCAGGCAAGCTTCATTTGTTAGAGCTCAAAATATTACCACATGCATGAGAATGCCCACTTCTCCAAGTGTGGAGAAAAGTGGCTGCTATTTAAGCAACCTAGAAATGGTCATGATGTTGAGGGAGGGTAAGACTTTTAGGGCTTAGACTCTCTAGCCCACTTCCATTCTTGGGGATATTATTCTCATATTTAGCCAACTGTCCCCATTTCTATCACTATTTGTGTATCCTTGGTCTGATCCCTTGTTCCAAGACAAAAGACCTGGAAATCTCAGTGGGTTCCCTCTAAGCTCAGATAGACCACAGGGTCGTTTGGCCCTGTGGAGGCGCAGTACCTCATGGTGGGAGCTTGTGGTAGATGAGGCTGCTCACTTGATGCTAGCTGCAAAGCAAAGTTACAGACAGGGAGGGACCAGCTCCCAGTATCCTTTCAGAGTCAGTCCCTGCTCCAGTGACCTACCTTATTTCCAGGAGTCTTCACTTTCTACAGGTTCCACCATCTCCTAGTAGCACCATAGGCTGGTGACCAAGCCTTCAATACACAGCCTGTGGAAGTCATTCCAGATCCAGACTATAGCAGGATGTCCAGGTAAGATTAACATTTAACTTGATGAAGCTTGAGTTCAGAAGATTGCTGTTCCCACTACGGGTGGGCGTCATCCATTGAAAGCCAGGATAGAAAGAAAAGATTGCACTTCTTTCTGTCTTAGTTACTTTTCTATTGCCCCAATAAGGCACCATGACCAAGGCAATGGGCTGAGTAAGGTATTTATTTGAGGTGTAGGGTTTCAGAGAGTTAGAGTCCATGGCCATCATGGTGGGAGCATGGCGGCAGGCAGGCAGTCATGGTGCTGGAGCAGAAATTGGATCTTACTTTTTAATTAAAAATTTTTTAATTGAAATATTTTTCATATAATATATTCTGATGATGATTTTTCCTCCCACAACTCCTCTCAGATCCTCCCCACCTCTCCACCATCTAATTCTGACCTTCTTTCTCTTGCACATCATGGGACACAACCATGAGGCACAGAGAAACACTGGGAATAACATGGGCTTTTGAAATCTCAAAGCCCACCCCCCAGTGACACACCTTCTCCAACAAGACCATATCTCCTGAATCCTTCCCAAAATGTTCCACCAACTGAGGACCAAGTATTTAAAGATGGGCACCTATAAGGCCATTCTCATTCAAAGCACTACAGCTTCTCTGAAGGAGAGGAAATTATGCACAATGCAACTTTCAAAGTGGAGATTCAACAATGACTCTTTGGGGCTGGCTAACCTACCTTCTGAAGATAGCCCCTCACAGCCCCTCATATCATGGGAACTCATTCCTTAAAGTAAAACTTTCTGTTTCTGTATATCTGTATCTATATCATCAGCATCATCTATATCTATATCTATATCTATATCTATATCTATATCTATATCTATATCTGGTCTGTCATTTCTATGTCTATAGATAAATGGTGATAGATAGATGGATATATATAGAGAGAGACAGACAGACAGACAGACAGAAAGGTATATTTTATACCTTACTCTAAACTCTAATCTGGAGATTGCAATCTTATTTAAATTATTCTTATTTAATTCTAGGTTCCTAAATACTTCTGAAGCATTCTGATCGGTTTTTTGTTGGTTGGTTGTTTTTGTTTGTTTGTTTTGTTTTGAGACAGGTCTCACTTACTATGTAGCCTTGGTTGTCCTGCAACTCACTATGTAGAACAGGTTGTCCTCAAACTTCCAGAGAACCTCCTGCCTCTTCCTCCCAAGTGCCAAGATTAAAGGCATGCGCTACCATGCCTGGCCTACTCTGAATTTTTAATGTAGAAACTGGTAGGGAATTTTTTTTAGCTTTGTGAAATGAAACACATTGGAGTGATGGATGACAGAAGCCACACAGATGCTTCTGCTCTTGGCTTGGAAGCAAGCATATCTCTGACTTTTTTGATGTCAGAGTCGAATCCACTCACTAATCTGGAGGAGTAAGTTGAATCTAAAGAAATCCAAAGGTAGGGAGAAGGTGTAGAGTGATGGGGATTCACACACCAAACAAGGGCACATGGTTTCTACAATTATGGTTGAATGCTAGCATCCCTACCCCCACCTCACATGGTTCCTCTAACAGGTGTTTATGGATATCCTTGGGCTGGTACAGTGAAGGCCAGAGACTGGTTATGTGTAGTTAGTGGGAAGGGGGAGATTTCTACTGTGCAGGCTGATAGATCATGGCCATGTTCATTCAGTGCTGTGAGAATCGTGGTCAATGCATGGAGGAGACTTGGTACCTTGTAGAGGATAACTTCATTCTCCATAGCAACACAAGCATTTTGAGGCATTTTCATGGTGGATGTATTACACATAGGTTGAAGAATGTTTATGTTTCTAAGCCAGTTTCCTAACTGCATAGTGTTAACTTCCTAATGAGACCAGGGCTTCAAAGGCCGAGTAGCTGAAGCCCGGGGTCTTCACATGGCATCTTCTGTGTGACTGTTTATCTATTAGTTGAGACAAGTCTTTGCAGAACTGAACCAGGGTCAAGGTCCTGGAAAGCCCCACTGTAAATGTTCTTTTGAAATGGAAGTATTTAATGCTAAAATAGTCTGTGTAAGTTCTCTCTAAATCACATACAGCTTGTAGGAATGAAAAGGTGATGAGTAGTCCAAACCAGGCATCTTACATCCTCTAAGCCACCACACACAGGGAGACACCCTTGTCTTTACTCCGGCCTGCCCTGTGGCTGCTTCTGTTTTACAATGTCTTTGAATCCCAAGCTCAAGAGATTTGGGGAAACCTCATTCATCTTGTGTGGGCAGACCTTGAGTTCTGACTGTCACCTTTCAGAAAAGATGGGCAGATCTAGGGAGTCAAGTGACTTTCCAAAGATACCCAAAATAGAGTCAAGCAGGGAGAAGGTACATATGTACCTGGCCTCAGTGAGGTCGCCTAGTCATTTTTCAAGCCACTTATATCTAGGGTGGGATTTAAAGCTAATTCTGTGAATCCCAGAGAGTGTGTGATATGGTTCAAGGGAAGTTCTGTCTTGTAAACTTATTTCAGATGTATATGTGCAGTTGCATGCATTGCAGGTATGCATGCATGCGTGCATGTGTGCATGGGTGTGTGTGCACGAGGGTCACAATATAAAGTTTTTCTTCTTATTAGTCATTGTCTGAAATGCTGAAAAAGAACACAGAAGGCTATGTTAGCATGAGGTTCCAGGCTAAGATTGCCAGGCTTAGAACATTAGGTTTTCCCGCTCTGCTTTTGTCTTTCTCAGATTTGCTCCAGAAGTCAGGAACCCAGTGGTAAGGTTTCAAGTGTCCTTCCATGTTAAGTAAGTACCCTAACTGCGAGGCATGATGTGGGAGTCTTGGAAAGGCTGGGCAGTTTTTCCTGTCTCCCAGGGAGCTGGGGGTGTGTCACCTGTCACAGAACCAGCTCCATGCCACCCCCAAGAGGCAAAAGGGCTGGAAAGAGCAGTAATTATTCCTCCCTCCCCCTCACCCCCAACTGCTGACTTCAGGATGAAGTCAATCTGATTTCAAACAGCAAGACTAGTCAGAGACCTGCTCCAGCTTAATGGCTGTAGTGACAGGCAGTACAGGTGACAAGATCAAATACTTCTACGTTGAAGGCTTCATGCTGACCGCTAGGCCGGGTGGCTACATGACCCCTAAAGGCAGACCATCCCAGGGACTTACTTCCTATGGTTAGGTACAGATGTCAGCCTTGTTTTTTCCTGCATGTTGTGAAAATACCTGGGATACATTTAAGGATGTAACATAAAAGTCATTTCATGGAGTAATTATTGTAATAGTACTAGTTTCTAAGGGAGTCCGTTGAAGTTTTTCCCAGTGTGAATTGTCAAGGCTTAAAAAAAAAATTCTGAGCTGGTTGGAGGGCTTTTAATGGAGCTGGGGCCCTTGTGGGTCAGATTTCAGACGCACCTGTAGCCAAACTTTGACCTGAGCTACAGATATGCCCAGCTGGGATGGGCAGCCCTTGAGGCAATGCTGGTCCCTGCTGGCCTCCTATAACATGGACTAATGGATCCCTTCTTCCAAACTACAGCATCCAATCTCTTTCTTTTCTATTCTCTTATTGTTTGTTTGTTGAAACAAGGTCTCATGCTGTAGCCTAGGTTGACCTAGAACTCAATATGTAACTCAAAGCTGGCATCGAACTTTTTGCAATTCTCCTGCCTCAGCCCCTCAAATCAAAAGTGCTGAGGTTACAGGTGTGAGCCATCACACCCAGCTTCTAATCGCTGAAAAATTTTAAAACATTATTTTCACTTTAAAAGTAAAATCAGGGCTGGAGAGATGGCTCAGAGGTTAAGAGCACTGGCTGCTCTTCCAGAGGTCCTGAGTTCAAGTCCCAGCAACCACGTGGTGGCTCACAACCATCTGTAATGAAATCTGGTTCCTTCCCTCTTCTGGCCTGTAGGCATACATGCAAGAAGAACACTGTATACATAATAAATAAATAAATCTTTTAAAAAAAATAAAAAAATAATGAACTCACAAATTAAAACATCACACAGATAGATTAAAGGAGCTGCCCAAACATTTGCCCAGGCCTAAACTCTGTATATCTCAGTAAACTCCCGTAGAAGAGCCATTTTGAAGCCGGACACTTCCCTTAGAGTTTTACACTTTCGCTATCAATTACATTCTTTTACAACTACACACCACAAAACAAAAACAAACAAAAATCCACCATGACAGAGTTGAAACTAGAAAAAAAAAAAAAAAAAAAAAAAAAAACTTGTTTTCTATCATCTGTCCTGATTCATGGGTCCTGCCTGCATTCTGTCTAATCAATCCCTTTGTTATAAAACAGTTCTATGTCTGCCAGACCCATAGGAATCCCTGACTAAAAGATAAAGTAATTTCCAGCCCCCTTTTAGTTTAAAGCCTCAAACCCAACTGCTGATTTGAAAGACCTCGACACACTTCAAGTTGGCCCAAGCCTGTGCTTTTCCGGGTTGCAGCCCTACTTAACACTAAATACGTCTCTTTATTCTCAACTAGGTCAACAGAATTGAAGTGTGGTTTACAAGCTTCTTTTGTTTTTGCTGGAAGCCACCACCTACAAATGACTTACGTTTCGAGTTTTGCTGCTAAGAATGTGTATATTTTAAGCTATCACACCTTTATAAGTTTAATGAACTCTATGGGGAGGGTGGAAAATTAGGAAAGAAAGGAAAAAAAGTAACCAAACTAAATGTCGTACAAAGATTAAACCTGAAAACAAACGCCAGGGCAAGATGGAGCGAGCGTTGAGATGCAGAGTACAAGAGAAGGGATTGAGAGGACAGATGTGACTAAAATGATTTTCTTCTTTTAATTATCATTTAAACACTTCAAAAGAAATAGTCTCCCTTTTGCAGAGTCCCCTGGATTGAAATGACTGTAGTTTGGATCTTGGCTGTCCTGAAAAGACCTGTGCATAGAATGTTGGGTTCCCAGCCTAGAGAGAGGTGGTAAAACCTTTAAGAGTTGGAGCGGAGTAAGAGGGAAGTAAGTCCCTGAGGACATGCTATTGAAGGGACATTAGAATCTCAGGCCCTCCATAGCCTCCTTTTGCATCTGGTCCACCATGAATTAAACAGTTGCTCTGTCACTCAACCCCACCACGATGTTCTGAAACCACGACTCAACACTAAGCCTTTCTTCTTTATAAGGTAACCTGCTGCAGGGAGAGAAAGTTGACCAGCTTAGGACTCCAGTAGAGTAAAGACTGAGAAAACTAGAGAAAAGTTTAGAAAGCCTCTTATATTCTGTTTGAAGGAACACTATCATCAGGGTAGGGGTTTTGTTGCATGAACAAAACTAGAATCCCCATGCAGATAGCAGACAGGCTGATAAAAATGCTAGGTGTTTTCTAAAGACTTCGTATGCACTGAGGAGTTCGTGAAACTCATTAGTAACCTCTCCCTGCGGCAGTTACTCTGTGAAGACCAGCTGTATTTGTATGAGTTATTCTTGCTGCTGTGAGAAAATGCCTGATGAAAAGGTAACTTAAGGAAGGAAGGGTCTGTTCTGGCTCTCAGTTTGAGCGTGAGGCTCAGCACGATGGGGGAGCATAGGGCAGAACCACCAGGCAGGTGTGTGAGTGTCACTTTCACAGCCTGGAAGCAGAGAGAGATGGCTGCTGATGCTCATTTGCCTTTCTCCTTTTTAAAATTCAGGCTCCACATCCAGCCCACAGGATAGTGTCACTCACATTCAGGGTAGGTCCCGCTTTCTCAGGTAAAACTCTCTGGAAACACTCTCCCAGGCCCAACCAGAATTTGGTCTCCCGGTGACTCTAAATCTAGTCAAGCTGACAAAGAAGATGAGCCACCACTCACAGACAGACTGTAAAGGCTAAAACAGTCCAAGACACTGTGCAGAAACACCCAGCAGCAAGTTGAGAAGAAAACACTGGTTTTGCTAATGGTTTCAGAGGGTTCAGCTCAGGGTTGGGCAGAACATCACTTAGGTGGGAATGCATGGAGGAAGCTATTCACTTCATGGTGGCCAAGAAACTGGAAGGGAAGGGGATTCTGGGACTGGTGTCCCCTTCAAAGGTGTGGCCCCTGAAATCTATTTTCTGTAGCACCCCCCTCCCACCACCCATGTCCCTATAATCTCTCAAATTAGTGCTACTACCTGGGGACCGAGCGTTCAACACATGACCTCATTCCACACCTAGACTATAACAGTCAATTTGAAGAGTGGTAGAAAATCCTGGAAATCACATGTCTGATGAAAAGACATAAAGAATCACTACAACTCAACAGCAGATAGACAGAACAGCAACCCAACCAAAGAGTGAGCAATGGGCTGACTAGACATTGCTCCAAAGAAGACATGCAAAATAGTCCAGTCATGGGAAATGCAAATCAAAACAACACCGAGGTATTATCTCACTAGACTGGCTACAGTTCATTAAAAAACAAGGAACGAAAGAAGATGAAAAACTAAAGACAGGAAAGGAAGAATTAGGAGAACTGGAGCTCTCATACATTGCAGAGAGGGATGTAAAGTGTGCATCCACTGGGACAAACAGTTTGGAGATTCCTCAAAAGTTAAATGTAGAATTGCCTTGTAACCAAGCACTTTCACACCTAGAAACAGACCCAGAAGAGTTGAGAACAGATACGTATAGTTGAATAGTGTGGTTGTATGCAGTTGAGTATTATGGTTATATGTTATATGCTATCACCAAAAGATGAAGTGTGTGTGTGTGTGTGTGTGTGTGTGTGTGTGTATGTATGTGTGTGTGGGGTGTGTGTGTGTGTGTGTGTTTCAGAGCACGCGCTCTGAAACATGCATGTGCTCTGAAACAGGAAAGATTTAGTCTCTGGTCTGTGTCCATTTCCTGGTACACAACCCTCTAAACTCCGAGAAGACTTCAAAGTAATAAGGATCACTTTGCAAGCTAATGAGGTGCCTGGGGCACCTGGATAGTGTCAAGATGGAGGCTGGTTGGCAAAGGAACCAACCAAGCCATTGCAGATCGGAGCCCCACACACCTCCTGTGGGTAGGAAAGAGGGGGTTAAGCTGACCACCACAAGCCAATGATGGAAGCAAACACCTCTTCATAGGGAAAGCCCTCTTAAAACTCAAGAGGATGGGGTCAGAGAGCTTCCAGATCAGCAGGCACACAGACATACGAGGAGAGGGGCATACTTCCAGAGGGCATGAGGCTGTCATAACCCTCCCCTTCCCACATGGATTTCTCATTAAGTCTCTTCCATTCCACCATTTCTGAGTTGTATCCTTCACATACTATCCTTAATAATAAACCAACAGACACAAGTAAAGTGTTTTCTTTGCTGTTCTAGCAAATTACTGAGGAGGAGCTATCAGGAACCTTAGATACGTCTGAGCCCAAGTTTGGCTTGGGATCCTGGGTAGAGACAATCTTTGAGACTTCAATGCATGATGTTTGCACTAACTTGGGGTGGTTAGTGTCGTAACTGAATTAAATTGTAGGACCTCCAGTTGCTGGAGAATTGCTCTATGTGGTCTGTCCACACATAGTTGGTGTCTAAAATGTCATGTAAGTGGACAGTTTCTCTACAATGGAATATTACCCAGGTGTAATAAGGAAAGACATTCAGGCACAAGCTTCGGCATGAATGGACCTTAGAAAAACATGCTAGTGAAGCAGTCCACACCCCAAAGGACAAACACCAAATGATTCTCTTGTACAAGACACCTAGTATACACCAGCTTATCGACAGGCAGAAGAGTGGTAAGTTCTCCCCGAGGACTGAGGGGGAGGGGGCGTGTGGCAACTAGTGTTTTGTGGGTGCCGAGTTCCGGTGTGGGTGATGGAGCCGTGTGGAAACAGAAAACAATGGTGCAAGACCGTGGACAGGCCCAGCGCCACTCACCGAACTGAACACCCTACAGTGTCTACAACAGCAAAATGTATGCTTATGTACACTTGCCATAGTTTGACAATGTTAACAAAGGAACATTCCCCAAATCACTTTACACAGGCAAATTATGTGGGACGTAAAATCTGTTTCTGTGAAGCTGCTTTTTAAAACACTTCTTATATCAGAGGTCAGAAGAAAGAGGGCTGGCCGGGGGTGGGGCTGGCTGTGCGTGGCCCACATGTTTTCACAGGAGGGATGCACTCCAGGACTTGGCAGCATCTGGGATCAACCCCCTGTGCAGAGCAGGCACGGTGTGTGATCCTGGGGATTTTCTGTTTCTAGTGTTCTATTTATTTTAAAGACATTGCTGAGTTCAGCAGAAACGTCCTACATCCATTCGTATTTTGCTTGGTACTCACTTCCTTAGAAAAATGGACCATCAAAGCAAAGAAAACAGAAAGTCTTCATTGTATCCCCAAGCAAAACGAGTGCACTTCCAATGTTGTAATAGAAAGGACTGCCAGGCCCTGAGGAAGTGCCTCAGAAGCTGGGCAAGGTAGTGCACACCTTCAGTCCCAAAGAAAAGCGATTTTCTCCAAATGTGAGAGACCTTGTGACTGTGGGGTGAAGCTGGTAGAAGAGTTGCCAACCCCAGCGCATGTGGGGACAGTTGCTAGCTCCATCCCCAGTAGTTCTGCTGGTTCTCACAACACAGTTAGCACTCTACCAGTAGAGTCCCCCCAGGCTGCCGCTAGTTCCCCGGGTAACAGCACCATGCCGCTCTGGAGCCCCAGAGAACTGCTGTGTACGGGTGCTTGCTTTCAATACCCACTATGAAGTTGTGAGTCTGACTGTAAACTCAGAGGTTTAATTCAGTAACAGCTTAAGTCTTAGGGGTGAGAATCTCCATGGTAATGAATCCTTCAGTGATGATACTGTTCGTGGGATGCATCTCTCAAATGCTCACATTGGAAACTAAACTCTCCAGCTTCTACACTGATGTTATTTGGAGGTAGAGACTTATGGGAGGAGATTGGGATTAAATGAGGTCATCATGGGGCCTCCACAATGGCACTAATTGCTTTATAAGAAGAGGAAGAGACCGAACTAGCACATTTGCACTGTCTGACCGTGGAAGGCATCTGCCACCTTGTGAGGCAGGTGAGAGGCCATCACCAGATGCCCACACCATGTTTTTGGGCTCTACGGTTTCCAGAATCATTGTTTTGGACCCCTATTCTTTATAAGTT
The DNA here is from genome assembly GCF_949786415.1 of Peromyscus eremicus. Classification (NCBI taxonomy): domain Eukaryota; kingdom Metazoa; phylum Chordata; class Mammalia; order Rodentia; family Cricetidae; genus Peromyscus; species Peromyscus eremicus. The sequence goes on along the minus strand of NC_081425.1, from coordinate 64,893,169 downwards.
ATCTAGCCTGTGTCATTCTGTTATAGCAACAAAGACTAGACTAACATGCCCTCTGTTCTTCCATCTGCCCTATGAATCAGGGACTCTGCTCAGTGGAGTTTGAATCAAAGCAATTTAAGAGAGCTGGAGCTCCCTATGCCTGGCTTCTCCTAGGTTGGTTTCAGGATGTGTCAAGTGACTTGAACCTGGTCCCAAATATCTCTAGACTGGGCTTTGGCCCTCTGCTCAGGTCCTTCCTACTCCCAGGAGGGCTGCCAGAGACAAAGTCATTTCCCGACTTTGACCTGAAGCTGCATAGGATTTGCAACACAACTGTACAGTGATTTTGACTCAGGGTACACCTGGCGGTATCCTCATATGACCAGCAGTGCCATAGACCAAATACCCTTTGGTTTCTGTTTGGGAAAAAGCTTCCCCTGCCTTTCAAACCTAATTCTGCCTTAATCAAAGCCCTTGATTTAAAGAAGGGGATATTGCAGCCTGAAGCTTCTGGGTGTTGGAATCCTGGCCCTTCCAGGCTTCAATACACCTCTTGAGACCCTCCTTTCTGGCTACTCTTTTCCCATAGAAGTTATTCACCATGTAACTTTATGAGTCACCTGGCTGCCTCCTGACTCTTCTAGGCTTTTTTTTTTTTAATGAATATCATTGTAAAATTCATTTATTCAGCAAACATATTGGTGCCACCTCTGACCAATTTTCAATGTTTTCAGCATTTAACAGGAAACACCTAGCTCTTCCCTGAAGAACCATCTGGACTTGAAGTGATGGAAACCAGCATGCAGTGTCTCCACAGGCCATGGGGCTGGAGGCTATGGATAGCTGCTGGGACTCCAGAAGGAAGGGCGTTTAACAGTGTCTGTGGGCTCCGTGAGAAATTTCTAGAAAGTAATATCTACATTGTGAGCTGAAAATCCTTTCAGATTTTAATCAAAATGGTCCTAGATCTGACCCATTCCACAAGCAGGTATGCACTGATTTCAGCATTTCTGTTATCTTTCCTTTTCCCTCTGGATATGAAGGATTTCTAAACAATAGTTAATTCACTAAATGAGAAATCCATTAGAATAATCACAAAGCACTGTCAATAGTTCTGGTAATACCCTCAATTCACGTCCTGTCTTGGAGCTGTTGATGTCTTTTGATTTTATCATTAAAGAAACCAATGAGGTGTCTATGGAATAGCAGGTTTTTGGGAGGGATTTTGTTGTGACAACTAGACCTTTGACATTAGGGTAGTCTGTGTTAATGACACTATTTCTAAGGAAAATTTTGTGTCCTCAACAAGACAGCAAGTCAAGACTGTTAAAGGCACATAGAGGTGGAGGGCTGGGGATGTTGCTCAGTGTCAGGGTTCTGGCCTAGGATGTGTGAGGCTCTAGGTTCAATCCTCAGGACAGCAAAGACATATAGATGCTCCTCATTTGTATAAGCAATAAACACCAAATTTAAATAAAAGATCCAAATCCTCACTTCCTGTAGCTAGAGTTTTCCTGCCTGGCCCACAGTCAGGACAAATCTCTCTCACCCGCCAGTCTCACAGCCACTCAGATCCAACCAAGTAAACACAGAGACTTATATTGCTTACAAACTGTATGGCCGTGGCAGGCTTCTTGCTAACTGTTCTTATATCTTAAATTAATCCATTTCTATAAATATATACCTTGCCACGTGGCTTGTGGCTTACCAGCATCTTCACATGCTGCTTGTCATGGCGGAGACTAGCAGTGTCTCCTTCCACCTTCCTGTTCTCTCAATTCTCCTCTCTGTTAGTCCCGCCTATACTTCCTGCCTGGCCACTGGCCAATCAGTGTTTTATTTATTGACCAATCAGAGCAACAGATTTGACATACAGACCATCCCACAGCAACTTCCTGTTACCAGGATCAGGGGATCTGCCTCTTGGTGGGGATCATATTGGAATATATACCAAGAACAGTTACATGAAGTGAAAGATTACACAGAATAAGGAGACCATGTGGAGTCTCTTCCAGAGCTCGCAGAGTTTCCTAAGGCAGGTAAATTCATCTGAACATAGAATGGATTAGCCAGGGGGTAAAGGTGTAAGTGTATTTGACAATGTGTTTTCACACACATCTCATGCTATGGACGACAGGCACCAGTTGCTTCCTGAGAAAACTTGAGCATTAAAATGAGGAAAGGTCAACTTTTAGCACCTCTGGTCCCAACTCCAGATGTTATTACTGGCTGGGGTGGTTCTAGATGGCTTGAAGCGGTGTGGTCTCAGGAACCTGAAAGCAAAGCAAAACAAAACAACAAAGACTAGGCACCACTTCCTCAAGAGCAGGAACAGCACTGCTCAATAATAATTCATATTCTGCTGACTCCCTATTCTCTAGAATTCAAGTGGGTTTGGTAATGCAGGCTCATCAGTACCCGTGGTTGGAGAGCTTCCTTTTACAGCATCATTTTCTAAAACAGCAAATGGCTTAGTTACCACGGTCGACGAACAAACTTTTCAATCAGAAACAAAACAAAAAACCAAGCAGCTGGGTGTCCTAGCATACAAATGATCACAAAACTGAAAACTGTAGAATACCTGTGAAAGCTCCTAGAAGAGCTGGGAGACAGTCTACCTTGGGTCAATCATACTCCACCACCAAGAAGTACAGATATGTAGACGGTGTCTTCTCATCTAACCTTTATCTCATTAGTAGTGTTTAAGAGGTGCTCGCGAGAGAAGCAAGATAGCAAAACCAAAACACAGGAAGACAGGTGGAGTGAATTGAGTGTTCTATAGCACATTAGAGTGATCACAGTGTACAGGATACTGGCTACTATACACTGTGCTGGCTAGTATTATGTTAACTTGACACAAGCTAACGTCATTTGAGAGGAGGGAACTTCAATTAAGAAAATGTATCCATAAGACCTGGCTTTACATAAGCACATGGGACATTTTCTTAATTGGTGAATGATGAGGGAGGGCCCAGCCCATTATGGGTGGTGTCATCCATGGGCTGGTAGAAAGCAGGCTACATAAGCCATGAGGAGCATGCCAGTAAGTAGCACCCCTCCATGGCCTTTGCATCAGCTCCTGCTTCCAGGCTTCCATCTGGTTCGAGTTTCTGTGTTGACTTTCTTCAGTGGAGTGTGACTCAGAATATGTAAGCCAAATAAGTCATTTCTTCCCCCAAGCTGCTTTTGGTTACGGTGTTTTGTCACGCAACAGCAATCCTAAGGAAGGCAATGCTGTACTTCAAAATCATTAGTTTTTCAACACAGAGAAGTGATAAATATTGGAGGTGATAGAAATGCTAACTGTCTTAATTTGATTGGCACACCTGCTATATATGCTTAAATTGTTGTACTTACCCCCTGTATGTTAAAAATAAAAATTAGAGCTAGGTATTTAGCTGTGCAACCTCAGGCAAACAAACACGCCCACAGGGCCTTCCTATAACACACAGAGCATTATTTAGAAATAAGGCTGAGATAATGAAAGGAGGCCCACGCTGAGGGTAGCCCCACGTCTGAGGGTAGCAATGTGGCCATGTGACTCAGGAAGCTGAGTCTAAGGAGCATGAGGGTGGCAATGTTCAGAGAGTGAAGGGTGACCCCCAAATGGCTCAGCCTGCCCAGGGACAGGACACTGTACCCAAGACTACTGAACTTTATGGAAGAGGCTTCCTGTGGCCTGAATAAACGGACCTTTACCTCCATGTGGATGGCTTCCCTGCTGCCTGATTACACATGTATTTAGCTTGGTGGTAGAGGTCTTGCCTAGCATGCATGAGGCCCTGGGTTCAATTCTCAGTGCAAAACAAAAACAGAAAAATAAATAAAAGTGTTTGTAAAACAATAGATGTACTCACCCTTTATAAGCTTTCATGGGGATGGAGTGACAACTCAGCCTTCAAGAGCACTGGCTGCCCTTCCAGAGGACCTGGGTTCAATTCCCAGCACCCACATATTGGTTCACAACCACCTCTAATTCTAGTTCCAGGGGATCCAATGCCCTTTTCTGACTTCCGGGGCAGCAGGCACACACATGCTACACAGACATACATTCAGGCAAAACGTTTATACATATAAAATAATAATAAATAAATCCTGGGGCTGGAGAGAGAGCTGTACACAAGCATGAGGACCTGAATGTGATCCCAGAACCCGTGTGAAAACGCCAGGGCTAGTGGTGTGCACTTGAAATCCGGCCCTGGGGAGGCAGAGAGGCAGGTTCCTAAGGCCCACTGGCTAGCAGTCTACCTCACTTGCCAAAATTCATCTGAGAAACGATACATGAGGTAGATGTCTGGCCTCCACACAAAAGTGCCCCTCCCCATACACCCACACACACACATACACAAATATCCCCCTACATATGCTCTCACACACAAATACACATACACACACACACACACATATATATATACACACAAATTGTAAAATGTTTTTGAGACAAAAATCTATTTAGCAGTCAAGAACTTAAGCTAACTAGCCAAGTAATATGCAATTTGTGTAATATTATTAACTTTCTATATTTATCATACTTAATGTAACAATCTAATTAATAAAGTGCATTGCTCTATGTAGTGTCATCACTTACACATTGCCTCTGAATTTGCCTTGAAGTAAAACTAGAGATCTCTGCTTTGGAGGGTGTGCTGGCCAGCTTTCCATTGCTGTGATTCCCAAGAAAAACCTGCTGCAAAGGAGGGAAGGAACTGGACATGGGGCTCCTGCCTGTCACCCCAGCCCCAGAGACTGCAGCTCGTCTTCACTCCGTGTGGCTTGGGTGCATGTGTGGCAGGAGGCAGATGCACAGGACAGTGTCGGGGGTTCTCAGCAAGCTCAGGGTTCCACCGAAGTGCTGCGTACAGCTCAGTGTGTGATAAAGCTCCCAGAGGGAATTGCATTCCTCTGTTACAGATGGGAAAATGTCTGCCAACTGTACATCAGAGGAGGGGAAGATGAGGTCAGGCTGTGAGCATGGGAAGGCTGGGCCTTGGAGGCCCTGCACAGGTGAGTTCAAGGGTCCCCGTCCCATAGGAGTTCCACTCAGAGGTGGAGTGTGCAAGCCCGGGGTGCATGCACCAGCTTCACTTGGTGTTGGAGGGTGTCCACTTCCTGTGATCTCAACCAGTTTTCCCAATAGACCAGCTTTATCTCTGGACACTGGCCTGTGCCTGATACATGTGTAATCAAGCAGCAGGGAAGCTATCCACATGGAGGTAAAGGTCCTTTTATTCAGACCACAGGAAACCTCTTCCATAAAGTTCAGTAGTTTTGGGTACAGTGTCCTGTCCCTGGGCACAGCCTCTGGCTTTCTCTTCTGGAGTCCAGGCTGAGCCATTTTGGGGTCACCCTTCACTCTCTGAACATTGCCATCCTCATGCTCCTTAGACTTAGCTTCCCGAGTCACACAGGCCACATTGCTGCCCTCAGACGTGGGGCTGCCCTCAGTGTGGGCCTCCTTTCCTTCATCTCAGTCTTATTTCTAAACAATGCTCTGTGTGTTATAGGAAGGCCCTGTGGGCGTAAGTGTTGGCTTGCCCGAGGCTGCACAGCTCGTAAGTAAGTGGTAAGACTGGAATTTGAGCCTAGGGCACCATAACCTGAAACAATGCTCTACCCACTAAACAGTGCTGTGTAGGTGCTGAGCTGGCACAGAAAATGTATTGAATAACAGAGTTGGGGGTTTTTGCTTATTTTGATGTTTTATGTCAACCTAACACAAGCTAGAATCATTTGGGAAGAGGGACTTTTGATTGAGGAAATGCTTCCTGTAGGCAAATCTATAGCACATTTTCTTAATTAGTGATTGATACAGGAGGGCCCAACCTATTGTGGGCAGTGCCACCCCAGCGCTGGTGGTCCCGGATGCTGTAAGAAATAAGACGGAGTAAACTGAAGGGTGGGGGAGAGCAAAGCAGTAACCTACCCTTCCCCCTCCCTCTGCAGCAGCTCCTGCCTCCAGGTTCCTGCCTTGAGTTTCTGCCCTGACTTCCTTCCATGATGGAGTGTGATCTGAGAGTTGTAAGCTAGATGGAATAAACCCTTCCCTCCCCAAGTTGCCTTTGGTCATGGTGCTTATCACAGCAATAGAAACTCTGACTGTGGCATGTACTAACATAAATCAGAACATGGCACCGATTCTAACAGGAAACAATGAATCAAGGCCAAGTGCGAGTTTGCATGTTTATGATAATGAAAACTGCCCAGGCACAGAGCAGTAGATGAAAGAGAAACACGTTTAGGCTGAGGATATGGCTCAGTGGTAGAGCATCTGCCTGATGTGTCGGAGGTCTTTGGTTTGGACGCCAGCACAGAAAGAAAGAGAAAGGAGAAGACAGGAGAGGAGGAGAGGGTAGGAGAGGGGGGAGGGGAGGGGAGGGAGAGGGGAGGAAAGGAGAGGAGAGGAGGGGAGGGGAGGGAGGAGGGGAGAGGAGAGGCGAGCAGAAGAGAAGAGGGAAGAAAAGAGAAGAGGTGCTTGCAGTCAACTTTGAATCATGGCATTGACTTCTGCTTCTCAAGCTACAGCACAGTTAACTGTGGTGTGTTCTGGGCACCCATAATGACAAAGGGACTGGATATTTCTAGTGTCCAAGAGATCCTAAAAGGCTAGAAGACAGTCATCCTGGAGAACAGTAGAAATCACCGGGGAAAAGCTGTCATCACGGGACTAGAGAACTTCCAACAGGAGGCTGGCTGGCTTGGCCCCAGAACCTAGGAAGAAAGCTGACAGAGAAAACTTCCCGGAGAAAGAGCAGCTCCAGAAAGCGGTCACAGGGTGGGGAGTCTGAGCCACGGCCAATCCCACTTTGTGAGAGCGCTGGTCCCCTTACCTGCAGAAAGTATCCTGTATCCCCCTGGGATTGCGAAAGGAGCCAATGGGAGATGGCTTTAAGATGCTCAGAACCACGCCAGGCAAAGTAGGTCCTCAGTAAATATCAGCAGCCCTTAGAAAGGTAAGGTCCACATTCAGGGCTGCCCAGGAAGCCATGACAGTTTTCGAAGGGGGCTGTCACTCTGTGAATCTTGAAGGGCCCCAAAGGCCCATGTATTTGGAGGCCTGGTCAAAATTCTCTGGCACTGCTGGGAGATGGAAGAACCTAGGTTGACCCTAATGGAAGGAAGTTCAGTCATTGATGACATGGGCTTGAGAGGAATACCTTTCCTCTGCTTTTAACATTTAAAAAATGTATTTGGTGTACATGTGTGTAAGTAAATGCACATGTGTGCAAGCAGGTACATATACATGTACATGTGAAGAAGCCAGAAGAGGGCGTCAGGCATCTTGAGGCTGGAACTGCAGGAATTTGTGGGATGGTCAGCTACTAGGATCTGAATTCCGGTCCTCATGCGTGCACAAAAGCTGTCCTAACGGCCCAGCCATCTACTAGCCCCTTTCCTCTGTTTTCTGACCCCCAAATGGCAGCCATGTGGAACCAAACGGTGAGTCTGTGATGGCCCCTTAACGGACTGTGCTACCCTCAGTCCAAAGCAGTGTGATACAGTGACTGTGGCCTGAAACCCTAAAAGCAAGGAACCAAAAAACACCCTGCGTCATGGTGGGCAAAGTCTTGCTATGGATCTCGACAGCCTCTCTAATCTGACTGCTAATTAGCAGTGATGTGAGGACCCTGCTTGCTTCCCTGTGTCTGATCTCTTCCATTCTCTCTGCAATTTAAAATCGTGATGGTTTTACTGACTTCTTATAAAACCTTTCTTCTCTTTCTCTTTCTGTCTTTCCCTTTCTTTGGAGTGAAGCAGTTGTGGAGAGTTTAGGTCTGTTCCTCACGTTACATTCTCTCTGTTGTTACTCTCTCTGTCTCTCCCTTTATTCCTCTTTCCTCTCCAAACCTGTTTTCTTCTTGTTTGCTGAAATGTCTTTGAAGAGCTGATGGCCAAGGCCAGTCCTTGCTAGCTAGTTCCTGCCTGCTGGTCATGGGGGATGAGGGAGAGAAAGAGAGAGGGAGGGAGAGAGAAAGAGAGAGTGCCTTGAATTTCTCCTGCATCAGTTTCCCAATCGCTGAAGTCATAGGTTTGTGTCATCCTCTGAGCTAATGCCCCAGCTTTCAGTTTTCCTCTGAATTTTTCAAATTCTCTTTAAATTGCTTAACTGACACCCGATTTCAAGTTTCCTTAAAGTTCTCTTTATACATTCCCAGCCTTAACATGTGATATAAACAACAGAGTCAAGCCAGAAGACCACAAGAATTACTTTACATTTATTTTCAATTAGCCACAGGTATAGAATTTCTCTCTCTCTCTCTCTCTCTCTCTCTCTCTCTCTCTCTCTCTCTCTCTCTCTCTCTCTCTCTTTTGTTTTTCGAGATGGGGTTTCTCTGTGTAGCTTTGCACCTTTCCTGGATCTTGCTCTGTAGCCCAGGCTGGCCTCGAACTCACAAAGATCCGCCTGGCTCTGCCTCCAAGTGCTGAGATTAAAGGCGTGTGCCACCACTGCCCAGCTTGAATTTCTCTCTTCACTGTCTGTTTTTAATTTAAAACTTTTAAATGTCTTTAATTGTCATAATTATAGCAAGCTCATCTCACCACAGGTATATGGGAAATATTCCTAGAAAATTTCCATAACTGTTGCTATTTACACTCAAATGTTATATTGGTATGTCATGTACCAGACACATACAGACAAAATGTATTTCAATACACCTACACACTTAACTAAATGTCTGTAGTAAGATATCAATTATACCAACAGAGTAAGCCAATAAACAGAGCTGACAATTAAACCGGCAGATGCAATGATGTAACCTCTTCACACTTACTGCGTGTGTGCGCAGCACTGAGATGATAATTGAGATGATAATTTCACTGTAACTGCTGCCGCTCCTCCCTCCAACTCTTGAGCGGAGATCGCTACATAGATGGCAGCAAGTCAGCTCCTTGATAACTCCATCTGTGTGTGTGTGCATGTATATGAGGAGGCTTGGGGGGGGGGGCGGAAGTCAATCTCAGGTGTTGGTCCACAGATGCTGTCTACCTACGTTTTTGAGATGGGTCTCTCACTGGGACCTGAGGCTTGCTGATGAGGCTAGTCTAGCTGCCCAGTGAGCCTCAGGGATCTACCTGTTTTTACCATCCCACCCCCACCCCCAGTACTTGCATTACAAGCAAATGCCACATGTTCTGCTTTTTATGTGGGTACGGGGGCTTGAACTCACGTCGTCATGCTTGTGTGGCAAGTACTTTTACTGACAGAGCTATCTTTCTTGCCTGGTAAACTTCATCGTTTCTGTTTTACCTCACTCATTTAATCTGTGTGTGCTGTTCCTACAACAACCCTTGAGAAGGTACTTTACAAAGGACAGATTTATTCCTCACAGTTCTGGAAGCTGGGAAGTCCCAGATCACCATGGTATTAGGTTCAGCTTTCTGGTGAAGGCTGTATCTTCACGGGAAAGAGGAAGGTTGTGTCTCAGTAGGTGGGAGACACACGGGAAGAGTGAAGTCCCGTCCATAGAGTGTATCATCATAGTCACCAGGGCCCAGCCTCGTGATTCAATCCCCTGGCTGATGCCTTACTTTAAAAATAATACTTTCATTTTTGAAATTATAAAATCATTACATTTCCCCTTTCCCTTTCCTCCATCCAAACCCTCCCATATTTGCTCTCTTTCAAATTTATGGTCTCTTTTTTTCTTTAATTGTTGTTATATGCATATATACATTATGCACATACATAGAGATTCCTAAATACATAAATATAACCTGCTCCGTCTGAATAATATTACTTGTATGTATGTTTGCAGGGCTGACCATTTGGTATTGGATAACCAGTTGGCGTGCTCCGTCTTGGAGAAGACTCTGTCTCCCGCTCTCAGCATTCCTTAGCTGCCTGTAGTTCTTGGGTGGGGTTGAGGCCTGTGGGCTTTCCTCAGTAAACTCTGACATGTCTACTGTTGTTGACCTTCTTCAGCTCAGGTTTAGGCAGCCATGTTGGTGAGACTTTACAGGCTTATGATCTGACATTCCTAGGAGACACAATTCCACAGAGGACTCCCTGGTCCTCTGGCTCTTACGCTCTTTCCAGGCCCTCTTCTTCCATGTTCCCTGAGCCTTAGGTGTGGGGGTTGTTTTGTAGATGTATTCACTGGGTCTGGGCTGCACAACTCTGCATTTTGATTGGTTGTGGCTTTCTGTACCGGTCTCCATCCGATGCAAAGAGAAGTTTCTTTAATGAGGGATGATGACTATCTGTGTCTGTGGGTATAAGAACAAACGTTTGGAATGTAGTTTGGGATGATGCTGGTTCAGTGCAGTGGTGGTTGAAGCTCTTCTCCCGGATCCATGACGTCACTAGTCCTGTGTAATTGGCTACGTTTCCAGGGCTAGGCACGGTTTCCCTCTTATTGACCAGATCTCACATCCGACTAGAGAGCTGTTTGTTTCTGCCAAGGTTTACGTGCCACCACTGCTCCCTGGGGATTATCGTGCCACGCTGGTCATTATCGTGGTTCACAGGCATCGTAGCTGGGTGGGATTGCTGGTCGCTTCCCTCCTTTGGAAGCTCACATGGCCCCTTCTAGTACCATGAAAGCAAGTCCTCAGGGAGGAAGCATTCAGGTCAGGAGCATCTGGGCCCTGTTTCTGAAGTCTGTGCTGTCTTCAGCGACAGGGGTTTATCTTCCAGCTCTGAGGGGCGGAGAGCAAGAGCCTGTATGTTTTGGGAGTCTCTTGTACAATCGTTACCAACAATTCAAAGGGTTCCCGCCCTGCTTGTGTTCCTCTTCTGACTTCCCTCGATGATGAATGGCAATGTGGAAGTGTAAGCCAAATAACCCACCCCCCACAGGTTGCTGTTGGTCATGGTGTTTTATTGCAGCAATAGTAGCCCTAACTAAGACACCCCTTCTCAGTTCCCCAACCAGATCACCTGTACCCTGCTATCCCTCTCTATTGCCCCCCCCCATGGTCCTTTTTTTTTTTCCAGTTTTTTGAGACAGGGTTTCTCTGTGTAGCTTTGCACCTTTCCTGGAACTCACTCTGTAGCCCAGGCTGGCCTCGAACTCACAGAGATCTGCCTGCCTCTGCCTCCTGAGTGCTGGGATTAAAGGTGTGCGCCACCACCACCCGGCTTCCTTTTTTTTCACTTTCCTGGTTTCTGTAGTTATTCTAAGATATGTACTCACATCTAAAGATTTGGATCTAGGAGCCTGTGACAGGAGAGAACGTGCAGTGTTTGTCTCTTGGGGTCTGGGTTGCTTCACTCAGTATGATGTTCTCAAGTTTTATATGTTTACAGAGCTGGATTCTGGAGAAGGATGTGGAAGAGCTCTTTACTGTCCTTTGTACTGAATCATAGATTGTAGTTCGAGCCAAATCTTAGATTAAGCCTATTTGGTGTTATTCTTACTACTTCACATCATATATTATACATAGCTCTTCAAAAAGCTTTACCTCAGGGACTGGGGAGATGGTTCTGTGGTTAAAAGCATTGGCTACTCTCCCAGAGAATCCAGGCTTGATTCCCAGCACCCACAGGGCCGCTTACAACCATCTGTAACCCCAGTTCCAAAGATCCAGTGCCTCCTTTTAGCCTCTGTGGGCACCAGGCTTGCATGTGGTGCCCAGACGTGCATGCAGGCAAAGTACTCATACATATAAAAACAGATAAATAAATACATGTTTAGAAGCTTATCTGAGAGCATCTGAATGTTGAGTTTTTTAGCTGTCCTTTCTTTTTGTGCTCGGGAATATAGGTTGTCACCATAGCAAGAACTGTATTTTTGGTCACTATCCACAGTTCTAGAGAGGAAGTCTAGGCTGGTAGGGACATCTGTGGTGTGGCAGTTGGGGGCCCCATGTGTAGTAGGAATGCAGAAGTAATAGCAGAGGGTGCGGGAGGCCTGAAGACACAGAGGGCCTCCTCACCATCCCTAGAGCTTAGACTTCCTTCCTCTGGTGATGGGCATGGAGGTCAGGCAGAGGCTTTAAGAGGGGCGTGAACAGGACAGATTTCTGTTTTGGGAAAATCATCTAGCAGAGGGCAGAGGACAGGGTGGAACCCAACACAGCTGGAAGCTGGGAGCTTTCAAAGGACTGGGCTGTGCAGTAGGGGAGAGGAGCCTGCCTCCTCACAGGGAGGATTTGCCTCTGGGGTGCAGGGGCTCTGCACTGCCCTATGAAAAATACCGCTTCGTTGTCTTGATGGTTTGGATCTTGATCCAGCAGAGAGGGCCAGACAATTGATACATAAAGTTTCCAAAATCCAAACTTCCCCCACCTCCCGCTTCATCCCTCCTTCTCTCAGACACTTTCCCCTCCTAGCTACGTGTGTGTTCAAGAGTGTGAGAGCAGGCATTCACTCAGGGGTGTGCCTATACAGCAGGCCCTGCTGAGCAGGTGGCTTCATTGCCAAAGAACATTTTCCTACCTCCCTCCTCCTCTCCCTTCTTTCCTCCTTCCTTCCCTCCTTCTCTCCTCCCTCTCTCTCCTTCCCTCCTTCTCTCCTTCCCTCTCTCCCTCCTTCCCTCCTTCCTTCTCTCCTCCCCTCTCCCTCCTTCCCTCCTTCCTTCTCTCCTCCCCTCTCCCTCCTTCCCTCCTTCTCTCCTCCCCTCTCCCTCCTCCCCTCCTGCTCTCCTTCCCTCTCTCCCTTCCCTTTTTCTTTTATTTCAAAGCAGAGTCTTACTATATGGCCCAATGCTGGCCTCAAACTTGTAATCCTCTGCCTTGGTCTCCAGAGTGCTGAGACAGCATGCGCGCGCGCGCGCGCGCACACACACACACACACACACACACACACACACACACACACACACACACGCATCACTATGCCTGACTGCCAAGCCTTTCTTGAGTGCCGACAGACACCTCAAGCAGAAAATTCCTGTCCTTGCTTCATTTGACAGATCATGGTGAAAATGAAAGCCCACTAAAAACACTGTATGAAAGTACCCTCAGGCTGTGTCTAAGGTGGATAAGAAACATAATGAATTTCATGTTTAGACTTCAGATCCTGTCACCGAGGCATCTTATTATGTCTATGAAAATATTTCACAACCTGAAAAAAAAAACTTTGAAATATGAAATGCTTCTTGTCCATGGCATTTTAAATAAAGACTACTCAAGCTTGTATATAAAATAGGGTTGAAAAAGCAATTCAAATATGCACACACACACCTTCATGCACCAGCATGCTGGACAATTCACAGGGTGGCCGAGCATAGAATCAGGTGGCTACCTGACATGTTGGTGTGTGTGTGTGTGTGTGTGTGTGTGTGTGTGTGTTGGTTTCTTCTCTGAGTCTTTTGTTTTTCTTCTTTTATTTTATGAGACAGGGTTCTATATAGCTCAAGCTGGCCTTGAACTCATTATACAGCTGAGGATGACCTTGAACTTCTGACCCTCCTGCCTCTACCGTCCAAGTGCTACGATTATAGTTATATACTGCCACACCAGGCTTATGCAGTGCTGGGGCACAAACCCAGGACTTCATGCCTGCAGGCAAGCAGTCTGCTGAGTCAGCCACAACCTCAGCCTTCTCTATAAGTCCTTTGATAAACATTTTATACACAGGCATTATGTACATGCATATGTACAACAGGCTCCTGCAGCATGTTCTCTATATGTCACACACACACACACACACACACACACACACACACACACACAGAGTCATACTCTTTCTTAAGAAGCCAATGTTTACTCTTCTGAGGATTAATATAGGGACTTCCTGAAATCTATGTTCATGACTAAGTGGGGTGTGTGTGTGTGTGTGTGTGTGTGTGTGTGTGTGTGTGTGTGTACGTGCCTATGCGCATATCCAGATTGCTTTTTACAAACACACACACTTTGGACAAGTGGGCACTGGAGGCCAGTGGGTGGCATAGAAAAGCAGAGCTGACTGTGAGGACAGGTGCCCAGCTCTGTTTTCTTACTGAAAATGTATTCTCCTACTTCCTGAACGTAAAAATCCTTGTTGGGTGAAGTGTTTGCCGAACAAGCATGAGGTCCTGAGTCTAGATCTAAGCACTCATGTTACATGCCAGGGCCAGCAATGTATACCTGCAGTTACTGGGGAAGTGTGGGGGTGGGGTGGCAGTTGGAGACAGGGACAGTCCAGGGCCTTGCTGACAGCAGTCAAGCTGAACAGTGAGCTCCAGGTTCAGTGAGAGACCCTGTCTCAGAAAAGGTGGGAAGCAATAGCAGAAAATACCCGACGTTGACCTCTGCCCTGCATGTATGCCCACATACAGGCATATACCCCACACATAGGCACAACACACACACACACACACACACACACACACACACACACACAAGTCACACAGGCACACATACAAAACAAAACCAACCAAGAGCAGCTCAAAGATTTCTGAGCTCCCAAAAGTGGCCTGAAGAGCTAGCCACCATTGTCAGTGACCATCTGCCCCCAGGACACAAGAGTGATTTTTTTTTACGGGGTTTCAGTGAGACAGGTCCCAGAGTGGCCACCCTCTGGGAGAAGAAGCCGAAGGACCTTGCCCTGCTCTAGCCCAGGTGGTTCACATCCCACACCCAGTACTTTGTAGCTGGATGTCCATCAGCAACTTACTTCACTCTTCTGAGCCATGGCTCTCTCATCTTTAATGGGGGTAATTACAGCACAGGGCGGTTGCAGAGTGTTGCAAATATTAATCACAGGAGCGTTATTATGAATCCTAATAACAGCCTTGCAGGCAGGCAGGGCGCAAAGGCATTCCTGGTTTATAAATGGAGAGACAACTCAGCACCGCGCAGGCGCCTCATCCGGTGTCACAAGCTGCCTGCGGGAAGGAACACGCTGGGGCTCAGATCCTCCCACACTCGGTTCAGTGCTATTTTCCCTACAGTACAGCCAAGGGGAGACAAGGTAGAGACCTGCAACGGACATGATTTCTAGTTAACAGTTTAAACATAGCCAAGAGCCATGCGTATTAGCTCTTCCCCCTCTTAACCCTTTACCTAAGACCTGTCTCCTACACTCAGTTTGCCCCTATTGTACTCTGGTCACTGCAGATGTATACAGCTGTGTTCTATAGGCAGGAATGTCCGGGACAGACTAGAGACACCAAGGGAAGTGCCCCAGCAAGCTGGCTGCCTATGTGGTTCACTCACCAGTTTCCACTGTGACCTCCCTTTTGGAGAGTCCTATTCATAAAATCCTTGCACCAAGTGATGACATAATTACATACACATGCACATGCAGAGATGGCTGAATAGATGATAGATTTGGATTTTGCTGTCACTCATGCTGAGTGAAAAGAGCCTGTGGTTGGTGCGTCCTCTGGAGCTGGGTGAAGGAGACCTGACATTCATCCAGGCACTGTCCTTGGCACACATTAGATGCTCAGTAAAATGCATTGACTCAGTGAGCTCTTCGGTAGGGCTGGGTCTCATTAGTTTTAAAGGTATTAAAGGCTGTGGACATGGAGCTGGAGACAAGGCCAAGCCATTTTACCAGGGATCAGGCACTGGCTTTCCTAAACATTCCAGGTTCTTCTGTGGAACATAAGCAGTGACCCGTTGGCTTCCTCTAAAATGCCAGGTCCAGTTGGATGGTAGTGGTTGGCAAAGGAAACTTCCAGGCTGTGGTCAGGCTCTGGAAAGATAATCCAGGGCAAACGATGCTGTCTCTGGGTACTGGCCCCAGGGTTAGGAGGCTACACGCTGGACACCAGACCTCACCTGAGTCTTCTTAAAACCTTTCCGTTTTATGCATCTATAACCAGAAACGGTATTTGGATGGGCAGAAACTGAATTTTAAAATTAACTCAGTGGCTCAAAGTAATTTCTGGGTTTATGTCAGAAAGCTTTTTATCTGCAATCCTTCTAACCATGAAATAAAGAATCAGAGACATATTCGCTGGGGTATGAGCAGTGTTTAAGATGGAGGAAACGCCCGGAAGTTCACCTGGCATCCCTGGGCAGCAAAAGGAGGCAGCTGATTAGCACAGTGTTATTTCTTCACCTTGGAGAGAGGCGTTGAGTCAGCACAGGAAGAATCACCTGCCTTGGGTTGTTTGATGGTCCAGGCATGTCATTTAGGTCACTTAACTCATTGGTGTTTTCTTTCCCCATAAAAGGATCTACAGCTCACTCAGCATGTTCATATGCTCCCACCAAGCCCCGCCTCTTCTCTGTCCCCACGTTCTTCACCTAGATGAGTTTAATTGAGCCAAGAAGGCTGTCAAGTCTGGCAGCCTTGAAGCAGAACAGGTCCTTGGAACTCTAGTCTGAGGTCATAACACAAGTGGCCTGCAGAGACAGTAGACTTGAAGACAGCCGGCTGTTAGGCCTGATTTGATTTAGTTGGCCCCCGTGATAGCCTGGAGCTGGCTGCTGTGTGTGACTGAGACTCATCATACACTCTTTAGTTGCAACCCATAATGAGAAGCTGAGTTTGTCTCTGCATGAACATTCTAGAACACACCCAAACCAAGACAGTCTAATCAGCCGCTCCGGGAGGCTCCCCATGCAGTCAAGGGGTAAACAGAGGACACCTGAGGCTGCCTCTGCTAACAGTGATTCTTTCTTTCCTTCTTCTTTTCTGAGGCCATGTCTCATGCAGCCTAGGTTGGCCTGGACCTTGCTGCATGGCCAAGGATGTATTGTCCTCCTGATCTTCTTGTCCCAAGGGTGCTGAAATTACAGACGTGTGCCACTATGCATGGCTTATGGTTTTTTATAAGCAGAAATATGGTCTAAAATAAAAATAAAAAGCACAGTACAGTAATAATCCCAACCAGCACCACTGACCTACTCTGTAAAGAGTCAAGCTTGGTTTAACTCCAACTGCCACTGGCAAACATTTCTGTGGCTCAACTCCCATGAAAGGCCTAGTTTATTCCTTGTCCCCTCCTCATGCCTGTCACCCCATTGAAAGTTACTTTCTCTTAGGAACCCTAGCTGACCAAACCTGACACCTCCTTTCTCTTCCCACTCGGCTCTGTTTGCACCACCCTCAGCAAATGCCCGGATGAAGCATCATGCGCTGTGTTCCACATCCCTGGCCACTTCACACCTGCAGTACTCAGAGCAAACCAAGGGATGGACCATCGCTCTACCCCGGAAGACTCCAATGCTGGGCTGAGGCTAGGGCCGACGGAGAGTGAGGTGTCACTGAGAACTGAAGCCGTGTGCGCAAACGCTGTGTGTCAACATCCCCAACCGAGCTGTGGGATGGTCACGGAGGAGAGAAGATTTGCACACTCACCCACTCACACACACACACAGTACTCATACAGGCATATATGCACACTTGTACAGAACCTACAGTTTATACACTCACCCACTCTGGTATACACATATGCACACTTGCGTGTTCACCTATCCGCAGACGCACAAACTATGCTAAGCCATCACACTCCCCAAACATGGGGGCTATTTCCACCTGTTCCTCCACCTCTCCTCACTCCCCTTCAGGGCCGATAATGTTGCCTTCATGGCCATTTCTTGTTCTTTGGAAACACGAGCCCTTCATTCTGTACGGAGCTCTCCTGCCTGAGGCTGGTCTTGCCCACACATTTCCCCCAAGTCCACATTTTGAGAGTACTTGGCTTGTGGGTCTTTGCCCAACTAGTGCCCAGGGCCAGTTGCCCTGCTGACTGAGCACGGCATTGCCCAGCATCGTCCTCTTAGTCTTCCTCCTTGTGGCTGAAGACCCTGGGCCACCAGCACCCTTGGCAGGACAGCGCTGTCCTCGGCAGCAAGCCTCCCAAGACTCTCTGGAGCAGACGTTTCTAAACACTACAGGCTCTGGCCGCCCTGCCCTGCTTCTTCTCTACAGAGCCACTCCCTGAAGCTGCAGAAGACAAGAGAGCACAGAGGTGGCCCTCTCCACAGGTGTGTGGCCAGGGCCACTTATCCGTGGTAGGCAGGGCCATCCAAACATTAAGGGTGGATGTTTCCCGCTTTGAAGTTGACACGGTCTGTACTCAAGAGTCCACCCTAAAGAGAACACAACCACATCTGTTTCCTTCCTTCCAGGGAACAGGCTTGGTGCAGCCCTTCTTGTCTGTTGGCCCAGGGCCATCTGTTTCCCACTGATCTTCACAACTAGACAAACTCCCACACAGCAGGAGGCTCCTAGGGGACCCAGGAAAGCAAGGAACTTCAGGTTTTATTCAGGGTTCACCAGGTGGGGTTCTGAGGAATTGCTTTCAACTCTGACTTGGCAGGGCTTGCCTCCTGCACCTGGCTTCAGGAGAGCTCCAAGATGTAGCACTAACATGGGACCAATATCAATATTTTCAGGTTACTATCTGATCCTATAACAAAGGTCAATTTATAAAATTCAGAAAGAACTGCACACCGGACACCACCAAGTCCTTCCTTCTTATTTGCTTCCTTTCTTCCTCTCTCTCCCTCCTGCTCTCTCTCTCTTTCATAAAATACATCCAACGGAAGCTGGAGCAGGGCTTGTAGGGTGTGTCTGTCACTTCCCTGGGGTGGATTTTAATGTCAGATTGGCCAGAGGCGGGGCTGAGGGGAGCCAGGTTCACACACAGATCAGCATGCAGTTTTAATTCATTCCTGTCCCAATCTGCCCTGGGTCAAATGGACAGCGGGCTCCCGAGACAGCACATGCTCCAGAACAGGTGTTAGCCTGTCTGTCAGACTGAGCTTTCTCCCACAGCAGCCAGGCAAGAAGTTAAATCTAGTTAAGAGAATCTTATGATCAGTGCCATCAAATGTCTGTCACCTGAAGAGTGACCAGAAAAGATATGGCAGGACCTTTTAGACAGATTCCTGTATCATAAAATATGATACAGAGATATCACTCAGCCATCAAAAGGAACACAGTACTGATACTGGCTGCAAGTCTTGGAAATATTACCATAAGTGAAAGAAGCCAGTTGTGAAGGGATAAATAATGTATAATTACATTTACATGAACAGGTGTAAAGCTCAAATAGGAAGTTATAAAAGAAATAAATAAATACATTTAGCAGTGGTGATAAATAAAAGTGGACTAAATCTGCCAGTTAAAAGGCAAAGGCTCAAAGCCGCTCCATGGGTCATCTGCCTTCCAGTTGTTTTCATACGGACATCTCCAGCTCCAATCTCAGCCCTATGTTCCAAACATCAGTATCTGTAACAGGCCCCGGATCTTAGCACAACTGACTCCATGATGGAAGTACCATTCAGGTGATAAAACTCAGCACACAGACAGCACCACCTGCCGAAATGAGAACAAAGACCTAATCCATCCAAGTCCATAGTTCTGGGAAAGTCTCTAGATGTACTAACCTTGCTTTTTGGCTTCTGTAGTTCTGCTTCTGGCTAAATGTTCTTGTTAAATGAAGTATGTCAACCCAGGATATGGGTTGTGTGCCTGAAAGCTCACCCTGAGAAAGGCTGGGTGCTACAGTGGGTTCCCAAACACCCAACATAGTTGCTGGCAACTAATAAAGACTTTCTATTGGCTTAAACCCATGTCCAAGCAATCTTCCGTAGTGGAACCCCACAACAGTATCCTCATCTGAGACATCTCAGCCTTTAAGATGGTCAAAACGTGGTGAGAACTTGTGCAAACAGTCCTTTGATTTCTTTCCACCTCAGTCTTCCTCAGCTCCACAGACACTTCACCGCTCAGCTGTTCTCGGCTTCTTGGCTGCTCCTGTTTTTCACTATTTGTCCAGGATCTGCTCCTAGTGAGTCCTGCCATGTTCTCTTGTCTGCCCGATCTGTCCATCTCCATCACTGACCTCCAAGTCCACGTCCTCAGGATTTCTCTAACTTGTCCCTCTGTGAGTCTACCCAGAGTCTCTCTTACAGGCTGTTCCCTATGCAGATGGAGGGGGTAGTTATATAATATTCTATATTATCGATGTAATATACACTGTATTTCATAACTTATGGTGACAATAATAAAAATACCCTTGTGAATCTGCTCCAGTGGATAATTAGCAGAATGTTCCTACAAAAATCTTAAATCTGGATGTTTTGTTTTATTTAAAGCTTTGGACTTGCTTTACGCTTGAAACACAACCCTTGCTTCTCCGAGCTCCTGTCACACTTTCTCTCTTCCTCAGAGTGATTTATCTTGCCCTTCTTTCTGCTCCTAGATATGTTTCAAGGCCTTTGCACTCACTGGCACCTCTAGCCTAGATCTTCTGAGAGCTGGCTTTTTATGTTACCTCAGATATCATCTTCCCAAAGGGAGCAGCTGTTACCAATGTCTCAACATGGATTTCTACCTGAGTCCTGATCAGTTTTCTTCAGAGCACTAATCATATGCTAAGGTATCTATTAATTTTGTTGATTTTCTATCTCCTTACTTAAACTTCGTCACAGCAGACAGCCTGTTGGTGTCCTTGGAAACACCTGTCTAGAACAAGGTTGGTGGCCATTAAACATTTGTTAAGTAAACAAACCCACACACCTTTGTCTTAGTCAGGGTTACCATTGCTGTGATGAAGAGCCATGAGCAAAGCAACTGGGGAGGAGGGGAGCGGGGGAAGGGTTTCTTCTGCTTACCCTTCCATATCACTGTTCTTCACTGAGAAACTCAGGACAGGAACTCAAGCAGTGTAGGAACAGAGTAGCAGGCAGCAGCTGATGCAGAGGCCATGGAGGAGAGCTGCTTACTGGCTTGCTCCCCATGGCTTGCTCAGCCTGCTTTCTTATAGAACCCAGGGCCACCAACCCAGAGGTGTCCCTACCCACAATGGGCCAAGCCCCCCCCCAATCAATCACTAAGAAAATGCCCCATGTGCTGACCTACAGCTAGAACTTATGGAGGCATTTCCCCCTGCTGTGGGATGTCTTTCCGTATGCTGTGAATATGTGTTGCTCTGAATGATTGATAAATAAAGCTGCAATGGACTATGACAAGGCACCTTGGAGGCAGGCAGGAAATCCAAGGAGAGAAAGCAAAGAGAAAGGTGGAGTGGGAGAGACGCCAGCTGCCGCCAAAGGAACAAGATGACAGCAGACCGGTAATGCCACGGCCATGTGGCAACTTATAGATTAATAAGAATGGGTTAATTTAAGATATAAGAGCTAGCTAGCAAGAGGCCTGACATAGACCATGCAATTGGTAATTAATACTAAGCCTCTGAATGATTATTTTATAAGTGGCTGAAAGACTGTGGGGCCAGGCGGGACCTGAGAAAACTTATGGCTACATGCCCCCTCTGATGACTGTAGCCCATGTCAAGTTGACAAAAAACTAGCCAACATACATCTGAACGAGGCTGGTCATGAGTTGCAGCTATTCCACCTTATAAGCCCCTATGAATTCTTTTTTGAGTTCATTTCAGTGTAGCACGAATCTTAACGAGTCTTATTAATAAAATCAAACCCAGTGCTAGTTATTGGGGTGAATGCTGGAAGATCAGAGAAGTAGAACAAGCCACAGCCACCTCACCTTGCCAGTTCCTCAGCTGATCCTGTTTCCTTGGACTGAAAGCCTCTGAGTCCTCATCCAGAATCAATCTCAGCTGAACTGCTTCTCAAAGCCTGAAAGCTTAACCAGCCTAATTCCTGTTTTTCACACCTTATATATACCTTTCTGCTTTCTGTCATCACTGCCTGGGATTAAAGGCGTGTGTCACCATGCCTGACTGTTTCCAGTGTGGCTTTGAACTCACAGAGATTCAGATGGATCTCTGCCTCCAGAAGGCTAGGATTAAAGATGTGAGTGCCACCATTTTCTGGCCTCTATGTCTGTCTAGTCCCTGTTCTGTTCTCTGACCCCAGATAATATTAGGGTGCACAATATTTTGGGGAACACAATATCACCACATTTCAGTGATCATGTTATCCTTTTATGAAAAAACCGTCAGAGTGATTGATTTCTGAAACTTCACAGACTTCAGCGTGTATGTGCAGTCCAGCATCCCTCCATCTAGCTTGGTTTGAAGCATTAGTGACGGCTGGGTTTGCAGGTGAAGCTCACTCCCGAGGGAGGTATGCAGACAGACGAAATTCTCTTTTGCATGTGATTGCATGGAATTCGGCCCAGCCCTGAGTGTTTCTCCCTCAATTCCTCTAATGAATCTGGCCAGATGTTAATGCACGTCATTTTGTGTGTTTTCCCAGGTCATGCAGAAGGCACCTGGCACCTTTTCCACCTTCACGTCAAATGACAGCGGGTTCAGATCATGAAACAATCTTGCATTCCCCAACTACTTCTAATTGCCACGGAGCAGCCGAGGCCCGCACCTCTCTCGCAACTTCTCTTCTGCATTGAGCAGCTGGAAACAGCGCTCCAGCGATCCTCAGACTCAACATGCAGAACAGTGGTTTGTTCTGTTGCTTAATGCGCAGCCTTCTGGCCTCTCACTCCAACCTGGGAACGTTCAAGCAGGACCTGAGATTTGTGCGTTTTCATCCCACATCAAACACAGGCAGCCGGCCAGCTATGCTGTGGCAAGCCTCGAGGGAACCAGCTGAGCCAGTGTTTGAGACACACAGTTCTTCTTCCTGGGGTCTGGCCAAAGGCCCATCATTACCAGAACAAAAATTCCAAAACCTCTGGTGTCCCACTCACCGGCACTGTAGATATCGTCCGTCTTCTCAGCCCTACCATCTACTAAAAACCTCCACTCTGTGAAGCTAGTCATTACAAACTTGCCTTGGTGCCTCTTGCCAAGGGCTATTTCTATTGTTGTTGGTAGCCCTAGTTTATGCCCTCCCAAAAGACCAAGTGCCACTAAATGGGGTGAATACAATCTCAGATTTTCTTGTCTCCTTCACAGAATTGGCTTAGAACTGGATCCACTGGCCCTTTCTCTCCGTATGGCCTTCCAAAAACTTGCATCTCTCAACACCAGCATTTCCTTAGACCCGAAAGGAAGAGGTTGGGACACAGACATATCCAAGGGCTGTTCTTAACAGACTTTAAAAAAAGGAGCCTTTTTAGGTCTACAGAAAAATTGAGCTGGGCATGCAGACCTCTGCCTTCCCCTCTGGTTTCCACGTTTCTAAACATCTTTTATGTTATCGGGGTACCTTTATCAGGGTGGGTGAACTGAGATGGGGGCCTGACTGTCTGGTAGTGTCCACTGTCTACACCTTGACGTCGGCGCGCAGCTGTTGGTGTTGATGTGCTGGATGACACGTACCCATCGCAACAGCACACAGGACGGGCTGTCTATCCGTTCCTCCCTCCCTCTCCTCAAACAGTATTTTTCATTTTAACAGACACCCTCAAAGGACTGAGACCAGCCTCATCACTCATCCTCCGGTTTTTATAAATACGTTTAGTCCCCAAGTATGACTCCAGATTACTCTTTGAACTCGACATGATGTATTGGATTGCTCCCACCAGCATAAACAGCACCTGAATGCTATCTCACAACGCCCCTGGCACCCTGGCTCATGGCTGGACAGCATTCCAGAGCTGCTGTGACCTGCACAGTGTGCCTGCTTTGAAGGGCTCCATCAACTGTCACAGTCAGATGAGGATGCTGGGCCTCCTCAGCACCAGGAAAAAGGAGGTTCTGTGGAAGGTGGGGGATTTCGTTAAAATTCATGGTGGACTACAGCTGGGCCTGAAGCATCACAATAGCCTCGGCTTCCCAAAGAAGCCTATTACTAGCGCTGATCCCAAGGCCAAGGTTGGGGGCCACTATGGCTGTCCCGAACACCTAGCTGGGCGTAGACAGAGATGTTCCTGGGTCTACTTGGGTGTCTTAGGAGAGAGTCAGCAGGAGGTCCCTGGGAGACTACTTACATCTACAGGCCTACTTTGGAAAAAGTTGGAGGCTTTCTTTCCTTCCTTGCGTCTGCCACGTTGTCCCCCACAGCTTTGTGTGTCGGAGGCTGAGTCCTCAGTGTGGTGGAGGGGGATGGCTAAAAGGTTGAGCCTCGTCAGTGGGTCACTGGTGACACCACCCTCAGCTGGGATTAATACCACACAGTTCCTCAGAGCCCAGGGCGTAAATAAAAAGGCCACGCCTGGCCCCTGATCTCTCTGGCAGAATTCTGTCCTTAGCGTGTGCTCTTCTCTTTCCAAATGGACTGTCACCATGGTGTCCTGTGGCCCACCACCACCGTGCGGCGGAAGCGCTCTCATCAGAGCAGAGTGGAGGCCAGTGCTGTGCTCTGCTAGTCCACTCAGGAACTGGGAACCACTCTGCGACAGCCTCCCTGCATCAAGCATTACCTAGCCTCAAGCATTTTGTTACGGCAACAGAAGAGACCAAGATACCCACTGTACCTGTGGATGAAGAAAATGACCCCATCTGGCTGCAAGGGCATCACAGACATTGACTATCAAGAAAGAAAAGAAGAGTGTTGAGTACAAAGTTCCCATTCTGAAACCTGTGTATTTAATTTTTGAAGGAAAAAAAAAAAAAAAGGCTGCGTAGAGAATAATAAGTTAGCTGGAGGGAACTGATGAGCATTTCCCCCCGACACAAACAATGGAGCCTAGTGTCCGTTTCATTCTCTTTGTGCTTGACTGAGACCCAGATGGCTCACTGTCCCTCAGTATGTTCCGGCTACCTCCCTGCTGAGATCTCATTGGCCGTGACGCACTGCCCTGCTCAAGCCAGGACACTACTGTCTTTTTTCTCTGTGGGAATGTGTTCCCAGAGCCAACTCCAACAACGCTGACCTGGGCATCACTGGGGTGGTGCTGGAGTGAGCTGCAGGCTCTGGTCCTGCTGCTGTAGCCTGGAGTCCTGCTTGTCATTCCCCTGACCCAGCAGAGGGAGCAGATAACAGATCCACTGGCTGTGGCCACACTGTGAATGGCTGGACAGTGCCCCCCAGAACATCAGGAGTAAATGCCTGTGCCACAGGTGTATGGAAAGTTTAATGCCGGTCTTCAGGCAGGATTGAGACCACATGCCACACACAACCCTGACCCCTTCTCAGCTGGCTGCTGCCTAGCTGGAGCCATAGCAACCCACAGAATCCTCAGACCTGGACTATTGTGTAGCTGGAGCTCAGTGAGCTCTGAGATGGAAAAGGGCAATTCAGGGAACTCTGGGGTCTCTGCTTACTTCCCATCAGCCTTTGCATCCAGGCAATGAACAGTCCAAGGACTTGA
Source organism: Peromyscus eremicus (assembly GCF_949786415.1). Taxonomy (NCBI): domain Eukaryota; kingdom Metazoa; phylum Chordata; class Mammalia; order Rodentia; family Cricetidae; genus Peromyscus; species Peromyscus eremicus. Next base: position 64,868,220 of record NC_081425.1, on the reverse strand, counting down.
GAAATCAGAGGTGCCTAAGAGGCACAGTCAAGATGAGGAGGCCAGCCAGACAAGAATGGAGTTTGCTGTTGGGGACCCTCTCCCTCTCCGGCCCTGTCCCCCTCCTCCTCCATGTTGTCTATCAGAAGAGGATGCAAGGGCTAAGAGAGAGTCGGCGTGTGAACTCTTCACCTGTGGCCAGTTAGGAGAGTCGACCTGGAAGCCTTGGATGCAACAGAAAAGGACAAAGAGAGTCACTTCTCAGCATCTGGACCACAATCATTTTATTATGGTTTGTAGCCCAAGCTGCTTCAAATTTGCAGTCCTCCTGCCTCTACCTCTAGAGTGCTAGGATTACAGGAGTTCACCACTATTCCTGGCTTTGCTTTGTTTTGGTTGTTTGGTGGTCCTGGAAACCGAACTCACGGCCTTGTATGTGCTAGACAAACGCTCTACTGCAGAGCTACGCCCCAGCCTCCATCTTGTGTCTTAATACTTGTTAGATAGCCAGCCACTCACCATGAAACCTTTTTACACTCAGTAGTTCAGGGAGTTGTGCGAGCATCATGATTGTCTCCCCAGGTACTTTTTCATCACTCTGAAAACACACAAAAAAAAAACCCATACATACATCATTTACACATTCATAGCTCCTGGAAACGTATAAGTTATTTTCCTCTCTCTACATATTTATTACTCTGACGATTTCATATAAATGGATTCAGACAACATGTACCTGGCTTTAAATGTCTGACATCTTTCTCGTATGGTTCAGTCAGGTTTCCTATGTATCAGTGTTTGGTTGCTTTTTTGTGGTTGAATAATATTCTCTCATATGGAAGTACCTCATTGAGCTGATGTAATTGTCTGCTGAGTTGTTTCCATTTTTTTTAACTTATCATGAATTATGCTGCTATGAACATTTGTGTGCATCCTTTTGTGTGTCTACTACTTCCTGGGTACACTCACCTTTTTAAATGAACGAAGCATCGCTATGATGTGACCTCTGGTCACACTTGTCATAGCTCGCTCTCCACCATGCACTGGGTGAAGAGCAATGTGAAAGCTGTGCACTGCCCCCGAATGCGTCTACATGCCACTGTAAACTGGGGGCCTGTCAACAAATAAGACAAAGCCTTTTGATGCCTCTGTGCCTCTCCACCCGCTCTGCCCCCTCTGCCCTCCCATGGTCTGCCACATACCAGGTGTTCTATTTCACATGCTAGCTAATGTAACAGAGTAATCCTTCTGCCTCCCCGACAAGGGAGCCAAGTCACCTATGGAGCACACCCACTGCACCCTGGCACCCACTGGGGTGTCCTCCAGTTGCAGTCAGAGCCCAGCATCCCCTGAACTAGAACCCTCACCTGCCAAGAGCAGCTTGTAATCCTTCAATACTGCTTACCAAGTCCTGTGGACTCCCTTTCCCTCAAATCATCCAGCACTGTGTGGATATCTACAGAATGATACACAGACACTGGGATCCAGCCACAAATGAATCAGACATCATCCCCTCCATCACTGTCTTTCTTCAATACATCATCTTCCTCCGAAGGCCCACAATTAGTCTATCAAGGCTCACCTCCCTTCTGGAAACTTCTATGAACTAACCACTTCCCTCTTTGCTCTGCGGGAGGAAGCAAGCTGGTACGGGATGGGCTCATTTGTTCAAGAGGCGCGTGGAGCCGGGCTCGGCTCCCACCTCAGCTGTCTGAACTGTGAAATCCTAACAAGCTTGACAGTGTTTGATGTCCTTCCCGTCTGCCGTGGGCTCCCAGAGGACACTGGCCATGGAGTAAAACTCCTGGGAAGGGTGCAGCTCAGTTCCTGGCTTGTTCCAGGGCTTTCTGAAGCTTGGTCATGTGACGTGCTAACTTCCTGGTGGCTTTGCATTTCCCTTTATTTACAGTCTTTCAGGCTGACTGTCTAGGAGATCCCCAAGGCACTATGAACGACTGGCTCTGGAGTCCCCGTTGCCTGTAACAGTTCCTAAAATCACTTTACCTCTTACCTTCATTACCCACAATGGACAGAGAAGAAATCTCACTACACTGGGTGTCTTGTTCCTTCCTAGTCCAGACAGGGGGAATCTCACTGCACAGAGGAAGGATGAATGGATCAGATGGGTCACACTCAGACTCTAAAGTGGGGGTGGTGACACTTAGTGTCCCACTCCAGCCAGTCTGCCCCCCCAGTGGCCTTCTTTACCACATCAAGCCCTCAGAGTCCCCCCCCCCCCTACCTGTCAGTCACTCAGCTCCTAGCTTCTGGGGGTCATCATCTCACTTGTGGAATCTGCTGGCTCCCAAGAAGAGGGAGCCTGGGACTATTGTGGCTGTTCACACTCCTGTTGTCACCAGATGACCCCAGTCAAGTGTCCGCCATCAGGCTGCGGCTGTAGCCGTCTTACAGTTTTGCTGTGTAGCAGAGTCACCTAGAGGTCTCACTGTGGGCTGCCTCCCACCCCTCACTGGTATACACGAGGCTCCTGTGTGTGCATGAGTGTCTGTGGGCTGCCTCCCACCCCTCACTGGTATACACGGGGCTCCTGTGTGTGCATGAGTGTCTGTGGGCTGCCTCCCACCCCTCACTGATATACATGGGGCTCCTGTGTGCACATGAGTGTCTTTAAGCTCAAACCCTCAAATGAAGAAAGTTTTATTTGGTGAAACAGTGTGAATTCCTCCATCACAGAACTCCATATGTAAAGAGCAATCAAGAAACAAGAGAAACCAAGGGTTGTGTATGTGCATGTGTTCATGTGTGTGCAGGGACATGTGGGGACATGTATATGTACACATGTGCATATAGAGGCCAGAAGACGACCTCAGGTGTTGTTCCTCAGGTAACCCTCAGTCCTCTCTCCCTCCTTCCCCTCACCTGTGTGTGTACATGCAGATAAATGGGCATGTGGATGCGTGTGTGTTTATGTGTACAGATGTCGTTCCTCAGTCATCATCCGCCTTGTTTGTTTGTTATTTGTTTTTGAGACAGAGTTTCTCTCTGTAGCCCTGGATATCCTGGAAATTACTCTGTAGACCAGGCTGGCCTTGAACTCATAGAGATCCTCCTGGGAATAAAGGCCTGCGATGGTGGTTCATGCTTAACTCACCTTGGTTATTGAGACGGGGTCTCTCAGTGTCCTGGAGATGGCCAAGTCGGCTCAGCTGCTGCCAAGGCCCCAGGAGTCCCCTTTCCTCCAGCTTCCAATGCTGGGATTGTAAAGATGAAGCCTGCCTGGACGTTCATTTCTTTTTCTTCTTCATCTTCGTGTGTGTGTGTGTGTGTGTGTGTGTGTGTGTGTGTGTGTGTGTGTGTGTGTTGTATGTATTCATTTGCATGGGTGTGTGCACATGCCTGTGTGTGTATGTATTCATTTACATGGGTGTGTGCACATGCCTGTGTGTGTATGTATTCATTTACATGGGTGTGTGCACATGCCTATATGTATTCATTTACATGGGTGTGTGCACATGCCTGTGTGTATTCATTTACATGGGTGTGTGCACATGCCTGTGTGTCTGTTGTTTGTATTCACTTACATGGGTGTGTGCACATGCCTGTGTGTCTGTTGTTTGTATTCATTTGCATGGGTGTGTGCACATGCCTGTGTGTATGTATTCATTTACATGGGTGTGTGCACATGCCTGTGTGTCTGTTGTATGTATTCATTTACATGGGTGTGTGCACATGCCTGTGTGTATGTATTCATTTACATGGGTGTGTGCACATGCCTGTGTGTATGTATTCATTTACATGGGTGTGTGCACATGCCTGTGTGTCTGTTGTATGTATTCATTTACATGGGTGTGTGCACATGCCTGTGTGTGTATGTATTCATTTACATGGGTGTGTGCACATGCCTATATGTATTCATTTACATGGGTGTGTGCACATGCCTGTGTGTCTGTTGTTTGTATTCACTTACATGGGTGTGTGCACATGCCTGTGTGTCTGTTGTTTGTATTCATTTGCATGGGTGTGTGCACATGCCTGTGTGTATGTATTCATTTACATGGGTGTGTGCACATGCCTGTGTGTCTGTTGTATGTATTCATTTACATGGGTGTGTGCACATGCCTGTGTGTATGTGTTCATTTACATGGGTGTGTGCACATGCCTGTGTGTCTGTTGTATGTATTCATTTACATGGGTGTGTGCACATGCCTGTGTGTATGTATTCATTTACATGGGTGTGTGCACATGCCTATGTGTATGTATTCATTTACATGGGTGTGTGCACATGCCTGTGTGTATGTGTTCATTTACATGGGTGTGTGCACATGCCTGTGTGTGTGTGTTCATTTACATGGGTGTGTGCACATGCCTGTGAAGTCAGAGATTGAGTCTGGTGTCTTCTCAACAGCCCTTTATCTTATTTTCTGAGAAAGTCTCTCACTGAATTTGGAGCTCACTAACTGGCTAGCCTTGTTGGCCAATGAGCTCTAACTATCTGCCTATTTTCACACTCACGCACACGCGCGCGCGCACACACACATGCACTCATGCACACATGCATGCACACACTGGGGTTACAGATGTCTGCTGACTGTTATACAGGTGCTGGAGATCTGAATTCAGGTCCTTATGCTTCTTCAGCCAGCATTTTATCAACTTGATTCATCTCCCCAGCCCCTATGCCCAACTTCTAGAAACCAAGTTTTAGGGGCAGGCTAGATAGCTGAGTGGTTAAAGGTGCTTGCCATCAAACATGACGATCTGAGTTCAAACTGGATGGAGAGAACTGACTCCTGCAAGTGTCCTCTGACCTCAACATGCATGCTTTCTACAGGGTTACATAGAGGACTAAATAACACACACACACACACACACACACACACACACACACACACACCATAAGTACAAGAATAAATGTATGTTGTTAAAAAGAGAGTTTTAAAAAAATAAGGTGGCCTGTATCCCAGCTTCTTTCCACAATCCAACTGTACCAACCCGAACAGCTCAGGGCAGCCCCATCCGCACACACAGCTCACTGTCAACACATCTGCTTCACAGAACATGCTTGGTGAGTGACTCAAAGACCAGATCCCTGACTTCCAGTGGCTTTCAGCCTAAGGGTAGAGAAGTTAGCTCTGTCTGGCAAGGCACCAGGAACTGTAGGAGGGGTAGGGACCTGGGAGGACAGAACGGATTCTGCCTGGAAGATGCAGGAAGGAGCAGAAGTGCTGTTGAGTATCTGAGTTGGATGTTGGGCTGGTAAACGCAAGGGAACATCTCACAGGTTGGGGCCAGACACACCAGTGGGGTGTCTCAGCCATCCAAGTCAGATGGAGGGCAGGTGCAGGGATGGAGGGCAGAGGGGAAAGGCGGAGACTATGCCAGTGTGTGCACAGAGCGGTCTGTTGGTACCTTGGAGAACAAAGGTGGACTGTCCCTGGACGTGAGGCAGAGTGGGTAAGGCAGGCTGGACACAGTAACAGTGCTACTGTGATAATCCAAGCCAGGAGCCTTTATGATCCCTCTCTGGGGTAGCAACTGGGGTGAGGAGGTTTTCCCACAAAATTCAGCTCAGCAGGAATTGGGAAGTCACAGTGTGTACAGTGGGGGATGTCCTGGAGGCAATCACGCTGTCTGTTCCGCATGATGTTCTTCCAAGTGGCACAATGTCTTTATCAGGCCTGGGGCTCACACAGCTGATACAATCACAGAACGGGGTGTGTATCAAATTTTGGGAAACAGGGAACAAGGGGAGAAATTGATCTTATTGGTGATTAAGTGAGGTGCAAAAGATATGGCCCTTCCAACGAGGGGGAATATTGTCTACCTACTCCACGGAGTCCCTGACCATGTACCTAAGGGGTCATTTGGGTGTGTGGTGATCCTGGCCAGCACTATCAGGCCTCTGGTTCCGCATAGAGGTGCTGCCATATTAAAAATGGCTGCTCTGGGCTGGTGAGACTGCTCAGCCAGTAAAGGTGCTTGCCACCAAGTCAGATAACCTGATTTCAATCCTGGGAAACAGGCAGGGTCGAAGGAGAGAACTGACTCCCTCAAGTTGTCCTCTGACTGCCACACACACACACACACACACACACACACACACAATGGATAGAATTTAAATCCAAAAAAAAAAAAATAATGGCTGTTCTTTTCCAAGGAGAACAACATGTTTTACCTATGACTTTATCTTCAGTTACCCAAGCAAACGAATTCACTACGGTAAGTTTTAGCAGACAGAAGTTCCCTACAGGACACTGAGCAGCTGACAGTCCAGGCTGTTCTTTATCCAGAACACGTAGGCCCAGGGGCAGTTCGGACTTTGAGAACTGTGCAGGTGTTGGAACATTTGCACATATGAGCTATCGTGAGGCTGGGACCCAAGTCAAAACATGAGATCAATTTCTGTCTTATCGTCTGTCTCACAGAGTCTGAAGGTAGTTGGCACGGTGTCTTGAGTACACCTGAGTGCTGCCTGCATCTGTTGTAGGACAGTGAGTGGTGATTTTCTTGTGGTGTCGTGCTGGTGCTCAAAAAGTCTCTGATTTGATTATTTTAGTTCGGCTTGCTCAGTCATCTGCATTATGTGAGAGCTGAAGAAACAGATTCGAAACTCAAAAATTATTGCTAAATCCATCCGTAGAAGCAGGCCGCAGAAGAAGCCCCATCTCTCCTGGGATCTAGAATCTTTTTGTCTCAGAACCACTGTAACTCTAGTTCTGTCTGACTGGAAGCTAAAGTCTCTCCCTTGACCCTAAAAACCATTTCCCCTGACAGGATCTCAGCAGCATATGGGTGCCCTCAGGGAAACCTGCTCAACCTTGGGATCTGTGCTGAGCAAAAGTCCCCTGCAGAGCTGAGCCCTCTGGGGATCAGGACTGTATACACACACACACACACACACACACACACACACACACACACACAGAGGCATTCACCCTAACACTCCAAGTCTCAGCATAGACACACACACACTGTAACACCCCAGGCCTCAGCACAGACACACACATACACACACTGTAACACCCCAGGTCTCAGCATAGACACACACACACACACACACACACACACACACACACACACACACACACACCAACACCCCAGGTCTCACTCAGCTCTACCTGCTAAGCACAGTCCCAGTCTGGTCCTAACTGCCTTGAGCTCAAAGATGGAAAGCAACAAGACAGGAAGAAGAATGGGACACATCTCCACACTCAGCTCATTGGGAGGAGGAGGAAGAGGAGGAGGAGGAGGAGGAGGAGGAGGAGGAGGAGGAGGAGGAGGAAAGACCTAGGAGCCCCAGAAATCCTGGTTCACCATGATTCCTCCCAATATAAGTTCTCCCATTCTACCGAATCACACCCTGCCCAGTGCTCTCCACTCAGAATCCTACTCAGCCCTCAAACTAGTGTCCAAGACATCAGCCAAGACCTGTCCTCCAGGCCTCTCCCTCCTTGTACATCTTATCGTGTATGACTTCAGGTTGAAAGGCCATGGATGGCCCTCAAGTTACCCCCGATACAATAAGGTAGGAGCTCCCGTCAGATTGAGAGTCCTGTGGAAGCCAGGAGTGCTGGTCCATGCCTGTAATATCCCACCACTTGCTCCTGTACATGCCTGTGATATCCCACCACTTGCTCCTGTACATGCCTGTGATATCCCACCACTTGCTCCTGTACATGCCTGTGATATCCCACCACTTGCTCCTGGTCCATGCCTGTGATAATCCCACCACTTGCTCCTGGTCCATGCCTGTGATAATCCCACCACTTGCTCCTGTACATGCCTGTGATATCCCACCACTTGCTCCTGTACATGCCTGTGATATCCCACCACTTGCTCCTGGTACATGCCTGTAATATCCCACCACTTGTTCACTGATGAGAGGATGGTGAGTTCGAGGGCAGCCTGAGCTACATAGCTGTGTATGTCTACTTCTAGCTCAGCACTGGAAACAGGAAAGCCACCTAGGTCCTGTCTGTTCCCCATATCGCACACGGGCTAACAGCACCAGCCCTGTTTCTCAGTGTGTGTTTTGCCTCAAGACCAGCGGAGTTCTACAGTCTTCAGTGCACCAAGGGGAAGCTGTTCTTGTTCTCAAATCATGCGCAAAGGACCCACAAACCTGGCTCTTCCAGCTGCTAAGGGTCTCTCCACAGGCTCCTTCTGCCTTGTGGAGAATAATGGGGCTGTCTTGGGTAAGCAGCTGAAGTGAACGGAGTGTGAGTGCTGAGCACGGAGCTGCAAGCCAGACAGCGGATGTTTGGTTTGGGCTTGACTACAGACATTAATTGAAAGCTGGCACAAACACAAACTCCCTCTTTCCCTGCTTCTCCCAAACAAACGAAGTTGGGTAAGAGTGCCTTCCTTCAACACCTTACAGCCCGGTTCTTCTCTTCCTCTCCAGGGAGGTCCATGAGGCAGTCGTGCACGAGACTAGTCCTGGCAGACAAGTTCTTGACCATTTACAAAGCAAGTCTAGGCTGGTTATGTGGATGACACAAGCACACATAACCAGGACTGAATGCCGAGTTCAGATGGGAGAAAACATTAGGAAACTTAAATGGAGCACCCAAATCATGCTCCTCACCCTTGGGGAAACACAAGACAAAAAGGCTTGGTCCCTTGTCCACTGTGCTAACAAAACAACTGAGGCTGAGTAAATTATAGAGGAGAGACCGCTCTGGAGGTCCAGGGAGGGTGACTTTGGGGAGGGTGTAACACACTGGGAGTTTCCGTGCAAAAGCCTCCCTCTGAGAGAGGGGAGGGGGGGGTGGCGGGCTTGCTCTCACAATAACTGACTCACTCTTAATAACTAATTAACTCCTTAACCAGCTTGACACAGTGGAACCCTCCTGACCCCAAGTGCCCCGAAAGACTGCTGCCCTAGGGACTGAGCCTCATTTGGGTGGAGACAGAGGAGCCTCGTTTTGGTGGAGATAAAGCACACCAGAGCCTTAGCAGAAAGTACCAGTTCCAAGTGTTGGCCACCTGTCTCTGGCATAAGCCCCCTTCGCCCTGACCATTTAGGTTTCCTTTGCACTTACAACAGAAAATCTTCTTTCCAGAAAAGTTGATGTGGTGTAGTCTAAGAAGGCACAACTGAAGTAATACAGACAATAAAAACTCACTGAGAGAGAGCTGATGCCTGGGATCAGCTGGTACCCAGGGCTGGGGTTTAAGCTAGAATAGACTTTTCTCAAATCCGTTTCTATTACTTTTTCTTCTTTCGGTGGAGATGAAGCCCAGGTCTTGCTCATGCGAGGCAAGTACTCTACCACTGAGCCACACCCCAGCCTTGTACACAAACTCACGGTTTCAGCAAAGAGCACATTTCCAGACCCCATGTGTGGATAACTTGTAGCAAAATGTGTGGAAAGACCATAGGCCGGGTCTGCCTAAAGACCCAACAGACAGGGAAGGAAAGAAAGCAGCTGTTGGCTGGGGATTTTCACTCAGGGGAAGCAGCCTGGCCCAGGAGCTGGCTGACGCTTTCCATGAAGTGGCGAGGGAGACTCCTGGGGAGCCTTCAGGTATGTTTTTATTGTGTGTGTTTCAATTGTGCTTTCTTAGACCACACCACAGTCATTTTTCTGGAAATAGCTTTTCTGTTGGAATTTCAGGGCAAAGTTCTGGAATCTAAAGTGTGAGGACTATCCTTGACATCAGGCTTGGGGCTGGCTCAGCATGCCTGGAATCTCAGGATCTCAGGACTGGGAGGCTGGTGCAGCATAATTGTTATGCACTTTAGGCCACTCTGCTTTCCACCATGAGTTCCAGGCCATCCTGGGACAGTGTGAGACCTATCTCCCCCAGCACCCAAAAAAGGAAAAGAAAGGGAATCCCCAAGGTTACATAGAGGGGTGTGTGTGTGTGTGTGTGTGTGTGTGTGTGTGTGTGTGTACATTTCTTGTATGTACACATGTGTGCAGATGGAGGTCAGTGGCTGACCTCAGATGAGTTCCTCAGTTACTTCTCTGCCTTAGATTTTGAGACAGTCTCTCCCTAAATCCAAAGCCCGCTGGTTGGCTAGACTGACTGCCCAGGCAGCCCAGAGATCCTCCTGTCTTGACCTCCCCGCCATGCTGAAAATCTAACGCATGTCTTTTCTCGTGTTGGAAAGAAAGTACTACCTGAGCCATCTCCCCACCCGTGAGTTGTTGTTTTTTTTTCTTTGTTTTGTTTTCAAAGAAAAATGGTCCATACCCAGAACTCAGGCTTGTGGTTGCCGACAGAACTTCAGGATGGTGTGCAAAGCGGGCGTTGGGTGTGTGCTGAGGGTGGTTCCTGGATGGCAGCTCAGTCAGGTGGCAATTCTAGCCTTCCCTACTTGGCTGGGTTCAGTTGGAGGCGGGGAGCTGGATTCCTGGTTCACGTTGTATCTGGTCCACCCTTTTTGCCTCCCCAAGTGAACTCCCAACCCCCTGTGCAGTTCTTACACTTCTTGATCTTGGCACTTGTGAAGAGTAGAAGATACGGACTTAAGGGAGGGATGAGACAGATCTCCAGCTGCCCCAAGCTAGAAAGCTGCTTCAGGGCCCATCATCTTCCAAAGGACTTCCACCCAACACGCGTGAAGAGCACTGAGTCTGATTTTGATTTAAAATCAAAATCCAGAGGTTGGACACAGTGGCACACACCTGGAATCCCACTACTTTGGAGGCTAAAACAGGAGGAAGTTTTACAAGTTCAAAGCCAGCATGAACTGCAGAGTGAGATTCCATCTCATACTAAGTTCTAAAACCAGAATTTCACGGACAGAGATATATGGATGGCTTAAAATAATTTTTATAATATTTTATTTTTGTGCATGTGCGCATATGTAGGGGTGTATGTGTGGAGGTCAGAGGACATGTTGTAAGACTAGTCCTCTCTACCACGTTATTTCCAGGGATCAAACTCAGGTCGTCAGGTTGGGTAATAGGCACCTTTACCTCCTGAGCCATCCCACTGGCCTAGAAACGCTTAATTAAGACCACATAATTTTAAAAAATTGTTTTAAAAATAAAACCACATTAAGATAACTTTTCACCTGCTGAGATGATCAAAATTTAAAAGATCAGGTATATTAAGTACTGACAAAGTCAGTGACCAATTGAACTCATACATTGCTGATAGGATCCAGAGCGGCACAACCATATTGGCTGATTATTTCTTGTGAAGTTACAGGTAGACTTACAATATCAACAGAATTTAAACTTAAAAGTACCTCAGGGCCCATGTGCAGAAGTCTGGTCCCTGGACAGCAGCTCTACTGTCAAAGGGCAAGGACATGAATGGCCTTAATGCAGCGAGAGCATGTTCCACATCTGGACTGGGGTGATTTCGGTGTCAGCCACAGCACACGTGTAAGGGCTTGAGTTCAAGTCCAGAAATAATTCACAGAAGCACATACATAGCTCATGTATCTGCTGTATGCAAATTAGTTAGCTGGCATACAGAAACATTTCAGTCATCCATGGAATGCTGTCTCTTCAAAGCTGGCAGGCTTTCAAGGAGACGTGTCGGGAATTGGTTCTGAGAGTTAGCATTCATCATAAAACACTGCACAGGACTGTGGTGGCTACATTTTCATCAACTGGCCTGGATTTAGAATTACCTAGGAAACACACTGGTGGACATGCCTACGAGGACATTTCCAATGATGTTTAACTTAGGAGAGATGATCCACCCTGAGTGTGGCTTGCACTATCCTGTAGGCTGGGTCCAGGATCGTATAAAAAGGGAGAAGCCGCCGAGTGCTCTGCTTCCTGAACTGTGGATGAGATGGAACCACGCCTTCTCACCATGATCCACCTTGTCCCTCTCAAGCTCTGAACAAAACCAGTCTTCCTTTCCTGATGACATTTTGTCATAGCAATGATAAAAGTAACAAGGACTCGTCTTTATTGGGACTCGGTGTGCAAATCTCAGTAGTCAGGAAATGACTTTGATTGTTCAGTGGATTCTGAGACAGCCTCTGAAGTACTGAGGTCAAGCATGACATGAAATTTCCCACATAGCGCCATTGTGCTTACAGGACTGCTGATTGAGCAGATTCAGAAAAGTTAAACACTACAGAGTGGTCTGTATTGAAATAATATGATCTCCATTGCATTTTCATGTTGAAACGTTTTGTGCTATTTTTAAATAATTCATAGAATCAACTGAAGCCACGAAACAAAATGAATATATATGTATACGTGAATACATATATATTAATTTAGAACACTGTGTCATAAAACTTAAACCATATGAAATTAAAATTCACGATGATGATAATATAATATGGGCAATGTCAAAAGTTAGTTTTTGTTTGACTTTTTAAGTTAGTTAATAATAATAATAATAATAATTGTAGATGTGTATGGAGTGTGGGTACATGCAGGGTCAGAGGACAGCTCTGTGGAATCAGGTCTCTTCAGCCTTCTAAGGATTTCAGGGACAAGACCTCGGTAGAGGGGCTGGAGAGACAGCTCAGTGTTTGAGATCGCTTGTAGCTCTTACAGAGGACCTGGGTTCAATTCCCAGCACCAACATGGGGGCTCACAACCACTCATAACTCCAGTTCCAAGGAACCCGAGACCTTCTTCTGACTTCCACATATGTACATGCTTGCAGGCAAAACATTCATTCACATAAAAAAAAATTTTTTTAATGAAAAGGAACCCTGAGGTCATCATGCTTGGTCAGCAAGCTCTTTGCCCACTAGCCAACACTGGAAGAGCAGTAAAATATGAGTGACTGGAGAGTTATTTGAGTGTGGTGGAATAATAAGTTAAAAACATGAAAATTCCAAAATAATAGAGAACCAAAAAGAAGTATAAACAGCATGGAAAAATAGAAACAAATAGTATGCAACAATTATAAACCAAATGTGTTGTAATTATACCACATGTTGAAAGATAAAAGAAACAGTGCTTTCCAAAGCTCTATAAACGGTACATCATCCATCTGAATCAACGTCTTTTAAAAAAGAAAGCTGAGCTAGGAATGTAGCTCAGTTGGTAGAGTACTTGCCTAGCAAGCATTAAACCCTGCTCTAGATGCCCAAGTCTGTATAAATTGGCCCAGTGGTATGTGCCTGTAGTCCTAGCCACCAGGAGTTGGAGGCAGCTTTGTGAAGCATTTAAGACCAGCCTGGGCTACAAAGACCTTGTCTCAAAAAAAAAAGAAAAAGAAAAAAGAAAAGGCCTTCGAGGTGGCACAGCAGGTAAAGGGACTTGTTACTAAGCTGATGACCCGAGCTGATCTCTAGAACCCAACTGGTAGAAGAAGAGAACCAATTCCCACAAGCTGTGTTCACACACACACACACACACACACACACACACACACACACACACTTAGATTTAGAAGGAGGAGAAGGAAAAGGAAGAAAGGAAGGGAGGGAGGGAGGGAGGAAGAAGTAGCTAAGAACTTTGTATCATTTCTGGGGCTCCCGATTCAGCTGCGTGTTCACCCTCTGTCCCTGCCCTTTCACCACAAAACGAAAAGGCAGTCTGTCCAGTCCACCCATCTGAAAGGGCGTCACATGTCACTTTTTAAAACCAAACTCATCTCATTTCCTCATCAGCCCTCACAACTCCCTGCCGAGGTAAACATGTCATGGAAAGCTAGTTGTGAAAAGATGAACACAGAAAGGAAATTCTAAGGCGGTTTAAGACACACCTGGGCAGGACCCGAGCGTGACTCAGCTCCAACAGCCAACATCCCTGGTTCCAAGACAGGCATGTTTGTGCAATGCAACCGCACAGCTTCCGATAGACAGGCACTAACCTCGATACATTTCATGTCAACAGCTGGAAAAACAGAATAAAAATTATTTGTTCAAGCAATCCCATTGTTTACCATCCAAATAAAACTACCCCAAACTTCTTGTACTTTACAAAATGGTTTTTACCAATGTGTACTAAAGTAGTTTGTGTGTAAACCGAGCTCTGTTTGGAAACAAATTCAGGCTGGCCTTCCACTCACAGCAATCCTTCTGCCTCCACCTCCAAGTGCCGAGGTTATGGGCCTGCATTTAGCACATCCAGTGGTTATTAAGCTATTTAGACATTCCTTTCCGTTGAATACCTACGTATTCACCTTCTGCTAACGTGTTCCGAGCAGTGGAGATTTACTCTGCTTTATGTATAGACTAGGCCTTGATTTCTTGCCGTAGTGAAAAAAAGTTCCAATGGTTGAACAGAAAGAAAACAGAGGTGGCACTGTGGGGGAGAAATAGCAAGGCTCAGAGCTGCCCTGAAAACGAAAATTAAAGAGGATCCCAGAAAGCAGGGTAACTACAAGGAAAACACAAAATCAGGTCCTTGGCTACTTTTACAGGTGTTGCTCTGTGTGTGTGTGTGTGTGTGTGTGTGTGTGTGTGTGTGTGTGTGTGTGCGTGTGTGTGTGTGTGTGTGTGTGTGTGCAAGCACACGTGCCAATGCCAGGAACCTTGCAGACAGCAGGAGCCTCAAGGGTTGCAACTCCAAGTTCCCCTCAGAGTTTGGCAAACGTGGCAGGCTCTTCCTGAAGAACTAGAAGGGCTGTGCCCAAGGAGTCAGAGCACATCCTGAGGCCCAGGACACGGCCACAGCCTGGACACCACCTCAAAACAGGCTTAAAGAAATCCATCGGTGACCTAATATCGGAAGTGGTGCAGTTCAGAGGCTGTATCCACACACGATTCTAAACCATGGGAACTTAAAAAAAATTACTAGGTAGGGAGAAAGCGAATAAACAGTAAAATGGAACCCAGAGCAGAGACCACAGAAGCCTGCGGAGAAGCCAGATACTGAGTTTACTGGGCAAGCGGTTGAAACCAACCTTAGATGTGTTAGAAGGGTTGAAGGAAGGAGCAGAGAGACAGACCCTGGGTGGAGCGAGGTGGGTGCTGAGCTCTGAAAATACAGCTCAGGAGCTAATGAGCCATCGGCTAGGCTCCACCGAGACCCCAGAGCAGTGACAGGACTTGAAAGCATGCCAGGCCTTGTGACCCCAACACTGAGGTCTGGGGGCAGGATGGCAGGTTTGAAGACAAGCTGACCTACATGGGGCGGGCGGGTGAGAGGGTGGATTACTTCTTGAAGCACAAAGAGGAGGAAAAAAAAAAGAAGTTTTTAACATTGAGTGGAGATGAGACATAGTAGTGCACACTTGTCATCTCAGCACTTGGGAGGTAGAGTAGGAGGATCAGGAGTTCAAGGTCATCCCCAGCTTCATGGCAAGTTCTAGGCCAGTCTGGACAAATGAGTAAGTAAGTAAATAAATAAATAATTAAATAGATAAATAACTACATAAATGTCAGGGCTAGGGAGATGGCTTAGTCAGCAAGGTGCTAACTGCTCATGTCTCCAGGTCCTGGGTGACTGTCAGGCACTACAGTTTACATCTGTAACCCTAGAACAGGGCAGACAGTTGAATCCCTGGAACTCACTAACCTGTCAGTCTAAAGATGAGCTCCAGGTTCAGAGAGATATCCTGTCTTGAAAAATAAGGTAGAGAGTGGCTCAGGATATAGACCTCTGGTCTTTGTGTGGATACACATGCATACACACACAAACATACAAGCACAAACATTTATATACATATACCACACATATGCACACAAACATGTACACATATATACCACATACACATATATACACACAAACATGTACACACATATATCATACATACACACAAACATATATACATATATCACACACACACATAAATTCTGGCAAAATAAAGACATTTTTGGTCAAACACTGAGCAAATTTCTTGCAGATAAATCCTCGTAGTATGTAATCTTGTGTAACTATTTAAATATGCTAAGATTCTGTAGTTGGGGATTTGTTTGTTTGTTTGTTTGTTTGACTCTTTGCACTTTGGGGACTCACCACCCAGCTCCCAAAATAAATACATGGAAACTTATTTTTACTTATGAATGTCCGGCCTTAGCTTGACTTGTTTCTAGCCAGCTTTCCTTAAACTATCCTGTCTACCTTTTTCCTCTGGGCCTTTACATTCTCTATTCCTTTCTTTCCTTCTTACTCCGAGTCTTGCTGTGTGGCTGGTCCCTGGAGTCCTCCTTTCTTCTCTTCTTCTATTTATTCTCTCTGCCTGCCCGACCTGCTTATTTCTCTCTCCTGCCTCGCTATTGGCCATTCAGCTCTTAATTAGACCAATCAAGTATTTTAGACAGGCAAAGTAACACAGCTTCACAGAGTTAAACAAATACAACCTGAAAGAATGTGACACATCTCTGCATCATTAAACAAATGTTCCACAGCATAAATGAATGTAACACATCTTCAACTAATATTTCACAACAAGATTCACTGCATTGTATATGTAAAATGGGTAGTTTATGGTATGTAACTATACCTCAATAAAGCTGTTTCTAAAAGCTTTGGGGATTGAAGAGGCAGTTCGGTGGTGAAATGCTTGTCTGGTGTACACTGTGTCTTTGGGTTCAATCTCCAGCACCACAAAAATAAGTAAATAAAGTAAGTTAGTAAGTAATTCTGGGGCATCTTCTTCCAGTCTTTCTCCTACTCACTGTCTCTTTCTTGCTGAGACTTGATTTTAGGATCCCAGGTAAAACTGTTGCATGACAGTAAGAGGGATGCCGAATTCCCAGCAGATATCCCTGCCTACTGGGTGGTGACATTCTCTCCTCCCGGAGAAGAATCCACCTGCAGAGGTGCAGACCTGAGCTCATGAAAAGAAGTCCATTTAGTCAATTCATCTGTAAAGGGAGGACCGCTTGGGAGTGTTGGGCATCTCTTTTGAGTTCTTTGCTCTTAGCTCTTCCCTTTTCAGCCTGCTTATTCATGATAGAAACATATTTATGTTATTCTTTAAAGTGAAGGGAAATTTAGGAGGCAATGGAGGAGACAGAGATGACTTGGAAGACCTGGATTCTGGGTTTTATAATGTAAGCACCTGCTCCCTTTTTGTGTATCAAAGATAATATACACAAAAATCCCTAGAATGGTTTTGGGGTGCAGTAGTATATGCTCAGTAAAATGGTAGCTACCATGATCAGCAGCAGCAGCATTACTGAGGGTGCTATGATTTAGGTATGGCTTGAGTGTGTCTCCCCAAAAGTTCATGTGTGAGAAGTTTGGTGCTCCATGTGGTGATGATCAGGGGTGGAGGAACCTTCAAGAGACAGGGTCTGTAAATTGGCCTGGAGGACTTTCTGTTTAGGAAAAAAAAAAATGAGATAGCTCTCATGGGACCTGGTTAGTTCTCAAAGGGGTTGATATAAAAGAGCAAGAGCAGCCAGGCTGTGGTGGCGCACACCTTTAATCCCAGCACTTGGGAGGCAGAGGCAGGAGGATCTCTGTGAGTTCAAGGCCAGCTTAGGGTACAGAGTGAGTTCCAGGACAGGCTCCAAAACTACACAGAGAAACCCTGTCTCGAAGAAAAAAAAAAAAAAAAGAGCAAGAGCCTGCTCTGCAGCCCCTCCACTATCCTCTATAAAGCCCTCCCCCAGCTGAGGAGAAGCCAGTCCTTGCTCTCAAGCCTCCAAAAAGTGAGCTAGATAAACCAACCTCTTTTCTTTGTAACTGTCGGTTGCAGGCATTTTGTTATGGCAATGAAAACTGTACAAGATGGGGACAAAGAAACCAGAGATTAGGACTCCACCAGCCCCGCGAACCACATCTTAGCTCCATCTACTATGAAGGTGAAGACCAAGTAGATGCTAGAGGGTAAAACTGTAAAGCACTGGACCCAGAATTCTGACCTTTGACGTCTCCTCTGACTCCAATAGTCTATAATTCGCATCTGACAAAGGAGTGATGGCAAATGGTTACTGTAGTGTAGAAGGCAACGAGATCTGCCAACGATCAGTCACTGTAGCAGTTCTGATGTTATTTGTAAAGGAAGCGTGGTAGTTTAAAGGAGATCGGCCCCCATAGGCTCATATGTTTGAATACTTGGTCCCCAGTTGGTGGAATTTTGGGGAAGGATTGGGGGGTGTGGCCTTGTTGGAGGAGGTCACTGGGGTTTTAAGAATTATGTCATTCTCTATTTACTCTCTCTGCCTCCTCCCTGTGATTCAGGCTGTAAGCCCTCGGCTGTTCTTGCTACCATGCTTTCACTCTGCCATCATGAACTCTGACCCTCTGGGACTGTCAGCCCAACTAAAGGCTTTCTTTATAAGTTGCCTTGGTCACACTGTTTTATCAGGCAGTAGAAAAGTAACCAACATACACTAGTTGTATTGTAGCTGTGACCAAAATATCCAGCAGGACCATTTAAAAGAAGGAATTTTTTTATTCTAGCTCACGGTTTCAGAGAGGTCAGCCCATGGCTGCTTGGCCCCTAGGCATGGTGGCAGAAATGTGTGGCAGAGGTTGTTCACCTCTCGGTGACAGAGTCTGAGAGATAAGTACACTGGGACAAGGTACTCCCAAAGACCAGCTACTGATGACCTATCTCCTCTAGCTAGCCCTCCCCCCACACACACACGAAGTTTCCAAAACTCTCCAAATGGTGTCACTTAGCTGATAACTGTGCCCCTGATATGTGAGTCTATGGAGGAAATTTCTTATTCAACCTGCAGCACACGCTTTCTATATAGCCACTGGAAGTAGGCATGAAGAGAAGCTGTGTTGAGGGCCAAAGCTAAGCAAGGTTTGCTGTTGTTGTTTGGTTGGTTTTCCATTTTGTTTGTTTGTTTGAGACAAGGACTATGTTGTTCTGGTTAGTCTCAAACTCATAGAGCTCTGCCTGCCACTGAGTCCTAGGGCCTGGGACTAAAGTCATACCCCATCATGCCCAGCGTTATCAGAGTTAACTAAAAATTGTTTGCTAATATGATCTTAGACCCTCTTTTTATAGTTTGAATGTCCAAATTTGTTTTGTACTATCAAAATGTTATATATACATTCCACCTGCTAACTTGCACCATTAGTGGACTGTAAATGGGAAAACACAGTTCCATTAATCCAACTACTTCAGAGAGAGGGGTGATGAATTTGCAGACATATAAAGAACTGGAGGAGCTGAATTAAATGAATTAAACCCATCTGTCTGAAAGGGTTAAGCACCTGCCCAAAGTGTCATCGAGGTACAGGTCACTCAGCTGTAGAGAGTATTTGAGGGGACTAAGCATCTTCAAAGGAGTGTTGTTATCTTAAGCATAATGACGGTGGCCCTGACACTTGGCAAGCTGCCCAGTTCAGGTGGCTTGTGCGTTCCCACATCACCATAGAAAGTTTTCTCAGTTCCTAATGTCATGTTAATTATTGGTTCCGTTTTCAAAGATTAACTCATGTCAAACAGAAGCTTTTCCTGTGAAAGATGAACTTTCTGTTCAAATCATTTTCTCAGTCAGATGCAAGAGCTCTGGCTTCCAGATCCCACGGTGATCACTAAAAAGCCTTTACTTTCCTCCCCTTGACATGTGTTAGAATTCCAGGTCTCTACATCTGTGAGTATGAATCTCTGACTTGACTCCAGCAGGCTGCATCTTTTCCTAGTTGAACTTGATATAAGACATTTCTAAAGGGGCATTGTTCACTGCTGTCAGACCGCTGTCCCTGTGTCCTCCTCACAGAAAACGCCACTCCCTCAAAAGCACAGCCCATGACAAAAACCACACAGCAGAGCTCTGAGATTTGTTACTTAAGAAACGCTGTCAAGGACCAGAGAAGGTGTGACAGACATCACAGAAGGGACACCTGGAATCCAGTGTGAGACTTCAGGAGACAGACCTGAGTCAGTCTGAGAAAGGACTTCCGAACACCAGGTGTGGCTCTGTAGAAGGGCACTTGCCTAGTATGCACAAGGCCCTGGGTTCGCACCCCCAGAAGGAAAGAAGGGAGGAAGGGAGGAAGGGAGGTAGGCCTTCCTAAGTCAGTGTCATCTCAGATCACGTGGGCAGCCAGGAGATAGGAATAACTTGTTCTCCATAGATTTCCAGAGTTGTTGATTTGACCATGCAATTGCAGCTGCGCACTGGCCTTAGCTGACATTCCTGGGCCTGGCCCTGCAGTATGATTTAGAGGATCTGAGGACCCCTGAAGAGACTGGGAATGAAAAATCTGTATTGTCAACAAATGTCCAGGTGGGTTGAATTCCCCCTCAAGGTAGCTTCATAACCCTTGGTTTGTACATTTCTTTTCTCATTCTCTGACATGAGAGACTGTAGTCACAATAACAGAGAGGTGTGGCCTACACAGGGTTGGCCTGAGGATTGGGAGCCCACTGGCTGGTGGGTGGTGCCTTCAGGCCAGTTTTAGAGGACAAGCTTCTCTTTAGAAAGAATTACACATTGGATTTAGCCCAATGTTTTAAACTATTAGTTTAATATGTAATCCATATATAAATAATATGATACTTGATGTCCTTTTTAATTTACTGTCTTTTAGTTTGCTGGGGTACATGTCAACCGGTCTTGCAGCTATGGCATAACGACAGCTTGATGACAGTGAACTTCCAGCTCACAAAGCCCTGGGGGCGGGGCGGGGCTTGCCGATATTTTTGTGCTGGAATTGACAGAAAATTGTGTTTTCCCATGTTTTTTTATGCTGATTTTTGTTTATGATTGGATTTGGGGTTGAATGTTATGAACCCTTATAAATTTACACCAGAATAGTTAACACGATTGAATTTAAGCATTTCAGGAATGTTAACACACAGTGCCCTAGAGAAGCCTCCTGGGCCTGGTGTTTCTCTTTGGGGGAAGGACTTGACATTCAGCTTTGTCATAGTTGTTTGTTGTGCGTGTGTGCATGCGTGTGTGTGTGTGTGTGTGTGTGTGTGTGTGTGTGTGTGTGTGTGTCTTTTGAAACACAGTCTTGCATAGCCCAGGTTAGCCTTAAAGTCTTGATCTTCTTGCTTCTGTCTCCCACTACTGGGATTACAGGGTGCACCACTGCACCTGGCCATGACTCCTTGTTTTGTTTAAGAATCATACCAAGGTTTTTAAAATTTTGTCTTTAGAATGAATGCTAAGAAGTATATTTTCTATGAAATTATTTCCCCAAAAATGTTGCATTTAATTAGCCTAGGTATGTTGTTTGTAATATTGTCTTTCCTTTGAATGACTACAGAATTTGAGGCTAACTTGAGGGTATATGTGCCACTGACAGACCTCTCTTGTCACTGGGCCCCTCTAACCACACTGCCGGGATCTGTCTGTATTTGAGGTATTTTCCCCCTTTAGAGGGATAGTTTTAAACTCTATTGCTACTTGAGAAATGCTGTGGAGGACCAAAAAGAAGACTTGAGAGACATCACAGAAGTGACACTCAGAACCGAGGGCGACACCTCAGGAGACAGACTTGACTCATTCTGGGGAAGGACGTCCTTGGGTGGGAATGGTTCTGCAGAGGAGCATTTGCTTAGCACGTCGTTTTGTTTCATTTGCTGAATGAAACATCAGATAAAACTCAGATAAAAGCATCAGATAAAACTCAGGGTGAAGGGAGGCTTCCCCCACTACAGTGTGTCTGGTGAAGGGAGGCTTCCCCCACTACAGTGTGTCTGGTGAAGGGAGGCTTCCCCCACTACAGTGTGTCTGGTGAAGGGAGGCTTTCCCCACTACAGTGTGTCTGTGTCCCTGTTTGAACTTCCAGTGTCACCTCCTCCTGGACTCCTTCCCGTCTCTCTGCCAATCCTTGATGCTCCACTCGACCGGGGCCTTCATTCTGTCCCACAGCTGGGGCACTCCGCACCCCCAGGTGACTGATGCAGCTCCTCATAGTCATAGAATCTAAACACGCTAGAGTCTCAACAAGTACTTGTTAAGTAAACTGATGACTAGTCTCTCAACTTCTGGCCACTCCTAGTAATGACTATCACAGATAGATAGATAGATAGATAGATAGATAGATAGATAGATAGATAGATAGATGATTGATAGATAGGTAGATATGGTATGATAAATGATGTGATATGATATGATATGATATGATATATATCTCCTACAGGCACAGAAAATATAAAATAAGACTGTAAGGATAGGGATGTGTACTCTGAAAATTCCCAGGAGGGACATACCATCAAACAAAGATGCTCTCAAACTGCCAGACTGTACCAAAAATCTCAAAAGCCAATAGGAGAGCATCTCAATTGACAAAGATGGATGATGCCCACATCCCTGAGTCATAGATACAGCCCATTAAAACATATGTCCCTCAGCTTATACTACTAATGAACTTAAAAGCCTCATTAACCACCTTTATTCCAGTAACTACTAACTCACATTGCAAATGCAAATAATTGAAAGAATTCAGCATCTTACCCACTTTTCCTATGCTGAGCGTACCTCAGGGTAACCAAATATTTAAGGAGGATACATTTTACTGTGTGTATTCCTTCTGATGGATTGAGAATGGCTGGAGCTGGGGAGTAGCTCTGTGGTAGGGCACCGACTTAGTATCCACAAGGTCCTGGGTGTAATTCCCCAACACAAAGCAAGCAAATAAAAAAGGAACGATGATTGGCCTAAGGTCAGCAAAGTGCTCACCAAGAGGACCTGATTTTAATTCCCAAGACCCATCGAAAATCCAGGTGTGCAAGAGGTGCACACCTGCAACTCCAGCACCAGGGGACAGAGACAAGAGGGTCCTTGGGGCTCCCTGGCCAGCTAATGTAGCCAAATCATGGATATCCAGGTTCAGTGATGGACACTGTCTCACAAAATAAGAAGGACGAAGATGAAGAAGGCAAGTGATGTCGACCCCTGGCTCTACACACATGTACAGATAGATGCACGTATACCTGACACACACACATATGCATAAACATGCACAGCACACACACACACACACACACACACACACACACACACACACACACACAACACTGGAAGTTCAAACAGTTGGAACACCTCCCGAGCTCACATACCTGCAGCCTCCTTACACTCAGAGATGTCTCCAAGTCAGGGTTCCGACCTCGCTGGGGACCTATATGTCTCTTTTTCACACCTGTGCGCATCCACACAGAAATGAAAGAGAAAACATTTTCTATCTAAATTGCCACATGGTCAGGCATCTTCCTGTGATTCCCCCCAAAAGTCCTGAGGGATGAGGGACATGTTTAGATTTCATGTACATTTCCCAATCAGCTCCGGTGATGTAAGAGAAGTGGAGTTATTTGGGGGAACTATTCAGGTGAGGGGGGCAAAAATTCAGCAAAACCCCAAACGCTGTATGACTTCTCTGAGAACCCAAAATGAAAAGGTAGTTTTTCCCCAAAAGACATCATTTGAGGATCGTTTGAGATATCCATGTGTTATGGAGAAAGGCATCCTGAGCACTGATCAGGCAGGAGCCACAGAGCAGCCTCAGCTTGGCTGGCTGACCACCATGCAAGGCCATTTCCTAAGGGTGGACAAGCCAGAATTCTAGGTAGGAAAGTGAATTCCAAGTCAGAGTGCTGGAGAGTGACAGAGAGGAGGTGACATTTGCACCTGAACAACTCACAATGCAGAAAAAGTCAAAGGCCAAGGAAGGGCTAGAGGCGGCCTATCTGTACCAGCTACACATGAGCTCCCTCCTGCCCACCTCAGGGAGCACCTTTTCACCAGGAGGACGAGGTGCAGATGGGGGGTTTGATGGAGGCCTGGTCCTCCACAGGCCCTGGCTCTCTTCCCTTCTACCTCCTTTCAAAGGATTTGGGGACAGAGTGGCAGATGTCCTTATGACATTGAGTGTCCTATCTGTGCAGAGCCTTCTGGGCAGCTTACTGTGCTCCCTTTAAGGCTGAGTTGTGGTTTTGACAAATCTGGTTACCTTTTACCTCCACATCTGACTCAGCCCTTAGAGCCGTGAGAAACAATGGCTGACTAAGCCTCCTAGCCTATGGTCTGCATTACTCGGAGCCAGGCAGCAGGTGAAAGTCACAACCACAAGTTTCTTGGGGTTGGGGGTGTGGCTCAGTGGTAGAACCCTTGCCTAGCATGCATGGTAGCCCAAGTTTGAGCCCCAGAGCCACCAAACTTGCTTTCCTGTTAGTTTTATCTTGCGCTGTCGGCCCTGAAAAGTGACACTGACGGGGATGGTGTGGAACCCTGCTTGGAGCTTCGTCCCCTCAACTGCCAACGAGAGATGAGAAGGACCCACAGCCCTCTCCAGAGTCACCCCGACCGCATGGGGAGGCACAGATAGTGAGTGTCTCCAGCAGTGTTGTTAGCAGGGTGGGAAAGGCCAGACTCACACCACACAACATGTAAAACCACGAGGGGCTAGATGCTGCTGAGGCCATTCCCGTGCTCCTGCGGCCCTAACTCTATCACTCTGCCCACCCACAGCTGCTCTCTACAGGACTTGTATCATAAGCCCCAGACACTGTGGCAATTATATTATCATCTCACTTCAATATAAGACACCAAGACCCCAGCAAGAAAGGCCCGGGAGGGTTGGGCAACCCGCTCAGAGCTAGCTACCTGCTGCAGAGGGCAGGCAGTCTGGCCCCAGAGCCCAGGCTTCTAACCTCTGTGTTCTGTGACTTCTCCGAGCCAGCCACCAGCTAGAGGTGTGTGACACCGATCTTCAAGTGCAGGCTACAGTGGTCTCGCGTACCATTGGCTGTGGCATGTTTCCCGCTCTTTGGAAGGGGACCATCTCTTCCCTCTCTCAGGGAATCTGTTCTCAGGCTAATCCACCCTCTCGTCAGAATTCAGACTGTGAGATGCGGATGCAGAATGTGTCTTGAGGCAAACATCAGACCCTGAGACTAGTCCGACCCCAACATGTCCCCATCGTCGTCGAAGTCCCATTGATTGGAGCTCTTGTTTGTAATAAAGAATCACATTCTGCCTCATTGGTCTCCCTCTAATCTTCCTGCTCTACTCCCCAACTCTCCGGGTGCCTCCAGGTTGCTTCTGCTCAGGCTCCTCCTTCCCACTCCAGCCTGTAGCCAGCGTTTGCCTATGTATGCCTTCCCAGAGTAGAACACTGCCTACGTTCTCCTTGTCCATATCCCAGAGAGGCCTGCCAGCCCTCCAACACCGAGTGGACCTTCAGCAACCACCCACCATGGAACTCCAGTGCATTCCCTGGCCAGCAATCTCTGTACTCGGTAGTTTGTGTATCTAGTCATTTATCTTGGTTTGCTATCTCCCTCACTGTTGTGTGAAAGGCTTTTCCTGGAGGAGCTACAATGCACATGCCTATTCACCCCAGAAAGGGAGCCCACTTCAGACCAAAGTAATGATTGCACCGAAGCCCAACCTGAGTCTGAATTGTAGTCACTAGCAGGAGGAAGGGTGAGGGGTCACTACAGGAGCAGGGATGACTCAACAGCAGCTGCACCACCCCCAAAGTCCCCACCGCCAACATGGGAGATCTCTCATGAAAACTGCATCCCTGGATTTTTTTTTTTTTTTTTAATGACCTAGAGGCAGCTCAACAGGTCCAAGAATCTCTCTGCAGCTGGTCCCCACTTACTGCTTCCATGACCTTGGAGAAGGGCTGTAAATTTTTTTTCTTCGTCTTTTTGAGACAGGGTTTATCTGTGTAACTTTGCAGCCTTTCCTGGAACTCACTCTGTAGCCCAGGCTGGCCTCAAACTCACAGAGATCTGCCTGCCTCTGCCTCCCAAGTGCTGGGATTAAAGGTGTGTACCACCACGACCCAGTCAATTTCATCTTTCTTGAGCATTAAAGTCTGTTTACTTCCTTATTGAACTCCTCTCCACCCCCATCCTGTTTAATTTGAAGGATGCTGCTATAAAACTCTCACCTAGAACACAGTAAGCTTCCTGAAGGTGGGGTGCAGGAACTAGAATAAATAAATGGTGATGGTAGTGTTAAAGATACTGTGATGGTGGTGATGCTGAGGATGGTGGTGATGATGCTGAGGAGGATGGTGATGATGCTCAGGAGGATGGTGATGATGCTGAGGAGGATGGTGGTGATGCTCAGGAGGATGGTGGTGATGCTCAGGAGGATGGTGGTGATGCTGGGGGGGGGGGATGGTGGTGATGCTGGCGGGGGAGTGGTAGTATTTAGACAGTGGTAGTGGTGCTAGCAGAAGTGATTGATAGTGATGATGGTGTTTGTGGTGGTACTGAGACGGTAGTGGTGCGTTAGTAAGTTAGATGTTCAGTAAGATCTTGGGTGGGACCCCAGCACTCTGAACTTAGAACACCTATTGTATGTCAAGATACTTGGGCTCTTCACTGCATACAGCTGACCCCATCTGCACATGGTTTCATTAGTTTATAAACACTGAGGTCTATCACACACATGAAGCAAGCCAGGGGAGGGTGCTGGAGGTCATGTCCTTCAAACTTTGGTCTTGAGTGATAGGAAGTCCCAGAGCAGGGAGAGACTCAATGTTAACAGCACCCAGGTTTTTAGTATAAACATAATATATGCTTGTGGTGAAAGAATTCAAAGGAAAAAACACACGCACTTAGAACCATCCAGACATAAGCAATCTTATCATTTCGAGGCCTTTCCTCCCAGGTGTTTTTTATGAAAATCTCTATGTATGAACAGCCTGTTACTCTCAGTTGACAGGTCAAGGCCTCAGAGGTCTCTGCAGATTGACCCAGCTCTCCTTTCTCTGGAAAATGCCCTTTCTCCCAAGAAGTTCTAGAGTTACTGGCTTTTACCTCCTGAGAAAGCACCTTTCCAGATGAGCTACACTTGGCGTGTGCAGATGGAACCCCTGACATGCTGCAGGGGGATGACTCCAGCTGTGCTCACCAAGCCCAGCAAAGGTGTGCCCTTCACAGGAACTCTGCTCACCTTCTCACGCTCAAACACCCATGAGCACTGCTTGACGGCACCTCTGGGGCTCGGTGCCAGGAACACAAAGGAGAAGGAACATGTTCGAGTCTTTGCACCTGTGGGTCTTGTTCAGACTTCCCACTGATACTCCATGTTGTCACCTACATTTGGAGACCATCTTTATTGTGTGTGTGCTACCCTCCAGGATGCTGTTTGGTAGCTTATTTACATACAGAAGTTTTGGTGGTTTGTTTGTTTGTTTTTTAAAGTAGAGGTTCTAAAACAAAAGAAGTGCAGAGAAAACTCTAAAAAGAACCTGAAAACTTCATGGGGAGCACACATGGAATCCCACACTTGGGAGTGGAAACAGGAGGGGACCTGTCTAAAACAAAACCAAGCAAGGCAAATGCTAAATCCAAATAACCATAACCCTCATTTCATTCCAAGCCACAGCCACTAAGTTCCACAGGGGCAGGCCAGACTAGGAGGCAACCAACCAGAACACGCTGGATGTCCACGTTGCTTAGAGATCCAAGCAAGGCTTAGTTAGGTCCCCCTTGAATCTGAACATGAGGTTCCTCTCGGAGACACAAGATGAAGGCAAACTGGCAAGTTGAGCACAAGAACCGGCCACACCACCCATTCAACTCCTCGACAGAGGGGCACCTTCCAAGTACACCAGAAAGGGTGGCTATGAGGGGCCACCACCCAGAATGCACTTGGTCTACATCTCCGACTCCTCCCTCTGCCCTTTCGTTTACTCTTTCTTTTGTGTGTATGTTCACACCACAGAACACAGTGTGCATGTGGAGGTCAGAGAAGAGTTTGTGGGAATCAGTTCCCTCCTTCCCCCATGTGGGTCCTTGGGATCAAATTCAGGCTGTCAGACTTGGCAGTAAGAGCCTATAACCTGCGGAGCCATTACACAGGCCCTTGCTTTGCTTGTATCTACACAATCAATCCTTATACGTCTGCCTGCTTTGCTGACTGATTTGTCTGTTTATGTTTACATTCTTTACTACAATGTAAGGTCTACATGGACAGTTTTCTTTTTTTCTTTCCTTTTTTTTTCTTGCCTGCTTTATTCTTTGCTCCATCTTCAACATTTGAAGTGGATCTTGACATATAACATATTCAATAACTGTTAAGTGAATCCACTAAAAATTAATAAATTTCAAACAAATTGTGATGGCTGACATGACAGTCTTGGGCATTCATGTGGCCACCTCAGCTGGATGCAAAGCCACTAGCTCCATCACTGTGTATGACAGGACAATGCAGTCACTGTTAAACACAGGGTACAAAGCAAGGCCATGCCAAAAACTAGCCTAATGGTGAAGGTGGCCACAACACAGGAGGGCTGCTCCCACTAAGATAGGTGGATCAGACCTGCATCAGTCCTTTGGGCCCATCTGAAGGTACAGGTAGACTCTTCAAGGTCCTTGACACTCATTCAGCAGACAGAGTAGTTCTCTCAGTTCCGTGATCCCCTATCCCAGGTTCCTGAGTGCTGGGATTACAGACATGTGGCTTTTAGAATGGAAATAAAAAAGGTATGCATGGTGGTAACACCTATCATCGCAGTTTCTGGAGGCTGAGGCAGAAGGATCAAGAGGTCAAGGTCGGCTTAGCTGTGTAGGACCTGGTCTCAAAACAGTTATAGAA
Source organism: Peromyscus eremicus (assembly GCF_949786415.1). Classification (NCBI taxonomy): domain Eukaryota; kingdom Metazoa; phylum Chordata; class Mammalia; order Rodentia; family Cricetidae; genus Peromyscus; species Peromyscus eremicus. The sequence goes on along the minus strand of NC_081425.1, from coordinate 64,839,968 downwards.
ATCTTTTGATCCTCCGGCAAAAGCTGAGCAGTAATTGTAGGCATTCTGTGTTAGCATCCCTAACAGAGCGATTGTATGGCCTTGGTACACACAGACACTGTGGGTGCTTTGGGAGACACTGAGTTCAGAGTGCAGAAAATGAGGAATTGAGTACATTCATCATGCTGATGCAGATTTATGACTTTGCAACCCCGACAAAATGATTCAGAAACTAGTCAGGATGGCGTCTTATTGGGCAGGTCCTTCTAATTAACTCCCTAATTTTTTTTTCATAACAGTAATACAGAAATTCTGAAATACAGAAATCCATCAATAAAGGCCCAACAATATTACCTGGTCATTACAGTCCCCTGTTACAACGTGACAAGGGGAACATTTTGTTTAATCCCAAACCAGATCTCAGTCTACTTGTGAGAAAACATCAGACAACCAGAGACTGGAATTCTTCAGAAATGTCAAGGCTGTGAGATGCAAAGCCAGACAGAGGAGCCTGGGCAGGCAGGAAACGATGTGTGAAGTGGCATCCTCTCCTTTGCAGCTTTGGACCCAATAGCCCAGGTGGAGGACAGGGTATCCACTGACCCATCAGAGCAAGCAGGCTCTTTCACAGCAGTCCCCAGCCTGCCAAACTGGGAGCGAAATACCCTCCCCCTGTGACAGTTCCTCTAACAGATGTGGTTCGTGGGGTCTGTGTGAAACTGGGTTCACAATCTCCCCCATAGCTCCATGTCTGACCAAACTCTGACTCCTGCCAGCTACTTCCAGAACCATCTTCCTCAAGGGGGGTTTATGCTCCCTACTATTTGTTCTCAAGTTTGAACTAGTTGCTATTTCAGTTCTGAGGTGAGGGTCAGCATTTGTATACCTTATCAGTTCCTCACTATACGTTGTGATGGCTACCAGACCACAAAACCTTTCTGCTACCATATCAGGTCCTTCCTAAGTAGCCATAGGATTGATTCCAGGATCCGTATGGGTACCAAAATCCACAGATGTTCAAGTCCCCTATATAAAATGGCCCCACATTTGCAGAGAACCTACACACATCCTTCTACATACTGTAAGCCGTCCCTAGATGATTCATAATAGCTAATACAATGTAACTACTGTGGAAACGGCTGCCACGCTCCATAGCTGTGACCATGGTGAGGGGAAACGTTCATATATGTTGCTTTTCAGAACTTTCTAGAATTCTTTTCCCAATATTTTTGATCTCCACTTGGCCGAATTCCTTAGATCTTGAACCTGCAGGTATTTCCAAATGTGTCTGACATTCGCCCAGGAAGACACAACAATGAAAATAGGAAAATACAATTTAGACATACTATAAAAACCAATGTTTCCAAGTTGGTGCCACCTTCTGTCCCCCTGCCCCAGTAGTGCTGCCCAGAACAAGTGAGTACCCCTGCCTGGCACGCCTAGGGCCTCACTCATGTAGTCTCAGGCCCAGCAACCTACGTGCCCAGCCCTTCCAGGACTCTCGTGGCTCATCAACACTAAGAGCCGGGCAGATCATGAGTGGTAGCCACGCTGAACTAAGGTCCACCTTATGTGGGTGTCCAGGCAAGGTCTGGGGGCTGCACGGCCTTCTGGACTCAGGGAGGATGCAGGCAGCTCGGGGGACACAGCTGTGACTCTGCAACAGCACTGCTTGGGAGTGCCTTGAAGGGAGGGTGGAGGAGCCTCAGCTGAGGAGATGCCAGGGCCCTAGCACTGGTGAAGCAATGAGCTCAGGAAGAGATGGAGTCACCAGAGCTGAAGATCTGTCTGGAACTCCATCAGGCAAAGACAAAGAGGAGGCCTTTCAGGGTTCAACACTTCCTTTCCATCCTGTCTTCCCGGCGAAGTTTTCAAACACGGGACATCTCCCGCCCTGCCTCTCACTTTCTGACCCTGCACTTTTCCCAGCCGTGACAGGCAGCTCCTGCTTGCAGGCATCCCCAGTCCACTGCCCCACAGCCTCATATCCTCACAGCAGGCTTGCATCCAGTCTGGTCCTTTCTGCTGTCAGAGTGAACTTGTGAGACCCTGACCTGATCCAGTGCTGGGAGAGAGAGGTCTAACCATTGGTCCGGGGGTTCATCCTGATCAGGTTGGTTGGGGCCTCTCTGCAGAGTACTCTCCTGGCCACAGTGAGCTGAACCATTCTAAGCATAGTCTGTTTGGACCCCATGCTCTTCCTCTGCTGGCAGGCTCTGGCTGACTCCTATGATCCACTCAGGCTCACAGCCCACCTCCTTGATGCTTCCCTTGCAGGGCCTCTCAGTGTTATCATGTTCCTCCATGGACATGAGCCCTCGGGGCACGGAGCCTGCTGCACGGTCACTTTGACTCATGGTAACCCCAGATCTTTAGCCATTTGGTGTGGGCTGAGAACATGGGGGTGTGCTGATTAAGACTCACAAGCTAGCGAAGTGACCTAATCAAACTCACTGCTCTCCACACCACAACGGCCTCCACCCTGAGGAAATACGGCTCCCTACCGCATGACACTGAGACTCCCACCACCCAAAACCGCAAGGCCAGTACCTTGTCAGAGCTGTTGGGAAGCCCCGTAATGGTACCCAGCAATCCGAGTTGCCACGGAGAGATGCACACACTGGTGTCCTCAGAGTGCCCTGGAAGCTTGTGCCAGCAACAGACTTCATGTTGAAGGAGGTTCTAGACATGACTGTTCAAGCTGGTGTCTTTTCTGCAGAACTCTACACCATTTCATTTACTGCAGACATGGCTGGGCAGCCCACAATGCTCCTTAAACATACCTGACCAGAGGACCCCAGGACACAACTGAACTAGCTTGAGAAAGCACTGGCCCAAACTGGAGGACTGTTGGCACATTTATTTTGTGTGTGTGTGTGTGTGTGTGTGTGTGTGTGTGTGTGTAGAAAATGTCTGTCCTCATGGAATCAAAACTTTTAATCAGAATATTTTTTATTCAAACTGAAGGTGATTGCTTCATAATGCAGGGTCACAGGACACTCAGAGCAGGATTAGAAAATGATTACAAAAATTCTTTTGAAGTGGATTAAGATAACAGGAAATTGCAATCATCACCTGGAAATGCCTGTGTAATCACACTGGAAAGAAGAGGTGAAGATCTTCTGCCTGTTTGCCCAGGGGCAGGAAACCCACACCTCAGAGTCCAAGCGATGCTCTGATAGCCCAGTGCAGGGTCAGGCGGGAGTGACCAGAAGACACTTGGTGTCCATACTTGGTGTCCACAGCTGCTCACAGTGAAACACAGAGGAGCAGACCTGGTCTTCAGGCCGGCTTCCTGGGCTTCTCAGTGCTGCACAGGGATTGGATCTTCTCGTCTCGCCAAACAGAGCTTCCCAGGAAGGAGTGATGGAGGAATTTACTGGGGCTGCACCTGGTTCTTCAGCTGGGCCAGTTTCATGAGACAGTCATCTCTCCACTGCCTTCTGGCAGCTAAGTGTTCAGGGTCATCGGGAACCTTCATGCACATGTCCTGGGAGAAGGACGGGGAAGAAAAACAGAGAACACGCGCAGAGGAAATAATCTGCCAGGAGTGTAATTGTCTCTCCTATTTACCAGCTGTGTGTATTCCGCTTCCAAAGACACAGAAGCGCAAACCCCACAGCGAGTTAATACAAGCTCCAGATCTCCAGAGATCCCCATGACAAGTCACAATGAGCCGCTGGCCACCATCACCTTAAGGTATCCTGGAGACCAGGATGCAACTATGGACAGTCAGGAAGAAGCTGCCATCCGAACTAAGGGTCAAGACTGCAGCTACTGACAAAGCTCCCACCCGCAGATGGCACAGGAGGAAGATGGCCAGTACGTGCCAGCTTGCATGCCCCTGGGTAGTCCACATACCTGGTTAACTTTCTCCACTGTGGCCCCTGAGAACTCTGGAACAGGACCAAAAGTTTTGAGGACACGCTTCATTCCATCACTGTATCTGTCACAGTAGCTTACCACACCTGAAATGGCATAAAAACAGGAACCTACAGATCAGCACCACATTCTGTAACTCCAAACTGAGACCCATACAGAAGGAAAAGAGAATCTACAGAAACGAGGCGCGAAGTGAGCAACCTGCTGGCCGCGGCAAGCAGGACCGCCACGAGACTCTATCCTCGCTTTCTGGAAACGAAAATCCTGAAGAGCACTGGGCTCCTTAGGCCTGCCATGTGTCCCACACCAGGGCATCTCGGGGGTCCTCGGTCAGTGCATCTCGGGGGTCCTCGGTCAGTGCATCTCGGGGGTCCTCAGTCAGTGCATCTCGGGGTCCTTGGTCAGTGCATCTCGGGGGCCCTCAGTCAGTGGTGCTCACACTGACATGCAGAAAGCATCTCCTCAACCATGTACTGCTAAGGGTGTGTGCTGGGCTTCATTTTTCCCCTTCATTTCTCTTTTTCCCTTGCCTCCCACCCTTTTTCCTTCTTTCTGATACAAGAGTTCATGTAGCCCAGGCTACATAGATGACCTGGAATGTCTGGTCCCACATCCACTATTGAAGTGCTGGGATTATAGGCATGTGCTACCACTCCTGCTTTCTGTGGAGCTGGGGATCCAACCAAAGGTTCCATGAATGCTAACTAAGTACATCTCCAGGCTCCTCTCCTTCCCCTACCCTCCTTTTTAGCGACCGAGTTTCACTCCATAGCCCACAATGGCCTTAAACTCAGGACAATCCTCTTGCCTCAGCCTCCCAAGTGCTGCCACCACAGGCATGAGTTATCATGAATGGCTTCAATTCATTCTTCAGGAACCCAGATGTCAAAACTCCAGTCACTTCCTCCTTATCACACACTTGAGCCTCAAGGTCAGGTTATGCCTTATCTGGTATTTACGAGGTGGTGAGACCTGCTCCAGGGCTGTATTTATCACTGGCTACACTTCCATCAGGAGGGCTGGAGCCAGGCCTGCACCCCTGTGCATAGGCTGTCCCAGCCCCGCCCGGCTGACCAATTTCTCCACTGCAGGGTTTTGGTGGAGAAAGGAGGAGGAGGAGGGGGGCACAGTCAGTACAGTAGCTGCAGGGCCGTGTGGGCTGAAGCTAAGGTTAGACGAAGAACCCTGTGAGTTCTGCCTGGTCTAGCCTGGGTACTGTGGTATTGTGTTCCCCCCAATATTGTGCATGCTAATAAACTTATCAGAGACAGAGCAGCCACAATATTAAACATAAAGAATAGGCAGTGGTAGCACACGCCTTTAATCCTAGCATTCCAGAGGCAGAAATCCATGTGTTCAAGGATACAGACAGGCATGGTGACTCATCACACCTTTAATCCCAGAAAGCAAGCCTTTAATCCCAGGGAGTGGTGGTAGAAAGCAGAAAGGTATATAAGGCGTGAGGACCAGAAACTAGAAGCATTTGGCTGGTTAAGCATTTGGCTAGTTAAGCATTCAGGCTTTTGAGCAGCAATTCAGCTGAGACCCATTCTGGATGAGGACTCAGAGGCCTCCAGTCTGAGGAGACAAGACCAGCTGAGGATCCGGCGAGGTGAGGTAGCTGTGGCTTGTTCTGTCTCTCTGATCTACCAGCATTGACCCCAACAGCTGGCCTCGGGTTTGATTTTATTAATAAGAACTTTTAAGATTCATGCTACAGGGTACCTTTCTGAAGAGTAGCCACCTGCCCCAGGGCACTCAATTCCCTCCTCTTCCCCTATATGCGGAGGCTTGGAGCTGCAAGAGTAGGCACAGGCTACAGACAAGATAAGCCAGAAGCCAGGCCTAGGATCCCAGAGGCCAACGTGTCTGTAAGTCCTGGCTATGCTGCCTCTGGCACATTTTTCCCCTTTTGTAATGCTGGACATGAGTTGTACCACTGAGCTATCCTTTGGGCCCATGTTCAGCCTTCCAGAGCCACAAAGCCTCAGCAGTGGGTCACTGGAACACAAATAAAATTGCAGAATTTGCACAGCCCCCAAAGCTTGCTCTCATCTACCCCATGAAGACTGTATGCCAAAGAGCCTTTGAAAAAAAGAAAGTGTTTAGAAGGGTGTGTGTGTGTATGTGTGTGTGTGTGTGTGTGTGTTGAGACTGCGTCTCATGTAGCTCAGGCTGGCCTCAAACCCACCTTGTAGCCAATGCTGGCTTTGAACACAGTCCTTCCTATTTCTACTTCCAAAATGCTGGAATTGCAGGCGGGCATCCTCCACACCCAGCTCGAGAAACTGTTTTGAAGGGTAAAATATTAAAGCCGACAAAAATTTCTGTCATCAACACCTGCAGTTAACCAGTGGCTGGTTTTTTAAAGAGAGAGCTCACTGCATTCAGGCTAGCTCTCGGCAGTCCAGAACTCTGCAAGCTCCTGTAAATGCCCCAGCCATGTTCAGTCTTCTCAGGTGGTTTAGAATTGCCAGAGACCAGAAAGCCAGGTAAATATGTCTTTCCCTTAAGAAATCAAGCATTTGTTCTGCTTTTCCTATCTGTTCATTTATTCACACTAACAATAATAAAATCTAGACACAACTACAATGTATTCATTTAGAGTTGGGGGCAAGACACACAGAATTGAATATATTTGAACGATGTTAAATGATGACAAGTTAGTCAGCTTCCATCATTATGACAAAATTCCTAGGATGTGTCAGGAAGGTGGTGGGACCTGCATCAGGCTGTGCTCACCACTCATCTGCACTGCTATCAGGAGCGCTGGAGCCAGACTGCCTGAAGCACACCGTGCACGAACTCGCCAAGCTGTGCGGGCCCAGCTCAGCCAAGCTGATGGATTTCTCCATCGCTTTGGGCTTGCAGCAAGCAGAACATCATGGCGGGGAACACGTACATGATGGAGAAAAGCTGCTCACCTCATGATGACCAGGATACAGACAGGAAGAGGCCGGCCTCCCAATAGCCCATTCAAGGGCACACCCCCAGTGGTCTAACTTGTTTCTAAATGGGCCCCGCCTCTTTTAAAACAAATTTATTACGTGTGTGTGTGTGTGTGTGTGTGTGACACTATGTGTGTGTAGGTCAGAGAACAACTTGTGGGAGCTGGTTCTCTCTTTCCACTGTGTAAGTTCTGGGGGTCAAATTCGGATCCTCAGGCTCGGTGGCCAGCCCCTTTACTCCTGAGCCATCTCTTAAAGGGCCCATGCTCCTTCCCAAATAGCACCACAGGCTGATCACCAAGTATTCCACACAGAGTCTTTGGGAGACGTTTAAGACCCAAACCATCACAGAAGAAAGTGAGAAAACTGATTGTGGCCGCATTTTTAAGCAGCTTACAGGGAAAACGGAGCCCATGCCCCTCTCTGGAGCCAGCTCCATCTCCCCAGCCAATGGAAGCAGCGGTCTGAAGGGATGGGGTACACAGACCACGTTTTATCTATGGGTCACTTTACATTCCTTCAACAAATGTTCATCTTCCACCATCCTGAAGTCATTCCAATCTCACAGAGGCTTTCTAGAACTTTCTCTACTGCCTTTTATAAAACTCCTGAAAATTTATAGGGACGTTTCTCTTATTTTGTAGATGTATTTATATTTTCATCTTATGTGTATGAGTGCTTTGCCTGCCCGTATGTATGGATAAGCACTATGTGCATGCTTGGTGCCTGTGGAGTCTGGAAGAGGGCATGGTTGTTTGAGGAATGGTGAGTGGCCTTGTGGGTACTTAGGTACCCAATCCCATCTCTCGGATTTCCATGGGACATTTATTTCTTCAACATAAAATAAAATGTGATAGAGCTGTTTATAATACAACTCACATCCCTCCCCCATGCAACAAAATTTGACATCTCTATGTGAGAGAGAGAGAGAAAAAAGAATGGGAATTTCCCCTAAAATATCAATTCTACCAGAAAGGGAAAAGCCCAGCCTTATCTGTCACCCCACTGGCTCACCACCACCCTTTCGTCCTTCACTTCTAGACTTCCCTTCGTCCTTCCTCTGTGCTTTCATGTGCCCTGTCCATGTGAGCTTGGCTCTTCCACAGCTCTTAAAAAGCTTGGCTCTGCAGAAGCTAAACCTAACTTTTAAAAAAGATTTATTTATTCTTATTTCACATATATGGGTGTTTTGGCTTCACGTGTGTCTATGCCATGGTTGTGAGCCTCCATGTGGGTGCACCTGTGTCTGCCATGGTTGTGAGCCTCCATGTGGGTGTACCTGTGTCTGCCATGGTTGTGAGCCTCCATGTGGGTGCATGTGTGTCTGTGCCGTGGTTGTGAGCCTCCATGTAGGTGCTTGTGTGTCTGTGCTGTGGTTGTGAGCTTCCATGTGGGTGCACCTATGTCTGTGCCATGGTTGTGAGCCTCCATGAGGGTGTACCTGTGTCTGTGTTGTGGTTGTGAGCCTCCATGTGGGTGCTTGTGTGTCTGTGCTGTGGTTGTGAGCCTCCATGTGGGTGCTTGTGTGTCTGTGCCGTGGTTGTGAGCCTCCATGTAGGTGCACCTGTGTCTGTGCTGTGGTTGTGAGCCTCCATGTGGGTGCTTGTGTGTCTGTGCCAGCCGTGGTTGTGAGCCTCCGGGTGGCTGCAAGGAGTGAAACTCGGACCCTCTGGAATAGCAGCCAGGGCTCCTAACTGCTGCTCTCAACTCTCTGGCCGTGAAGCTACTTTCTCAAGAAACGCTCCTATGGACAACGACAGCACAGGAAGGAGTTGATTCCAGAAGACTGGAGTTAGCTTATCTTGTTGACTCCCAGTTCTCTGTGTGTGAGCCCTTCAGGATAAAACAGGGGGTTTCCCTGAACCTCAGCACCTCCACCAACAGGAAGCCCTCCTGTCTGTTGAATGTATGAGGCGAGACACAGTCCACCATGCCATACCTGGCTGGCCACCCATACCTGACTCACACCCCTCAAAACTGGGTGTTCAGTTTTCTGGAGAACCCTCACTGTAACCCAGACCCAGCTCGTGAACCCACACCTACATGGATTCGCCTGACTTAGGAGAGTTCCACAGACTTAATGACCACTGAGTGGTCAGGGCAGCAGGGCCCACTCCAGCACCAGGCCGTGTCTCTCAGCTCGGCTGCTCCCACCAGCAATGCTAGCTCAACAGCAAGCTTCCTGCCAAAAACCAGGTAAGTGTCTACACAACAAGAAGCCGGTAATCAACCAGTTCACCTGGAGGGGGATCGGGGTTGCCAGACTCTGAGATACTGTCCACAGAGACAGCAAAACATAAAGTCCCAAGAGCTGCCAGGGACAGGGCAGGACCCAGATTCTCAGCAGAGAAAACAGGCCTGGTTCTAGCACTTCCTGGGCGCACAATCAAAAAAAGACCTCATCTGTATTTCCTGTTTCACCCTCAGGCCTGGATCAGTCTTTGGGGGAGAATTAAGAAAGCTTCAAACAAACAAACAAACCCTGGAAGAGAAATAAATAAAACCCAACAAGCTGAATAAAGATAACATTTAAATGGTGGATGTGTAGCTCAATCTAGCGTGGCACAGGCTCCAGGTTCCATGCCCCAGCACCACCACCAAAGACAAAGAGAAAATAAACAAAAGGCTATGTATTGAGCAAGCGGGTTTGTTTGTTTGTTTATTTTGTTGTTTGTTTTTTGTAGGAGTGGGTTTTTAAGGAGAAAAATGGGGAGTCTGTGCTAGGGTGAGTTGGTAAATCCTGATTGCCTGTGTTGGTTAAATAATGAATTTTGATTGCTGGATCTTGGTGTTTTGTCTCAGGAATGAGTCAGTGGCCAAATTAACTTGGGGGGGGGGGGGCTCGCTTTAGGCATGTAATCTAATGGCTGTTAGCAAGGAGGGGAAGGGTAAAAGGCATAGCCTGTTGGCACCATGGTTGCCATGCCTGGGCCTGCCGAGCCCTTCCAAGTCCTTCTTCACCTCCCGTGTGGTCTCTTTATTGCCCCTCCCCCACCAGGAAGCAGTTGTTACCCCACTGAACAGATGGGAAGACGGAGGGGCACTGAACAAGCAGCTGGTCCAAGCTTACGTAGCTAACAGATGGGAAAGCCGAGGTGGGGATCTGGCTGCCCTGCTGGCCAGAACCTCCATTCTGAGAGCGTAGATTTCACCAAGGCTGCTTTCAAAAAGTAGACGAGAAGGCAAACTTTGTACCCTACTCCGCCCTTTTCCTATTTAATTAGAATCTTAAAACAAAAAATCCTCCCTTCCCCTGACAGCTTCCCAAAGCACCTCTGCCGGGAGGCCTTCCCACTTCTCTGAGTTTCTCAGCAATCGGTAACTTTTTTCTTTTTTCTTTCAGATACGAGCCAAAGCCTTCGAACACTTTCCCTGGAACTCTGGGAATTCTGAAGCCTCGCTCTCTGAAGCTTCCGCCACCTTCTGTCAAGCAGCTGCTTCCAGCCTCCGCTGCTGAGGCTGCTGGCTTTCCCAGACCCAAACCCGAAAGGCACGGTCCTCCTCCTCTCCATCCCCTCCTCCCGGGGGCAGCTGACATTTACAGCTCACCTGCCCTGGGGTTTTCTCTCCAACTCGAATAAAATTATCCTCAAGCTTTAAAAATCAGTAAATAAACCTAAAGTAGCTGCACTTGCTTTAGAAAAGATGGTAGCCTTTAAGACCAAAAACCCCCTTAAGTCCAAGGCTGATGAGAACCACGTCAGCAAAACCAGGAAACTGCCTACCCTCTCCAATCTCGACATATTCTGGGTGACACCAGAAGAATAGGGCCGTTGGTTCCCAGCCAGATCTTATAACTTTCTAGCTCTGGGCTTTGGAATGCTCAGAAGTTGAAAACTACATCCGACCCCTATTATCATATTAAGCCAATTAAGCTTTCTTATCGTATCAGTTTTGTTTGAAAAATTGTTGTGGCCTCCTTCCTGTCTGCCACCCCACTGATCCCTGAGTGTCTGGTGTCACTGGCTTCTGTTTCTATCTGTCTGAGATTCAAAGCTCTTCTCAGTTCCCCCTATCAATTTCCCACAATACCTTAACTATCTTAGTTCTCTCAAGAAAAGAGAAATATGGTGGTTATCAGGCAGTGTCCACGTCCATTTCAAATGCTTGGCTGTGCTCCCCACTCTTAAGGTCTGGCTGAAAAGACATCTGAAATGATCCAAGACCATTCCGATGATACTTCAAAACTCTAATTTCACGTGTATGAAGGCGTCTTCTGGGTATTTTTTCTCATGTTCAATGGTTATCCTGTCGCACAAAGCATGGGAGTCCTCCTTTCTTCCTCTGGCTGCTCTTAGCAAGGCTTGCCTTTAAGGAAGACTCAGTTATTGCACTATTACTGCAGGGCTTGTGTAGTGAGTCTGCTCCTCAGTCATACACTCACCTGCTATACGTACGTAATGCTGAGTCTGGGAAAACTGCCTTAAATGTTGGTTGGGAAGAACAGCTCATTAACTAAAACATCATAGGATCACAGGACAAAAGTCAGACTCGGAGAGGCCATCAGCTCCAACCCACCACACGACAGGAACTTCCTCTCAACATCTACCAATGGCCCTTTAGTTTACCCAGGACTTGAGCCCTCCCTTCCCAGGTCACTAGCACCAGTTACTAGAAAGTTCTTTCTGTCACGTCAGTCACATACTAAACACAACCTGTCTGCCTGCCATTTCCAGTCTTTTGTTCTGGTTCCGCCCACTCAAAAAACAGGCACACAGCAGGGTGTAGAAATGCACTCTTGTAATCCCAACACCAGGAAAGCTGAGGCAGGAGGATATTTACTTGATGTTTGAGACCAGCCTGGGTTACATATTAAGTATCAGGAGAGCTGGAATTAGAGTGGAACCCTGTCTCCAAACAAAACAAAATGATGGGAACACATTTGTACCCCTCTGGCTTCACCCCACTCCCATCCCCACCCTACCCCCCACCCCCGGGAAATCTCCTTCCTCAGTATCTCTTGTGAAATAGAGTCTTGACCTACAGATAACATTCCTTTTCTCTTTCTATGTCTCCTTTACCACTTAATGAGGACTCAGTTAAAGTAACCTACAGTAATTGTATAAGTTTACAGCAGCAGAGCAGTAAAAAGATAATAAACATTACCTGGGGCTCAGAGGAGGAGCGCTCACCTCTCAGGCAGAAAGCACTAGGTTTCACACACACACACACACACACACACACACACACACACACACACACAGGAAAAGCAAAAACCATAAACACCATTTCCTATTGTGACAGATATGGCTCGTGCCTATGATTCCAGCATGAAGCAGGAGAATCATGCATCTGTGGCTAGCCAGGGCTATGTAGTGAGACTTCACCCAGGACCAAAAAAAAAAAAAAGTTACTATTATTTAAATACCAAGAGATAGCTAACATGTAGGCAGCATCTTTTCAGACTTCGGTACATCACTGCATTGATGTGTTTTGATTTAGTATGGGTTTCAACAGTTGGTCGTCTTTGCATCATTTAAAAATCCACTTCACTCTCATCCTTTCAAGTTATTTTTCTTTGGAACTAACCAGGTCATGCTGACTTGCCCAAGCCTCTGAAGTCAGCTTCTGGACAGTGGTCTGGCCTGACCCACCTTGCCAGGCCTCTCCTGTAAAGCACCTGCTTTGTGACCCCCAACCTTTGGGAAGCACACACCCACAGGCTCTTGTGAGTGGGCAGAAGATAACTCCAGAAGCATCACTGGGGACGCTGTGGCACTCCCGTCTCTTGCCTGGCTCTCCCTGTTGCTCCTCTCTCTCATCAAGCGACAAGCTACGCAGCAGCCCCATCACAGCACTTCCCTTTCTTCCTTTTGGATTCCATCAAGGACGCCTCACATCCAGACCCCTGAGCTTCACAGACCCCGTGTGGACTTATGTATCAGTCCACAGTACTCTGTGCCTCAGCCCTGTCTGAGTTACTAGGGTTGATAGAGTCCTTCTAGATACTGCCATTATCACACTGCTTAAAAAGAAAGAGCACAGGCTGGCAGACAGGAAAGCTCACAGAAATACTCAATACCACAGAACACCATCTCTGTCCCAGGCATACCTTCAGCATTGAGGTGCATAGTCTCCAAGGGTCCAATGAATGCATACCGCATGCCCAGCCCATCTGACATGACCAGGTCCAGGTCGTTAGGAGACACTATTCCTTCCTACATGAGGAGAAGGGGGTAATACACAGTTGAGTTCTTTAGAAAGGCAATTTTGTTAACACTGCTTGTCCTAACTTCTTGTAGGCAGTATCACCCCCCTCCTCCAAAAAAAAACCCCACTTTTTTATGCACTGTAATATTTTAATGGAATTGTTTTTACAACCAAACTATCCTATATGTGTGAGTCCTGAAAAAAGAGTACCCCTTCTCCTCTTTACCATCCCCACGTATCACCTGCAGCTTTGGAGACAGGGAAGATAAAGTAGACCCAAGGAAACAACCAGGGGGGTTTCTGGATATTTGATCAGGAGATGGGACGGTGTTTAAACACGCCAGAGAATGGGAAGTAACTCTCAGGCTTCACCTGCCTGCAAGTCAAGCCTTGTTCAGCTTTTAATGAGTTTATAGGAAATGCCATTCTTTGATGAAATACGGCTTAGGATGGGTTTGTTTGCCGAGGTGGGGCCCTAAAGTTTCTGCAAATGTGAAGTGCCAAGCAAGAGGAAAGTTGTTACGTGCTGTGCTTAGAAAACCAGCCAATTTGTGTGCATGGCTTCAGGTGCGAGACCTAAGTCACCAGTGGTACCTTCTGGCGACTCACTGCGGGTTCACACCCTGCTGAGGACCTCTGTACCCTGGGCATCTCAATTCTCAGGAGGGCAGATATGAGGAAAGAGAAACATTTCCCCCAAATTCCTGCTGGCTAGACTGGCAGCATTCTGTGGAACCTGCCACTCGGGGACTCTTTCCTGAGCAGTTTCTTCCAGAGAGGGTCCTGTGGGCTTGATATTTGTAAGGCTACTAACCATGCCTAAGCAGCTCTGGAAGGCCCCTGTCAGTCCTCACCTGGAGGACCCAGTTCCTGTATGGAGATACATCCATACACTGTCACCCTGTGCACATTGGTTCCAGTGACAAGCTCAGGAAAGCAACCCACCAGACATGTCACCTCAGTCTGACATCTTTCTTAAGAGGACAAACCTTGTCAGCCTGAAGGAGGGATCGGAGACATCATCAAGGTCCTCAGGGTTCCTCTGGAAGGAACCCTTTGTCCTCCAGATGCCCCTGGGATTTGGGCATCAGAGGCTGAAGATCCCCTGCTGGCCTGGTCAGCAGGCATTTTCCACTTCCCAGACTCCAAAGGTAACAAGACTTAGAACAGTTGGGAAAGTGGATTTGCAGTACCTACCACCACTGCTACTGTACCTCAGTGAATGAAAGAGACACGGGAAGTCTTGGGTCTGTGCATGCTTGGACGACCCCAGTTCAACTGAAGGAGAGGATGGAGCTGTAGAACCAAGATGAAGACAGAGCCCACCACCCTGGAATGACAAGTCTAAGTCATATCTGACTAAGCAACTCAACTTCAGAGAACCACGTTCCATCGAGCCACAGCACATGAGACATGAATACAGAAAGACTGTATGTGCTCAAGATTTACACACAGTGCACAGAACCACGATAAAGCAAGGCCCTGGCACCAGCTCACTATCCTTCTAAAGACAGACACCCACTTTCTATAATAACCATGCCCTGGCTTTTGAGATCGGCCCTCAGAGTTTGCTTTTCGCACACTTTTAATCAAGTAGTACATAGTATGCATTCTCATGCGACTTGATTCTGTTTCTCAATATCATGGTTTTTAAGATATACACAGGGATGGGGTGGAGGCTCACCTTCTTAACATGTGCAAAGCCCTGGGTTCCATCCACAGAACTACAAAAATAAAAATAAATAAAGATGTACCTATTCTATATGTGCCTAGAGTTTGTCCATTCTTGTTGATTCTAGTGTACAGCTCCTATACATAGGGCGACAGAGAATATTTTGGAACACAACCCCAGCCTATGTCTAAGAACAACTGCTGGGACCATGCTCCATCTTCTGTGTTATTCGGCAATGCTATGCTGCTCCCCAGAGCATTGCGTCATACCCATTCCCCCAGGCACCAGCACTGTGTACAGGAGTTTTCATCTCTCAGTGCATTCCAAAGACAGGGTGCCATGATGTATGCGGCACTCTGACCTGGTAGGGCACTGTGGAGTCACACTGGGTCTCTTGTTACCACTAACCACCCTACCATGTGTTTATTTAGACTGCCCAGAAGAGCAAAGTTATTTATTCAGTTCACCCAAATGCTGACAAGTGTCGCTTCCTTTCACTCCTCAAAACAAAACTGTAAGAAGAGAGGGCACTGAGGAGGCAAGAATCCACAGAAAGCCATGGTAATGTCCAGAACCATCTAGAAGACCATCTGATGTGGAATCGTCCTTCCCAGCTGCTCCTTCCTACCTGGCAAGCTCTTGCTTTCCTAACCTGCCTCGGGGTGGGGGGTTCCTGCATTCTTCCGACCCTGGAATGTAGTGAGAGGCAGGGGTGGCCTGAAGACCCTCCTTCAACCTAGAGTTCCAGCTCAGCATTCCAAAATGCCTGAAGTTTTTCACTTTCACCTTCAAACTGAGATAGACACAAACATTGAAACACCCTATACTTGCAATGCTTTCCAGCTCTTTCTTCTACAGTATTTTTAGAACTGACTTTAAAAGAATTACAAAACACTCAAACAGTGAGCTACACAAATTATTCTTTTTTTGGCATTTTTTGTCTTTTTGCTGGAAATAGAAGGAACTCGGGCCTCACACATGCCAGTCAAGTGCCCTACTAATTCCCAGCAGCTTGCCTTTCTTTCTGGTGTCATCTGGAGCAAAGCAGTCCATTTTCCTCATCCCTCCCCCCCCTCCCCCGCTCCCCACGACAGACAGGAAAGGGAAGAATATTGTATTCTCTTCACTTCTGCATTTCTTTCTGCCCTGTATGGAATTTTCAAGGGGATTCCTCAAACTTGTTTTTTTACCTAGACGTTAATCTAGAGGAAGACGACCGTGGGTATTTCCATTCAATCCTGATCCTTGCCTATTGAAATCACATCACTGAGGCAATCATGTGCACTTCTCCTGGAAGCTGCACTGGACACTGAACTACAGGCTTCACACTCAGGATGCACTGGTCCTCAGTTTCTCTCCTGAACTCATTTCCACTCCAACTGTATAACAACATGTATGATGGTACATAGAGCAAATATCCTCAGTGGCAGAAGAGGTAGAAAAAAGTGCTGACAAACGACTCCTGGAACCTAGATGGAACATGGAACCTGATGCCAACCCAGTTTAATACTTATCAGAATCGCTATCAGTACTTCCTCCATTTTGTGGCAAAATTCTCAAGACGCAAGTACAAAGAACAGTCCCAGGAGGTTAGGAGAGTCCTAAAAACTCACACAGAGCAATGAACACTACCATCACTGTTTGTTCAAAGCCTGGCTTTTGTGCCACATTCTGAGAAACCTCGGGGTGAGGAGGGCCCAGACACACTGGTAAGGAATCCCCTTTCACTGGAAAACTTCTGGTCTGGCTTTTCTTTAAGATCTGGGACTTACCACAATTTACACTGATGCATTGGGGACCGGGAGGGGCAAGACAGTCACCAGAGAAGCAAGAAAACGCGGGGCAGTGAATGAAGTGTTCAGTTACGCTGACACACATTTTAAGCATAATTAAAGGGTTTTGGGGGTGTGCCAGACAGAATTCTTTTAGTGGAGACACACAGAAACACACACATGCTCTCTCCCTTTCTCTCTCTCCCTTCCTCCCTCTCTCTCTCTCTCTTCTCTCTCAGTGTCTATGGAAAATTTGTTACAGAATATCCCATCTCCCCTTACCAAAGTTCATGGATACTCAAGTCCCTCAAAAAAATGGAATGGAACTGTCTTAAAGCCTATGTGCATCTTCCCATAGACTAACTCACCACTGGTGACTTACAACACCTCATACAGCAGAAGCACTATGTAATAATCTGGTCGAACAAGATGGCTCACTGGGTAAAGGTGCTCGCAGTCAAACCTGATGACCTGAGTTCAATCCTTGGGTCTCACGGGGTAGAAAGAGAGAACCAATCCCTGCAAGTCATCTGACCTCCATATGTATGCATGAATGCATCCCCCTCAACACACACACTCCATAAACAAATCAATGTAATTTAAAATTTGTCATGACATCTTGTCTAGAGAACAAAGAATGGAACTCTATACATGTTCAGTTTTTAAAAAATACTTTCAATCTGTAGTCCCTTGAACGGCAGATGGAGAACCCACAGATACAGAGAGCTCACGGTACACACACACACGTACAGAGAATTAGTATAAGGGATTGGCTTATGTGATTGTGAGCTGCTGAGTCTCGGGGAGGCCTCAGTTCAACTTTTTAGACTTCTGAACCGATTAGATGTAGCCCATCCAGATTATAGAGACTAACTCCGTGTAGATCAGGTCAGCTGAGGCACAAAGTCCCTCTAGGACCCCCACACTGTCCAATCTGCGTATCTGTGAGGTGGGAGACAAAGGAGAAGCCACGTCAAGGACCACGTAAGTAAGGGGTAAATCCCGCGTGACTGACCTGCTTCTCTGACAGAGGAGGGAGGCAGGCCTGGCATGGTGCACAATATTTGATGACTAAATCCCGTGACTGTCACCACGTTCACCAGCCGCGCACACTTATCTTCTCCTCGACTGTTCATCCTTCTCATTTTCTCACACATGGTTGCTCGCCCCCATGTTCCCTGAATTTTCTCATTTTAATCCTGGCCACCTCGTCTCCTTTTTAAAAGCCAACTCCCAGTTGTGTTCTTCCATTTTTGTTTTGTTGATTTCCCACACTGCTCCCGAGTTGTCAAGGAGCTCTGAGCAAACAGTCCCTACTTGGCCACCACGGTCACGTTCGGGGACCCAGCCTCGTTACCAGGCATGCAGATGAGGTTCCACTGGAGCTCTTCCCTCCCTCAACCTTCAACCCAAACTGTGAGGGTGTGAGCCCAGTGTCTTCATGGAGAAAGATGAGGGGTGAAGAATAGGAAGAGGTGATGTTATGAGTAAGTTCCAGACTGTGATGTGCACAGTAAGACTCGTGGCTCTGCCACCCTCAGTCACCTAAGGGGGACAGGAAGGAAAGTGGGTCTGCTATATCTCGGCCACTGGGAAGAGGTCACAGGTCAAGGGGCCACTTTGATCCTTTTCGACATGGAACAACCCTGAGCTTCAGCAGTGTCTCTGTCTCCTGAGGTGTTCCCAGGTAGGCTGGATAAGACAACTCCAGCAAGAGCCACGTTCAATACTGTCCCTCTTGGAGACGCTCATTCCTGGAGCCCTCATGGATGGTCCAGAAACAGAGAGTTTGGGGTCTGGAGGTTGAAACTGAGTAGTGTTTGCGCTCCATAGTTTACCGATTAGAGCACTGGTCTTGGAAACCGAGGACTATCATGGTACAGTTCTCACAAGAAATGAAGTGGGACCATGGGTTAGTTCTCTCTACTGGAATAGTCTTATACTTTGTTTTTTTATTTTCTTCTCCACACATCACTGCTCTTCTCCACCACAGACATGACGCAGAAGGCTAGGGATGAGAGAGAGAGAGAGAGAGAGAGAGAGAGAGAGAGAGAGAGAGAGCGCGAGCGAGCTCACCAGTCAAGAGCACACACTGCCCTTGCAGAAGATCTTAGTTTGGTTCCCAGCATCCACATCAGGTGGTTCCCAGCAACCTGTAACTCCAGCTCCAGGAGCAAGAGCAAAAACGACCGGGCCTAAACACTCCCACCCTACCCATGCCACCTTCCAGGGAGATGTGAGGCAAGAGGAAATCTTAATAAGGAGAAAAGAAAAGATGTCTGAGAACTGCCTCATGACCTATAGTTACTCACAGGTTTGTAAGCAGCATGGCCTCTTGCCAACACTTACAAGAGTTCTTGGAAGCAGGACACAGACATTCCTGCATGATGACAGGGGCAGATTTTGCTAACTGTGGAAAAGCCTACCGAAGCCCACACTTAGCTCATGCAACAGGACACTGAATCATGCCTAGAAAACACACATCTTGTCAAGAGCCATCTGAAAGACACAGAAGAGCTAGAGTTCCCCCTCCAACCTCCATAGGATGGGGTGGGAAGCAGCAGGTGGCCCTGACAGGTGAGCCTGCTGGGGACAAGTGTCCCTTGTGCCCCTTGAGTGGCAGGAGAAGCACATCTCACTCTCGGGGACATTCTGGTCACATCTAGTAAGTGATGAAAATGCCATTCCCTGGTCTGGAGAGCCCACACCTCAGACTACCCGTGAAAAGACCCCCAAGGACAAAGGCACAGGAACAAAGGAGTCACTGAGTCAAGGTCATGACAGAAACAGAAGCTATTTCAAAACAACCCGCAATGGGAGAAACATCCCAACATTTAAAAGTCAACCAAATGAAATAAGGAAGCCATTAAACAACAAGAAATATCAGGGCAAAGCATTTATATTAGGGACGATGCATGAAAGCCTGGAGAGAAGAAAGGAATTGGACTTGGGACAGGGCAAAGCTAGGGGCATTTTCCCCTTGGAATTTTCTTTTTTTCTTTCTTTTTTTTTTTCGGTTTTTCGAGACAGGGTTTCTCTGTGTAGCCTTTCCTGGAACTCACTTGGTAGCCCAGGCTGGCCTCGAACTCACAGAGATCCACCTGGCTCTGCCTCCTGAGTGCTGGGATTAAAGGCGTGCGCCACCGCCACCCAGCAGAATTTTCTTTGAAGTTCTAAAATAGAATAAAATTATAATTTCCAGAGCACTATTTCTCAGTCCATTGTATAGATGACCATGTTTAGTTAGACAATGAACTGTATTACAGTACATCTTAACCTTAAAACCAAACACAAGAACAAAAAGGATCCACCATTTTCTGGAAGGTCAAACAGTTTACTGCCAGACACCGACAGAGACAGCAGCATGGGCTAAGGCTTTGTCCAGCATGCTGAGGACCCCAGGACCCCAGGACAACTGAGAACTGGAGGTCCACCAGATTTTAGAGCTTTTCACACATTGGAATATTTGCGTAGAGTACTGATTGAGTGCCACTAATCCAAAAATCTGAAATCTATAATTTATTTTAATCTAACATTAGAATCACCAAGTTTTATATTTGGAAATATTTCAGATTTCAGATGCCTTGTTTAGGAACACTCAACCTGAAATTTAATTGAGGAGTCACCTGGGAATAACGTTTGGTACAAAGCGGTCTGAATCAAAAGGAAGCCTCCAGCACCAAAGATATCAGAGAGGCAGTGACGTGAGCAGCCTCTGCTTTTCCTTGATTGTAGAGGAAAAGGTTTTGACTTATTGATATGTGAGCTCTGAATGATGAAATATGAATTATGGGTTTGGTAAACATGGCCTTTGTTGTGTTGAGGTATTCTTTTATCTTCATTTTCTTTGAGATAGGGGCTTACTATGTAGCCCTGGCTAGCCTCCAATTCACTGTGTAGACCAGGCTAGTCTCAAACTCGCAGAGATCTACTTGCCTCTGCCTTCCAAGTGCTAGGATTAAAGGCATGTGTCACCAATCCAGCCAAGGTATACTCATTTCTTTACCTAACAAATGGAGTTTGTCTGTTTGTTTGCATCACAGAAGGATGCTGAATTCTGGCAAATGCTTTTTGGCATCTCCCCAGGGGATCACATAGGTTTTGCTCTTTATTTGTTGATGGGATGCTTCACACTTATGGATTTGCATGTGTTGAACCATTCTTGCATTCCTGGGACAAACCCCACTTGATTGTACAGATGATGCTCTTCACATGCCATTTCTAATATTCAGTTTGCTAGTTTTCACTGAGATTTCCAGAGAGCCAGACTATACATCAGCTGCTCTACTTCTGGAAGCATCTCCTGGTTGCTGTTGAACTGGACACTGTGCTGACTTGGAAGTGGGGCTCTGGTATAGTTCCGGGCTCCCCCAAAAGCTCTCTTGCCCAGAAGTATGGCTGCTCTCAGTGCGTCTGCATAGGTCACCCACAGGGAGCTGGTCCTAGGGAACAGTCATGCATCAGCTACAGTGACGTGGCAGCCTGACAGACATGTTGCTTTGGCATTGCCATTGGACTGAGCAGCTCCTTCGTAAGGACCCTGGGTCTAGAAAGTCTTCAGCCAACTTCATGGAGTTGAGAGAGTAAAAAGAGCTAAACCTAAGAACACTCTGATTCCCTCTGGCGACTTGTTGGCTGTGGTAGACACACTGACCACCTGACATTCTAGGGTACTGGGTGCCCTCAGTCCTGCATCCTGTAGGTAGCTAAGAGCTCTCACTTCTGTATGCTGCTGGCCGCCAGGCACCCTCAACCCCCCTTGCTGCAAGCAGGGTATCTGAACAGAACTATGATCTATAACTCTCCCTAGAGCTGGCTGTACATTCCCAGGCTCTTCATCCTCCAGGTTCCCACTTCTACTCACGGACATTCTCTCCTGACAGAAAACCTGATCACAATTTGCATCTCTGCTCAGGAAATGAAAGGGTGAGGTGTGGCTGGTGTTACATGTGTGAGCAATGTGACCAGGAAGCAATTCCAAGTGAGATAGGGTCTGGCCAGGGAGCTTGCGTTGAGAAGAGCAATTCTCACCTCCTGACAATTCCAGTCTTGCGTTTGTTCAACCTGTTTGTTTTTTATTTTTGTTTTTGTTTCTTCAGACAGGGTCTCATTTAAACCCAGACTGGCCTCAAATTCCCATGGTTTATGTGGTACTGGGCATCAAAACTAGCACCTCACGCATGCTTGGCAAGCACTCTACCAACCGAGCTACATCCCAAACCCATATCTGTACTTTAATGAGGGTGAATTAAAACTTTTTTAAAAAAGTTAAAAAACGTTTGAGCCTGGAATGGAGCTACACACCTTTAATCCCAATACTCACAAGGCAGAGACAGGCAGATCTCTGTGAGTTCAAAGCCAGCTTGGTCTACATAGCAAGTTCCAAAACAGCCAAGGCTACACACTGAGACCCTGTGTCAAAAATCAATTTTCACATCTCTTTTGGAACAGGCAGAGGCACTCTGTGCTTTAAACTGGGGCTCAAATTCATACAGCATCGAAATCACCAGAAGCTGTATTTAAGAAGAAGCTGGTATTGATGAGAGGCCTGAGTTCCAGATAAAGAGATAGAACAAAACACACATAGTCAGGCAGAGGGAATAAAGAGGAAAAGCAATCGAGAAGTGAAATGTCATGTTCTCCATGAAATGGAGACTCCATCAAGTACAGACCAAACTGGTATTAATATTCTATTAAGGAACAGAGAGCTGCCAGTCAACTAAGCTACCCCACCAGCTACAATGTGCAGAGTTTATCTTTGAAGAGATGAAACCCAGTCTAAGGAGACTTTCAGGCCCAGGCTTCAGGGAAGCCACATCCAAGGCTTCTCCAGCGTTGACATCCATTAGAATCCCTTGGCTGGTCACAGTACAGATTCTGACTCCACGGGCTGGGGGCGGAGAGGGGCGGAGGAGCTATAGACTGCATTTCTCATAAGCACCCAGGTGAGGCCCAGGAAGTCCTGAGGGATGTCACCTACATAGACAGGATGTGAGGGCCTCAGCTTAGAGCACAGGTTCTCAACCTGTGGGTCTCAACTCATTGTGGGTGGGTGTGGGGGGGTGAAGGATCTTTTCACATGGTTGGCTAAGACCATCAGAAAACACAAATATTCACATTACGATTCATAACAGTAGCAAAATTACAGTTACGAAGTAGCAACAAAATAGTTTTGTGGTGGGTGTCAGCACACCATGAGGAACTGTATTAAAGGGTCGCAGCATTAGGAAGGTTGAGAACCACCGTCTTCGAGCATCCCTGGTGAGAACGGCTCCGCATGAGAAAGAAGGATAAATTAGAAGGTCTCACCATAGGCTACAGGTCGGACACTGGTCCAGCCCTTACACAGAGATCTCCACCTGGTCCTCATCATAGCCCAGGAAGAAACAGGCCCATTATCATCATCATCATCTCCACTTCATAGACCCTGCAACAGAGGCGGGTGCGTGTGGGTCTCAATTCCCAACCAGGCTGCAGTGTGTGGATCAAGCCACTCAACTTATTGGTCGATTTCCTCTTGTGTAAAGTCTAAAATAACAGTGTATTTCTCCTGGTGTTGAGAACTGACTGGCAGATCTGAAAATATCTGATCATGGAAAACGGAGAGTAAAGTTTTCCAAGCTCTGAAATCCTACATAGGGGAAGTGACTGCGATGAGCGGGTGACTGTGCCAGGTGGGCTGGGCTGATTCCTAATTCCTGCAGTAACTTCAGGTAAGTAATGTTCAGCAGAAGTCCATGCTGCAGCTCTCTGGAAGGAGCCTCATCAGCTAATCTGACGACATGATCTTTGAAGCGCACTTCGTTAACTGGAATAATGCTCCCAGCACTTGGTACTCTGTGTCTGAAACGAACCCCCCAGGGTGTCTTGATCAGATGCCACAGACCATGCCCCTTGTGAAAGGCTAAGAGACTAAGAACTGAATCCAGTATCTCGGGATGCAGGGGCCGTAGACTGCCTCCCCACAACACAGCACACCGACTTTAAGTCGAGTGCCTTGTGTGTTGGCAGATGCTGGAAGACCGCGCACATAGGCTAACTTTCCTTTTCCTGCCTGAAGACTAGACTCACCAAAGAGGAAAACAACTGCCTTTGTCTCTCTGAGGTTTCATGAACTAAGCCTGCCTACCAAAGGATGATGATTGAGATGCCATCACCCCTGGACAGACTTTGACACAAGCTCTTGTCCATCTCCTGAGTGTACTCAACTTCCAAAAAGAATGGTTATGAACTACTATCT
Organism: Peromyscus eremicus; assembly: GCF_949786415.1. Classification (NCBI taxonomy): domain Eukaryota; kingdom Metazoa; phylum Chordata; class Mammalia; order Rodentia; family Cricetidae; genus Peromyscus; species Peromyscus eremicus. The sequence continues at coordinate 64,816,325 of NC_081425.1, read as the reverse complement.
GTTTTCCAGGTCACTCATTCTAACTAGAAATTACTGCCCCTCACATATACCCTATATTCCGCCATTTTCCTCTCCCTTACAAAAAGGGCACATAGTCATCTGAACCTTGAGGGGTTATTGGGCCCTCACTGTCCTGTGATGTCCTCCTGGCAGGGTAACAAATTTGCATACCTTGTCACTTGTCAGTCTATTCCTAAACCTCTCAAGAGCAAAGGGAATGCTTTCTCTTCACTCCCATAGGGCCCTAAGAACAGGAATCCTGCTAGGGATTAAACCACTTAGAAGGATAAAACCCATGGTAAGCAATTTCTAAGGCTTACCACCAAAACATCCCAACAGGCTGAGAACCTGATGATGGCTTCATGATTCATTCCAGCCTCCTCCACCTACCTTACCCTGATGGGGAAAGAATTTATGGGGAATAAACTCAGCTATTGTCTGGCCAAAGACTTTTCATCACAACATAACTTCCCTCACTGTGTTAATGCCTCAGGAACATGAACTTGAAATTCCCTCCCCAGCCAAAAGGATCTCATCACCCAGTGACCGAGTCCTGGCAGGGAAATGTTAGTGTTACTAGACTGCAGCCAGACCTGTATGCCCAGCATTTACCAGTTCAGGAAGGTCTTCTGTGCCCCAGATATGAAGCCAGACTAGAAGAGAGGACAAAACAGGACTAACATCTACGAGACAATACTACAGACCCTGGTTCCTTCATTTCCTTGGGTACCATTCTTCTCCAGAAAGTGTGGGGACAGCCACAAACAGCAAGTCACGGCTAGGGTGTGCAAAGAGGATAAGAGCATGCCTCTTACTACTGTACTTTCTCCCACTCACCTAGAAATGCCACCGCAGCATGGTACCCCTTCACAAACACCTGCCAGTGGACATGTCCATTGGGGAGTCTTCTCCCATGTCACTCCTCCTTTGCTTCTCTTAGAATTGATCTTGGTTGCTTAGCTACAAGAATTCAATTATGCCCTCTGTAATTAGTGACTGGAATTTAGAACAGGAAACATAGATACTGATCAATGAAAGAAAACTTTCTGCTGTTTAGACATTAAGTGTCCGCCAAAGGCCTTTGTCCCTGGCTTGGCACTATTGGGAGGTGGTAGAGCCTAGTACAGTGTTCCTCAACCTCCCTAATGCTGCGATACTTTAATACAGTTCCTCATGTTGTGGTGACTCCCAACCATCAAATCATTTTCATTGCTACTTCATAACTGTAATTTTGCTGCTGTTATGAATTGTAATGTAAATATCTGTATTTTCTGATGGTCTTAGGCGACCCCAGTAAAAGAGTTGTTCATCCCCGCAGGGCTCAAAACACACAGGATAAGAACGACTGGGAACTACCTTGGAATCAAAGTCACATAATACAGCATACGAACTACCAGTAAATATCTGCCATGAATTCAGATGCAAAAATAAACAAATGGAACTCAGCAATGTCTAAAGTAAACAGTATATCACATGAGGGTGTGTATTAGTGCAAACACAGAGAACAGAATAGAGAGTCAAACACCACTGTGCATTCCACAAATAAACACAATGACTTATCAATTAAAAGCAAAACTTTTAAATTAAATATATAAAGAAAGTCCATGAGCAAGTGAGAGTTATTCCAGACTGGGCTGGCTCCATACCAAGAAAGTCAATGTAACTCTGAGAATCACAGCCAGTGAACACCAAGGCAACTTCCTCTTTCCACACCAGCATCAAAACACCGCCATGCTGGGTAGAAATAGTCTGGGTTCCATCCAGGCCCACTACTTGTCTTACCCTGTCCTAGACCCTAACGTAGGGTCAAAACATGGACATGGACACTTGGCTTTGATCTATCCAGAGCTCACACAGATGACAGGAAACAGAATTTGCACCAAGATGTCTAGACAAAAGCTCTGAGGCTCTTTACACCTGGAACCAAGTTCCACCAGTGAATGCACCAGACTTGTGTGGAGCAGAAAGAGCCTTTCTCTCTTTCCAGAGAACAAGGGGACAGCACACCTATGGGGAACTGGAGAGGTGGGGAAGCCACCTCACATATGGAAGCTCATTCTGTTCTCTCAGTCCAGGCTGAGGGCCGGGTATTCCAGCCACACGTGGAACCCAGCCCAGGCTTTACGTGCAAAGAGAAGCTCTGGGCCAGTCCATTGGTGCCTGTCTGTAACGGAGGATTAAGTGGTGCGAGGCTCACACAGGTTGTATGATGAGTTTCAAACCAGCCTGGCCTTCTTAAAATGACCTTGTCTCCAAAAGCCGATGAGAGAGAGTGGGGATACGGAAGAAGTGAGGAAGGGAGAGAAGGAAGGGAGAGAGAGGGAGGGAAGACGGGGAGGTTCTTTGCAAGGCCTGTGACTAGCCTCAATTCTGCTCTTTTTGATAATAAAATTACCCTAGAGTGTTGAAGCAAACTGGGAAAACCCCCAATCCAAGTTGAAACACTCCCATCAAGTTGAACACCCCGAAATGTAAACTGAGTCCAGCAGGCTCTATCTGAAGTTGTGAGGAGTCAGTTAACCTCTGCCTGGAACAGAGGCTGCGAACACAGCCGGCAGATCTGCACCAGGAGGGCAGCGCTCTGCAGAGAGTTTCCAACCTTTGCTGATTGCAGCGGCTGAAGAGGAACCAGGCCACAGGCAAAGACCTTCCCATAAAAATGTACACAATGGTCAGGTATTAACAGTTAAGCCACCCCCCGGCAGGTACAGCATCAGACACACTTCTACGGGAGAGGGATCCTGCAGCTGGCACAGTTACTGTGGGGAGGATTTCTCTAGAGTCACCTCAAGATGAACCACAGCCTCTCACTCAGCTTTGGAAACATGTAGACAGGAAGGGGTCCATGCAGACACACAGAAGCCCATACCAGCAACTGTTTCAGCAAAGAGCCAATATCCAGGCTCCCCTGCTCAAGGTCCTGGGAGAAGAGTCGAGGAGCTGCTGCTAAGTTGCTATGGTAAAAGGAAGCACACTCCCGGATTCCACCCCTAGGCTCTCTGCATCCCTTCCGCCTTCCTGTCCGCCGGTAGAGCCCAGAGCCCCTATAGGCTGGAGACACACCTGAAGTTCAGTCCTAACGGTCCGCAGATCACTTTGGAACTTGAGTACAGGCTATCTTCTAGAATCACATGAAAGGTAAGACTTTGGGTTCTAGCAACACTTCCCTAACCTTCCCGTGTCTTTTCCTGGAAAAAAGGCAGACAGCACAAGCCGGTGGGAGCTTGCAGGGAGGTGAACTGAGCATCCGCTTCAGTGTGCTTTCCTCCAACAGTACAAGGAGACACACCAACCCTGCCCAGAGCTTCCCATCTACAATCAGTTCCGCTGTGTGGTCAAACGCAGACAATGTTTGTGCACATCTCCTGCCTAAGTCCTACACAGGTCTCTACATTCTTTCCAAAGTTAATCCACAGCTTTCAAGTAACTAAGCAAGACTTAATTCAGAGTAAAAAATTACTCTGAACTTAAAAAAATATATAAAAATAAAAATAAAAAACCCTAAAGGCTGGGCGGTGGTGGCACACACCTTTAATCCCAGTACTTGGGAGGCAGAGCCAGGCTGATCTCTGTGAGTTCTAGGCCAGCCTGGTCTACAGAGTGAGATCCGGGACAGGCTCCAAGGCTATACAGAAAAACCCTGTCTCGAAAAAACAAAACAAAACAAAACAAAACCTAAAAAGTTAAAATTGCCACAACACCACTTCTTACCATGTTGTACTATAGTACTAAATTTTTCTGGGGTCTACTAGATTGCTGTTCTATTTTAAATAGACCTCAAAGAAGGTATTTTACATGTAGGGTTTCTTTAAAATGTCCTGACACTGATTGATTTCTAAAACATTATTCAAGGAGTGTGAGATCCCAGCACGTACACGGCAGGTGTAGAGTGGGAGGCAGATTTAAACACTGAGTCACAGCAGAGCGTGCACCCAGTGTACAGGTAAGTAGGGTCACATGATGACTCTAACAGGGAGAGTCACATACATCATGCACACCTGTTGAAGTCTGGAGGAAATACTGGAAGGAAATTAACACCCACAAAAGGTGAGGTGCAGCTGGCTTCTTGCTTCCCGTCCTGTGTGCTTGCAAGGAGCTGTGGGACTACACCCAGTGTGGATAGTCCAAGCCAAGCACTGCCCTCCTCACCTGAGAACAAGGCAGTCCCTTATACACTTCACTATGACCTGCATGGATGTGGCGCTGTACGTTTGAATGAAGAAAACAAGCCTATTACTAACAAGCTTAGTATTTATCACAGTTTTCCCCAGTTATTGAAATAAGCTGGGTTTTTTAAGGGAGTATAAGGGTTTTTGTTTTTTGGTTTTTTTTTTTTTTTTTTTTTTGTACAAAAAGAATATTTTCTCATCCTGAAAAATTCTGACACCAAGAGGTAAAAATGGGTCTGTGGGAAAACGCAACACCTTACACACAGGTGATTTCGTACGAAGGGCAGGAGAGGTTTGCAACTGTGTCTTGCTATCAAATAATGACTTAGAGAGAGGGATCTCTCAGACGGTGAACTGCTATGTTGTATTCTGTTTCCAAATGGAATGCCCTGGGTCTCCAGAAGAGAGCAAGGAACCCTGGGTGTCCTCTAACTCTGACAGACTCAGAAAGTGACTCCTTTCCTACTCAACCACGGAGGCAAGGGAGGAAGTGGGGGAAGAAGACACGAGGAGAGGGAGGGAGGGAGGGACGCAGGGACGCAGGGAAGAAGGAGAAAGATGGGATGGAGGCCAGCAGGAACGGGGAAGGGAGGAGGGAGGGACACAGGGCACGAACCTCCACCAGTCTCCAGGCCTCGCTGATGACGGCGTACTGCAGGCGGTTCAGGACGAAGCCATCGATCTCCTTCAGGACTCTCACTGGGGACTGCCCAATCTTCCTCATCAGGGCATAGGTTCTGTCCATTGTGGCTGGAGCTGTCTCTGGGTGAGGGATTAGCTCAACCAGCGGGACATAATAGGGTGGATTGACCTTGTGAGAGGGAGAGAAGAACAAGAGGGTCAAGGCCATGGCTGACAGTGGGGCTGCCCTGGTCCACTCCACCTCACCTATGTCAAGTGACAAGTGGGATGGGAGCAACTTTGGAAAGGTCCCTAGCTTCCACATCCAAAGGTAAGACTTGAGAAAGGAATGCAAACACAGGGGGTGGGGGGTGGGGGGCAGTGAGTACAGAACTGTATCATTTTGTTTTTGAAAAGAACATACAAGGTGCACCTTGCTATCTTGTATACATTATGGAGGACCCCAAGCCCTCCAGCCTCCCCAGGACAAGGTTTCTATACTAGTAATTGACATAGCTTTACCCATTCCCACTGTCCAGAACCACTTTCCCATCCTAGACTCCTCAGGCTTGGCCATTCTCTGCCTGTGTTAAGAACGTGAACAGGATGGACAGGTGTGATGGTTCATGCTTGTAACCCCAAAGCCTGGGAGGTTGAGGCAGAGAGTAGGTAGACATTAGTTTCATCTGTATAGTGAGTTCCAAATCAGCCTGGGCTACAGAGTAACTCCTGTCTCAAATACCCCATAAACAGACTCTCCCAAAGCTTGGTACTTCCCTGGTCCCTCTTTGTACATTTCACCCACACTTTGGCAATCTAAAGTCCTGTTCTGTTCTGGAAATTGCAGACAACACAGCACCTGGGCAGCCTCACACCTCAGGGTGGCTGGAGACAGGAAGGCCCCTATCAACGGGAGGGACCCAGGGGAGATGCTGGTGTGGTCCTTGGCTCTGGTTTTCTCGGTTCACACTTAGTTCCTTGGCTATTCCCCATCAAGAACTGGCAAACATCCCAAGAAAACGCAGCTTAGCAGCACCTAACCAGCCTGTACTATGACAATCTGGTCCATGAGGAAAGCCCCTCCATGGCTTTTGCTCTGCTGATCATAGATGATTACACAAATATCCTCTGCAATGACTTCTAGTGGGGGGAAGAGGTAAAAGGTACCACTTCAAGAAGGCTACTCAGGGATAAGCTGCTTCATTATTATTATTATTATTATTATTATTATTATTTATAGCTGGAGTTTTCTCTCCAGGTCCCAACAAGCCATCCTACTTATAAAATAAACACACAGACACTTATATTATTTACAAACTGTATGACCCTGGCAGGCTTCTTGCTAACTGTTCTTATATCTTAAATTAACCCATTTCTATTAATCTATAAGTTGCCACATGGCTCGTGGCTTACCAGTTCTTAAGATCTGCTTCTCATCGTAGTGGCTGGTAGCATCTCTCTGCCTCAGCCTTCCACTTCCCAGAATTCTCCTCTCTGCTTGTCCTGCCTATACTTCCTGCCTGGCTACTGGCCAATCAGTGTTTTATTTATTAACCAATCAGAGCAACACATTTAACATAGAGAACATCCCACAGCAATTATTATTATCATTTTTAAATTTAATTATGTGTCTCACATCATGTATTTTGATCCCATTCATTTTCCTATCCCTTCACATCCTTTCCCACACCCCCTACCCCTGCCTGCATACCCCCAAATAAAACAAAATTTAAGAGAAAAAGGAAAAGAAAAGAAGGGGAGACTTAAAAATCTTGTCATGGAAGCTGCAGTGTGACACAGTGAGTTATGCTGTGAATCCCTTTGTCTGTTTATCTTCACTTGCAAGTGTTCATTGCAAAGAGTCATTGGTCTGGTTCGAGGCCTCTGGTTTCTGCCACCCTATCGATGCTGGGCCCTCTCTAGGGCTCCTCCTGGACATCCTGCTGCTGCCCTGTGTTGTGGAGATCCTGCAGCTTTGGGGCTTTGGGTCAGGTCCCTTCATGTGCTCCAGTAGATCGTAGATAGGGTGGATGATGGGGCAGGCCAAGTCATATCCTTGGTCTATGCCTGGGCAGCTGTAGGGTTAGTGGGCCAGATGGGAAATAGGGACAGCTCTCCCATGTTCACAACTTCGGGGCTGGCTCACCCATACCTGCACTGACAGGGTTGGTTCTATTGTGCTGCCCTGGAGAAGTGCAGGGCCTGCTCTCCCAAGTGTTGCAGCTGGTGGGGGTTGGGGATGGGTCTTGGACCACAGGGCCAAGCTTTATTATTTTTTATGTTATTTTTAAATTCATTTTATTTTATTTAGTTTTAAAAATCAGTTGTTGATATGAAACTCACTCTGTAGTCCAGACTGACTCAAACCAACAGACATTCTCTTTGTCAGCTTCCTGGGTTCTGGTATTACAAGGATGAGCCTGTTTTTCTTTTTAGTGCTGGGGACTGAACCTACAGCCTCGCTCATGGTAGGCAAGCACTCTACCACTGAGCTATATCCCTGGCTCAACTTTAAATAAGTAACTCACATAAATCAATGCCCCAACTTAATCACCTATTTCGCTTAAGTACTTAACCTATGATGCTTTTAAAAATCAGGATTATGGGGGCTAGTGGGATGGATCCGGAGGTAAAGGTCCCAGCTGCCAAGCTTCCCAACTGAATTCAATCCCCATGGCCCACGTACTGGAAGGAGAGAACCAGCTCCTGCAAGCTGTCTTATGACCTCAGTGTGTGTGTGCACACACATACACGGAGCACATAAATAAATATAAAATTATTCAAATAAGAAAATCAGGACTATAAAAAATGGAAGTACATCTCCAGATGAACTGGAGAAGTTGGGCTCCAGGTCCTTGCAGCATTGTGAATGTCACAGGTGGCAAAAACAGACACGCATCTCTTGATATGGGGACATTCTGTTGTGTTAATACATCATAGGGTGTGCAGTGGTGGGGGATGGAGAGGGAACTGATATTTAAGGGGTAAGCCTCCTTCAGGAAGGGAAGCTTTCCAAGATGGGGAGCAGTAAAAACACAAAGGTATGAGTGTGTTTAATGCCTCTGAGCCACGCCCTTAGAATGGTTAAAGTGGTCAACTTTGTGGTATGGTTACCACAATTAAAAGAAATTTAATTAAAGAAATTAAAAACAGTGTTCTAATCTCCCCACCTCCAGCTCCAAATTCTGGCATGACCCCCCATAGACAGTTTAAAAACCGTGCAGCTGAGGAGGCATGGTGATGTGTGCCTTTAATCCCAGCACCTAGCACTAGCACTCCAAGGCAGAAGTGGCTAGGCTTCTGTGATTTTGAGGCCAGCCTGGTCTACACAGAGAGTCCCAGGCCAGCTAGGGCTATATAGTGAGACCCAGTCTCAAAAAATAAAAGTGGTACAACTAAACACTGGACCCTTCAGACCTCCTGGGATGGAACCTGATCGCTCTCCTGTCCCTCCAGGAGGCTCCAGGCAGAATGACGTCACTCCACCCACAGCACTTGGCCTCTGACAATGAAATCAATCCATCTGGAGTCAGGGACGAGCAGTGATAGTGCCTTGGACCACACAGTGGACAGAGGAAAGGAGAGAGCAAAATGTTCACGACAGAGGAAGCAGACTTCAGACAGTGGCACCACTTCTAAGTCGGCCCAGGGTGGGTATTCTCCTCATGGGTCTAACCAAGGCAGGGTGATCCCTGGTATTACCGGCAGATGTCTCCTTTCCATCCTGGGAAATGGGGCCATGGTCTCCAGACACTGCAGGACAGTTATCCACCCACCGGCCACCACAGGGGCCGCTCCTCTCAAGCTTCCCGGGAAGTGAGCTGAAGACTCCCTTATAAACATGTTCTGTATCAGCTCTAACCCCAGCCAGATGCCAGGAAGCCTAGAAGCAGGGGTGTGCATCACAACAGGGCTCCCTCAGCCAAGGGTATAAAACAATGGGACTAACTTGGTGTCCAGCCAGAGGGTACCACTACAGAAAAGGTACACAGAGCTGGCCTTTCATCCCAGCTCCCAAGAGGCTGAGGCAGGGGGCTCTCAAGCTTGAGAATGACTTGGACTACATGGCAAGATGCTGTGGAAATAAGAGGGTCGGAGGTGCTCAGTGGTACAGCCCTTGCTTAACACACAGGAGGAAGCACGGTGGCAGTGGACACTTTATACAAAAAAAAAAAAAAGCAGGCCTTTATCCAACTCCAGAAAGAGACACCCTGCAGCTGACCAGGAACCTGGGTCCATCCCAGAGTCTGTGGCCTCCTTCTAGGCAACCTGACCTACAGAAAAAGTGCTCTTAGAGCACTGAGAGGCCCCATTAGCTCCACCAGACACCTTGGTCCCACAACAGATCAGGAAGGAAGATGAAGGGAAAGTTTTTAAAAGTGAGGCCAAAATAGGTCCAATGCTCCGCTGCTGTGATGGGCGGCTGACACTGTGGGAAGACAGACAAGGTCTCTGTGCCCCCATGCCAGTCTCTCTAAAGCCACCCCCTACACAACACCAACTCTGGCTTCCTCCCTCCAAGAAGGGAAGCTGATCTAAAACACATCTGAGAGCAAGAATGGTCACAACAGAGAAAGCGGGTGCATGAACACCCTTTCCTTTTTGGGGCTTCATGTAGCAGATCTTCTGCAGCCTCTGAAGGGCAGGCAGTCCAGGAAGCCCATAGTGAAGCCCACGTGAGGCCCTCGGTGCTGACAGCACACACCCACTGCTCAGGACCTTCCACTCACCCCTGGAACAGAGATGACCAGAAAACCTGCCCTGCCCCGCAGAAAACGTGCCTGAGGGAACGTGGGGCTGTCCTAACTTGCCAACTGGAGCTTCCCTGTGTGGAGGTGGAGGCCACAACCTATTGCAAAGGCAAATATCCACTGTGCCAGGGCCCTGCAGGGGCATGACCAGGCCTCCTTCTTGACATCTGATTTCCTGTCCAGGCAAAGATCCCAGAGGACTATAGGGCTCAGGACATGAGCTCAGCCACTCTGGTCTGGCCTGTGGGACTGGGAGAAAATGGAGATTCCCAGAGACTAGGGATGACTCCTGACTATTTAGGACTGACCGTATGATTTCAGATGGTCTGCCTACTCCTCTGGATGCCGTAGAATGACAGAATCCAAAAATGGCTCACTTTGGTGACCTGATTTGCTTGAGTTAACATCAATTTTGGCTAAAGAAAAAAACTCATAAAAACAATAAAAGATTGTGTGTGTACACGCACATGTACACTCACTCTTCTTGTGTCCTACTAGGACTCATACCTAGGGTTTCTGCAAGCTGGGCAATGCTCTACCGCTAAGTAGATCAATTTGGGATGGCTTTTGATTTTGTTTTGTTGTTTTGTTTTTGTTTTTTGGGTATTTTGGGGTTTTTTTTTTAATAACTCTATAGCTTCCTGCCTCAGTGTCCTAATCCTGGGATTATAGGAGTGAACCACCACACCTGATTTTAGAGAGGGCTGAATTTATGTTTTAGTTTATGTATTTATCTATGCTTTATTTCTGTTTTTAATAATTTTATTTTTTGAAATTAAATATAAGTACACCATTTCTCCCTCCCTTTCCTCCCTCCGACCTCTCCCATGCACTTTCAAATTCATAGCCTCTTTTTCTTTGTTGTTTTACATCTATTCCTAAATACAACATTCTCAGTCCATATCATGTTGTTCGGATGTATATTGTCACTTCAGTACTGACTGCCCAGTACTGGATAACCGACTGGGGGACCACTGCCTCGGGGAGGACCATTTCTCCCTCTCTCAGCATCGCTTAGTTGCCCATAGCTCTTTGTCTAGGGTTGAAGCCCCCGTGAGATTTCCCCCTTCCACATTAGCATGTCTATGGGTGTCATCCTTGTTCAGGTCATGTTTAGGTCATGTCACAGCAGACTTCCTGTTTCTATGGCTCCCCTTCTTCCACGATGACCCCAGAGCCTTAGGTGCGGGAGTTGTGCTATAGATGTGTTCGCTGGGACTAGGCTCCACAAGATCTCTTGTTCTCTGCATTTTGATTGGCTGTGGTTTTCTGTAATCATCTCTGTCTGTGGCAAAGAGAAGTTCATTTGATGTGGAGTGAAAACTATAAGGGCAAACGTTTAGAGTGTAGTTAGGAATTACGCTGGTTTTAGTAAAGTGGTGGTCGTATGTTTTCCTCGAAGATCCATGACTTCACTAGACCTGAGTAGTTAACTAAGTTTCCAGTACCAAGCATGATTTCCCTCTCATTGAGCAGGTCATAAGTCCAATTAGACAGCTGTTGGTTACTGCCAAGGTATGAGTGCCACTATTACACCCTTAGAATTATCATGCCGTGCTGGTCATTGCTGTAGTTCAAAGGCATCATAGTTGGGCAGGGCTGTTGCTTGCTTCCCTCCCTTAGAGGCTGTGTGACATCTTCTGATACCATGAAAGCTAGTCCTCAGGGAAGGGGCTTTCAGTCAGATCCAGGTTGGCTCCTCCAGGTCCTGTGTCCAAAGACCATTGTGTCTTCAGTATTTATTTAGGTTTAAGTGAAGGTCTCATACATCCTGGCAGGCCTCAAACACACCATGCCACTGAAGATGACCTCCAGCTCCTCAGAGCCCCCTGCCTCCATCTCCTGAAAGCTGGGGTTACAGGCATTTACCACCCCACCCAGTTTCATACATTGCTAGAGATCGAATCCAGGGCTCATGTATACTAGGAAAGCCATCTACCAACCAGACTTGCCGTATGCCATTTGTCTTTGCCTAAACAAGGTGGAAAAGTCTTTTTGAGAATATACAAGTGATTTCTGAAGTCTTTGATTTAAGTAGTGTTCCTTTTTGACCAACTTAAATATAATACAATAGATTAGAAATCAGTGGCTTTCTTACAAGCAAATGCCTTCCACTGTAGCAGTCAGTGGCTGTTTTCAAAGGGACTTTTGTGACATCTATCTATCACAGGAGAAAAGACAACTTCAGGCCTTGATGCCTGGGCGCTTTCAGCTCTTGTCCCTTTGGACTCTAATATCACCTGCACGTTTTGTGACTGAATGTAGCCATTTCCATTCTATGTTCATTTGGTTCACTCTTTCCAATGCTATTTCACAATATGGCAAAACTTGAAGTCTGGATTGCCTGCGTCTTGACACTGAGCATCTCATGGGTGTCCAGTCACTCATCCCTTTTCTGCACCCCACCAGTCTAGCACCTCCACTCAACGGCTCTTCTTTGGAAGAAGACTTTCCCTGGCCCCCATTCTAGCCCCGGCTCCTCAGGCTTCAAATGTGGCCCTGTGCACTGTGTCGTGAGGTCTGGACTTTGCCACAGCAGCATTTCCAAGGCTTTGTGCTGCTACTCTGTACCTAGATACACACGGTTCTTCAAAGTAATGCTCATGATCCTTTAGAGCCCTGCTGGTGAGGCTTCTCCACCTCCAAAGGGCCTGGGTATCTGAAATGTTTTAAGCTCTGACACTGTGCTTAAAAAAAAAAAATCTAAATTTCAGAGCTTTTCAGATTTGGGAATTTTTTTTTTGGATTAAGAATGCTCAATTCATAAAGACTATGTAAACATTCCAAAACTCAAATTCTGAAATACTCTTAGTCCCAAGCATTTTGGTTAAGGGATGCTGCTATGGTCTGGATATGTGGGGCTAGATAGGTGGTTCAGCAGTTAAGAGCACACTCTCTACTCTTTCAGGGGACTCAGGTCCTATTCCCGGCATCCACATGATAGCTCACAGCTGTCTGTAACTCCAGTTCTGGGGGATCTGGGGTCCTCTTCTGGTCTCTGCACACACCAGGCATACATGTGATGCACAGAAATACATGCAGGCAAATCACCCAAACACATAAACTAAAAATAAATAAATCTTTATTTAAAAAAAAAAAAGGTTGTGCTCCCCACTAGTTCATGGGTTTGAAGACTTGGTTTCCAGCTGCTGGTGCTGCTCTGGAAGACTGTGGAACCTTTAGTTTTTCTCACTGGATAAGGTGATAAATGGTCACTGTGTAATGGACCTTGAGGTTCACAGCTGACCCTGCCCCCGGCCTTTTCCTTGCTTCTCTCCACCATGTTTTCTCTGCCATGCTAGCCCCTCAACCTAAGAGCTAAAACAAACCTTCTTTCCCTTAATTCACTTCCTGTCAGACATTTGGCCACATCAACAAGAAAAGTAACTAACACGGGTTCCCCATCTCTCATCTTCAAACCTCCTCCTGCCCCCTCTTAGTGTGTGGGCTCTCCCAGCGATGCCATCATGACCCCACCCCACATACTCTCCCTTGCTCCTGCCCTACGGCCTTGGCTTACGCAATACCTCAGCTTCCAGCACAGTTCCCATCCACCCCGCCGGGCTGGCCCTGCTTCTCTGTGTAGCTTTTGGCTGGTAATGACACAATGTGCCATCCTATTTATCACGGCTGGAGCTAAGTTAGCTTTCCCACCCAAACAGGCTGTCCTGGTTCTTCACGGTCATGCTGAGCTCATGGTCAGGACTCCAGCATCATTCACCGAGTGATCTTTAAACCGCCATGCTTGGTCCCTGCCCTCACAAAGACTCACGGAGCCCTCCCTCACCTGCTAACCAGAGCCTGTGACCCAGCTGACCACACAAGGTGCTCCTGGTGAGGAAATGTGCTTAGTCGGTCACAGTGGATGGGTAAAGGGGGAGCAGCAGGGGGAGAGGGCTTCAACTCAGAGGCCCCAAATCAGAATTTTGGCAGTGACACCCAGAACCTGCATTTTAACAGAGGGGATCCTCCTGTGACTGACCCTCAGGAAATGGCACGAGGCAAGTGATATGTCTATAAACTTCTGTATGACACGTACATTTTAAAATCCTGTATGTGTTTGTGTGTGTCTGTGTGTGTGTGTGTGTGTGTGTGTGTGTGTGTGTGTGCATGAGCACACGTGCACACACTTGTGCCACGGCCACATTCTGAGGTCAGATGACAAACTCTGGTATCAGACCTTGCCTTCTACTTCGTTTGAGACAAGGTCTCTGTTGTTTGCAGCTGCACACACAGAGCTAGCTGGCCCTCGAGGTTCCGGGGTTCGCCTGTCTCTACATCCCACACCTCCCTGCAGAAGTTCTGGGTTTACAGATGCACACACTACTGTTCTCAGTTTACACGGGTCCTAGGGATTCAAACCCAGGCCCTCATGCTTGCACAGCATACCCTTTCTCCACTCAGCCAGTCCCCAGCCCGGGTGGACATTTTTAATGCAGCACTTTGACTTATTAATGGGACTGCTAACCCAGCAGCTAGCCTTATACCACATGATGAGTGCCCAGAGGGTTCAAGTATTAAATACTGCTTGTTTTATGCCATGACACCTTAGACGCACAGATAAAATTCCAAGGAATTTTGGATCATATTCCTTTTTTTAAATGACGATATTGCACAATCCTAAATGTATGCAAAACCACCAAATTGACTAACGGATTGTGTGGTATTTATGGAGGTGTATGGATGACACCTCCATAAAGCAGTTCAAGATGCTTGCAGATCCATTGCAATGTATTGCCCCTAAAAAAAAGAATGAGATACAATCAAGTCCCCAGGCTTATCACACGCCCAAGGCCGGAGTGTACCTTGGTACTTGACTAGCATGTGAGAGGGCCTGGGTTTGATCCCCAACACCACAAAGGAACAAAACAAACAATGTACTCACAGGATGAGCCACGATGCACTGCTTCACGTGTACCAAGCCTGTAAACAGCTTGGAAGGAAGCAGACAAGAGCTGGAACTGCTTAAGATGACTCTATCGTCCACGATGCGATCCAGCTGGGCAAAAATCTTCTTCTTCAGCTCCAGGTTCTCTGGAACACATTCCTGAAAGAGACACGCTTGGATGACTACTTACGATCAAGACAACCAGTTGGGCTGTGTTTGCTTCGTCCCTAGAATGAACTAACCTGGAAATGATGGATCTGGGGACCCACAACCCCAGCACAGGGCACCCTGAAAACAGTTGAGGCAGGAGGTTTTACGGGCTCTTTTCCCCTGGCCTTCCCCCCTGCAGCAGGCTATGAAACAGTTTTCTGCCTTTCCTAGAAGTAGGTCACAAGACCCTCTGCAGGAGGTACCCTGAGACACACAGAGGAGAGGAAAGGGGTACCTTGGCTTTGAAGACAGCAAAACAGACAGGAAAAATCTACCCAGAAGGCCTTGCTCACTCCTTAAGTCAGAATCTCTTTGTCCATTCTTCATCTTACCAGCTGTAAAACCACATGGAGTTTCTTGGATCCTCACTTCTGACTAGTCCTGTGCCACATAAAACTTTATTAAGTAAATGTGTGTGTTCTTATTGGTCTCTATTTTGATAATGGAACCTCAGCTATAGGCCTTACCAGAAGTGAGAAAAGACCACCCAGTCTCCCCCCACCACACACAAACATAAAACACACCAGGAGTCCAGGAGTTTAAGAGCAAAAGAGACCACTGAGAGAATGGGAACGCTCCTGGCAGGGAATGTTGACGCAGGAACTTGCTCGCTACTGGTTTTAGACAGGTCTGAACATTCTCATCCTAAGAGGTCTGGGCTGGGGGTCAGCTCCATGGGAAGATACTTGCCCAGCAGCAGAGCCATCTCTGCTTCCATTTCTAAGAACCAAGGCTGCAGGGAACCTGCCAACTGAAAATTCTCATGATGAAAAAGTCTGTCAGGGAGATGGCTCCTACACCAGAGCTCACAGGAGCCCTCCGGCAAACCGCACCACATACTTTCCCCTATCTGCCCCGACCATCACACCTAGGATCTTCAAGAGAAAATCTCATCCTCCTACAATGAACAAACTTTGCACCTGTAACTCCCCAGAGGCGCTCCAGGACCCAATTCTAATTGGGAGTCCTTTTGAAAAAGACCTTTGTTTTTAACAATTGCAAAGTACTAAATGGGGTGGGCAATGGGATAGAAAAGATAGGGGAGTGAATTTGGATTAATTACTGCTGATAACAAACACTCTGAAATTCTAATTACAGGGCTAGGTGGGACTGAGATGGCAATCTCAAACAGCCCAGGCTGGCCACAGGTAAGGGGTGTTCCTGGGAACCTGGGGTTGAGATAGACATTCTGCTCTGGATGGAAGTCATGTGTGAGGAAGTGCCCTTCTGCACCTATGGGGATCACACTGAGGATTATTCTTAGCAAAGTGGGTCCCTGCTCACCTGAGAGGCAAGACACACACACACACACACACACACACACACACACACACACAACACAACCTTCATGACACTCACTTTCTTTACACAATGGCCCAGAAGCCAAGGATTAGAATCAAGTAAGCGCTCCTTAACTACAAAATCTCAGGCCCCCATCCCAGACCTAATACAGGCGGGACTGAGGTACCTGCATTTTTCACAAGCATCCTGGTGATTCCTTAAGCTCAGAATGACCATTCTGAAGTCCAGATCCAAAGTGCATGGTCACTACTTAAAAAGAATGGGTACATCCCACACTTGGCATTCTTCCCATGTCAGGATCCCCCATCTCCTAGCTCAGTGGTTCTCAACCTTTCTAACGCTGGGACCCTTTAATACAGTTCTTCATGGGGTGACCCCCAACCATAACATTATTTTGTTGCTACTTCATAAATGTAATTTTGCTACTGTTATGAATCGTAATGTAAATATCTATAGGCAGGATATCTGATATGCAAACCCCTGTGGGGTCATGACCCACAGGTTGAGAACCACTATCCTAGCGACTCAGTAATCAACACAATCACAATGCACTTTGGTCTCTTCAATGGCTCTAATCACTAGCCAGTTTCACTGGAACACGACATTTGTGTAACATTTAAGGTAATGGAAAGAAAGTCAAGAGCCCAACTATATGAACTCAGAGTCTACTCCTCACAAATAAAAACTGTCAGCCAGCCTAGGACCCCATCATTAGGGAAGTGGAGGCAGGAAAGCCAAGAAGGTCAAGGCCACCTGCTGCTGCACAGACAGTTTGAGACTGGACAGGGCTACACTGTGTCTCAAAAGAATATATAACAAATAAATAATAGATAGATAAATGGATAAACAAAGCCGGGGGCTGGAGAGATGGCTCAAAGGTGGACAGCATTTCTTGCTCTTGCAGAGGACCTAGGTTCGGTTCCCAGCACCCACATGGTGGCTCACAACCACCTGTAACTCCAGTTCTGGGGTTCAATGCCCTCTTCTGGCTTCTGTGGGCATCAGGCACACACATGGTACACAGAAACAACACAGGCAAAATGCCCATACACATAAAATAAAATTTTGAAAAAAAAATTTTTTTTTAATTTTATCCAAATGGGAAGGGGTCCACACTGTACTTGTTTAAACTTTTTAAGAGTATAATCAGGCCACAGAAAATTTTATTAAGAAGGAAAAATCACATTAGCATCACATCTCATACACAGAAGCAAAGAATGGAGTCATTTAAGAACTGTAAAGCCCATTGTGTTCTGTCCCCTTATCAAAACGGGAAAGAGAGCTACAGTAGCTGGCTGTTCTATTGAGTCACTCCTGGATCAGTTAAGTCTGTGAGGGGGGTTCAGTTTAAATGGAGCCTTGTAGTCAAGCCAGAGGTGAAGACCGACGCAGAGCTTGTATGAGCCGGGAAAGAATGGACTCATTGTGCACCGCCCTGCAGATTCTCCTCTGAAATTCTATGCCTTTCTCCAGATTGTTTGATCATGACAGAGGCAAGAAAACTTGAACCACAGGAAACCCAAACCTTCTACAATTATGTAAGGGTTTCCAGTGGCCTGTTGGCTTGAAATTTGGTTGCTCTTGCTGTCGTAACCCAGTTGTATGCGGTGGATGGAGCCACAGACCTCAGGCTTCAGTCCATGTCACGCGCTAGGCTCGGTTCCTTGTTATCCACTAAGGTAGCCCAGGTCTATAAAAGGGGGTGGGTCCTTTTAATCAGAATCTCAGACCCCAAGGGCTGCAATCCTTTCCCTGAAGGGATACTGCTGTGGGTTAAGTTATAAGAGCTAACTAGCAAGAAGCTTGAGCCATAGACCATCCAGTTCATAATTAATATAAGCCTCTGAGTGATTATTTTATAAGTGGCTGCCAGTCGCGGGGCTGGGCGGACCGGAGAAACTTACCACTACAGGCTACAAAGATGGTACACACAGCTATGGCAGAGGAATGTGGACATGCCCTGGATCTCTCATCCACACCCTCCTGCTTCCCCAGTCCATCTGCCTTGGGCCTATTTCTATACAAAGCTATCAGGTATGAAGTATTTCCAGTGCCTGCCATCACTACTGCAGGCAATCAGCCTGCCTCTGTCTAATTAAACTCTGACCACGCCTCCCTACAGAGCTGACGTACACCGTTGTTTGTTTGTTTGGGTTTATTTGTTTTGAGGGAGTAGGAGTGCCACATCTCACAAATAATATGGCCATACACCACCAACATCACAGGCATGCCTAGATTTAGGCAAGCAAAAACTAAACGGTGAACACTTGGGAAGTAAATGATGACAAAACTTCCCTCGCACAACTCTTAATGGTTGTCAAAATCAGCTTCCTCCCTTAGTTTGAGGCAGAGTCCCGTAGCCCAGGCTAGCCTCCCACTCATTACATAACCAAGGCTGACTTGGAACTCCTGACCTTCTTGTTTCTACCTCTCTGGGATCCCAGGCATAAGCCACCATGCATGCTTTACTCGGTGTTGGGGGATCAAACCTAGGGCCTGACAGCAGAGCCACACCCAACTCTTTCTAGCTTCCAGGTCCAGGCAGTAGCTGCAGCTAACAGGGGAGGCTGAACTTCAACACTGACTTTTCCTTCCCTTCTCAAACTGAAGAAACTGGGCAGGACATTTTTAATTACAATGTTTTAAAAAGTAAATCACAGCCAGGTAGTGGTGGCGCACGCCTTTAATCCTAGCATTCGTGAGTTCAAGGCCAGCCTGGGCTACAGAGTGAGTTCCAGGAAAGGCGCCAAAACTACACAGAGAAACCCTTCTCGAAAAACCAAAAAAAAAAAAAAAGTAAATCACAGGCAAATGTCAGTGTCTCATCTGTAGTAAAAGCTAGCTGGGTTATTGAAAACGGATCAGGACTGTACTTTGGAGAATCTGCACAGTCACGGTAGGTCAGCTCACTGGACGATTCCCAGAGAGAGTTGAGCACAAGGTAAGTAAGTGCCTGCTTGTCAAGTCTTGCCACTGGCCACAGGACACACATTCCCACAGATGGCTGCCATGAAGGACACAGATGAAATTTTGTTGAGGTTTTTTGTTTTTTTTTAATGACCCCCACCCTGCCCTGCCCCACCCAGTCACTCCACACAAGGTAAAGTGCATCCCGTGACTCATGTAAGATATCTGGACGAAAGTGTCAATGTGCTTTCCAAGAAAACCCAGAAGGCTGCAGCATTTAAGGTACGTTGCTCACAACATGGTTCTCGGAGCTGGTTTTAACGACACCTCAGGAAGGCCAGGGAGGGAAGCAGACAGAGACAGGCAGAGTCACTACAGGGCTGGAGATGAGAGCGGGATGCAGAATGTGTGGCAGCCTTGATGTTCGCATTTCTTTCTCTTCAGTGTTCTCCCC
This sequence comes from Peromyscus eremicus, assembly GCF_949786415.1. Taxonomy (NCBI): domain Eukaryota; kingdom Metazoa; phylum Chordata; class Mammalia; order Rodentia; family Cricetidae; genus Peromyscus; species Peromyscus eremicus. The sequence continues at coordinate 64,797,023 of NC_081425.1, read as the reverse complement.
ACGAGCACAATCCTTAAAAACGATCAGTTGGTAGGTGACTGTGTCCACACTCCTGAAGACGTGGACAGGGAAAGAGAGGGGAGAAGGAGGAGAGGAACGAAGGGGAAGAAGGGTTTCCCCACTCCAGAAGTGATGTACTGTTGGACTTCATTTTCAACCCTCAACATCTCAGCCAAACAAATGGGGCTCAATTCCCCCTGAAAATCAAATGTAAGTTTTTATTTTGTTTTGTTTAAGTATATTACATGTGCTCACTCTGCTAGCCTGGAGGTCCCCATAATGATCCAAAACAAATTACACCCAGAGACCTTCCCAAGGCAAACAGCAGGGCACAGCATACTGGGCAGTCGGCGGGGAGCAGCAGGGCACAGTGTACCGAGCGGTCAGTTCCTGGAGCTTAGGTGTTCTGCTTATAGAGATTAATGCTGGCTGCTTTAAAAAAAAAAGCAATCTTGCCTCGGGTGATGTCACAGAACCTCAGAGGCAAGGGTGGCACAGTGCTGTTCCTCCAAGCATCTATTCCCATCCTCGTTCCAGGAATATTTTTGTGTCTTTTATGAAACCATTTATTTAGAATTTAAATGCTTGACATGAAAAAAAGAATACAATAAAAACAGTTCACTCACATCTCTATTTATGCTATTGGTTTATGGCATCTCTAGTATTTCTCAGGAGGGAGAGGTGACATTTGCCTAAGTGCCATGGGCTAAACCATTGTGTTGCTGGACCTTCAAGAGAGGTAACATTTTGAAATACACACTACTAAGACTTCTTTTGTTTTTGTAGGGTGGTTTTTGTTTGGGGAGTGTGTGTGTGTTCACACAGGATCTCATGTGGCTCAGGCTAGCCTTGACCTTACCATGTAGCTGAGGATGACCATTAACTCCTGATCCTCCTGTCTCCACCTTCCACCTCCCAAATGTTAGGATTACATGTATGAGCTGTGACACCTGGCTACAAGTTGGTTAAAAAAAAAAAAAAAAAAAAAAAAAGCTGCCCAACCACAGTAGACCAGGATCTTATTCTGTAGCCCAGGCAAACCCCATCTCTGCCTCCGGAGTGCTGGGATTGCAGGGCTGTGCCACCACACCCGGCTGCTACATTTTAAAGAAGACACTTTATTATTTGCATTAAGTTAAAAATCCATTTATAGCCACACCATGTTTATTTAATGTTGACAATCAGATGCCATGCTTGTTTCTCTCCTCATTCCTTTATTCTCCACTCGATCTGTCATCCTCACCTATGCCACCAAAGAGAGCACACACCCCACTTTATCCGAGACAACACCTCCTGTGTCCCGGGTGGCCCCACTGTGTAGCTTCCACCCCCCAGTTGCTGAGGTTAGAGGCATGCACCAGCATACCTGATGCTGTGTGGCGCTCGGCCCTCTGCAGTCTAGAGAAGCTCTACATCCCCAGCCCATTTGTTAGTGTTATTTTGTTTGGGATAGAATCTAGCTAGACAGCCCTGGCTGACCTGGAATTGGATATGTAGACCAAACCAGCCTTAAAGTTTTGGACATCCCCTTGCCTCTACCTCCCAAATGCTGAGAGTATATATGTACCACATCCCTCATTCACCTTTGTAAAGAGAGAGTCCTAATTCTGCCTGTTACATATTGAACACTTGTTTCATTCTTTAAAATTTTGTTTTCTTTTTGGGAAAAAAATGAAACCACACTGATTTCTCTTTAATGGCCTTATTTGGTGGTTTTGGTGGGTCAAGACTTCTACTGCAAGCCAGGCATGGGGGTAAACACCCATAATCCCAGCTCTTGGGAGCTAGAGACAAATGTATCAGGAGTTTGATACCAGCCTGGGCTATGTGAGACTTGTTTTAAAACATAACAAAATAAGATTAAAAATATCTAATACAAATACAGTCACTCCAACCAATGCTAGTCTATGTCAACATGAATGGCTGGCATCACCATCCTTCTTTCTTAGTCTCCAAAAAAAGAAAAAAAACAACTAATCAAGCTTCATATGGTGTATGCCTGTAGGGCAGAGAGACAGTCATTGGACCAGGGTCTTAAATGGGAGCTCACCAAAGCCATGATGTTTCCTTGTAAGTAGCAAGAGGGGCTGGGCGGTGGTGGTGCATGCCTTTAATTCCAGCACTTGGGAGACAGAGCCAGGCGGATCTCTGTGAGTTCGAGGCCAGCCTGGTCTACAGAGTGAGTTCCAGGAAAGGCGCAAAGCTACACAGAGAAACCCTGTCTCGAAAAACCAAAAAATAAATAAATAAATAACGAAAGAAAGTAGCAAGAAGGTAAGGCAGGGACCCAGTGACGGCCTGCCTCACAAGGCCACACAAAACTGAGAGTCTCGAGCATAGCTATGTGTGATATTAAGACACGTGTACTGGTTTCCTCCCATGGTTATTGATCCACAGTTCCTTCCCCAAGGCTGCCATAGAGACTTAATGTTCTCCTGCCTTTAGCTGCCCATAAAAAAATCCTCTACCCTCTCCTGACAGATAGTAAATACTCCTCATTCCAGAAGAGTCTTGCCCATGCCCTAGAGGAAGGAATGCCGCATAGAGCAGCTGAGCAGCCTACTGAAGCCCCAGAGTCTGACTGGTACCCACCCAAGCTGCTGCTGCGACATCAGACCCTTTTTATCCAACCACATTTCAACACTGTCGTCCTTGCTTCAACCACACTTACTCAGTGAAGTCTCCCCAACAACCCAAAGGACAGGGTTCAGATGACCTTCTGCACCTCTAGACAGGTGGGAAACTGGGGAGGGTGTAAGCCCAGGAAGGGTCTGGAAGCTTCAGTCCCTTCCCCCACACCTCCGCCCATACATCTCTTCATCCTCAGCCTTTGTCATGCGCTTTCCAATAAACCAGTATGGAACAAACTAATCAAAGGCAGTCATTGGACTGTGGAGACCCTGATTCATAGGAAGAAGTGTGGAGAGAAATCAGGCATGGTCCACACCTGTAAATCACAGCACCAAGGGGCAGGAGGATATTGTGTAGGAATCCCGCCTGGTCTACATAGTTCCAGGAACAACACCTTGTCTCAAAAACAAACAGAAGTGTAAAGAAAGCAGGAACTTCTGGAAAAAGTGTAGGAGTGGGGGAGCAGCCGAAGGGGGTGTGTCCACCGTCCACAAGATTGATCAGACTCTGTCCCCTGGCAGGTAAACAGATCTTTGCAGATCTGACTTACAGCCCCCAGCCAGTGTCTGCTGCTGTGGAATTCACAATTTACTTGATGTCGGGGAAACCGCACCCACTTCTGGAGTCTGTGTTGACTGCCTGTGAGAACACAGGGACAGTATCACCTTGTGACTGACACATGCCTCTGTTGATCCACAGTCCTGATGTTTTATCTCCCATCAAGAAAGCCAACAGCAGAGTGGAAAGGGGGATCCTTAATATAAGTGCATATGTGGGTTTGTTTAGGGTACAGTCAAATAGCAGAGCACTTGGCTAGCATAAACAGAGGTTCTGAGTTCAACTTCTGACACCAAAAACATTAGTAGACAAGCTGGGTATGGTGGGGCAAGCCTTCAATCACAGAACTCAGGCCACTGAAGCAGGGGGATCGTGAGTTCAAGGCCCCCATCTCAGGAAACCAACCCCCCTCAAAATTCATATTATGTGTATGTATATTTATTAGCAGAATGCTACCCATCTTCACTGAGATGTTTATAAGAAAATATCAGTCCTATAAAAATTTTCAAGAATGTAGATTAGGTTTCAATTTTTTGTTTGTCTTTGTTGTAGTTCCATCTTCAAGAATACACCCAGTACAGTGCCTGGCATGGGCACTATGAGAATGAATGAATGAATGAATGAATGATTAGCAGGCCCTGGGTCTTAGGTCCTTTCCCTGGGACAAAGGGACATAGTGAAAATGAAGAATTTGTATTTGTAGTTATTTTTGCATTAAAGTTCTTCTTTACTTCTCTTCCCACCTCTATTTGTGTATATGTGTGTGTATGTGTGAGTGAGGCGCATATGTGTATGTATGTGTGTGTGAAGTATGTGTGTGTATGCATGCATGTGTATGAGATGAGATGTATGTGTGTGCATGTGTGTGAGGTATATGTGTGGGGGTATGTGTGGAAGGGGTATGTGTGTGACGTGTGTGCCTGTGTGAACACACAGAAGCCAGAGGAGAGTGTTTGATGTCCTCCTCTATCACTCTCCACCTATTCCTAGGAGGGAGGGTCTCTTGCTGAACCTTCTGACTACCCCTCCACTCCAGCACCCTCCACCCCCTACTCCTCACCCCCGTCAATGCTGGAGTTACAGGTATGCGCAGGCCATGCTATTTTCACATGGGTGCTAGGACCTACAATTTGGTTCTCAGGCTTGCACAGCCAGAGCTCCTAACTGCTGAACCATCTCTCCTCATTTCGACCTATAGCCAGTGCTACGAAGTTAACAGAGCAGTGTCTTTATGTCCACTGTACTGACAAAGGGCCCGAGCTAAGTCCGGTAGACACTCAAGAAACATTTTCATTGATTAGTAATGAAAACTTGTGGGACTGAATCTGTTGCTCTCAGTCAATGCCCTTAGGTTTGATGATGTCACTCATCTAGTGTGCTCTAACACTGTGTAAAGGGGCTGGAAGAAGAAACAGGAGACCTATTCCTGCCTTCACCAGCCAAGCCTGGCCCCCTGTGTTTAAAGCACAGTCCTGTTCACCCCAGCTTGAAGGTCTGAGCTTTTAGCCTGTATGATTTCTGACGTAAGGTGATTCTGTTCAGAGTCTGAGTGTAGCGGTCCCTCTCCCGTCTAGGAGAGCATGGAATCCTGGTGGTGGCAGTGGATAAAGTGGGTGCATCTGTGAGACTTTGGGAAGGTGGATGTCTGAAAGAGGACAGCAACCTCGGCAGCAGCATGAGTAGTCGAGGTACCCTTGCTAAGGAGTGGACCTCTGGAGGGACCTCGGCTAGGGGAACAAGAAGATACGGGTGCTTGCCAAGAAACATGTTCTAGAGAGATGACAGACACAGAGGCACCTGACCTAAAACAGGGCAGGCACCACACGCTGTGACTGAAGTGAGCAAAACCAGGCTACGGTGCCAATCCAGACGGCCACTTACCCGCTGGCCAGCTGTGATGCCAACAACCACGGATAACAATGTGCTCCTGGTGAAGTCAGAAGACGCACAGCATCACAGACGAAGCAGAATTCCCAGGAGAAAACAACACAGGCCGACAACAGAGCAACACAGGGTGCCTCCAACAGTCCTGGCTCACCACCAGGGGCTAGCTAGCACCGTACACAACAGTAGATACACCAAAAGCTGTCCTATGGGGCTGGAGAGGTGGCTCAGTGGTTTGGGCAGCTCACAAACACCTAACTCCAGCTCCATGGGTATGTAAAGCTCTTCTGGCTTTCATGGTCACAGCACTCATGTGCACATACACACACAGATACATAATTTAAAAATAAAATCTTTAAAAACAAAAAACTGCTCCTAGATACAGTTGAGCTTTGGGAAATGGCAGAGTATGTTGTTTTAGACAAGTGCTTTTGCTAAGAACTGAAAAAAAATGTAAAAAAGTTAATCCTTTTGAGGCTGGGCATGGTTGTGGTGCACACTTGTAACCCTAATACGTCATAGAAGGCAGAGTCAAGAAGTTTATAAGTTCAAGGCCAGCCTGGGCTACAAAGTGAGACTTTTGTTGATGTTGTTGTTGTTTTGTTTTGTTTTTTAAATAATCCTCTACTAAGATATTGGAAAGCATTCATAAGAGTGAAAAATGGCAGGCCAATATTCAGATAGGGAAGAACCGAGAGATAAGCATTTGTTTTTTTAAAAAAAAGGTAATATATATTTTTTTTAAAAAGGTAGTATATATAGGTGAAATTATTAAGGCCACTCCACGTAGTTAAAAGGAGATTTATTTAATGGCGTAACTTACAAATTAAGGGATAGGTAGGTCGTGGAGTCTGGGGAAGGTGTATAGCAATCCAGCAGTGTTCTCTGGAGCTCTGCTTGGCCCACCTCTACCGTCCAGGGTCCCGGAACAGACAGAGAGCCCTGGCCCATCCCGATCTCGGGTCTCCAGGCACCTCCCTTGGCCTCGCCTTGTAGGCGTGACAGTTCCCGAAGTCTTAATGCTGAAGTCTCAATGGGGGTTGGAACTTCCAGATCAAAGCTGGAATGGCTACCCACTACATATATATATATGTATGTATGTATGTATGTATGTATGTATATATATATGTATGTATATATATAAATTAAAATTCTATACCAGGGCTTGGGAGATGGCTCAGTTGGTAAAACACTTTTGTCTTGCAAACATGAGAACCTGAATTTAATCCCTCAAATACATGTAAGACTGGGGAACACGGTGGCATGTACTTGAAATCCCAGCACTGGAGATGGGAAGAGGATCCCAGGGTTCACTGGACAACCTGTCTTGCCTAGTAAGCTGCAGGCCAATGAGGGGCAATTCTCAAAGGAGGTGGATGGTGTTTCTGATGATGCCGCCTCAGGTTGTCATCTCGCTTTTACACACAGACACACACACACACACACACACACACACACACACACTTTAAAAAAAAAATCTATGCCTAAACTTTCAGTCTAAGAAAGGAAGAGTTCCAAGTGGAGATCTACAGAGTTTCTGTAGCAGGAACTATCATCAAATTAAAACTTGCCCAGGAAGGAGAACTACAGAGAACACTTGCCCACCAGTAGGAATACGATTCGTCAATGCTTCATATGAACAAAGTTACAACCCTTCTTGATGAATAATACTACAGAAAAATAAAACTTGTGAAGTCATGAGTCTCGGTCTTAAATGACAAAGGGCCGAGAGATGAGCGCCTAGGTGCCGACAACGTCAGGTTCTCTGTTGTCTACTCACAACGGGGGACTTCCCTTAATGAAGAGTAACCCCTCTTCTTTCAAAAAAGTGCAAGGCTAAAGAATGAATGAGAGGTGTCTTGTTCCCCTAGCCAGTCCACTGCAAGACCAGAAAATGATTCTACTGGAAACCCTGGCTTAAAATGACTGCATTCAGCTGGGTCCTGCAGAGAGGAGAAAGGCTGAGGCAGGAGAATCCACTGAGCCCAAGGTCGGGGCCTATGGTGTGCTATGTTGATCTATGTTGATTTATGTTCACACTATGTTGGGCATCCTTATGGTGACCTCTCAGGAGTGGGGGACCATGGGTCTCTACATTCAGATCAGTAGTGGGAAGATGCCTATGAACAGCTACTGCAGCCTGGACAATGCAACCAGATCTTGTTACAAAAAAAAAAAAGATAAAGTAGTAGTCATTGTCATTGTATATTGTATATACATTGTACAACTTAGAGATGGCTTACTGTTGTAGAATATTAGTTTAAGATGTGTTACATTTGTTTATGATGTGGAATATTTGTTTAATGATGCAAAGATGTGCTGTATTTATTTAATTCTGTAAAGCTGTGTTACTTTGCCTGCCTAAAACACCTGATTGGTCTAATAAAGAGATGAACAGCCAATAGCTAGGCAGGAGAGAGAAATAGGTGGGGCTGGCAGGCAGAGAGAATAGGAGGAAAAATCTAGGGAAGAGGTGCAAGGGGTGAGAAAAGGAGGAAAGCAGGACACTAGGGGCCAGCCACCCAGCCACTCAGCCAGCCACCTAGCCACCCAGCCAGAAGAAAGAAAGGAAGAAAGGAAGAAAGAGAGAGAGAGAGAGAGAGAGAGAGAGAGAGAGAGAAAGAAAGAAAGAAAGAAAGAAAGAAAGAAAGAGAAAGAAAGAAAGAAAGAAAGAAAGAAAGAAAGAAAGAAAGAAAGAAAGAAAGAAAGAAATGTAGCTAGAGTTTTCCTGCCTGGCCCACAGTCAGCACAAATCTCTTTCACCTGCCAGTCCCACAGCCGCTCAGACCCAACCAAGTAAACACAGAGACTTATATTGCTTACAAACTGTATGGCCGTACCAGGCTTCTTGCTAACTGTTCTTACAGCTTAAATTAATCCATTTCTATAAATCTATACCTTGCCACGTGGCTCGTGGCTTACCGGCATCTTCACATGCTGTTTGTCATCGTGGTGGCTGGCAGTGTCTCTGACTCAGCCTTCCACTTCCCAGCTTTATTCTCCTCCTTGTCCCACCCACACTTCCTCCTGCCTGACTACTGGCCAATCAGTGTTTTATTTACCAACCAATCAGAGCAACACATTTGCCATACAGAACATCCCACAGCAAAGAAAGAATGTTAAAAAGCCCAGAGGCAAAATGTAGTTAAAGAGAAGAAACAGGATACTGTAAGTTAGAAAAGCTGACTAGAAATAAGCCAAGCTAAGGCCAGGCTTTCATAAGTAAGAATAAGTCTCCATGTATTTATTTGGTAGCTGGGGCCCCCAAAGAGGAAGAAACAAACAAACAATAAAACAACTATAGCTTATTAGATATAGTTAATGTGACTCACAATGCATTCACTTTGAGCAGATATTTTTAGCTCAAGATCTCTAGGAAGCAAGCTCACAGGCAGGACCAATCAAAAGCAACTGCCCTTGTAAGGACAAGACCTCCATCAGTAGCTGAAACATTCTACTCTACCTTGATAGCTTTTGGTGCTGAGGACAAACACACAAGTTAGTTACTCTGGGCCACAGGACAGAATGACAGAAAATCCTGCAGTGCAGAATGACTTCCTAATCTACTTATGACAGCTCTCCGCAGTTATCAGCTTCTCAAGGTATGAACATCCACAGGAAAAACAGGGAAAGAAGCAGAACTGAGGTCTGTGACATCAAGGATCCCTTGGAATGTGATATGAATGTTTTTGTCTCACTGACGAGTCTGAAAGCAGGAGCCCTGAAATTCTCATTACTGAATGAAAACCCTTATTCCTGGAGGGGGCATGAGAACTGATACTGCCCACCCCAGGGAGAGCCAGGTGCCCTGCTGAGGCCACCAAACCCCAGGGACACGATACCCAGGATGATGGCCAGAATCTTCCCCAACGGTCTTAAGCCACAAGTAAGAGACAGGCACTTTGGGGAGGAGAGCATGGAACCAGAGCTTCATGAACGACACGCAAAGAGAAGAGCTGAGGGTGGAGCAGACATGGAGTAGATCACACAGGAAGAAGCCTCTGGCCAACTAGTCCTCATCTCAAACACATGGTATTACTGACAGAACTGGAAACCTTTAGTGCACTTAGGGTAACCATAGCAACTCCAAACCTTAAAGTTCATGCAACTTCGAGCCAGATTAACTCAAATCCCCAGTGAAAGTAGAAGGAAAGGTGTACCCATGCCAGATGTTAAAAACTGTTTACAGCAGCATCTACTGTCCTGCTGGAGATGGCTAGATTTTAAAGTTACAAGGCAAACAAAAAGGCAAGAAAGATCAGATACCCAGAAAACAAAGTGATCATCAGAAGACTCAGATATGGCTCAGACATGGGGTGATCTGACAGTAATTATAAATAATTATGATTAATATGCTAAAGGCATTAATGAAAATTCCAAATTCATTTGTGTTATTTCAGCAGAGAATCAGAAGCCAAGAGAAGGTGCCCAAGGGAATGCTAGAAAGAAAACAACAAAGTAACAGAGATGAAGAAAGTCTCTAGACAGCTTCTCTAGACAGCAGTAGACACAACTCAGATGAGAAAGGAGTCTGCATCCTTAAAGACTGGGTTGGTCCATAGAAATCATCCAAAACAATGAGCAGAAAGGCCAAGAACAAACAGAGCACCCAAGATCTCCAGTAACAATATCAAGTAAACACATATGAAACCGGGAGCATTGGAGGTGAGACAGAATGGGAAGGATGGGAAACGTAAGTCATTAAAGGCTAAGAATATTATACTTATAATGAAAGCCACTAAAACACAGATCCAAGGTGTGGTGATATTGTGTTCCCCAAGATATTGTGCACCCTAATAAACTTATCTGGGGTCAGAGAACAGAACAGCCACTAGATATAGAGGCCAGAAAATGGTGGCACTCACACCTTTAATCCTAACATAAACACACAGATGGATCTCTGTGAGTTTAAAGCCACACTGGAAACAGCCAGGCATGGTGACTGATGCCTTTAATCCCAGGAAGTGAGCCTTTAATCCCAGGAAGTATGGCAGAAAGCAGAAAGGTATATAAGGCATGAAAACCAAGAATTAGAGCTGGTTAAGCTTTTAGGCTTTTGAGCAGCACAGTTCAGCTTAGAGGCATCCAGTCTGGGGAAACAGGATCAGCTGAGGAATTGGCGAGGTGATGTGGCTATGGCTTGTTCTGCTTCTCTGATCTTCCAGCATTCACTGGCACCAGGTTTGATTTTATTAATAAGACCATTTAAGATTCCTGCTACACCAAGGAGGTCAGAAGATTCTCTCTCTCTCTCTCTCTCTCTCTCTCTCTCTCTCTCTCTCTCTCTCTCTCTCTCTCTCTCTGTGTGTGTGTGTGTGTGTGTGTGTGTGTGTGTGTGTGTGTGTGCCCATCCATGGGTGCCACAAGAGAAAATAAGATCCCCTGGAGCTGGACTTACAGGTGGCTCTGAGCCACCCAAAGTGGGAATACTTAACTCAGGTCCTCTGGAAGAGTAGCGAGTGCTCTGAAACCCTGGCCATCTGTCCAGCCCCTCCCTGTATGTTTTTTAAAACCTCCCATACTTCTTGCACCTACATACACTATATTGAAAATACTGAGAACAGCAAACAAAAAGGAATGTGGAAAGCTGACAGGAAAAGCGAATGTAAACAACAAAAGTAAGTGTTACAAGGGGTTCTAGTAGAAACAATGCAAAATAGTAAACAATGTAGTTAGATCTTTGTTTTGGAGCTGGGGCGATTATTTTCTAGATTTTGTTTGTTTTAAGACGGGGGTCTAACTATGTAGCCTTGGCTGGCTTGAGACTCATTATGCAGACCAAGCTAGCCTCAAATTCACAGAGATCTCCGTGTCTCCTGAGTGCTGGGATTAGTGTGTGCCACCATGCCTGGTTAGAGTTACATCCTTAAGTGCTAAAAGAAAAACCTTGCCAACCCAGTGTTGCATACCAAGTACTCTTCAAGAACAAAGAGGTAAAATCATGTCTGAGGAAAGCAACAACTTAGGAAATTTGTTCTTGGCCTATCTAATGCATCTACAAGGTCAGAGGAAAGTCCATAGGTAAAGGGAGGTAATCCCAGAAAGAAACCTTGATCTGCACAAAGAGAAACTGGGATCACAGAAGGTCCGGCAGAAGTTTTCATGCTGTCTGTTTGCTCTATAATGTAACTGACCAAAGCAGAAGCCACAGGAATGCTCATGTGAAAGTAAAGACAAGACGAAGAGAGTGTGAGCGAGAGTGTGAGCGGCACAGGAGCCCCACACGGCACCCTCCGAGAGTGAAGACACGTTCTCTAAATTCCAAAGTTCCTTTGTTTGGTTTGGGGAGACAGACTCTCTATGTAGCCCTGGCTGACCTGGAACTCACTCTGTAGCCCAGGCTGGCCTCAGACTCACAGAGATCCTGCCTCTGTCTCCCAAGTGCTGGGATTAAAGGTGTGCCCCACCATGCCAAGTATGACATTAAAGTTTTTTTTCATAAGTATAAATAATGACTGAATCATAGAGATAAAATAAAATGATGGAAATGTTCAGGGGAAAGAAAGAATAGATGTAACAAACAGAAACACAACTGAGTTGTACATTTAAGCCATCTGTATCAATAGCTGCACTGCATGTGAATGGTCTAAACACATCAATTAAAAGGCAGAGTTTGGGGGTTGGATCCTGAAAAGTAAATGTGTAGACCTAGGTAAGTGCAAGGGAAAAGAATGGGAAAACCGCTATGGTCTGGGATACAGCATCTCCCAAGGGTTCGGTGTGGGGATCCTAGCCATGGTAAGAGCTATAATCTAGGTCAAGGTCATTTTGGGTACTTCCCTTCAAAATGATGTAGTTCTCATGGGACCCTGGTTAGTTCTTGAGAGACAATAGTGACAAAAGAGCAAGCCTACCCTCTCTGTCTCCTTCTCACATCTGGCCAGGTAATGTGAACAAAAGGGCCCTCATCAGAGAATGTGTAACAGTGTTTAGACTTTTAACCTCCAAAACTGTGAGCTGAACAAATACCTTTTCTCTCCCCTGCCCCAATGGTCTAGTGGGTAGGATAAATAGCTTTTCTTTATAAAGCCCCCCAACTCCGGGTATTTTGTTATAGTATAGGAAACAAATGCAAAACACATCCTTGTAAACATAAAAGAAAGTTAAAGGAACTATATTAATATCTGAAAAGGAGATCTTGGAACAAAGAACAGTATCAGATAAAGAAGAGCAAACATCCTGGGCAAATGATTGCAATGTTCCAAGAAGATAGAGCAATCCTAAACAGCAAGGCCTCTCACAACAGAGCACGGAGTAAAGAATGGGTAGGGAAGAACAGCAGATTTAGGATATTGAGAAGACTTAGTACGATAGTTACAGATACAGGTCAATGTGCTCTTGGCCACGCCCACAGAACATAAACCACTAAGAGTGAACCCCAACTTGAACTACAGATGATGAATGGCGTGTTTCAATGTTTACCAACTGCATTTAGTGACGTGAGTGGTGAAAAGGAGTCCTTTCAGCTACTGTGGTAGGATGGTCATGGGAGATCACTGTACCTCCTTAATTTTACTGGCAAACCAATACTTTTCTCAAATAAAAAATAAATATATTAGACAACATATTTTGGATATTAATTACTAATTTCTTTATAAATTTAAATATATATGGGAAGTAAAAACTAAGAACCAAAAAGTGGTGACCACTGGAGACATCAGTAATTATTTCTCAGGACAAGCAGACAGAAAAGGCAACATTGTTACAGCACCTGTCAGTCGTATCAGTCAACTTATCTGCTTGACCATTCCAAGGCCACTCCTCCAACAGGCGACTACATAATCTTCCCAAGTGCACATGTGGGACAGTCACAAAGATGGAGCATATTCTGGTCATGAAAGAAAGATATCATCCAGGCATGCTCTTGCATTAGAGCTGAATTAAAGTAGAAATGCACAACAGAAGAATAATTGGGAGATATCCAATTATCTAGAAATTAGTTAACACAGATCCTAATAACCCAGAGTGAAAGGAGAATTATCATGCAAAGTTAGAATTGTTTTGTTGGGACAAGGTCTCACTCTCTATCCCAAACTAGCCTGGACTCACTACACACACACACACACACACACACACACACACACACACACACACACACACAGTCTAGGCTAGCCTAACTGGAAATTAGAACATTTTTAATTTGATTAAAATGAAAACGACACATAAAATAACTGGTTTCAACTAAAGAAGAGTTGAAAGGGCAGTTTATAGTCTTATATGTGTATGGTAAGAAAGAAGAAAAATAATTAAATTACTTTGGTTCCTTTGGTCCCTTTGAGTTTTCTTTTTCTAGGTTTAAACTTCTCTATTTGCTTGTTGGTTTATTTTGTAGTGCTGGGATAGACCCTGGAATGCTAGGCAAATGTTGCCATGGAACTGCAGCCCAGGCTTTTGGATTTTTGAGACAGGGTTTTGCTGTGTAGCTCAAGCTGGTCTCAGACTTGCAGTGTTCCTATCCATTCCTCTCCAGTTCAATGTATTTTTTAGTTGATACGTAAAAATTAAAAAATGAGGCTGGGGAGATGGCTGAGTGCTATGCAAACATGAGAATCCAGGTTTGAATCCCCAGCACCCATGTAGAGGTACCCTGTGTACCCTGTGTGCCCTGTAACCCCAGCATCAGGGGTTCCCAGGATGGATCCTGGGAGAGCACTGGCCAGCTAGCCTAGCCCCAGATGGCAAGCTTCCGGTTCAGTGAGAGACCCTGCCTCAAGAGAACAAGGCTGAGAGCAATGGAGGAAGATACCTAAAATCCTCTCTGGCCTCTGCACATGCATCTCTGCATCTGCACAGCGCCATGCCTGCAACACCTCCCCACACAAATTATACATATGTGTAGGGTATTGTGTAATGTTTGGATACATGTATAGATTTCATAATGTTGTTTTGTATTAAAGTTCAACATATCTCCTTTGCTTATAGTATTTGTGAGATTATTAAGTGCTGTGGAATAATCCTCTTGTACACTGTAAAGATTTGCCACTCGAATTGGTTTAATGAAATGCTGATCGGTCAGTGGCCTGTCAGGAAGTATAGGCGGGGTGACCAAACTAAGGAAGATAGGAAGGAGAAGGGCGGAGAGAGGAGTCGCTAGCAAGGTGCAGAGGGAGGAGATGAACGTGCCATGCTAATAAAGGTACTGAGATGTGACAGAGCATAAATAAGGAATATGGGTTAACTTAAACCCATGTAAGAGCTAGTTAGTAATAAGCCTTAGCTATTGGTCGAGCATTTATAATTCCTATTCATCCTCTGAATCAGTTATTTGGGACCAGGCAGTCAGGACAGGAAATGTCCAATTACCATTAAGACTTCCCAATGCCAGGGACTGAACTCAGTTGAGCATGCTCCCTGGCCCACAACAGACCTGCTTTACTTTTCATATGACTTTTAGGAATTAGTTTGCTGAAATTTTATTGTCTTGCTTGTTTTAGAAGGTCTTATTAATAAAAACAAACCTGGAGCCAGGTATTGGGGTGAACGCTGAAAGATCAGAGAGACAGAACAGGCCAAGGCCACAGCTAACCTTACCTTGCCAATTCCTGCAGTATAAGCTGGCCTTGAACCTGTTATATAGCCAAAGATGGCCTTGAACTCCTGACCTCCTGCCTCCACCTCCCAAGCACTGGGATTGCAGGCAAGCAACATCATGCCCAATTCTCTATTTCTGGTTTCTTAAGGGAGGGTCTTAAATTTCAATAAAATCTCATGTTTGCATAGAAAACATTCTTATCCACTGAGCTATCTCTTCAGCCTCAATTTTTTTTTATTTTTATGTATCAATTAAAAAATAGACACACACACACACACACACACACACACACACACACACACACACACTGCCACTGCCCATCAACACTTGAGGCAGGTGAGAGAGCTGCTCCTGTCCCCCACCAGCTGCAACACTTGGGAGGGCAGGCCCTGCACCTTGCCTGGGCAGCACAGTAGAACCAATCCTGTTGATGGAGGTATGGGTGAGCCAGCTCTGAAGTTGTGAGCATCAGAGAGCTGCCCCCATTACTCACCTGTCATGTGGCAGCATGGGCCAGGGAGAGATGCCCTCCCCCACTCCACCCTACCCAGCCCACCAACACCTGAGGCAGGTGGGAGAGCTGGCCCTGAGGTCCTAAGAGAGGGACAGTATAGCACGAATTGTTAGAAGGTCTTATTAATAAAAACAAACCTGGAGCCAGGTATTGGGGTGAACACTGAAAGATCAGAGAGACAGAACAGGCCACAGCTAACCTCACCTTGGCAATTCCTCAGCTGATCCTGTTTCCTCAGACTGAAAGCCTCTGAGTCCTCACCCAAATGGATCTCAGCTGAACTGCTGATAAAAGCCTAAAAGCTTAACCAGGCTCTAGTTCCTGGTCCTCACACCTTATATACCTTTCTGCTTCCTGCCATCACTTCCTGGGATTAAAGGTGTGTGTCACCATGCCTGGCTGTTTCCAGTATGGCTTTGAACTCACAGAGATCCAGACGGATCTCTGCCTCCGGAATGCTGGGATTAAAGGTGTGTGTGCCACCATTTTCTGGCCTCTATATCTAGTGGCTGTTCTGTTCTCTGACCCCAGATAAGTGTATTAGGATACACAATATATTAGGGGACACAATATCACCATAGGACAACTGTCCCTGCTCCTCATCAGTGGCTCCTACCTCATGCCTGGGCAACACAGTGGAGCTGGCCCTGCAGATGTAGGTGTGGGAGAACCAACCCTGAGGACATGAAAGTGGGGGAACTGGCCCCACCCATTGCTCATCACTACAAGGGGTGAACTAGCCAGGGCAGTGCTGGAGAGCTCATCTTTGTGGTGAGGACAAGGGAGAGCTGGTGGGCCAACCAACCCTGCAACTACCCACGCCCAGAACCAGGGTTATGTGTTGGCCCTCCCCAACATCCACCCCATCTGTGATCTGCTGGAACACATGAAGGGGCCAGTCCTGCAGACCCAAAGCTGCAGGATCTCCATGACACAGGGCAACAACAGGATATCCAAGAGAAGTCCCAGTGAGGACCCGGCATTGATAGCGTGGCAGAAACCAGACCAATGGCTCTTTGCAATGAACATTTACATGTAAAGATAAATGGATAAAAGGGTTTACTGTGTGACTCACTGTATCACACTACAGCTTCCATGATGAAATTGATTTTTCTTTTTTTTCTCTTAAATTTTATTTTATTTTATTTTGAGGGGGGGAGGTTTCAAGGGCAGAGGGTGACTATGAAGGGACAGAGAAATGAATGAGATGGAGATGCATGATATGGAAGACATAAAGAATAAATAAAAAAGAAAGTTAAAAATAAATAAATACATACATAAATACATAAATAAAAAAATTGAACTGGAGAGGCACAGATAGGAACACTGCAAATCTGAGACCAGCCTGAGCTACACAGCAAAACCAGTCTCAAAAATCCAAAGGCCAGGGCTGCAGTTCAGTGGCAATGTTTGCCTAGCATTCCAGGGTCTATCCCAGCACTACAAAATAAACCAACAAGCAAACAGAGATGTTTGAACTTAGAAAAAGGAAAGTCAAAGGGACCAGGGGAGCCAAAATAATTCTGAGGAATTATACAGTTCGATGATACACACTCTAAGCTCCTTGCCTCCACACTAGGCTTACAGGTATGCGCCACCACACCTGGTTTCTGAGAGGCTGAGACTCAAACCCAGGCCTTCATGCATGCTAGGCAAGCATTCCCTACTAAGCTGCATCCCTGCCCCAGAATGGGTTCTTTAGGACCGTGACATTTTTTAATGCTTTGTCTGTCTTATGTGTGTGTGACTGTATACCATGGGAGGTCAGAAGAAGATGGAAGATCAGGGGTGTGACGTGGGTGCTGGGGGTTAAAGTCAATTCTCTGCTCTTAGCCACTGAATCATCTCTCCACCCCCAAGTCTATGAGTTTTATAACTCACTTGTGTTTGTGTGAGTGCAGGTGCATGTCAAGGTCCATGCACGTGGAGACCAGAAGAAGTCAACCTCAGGTGTCATCCCTCAGGTACAGTCCACCTTTTTCATAGACAGGGTCTACTTGACCTGGAGTCTGCCAAGTGGACTAGCCTGGCTGACTATAATAGAGCCCCAGGGGTCCACCTGTCTCCACCTTTACAGCCATGGCAAGAATTTTTCCTGGGCATCTGGGGATCAGACTCAGGTCTTTATGTATGTGTAGCAAACAGTCTACTGACTGGAACATCTTCCCAGAACTATAGCTCACTTTTAAAAAATATTTATTCACGTTTTATATGTATGTATGTTTTGCCTACATATATGTCTGTGTACCACATGTGTGCCTGGTGCCCACAGAGGCCAGAAGATGGTGTCACAGCCCCTGAAACAGGAGTTAGAGACAGTTGTGAGTTACCATATAGATGCTGAAAATCAAATCCAGGTCCTCCAAAAGAGCAGCCAGTGCTCTTAACCACTGAGCCATCCCCCCAGACTTCTGTATCTCATTTTTGACACCCTTTTTACTTCTAATTACAGGACTCCCTCCCTGCCTCCTCCTCTCTCTTCCTCTCTCTCTCCCTTCCTTCATTACAGGTCTCACTATGTGAACTATACTAGCCTTGAATTCACAGTCCTCTAGAGCAAGCTCTGTTTCTGTTTTCAAGTAGAGAATGATGTTTAGAAACCATTTGCCCATATTGAATAAACACGTTTGCCGGGAAGCCCCTTCTAGAAGATGGGGGTGGATGCATTCAGCTGGTCCTTGCACACAGCCATGCTCACATCGCCACAGCACTGCTGTGGAGGACAAGAGATACTCCAGTGGACAGTTTATAGAGAGCTAGACAGAGCACCACCCTAAGGAACCCACCCTGCATTCCATCAACAAGCAGAAATGAAAGC